>NC_081530.1:18551262-20956262 GCF_030273125.1 Centropristis striata
ATTATAAATACAAGATATCTCATGCTCAAACTGGGAGATTTTTATTTCTTTTTTAAATAAATACACCTTTTCTGAGTCTGTTTTTTCACACAACATCCCAACTTTTTAGAATCAGGGTTGTATATCATGACAGTATGTCAAGATGACATATTATATAACAGACAAAGTCATGATTATTTCCAGAGATGCCACAGATGATGGACTATGATTCCCACATTACCCCAAAAGGCCTGAAATTACATCAATTTCTCATGTGTCGTGCTTTTTCTTTCACATTTCTGATCGTGAACCTCTGAAAGTGAGAATAAAGAAACAGAAATGGGAGGAAAGCGGACTAAAAATGATTAAAAATCATCATTTCTTTTACTGTAAGATCTCTTCTTTGCAGCAGTGGCTGAAAAATATCCTCCATTTGCAACAAGAGAGCATGATATTGTTGAGATGCTCAACAAATGATAGCATTATGCTCGAGCCCTGCAGTGCGGCGGCTCCTGCCAAGCGTTGATGGAATCGTTGGCTTCAGACCACCAAGACATTTGCATTGAGTTGTTTACCGGCCAAAAGGATCGCTGTGAGGACGCGCTGTGGGAAAAGAAACCATTCACATCTTACAGCTGATCCTATTAGTCCAAACAAAGGGAATTATCTGAGACAATGGAGGCAGAAAATGCGTCAGAAAATCAGCAGTGCATCAGCTTTAAAGGTTCTTTATTTAACCAGTGCAGAACGTAAAAAGACACAATTAGATGTTTCATCAAAAGGAGGAAGTGCAGAGACTTTTCACGGCCCGAGCGGTGACATCAGCGGCTGAGTGTCATAGTGATGTTGTCATCTATAGGCTGGATGCAACACGAAGAGGTCACCCAGGGTGACAGAGACACACAGCAACACAGAGGCTTTTCTCAAAGACACTGAGTGGGACATGAACTCATGTGTTCCTCTGTTACCTTGAGTCTCTGCTGGATTCAAGAAAAAATATGTAGAAAAAAAGTTTCTCAACAGTTCAACAATCAATTTTATGCTTTAGAAAAACTTTCACAAGTCAATTGTGCTTCTGCTGTGACAGAAAATCCATCAATGAATGAAAAAAAACAACCCTCTGTTGTTATGCAGCAGCAGCTTTCAGGGTCAGACGGATTTACTCTGACTGAAGATTTGAAGTTTGATGCATTTCAACTCTTTGAAAGATATTTTCACAGATGAAGCTTTTCAAGAACAGCTGCACTGTGAATAGATAGAACTTTATTGTCTGTCACGAGTGACAGAAATTCATTTTTGACAGGCTCATATAAAAAACACTAAGAAACAAACAAACATTAAGAACACAAAAAAGTGTACAATCATGCTAAAAAGGAGGGGGGGGGGGGGCTGTTAAAAGCAACAGAGTGTTCATTTTTTGTTGTTCAGGGTGGTTATTGCAGAGGGGACGAAGGATTTTTTGTAGATGTTTTTCCTGGCCAGTGGAACCTTATAGCGTTTGCCTGATGGCAGCAGCTGGAAGCAGTGGTGGAGGGGGTGAGAAAAGTCTTCTGTGATCAGGGTGGCCTTCCTGATCACAGACCGGCTGTACAGTTCTGAGAAGGGGGTTTGTGGTGCTCCAATGATTTTGCTGGCCTGGTTAACTGTACGGGAAAGTTTGGTCTTGTGTTTGGATGAGAGGAGACTGTACCAGGAAGAGATATTGAAAGTGAGTATGGATTCAATGAGGGACTGGTAGACCAGAGTTAAAACATGTGTGCTGACATTGAAAGTCCTTAATTTCCTCAGCAGGTAGAGGCGCTGTTGGGATTTTTTAAAAATGGTGTCTGCATGCTGAGAGTACATTCACCCTCCTCACAGCTGTGAGTGGGACCAAATTGTTGTTTTTTTTGTACAAGGCTGCAATCTTCATTTTAACAATAGCCGTGTTTCTATTGAAGTCGAAGTCGAATTTTGAAATGTCGATTTAAAGAAAATACGAATTAGGGACGTTTCCATCAGCTGGTTTACAGCAAATAAACAAAGCTGCAGTAACGCACTTTGGTCAGAAGATGGCAGTGTAATGTATTATTGTAGGCTAAACTGTCAGCAAACAGAAGAAGAAGAAGAAGAAGAAGAAGAAAGAAAACAACAACAAAAAGAGGTTGTTAATCAAACAACTTTGGCCACCCACAAGAGAAAATGGAGAGAAGTCTTCGGGAGTTGGATTCAATTGTTCAACTAATAATTGTTCTTTCATGTCAGAGGAAACAGCTGATCAGTCATGTGAGTTAATGTTCACTACGTCAGAACTTAACCAGAAAAAGTGTATCTATCTCCTGTTTAGCGCATTAACTATTTTTTTTTAAAAGGAAAAAAACACCTCAAGTGAGCATAAAAACTTTTATGCACAGTTTCAAAAGTTTTATCAAATTTTGTTGTTTCCATCAAGCTTCAAAATGTGAAGAGAAATGTGTTGATGGAAACACAACTACTGTCTATGAGGAATAACTCTCTTTTACGGTCAGCCTCAAGTGGTCAGTCAAGGAAGTGCAGTTTTTGGCACTTCTACATTAGCTTCACCCCTCAGTCCCGAAGGTTACTGCTTGGTTAAAACAAATATATGATGTGGTTTCTTAAAGTAGTTATTTATGTAAGTCAAAACTATTTAACATTAACTTTTGCTTCAACCTCCTTCTTACATGGACTTTATTGCTCTTTGTACATTGTCATCTGGCTTCCCTCTTTGCTCCTGTCATCGCTGAAACAAAATAAATAAATATGGGTAGAAGTGAGCTGCATGCACAGGCGACTGATACAGCTGTTTTCTTTGTCTGCAATAGTCCTTTTAATAAGTTTCAATTTGGAGCAAGTCGCTTGTGACTTAAAATTAAACATTTCGTTTGTTTCTCACCAAATGTTGCAGAGGTGATATTTTTACAAACATACCATCTTTATTTTTTTATTTGCTTGCTTAACATGTGATTGTTTTATTATTATCATTTGCTTATTTCTTTACTTTTATTTGTTGTATTTATTTATTTTTGCTATTAACCTAAAATATTTTGTTAATCTCACATGCACAACAGGCTTCTTTTTTCTGTTATTGTGTTTCTGGTCCTTGTTTTATTGTGTGAGTAAAATAACAACTAAAATTAGAAAATTTCCTCTGGGGAAATTTTGAAAGGGCCACGGGGGCTACTGCCGGTGTGTGTACACTATGATGAGATTCTTCAGAGATTTCAAACTATGCCCTTTAACCTCAAAATGTGTGTGTGTGTGTGTGTGTGTGTGTGTGTGTGCGTGCGTGTGTGTGTGTGTGTGTGTAATTAAAATCACATAAAGTTACTGTGTGTGTGTGTGTGTGCGTGCGTGCGTGCGTGCGTGCGTGTGTTTGAAGCATGTGTATGCATGTGTGAGGAGTGTGCGTGTTTCGAGCGTGTGTGTGTGTATCTGTAACTGTAATCACATCAAAGATCAAAGGCAATCAACAGAATTAAATGACAACACCTGTTAATGAAAGAGTGACAGCAGCCAGAGGTGGACTGGAATTTCTGGCCTTGAACAGAAAGCATTTTTGGCAAAACCATAATACCTAAATTTGCGGCCTGGAGCGCAGTTTTAAAAAAATTTTTGTTGACAGTTTTACCTCTCCCTCTACACTCTGAGCGATGACATCACACACTCTGACACGAACATTCCGTGCAATACACATCCATTATAATCTCAGAATTTCTCCGAAAACTATCATGGTCATTGAACAGGGATTGATAAAAAACTATATGACCTATCGAAATGTGGATTAATACACCAATACACAAGACTTGTGTCTACTGTTTAAAGTTCAAATGGAGTCTCTATGTGAAATTATGCCGGAGAAGTAGACGTTTAAAAATCTCCAATGATTGTTCTTTTTCGCTCATTTTTTGTCGGCCGTCCCATTCATTTCAATGCAAAATTTTGAGCAGTTTTTCGCGACTTATGTCGCGAAAAAGTCGTATTCTGTAGAGAAAAGTAATAGCACACCGATCCGATCAAACCGCACATTTTGATATATAATTTGTCCTGCAACTCTTTAAGTTGTAGGACTAGTAGCGGGACGAAATTGCGTCCGGAAGAGGAATAAGAAGAAATCCACAGTATAACAGTAGTGCTCGGTGCGATTGCCCCGAGGCCCTAATAACTAAATATAAAAATATAAAAATAACTTTGAACTGAACAGCAGGTTCTAATCTTGTTTTTATTTTGTTTTTAGGTTGTGAGGTGAAGCTTTTGGTTGTTCTTGTTCTTAACCATTAAAATAACCATTATTATGAAGGGAAACAAAATCTGTTGTTACTTTTAACTGAGATGACCTTCAGCTCTCTCTTTAGATGGAAATGTGACAGCACCAAACTCATTCTGGGAACGTCCCCGAGGCTGCATCTGTCCACCAGAAGTCATTAAAATGTTTCAACTAATTACTGTTAAAAACCCAAACCGTCCTATTAGTTGGGTTTGTCCTCATGTGAGGGAACAGAGGAAAGCTTTCTCTCTCCGGCAGCAGAGAGATATTCAGCTGCCTCCCTGAGTTGGCGTCTTTGGTCTAGATCGACATTCCTGCCGGGGTTCAAGGATGTCTCCCGTGTTTGTGTCCCACAGCTCTGTTGCAATGGCCACTATTGTTTCCCCTCGACCTTCCAGCCTCAGGAACAAATCCAAGACTCTTCTGGACACGAGGGCACAAGCAGTGTGGTCAGCCCACTGCCCGCATTCCTGTCCCCTACCTCTGTGAGGCCCGTGGGTGCTGCGCCGAGCCTCGGCCCTGCAGGACAAACAGACGGAGCACTGTGCACGAGGCCGAGTGGACAAACATGTCTCCCTCTGAGCCCATTCCCCATTTTACTGTGTTTTTACAGGAAATATGCAGCTATGTCGAAGCCATTAGACTTCAGTGATATGGACGCTCATGTTTAGATAAAAGTTTCTCCCACTTTCATATTCAGGATTCCTCAGCAGAAGAGTTCAAGGAAAGTTTCTCCACTTTCACCAGGATTCAGATTTTCTCAGAATCATTGTGGCAAACTTGCTGAATGTTTGAAGCACATGCATTTTTAAAAAAGACATTAATGTCTCTATAATAAGGATGAACGATTGACCTGTAGGTCAGTAGATCTGGTACAAATGCTTCACCAAATCTCTAAATTCAGTTCATGTGCAACTTAGCTTTCTACCAGCAATTTTATGCAGCTTGCCATAAATATTTCCATTTTATGTTTACCTGTGTTTGCCCCTAATTACAATAGCATTTTAAAACAAATCATATTGTCTCGTTAAACTTACTCAAAAAGAACATTTGTATTGTGTTTCCAGTCTGACAAAATTGCTCAAAAAACAAGAGGTGGCTATGACAGGGTTGTTGTTTTTATTTCCCTGTTGGAGACTACAACAAGAATGTATTTCCTATTTTGGGGTGTCAAAAAATAAGAATATGAAAATGCTCAAGTAAGGCTAAAAAGCTAAGGCTCAAAAGTGTCTCTAGAGTCTTGAGGCAGTTTAATGTTTATCATGTTCATTTTAGTGTGTTTGCATGCTAACATTTGATACTTCAAATGCACTAAACACAAAGTACCATTGTGGCTGATGGGTACAACAACTTTGCAGGAAGAAAACTAAATAATGGACCAATGATGAGGATGATGCAACCACAAAAAAATGATGCACAGGAATGGAGAGCTTACCAACAACATTTTGTCAGCTGACAGCAAGCAGTGAAAAAAAAGAAGGAGGAAGAACATTAATGCCTGAGCTAGAGAAGAGCTTTCCAGAACAAATGCAGGGGGGAAAGACCAAAAATAGCAGCTTGAGACAATTACTATGCTGACATAGTATAAAAGCCACATAGGTCAACCGGGCTTTCCTGTTTAAACTATAACACAATTTTTTTCCTAATCTTAAGATCGCAGTTTTGGTGCCTAAATCTATTAAAATAGTTCACAACTTAAACCATGTGTTTAACATAGAGGCAGGTCATATTTTGTAGGATATCACACAAATTCTAGCTCCTTATTTTTTTTCATAAGAACTCTGCGAACCTGTTCATGAGAACTTGAGTCATGTTTCCATCGGTGCAGATAGATGCACATTTATCTCAATGACTACAGCTGAGTCATTTGTCCTGGGAATTAATGTCGATACATTTCTCTCACAGCAGACATTTTCACAGCAGGAGAGGCACAGGTGTTATTAATAACACTAACGAGAGCTCTGTTATATTCTGCTGACAGTGAGTCACCGAGCACCATACCAGGAACCTGAAATAAGCAGCTACATGTACTTCAGCAATCATTACTTTATTTATTTATACCTGGGCTTTTCTTACTGTAGAGAGTCCAAATGTATTCCTTTCCCACTAAAGACAAAGATAGATATTAGCAAGTTTTTGTCCAGTGGGAAAGGGCCTGAAGTTAATTGTTATCAGATTTACCTCAGTGTCAAATTTGTCAGTTAAAAAATGTCTAAGAAAGTTCTTCCTGGACTCAAATTGAGTAAGGATACATGCAGCCAATGAACATAAGACATCTCAAAATCACTCTACTTTAAACCATCAAAATGTTTTTATTTTAGCAGCTTTGTCGTATTAGACCTGAAAACAAACTTCAGAGTTACTTTTTTGGTCTGACATGACTACTGATAGGGGGGTTCATTTTAAAATGGATTTCACTATAAATTACTCAATATAAGCCTTAAAATGTCGAAGTTCAAGTAAAAGACACACAGAGATTGAAATAACGTTTCTCACAGTCCCATGGTAAGGATAAGAGCAGGAAATTTGAAAAATATACAGTTAAAACAACAGGGAAAAACAATAAAATATAAAAAAAAGTGCAATATAAAGTTAGAATAAAATACTTTGTACCCCTTTCCATGAAATGATTGTGACAGTGTGATTTATTCTTGACAAATAAAGTGTATATCTTCTCAAACTTTATTAATCAATCTGTTCCTAACACCTCATCTGTAGGCTACACTCACAACATGTACAATAAGGTGTGACTGGTGCTAAGGTGGTAAATCATCGGTAACACAGACTGATTTTTTTGTAGCATGTGCTGCATACAGTCATGGAAAAAATGATTAGACCACCCTTGTTTTCCTCATTTCTTGTTCAGAAATAGCTCATAAGAATTGAATCATTAACATAAGTTAGTTGGACTGGTTCTGCACTAGTAGTTGTAATAATACTAGTTGACAGAAACCAGAACAGTGGAATCCAGTTTGGGTGATCTCATCTAACAGTTAGACAATCGTTAGTTAGATCATGTTTGCTAGCTAACAGCTAAATTTGGAGATATTAAGTTGGGAGAGGGGTCTCCCACACTGCTTAATCCACAGCCAGCAACGCTCCTCTTACATTTTGGGTTTTGGAAATGGGAAAAAAATGGACTACTCCTGCTAAACTCTTATGTACCTGGTGTCAGACCGTTTCACCTTGTTGCTCAGAGCTCAAAGCTTGACGGACATTCTTCTCTTAGTAACGGTTGCTAAGGTATGATTGGAGAAGGACCATTCAAGGGAAGAGTTTTGCAAACAGTCAATTAAGAGAGGATTGTGCCTGAAAACAAAATGATTCCAACTTTGCCTTCCTTGTATTGTGTATAAACAAATGTGCAATGGTTGTCAATTGTAAAATGTGATTTGTAATGTATTCTATTACTCCCCAACAGTAGACATAAATATGTTGTTACAATAAAGGCTTCTTAATTGCTTGTGCCTTGGAGTTCTTGTGTTTTTTAAGCTGTTTTCTGTTCCCTAAACAACAAAAATGCTTGCAGCTTATGTGACATTATGATTTCTGGCCCGATTTTCACCCTTAGACATATGAAAATAATCAGCTCAGTCACAAAAGTATCAGTGTCTTATTCGGGTGTTTTTTTACCGCACAAAAACAGCGGCTTCATCTAAAGAAGGAGTATTTCTCTTCCTTCAGAGGAAGCCGCTGTCCCTGGTGCCTGGTCCTGATGTGTCCAGCATGATTAGACTGAAACAGCATTATCCCGTAATGAAGCTGAGTGACACCGCAGCATGACAGAGGAGAAACCACCCAGAGCATGATGTTTTCTATTTTCTATCTCATTTCGAGGGTTTAGCACACACTGTATCTCTGCGAGGGGCCATAAATGGAAAGCAGGTCAAGTATTAATCATTATGTGTCTCATGTTATACAACATGCTGCATGAACTCTCCTTTTCTTATCTTGTCTGCTTTCTGAGTGAAAAAAAACACCCTTTTTAATATAGAAAGTATGCAACATTCATTTATTTAAATGAGTGTTTTAGGAGTTCCCGATTGTCAATTTAGTTCAAATTACTTCCAACTGTTTTTCTGCCACTTGAGTCAAAATTTAAAGCTAATATTTCAGTTTTTTCATTTGTTTTTATGCACCATTTGAATTTGGGCTTCATCAGGAAAAAACAGCAGGATAACAAGATAAAACTAATATTCTTCAGCTGTTTTTCCATTTCTAAAATGTTCTTGGGAGATTGATTTTATTTGTCAAATGTTCTGCAATATGAAAACACATTTGTTGCCACAACCATCTCTAAAAATGACTTTCTGACTTGAAATAAGAAGCAGCCACAACAACAACAAGTCATCTGTTCTAAAATATTAATATTCTGATGCTGCATGGGTGTTTTCTAACACAACTTACTCTGCAACAGAACTCGCTTTGTCCGCCGGCTGCTGCAGCCAGCGCTGCTTGTAGTGTTGAAATGTGGTGCAAAGGAAAACTAAAGAAGTTACAGACAGAAACATTGAAGGATGTTTGAACTCGTGCACCAACGACCAACAATGACAGAAAGTGTTCTCACAATAAAATAAATGTTGAGGTTAGAATTGACCTTGGAAATCAGTGAATTTCAAATAAGTCTTTACTTAAAGTCATCATACTCACATCAAAACATAAAGCTTGTTCAACTGCAGATGTTCAAACTTTCTATTATTCTGAGCGCATTTATGATTTTTTTGTCTACTTTTTGTTTGTTTTTTTGTTATTCTTTTAGTCTTCGAAACAGCAGCTGACAAAACAATCTTGTTAACTCTCTCTGGGAACGAGAAGAATAATTTGGGCTGCAGCTCAGCTCTGTGTGTTTTGGTTTGTCAACTAAACACATTTGAAAGGTTATGCTGTCTAAGGGCTTTGAACAGAATAATAGGAGTACATGAAGTCTATTCCCATCCTTAACTGTGTCTCTTAAGTTGTTGTAGCAATTTTTGGGTTGATGCCATTCGTTGCACAGATTTGGTGCTGATATTTACCATTTTTGATGCCTCAAGAATGGATAAAAATGGGGGCGTCCCAGTGGCACACCTGGTAGAGCGCATACAACAGAGGCCTAGTCCGTGCCAGTGGGCGGCCAAGGCTCAAATCTGACTCGGAGCACCCTCTCACATGTCCTCACCCCTGTCCCCCGCCTTCACCCTGTCTCTCCATTGTCAATAAAGCCTTAAAAATGCCTCAAAAATATCTTTAAAAAAAAAGAATAGATAAAATGGTCAAAAATTTCTCCAAAATTTAGACCTCAAGGAACACCACAGAGAAATCTATGCTGTGATTTGATTTCAAAAACCTTGGACATTTGTCAGGGACAACTGATCTGGAAACGGCTGAGAACCACCCTATTGTCAATATACATAGGAAAGCTATACATTCTCTGAATGCTCTAGGTCTCTAGTTTGGGCTTGTGAAGTCTCATGAGGCTGTGATTATCCTAGAGGTCACAGCAGCTTATTTTGCACAGTGAGGTCCAGTTTTAAGAAATGCACTCACTCACTGCAATGAACTGGCTAATATTTGGGACTAATATCATCACACATGAAGAAAACTGGACTCATCCAAGAGTCTCAGCTTTCCAGTGATACCCAGTTTATGCAATTCCAAGACTGTTTCGGGATCCAGAAATAATCAAATACTATAGAAGAAAATAACACATTTCCACTATATGCAACAATCTGCATGTTATTATCATAAAGTGGGCATATATGGGAAGAGAAGGTCAGAGGTCAGAGGCCCCTTGTCCTCCAATTTTACCTTGCAAAAATCTAGCCTGACCTTTCTTTCAGGCTTTTCCTGACAAGATATCATGACATGGTTGGTACCAGTGGCTGCCCTGGTTTATCTAGTTTTATATGATACCAGTATCTTCACTTGGATTCAAACTGAGCCTCTAAATGTTGTCCAATGGTGCAAGGTTTGGTTTTTCAAGACAGAAACACAACTTTTGACACTCACTTTGTTCTAATCTTGCAGCAACAGCTGGAAATATGTGTGGATTTTATTGGTTTCAAAATGAAAACCCGTCAATGGAGAACTTCCGAACATGCATAGTCACCACAAGTTTATTTATCACTGTGCAGACACAGATACTTGGCTCATGTTCACAGGTTTTCACACAACAAGCTGTTCTTGTCTTGTGGGCCTCTCCATATGTTAATCTGGGTGACTGTACGTCCAATTTAAACGCAATCCATTGAGAGGATATATGAGGCTCATTCAACAATGGCCTCACAGTGCAGCGGGCCGCTTTGCATCAGGGTGTGAGTGCAGACTCAGAGATAACCCTTGTTGTCCCTGCGGCCGGGGTGAAGCAGATGGGGAGAGGAACAATGGCCGGGCCCATGCAGAGGGCGGCAGTGACTGACACAGCCACTGAAGCTCCGAAGAATGCCTGGAGTCAAGCCAGAGCCGTGGCCCTCAGTGCCACACCGCACCCCCTCCACCTGACCCTCCTCATGTCCCATGGTGCACCGCGGCCGGGGGGACGACACCTTCAAAGACGACCCCTGCACGTCAGAGGAGCAGCAAACCACCCTGAAGGAGCAGCAGAGCCCAGCGTTGGCACTGTGGACTGACTTGGACGAGGACTACCGAGGAGACTACTGAGAGGTCAACCCCACCCAACCTCAGCAACTACTAGTATGGCTACGGCGAGCACCTCAGGGCAGAGCACCTTCGGGCTCGGGAGGAAAAAGAAGAACCCCGGTCTCATGGATCAGATTACCAAATTCTTTGGAGGAGACAAAAAGAAGAGGAGCAAGGTGAGCATCCATTCTTCTGAATCAGGGTTTTTTTTCTATAATTCCTAAAAACTTAAAACCTTAAAACTTTTAACTTTAACTGAAAGTTGGAAAATTCCACTTTTTCTAACATTGTTAATCAAAAATGTGATTCTTTTTGGTCTTTTTACTGTAGTACTGTAATTTTTACAGTATTGTACTTGTTTTTTGTGCTATTCAAGACCATATAATTACCTGATCATCAGATTTATTAATTCAAAGTTAAAAATAAATGAATAACAGATTCAATCTGTGATAAACACTATGTGTTGGTTAGATGCCTGTTGAAGTTTTGGAAGTTAAGTGTGTATTTAATGTGCATTAAGAGCATTGAAACACTATGACAGGAGTATATGAACTCCATTCCCATTCTAAATTATGCCTAATAAGTTGTTACATGAATGATTGCATTGACATCATTTGTAACACAGATTTGGTGCTAAATCTAACATATTTTTACGACAGGAGAAGGAATAAAAATGGTCAAAAATACCTCAAAAATACCACATTGAGACATCAAGACCTTGAGGAACACCAGAGAAAAATCCATGCTTTGATTTGGCATCAATTATTATATAATTAACCAATCATCTGATTTATTTATTATAGGGATTTGTTTTATCCTGTGAGCTTAGAAAAACTGTTTTCTTTGTTTTTAGATTCACTGGATTCACTAGATGCAGGAAAACTTTTGTAACCAATTAAGGAATACACACTAAACAAATCTAATTCATGATATTTAGCGGACAGAATGTTTCTAATCTCCTTCAACTAAAGGGAAACTGAACTCTCAGTCACACTGACGTCATGTAAGAGCAGTTCAGGAGAGAAATGTACATTTCTCAGTTTGGCCTTTTTGACAGAAGCTGCTTAAAATTGTGAATAGCTCTGACGGCTCGTTTTCCGGATCAGACACTCCTTAATTCAGATTTGGATCGTTGGTTCTCTCATTTGCTGCTTGCATTTTAATATTCAGGAAAAATTCCACCTGGCCTGCACTTTAGTTAGTGAGAAACAAGAAAATTTTAGTGTAATTGAAAGAAGAAAAATCATGCTTTTCTAGAAATCTTATTTGGTTTATCTTAAGATATCCTAATATAGTATCTTATTTAAATATCTTAATATCGGTTGATCTGAAATCTGAAAAGTGCAATAAGTTTGACTCTAACAACTTAACTAAGCAAGGAAATAATGTGTATATCCACACTGACTTCACTAACAGCACCTTGATGCTGGTGACAGTAGTTTTTAATGTCGGCCTGGCTTTGAGCTGCAGATAGAAAACCTCAAACCACTTTAAGATTCAACTCTGTGGGAAGGGAGTGGCTGCTCTCATACACAAGTGTCTCAGTTTATGGGGTGATTTTTATGCATTTTTCCTCGTTTTCCCTGAGAGAGCCATGATGATACGTTATTTATTTAAGTTTATGTTAATTTATCTACACTGTTGATTAGTAAATAATCTTTTTTATCAATAATATTTTACTGGAAGGAGCATTAGCCACATTGAGACAAATTCAACATAAATGTAAATGATTTTGGCCCTAGAACCGTCCTACCCAACCCAATCTATAAAAATAAAAATAAAGTAATAAAATAAAATAATTTAATTAAATTTAAATTAAGTAAAAATAAGAATAAGAATCATAAGAATAAGAATAATAGTTAATTATAAGACCAAAGAGTATAACTTGAAATAGATTCAAGATGCATTCAGTCATATCAAATACTAAGCTGAGGGACATCCAGAACAAAGCACCATATATAGATGTATTTATGTGTTTTTACATTTTCCTGTCAGACTGCACAGAGACAGTCAGGTGTTTGTCTCACCTTGCTTCACTACTGTAAATCTGTCGTGCTGTTTCTTTTTTTGGATTTAATTTGCCTCTAATTGCCTCAATGTGCAGATTTCCTATTGCAGACGTGATTATGCTCCGCTGCTGCACATTGTAAGACCTGATGTCCAGTAGGGCCTTGAAACTACTATAATTATTGCAATTATAACATAAGGTGGTATGGTGCAGCTGCGGACGGTTTTCAGGAAAGAGAAAACTGACGTCTTTTCAAGTTCAGGCCAAACGAACTCCTATTAAATATTTTTTTTTTTTACACATTTTGTACTTCAAGACTTAACTGAACACTGCTTAAAGGACTTAAAAGCTGAGGCTATTTGATTTGATTCCACTCTTTACTGTTTCACAGTAGCATTACTGGATTTTGTGGTAATCACATGCAGTTATTTGACCTCCTCTGATCCTCACAGGGGTCGTTTCGGGGTCACTTGGCCTCCTCACCCCAGCAATCCTCCTCTCGCCGCCGGACCAATGAAAATGCTGTGATGCATTTCTTCAGGAGCATTGTAAGTTTACATCATATCAATATAAATATCTTTAATATAATGTGTGTTTGTTTGTTGCATCGTGCTACCATCCAACAGTTTCTGAGCTCAGAGTTTGATGCATCAGTCAGACTGCTTTGAGTTACATAAGAAAGAAAATACAACAATCCAATTTCATCCAATTTATCACTGTTGAACTGTGGGTTTATTTGTTTTTTTCTGACTCTTGGCATCAATAGTGTGGCAGCGTTTCAGAGATAAACTGTTCTCCGCAGCTCCTGCACCGATTATAAATCTGCATGACTCATTCATTTACATACTGATAAAGAAAAAACAGGAACTGTGGAAAGTTTCTATCAGAAGCTCAAATGTTTGTTTATTTCAGTGCTTGTTGTCCCTGCCCCGTGCTATCAATCATTCCTTTGTTGCTTGGTGTCTCTCAGGTTTCCTCTCCTCGTCCTAAATCCAGGGTGAGTCTCATTTTTCACAATATCAGTTTTGTTGATCAGGTGGAGATGCAGACACGCACTAATAATCTACTTCTGATCACTTTTTTTAGACTTGGCTTCCTTGTCTAAAGCTCTACATCAAAGCATATTTCTCAGGGTCAAATTCAACATCTGACTCTTTTTATTCAATATCCACTTGAATGCTAACATGCAGGTATATAGCAGGTATAAACCACCTTAGGATTGTGTGTTGTGAGTGTAGCACGATATTATCACAAGTGCAGTGAATGATTGGAACATTATCTGCCAGGCTGTTCTCATCCACTGATTGTAGATACCTCTACAAAAAATATTGCATTGAATTTTGTAGGAAAAGCATGTTTTTGTGAGCCAAGAGGTGCTGCTAATTTAATGTCAGGTGGCGCCCTCTAGTGGCCATAGAAAATATGATGGGAGCGACGGGAGTGAAGCAGGAATTGAAGCGAGGTAGTAGATATAAATACTTATCAAATCCTTTTAGAGCAGGCGGACGGGTCGTGGACAGATGAAACAATTACACGAATTTGCCCCAGGACATTGCTGTTTGTGTCCTGTTTGAAACTACAAGTCAACCTGGTGCATATTATATTTACGTCACCTATACAACCACGTCCATTAGTTAGATACAGAAGTAGTGTTTTTAAAGCTAACCCTGATCTTTTTCCTAACCATAACCACTTCATTGTGTTGCGTAAACCTAAGGAAGAAGTAGTTCAGTTTACAATGTTTACAATGTGTTCAAAACAGCGATTGCCACATGTTTAAAACAGTGATCGTGCTACAGTTTCACAATTATTAAAACGCAATTGCTATAGAATGGACATATTTCATAAGATATCACATGAAAAAAAAAAGTTTTTAAATTGACATTTTGACCAGATGATTTCCTAAGAAATCAGAAATGTTCATATGAGGATACGTTGAACGTTTACACAAATCGTGGCTCTCAATTTTAGATGTGGTTATTTTAAATTAGGGATAAATTAACTGTAATGCTTTTGATATATATATTTTTTTTATGTAAAGCTACTGCAGTATGGAATTATTGGTAAAGCAGTGCCCAACAAAATAAAACTATAGTTTTGCTACATAGATTATTTTGTTCTTCAATCTTATCTTAACAGTGTTACCCTTTTCTGGCCACCATAAGGGGAATATTTTCAGAGGAAAGTCATTCTTTTGTGCAACCACTCACAAGCCAAAAACGTTTGGAACGAGAAGTCATTACCAGTGAAAATGACTAATTTTTCACTCTTATTTCCAACCACATCACTGCTAATCTCACCATCTAAAACTTAACTCAGTGATTGTGGATGTGTTGAAGGCGGACACAGGTGCCTCGACACTCTCACTGTTTCTCATCTCATCCTCATGTCACTGTCTGTTTCTTTTTCATGTCCAGTGGAGAGACGTCTTGGGTTTGGTACGTCACACAAACTTCCCTTCTTGAATCAAACAAAAGCCCCGCTGCTGACTGCATCACTCTCTGTCTCTCTCTCTATGTATGTGTGTGTGCAGTGTTCCCATTTATATCTGTCTGTAGCAAGCTCCTCCACAGTGTGTCCTTTGTCTGCAGCACACCTGTTACCTAACCTTCACGCTCATCCTGTCTCTTTCTCACTTTGTCTTTCACTGCTTTCTTCACTTCTTGAAGAGAAATATCTTTTATATCTGAGCATGATGGAACAAAAAGGAGAGCTGATTCACCAACGTCTTCGTACAGTAGCTGAAAGGCGAAGCTCGCTCTTGACGGGTGCCACAGAAAACCGCTTTCACTCACTGGTTGATCAGTGGAAAAAAGACTGAAATACATGTCTGACAAGTATTATTGGCTCATTAGTAAACTCATGACATTTCAATAAATTCTCCTTTGCTTCAATCCAGAGTGACTCGCTTCTCCTGGATGACTTTGAAACTGCTCAACTATTTATGAACCACAACCGGTAAACATTTTTTCTTAGGACCTTTCGGCCTGCATCACCCTCCTCCTCCTCCTCCTCTTTCACACCTCCAGTTCTCCGTAACACCTCCATCCCCTCTGTGCCACAAATGACTCATCGACCCATCTGTTTTGGCTTTCCACTTTCTTTGTGTATCCTCATCTGTAAGGCGACCCCGGGCTGCCGTGTCATACGTTTGTCATTTGACGTGATTACCGACTCAGCTCAACGTGGACCCTGCCTCGTCCTTGTCATCTATTTTCTTTCCCCTGAAGGCTGCTCTTATCTGTCACGTTTTTCCCCAAGCCTCGGGCGTGTTATTCTCTCACAATAACAGATCGAAGAACAGAGACAACTGATTCTTCCACATTACACTGCTGCTGTTGCAGGGAAGCCACACACCTGCAGTTTTCTGTTGTTTTCTCCTCAGCTTACAAGGGGAATTAGTGAAACTGGTTTATGACCTTTAAAGGTGCAATGTGTATTTCCTGGCCACATGCTCCAAAGAAAATAGGGCATTTCACCTCGTGGAAGATATTCAAGTGACATTGTTTACTGACATGCAAAATCTGAAATTGATATTCTGCGTTTTAATGCTCCAGCGGAGGCCTTTTACAGGTTTTTGAAATGGAAATGCTCCCACGGCCTTGAGCAAAAAGCAGTGAGATAAGTTACCACAGGAAGCTGTGAACGCTAGCACTAGTTGAGTCACTGTTCTGATCCAAAAGTCACAACAGTAAACAAACTAACTGAGCGAGGTGGTGGTAATGTTAGACCAGCGACAGCCTTGTTTTGCAAGGTAAAATTGCTGGTTTTGTCAATGGAATCTGGTGGAGGCATAGATAACGGCTTCAGTTTCCCATCTTAAAAGGCTGTCAGACGTCTAAGCTTTGCTTTGTATGCAGCCTTGTCTCTGATAACACATACACACATACACCATAACACAGATGTTTGTACTGTGGTTAGTAGTCTCATGTTGACAAGAGAGTGAGAAAAGACACGGGGTACAGCAGGCTTATGCAGCCCCCGCTAGGTCGATTCTGCTTCCTCTCACATCTCCTCTGCTGAGCAAGTAATGTCCACCAGGATGTAACTAGACTGTGCAGGGACCTGTCCATTGCAACAGTCTCTCAAATGCAGAACATCTGTTAACAGTGCAGCTGCATCTACTTCTTTGTACAACAAGATCTCCAACCTCAACGAAAGAATAGACCGTTGTCAGTGTCAGTACCACTAATAACAACACATATGAGCATTTTGCGGTTTACAGTACAGTTCACAGTTACAAAAAAGGCTGCAGTTTCGGTCAATTTATCCTACAAAATCACTGACCTAGGTTTAGGGGATAAAAACATCCTGGTGGAGTGTTATAAAAGACAGTTTAAACAGTAAAAAAAATTACGTAAATGCCGGAAGTGTAGTAGTTACGAGGTTGATATGAGCCACAGAAGTTACATAAAAAGGTCAGCCGTTTGTTCGAAGCATCCACCTCCCCGAGTGTAACATCCACCATTTAAACTCATCATCATCAATCACTACTACTACATCAGCAAGATGGCACCGGAGGACAGTCTAAATTGTGAATATGAGTCGTATTATTTTTTGCCCGTACAAACGCCCTCTATTGTCGTTTTTGAGGGGAAACAAGTTTCTCTTAGTCCTGAAGAAGCTACAGTGACTCACTACTGCCTCTCAAGGCCGTAGTGGTATTACAACACAGGACTGGTGACTGGTTTGCAGACTCATTTTAGTAGATATCTCTGCAACACAATACATAGATGTCTTTGATATAACATCTAAACTGTCACTTCCTCACAATTTGTTGATAATGTGAGTTAATAATTAGAATGTTTTAAACAAAAAAAATCTGGCCATATCTTACACATTGCACCTTTATATCAGCCCACTTTTCTTGTCCACAAGGGAAATTTAGCACATCAAAAACTTCCTTTTGGTCCAAATACCAAAAAGTCGATCCCAATGCAATTACAAAGGATGGATGGTGAACAAAGAACATTTGAGCACTAATAAGGAAGACTTATTATCTATTGATGTTTTGCCCAAAAGCACTATTTGTGCCCTATTTAATGTTTGTAAAAACAGTTTTTGGCATTTTGTTGAAGTAGTGGGACATCTGTGATGCTCTGAGGTAAAATGTGTCTCATCTAGTAAAAAGGTCATCAATGCTAAATTAATTAAAAGTCTGGTCAAAGGTTCAACAGTGACACAGCAGCAGACGCCCTGGTTTCAGGCCCTGGTTTCAGGTCTCCATCTGTGCTTATAGAGCGTCTTTTTCTAGGCCTCGTCGCCGCGTGCTGAGAGCACAAAGTCGCCGGTCAGAAGACGCAGAGAACAAAGCACACTGTCCAGGATCTTCAACCTGGTGAGCTTACCGCACGACCACCTCCTTGTTTTACTCAACATTTCGTCTTTCTTTCTGTAAATCTGGGCTTCTTAAACATTGTTTCCTGTCTGTGTTTGCCCTAATGCAACAGTGATGCTCTCAGCAGAGATCAGTGAGTAATAAATAAATACAGTATAATAATTCAGATTCATTCATCATATTTCATCAACACGCTTTCACAGTCATCGTAATTAAACTAACGATCTTAAGAGCAACATTTTCATTTTTTACTGTGACACAACACGTTAGAGCTGCAACGACTAACTTTGCTACTCAATTGATTGTTAAAATAACTGACCCCGTTATTTTGTTGTTGGCCGAGCGAATATTAAAGTAAAAATGTATGTTAATGTTTATGTTAAATGCTACATCAGAACTTATTTGGAACAGGTGTTACCTCCCGTTTAACTATTTCAGAAAAAGAAAAAGAAAAAACGCCTCAAGCAAGAGTAAAAACTTATATGCGCATTTTCAAAAGTTTTATGAAATTTGGGTGTTTCCATCAAGCTTTTCTCATGCAAATCGTCAAAATGCTCAGAGAAATTTGTTGATGGAGACACGACTACAGCCACTGACTATATATTATCAAATTTTTAGGAAAATGTTAAAGGGATTTTAGAGCAAAGCAGACAGAAAGGTCTGATATGCATTTGAAGGAAATATCCAGTATGTCAAACTGACTCAGTAGCAAAAACAGATAAGAAAGATAAAAATAGAAGCTGCAGAAGACTTCACTTTTAAATGATCTCTCCCTCCATGCTGTGGTGCTCAGACTGGTTGGGGCTGGCCGATGCTATGCTATGATTGGCCTTTCTGCAATGGAGGGGTGGGGCTTAGCAAAGGGTAAAAAAAAATTTAATGCAAAATTGCAGAAAATACTATTTTTAGCCTCTCATATATGGAGATTTTGTGCTTTTTTTTCTCCCTTATACATAACATTAAATGGAATATTTTTGAGTTTTGGACTGACAAAAGACATTCTCTATTTATAAATATCTACATTTTGTATTAATATTCTGCAGACAAAATTGATCGTTGCAGCCCTACAACATGTAAACCAAAATATTAAACTCTCACACGTGTATTCATTGATTATTTTTCTGCAAATGCCATCTACCTCGACTCTTCTGAGGGTTCATTTTCAGCGTGGAGGATCCCCTCGAATCCCAGTGAATGTGAAGTAGTCGACAATCAAATCTTTCATCAACTTGCAGCAAGATTTTAACTGAAAGCTACACTGTTCAGCCCAGATCTGTCTTAAAGATGCCACCTCTGGGGGATTTAAATGTTTTTCCTCTTAGCCACCTCTTCATCCTCCTTCTCCTCCTCTCCAGGGAGACACCAAGTCCCGTACACCCCCTAAACGCTGGAGCACCATCTTCTAAGCTCGCCGCCGAGGACCAAACCACAGATCCAACGCCGATGGGACCAGACGGAGGAGGGGAAACAGATCTGCATGCGGCGGACTCACAACCTCAAGAAATGTTAACACACTAACACAAGCCTTCTGTATGTTAAGACATCAAGTATAAAAACCACTCTCCAGGGACGTTAATGTTAACTGTGCCTGTTTTTGTTATAATCCTACTTCTACGGATATCCTGTCTAGCTGTTTATAAGAGGTTCGGTCATGCTTTTAGTAAAACATCTCACTGTAAAAATCACCCATTCGAGTATGTTGGTCTGACGGTGCTAGTGTCTGCTGTCTGAGGTTTGTTTATGGCAGATGTTTGTTTTTCTATTCGTCCCCTGTTGTCTGCATTTTGTACATGAGTGACGCTTTGCGTATTTCGCTGCTTTCTAAAACAAAACATGTGAATCCTGTGTCAAACATTGTTTCTGTTTCATGAGATCCAGATGGAGAGTGGTCCTGTTTGTGGCTGAGTGAAAATGTATGTTGCAAAGCATTTGAAAACTGGAAACCTGCAGTTTATGAGTAGTACGGACTTTTATTGTTGTTTTTTATGTAACACTTTTTGTTTCAGTGTAACTAATAAACATGTACAGTATGTCATTGCAAAAAAGTAAAAATGCCCTTTTCAAATGCACTGTTACAAAACTAAAGAATGTCCTAAAAACAACTGGTCTGCTCTCTTTGCTACGCAGCATTTATTATGTTATCTGTTTGCAGCTTCAATTAAGTTTGAACTTTTAATGTGTTTAAGTTAAAAGATGATAGACAACTGTTTGTTTTTATCTGATGGTCAGTTCGTAAGTGGCTCAAAGGTTAAAGGCAGAAGCAGCCGAGATGGTTTGAGGAGTAACGAAGGACAGTATGTTGATTTCAAATGTTCTGAGGCATCATTTGTAGATTTCATTTTGTTCATAATAAATGACATTTGCCACTTTCATTTGTACATGTCAAAAGAACTGTAAAGGTGTTTGTTTTTTTTCTTTGCTGACTTGGTGGTGCTACGGGAGTCCAGGAGTGTTATGTGTCCTGTTAATGTAAAGCTCTGTTTTAATGTTCAGCCTAATAAACATGTCTTCCCTCAGTTATTAAGTGTTTTAAAATCTGTTGTCTTTAATACATTACATTTTTGCAAAAGCCAAAGCATATAAGACACATTTACAGACCAACATTTAAAATAAGCTTTAGAGAAACAGTTTACATTTTAAGGAAACATGATAATTATTTGCTTTTCTTGAAGAGAGTTGAGGAGATAATACCTTCACTCACATACAGTACTAAAGTACAATTTTCAGGTACTAGTAGTTTACATGAGTATTTGAATTTTATGTAACTTTATTCTTATACTCCACTACATTTTGTGGCAAATATTGTACATTTTACTCCACTACATGACAGCTTAAGTTAATTTTCAGGTTGAGATTTGTCATTAAATCATGATAAATTTAATGCTATTAGACATTTTTTTAAGTTAAACCTCTAAATAAATAAAATATTAAGTTGTTAAAATGAGCTCTATCTTTATGAAATTTCGTGCATTTCATTAATGCATCAATAATAATAATACAATAATATATTTTGAATATATAAAACAATTTGAGTGGGTCCATTTCTTTCACTTTTGATACTAAGAACATTTTGATGCTGATACTTTTATACTTTTACTTCAGTAAGTTTTGAATGCAGGACTTTTACTTGTAGTGGATTAATTTCATGGTGTGGTATTACTTTTACTCAAGTAAGGGATCTGAATACTTTTTCCACCACTGCTCACCCATTGGTTAAATATATTTGGAGAAAATGACCATAAAATGTTAAACGTTTAATCAAATATGTTATTTTTAAGATATTTGCCACAATGCCTTGTAAACCACGACAGCAGAAACTGCAACTCCATGTCTCACCCAGCTTCAAGGTTTACTGAGCAGCAAAAAAAGACGGAAAAAATACAGTATGTACTTTATTTTTTTCCCTTAACCCATAACTGAAGACTCCCACGCACTCTTAAAATATCCTCTGGAGGCCAATCATCTCTTTCAAACAGTAAGTCCAATATCAAAGTGTTGTACAGACTACAGGAAGCAAGATCTTGATTACGCCGAGCTGTACATTATGTCCCACAGTGAATTGAACATAGAGGTGGGAAAAACAATGTTTCACATCATTAGAAATAATGCTGAGATAGAGCTTTTCAAGGACAACTGCCCCTAAGACTACAATTAGCAAAGATCTCCGTATCTACTGTATACAATGCTCCTGTGATAATTGCCTCAGTGCATCAACAAAAGCAGTATTTCTTGCATTCTAGCATTCAATATACTTTACACTGATTTTGAACACATCGAAGTCAGGTATTAACAAATATAACTACAAATGTAACAAAATCTGAAAAAAAAAAGTTTTCTGATGTAAGATTCAAGCATTCGTTCAACCTACATCGCCAGAGAAAAATATCAACAAATTGTTATGCAATTCCCTATACTGTATCCTTAATACATATACCTTGCCATACCTTTGTCCCTCTTTGTACTGTTGTTCGTCACAACGTCATGCTTGCGATTGAAATGTAAATCTCTATGGGCTTTGCCCCCTTAATTACCTGAATACATTAAAGACCCATTCATTGGCTTATTATCTTTCACTTTATCTGGGCCACTTTTCTTTTCTTTTTTTTACAGTTGGTGGAGGATGTTTTCCTCTCAAAGCCAAGACCTTTTGCACAATTTGATCACAGGAAAGGAATGCTGCAGTGTTGTGCAAGAGAGACCTCTGGGGATCCACTATTGTGCTGCAGAGGAACTGCTCGGAAATGAGCCACAGCGTTCTGGCATCAACCGAACAGTTCTAGAATGAGCCAGTGTTATATAAAGAGTATCTGTGTTAAAGAATACGACTCACTGTACAAAAATAACCCAAAATGTTCCACAACAAGCCTCACTGTTCCAGAAGAGCTTTAGTGTTCTAGAACGAGCCACTAAAACAAGTCTGTGTTCTAGAATGACCCAGTTCGAGAAGCAGTGTTCTAGAATGACTGATCAAAATGAGCCTCAGTGTTCTAGATTGACTTAGTTCTAGAATGACTGATCAAAATGAGCCTGTGTTCTGGAATGACTTAGTTCTAGAAGCAGTATTCTAGAATAACTGATCAAAATGAGCCTCAGTGTTCTAGAATGATCCAGTTCTAGAAGCAGTGTTCTAGAATGGCCAATCTAAATGAGCGGCAGTGTTTTAGAATCAGTGTATGCGAATAAATCTCAACACTCCACAATCAATCAGAAATATCAAAACTGTCTTTATTACCATATATACCAATACTTTTTTTCCTTTACACTATGTGAAGAGACATCAATATGGCACAGAAAACATGTTTATACCCTTGTGTTTATTTTCTAATGTAGAGCAATGGCAAATAATTTATGTGCAAAACGCAAATTAACTTTAATGGGGCTCAAGAAGTGCATTCACAACACAGATGTACAGTTTACAGCATCACTAAACAAGGACTGAAGTTACGTGGCACTGCACCAATTAAAAAGGATCACTTGAGTAAAGCGTATGGTTGTTTATTTTTTATCCATGACATGAAAAAAATACAGATAAAAGTAAAGTAGCTTTCAATGATTTGCATCCGTGTACTAAAATTCTGGGCTGATAGTGACGTTTAAAATAACATTTTTGGCCGATAGCGGATACAGATACCAGTGTTTATGTTATTCATTATCTCTTTTTGACAGGGGAAAAAATAAATCTTCTTTATAAAGAAACAACTGAACTGTTTGAAAGGACAAATGACGATTTCGTCAGCGCAAAATTGATGCAACACATCAGCCGCTGTCATCATTTTATTCGTCAATAAGCTGATTGCAGTCAAGAGGGCAAATATTGATGATATTTAGCGATGCTCAGCCAATATTTTGGTGCAGCCCTATATTAAAGTCAACGTTTAATTAATTTTCCTTCTTGTATGTATTTATATGCATACAGTTTCACATTAACATTTAATTTCCACCAAAGTTCTCACTCGCCTCCTGTTTAAAAACGTGACTACCGGTGTCTAAGTTTTGAGACTGAGTTCTTAGCTCATCCACAATCCCAGACACACTGCCCAACAGGCCCCTCATCCCGTTCTCCATCTCCCCGTGAAAATCCACCTCCTCCACTTTGACTTGTCCTCCCGCTGCAAGAAAAGCCTCCCCATCTTCGAATCCATAACTGTAGTTGTCTTCCATATCTGCTGCGGCTGTGCTTGTGCTGTTGCTGTTAGTTGAGGAGCTGGACGCAAGTCTTTCGCATCGGGCCTGATGCCTGAGGAAGCTGTCTCTCCAAATGACTTTTTTCCCACACAGGCCGCACTCATACGGTCGCAGCCCTCCGTGAGTCTTAAGGTGCTTGGTTAGATGGTGCTTCATCTTGAAGGACTTTGTGCAAACGGGACAGCCGAAAGGTCGTAGATTGAGGTGCTGCATCTTCACGTGTCGGTCCCGCATACTCTTCAGGGTGTAGGCTTTGCCGCAGTGGCAGAAGTGGACTTTGCCCGTGTAGGGGGCGCCAGCGAGAGACACTGAGGAGGACGAAGATGGAGTTGGAGGTGAAGAGGGTGGTGGAAATGCAGCAGAGGATGGAGACACATGGCTTGAGGTGGGGGTCAGTGAGCTACCCTGTCCCGCGCTGGTGGAGGGCCAGTTCACCTCCGAGCCCGCCATGGTGAAGTCAGGAGACACGGGCACTAAAGGCCTCTGGGAAACCTGTCCTGTGCCGTCCTCAATCTCATCGTATGTGTCTCTGCTGAACGTCCCTTCTGTGAAACATTCAAAGTCCACATCCTCCTCCTCGTCATCGTCGTCCTCGTCTTTGCTGCAGCTGCCACCCTCTCCGTCCTGCGGCCTCTGCACCTGTTGAGACCAGGGAACAGGACAGGAAACGGGACAGGAAGGACCAGGAACTCCTTCACCTGTTTGGCAAGCATGAACACTGGGCAGGTCTGAGGAGGGATCTCTTCCGTCCAAATCCCTCTGCACTTTTTCCTTGGTCTCCTCCACACTCACCTTCCCCGCGGCTTGTCCTACATTCTCATTTGAAATTGGGTGGAAGTCTGCTGGAGAAATGTAACACAGAATCAGAAATATAGAACAGCTGCACTATAAGGCTGTCTCTAATCTAAATACTTTCTTTTCTTGGTGGTGCTACTGACCTCAAAATATGTGAGTGTCTAAAACTCAAAGGGACTGAATTCTTGTTGGATTTGAAATTATGTTCATGTTTTCTTTTCCTGATTCAAATCCTTTTGTTTGGCAAAGAGGATACAATTAATATTTCAGAACTTGGCTTGTTTCATTAAATGAAAGGATAAAGTTTGGGAGAAAATGTGTTTCCAAAAGTGTCAACATCATTCTAACAATACCCATCCGTTGTACACTAAAGATGTTTTCTTTTTTGTCAAAGAGAACTGACCTTTACATTCATAACAACAAACAGTAGTTAAAGGGCAACTTTGCTGATTCTCAACTTGATTTCTATAGTTGAAGTGCAGAGAAAACATGTGAATGAATGACATTAAACTTCCTGTGTTAAATGTCCCTGTGTATCCAGCTGCAAAAACATCCAGGGTTCGGCACAAGGAGACCCCAGAGACTGCAGACTTGGCAATTCGGTTTGCAAATGATCCACGAAACAACTCAGTGCGCCATGAAAATACTGATAAAGATGCATTTTGGGAGCAGTCTTAAATGCACCTCGCACAAAGCATACTGGTTGTTGTAGGATTTGCCGCCTTAGAACGACAGCACTTTTCTCAATTTTCTCTGGACATGAGGCATCAATTCTGAAATAATTACACATGAAATTTCTAGTACACAAGTGACCATGTTTTAAGAAATGAGTAAAGAATTAGGACAGGCAGATTGTCTGATGTCCAGTGTTTTGCAGCTTGCACCTGCCATGACATACTTCCCCTGGCAAGTAAACCTAAAGTATACACGTCATTGGCTCACAGCTGGCTATTTGGGACCAGGCTATTTCCCGGAATAAAATGAAAGTTACATCACTGGTGCTTCATTAATGTTTGAGTTTGCTTAAATGTCATATCTCTAGTCTATCATTCTTTTTCTGTTCTTGATTTTACTGCCGTGAGCAATGGAGAATGAGCTGTACCCAGCATGCCATTCTGATGTAACAGTGAATAGGAGTCCCTCTCAAAATGCTACACATTGTGTACATAAAGCACTACTAGTAGATATGTTCTGTAAATCTCAAGCGCTCATACTGAACGGTGACCTTTCTTAGGTCCTGAGCAATACACCTACCAAGATTAAGTGCACAATTTGGAGAAAAATATGAAATTGCGATTATTTTGCAATTGCAATACAATTCAAGACATTGGAGGGAATTATCATTTATGCACCATTGTTCTCATTTTCAGTGAAAATATATATTAAAATGTGTGATATTTTTGCAAGGATCTGTACCAAACAAAGATTTTTTTTTGAGTCTGTATAATACAATTTGCAGGCCAGGACATCTTGCAACGTCACAATACTTAATTCAAGACTGTATTTGGACATTTATTGACTTTAAGAAATATTGTGCCGTCCTGCAATTTGGATATTGCACTAGTCCACACTGCGATTTTGATTAAAAAATCGACAGACAAACATCTTCAGTTAGATGCCATTGAATTTTGAATAATAAACTTCTTTTTTTTTCACGTTTTGTTAGAGAGAGATGTCTTATTTGTGTTTAAAGTGAAGTGTCTTACCGCAGTGTCCCATTTGTGCAAAGCCTCCCTTCTTCTCCACCACTGCCTCTCCGACTCCCTCATCTGCCTCGATCTCTCTTTTCTCCTTCTTCCTCTTCTCTTGTGTATCATCACTGTCCACGATCTCTCTGTTCCTATCAAGCAGTCTGTCAGCGTTTAGCGTTGCCCCCCGCTGTTGGAACCTGACTTTCTGCTTTAATGCTTCACCACTGGGGAACCCCCCGTGGTACCTGCTATTGTGACCAGGTCCATCATGAGCGAAGTGGCTCGTTTTGGCGTGGCTTGAAACCCATGCCTCCTCACAGTTGGTGTAATCACTCTCTGCATAGCCAGGGAGGGCGTCCAGTTGAGAGTCCGCTAAGTGCTGTGCTGATGAGGGCCGGGGTCGCCCCCATCTAGGAAACTGCTGCGGGCGTCTCCACGTAGCTAAGGGAGGCAGGGCGTCAGGCTTCCTCTCCTTCCTTCTTCCTTCCCTTTCCAGGTATAAGCAGTCGGTGCTGCTTGGGGACTGCTGGCGAGATGCAGTGCCAGGGTGAGCGACAGCTGCCTCTCCAGGTGCGACTTCTGCTGAAGGTCGGGGCCTCTTCAGGATCTCTGTGCATTTGTCCACGATGTGCCACATCTGGAGGAAGCTGGCCACAGTGACATAGTTAACGATGTCATCATGCACGATGCTCAGCTGGCCTGTGTAGGCAGAACTCAGGACACTCTCAAAGGCCACTGGGTCCATAACCGAAGGCAGGGAAACAGTTGTAACATTCTTCAGTAGCACCTGTTGACAGATAAAGAAATTAAGTTTCGGCATCTGGACAAAAATTAGTGTAGGGCAACTAATCTTCCAACAATTATGAAAACACAGTAATCGAGTTTACTGTTTCATGATTACTGTGCTGCATTCTATTTCACAAAGATGCTCCTGTTTGTGTTATAAATCTTTTTCTTTTAAAGCGATTCACATTAGCATCCCAAGTTACTGATTGGAATATTTTGAATACAGTTCTCCAAAGTGTTGGATACATGTTGAGAAATGTTTAGTAGGTTGTGGCAGTGCACGACAACATATTTGATTATTATATATTTTGCTCTAATTTATTTTATTTATTATTATTTATCGTATATTTAGTCATTTTCAGTAGAACGTGCATTAACATTACAATATTGTTTATGTTTTTTATTTTGGTCTAATTTATTTTTATTTATTCTTTTTATATTATTTATTTAGATGTATATAGATTTATTTTATTGATTTACTATTGTTTTTACATTTCGTTTTTTATTCATTTTCAGTTGAATTATAATTAAAGTTCAAGAAGATCAAGAAGATGAAGTTTTTTGAGCCAATAAAAATATTGTGTTTATTAATCCTGATCTTAATATTGCCCAATACAATCGTGATTATTATTTCTATTTTATTATATCTATAATTGAGCAGCCCTAACAGAAATATGGCGTGAGTGAAAACAACAATAACCTATACAAACAGTCTATCTCAAAGTGATGTAGCCGGACCTACCTGGTCATGAAAGTAAGGCGAGGATGCAGCGAGCACACATCGGTGTGCCCTGAACACTTGCCCCTGCACCTGGATGGAGAGGTCACACAGCCGGCCTTCTTCCCGCTGGCGGTTCAGGTTATCCAGAACAGCTGCACGGGCGCCGGGGAAACACACCTGGACAGTCAAACCAGCTGGAGCAGCAGAAACACTGCAGGTCGGATCCATGGTCACACAAAACTACACGGAAGATCAAAATATTACATAGTTAGAACATTTAAATAGTTTATATTATTAATAAAAGAAGATAATGCATAAATATTTCTCTCATGAGAACAATTAAAATCATTAAGAGCTGAAACAATTAGTTAACTAATTGATCAACAACAGAACGTTCTTCTGAAACAATTATACTTGATTACTTGTATTTTTCAAGGAAAACAATCCCAAAGATGTTCTTGTGTCAGCCTAAAAGAAGGGAAGACTTCCTGCTTTGTCTATTATTACATATTTGATATATTAGATTAGTCAATATGTGATAGATTATTTGATAATAAAAACAACACTCAATGCAGTCCTACAATAACAATTGAGTGGAGAGCTACAAAAAATAATAATTACATAAATGACAATAAGAATAAATAATTTCATTATGAATTAATATATACAAATATACAGTCATGGAATAAATTATTAGACCATCCTTGTTTTCTTAAATATCTTGTTCATTTTAATGGCTGGTACAACTAAAGCTACACTTGTTTGGACAAATATGATATATAATATAATTTAACAACAAATATAGCTCATAAGAGTTTAATTTAACAGTTGATATCTAGCCATTTTCCATGGTTTTCTTGATAATTATTTGGTTAGTATAAAAAATAGATTAATTTATATGCCAAAAATAAGCACACATATTTAATAAACAGAAATAAATTACTTTTACAATTAACTCTTATGCTTATTAAAATGGTTACATTATTTGTATACTTAGTTATTTGTATTTATATTTCCACGTTTTTGTATTATTTTATTTAAATGTCTTAATTTAATTTTTTTATTCCTCTTTATTTCCTTTATTTTTTTTACCAACTTATATTATTTTATTATTATATATTATCATCCAATTGTTTGTTTTCCAAATTAACTATTCCTAAAGATATATTTTTTAAAGACAATCAAAAGTAGGGTTGCAACTGACAATTATTTTCATTATCGATTAATCTGTCGATTATTTAAACGATTAATCGATTGGTTGTTTGATCAATAAATGGTGAAAAATATCAATCAGTGTTTCCCAAACCACAAGATGACGTCCTCAAAGCTCTTGCTTTGTCCACAAACCAAAGAGATATTCAGTTTTATTGTCATAAAGGAACAAAGAAACCAGAAATATTCACATTAAAGAAGCTGAAATTAGAGAATTTGGACTTTTGTCTTTTAATAAACTGCTCAAACCAATTATTGGATTATCAAAATAGTTGACGATTAATTCAATAATCAATTATTGTTCGATTAATCGAATAATTGTTGCAGCTCTAATCAAAAGCATCAAATCCTCTCAAGTGAGAAGTTGCAACAAAAGCTTGAAAACAGACCCTAATAAAAACTGGTTACCTGTTGATAACAGCTTTATTTTAAATTAATTGCTGATAATTTTGCTGTCAATGGACTAACGATCTTGCTATATAATCAACTGATCGATTTATAGTTTCTAGCCTCGGATCAAAGGAAGTAACATTAAACTGTTGGTTAAATAAAACCAACTGTGTGCATATCAAACTGTATTGATTTGTGATATGAAGTAAAGAAGCTTCCACCTGATGAGCAATACGATATGTAGCTAGCTAATGCAAGCTAACTGTTAGCACTAACTTAGTTAACATACCCATTCACACTAACGGCTCTCGTTAAAAGCACTTTTAACATGAAGTCTGGTTTAGGTTAGCATTACAGCTAACTGTTAGCTAGCTAGCTGTTGACGTTAGCTTACTTTACCTTTGATATGTCGGAATGTCGAGCTTTTTACTGATATAGGGGGCGTCGCTGGCTATCTGCAGCACCACATACTTATCCCAGATACAAAGTATCATCGCTTGACTGTGTAAAAAAATAAATAAATAAAAAAGGAGCAAGCTCGTAAAATGCTAACAGCAGCTTGCCCGTAGGCGTAGCTGATGCTAGCTGGTTGACAAAACAGCATCAGCGATCCTCACACACAAAGTGAGTGGTGTTTGATGTTAGAGTTGATTATTAGGAAGTGTCAGCACACTAGACACATTAGCCCGCTGCTTTAGCTGCACACGTATGTAATTATTGTTATAAAAGCTGAATTCGCGACTGTTTTAACAGTTATTGGGAGTTTATTGACTGATCCAGCGTTACTTGACAGATGGATGCCATCATTGGCTCGGCCACGCCCCACCGGAGCTCATTTAAAGGGCCAGTTCACTTTTAATATCAGCTGCACAGCCTGTTAATGCCCTTTGTTGCTTATTAAATTCACTGTAAACGCTTGGTGGTGCTCCCGCAGTGCTCTCCAGACAAAGTTGCGCAATTATGAGTTTAAAAAACAGCGGGGGCAGGAGATAAATATTCTGATCATTCTTTCACGCACGGTCGTTTTTTTTACCGCAGTGCATCTGCAGCATCTTCTGATCTGAGCGACAGAGGTGCCGCTGTGGCGTAGGAAAAAACACTGTTAACTGGCCGGAGGAGGACGTGTTATAGATGTATTCATTTTTCGGGGGCTGGGTTTTTTTTCCCACCGGCGAGCATTCCCGCAGTTTCACCTGCAATGCCCACACGGGCGAAGCATCTCTTCTACGAGTGCGGGGTCATTAGACAGGTGAAATAAACCCACATTCAGCTGTCATCGACAGGAGAGGACAGTATTTTGTTTTTGTCTGCGAGGACACGACTCGAGGAGAGGAGAGGAGAAGAGAGGAGAGGAGAGGAGAGGAGGCCTCTTTTTTTCGCGACAGTAGGCTCTGATTTCAGTGATCCGATTAATGATAAATATTAGACCATAAGATTGGTCGTTATTTAACATTGGTAGCGTGTAGTAGCAATTTCTTATTATAGAGCATGCAAATTAATGATATATGCATTTGGGTGTAATTGTATTGTTGACGTTCCGTCAGTAGCTTGCATGTTGCACATTATATAAACACACATTCATCATAATTTTTGTGTATCCTGCAGTTTTCCAACATTAAAAGGCAGAGCATGTGGCCCTGGGCAGGTCTAATGATTGCTCCATGCAGCTCACATTAGGACCTCAGGGAAAATAAGATAATCAGATCTCAGGGTGTTGATCTGGGGAGCACTGTGGGACACGAGATATCTGGATTGTTTCACATGCTATTTAATTAAAAGCAGGTAGAAAAAACACATTTGTGGCAATAAATTCAGCAGCCTTTGGGAAATTGATGCTGGTTTGAAGACTGTTAGGACCTCATTCACAAATTTAGGCGTGTAAGGAAGGCCTGTAGACAGATACATTTTGCACTTTGTAATGCATGTTTAGCTGCTGCAGTAGCCGCCTGACACAGCCTGCACAAGCTCCAGTCTTCTTTAAATAGAAAAGAAAACCTTTGCAAAGAACCGTTTAAATATTGCAAGCTTGGAGATCAGTTCATGAGTCTCATGACTGTGCTTTAAAGTGTCAACAACAGTGTTTTGGTGCTCCAGATAAGGAGCATTGCCGTTTAAGTCAATAGTTTTTTGAGGCTCCTCATCAAATAAAACAGCTCCTCTAACATCCGGTGACATGGCAGTATTAAACCTGCTGCTCCTTTCTCTTCTCTGCAGCCTGTTTGGTGAGTTGACTTGATAATCTGCAACATTCCTCATTTGTCACCACATCTTGTTAACACAGAGTAGTGAGCGTGTGTCTTTTTTTCCCTTTACAGTGTACCATTGCCATGGGGCATGTGCAGAGGTGGACTCTGACACAGAGGCAGTGGCCGGTCGGGGTTTCAAACTGGGCTGCATCTCCTGCAAGAGGAGGAGTGAGGTGGAGGGTACAGCGACCGTTGAATGGCACTTCAGGCCGAAAGGAGAGGCAGACTTTCTTCATGTGAGTGCAAATCATCGCTGAAGACTTTCTTAGCCTGATGCCAGCATAAAATATATATGACACAGCACATTGTGGAGTACAAGAAGTATTTATGGTTCTAAAGTAGTTTTAGTCGTGCAAGCATCTTTCAAAATCCCTCCAGTCCTAGTCTACATTCCTCTAGACACAAGCATTGTATAAATGCATGCATATGTAATGCACACCCAAGCCTTCCTGTCTTCCTTCCCCCACTCACTCACACACACACTCAAATGGCCTCCATCACATCATAGAGCCAGTGATGAGGTCATAGTGAGGCTTGGATGCAATCGATTGGGATATTTTACACCACAGAGATCGTTAAAGCTTCAGAGATGACACACGGCTGTGTCGACCTTGTGTGGGATCCTCTGTTTGCTGCTATGATAATGTAGCTGCATATATGGTTCAGTATATCTAAGTGCAAGAGCCATTCATGAGGAGTTTTTACTTTAATAACACTTTACGGCAACAAACTAGGATTGGGTCATCTGGATTGTTGTGAGGAATTTGAGTTTTTTCTTAATGGTCCTTTATATGGCAGTAAAAGCAGGTTATCTCCAATGTATATGCATATACTTTTTGTGTTATGTGTCACATATATAGATCCATTTTGACAGATACAGCCACAGCAGGCTCCACAGACAGTGATATGTTATGTAATTCTACTTGCTGCTTTTAAAATTGTATTTGTTGTTATTGTGTACTCTAGTGGTTCCCAAACTTTCCACACTGAGGTCTCCATTTAAAGAAGCGGATGGGCGAGAAAGTCCTTTGTCGTGTTTCCTCGTCTTTGTTTTAGTAGTGTTCATGTTTTGCGCAGATTCATCATGTGCTTTAGGTTTTCCTCTCATAAATCTTTCCACATTTCACTTGAAGTGCAGAACCATGCATTATTTATATTTTGTATTGCCGCGCCCTGTTTTATACCCCCCCTGAGGGTCCAGCCCCCCAGTTTAGGAACCACTAGTGTATACTATAGCACTGAAGGCAAGGCAAGTTTATTCGGCTCATTTCAAACACAAGGCCAATTCAAAGTAGGGATGGGAATAATTAATCGATGATCGATTAATGTTTGTTAAGAATTTTTAATCGTTCTGTGTATTTTTGTTTTTTTTTTATCTCTGACTGCGTATCAGTACTCACTGAACTGAAACACGGCCGAGCGTTCAGTTCTGCGGCCGTACGTGAATAAGCCAATGAGCTGAGAATTAAGTTGGATAAAGCTACAGTTTGCAAACTGAAAGTTGCAACGACAATTATTAAACACACAGAAATGCAAGAGTATTAATTTGAGGAAAACTATCAACTGTTACTGTATCAAACCTTGCTAGCATGAAGTACTAGGTTTACTTTCATCCCAAACTTATTTAAACACAAAACACATTTAAATATGCAAGATTACTGTGAAAACTAACGTCATGCTTCTTCAGGGGCTAAAACATAAAACATTGAACTCCTTGACTTAACCTTTACAGTTTAATCTCACTTGAGTGAATAAAAGTGTATTTTTATTTTATTTTGCCCATGTATGCATGTTATATGCATACATGGTACATATAAAAACATATCGATTAATCGGTTAATTGATCGTTTACGTTGTAGATAATCGAGTTGGCAGGTTTCTTCCAAACGGCCATCCCTCATTCAAAGTGCTGTACCTAAGTGTGAAAATACCGGATAAGTAAAACCGATAAAAAGACAATTCATAAAAGAGTAAAAATGTAGAAATATGGTAGATATAAGAAAGATAAATATGCTTTTACAGCAGTACAAGAAACATACTAAAGTGGCAGGAAACATGCAACTGAATAACTTTTTAAAATATTAAATACAACAAAAGGCGAAAGCAAGTAAATAGCATTCATAAGCTACCTACATTATATATAGTGCATTACAGTACGTAGACCTTATACATGATTTGTGTGTTGTGTAAACTGTGTATGTGCAGAAGCAATGAGTTTTCTGTGACAGCAGCTTTAAATTACCTTGATGTCTCTGTGGCACCAGTTCTACACCTACGACGGCAGCCCCACCATTGAACACGACCACTTCATGGACCGCGTGGATTGGAACGGCAGTAAGAGGAGCATGGACATCCAAGATGCATCCATATACCTGTTCAACGTCACCTTCAATGACTCAGGCACCTACCAATGCTACTTCAACCGCATCCTCTCATACGATAACTATGAGCACAATAGCATTATCAAGAAGGTGGTGCACCTCACTGTGGTGGCTAAAGGTACGGGATTTAACTGCAGTGCTATACAACAATTTTGTCACTTGAAGCAGGTTTTATAGCATGCGCTGGAAAAGTTAAAGCACCGGAAAAGTTAAAGAATAAATTATTATATTTAAAACGTGGATAAAATCAAGTCAAGAATGGCCAAATTGAATGTCAAATTTCAAAATAAGTTGTGGTAGAAAAAAATTAAATGTAAAAACGGTTTGTAAGAACGGTTTGTAAAACACCATCTGAGGTGGTTACAGCAAATATATTTCAGTCCTTCTTCAACAAATACAGTCATGGAAAAAATGATTAGACCACCCTTGTTTTCTTCAATTTCTTGTTCATTTTAATGCCTGGTACAACTAAAAGTAGATTTGTTTGGACAAATATAATGATAACAACAAAAATAGATCATAAGGGTTTAATTTAAGAGCTGATATCTAGACATTTTCCATGTTTTTTCTGGATAATAACCCAAAATCATTATAAAGGAAAACATGGAAGATGGCTAGATAGCAGCTCTTAAATTAAACTCTATTTTTCTTGTTATCATTATATCTGTCCAAACAAATCAATCAAAATGAACAAGAAATTGAAGGAAACAAGTGTGGTCTAAAATCATTTTCCATGACTGTGGGTCATTTAGCATTAAGAAAGCATAAAACATGATTACATTACTTATTACAAAGAGAAAGCAGCCTTACAAATATGGTCACTTTTGTCTGCAAAAAAACATAGCCTCAGCTTTGGTGTTGGTGTTTGATTTCTTGGTTTCCTGGCTTTCATGTGTGCAGCGACCAGAGGAATGGCATCCATCATGTCCGAGGTCATGATGTACGTGTCCATCATTGGCCTGCAGGTCTGGCTCCTCATAGAGATGATTTACTGCTACAGGAAAATAGCAGCAGCTGGGGAAGAAGCATTACGGGAAGCAGCGTAAGTATTTTTATCACGTTCATCTGTGTGCACATGTAAAAACCTTGTAACTCCAGTTTTGATAATTTGGCTTTTATTTTCCTTTAAAGATCACAGTGCATTTGCTTTTATAATAAAGAAGATTCTCTCATTGACTGATGCAAACCTTTCAATGACTTAGTGGCCATGCTGAAAAAGTTGCTGCATTTCTCTGTTCTTGAAAATCACTTTCGTAATACAAGGTTTTTAGCCATTAACACTTAAACCATATATAAATAAAGTCGTGGAAAAAAATATTAGACCATGGTTTAATATAATTTCTTGTTCATTTTAATGCCATTTTCCATGGTTTTCTTGATAATAACCTAAATCATTATCAAAAAAACAATGGGAAATGGCTAGATATCAGCTCTTAAATTAAACTCTTATGAGCTATTTTTTGTTGTTATCATTAGATTTGTCCAAACAAATGTATCTTTAGTTGTACCAGGCATTAAAATGAACAAGAAATTGAAGAAAACAAGGGTGGTCTAATATTTTTTTCCATGACTGTATGCGTGTTGTAGAGCTATTAAACATGCTGGATTTAATGCAAATACCTGCAGAGATATTTGAAAGTCAAAAAATCCAGTAATGATATATCAGCTGATATAAGTTTGGAACAAAAGGATTCCTGATAAGTGTTATTTTAAAATTGTGGCTAAGATATGTACTTAGTAGGTCAATCTTTTTTTGAAAAAGCCCATGTAATGAAAGCACTGTTTCTAAATGACCTCAAACATATCTTTAGCACTTCCACAGCAGTGTTTTGTTAATTATCGGCCAGCATATTCGCCGATACCGATATATTAATCTGGCTGTAATGCGTGCAAAACAGTGATACTCAATTGTGCTAGAATAGTCAACCTTTTTCTATACACAGTTTACAATAAAAACAAATTGATTCACATCTGAATTTTGTTTCAGACTTAAAAAGAACACAGAAAACAAATACACTCTTAAAATAGAGCTTGTTTATTTAATTTAGAGGCATTTGAGTTATTGCGTTATAGAAGAGGTTCCAAATATGAATGTTTTTTTAAAGCATTCACAAATAAAATGCAACTGCAGCTTAAATGCAGTAAAATATCAAATTTACGTGTCATATCGGACTAGTGTTAATCTCTGTGTCAAATTAATTTAGTCAATTAACGGTTTAATCTGTTAATTTGGAAATAAAGGATTTCAAAGACAGATGAGTTGTATTTTATAATTTTTGCTCCTTTTATGATAAATATTAATTGATGTTTATTAATTGGCCATTGTCATTTTGTAAAAGTGACCCCTTGGCAAAGCAAGTTGAGTATCACTGGAGTAAAGCTTGAAACAACACAAAACTGGAGTAAGACCTGGTTACACAAGCAGTAAAATATAAAACTAATTCTTATCACCATGATTTCTAGATAAAACTTATTCACAAAATAAATTTGCACATATTTTTCATGAAGACTTTAACTTGCATGCAACAAAAAGCAAGCTGTCTTAAGCTAACGGAGAGCTGGAGAGTGAGAAGTGATATCGTAGCTTATTAACGTTGGCTTAATACTAACACTTTTTTTTAAACCCTCCACTGTCTCTCTACTCTAACTGTTACATAAAAGGAATGTTTTTCAGACTGTAATGAAATAGGAGTCGATGGTACAAAAATGAATAAACTTGTGAATCTTGTCCTGTTTGCGAATGAGTGAGAGCTTCTTAGCTTAGCTGACAGCTAATTTAGCTGACAGTTTGTTTAACTGACAGTTAGCCTAACTACCTGTTAGCTTAACTGTTGGTTAGTCTACCTACTTGTTAGCTTAACTGACAGCGAGCTTTACTGACAGTTAGCCTAGCTACCTGTTAGCTTAACTGACAGCGAGCTTTACTGACAGCTAGCTTAACTGACAGCTAGCTCAACTGACAGTTAGCTTAGCTGACAGTTTGCTTGACTGACAGTTAGCAATCTTGTTGGCATAGAGTGCTTCTTGTACCTTTTCAAAACCTCTCAAGAGAATGAAATACAAAATTAAAAATAAAATTGAAATAAGTTTGATAAGCTATGTGGCTGGCTAGCAGCAGCTTAGCGTTTACCAGGATGGCTAGCTTGTTAGCAGTGAGCTAGTAATCGCTACACCACCAAGCTTCTAGAGGTAAATATTCCATGCTACTTTATGGTGTGACTGGGTCTTTACTCTAAAAACTTCAAAGCTCACTGATATGTTAAAGATAATAATAAATAATGCTTTGAAAAGTGTGAATTTCTCCATGAATACTGTCATACTATATTCATGCTCTATTGCACAAGTCACCTTTAATTTAAATTTTACTTTGTTGCATCCTCTCCTTAGTTTTAATCCCTCTTCTTCACTTTACCTGTCTGCTTATCTACTTATGTAAAGGATATCGATGTTTCCATTGTGTTTGTGTGTTTTGGTGTGTTTTGTCTCTTTGTCTCACTTCTGTCTACTACTTGCCATGTTTTCGTCTCGTCCGCCCTCCTCACTAGTAAAAACCAAAACCTCCCTCCTCCTGTAAGTCAAAAACCAGTCATACAACCATAGCTGTGATGTTTTGTTTTTTTACATTTTTCACCCATTTCACTGTGCTAAAGTTAATAGTTTAACATTGTTTTAAAACACTTGTTTTCTTTTGTCCCTTTTCTCCTAGAAATGCTGAATATTTAGCGATAGCGTCGGAAAGTAAAGATAACTGTGCAGGGGTGCAGGTCGGAGAATAGCACAGGTATGTTTGTGATCCTCATCCATAGTGGTTTTGAATAGTTTTCATTAAATCTTTTAATATACTGTTTATTGTCTTTATCTTCAAGTTTCCTTCTTGGACTGAAAACATCCTTCCATACTCTGACCTGCATGTAGACAACTTTGGGGAGAACCTCCTCGTCATCTCAAGTCTCTATTTTACCTTTTCCTCAACAAAGGCCGCACATGATTATGACATACAAAGAGAGCATGGTACCAGCATTGTATATAGTAATCTGCGCCGCAAAAGCATGTTCTGCACTTATTTGAGAAACCATTATGCATTAATGAGCCACATTGTGAAAAGCATTAACTGCACATACAGTATTTCTTTAAGTATTATGTAATCACACGTTTATATAAAATGTAAGTGGTACTATGGGCGTATGATGGACTCAATGAGGTTGATTGCAAAAGAAAAGCTTTTTACTAAATCATCACCACCTAATGTATAAATAATGTGACACACAACATTTATAAAAATAGAATGTGATGGACTATGATAGACTGTATTTCCAGTTGCTAGTTGTACATTCAAAATCTGAATCCAGCTCTTACCATGTGCTAATAAAAAACTGAAAAAATACATGTGATGAAAAAGTCTCCTGATTTGTCTAATAAATATTTCAGAGAGTTGAATTTGATGTTGATAGAGAAACGCAGACAAGGTCACATTTATTTATATTATTTTTTATTTTCATGTAGCTGAAGCAACCACCATGTCAAAGCTTTGTGGTATCACATGAAAAAAAATCTTCCAGAGAGCTTATAAAGCTCTATTATAACACCTTACAGGATTCATTGATAACCGATCAAATTCACAGATATAAAGGAATAGTTCTACATTTAAAGAAATTAGCTTATATGATTTCTTTCCAAATGTAAGATGTAATGATATGTCAGTGTGTTAAAGGGATTAGTTCAGATTTTTTGCCCTTTCAAAGCCACAACACTTCATTGAAAAAAAAAAGAAGGTAATTTTACCTTGCAGAACACAGAAGCTGCTCGTGTACCCCTACCTTGATTGATCACTTTGATTGTGTTATTATGTGACTTTGGTGAATACACACTCACCCTTTAAAACACCAAAGTCGCACAGTAATATAAACAAACAAACTGATCGAGGCAGACCCAGAACTACTGTGTTCTGCAAGGTAAAATTTGTGTTTTTGTCTATGGAGTCTGGTGTCTTTGAAAAAACATAGATAACTGCTTTGTGTCGCTACAGTAGATAAAACACTGACAAGGGATAAGTACCTGATACAACCACACTTAAAAAAAATCCAAACTATTGAAGTACAGAGCATTAAGCATTAAGACAGAAAACCGCTATCCTGGCTCTATCCAAAGCTCAAAAACACACCGGACAGCTCTTCTACCAATCAGTAATTATAAAGTAAGTATTTCCCAAAATGTTGAACTATTCCTTTAAAGATGACACCTTTCCTCTCATCAAACCTTCAGTGCATCCCCTACAGTTGTAACACACAGTCTGTGCCGGGGTACTGAGGCAGGTTGAGCTGGTACTTCCTCTCTAGGCCCGGTGGAACAAACCGGCCTCCCAGGAAGTGGTACCGTCCTCTAAACAAGGAGGCGGACTTCTTGGGAGCAGTGAGAGAGATGAGCATGTCGGGCTGCAGTCCATCTGCGCTGCCCTGCTCCACATCCCAACCTTTTTTTAAAAATAAAAACAAACAGGATGTCACAATGCAATCCAGGCTTCCTCTTCTTCTTTTTCTTGCAAGTAAATATGCACAGTGGAAGCTGTGAAAGATTTTTCCAATATGTCCTGGTTGCAGAAGGTTTGGTTTAATGGTAGCACTACAGGAAAAGTCAAAGAGTCATCAAAATATAGGATTCTTTCTTTTGGGTGCCAATTTCATGCAAATTCAGTGATTGATTTTCATTTTCAATGTTTTCTACATTGGTCACACACATAAAATATGCTTGATCCAACTCACTAAATAACAATTCCCCCTATACTTTCTCTCTAAAAACTATAATTGATGGAATACAACAACATTTTTGTAACTTTTCGTTAATGGAATAATATTATTATATAATAGTAAATGTTTTTTTTGGACGACCAAATGACTGGAAAGTGCTGAAACTAAGAACCAAACTAAAGCTAAAACCAGCACATTTCCTCATAACAGTGATGTTATTAAGTACATTTTTCTTCAGTGGAAATCCATATCACACAGACTTAAATTTTTCACAGCTTTTTGGTTGCAGCCAGGAGGTAAACAATGTTTTAAAGTATGTTTTAATTCCATAAGAGGAATTTCTCAGAGGCAGAAAATGAATTGCTGATGTCAAACAGCTGCAACACAAAAAAATGGTTTTGTTTGTCAGCATAAAAAATGAAAAGGAAGGAAATCAGTTCTGTGGTCAGCAGAGTAGCAGTGGACCATTCAACTCCCGGTGAGGTTGGAATATTTCCTTTATACATCATGATATATGAAGCCTAATGGCTTATATAATATCCAAATACTGTAATTATTATGATGGAGAGATATTATTCACTTCTTTACATTTAGTTGAATTCTGTCCCAGTCAGAGGAGCGTGTGGCAGCGCTGATTATTTGGGCAGAACCGATGGTGAAGGAGACACTGACGGTCCAGTGTCCAGCAGGATAACGGTAAATAGCAGAAGACAACAAGATTTAATATCCTCGGCTAGTATTCTGTTTAAAGAATTTCACGGCCACAGGGTGTATTTATTTTTAATCAGGTTTTAGTGATAAATGATGTAGCCTAAACATGCTTTGGTTTATCACCATTAAAAAAACATGGCAGAGTTTTATCAGCTCCAGGCATCGATACAATAGTCTAAGATCAATTCTCCGACTCAGACATGTGGACTTCACGCTGACTCAAATTTGCGTACACAAGCTGAGACCAGACGTGAGATCTGATCGTACATCCAAATTGATAAATGCCGAGCCTTGTGTCAAAATTATCGTACGCCCATTCGCTTGCTCACTTTCAGTCGTACACTTGTTTTATAAATGAGGGCCATTGTGAGGACCGACCTGAGGGGATGTCGATGCTGGCGATGGGGGCTGTCGTCTTCTTCAGCACGTCTAAGATGGAACCAAAAGGCTCTCGCACTGCCCCCTTAAAGCTGAAGCCGAAGATGGCATCAATCACCAGGTTGTAAGCCTCATCAATCACTTTTGCCTGAAAATAAAAATTTACCCCAATGAAATCAACAATTTATTACAAAGTTTATTTGTAAAAACCCTCAAAATGTGATTTTAAAAAATGTGAAAACATTAAATGTATTGCATAAAATTAATCATTAGTTACAGAGTTTACAATACAAATCTCCACCACTAATTGCCCTGCAGGGATCATTTGGGCTTCATCCACTCTAAAACAGCAGCCAAATTAGCACGACCTAATAATGTTTAATACAACACTGACATGGCTTGAAATAAAATGCACACCCATGAACACATTAGGCAGAAGAATTTCCTTCACCACTGTGGTTAATGCTGCTGCATTTTTGATTAACGCCACACCTCAGGCATCTCAGTCAGGAAGGGGATCTCCATTTTCTGGCACTGCGTGGTCAGGCCCTGGAACAGAGGTTTGTTCGGCCTCTTCGGGTACAGGATGGTCGGCTCGTAGCCCTGCAAGAGGACACACGGTCATCATCCATAGTCAACTGCCTGATGTGACTGATGGAGCATTAATGTTAATGTTGTGCAGCAAAATCCGGAATCCTCAGGATCCCCGAAAAATGTCAGCCTCTACTTCCTAACCCCTTACTAACTTGGACCTAACCTTCAACCAACCAACCTTCAAACTCAGCTTTTATTTTTAATCTCAACTCCACAACTGTAAAGTTTTGTGACTGCATTTACACTGTGACTCATATGGAAATAAAACTCTAAGGACTCCAGATTAATATTACTTCTACTACAAGAGGGAATTTCCTTTCACACAAGATTTAGAAGCTCATAATATATTTTGGTAATGGTAAATGGTAACCTGCACTTATATAGCGCTTTTTCTAGTCGCTTTGCGACCACTCAAAGCGCTTTACACTACAGACTGCGCTCATTCACCCTTTCACACACACATTCATACTGGTGGCAGAGGCTACCCTAAACGGTCCCACCTGCCACCATTGGGAATTCATTCACACACCGATGACCACAGCATCGGGAGCAATTTGGGGTTCAGTATCTTGCTCAAGGATACTTCGACATGTAGGCTGCGACGGTCAGGGATCGAACCACCAACCCTTCGGTTGGGGGCCAACCAACTCTACCAACTGAGCCACAGCCGCTTTTGTAAATATAAAATAACTACAGTATACAGTCATGGAAAAAAATGATCAGACCATAGTTATCTTCAATTTCTTTTTCATTTTAATGTCTGGTAGAACTAAAGGTATATTTGTTTGGACAAATATAACAACAAAAATAGCTCATCAGAGTTTAATTTAAGAGCTGATATCTAGCCATTTCCCATGGTTTTCTTGATAATAACCAAAATCATTTTCAAGAAAACCATGGAAAATGGCTAGATATCAGCTCTTAAATTAAACTACTATGAGTTATTTTTGTTGTTATCATTATATCTGTCCCAACAAATGTACCTTTACTTGTACCAAGCATTAACATGAAAGAAATTGAAGAAAACAATGGTGGTCCAATGTTTTTTTCTATGACTGTAGGTCATTCAGTATTAAAAAAGCATAAAACATGACTAAATTACTTATTACAAAGAGAAAGCAGCCTTACAAATATGGTCACTTTTGTCTGCAAAAAAACGTAGCCTCAGCTTTGATGTTGGTGTCTGCATTTAAATTAACAAGAAATTGAAGAATACAAGCTTGTAAATACCATGTGAGGTACAAGTAACTCAATACTTTTTTTTAGTCCAGTACTTCAGGACACACAGTCAACACTGGTTCCTGTGGTCTAAAGCTGGAAGCATCAGGTTGAATGCACTTATTGTAAGTCGCTTTGGAAAAAAGCATCAGCCAAATGACATGTAATGTAATGTTATTTTCTACCACTGCTGCTGAGGATCTAGCTGTCACATAGGTAGAGGACACTCACAAAGAGTTTAAGATGTCGAGCACAGACCAGTCCATCACCCCCGTTGTTACCTGGTCCACAAATCACCAGCAGAGAAGGTCGGACCTTTACCAGAGAAGTAATTGGATACGCCTGCAGGACAAAAATATTTGAATAAATTATAAAAAGTAAGAAAAAACTAATACAGCAATGAAGAAAGAGTATTTACTTTAAAGTCAAAGTAAAAAGATTATTAGCCTCTTCAGGCAGTTTTCCCACTCATACAATTAATCAATTCATTTGATGATCGTTGCAGCTCTAAGTTTCAACACAAGTAATTTTAATTTCAAAACAAGAGTCCTGATTAACAACTCACCTTGGTGATGGCTGTGGCACAGCTGAGTCCGGCCAGCTCCATCAGCTGGTCCACGCTGAAGCCGTACTCGCTGAAGAGCTCCTCGTCAATGTGCTGCGCCTCCTCCTGCCTGTGGAGCATCTACAGGTCAGCTTGGATAGACCACACACACACACACACACACATACACACACACATACACACACACACACACACACACACACACACACACACACACACACACACACACACACACACACAGTCTGTAAATGGTGTTACTGCTCACTGTTCTAGATATAAAACTTTACCCGAGATACTTGATGGTCTGGGCCATGGTGGATGCTGGTCTGCTGCTGAAACAGTCCCTCTTGTGGTTGTTAGCTGCAGTGGACAGCGAGCATGTCCCTGTCTGAGCGAGGACTGCTGTGGCCCTTGAGGTCACCAGGAAGCCGATCCCAAACAGAGCCCTCACACTCAACATCCAGATGGATCAGAACTCCTGGAACAGAAGAGAAAACAGCGATCTACCCTGAACTGAAGGAAATTAGTCCCCACATTGATCCCATGATGACTTAATGAACTGTAACTGCGGAGCCAAAACAAGAAGCTTTTACATGAAGCAAACCTGCAGGCTATAATTCACACAGACAGCTCTAGAACATTTCCCACCACTAAAAGCTCTCTGCACTGTCTGCTGACGCTGCTGCCTCCTACAGCTGCTACTCTGCTCTCACTGCTCGCTTGCGTCTTTCTTTTCTCGCTCCATCCACCTGCAGGCTGTGTGCTCACAGTCCCTGAAGGCTTATTGCATCGATCATCGATGTGCTCTTATCTCCTGCTCAACGTGATTTACAGAAGGAGATGAAACAAAGAGTCTTGATGCCAAAGTGAACTGCGTTTTAAAACACGAGACAGCACTTTTGATCAGAGCTGAATGCTCTCATACTGAACTGATGTAGGACTGCAACTGATTATTAAATCATAATTTATTTATATGTTGATTTTTTCTTTTGTTTTTATAGATTAATCATTTCATTAATTTAAGTGTCTGACAAAAATTTTAAATATCCATTATAATGTCCCAGGGCTCAAGGCCAAATTGTTTAACTAATGCTGAAAAGATCGGAGAAGTGATAAGTCAATTTAGTAAGATAAAAAATACTAAATATTTTATGCTTCCAGCTGCTCAGATGTGAACTGCTTTTAACTCTTTATATTTTGTAAATGTAATATCTTTAGATTTTGGAAAGTTGGTGAGACAAATTAATAGCAATTGAAGAATTGAGCTCATATTTTACATTTTACAAACTAAAGTCATTAATTGGTAAAGAAAAAATAGTTATTTCACACAAACTTAAAACATAACTATTACATTTGTACTTGAGAAAATCACATTTCTTCACATCTGAGAAGCTGGAGCAGCAATTTTTTTGGCATTTTTGTATCAGAAAAGACCAATTATCAACATTTTTTGTAAGTCAACTAAGCTGCTCAGACACGACAGCAAATGAGAGAGAAAAACTGCAGAATGTGGGCATGAGGGTACAGTAAATAGAAAATAATTATGGAAAGAGTAAATTAATCTCCCGCAGCAAGACAAACAGTATCCAGATGAGAGTCAATACAGAGCATACAAACATTTCAAGGCCACGTTAGACAGTGCGCACTTAAAACAAAGTCACAAAGAAAGGCTAGGCTGATCTGGTCAACTAAGCTTTTTAATCCACACAGTTATAATAGTTCCAGTATTATTATAAAGACATAATAATTCAACAATTGCGTTAAAAAGCAATTCTGCAACAAATTAAATGATACAATTTAGTGAACATTGAAAATTAGTTTAGCTTTATAGCATGCTAATGTATTTAATTAACATAAACTTGATTATACACATGTCAGCTGATTTCAATACCCGCCATGGTTATATTATTTTACGTGTTTATTAATTCAGTTGCTTAGACCTTCACCTTTATCAGCTTTAAATAGCAACTTTAGCATAAAACAACTAACTATAGCTAATTAGTTAGCCCTTGGTGGACATGACAGTGACAAATATGTTAAAATAAATATGTTTGCTGAGTTTATAAAATATATAATGAAACCACAGAAGGTAAAGTTGTACTACAGGCTGTTAAGTTGTTGCAAGTTGTTAGCTAACGTTTAGCTTTAGCTTGACTTCGTGACAAATTATTAATGACACTCACCAAATGTTAGCGAGCCTCTCTTTAAAACAATTTTGCATGCACGTTTCCTTTCTAAATAATGTAGAGACAACTTACAGAACAATAATAAACTGGTAAATTTTTTTTAGGAAAACCGTGCAAGAACACTTGCAGCCCAACGGGTTTACGAACTTCCGACTTGAAAAAATGTAAACACTGCTCCACCTTCAAAATAAAAGTCCCCTCTCTGGAATACTATTGTACTGTATCAGGAGGGTAACGAGTACTGCTTTTATTTTGAAAATTGAAAGTGATGAAAGAAGTAGGGGAGAAACATTTTAATTTATTTATTTCTATATTTTTAAAAATACATTTCTCAGTTGTTTCTGTGCTTAATTTTTTTCCTTACATGTTAATTTTTTATCACATTGTTTTCTCTTTTGTTTCCCTATTGTTTTTTAATTTTTATATTTACTTATTTTTTAATTTCATTTATTTCTTTATATTTTCACATTTATGTTCTTTTACAGATTGTTCATTTTTTTATGGCACCCCTACGACTGCATAATGCATAAGGTTTTATTTATAGACACCTAATTAAAGTAAAATATACAAATATTTAATACTGATTTGTTTATTTGAATGCAGTTGATATACAAATATAATAATATGAAGTAAGCTTTTTTCTTTCATTGATATTTTAAATGTTGATGGTTTTAAACATATAGCTAAAAAAAAATAAAACTTTCCTTTGGGTTGTCTCACATCTTTAAGAGAAAGACCATCCATGAAAATCAATGACAGTTAGCAAGAGTCAGTAAATCAAATAATGAATTAAAGTTGTCCATTATGTTATTCCTGTACTATAGTATGACAGTGTAAATATTAAAAGTACTTGGACGGCAATCACATCATTATTGTAGAGCAAGACAAATTCTGAAAACATGTTTATTGATATAAGAAAAATACACAATTTGTAGATCTGTAGCAAGGTTGGGGTCAATCTACTTTAACTCCAGAAGCAAATTCTCTTCAAAATAAATGTGATTTTCAAAATAAGTGAACACAAATGAATTTACTGCAACCCTGCTGCATCTTTATGGAGTGAGAAAGTATGAATTTATACCAGCAACACTAGTAAACAAGGCTTTAAGAATAAATGAGCCGTTAAATGAGTTGTTAATGTATCTGGTAGGACATAGTTTACGGCTTTGATGTTTTAACATCACAGATAGAAAAAAAGTGACTCCTTTAATCAACATTTAAATTCAAGAAAATATGTCAAAAGCATGCCTATGTACATTATAAAAAAGCATTATAAAGTTTGATTCCATTTAATATCTTGCAGATTATTCCAAAGTACATGAAGTGAACTAAATAACTACAACTGGTAACTAAAGAACTAATAACTGAAAACTAATACAGGTTGAAGTGTTTCCTCGTGGATCCAGGGGCTCACATGATCGGACAGTTCTCCATTCTGGCTCCAGTCTAAGAGGAAAGATTTACAAAGTTATTGTAATATCACACAAATCCGTTCAAAATAAAGACATTTGATCTTTAGATATAGAGAAACATTTGTATATCAACCGATCAAAGGAGCTGAATTGTTTGCCTGCCTTTAAAAAAAGTTTTAAAGGAAGTTGTAAAGCAGCGCTCACCTTGCGAGGAGTGCTGGCACTGAACACGTAGGAGTGCGGCAGTAGACCCTCAGAGATTCCTCCGCTGCGGTAGGAGCGAGAGGCCGAGGTCACGGAGCAGTTGCTCGATTTGTCTGAAGGAAGTCCGCAGGAGCCGCAGACCACCGTCCGGCTCCGCAGGTTGTACTCACTGTCTCCACAGGTGCTGTGAGCCACCTGCTGAGGCAAAGACACACATCCTGAGTTACTATCAGAGCCAGAGCTGGGACCAAGGCATTGTTTTGCAAGTCCTAAACTCTAAGTATTAAACAAGTCAAAATGTGCTCTTTAGAAAATGTAATAAGAGTAATAATACAAAATCATGACTGTTTTTTTATTTATTTTATTTATTGTGGTTCTCTCCTGCAACTTTTAATGTTGAAGGATTGGGTCAAACAAAGTGAATCTGGGGAATTGAATATCACATTTCTGGGAATGCACTGTGTTAATGTTGGACGATTCAGCACATTATGATTTGTAGCACACTTTTTAAATAACAAACTTTTAAATCTTTGGGCCTGGGGAGAGGTATCAAGTATTTTCAAGGTAAAAGGCTCTATTCCAAGTAAAGTCACGAGTCAAATTTGTGACACTTCTGAACAGAGCATTAATTAATAAGGACACTAAAAAGCATTTAAGTGTTCTTGTTTATATGTTCAGGATGACTCTTTGCTATTTAATTTTAACCCCATATATACGCCCTACACTTAAGATTGTTTTGTAATAGATTCAAACATATTTGTTTGATTGTATTATATTTGTTTTCATGATTTTGATTATTTTTGTATTGTTTTGATTTTTTGTGTTGGATTTTTCTTTTTTTGATTTAGGTTTCTGCTTCACCCACACATGTACTTTTATGTGTTATGATATATGTGTTTTATATTGTTTATATGTGAAATAAAACTAAACTAAAATTTTGCGTTCTTGAGGTGTTGTGGGTCCAGTTCAAAGTACACCAGCACGACTTATCATGAAAATTAGGCTGATGGTGAATGCTGCTATTTGATTTTGGTCCTGCAGATTTAGATGTTATATTGTATCAGTACAGTTTCTCTCACCATGTCATCATCTTCTTCGTCAAACTGTGTGCGAGTGACCTTCCTCATTGCCATTTCCTGGAAGAAATAGTATGATAGTGTTTATTTTTGCCCATTTTAAAGGTAATTGCAACACCATGGCCATAATAAAACTCAAATAGGCTTAAATAAACCACAGTTAGTGACTTAAAAATGTAAAATACCTCTCCATTGGCACTGATCAGGGTGGTCTGGAACTGGTCTCCGGTGCCCCAAGAGGACTGGGTCTTCCACACCAGGTCAGAGGGAGGATTGTGGGTTCCACCAGCACCAGAGGCCCAGATCTGTCAGCATCAGTGAAGGTACAGCAGGGTGAGGGATCTGTAACTGTGTTCATCACTGGGCTGATTTGTGATTCTGCTGAGTAAAGGTGTTTCTTACCGTAACCCTATGTCCGGCCTTCAAGGTGAATTTTAATGGGAACTTGAAGATGATGGAAGCACCAGATCCAACCTGCCGCTTCAGCTGCCAGTTCCCCAAACTCTGATCCTGATGGTCCAATTGAAATAGCAGTAATTATTTGAACAAATTCATTTAAAGACAAATTCGGCCTCAAATAACAATGTCAGGAAACACTAAACAACATGCTTGTATTGTGTGCAACTGTAGGAGAAAGAGCAATTAGTTCTCCACACAGGATTTCTCAGATATACAGTCATGGAAAAAATGATTAGACCACCTTTGTTTTCTTCATTTTGACAATGCTTGTGTCTATTATCAAGAAAAACATGGAAAATGTCTAGATATCAGCTCTTAAATTAAACTCTTATGAGCTATTTTTGTTGTTATCATTATATTTTTCAAAATAAATGTACCTTTAGTTGTACCAGGCATTGAAATGAACAAGAAAATGAAGAAAACAAAGGTGGTTTAATATTTTTTTTCCATGACTGTATTTATTTATTTATTATGAATTCATCTTGTCACCTCATCTGCTTTGTTGCTGAGTCTGACATATTTCCCTTCCAGGTCCACCTCATCCACAGTGACCCGTCCGCTGGCTGAGGCCTGCTGGGTGATGCGGGTGCGGGCCACGGCTCCGCCTGCGATGCTGGAAGCCTCGCTGTCGGTGTCGTTGGGGCGACGCCTCTTGGCAGGAGAGCTTTGAGCGCCGTAGTGGACCGAACGGGAGTGAGCTCCTGAAGTAGACGAACGACTTCCTGTCAGCTTTGTGGGCGGGGGGCTGGGGGAGAGACGCAGCCTGCAAAACAAACATGATGCTGTTTGTTAACCGGGTGGAGGAAATAGTAAGAGGCAGAGAAAGAGGCATATCTGCAAAACTCTTATTTCATTGAATAAACTCATTGTGAAGGGCCAAAAGTCATTCATAAATAAAAAAAACAACAACAAAAAAAACAAGTCTGTGCAATAACCAAATATGGCGATTAAATAAATCCTGAAATAAATAAATATGAATATATAAATGAGGCAACTTAGTTCAATAAATTAATAAATAAATAGGTTTGTATTTAAAATATTGAATGTATTAAATGGAAATAAGAAGAGAGGGAAATGTATGTGGCATTAAATAATAAAAGGCCCTAAAAAATAAATGTGAAAGTATGAAGTAAAAATACCCTGAAATAAATAAATATGGAATCATGAAAAAGTCCCCATATATAAATAAAGATCAAATTATGAAAAGAAAGTCTCAGAAATAAATACATATTAAATTAAATGACCAAATTCCCTAACATGAGTAAATGTGGAAATAAAAAGAAAATGTAAAAAGAAAATAAAGAAAATCTATTTATTATTATAATATTTATTTGAATGAAAAAGCTGATTATTGAATAATGAATAATAAGATACCTCTGCTCCTCTCCCTCCAGCAGCTTCCTGTAAGCACAGATCTCCATGTCCAAAGCCAGCTTGACATCCAGGAGCTCCTGGTACTCATCCAGCTGCTGCTGCATTTTATGCCTCATCTCGGCCATTTCTCTGTCCTTCTCCCCCAGCATGCGACGGGTGGTGTCCCGCTCCCGAGACAGGGCGTCCTCCAGGTCCCTGATCTTCGCCTCACGGGCCGCCAGCTGGATTGAAGAGAAGAATTACAGAGTTTCTGTCAGATAAAAACTCAAGAGGAACAACAGAACAACAACATAAACACAAAAAGACAGTATCAATATAGTGATATAGTATTGGTCAATGATGGGGTAAGTGTTATACTGTATGTGTACTGTACATATAATGTGTTAATGTAACAGAGCACAACTGAACTTTTCGACAACTTATTTTTTAAAATCTTAATTCATGAAAATGTGTAAACAGATTGAACGGGAGTTTTTGCTGTTGCTTTAAAATGAGGAAAATGTCACATCATGCCTCCTTTTTGCATCCTTTTTGTGAAATTATCAGTAATCTTATCGGTAGCCGCCATAAAAACTTGTGATTGTCAGTTATCTGCATTAGCTGGAGAGAGATTTCTTGTGTGCATCCCTACTTTAAAAGGCAAATGTTCATAATGATGCAATGCATTATGCAAACAAGCATCTTGTGTGATGATAAGAACCGTGAATGTGATCTCTGTGTGACTTCAGATCACCTGTTTCTGCAGCTGGCTGAGCTGAGCGGACATGGACTCCAGGCGGATCCTCGTCTGCTGGAGCTCCTCGTGTGCTGCTCCGACCAGGTGGCTGCTCCTGTCCGCTGACTGACGAGCGTTTTCCAGCTGACAATAGTAAACAAGAAGGGAGAAAATTATAAAAATTCTTATTTTAAATACTGAAAAAGCAAAAGAAAACAAAAACTGTCCTACCAGAACAGTTTGTTGCATTATGTGTTGGATATTTATTCTGTTCAGTTTTTATTACGATAAAACAAGAGCAAAAATTGGTCTACCTTGGAGTTGTAGGTCTTCTCAATCTCCTCTTTGTACATTTTGAGCTGCAGCTCGTGCTGGTTACGCATGTCGGCAAGCGCCTCGGCCAACCTGCTTTCAAAATCTTGCTGGTTTCCATTGTCCAACTCAACCATACGAGACTCGTGACGCCGCTTTGACTCCCGCAGTTCCTGTTGGAGAATTAACTATTAATACAACTACATGTTTTTAAAAAAATATATATATATTTTCAAAATTAAATGTTAATTAATTTCATTTTAATTTATTTTTAAATCATTAAAAAACTCAAAATAAATGTAAAAAAAATACATTTTTAATAATTTTGTTTTATTTATTAAGTATGTATTAAATTATTAAAATAAATAGAAAAATGATTTTATATTTATTAGATTAATTATAATAAAAACATATTAGCTTAAAAATCAAGTTAATTATAATAAATAAATAAATAAATAAAAAGAGGTCTAGAATTAAAATGGTTCATATATGATAAGAACTTTGTTCTGACCTCAGAGTGGAGGCTCTTTGAAAACTCCAGCTCCTCTTTCAGCGTCTGGATGCGATTCTCTCCATCCACTCTCCTCAGCATCTCATCCTGCAGCTGCTTCTTGGCATCGGCCAAACTGGTGTCCAGCTGAGAAAGCAAAACAGGAACTGAACATTAGTACAAAGCAGAGCACAAAAACACTCCCATAAACAGACAGAAGAGTGCAGAAATATGCAGAAAATAGTGCAGTACAGCTGAAGGGAGGGAGACTGCTCTTTAATTAAAATGTCTGAGCTCAAGCAGCCATGACTGAGAGGATGAAGTCGGCAAAAAAACCCTTCAATTGTTCACACAGACACGCCAAAACTGAATAATACATTTATTTTTATTCAAGAAAATGATCATAGTCCTGGGCTTGTGGGGCCCATTCAAAACTCCACTGGAAAAACTTGTGGTAAAGACAAAAATAGAGCTGTAACTGGGTGTTTGATAAGCCGACATGTCTCATCACAAAGTGGAAAACACGGAGGAGCATGAGGACAAACTAAGAGCTGATGAGCTTGTAGGCAGAAAGATTGACCCCAGATGTGTTTCCACTGGGCTATAAACTGAGTGTGGGTTTTAGTTTACCTTGGCAACCTGCGCCTTCAGGTCCCTGTTTTCCACCTCGAGGCTGCGCTTCTCTCCAAGAGCCGTAGTTAAGGACGCGTCCTTCGAGTTCAGTAGAGCCTCCAGGTCTTTGAGCCTCAGCTGGGCTGCAGCCAGATCTGACTCCTTTTTGGTGTTCCTGCAGAGACAAAAACAGTGTCAGATGTTAAGTTTCTTCTTCCTGAATGTGTTTTAAAGTAGTCATAGAGGATATTCCAGTGAATAGACTCAGGATGGACATGCATTTATGCAAATATGGACATTGTTATTGAATTATTGAATATTTTGTCAGTGCTGCTGTGAATGTGAAGGTTATTTAAGGCCAAGACCTCAGTGGACAGATTATTTCTTCATGTTGCTTAAACTGTAAGATTTTTGCAAAGCTGAGGAGATTTAAGTACTCAGTATATTTTACAAAAAAGCAAAATTAGAAAAAAGTCAGAAATAAACAGAACTGTTTTTTTTCTTGTCCTATTAATCACGGTGTAACCACACAGATTTACAGTGTCTTTAAAAGGATTCACCCCCTTTCAAAGTTTTCATGTTTTGTCAAACTAAACAGAGAAGATTCTTGTGGATCTCTATTATGTATGTGCATATATAAAAAGCTAAATACTTGTTTGCATAAGAAGATTTTTTTGCATGATAAAAAGTGTTCATAGAGGATACTAGAGTGAATAGAATCAAGACGGTCATCCATTTTGCTTTGTAACTTAAGAAGTGGAAACTGAATTACTACACTTTCCTTTACGCAGACGAATGAAACAGATATGAGCTATTTTTGAATAAGGATGTAGTCCGGATGAAATAGGAACGGGAAAGACCTCGGTGCATATGACTCATAGGCCACATCTCCGTCCAGTCCCATGTATGTGGAGGCCACAAACCACAGCCTTTGGTGTTTGGCTGAGGGGCTGCCATGGCAACGACTTGGCTTTGCCAAACACACATCGTCCGTCAACTCAATATTTATGGAAAAATAATAGAGGCAAGAGTGTAGCCCTCTAAACACTGCCACGTATTGTGTGCACAGTGATTACTTTGGTGAAGGAGGAGAAACTGGGGAAAGAGTTAGTCATCAGGCTCTGGATGTGGCAGCATGGGAAGAAGGAGTCGGAGGAGAAACGTCAAACTGCAGTGAGCAATGGGGAGGGTATGCTGAAGCCAGGGAGTGGCCCCGGCAGCACAGGGGAAGGCTGCTCGCACAGTGTCAGCCGTAAACCATCAGCTATTAAAAGCTAATGAGTAAGAAATGTTTCAGATATTAACTCTCTAATCACAAACTCTTCTTCATGCTTAAAAGGACAAAGGGAGAAAGATTTGATTGGACATTTCTGAAACCTTGAGGCAACAGTTTCCCCTCATCAGATAAACAAACTATCTGCTCTTTTCTTGAAGGGCTGATTTGTTATATAAATAAATTCATAATTCTTGGAAAAGAAGCAACCATTTACACATTTTTTTTCCTCTGTCTGCTCTCATGACTTTCCAAGACAGTTTGGCAATACTGACTTTAAAACTAGATTATGCCTCTGTTGCCGCAGGTGATGATTATCGGATAATAATAAATGCTAAAACTGTAGTGTGGAGATGAGTCATGAGCAACTTGACACAGTTGCACAGTAGTGTCTTATCTAAAGTCTGCTAACATTAGCCACATTAGCTGAGGAGACCATGTGAGGGTGCAAATGCAAAAAACTTTGAGTAAAGGTAAGTTTTATTGCTTATAAACTCAGCTTTTCATTCATTAAAAGTCTTTAGAAGTTACATGGCCCTGCATTAAATGTGAATAAACTACATCTTGCAGATATGCATGGCTGCTTTTAAGGAATTCGGGGCCTCAAAACTGCTGAGACACCCTGAAAAACACTCCACATGCTCCTTTATTTCTCACACCTTCATACAAAGGCTGTCAGATTTACATTCGAACTGCAGCCCACCTTGCTTTTAGCTCCTTGTAGTCTTCTCTCAGCTTGCCCAGCTCCAGCTGCAGGCGTGCCCGCTCTTTGGCCACAGAGTCCAGAGTCTGACGGGCATCAGCCAGCTCGGTCTCGTAGGCGGCCTTCAGGCCTGTCAGCTCCCGGCTGACCTCCGTCTCCGACTCAGTGATGCGCAGACGCAGGCCGGCATTCTCGATCTCCAGAGAGCGCACCTTGTCGATGTAGACGGCCAGGCGGTCGTTGAGGTTGCTCAGGTCCTCCTTCTCCTGGAGCCGGGTGATGCGGTTTGGGGACAGTGGGTTGTTGGCACCTCGAGGAGTATTTTTGGGTGTCGCCATTGCACTTGTATCTTTCCAGAAACAGAATAGTATCAACTTATTTATTCTGAAATGTTGTTTTTAATGCACAAAAAAGTATGGCATATTGTACATTAAAAACAGGGCTTTACATCAGAGGATGAAGGAGTTTGTCATGCAGTTCTGTCTACAAATCTGAATCCAACTTTTACCACTGTTATTATTAAATTGAATCAACAATTTTTAAAAACATGCTTAATTTAACCATAAAAGTGGATTTTTACTTTTAGGGAAACCTTGGGATCTTTGAGCTTCCATACAAGTAAAACAAAGTCCTAACTGCAAGTTTAGAATATAAAAAACAATATTTACTGTAAAGTGTGCACTGTTTACAGAAACGTCTGACTCTTTTGAGTGCAATCACATAAAATATACAAAAGCTACAGAGTATAATTAATCAAAAGACATGGGAGGGGTTGTCGACTCCACCCAAAGATCAAAGAAAAATCTCTGCATAAAAGATGCAATTTTGACAGGAAGGTTTACCTTTTGAAGGCTGGTCAGAAGAAGAAAAAACTCTGCTCTAGGGAAATTCGTAGACTTCTCTGTTAATTATCTTTGTTATCTTGTGATGAGAGTCTCCTTGTTAGTTCTCCAACAGTGTTCGGTCTGTTACTGCGCTGTCTGCAAATCCATCTGTGGGTGCCCATATAGGAAAGAATGAGATGGGAGGAGAGGAGAGAGGCTGGCCTCAAGTTTGGCACTTGGTAGGTGGTTGTTCCTCCCTCTCAGTCTCTCTCCAACTGTAATGGGTGTGCAATCTGAATGAATGAGTCACCTTTCTTCTCAAAGAAACGCACAATGCCATGTGATACATACAAGGATAATTTTAAGCAGCCTGTTGCCTGAGAGTTGAGTTCTTCTCAGACTCAAACCACAGAGCTCATACTTCTCCAAGAGAACAAGAACAAGATTTTTATGCATACTGACTTGAGACAAACTAGTTAAATTGCTTCCATATTTTTCAACTAGAACATCTTTAAGATCAGTTTAGTTTCAGAAGTGAGTTTCTTACACATGGCCAAAAAAACCCAACTAATTATGCTCAACCGAAGTAACTGGTTTTCTTTTAACCCATTGTTGTCTGCTAATGAGCCAATTATGAAACAAGTAAAGGCTGCATATAAAAAGATGCACATTTAATTTCTATTTGATGACATGGTGTAAAAATATGGAGTCTTCTATAAACATCAGATACCGTGGCTTCAAATAGGGGTCAAAAACAAGCAAATAATATTCATTTTCTAACCTTCAAGCTACTTAACAAAGGCAAATAAAAAGTATCTATGACACATTCCGATCAGATGATCCAGCGGCTCCAGTTACTGTTTTTCTTTTGGAAATGTATGTTAAATCAGAAAATATAAGATAAAATCGAACTTTATTAATCCTGAAAGAAATTCTGGTTCCAGATTGCTCCAAAGCCTCCAAAACAATGACAACAACGATCACAATGTAGGATATTATAAGAAAAACAATGAACAAAATAGATAACAATAGCAATATATAATATGTAAGGACTTTGTTTACCTATTTGTTATCTAGTTGTTTAATTAACATTAAATATATACTTATCAAGAAGCAATTTCTATTATATTGTGTGTGTATATAAATATATGAATATGTATTTATTTATGTTACTTATTATTTTGGCGCTGCTACTGTGAATGTGAAGGTTTTTGAAGGAAAAGGCCTCAGTGTGGAAATGACATTGTTTCTTCATGTTTAATGAAGAAACATTTTTGTAGAACTGAAGAAATTAAAGTACTCAGCATATTTCTCACAAAAACAAAATCAGAGAAAAGTCAGAAATAAAGTTTTTTTGTCCTTTTAATCACCTCATGACTCAGTGTTAGTTTCTTTAAAAAGTTTTGTTAATCGTGACTGAAAATATTTGTGTGGATTTTTTTTTGGTGGATATGTGATGTAAATCAAGTTCAGATATAAAAATAAAAACACTTGTTTGCTTAAGAAGATTTTTTTTTAATTACAAGTCTATTTATTTTTGAATATGCAAATGAGGGATTATTTAATGCTACTTTTGAGTAAACACCTAAATGTGTATTTTGTATGTTTTTCTCCAACTAATCTAAAAGAAGGGATGTTATGGAAGCAAGAAAAAGAAAAAAAAAGTCAAAATCTCAAAATTAACCTGTAAATGAAAAAAATAAATGTTTCTGCCTACAGGGGGTGTATCAGTCTCAGTCATTTGCTGTATTTTCTGCTGAGGACAGACATCATGCCTGCTGACAGTTACTGATCGCCTCCCAGCAGCTGAATTTGATGGAAAGGTTCACAATGACTACACAAACACAACATAGTCCCCTCTAAATGTTCCCCAACAGAACCTGTCTTGCGGGTTTGAAGTAAAAATATGGGCTAGTTGTCCAGCACGACATAAAAAGAGTGAATTATGAGAAGAGTATGTGAGCGGTGCGTTGGTTTGTGGCACGACATGGACAGTTTTTGTCATGTGGTTTGTGGGAAAACCCGTATTGGATCCCAGCGGTCACCTGGGCAAAGAACCTGAAAAAAGTGCCGCTGAAGAGCTGTTTGTCAACTGTTGTATTAACACTGCACAGATTGAAGGATTACCAGGGGGAAATATGTGATTGTCTAAAAAACGAAGACAAATAATCTATGCGTATACAAGTTTTATTGCAAAACTAAACCGACAATAAACACAATAATCCATTCAAAGCCCCAAACAACTTGCATCCAATGAGTCACGTGAAAGCTGGGTTGCAAAATCTGACGCCCTACAAAGCCAGAGCAACAATAACAGAATAAAAAGCACTATTTTAATCATATAATATAACACACAGACTAGTCCACTCCGGATCTTATCGGCCGCATGTCGCAGCCCGCAGCTTTGCGCGGATAAACAGCAGCTGTGAGCCGCAGAGCAACAAAAAAAGGAAACTCAAGGACAAAAAGAATCCCAACAGACGACTTTAAAAGGAAATAATCTTTCATCCGTGCATCCAGCAGTTAATCTAAAAGACTTTAACGATCTTAACCCCCCGGTCGGAGCACCATCGCCTCCGTGAAGCTGCGTAAATACCCGGAGTGTTTTTTTTGTTTTCCGCACAGACGCAGACGGCTCCTCCTGCTCAGCAGCGGCCTCCATTTTAGCTCCTTGCCCGGTCGGTGCCTCACGTGTCCTGGACTGTCTTTCTCACATGACCCGTGTGTTTGTCCCCGTGATCAGCGCTTCCATCTCCGTAAATCAGTGTCGTTGAATATCGGCGTTTTACACCCGCAAAAGCTTCATGGATATGCTGGAGCAGAGTCTGGACAGCTCGGCGAGGTGAGAGGCTGCTGGCCGCTTCCTGCTCAGCCATGGCTCCCTCCACGGCCTAAAACCTTTTTCTCCTTGCAACGCAATGCTCTGTTAATAACCTGCATACTACAGATACTTTTAATGTTTATGCATCGTTTCGTTTTTACCCTCCGGTGGGAACTATGGGTGTGCAACTTGTGGAGGATGATGCGTTCCGGCATCCATAAATGCATTTTTAGCAGAAACGGAGCGCCTTTTTGCAAATGTGTAACATCACGATAACTGTTTTTATTTACTTGACAAGAGAGACAAATGCACGGCAGCAATATGTCTATAATTCTGAGTAAGAACAGTCAATTGCACTGTGCTGTGATGTACCCGATGCAACTCTTTAATGATTTAAATGCTAAAATACAACTAGAAGGGGCGTTGTTAATAGTGTTATAATTATTTCTGAAGTTTGTCTTGCCTTGTGTAGTAAATCAAACCTTTAACACATCAGTTTTAATTGTCAAATAATTGTCATTTTCCCCCTGGAAGTTGCAGAAAACATGACTCTGTCACGCTTGCACGCCAGTTATATTTCACTTTATTTATGTTTTATCCATAATGCCCTAATGTGACCACCTGGGGGCGACCTCTATCCACAATCAAGCCCTAGTAGAGCTTAATTCACAGAGACAGCACATTTCTGATAAATAATTGACTCACTGGTGTTCTGTTTTGTTTTTTTTAGTCACGACAAACAGGAAACAGAAGAGGTGGTGCAGTTACAGGAAGGTAGGAGCATCATTTCTTGTAATCCTGCCAAATGAAACAAATTGTTTATTATCTAGAAATTTTAAAAGTATTGTGTATATGTATATGTAATAATACATTATAGGAACTGAGACTTTATCCTGAACCAACATTCTTGTAAAAATCCTACTTGTGCAGAAATGCACCAACTCACATCTGTTTTTCATGGCTCTGCCTCGCTGTAGGGTCACATTTTGAAGGTGTTGACCTGTGTGTTGCAGGAGAGGCGGTGGGGACGGAGGAGCAGACTGCAGTGACCATCACCGGTGTCCCGCAGGCTGCGTTCGCTGACAATGTGCAGTACCAGTTCCGCACAGAGAACAGCGGAGGACAGGTGAGCATGGAGCACCTGCTATCTGCAGAAAATATATATAGTTTATCATCGTTTTCAGAAAGTCTCACTGAGATCAAGATATTTTTACAAGACAGATAAGAGCATTTTAATACACACACAATAAGACAGCTCATTCAACAACACAGTTCTATCACACACTGATTAAAGCATGTAACCAAAAACGATTCATATCCCAAGACATATGAGTTAGTAGAATTTCAGTAGAGGGGGTCTCACATGACAGCAAATGCATTTTTCATTAATCTGGATGTTTGTATTCTAGCTTTGCTGACTTTGCATGGCTAGTTTGTGGTTAGCTCATTCTAATGCTACCTTACATGTTATGTGAACCCTTACAGGGGTTTTAAATAATACTCTAATTAATTACCACACAATTAATGATTTATATTACCTGTACTTAATAGAATTGAGAGCTGAAGTGAAACCGGAACTTCTGGTTTTTAATCCTAAATAGGCTAACATTAATGAAACCTAATTCAGAACCCCATTGACATTTTTAACAATTTTAATAAATGGCGTACCCTGCTTTTAAGCAGTTTGTGGCTCACTTCATATACATAACATTAGTTATTTAAAAAAACTTTATTATCAATCTGATAGTGTTGTTTGCTAACCCCACTTTGTGTTCTATCCACAGACTGTACATTAAAATAAATAAACTGTTTATTCCATCATTTACACTTTAGCTTTATGATTTTTGAAAAGCTAGAAAAACACATGACCCTCCTTATTCTTTAAATGCAAATTACTGCTTTACTAAAGCCCCATTCACACGGTTAATGTTCTGTGTGCTGTTAGATTATTACAGGTCCTACAGGAAAAAAAGGTTAAAATGGCACCTAGGTTAAAAAAAGAAAGAAAATTATTCTTAGAAATGTAAACACCAGGCAAATACGTAGTGACTCATTTTAATTCTAGAAAAAAACGCAAACCTCGAATGTCATGGGAAAAAGATGAGACAGATGTAAACAGCTGATATCACTCAATTTCCTTTTTGTATGACGGGCAAATAAGGTGAGGAGGAAATAAGGAGAAGGTAAATGTCAAACACTGTGCTCAGGGTGAAGTTGGCTCTTTGAGTTAGTCTTATTATTTGTTTTTTGTAACTTTTACTGTCTGTTCTGTCCTCAGGTGACCTATCGTGTGGTTCAGGTGACAGACGATCAATTAGAAGCAACAGCTGATGGCACTGGAGCTGTCAGCGTCGTCTCCACTGCAGCGTTTGCTGGAGCCCCTCAGGCAGTGGCACAGGTGAGTACACATACTAAAGCAGGTGTAAGGGTGGGATTATTAACTAATTCATATGCACATCCCATTACTTAAAAAAAATAAGGCAGCAAAGAAGAGTTTGTGTCTAACTATAACGAGACGTACAGCTTTGGCTCTTATTTGTTTTTTAAAATAAAATAATAAGGATAAATTGATTTAATTTACTTTTTCTGCCAACCTTATCCTTAATCCATAATCATAACTGGGGGAAAAATGAATCCAAGAACCACTACAGCAATGTGAACACTTACAACGACATACGTATCATATACGGTAAGATTGTGTAAGTTGTTTACTTTTTGACTGACTTGTCCCTGACTCCTTCTTGGCCAGGCTGTTATCCAGAACCCTTTCAGTAATGGGGGCAGTCCTGGCGGTGAGACTGTGGGAGGAGAGACACGTTTCGCTTATTTCCCTGCCGCCACCGTCAGCGATGGAACGGCCGTGTCCGTGCAGGCCACCGCCGACCCAACGATAGCACAGGCAGGAGGTGAGAAAACGACAGGGGAGAAACAGGACAGAATTGAATGCATATAATATATGTCAACAGATTTTCTCAGTTGAATTGATTACAATAGGGAGATGTATAATGATGCACACTGCATTTGCATCATTAGACTTCCATTATTTTCCTTTTCCTGCAGTTATAGTTATAGTTATATAGTTAAAAAAAATCCAGAATCCGGGAGGGGTAATACTATGAGAACATTTTTTTCCAAGACTATTGTGTGAAATCATGACAAAAATGTAATGAGATTGTAAAATCAAAGAATTTCAGAATTTCCAGACTTTATTCTTGCACATTTCTAAGATTAAAGTCACACATTTGTGGGATAAAAAATATACAACCACATGATTTCATTTTACAGCATTGGATCAATTCAATCAATGTGGTTCCTTGACCAAAAATATTTTTTTCTCGTAAATTTGTGACTTTAGTCTTTGAGAATTCCTTTTCAAATTTATGCCCTCATAATATCAGAATATGCTCAAGTATTTATTGAATTTAATTAATTATTTAATTTAACCTACAATGGCCAAAGTATGTTGTTGTAGATCACATTCCTGAACAGTAAAAAAAAAACCCAACAATTTATAATTCAATCATCTTTAATTTTCACAACTTGTCTCTTAAAATCCAGGCCAGTTTTACGTGATGATGAGCCCCCCTGAGGTGCTACAGACGACAGCTCCTCGTACCATCGCACCACGCACACACACCTACACTGCGTGAGTATAACTAAACACTCCCCAGCACATTCATCCCATCCCTGAAGTTACCAAATCACTATAACTCTCTTCCCCCACGTGTTTGGCCGACTTCTCACCCCTTTCCCTGTAACTTCACGGTGGATCGGATACTCTTTGCCTTTTCCTTCCCTTTCTGTCATTGTGTGTACAAATAAAGATACAAAACAAATCAATATCCATCATTTAAAACATCCAACATCTGAAAACCACACTCTGTCCTACTTACCTGCCATCCCCAGAGACCTTGGTGAAAGCGAGATGTTGCAGCATGGCAGTTCAAACTGGTGAGAAGAACTTTCACATACGCCCCCACCCTGCCCCCATCATGTGTTGTAGAGAGACGTTTGGTGGCTCACTAATCCATCATTAGCATCCTTGTATCGTGAATTATATGTTGACAGGTTTAGTTAACAACCAGCTTTAGCTTAGCCCACAAAACGCCCGTCTGAGGAGCTGAAGGTTCAGCTTTTCTCCCCCCAAGACTAATGAAGACCAATGAATTTTACATTTTTCATCAACCAGATAATAAAAAGAATAACAAATGACAAAAAAAATTCAGATGCATCTGACAATAATTGTTTTTCTTTAATTTTATTCTAATTCAGGTGTTACATATTTGGTTAATATTGAAAATCTGCCAATTTCTTTATAATTTCATTGTCACTTTTGTTTTGCTGTGTCTTTACAGGAAGGTGGAGGGTCCTCGGGCGCCAAGAGATGAGAGGCGAAGAGCACAACACAATGAAGGTATGTGGTCACTGGTGTCATGAGTGTCTTAACTTAGTTATTTGTTGGAGATGGTTGTTAAAGTTCAGGTGTGTAAGTGTGTATGTTTTGGATCTAAATGTGTGGCTGCAGTCACTTCAGGGTGTTAAAGTTTTAGAAAGAGGGAGATGCTGGATCCTGGTCTGGTAAAAGACGATGCATACGCCTCTTGTTTTTCTTAAATTTTGGTAAGTTTTACTTTTTTAATTTGTCTTAACATGAATTCCAAGTGGCATTGAAACATCCTGAAAAGGCTTAGTGTATCTTGAGATGAGCTGTAGGAACCCTCTGTGTGTGAACTGAGTTTGTGTGTGGTTCTGTAACAGTAAATAGAACATAAATAAATAGAATTCAGCATTTTAAGCAAAAAGCAAACCTAAGATAAACATAGGCATCTTTCACGAAAGAAGCTTGAATAGCTACCAATTATTAACACCATGTGATATAAACACATTGAACACAACACAAACTCCCTAGTCTAGCCACCCTTTCCTAATCTGCACTTCTCCCTTACTGCTGTTTGAGGTGGTTAGTGTGGGCACACTGTGTGCACATGCACAAAGCATGCTCAGGCACCGGAGCTGGTGGCCTTTTTTACACCATGTTTCCTTGTGTAAATGCTGCATAAACAGTATTTCATGCTGATGTATGTGTAAGGCCTGAATGTTTTCAGTTTGAAGGGGTCTGAAGTTGTATTTCCTGTCCTAAAAGGTGTTTTTTTCTTTGTTTGCAGTGGAGAGAAGAAGAAGAGACAAGATTAACAACTGGATTGTCACACTTTCAAAAATCATCCCTGACTGTAGCATAGACAGCAGAACTGGAGCGGTGAGTGCTCAAAATACCGTTTTCTAAAAGCCCACGTATTTTCCAAAGCATGTTAGATGGTGACAGATGGCTACCTGTCTTTTTTAACCCTTCTTTAGCAAGGCTGGTCCCACTGAATTTTCTAAATCTGGAAGCCTGGCCAAGATAAAAGCAATAGAGAGCATGCAGACGATAAACCGCTTTAAACAAAACGCACAGTATGATCTTACATGAGGATCATATGACCTAGAAGACAGACAAGGGAAAAAGGATCTTGCGAGTGAAGCAATTAGGAATTCCAATTGAATTAGCCTCCTTCACTAAATGTTTAAATGCTTTAATTGGGATCAACCTATCCAGCCGCAAATCTTTCTGCAAGTGATTCCAGGCTGCAGGGTCAGAAAAAAAACAAGGCCTGTTACAGTGTCAACCATAGGGACGTACAGAGAGAGGGTGTCTTTTGAAAGCAAGTCACTAGTTTATGTGAGATAATCCATAAAATAAGAGTGGAGCAGACCAAGGATGGACTTATCTGGCTCTAAAATATTTTTTTAGGTCAAGCTGCTAGAATGTCCACATTTAGCCTGATTGTGTCTGCTTTATGTCTGTAATCTTTTTAAATCTGCGTCTGCGTTACATTCTCTGCCCTTCATATCTTCACATTGCATGCATGCATGTTGAAACTGGGTTACATCCAGACTGCTAAACCTGAACCCATGAATCAGTGCACTTTCTGTGCATTCTGAGGTTTTTTGACTAATGCATGCTTGCATAGCTGATACTACAAGTCATATTGAAACACCAGATCTAACCACAGCCGGTGAGTCTCAGTCTCAGTCGAAATGAGGCTCTATTAAGTGGTAATTGTTTTGGAGATAAAAAAGAAAAATTAGCAGTTAAGGAACTGATGAGTCATAATTAAGGCATTTGTTTTTTTGTAACATCTAAATGTGCTGGGGGTTTTTCAGAGTAAAGGAGGCATCCTGTCCAAAGCTTGTGACTACATCCGAGAGCTGCGCCAGAGTAACCAGCGACTGCAGGAGAGTTACAAAGAGGTGGAGCGAGTGGAGATGGACAACGACCTGCTTAGACAACAGGTTAAACTCAAATATATGAACCTGTCTTTCTTTGTGTTCACTCAGCTTAAATTTAACGTACGTGTTTAAGTTTATTTTGTGCCACAGAAACAATAAATTGATATACAGCGTCTGTGAACATAAGGTTACACTACACCTCAGCCTAATGTGCTCACCAACTTTTTTTGAAAATTTTGTATAAATTTGTGACAGTTTGATGGAAACCTGACTACTCAGACACACACTTAAACTCCAAGGATGATAGTGGGTGAAACTAAGTTTCCGATGTTGCTACTTTTCTATTTATTTGTCTAATTATTTATTTATATTTTATTCTTCTAGATTGAGGAACTGAAGAATGATAATGCACTGCTTCGAGCACAGCTACAGCAGCACGGTGTAGAAGTCAATGGAGATGCAACACCACAGTGATTGTGGACTGGACACTTGTAACATCACAAACACAATGTCGCATCCTCCCACCCACCTGAACAATACCAGGAAAGGAATAACAATGAGACAATTTCCATCTGAAATCGGACCACACAAACACACACAGGGCTCGAGACGAACACTGAAGGATTGTAAACGCCTCCTCCACCTCCAGCTGTTGAAGGCTGAATGCTCTGAAATCCGTTAACTGTGTAGCTAACTGAACCTCTCACCTCTGCTTCAAGGAATACAACCTCTGCACAGCACCACCACACTTGCACCAAACTTTCTTTTTACTTTAAATTATGAACCTGCCATTGAAAATCTATTTTTAATGATTTCACCTTTTTATTGTACCGCAAAGTTGTCCTACTTCCTTTGTTTTGTTGACATTTGTTGTGTTTGAAACTACTTAATGTTAATAATAGCTCCCATTTAATTTTTATTTATTAGTGTTTAAGAAATGCGTACATGGAAAGAAAAGCTGATTCCAGGATATACTTTTTCCAGCAACAAACATAATGGGCAAATTTTGATTATGCTCATCGCTGTTGCGATGGATAGTTTTACTGTCATAGGATCATGTGTATATGTAGCTGATCTGTGTGCAATTTGAGGTAACGTTTTTTAATTTCTGCCTCTTTACACTGACACTCCAAGCACCAGGCAGAGCTCACAAACAAAATCCAATGTCAGTAAATAAAAAATATATAAAAACTTTTCTGACGGTCAAAGTAAAAGCAGCTTGATAGCACAGGCATGGAGGTTTTATTTTTAGCGCAAGGCCTTAATAGGAGCCTGTTGGAGAATTTAGGTGTTAACATAGCTCAGGTAATTGGGATAGTGCACTGGGAAGTGGTTCCTGGACTCAATGAAGTCTCTACAGTTAGATCTCTCTTGTGTCCCCGCTAGGTGCAATGTACAGATAAATGAGAATGACATGATTTTCATGGTGGGAATCATTTAACGGGCATTAAAATGTGGTTGGTTTGTATATCTGCTTAATAGGTCACTGGTGTGATGCACTGAAATAGAGGTTCAGTCATGAGAGGTCTTGGTTTGAGACCGGCCTGTTTGGCCCACTAGTCCTGCTGCATTTTAGTGGACACCTGAGGTGCTTTTTTTTTTTTTTGCAATTTTCCCTAACTCTTTGAAACTTTGGGAACCTTTGCTGCTGACAGAAGACCGTAAAACAACCTTGGTCGGGAATGTGCTGAGGGTAGTTTGAACGCGAGTGATGATAGTTGTAACTAACCAGCTTTTGTCTACACTGAAAGTCACCACAGCATGGAAATATAACCACTGGCATGACTAATTCTGATACTACAATAAAACAGAAGTGTTTATACCCGAGTGTTGTTTATCAAAGATGTTGCCTACATTTTGTGTGAAGGGGATCAATATTTTATTTCCATACCAACTTGTGATGTTAACAAGTAGAGATTGTGGAGCTGCTCCATAGACAATGTAATTAATGAATGGGAGGCTGATGTTGTGGACCCACAGATTGTGTTTCTTTTTCTTTTCTTTTTTTTAATACCAAATTAGCTTTATAATCTCGTGTTCTCAGTCCTGAAACAGAATGTACCTGTATATTCTTTATTATAACCATCGGTGCTCTGTATCATCAATAAGATCTTTCTCAATTTATTATCTATGGAGTAGTTTCAAACTGTATACTTATTGACATCACAAAAGCAGCAGGGGGTCAAATAATACTTTTAAAAAGTGATGATACAACCTCAAAGTTTGTTTCTATTCCACTTCGTTTTTAAGATGAAACGTCGTCAGTATTAAAATCGCAACACTGCTAACTAGGGTTATTGTTGGACCTTACTTTACGTTGTTGTCACATAACGACGTTGCCGCAGTTTTTTAATTATTGAAGAATTTCGTCAACGTTGTGTTCGCTCGTTGCCTGGAGACGGCTCGACTACTTGTTGCCATAGCAAACCTGGTCCAGAAGAACCATCACGCGCCGAATATCTGAACATTCTAGAATCCCGGTGAGTAAAAATCGGTGTGAAGAAACTTTGAAATTAGACTTTAACGCTTCGTCGCGGTGTTTGAGTTTCTTTTTCTTAAACAGCAGCAATAACCATGCTAATACAATAAAAGATGCGTCATGTACACTTTATGGCCTTGTTGTCACCTCGGCAAGGTGAAAACACCATTCAACTCAAATTAGCCGTTTTATGACAACCGTAATTTGCTGGTCCCTATAGCCTCAGAGATTTACTTCGTGTCTGTCATTTCTGTATTACGCGCAGTGGTGGTAAAAGCATTCTAATATCACAAAAAAGTACTAATATCATAATGCGAAATTACTCCACTACAAGTAAAACTCCTGCATTCAAAACCTTACTTCAATAAAAGTACAAAAGTACCAGCATGTTATTAAAGTATAAAAACTAATAGTGCTCATTATACAGAATGGACCCCGACTGATTGTTATATATTCTAAATATATGGTAAGCACTCACTTGATTCAATAAAAAATGTCAATACAATATTCAGTGATACTTTTCAAAATGATACTGCAGGTCCAGGTAGTTGTAACTATAGCAATACATGCTTTTTTTAGCAGTGCTCCACATAAGTAAAAATTATATTTTGCTTAACTAAATGGACCTTAATTTTCCCTGACAGCAATTTGTAGTCCTACATCATGCTCATACATCAACTTTATTTGTTTTCTGTTCAGATGATATGATAAGAGTGTTGAGACTTTTACTGCCAAAGGGCAACGCTTCTATTTCCTCTGAGAATGTAGCATTATGATTTGGGAAGATTTGGTTAGTGATATTTGAAAACAAGCCTGTGATAAATTTATATTGACTAATAATGCAATTTCTGCTGCACCATCTCTCACGGTCTAGTTGTGCTGCATGTGATAGTAGTAGACTCAATATGCTTCCTAAAATAAACCCTGCACATTTAACTACTTGAAAATAGAGTGATTTGGATGTTTGCATGTTGCTGCAGCAGCAGTAGGATGTCTGCACTTCCTGCAAAGCCTGGCCTGCGCCACAGTGTGTCAGAGTGGAACACCAACAACCACGAGCTGTCTGCCACAGCAGAACATGAGCGGCATGTTTCTAATGTGATCCGGCAGGAAGGGAGGTCACTACGCAACGTGACCAACTGCAAGGTAAGTTTATATTGGTGAAGGTGCATGCCAAAAAGCTAAACAAAATGTGTCTATTTTTGTCCTTATTTTATCAACCTCAATTTAGTCATTTTCTTGCACGTTTTCTTTGTAGACAATCTGGGATGAAAGCGATACCTCCAGCAGGTTGAGTGACAGGGTGTGGGATGTTTCCCGGTGGAAAGAGGCGTTAGAAACCTGTGCCAAGAAAGTGGATGAGGAGATGGAGGCTCTGACCCTGGTGATTTGACCAAAAACTTCTGAAAAAACTGAGTTTGTCTCAATTTCTGTTCATAATAGTATAAAGATGCCAGTCCATGTATACATTATTTGTATGTTTCAGTATATTTTATAATCATACAGAGTTTAAAGAAATGGTGGCTGTGCCTTCAATAAATAATGATCATACTGGTCATGATGTTGGTGTTATTTCAGACTTACTGACCTGTAGTGATGTGAGGTTTACTGTATGTTGGGACAGTCTAAGGAGCAAACTGAGACGGCCTTGGCTGCGACTGCTGTTCCCCTGGAGGTTGGCTGTGAATGCTTGACCCTGAGGGACGGACGGCGAGGGTACGAGCTTGTCACTGACCCTGTAAATGAACAGCTGAAAAAAGAAGTGGAGCTGATTGAAAGAGTGCAGCAAGTTCTGCAGCAGCACATAGACAAGTCCTTTGAGCAACTGTGGTAAGAGATGCAATGGTGTGATGCAAAAATCATAGAGGGACCATTTTCTGTTGTTGTTTTTTTGCTTTTTCTCTGAACCTTACTTTGTGGTTGTTCTCAGTGTTTTGCAGGAGGCTCGGCACCAGCTGACTGCTGACATCCAGAACAAGATGGACGCCCTGGACATTGACATGTCCTGTCTGTCACTTACTATAAAGTCACCTCAGATCTCCCTGAAAACAAACCCAACCCGCATACCATCAGGGTAATCCTGGGATGAAATAACTAAATTAAAATGACTAAAAATGAAAAAAAAAAACTCTCAGATTATTTTAAGCAGAATATAGTTGAATGTTTTCTTTTTCAATTTTCCTGGTTAACTCATGCCTCAGTAGCTAAAGTACTGTAATTTCATTGTCATTGTTGTAGTTCCTGCACCCCCCAGGAGTGGGTCCAGTTCAGCCAGTATAATGTGGCTCGTGCCCAGGAGGCCATGCAGGTGTCCCTGCAAATGAGGGAGGACATGAGTCTCACCAGAGCCCAGGTCTGTACAATGTACATATTTGAAATGTACATATTGCCTGGTAAAATAATTGTTGAATAAATGAATAAAACACATGAAGTGATGCAGGAAATGTTAAACAAATATTTTATGCTTTGGTTTTCTTAACTATTTGGAGGTATTGTGCACTAATTCTGCTTTGATCTCTTTTATTGTGTTGTATATGTGGCCAATATCCAATTAATTATTCTGTTTTGTTTTTCTTAGCTGCAGAATGAGTTGGACATTCAACGCCGTGCCACAGAGTTCGCTCTTCGTAAGCGCAATCACCATGAAGAGCAGGCGTGCGATGAGCTGGAATGGCAAATAAAAACTGTGTGTTTATAATATATAGAAGAAGCAGGTTTCTAATGTTTGAGAATTGCTCATTTAAATCCAGCAATGTCCCTTGTAGGTGATGGATTTCTGTTTATAGTAAAGTGCTTCTGACTGTCATACATCTACCTGTAGACTGAGGATGAAATGGCAGAAATGGAAAGAGACATCCAGGGGCTGGATGCAGATCTGCAGGCAAAGACAGCCTGCGTGAAACTGGCTCACACCCGACTGGAGAACAGGACCACTAGACCTGGCATGGACCTCTGCAGAGATGAGGTTTAAATACAGCACATACTGTAGATGTGATAAATATGGAATATTAGCAGGTGCAGTGGAAGTAGCGCTGTGGTTCGGGCAGGTTTGGTTGTTAGTGCTCATGTTCTGTCTGTCTTTTCCTTCCTGTTTGTTTGCAGGTGCAACACAGCCTCGTTAATGAAGTCCATCAGCTGGAGGCGACAATCATGACTCTGAAACAGAAGCTTTCTGAAGCCCAGTGAGTCAGAGTTTTTATTTAATGGTTCATCAGCAAAAACATCCGTGTGGCAATATTAAAAAGTCAAATGGGAGTTTCCTCAAGTTTCTTTTTTTGTTATTGACATTCAGAATCCAGCAAGATGATACAGTAACTGATAAGACCTAGATTTATGTAGGAAAAAGATGTGTACCTTTCAATATGATGCAAATTATTTTACCATTAAAAAGTCCATTTAAGGGTAGTGAAGAAAATGTTTGTTTTGTATGCAGGTGCATCTCAATACATAAGAATATCATGGGAAAGTCCATTTCCAGTAGTTCAAGTCAAATAGCCCCAAACAAGTATTGAGTCATATAGATGGACATACTTTTCAGAGGCCAACATTTTCATATTAAACACACTTTTAAATTGGTCTTTTGTAATATTACATTTTTTTAAGACACTGAATTTTAGGTTTTCATTAAATGTAAGCCATAATCACTATAATTAGAAAAAAAATTAAGACTTGAAATATTTCTTTCTGTGTGTAATGGATCTATATAATGTGTTATTTCCACTTTTTGAATTGAATTACTGACATAAATAAACTTTTCTATGATATTCTAAATTATTGAGATGTACATGGCTAATGCATAAGCATAATAATGCTTTTAAAATAGATGACTATCTCTTCTATACAGTTGATAAAAAATATTAAAAATACAGTATACAGGCTGAAAGATCAAAAGTCACAAATAAGTGTTTTGAATACCAGAGAGGAAAGAAATCACTCTAAAAACTTTAATCCCATCTCTCCCGTCACATGCCCATTCAGGCACTCTCTGCAGAAAATGAAGCTTCATCACAGCCGCATGCTGCAGGATCTTTCCAGAAAACAGGAAGCCATGTCTCTGGAACAACGAAGCATGAAAACCCGCACCCGCCTCACATCACCCTCCTGCACTGATAAAACCCCGGTGCTGTTGGTGCCACTCACAAACTCCAGCGGCAGGAGCAACCTGCAGCTGCTGGCTCAGTAAGACTAGGATTTTAAATCGCAGGGACCAAACAAAAAAATACATGAGGGTGATTCCTTCATTTTTAGCTTTGACTTTGTTTTTAACCATTCAGCCAATGTTCTGTCCTAATTTGAGGAACATTCAGTTCTCTTAGTCTAAAATTAATCAATTACTGCAAAAGAAGTAAACACTTTAACTTTATTTATTTATTTGACAAAAACTGTTACTTCTTGCAAAAAAATATCCTGACCTGTCTAAATCTTTATGTGATTGATTTGCTTTGTGTTGTGTTAAATGATCAGTTATGTACCTCATCTGTGTCTATTTAATTTAGACAGTAATTTTAAAACAGTTGCTTGTTTCCTCTCGCCTGAATAAAGAGTTAGTCATGAAGATACAGTATGTCTGGCATGTGAATGAATTAACATTTGATGTTGTCTTTTTTTCCATGACTGCGTACAAGAATTCACAAGTGCTCACGTTCATGTCAGGTTAGCTCGTTAGTTTTATTGACCATTAGCTTTAATGTTTATCCTCAATATGTTGTTTGATTAACTGATGCTGTTTGGAGCATGAAGATGGTGATAATGACTCATACAGTATGCACTGTATAGATAAAAAATCTGGTAAACAGGCACTAAACAGTCTCTCAGACAATAAACCCCCATAACACTCACCTTCCCCTGTTGTAATGTCTCCAAATGGATGTGTTTGTGTCAGTTACTGCATTTTTATGAGGATTTCGATGGCAGAGCAAGATCTTTAAAAAAAAAAAAGTATGGTGTCTTGTCTCTGAAAGTTTACGAAGTGAGGCCTACTGCAGTAAATACAATTGTATGCTTGTCTTTAGAAAAATGTTTCCATGCTGACTTAATTTGCTGTTTAAAAAGACTATGTAGCTGCTGTGATTGACAACTTACAGGTGCATCTCAATACATTAGAATATGATGGAAAAGTCCATTTCCAGTAGTGCAAGTCAAATAGCCCCAACCAAGTACTGAGTGCATAAATTAAAATTGGTCTTTTGTAATATTCAATTTTTTTGAGACACTAAATTTTAGGTCTTCATTAAATGTATCCCATAATCATTATAATTAGAAGAAATTAAATAATTTAAGACATGAAATGTTTCATTCTGTGTGTAATGGATCTATATAATGTGTTATTTTCCACTTTTTAAATTGAATTACTGACATAAATAAACTTTTCTGTGATATTCTAATTTATTGAAATGCTCCCGTAAGTGGGACTAATTAAATGGCCCTCATGAGGCGAATAAAGGCTATGCTATTATTACTTTCACTTCAGCTAATAAACAAGGTCAATATGTAGTCATTACTTTGCAAGATATCAGAAGAGTAACTATACACACATTTGTTTGAGAAGTGATCAATAGACAAATCAAACAGCAACAGACATGTGTTTTGCTGTGGGTCTTTTCTTGGAAAAGGCACTTCTTGGTATCCTGCTCTAATAAAATGCCTCCGCAACAAGCAACGGGGATTTTCTGCTCCATTTTCCTCAACAAAAGCCACCCACTCTGCTCTTACATTCACTTTCACACATACACACACACACACACTAAAGAACTCATTCTCCACCATAAAAACTGTGAGCAGCGCCGTCATGCCACAAACAAGTCATCGTTTCCCAAAGCCCAACCCATCCTGTCCTCGCATCGACCATCAACTTCAGCACATTTATGACTTTACAGCCCGGCCCTCCAGTTCATATAGACAGCCTCGGCTTTAAGGGGATGGCCATGTGCTTCCTGGCACGCTGAATTATTCTGAATCATTTCACTTAAGGGCCCAGATGCTACCTGTCTGTTGCCCTCCACTGAGAGGGCAATTAAGTCAGCCTGGTGCCGGCTAAATGCCCCCTTCTTCTGCATGAGTTGATGCATCTCCTTATCTGGATCTCTGTCATGATGTCGTGTGCACCTCGCCCCCTTCCTGCCCACATGCATCAGCACCTTTGTGGCCAACGCCTCCTTTTATTTATTTTTTTTGCTCTCACCTGTCTCAGAGCTGAACAGAGTGGAGTTTAAGAAACTTGGCACAGCACAGCTCCCTGAGCTACGAATGGAGAATCGTTCTTTTGAAAGATGTGGTTAATAAATGTAGAGGACACAAGGAAGACAACGCACCTGACTATTTGTCAAAAAATCAGTTTGTTTGCTTATTTTAGACAAGTCTTGTTTGAAGATTTATCCTGGACCTTCAGTGCCTCTCAGCGGTTTCCATGTCCTAAACTGAAGACATGCATTTGGCTTTCAAGGACTGTGTCGCCCTCTCTGTCTACATCTTTACCTTCCTGCTGGGCCTCCCCGCCAACGTGCTGGTCTTCTTTGTCTACGTGCGCAAGGCCCGAAAGCGCGGTGCCACACCCAACGTGGTCTACGCCCTCAACTTATGTCTGGCCAACCTGGTGCTGGTGGCCTGGCTGCCCGTCAAGGCTGTGGAGACTTTACTTCAGGACTGGAGGCTACCAGCACTCGTCTGCCCCATCTACAACTTCTTCCTCTTCTCCTCGCTGTACGGCAGCTGCCTCTTCATCGCCGCTGTGACAGTGGGGCGCTACCTCAGCATCGCATTCCCGATTATCTACAAGAGATACCGCAGTGCTCGGATCTCTTGCTTCATCAGCGCTGCACTGTGGACCTTGGTGCTCCTTCACCTCAGTTTCGCCCTGGTGGCTGAAGGAGGGAACTTTGTCTCCACGAAGGATGACACCTCAGCCTGCTACGAACACTTCAACGCCACCCAGCTGGCTGTTCTGCTGCCTCTACGCCTGGAGATGGCCATCGTCTTGTTTCTCTTGCCTCTGATTGTGACGTCTTTTTGCACACTGCGTTGCGTCACCCTGGTGTGGCGCTCAAATTTGCGCCCCATGGGAAAGAGAAGAGCCCTGGCTGTTGCTCTCTCCACGCTGGCTGTGTTTGTGGTGTGCTATGCACCCTACAACGCCTCACACGTTGTGGGGTTTGTGCAGGGGGAAAATGTGAATTGGAGGACATACGCCATGCTGACAAGCTCCTGTAATGTTTTCCTGGAGCCTGTGGTCATGCTGATGCTGTCGCCAGCAGTGTCGAGGGGGATCATGGGAAGAATCTGTGGACGGCAAAGCCAATTCAGCCGGATTGACGGTTTTCGAAATCGATGTAATAGCATTGCACATGTCAAGGTAGCACATACGGTATCTGAGAGGAGCCATGCGGGTGCCGAGGTGACAAAAGTAAGTCAAGAGTGACGTCTGGATGCCACCTCCTAACACATAAACCAGAAAATCATCTTTTTTCTTTAGTTTAAATGTTAGAAAAGAAGATGAAAATAAGAGAAGAATGTAAAGTTGTTCTGCAAGTCTATGATTTGCTGATTAGTTCCATTTTATGTCAGTGTTTTTGCTGATGAGAGAATTGACTCATTATGCAGTTTTTCCCTTCGAGTGTTTCACACACCGGGACAGGCCAAAGGTGTTGCCAAATTACCAGTAAAAGGGAACTAATAGCAGACCTGGAAATCCATGTTTTTGACTGAGGAAACTGCATTTTTTTTAAATGGAAGAGTTCAACAAGTCTTGGTTTTAAACCATTCAGTGGAAAACAATGCTGAACTTTACATCACACGATTAAGTTCGGGGACAATGGCTCCATCTGGTGTCAGTCAGTCACAGCTCCAAACTGAAAATCACTTTGAAATATTTCATGTTGTCTTTTGGAAAGTGTTCTCAAAGGTTTTCTTTTCTTTACACAAAAAGACTTCAGAGAAGACAAGCTGACATCTGAAAAGACCTTTCCCACAGCAGATATGTTGACTCCTCAAACACAGTCAGGTGCTGATATCATTAATAATGGCTGCATTGTATTTGTATTCCGTTGCATGGATCACTGGTACAAGATAATGGAGCAGACCATTAATGCTGTTAGATTACTTGATGTAATGAGTCATAATAGTTTGGCATAAAGGATTATCAACAATTGATGATTGATGTTTTAAATCAACTCCACATTTATTGGTTTTTTTTTTTTGGCCATTTTCAAGGCTTTATTGATAGTGAGAAACAGAGTGAAAGGGGGAGACAGAGGGGAAGACATGCAGGAAAGGGCTCCGAGTCGGATTCGAACCCGGGCCGCCCGCTCACGAGGACGGTGCCTCTATGGTATGCGCTCTACCAGGTGTGCCACCGGGGCGCCCCAATCAACTCCACATTTTAATTTGTTTGAACATGAATTTATTGGTTTCAGAACATATGATAGTAATTAAGTCAATTGTAAAATGTTCAAAATAAAGTATGATGTTAACAAGTGCATTGTGTCCGTTGTCTGTTGTCTTTAAAGAGTAAATAAAACCAAAAATAAAAAGTGTCAGTTTTGGAAATACAAAGTGTGAAAAGCTTCTGCAAACAAATTAAGTTACTGACAGGGTTGAGTCAGATTACTTTGAAATATAGTCTGAATACAAATTACCCTGCAATTTTTGTAATTAGTAGCATAATCCGATGCATTACAATATAACATGTAATCAATTACTTCAATTTCAAACATTATCATTGCAGCCTGTACTAAAAAATGGTGCAGCCATTGAGTTTCACAAATCTTTTCATCTTAAAAAAAATCTTAAAATGTATTTTGCTTATTCAGCACTTACAGTTGGTAAAATCAAATGACCGTTTAAGTTTAGGTTGTAAAACGGTTAGGTTTAGGCACCAAAACCTCTTTGGTAAGGTTAGGAAAAAGGAGCAGTTAGGCTTATACTAGAAGTTTTATTTTAAGGTGACAAATACAGGAGATGTGTATCAAAGTTTAAGAGATCCAGCACAAACAACCACTGAGTTACTAATGCTCAAACAAAACGCCTTATAACCATCCCAGAGGCCTGTTCCATAAAGCAAGTTAAAAAATAAATAAATCAGTCACCACACACTCCAGCGCTGATGCAATAATTTATTAGACATCAATAAAAAATGTTTCGACAGTAAAACTGCCTTCATTGGGGTCAATCTTATCTTTTTTATCCATGTCTAATAAATTATTGTATCGGAGCTCGATTTTGCTGCAACATATTTATTACAGGTGTGAGTTTGACCTACTTTTAACTCACCAATAAGCAAGTTTACCAAATAATTCAGGTCTTATTTTGGTTTGTTTGATTCATTTTCAGTTGATTTGAATCCATAAAGTAAATGGAATTATTTTCCCAGCATAAGCTACCATAGCAACTGAGCTTGAACGCTGTTGAATTTGCTTAAAAAGAATCAAATCAACTGACAAATGAATCAGACTAAACTAAATAAGTCTGGCTTATCTTGTAAACTTACTTTTTGGAGCAGGCCCCTGGTCTCCCCACCATGCTACTGTGTATACAAATACATGAACCATTTGATAAACACATCTGCTCTTAATGTGTTTTTAATGTTCAACCTCAGATCAGCCAGGGATCATTTGGCACCATGCAGCAGAGTAATCACAGTTTGTTGTTGTGGATGTTGTTGTGCAGACGGATGGTATAAAAAGGGGGCTGGTGGGAGGGTCTGTGATACAAACTGAGACACAGTGGAGCTGAGTGACTCCAGCTAACCAGCACTTGTGTCAGCTGCCAGAACTGGAAAACATGTCACTGATATTAACAGATAACAGGTGAGTCAGACGTCTTTTACTGGAATAACTATTATCGTAGCTGCTGGTGATAATAGGGTCTATAAGCAGTGACGGTTGAAAGGACGGCTACGGCGTTGGAGAAAAACAAGCGTTGTTGTAACCAGCTGTCTTCTATGGGAAAACAACTGGTTTGCCTTACCCATGACTACGGCAAACTGGCATTTCTTCGACCATCGCTGCTTAAAGGCCCTAATAAATTAATCTGAACCTACTTGGGTGTATTGTCAGAAATGTTTTAATCTTTAGCTTCTAAATTACAAAAACTTACAAAACGGACAGGTTTAATTTCATTTAAGCATATTTTTTATTATGCTTTGTAAAAATTTAACAATATTCAATGTCTGTCCTTATTCACCCATTTGTGCCCAAAGACTGCATTTATTATGATAAGAAAAATGCCAAAGAATACAACTTCAAGCTTTTTACATCTCATGAAAAATCTGACTTTTATCAATGATCAAATTCAGGATTTAAAAAAAATATCAAATGCCTTCCATGTGAAATATTTTTACACTGCATATGAATTTAGAGATACCAAATACTTAATTGGGCCCCTTGTAGTTTCTGAGGTACAGGCATTTTCATATCATACTACACGGACTACTGTTTTTTATCCTCACATATAATGGAGTATATAAAAAACAGGACTTCTAACAAACTCACTTTGCAATTGAACGATTTGACCTGTTTAGAAGATTGACTCAATGGAAATTGAAATGGATCTGTATCAGTTTTGAAAAATCCCATTTTGTTTTAATATAAATAAATCGAAATTATCTCCACTTTTACCAGCTGCAACATTAAAGTGATGAATGCATTAATAAAACATCATTAAAATCCCCAATTCTGAAATGTGTAATTCTGTACTGTGTACTTCTACTTCTAGTGCTTTAGTATATCCTGATGCTAATTTTGTTCTTTTACTAAAGAAACAATTTCAATGCAGGACTTTTACTTGTAAAAGAGAATTTCTTCAGTGTGATAATGCTACTTTTTAATTAAGTAAAATATTTGAGTACTTCGTAATTCAAAACAAAGGTTGCATTTTTCAGTTTCAGACATGTAAATCTAAGTTCTCTGTCCTCTGCCGGGCACAAAACATATAAAGTTGGCCTGCAGCAACGTCTGACCCTCTCGTCACCCTCAAAGCCTGTCACACAAATATAATTATTACGACACATTTCCACCGGCATCACACCGAGCTTTCGGCCAGTTGCTGGGTGATGATGTTTGGAGAGCGTGGGGAACAAAGATTGTCTCCGGGAGCTTATTAAATTTCCCCCTATTGAAGGCGAGATAGCACATTATTCAGCAGGACGTGCTTATTAAGTGCAGCCTTCGACAGATCTGATCAAACAGTTTGCTTCCAGGAGGCGAGGTGTGCTCTCAGATCGCCGCAGCGTCACACAGGACGGTCGCACAGTGATGGAGAGCCTGGTTTCTCATGCTTCACAGAGGTGAGTCTTCAAGAAACTTATAAAGACTGCAAATCTATACTTTTATACTTCCACTTAAGTGATGTGGTTCTTGTTTGATATAAAAGGTGTTGCAAGTAAAACTGAGGGGAGCGAATGCTTGAATATAAAGCTTTGGATCCATTAATATAACTTAAAGTATTGTCTTGGCTTCTATATTTAAGGCATATTATCCTTTATTGATTTGGACACTGTATTTCAATAAAATCCCACAATCACTGTCCTAAAACTCTGAAAATAGTCTCCAGTGTTTTATTCCTATTTGAGTAACGTGTTACAAAAAATAAAGTGCCCACTGAGCTGTTTTAGGACATTTTTTGAAGAAAGAAATGTATATAAAGTATTTATGAGCCAGTTTTAAAGGTACTTATTCAGTAGGAAGTAATGGACTCGGGGCTCAGTCCATAGAAAGGGAAGAGAAGTTGGCAAGTACTGGAAGACAAAACATTGTTGGTTAATATACATATATATATATATATATATATATATATATAACCTTATATAACTTGTCTTTTTACCCCATTACCAAATAATGGCTTTTTCATGGTGATTTTCTGGGCTCAAAGTCAGATCTGTCAATTTGAATCCCTGAATTTCATCTAAAAGAGAATATGAGGTTAAGACAGGATAAGATTTTTTTTCGGTTGCCTGGTTTGAGATATTTGAGGCATCTTTCTTTGCAAATGTTAAAAAATAAATAGTAGATAGATTGTCATTTCCACTGACTTGTTTAAATATTTCAAGGATAACTTTTGTATGTACTTTTTTTTAACAAGAAGAATGGATTTTAAATGTCTTAAGATCCCTTGATGTTGTACATGCAGTTTCCTTCAGGAATTTTAATAAAAGGTCATTAGCATGCTAACATACTCACAATGACAACAGAGCTAATGCAGGTATAATGTTTGCCATGTTTACCATTTTAATTGAGCATTTTAACCTGCTAACATTTGCTAATTAGCAATAAAACAAGTATAGCAGAGGTTGATGGGAATGTCATTAGACTTGCAGGTATTTTGTCATTAACTTAAGTCATGGACAAATATAAATTTGACCTGGGGATCATGAATGTCTATACAAAATGTAATAGCAATCCATCTGCTAGATGTTGAGACATCTTACTCAAAGCTCCAAATGTCAATCTCATGGTATCTCTGAATGTTTGCTTTTTTGAATCATGTTTTCTTGTGTGCAGTGTCTAAAAGACTCCGTCCCAGCCGCCATGCTGTGCAATGGCCTGTTGCTTTCTGTCTACATCATCACCTTCCTGATGGGGGTGCCCGCCAACATCCTGGCGTTCTGCACCTTCTGCCGCAAGGTGCGTCGCAAGGCAACCCCGATAGACATCCTCCTCCTCAACCTCACCATCTCCGACCTCATCTTCCTCGCTTTCCTGCCGTTCAAAATGAAGGAGGCCTTTGATGGCATGGCGTGGATGCTGCCCTACGCCCTGTGTCCCTTCACTGGTTTCGTGTTCTACGTCACCATCTACAACAGCACCCTGCTCCTCACAGCTGTGAGTGTGGAGCGATACCTGGGGGTCGCCTTCCCCCTCAGGTATTCTCTGTGTCGCAGACCTCGCTACGCCGTGTTGGCCAGCATCATGTTCTGGGTGGTGACCTCTCTGAATCTCAGCATTGTCTACATCATGCCATACTCACAGTGGAATAAAGGTTTAGACACCAACAACAGCAACACTGTCAGCAAGTCGGCCCGGCCTCCGCCCACCTGCTATCTGAATTTCACCGAAGAGGAGCTCGATATACTGCTGCCGGTCCGCCTGGAGCTCTTCTTAGTTCTCTTTTGTGTTCCCTTCTTGATCTGTTGCTTCTGCTACGCCAACTTCATCCTCATCCTGTCCAGACTTCCAAACATCGGCAGGCGCCGGAGGCTGCGTGCCATTGGTCTGGCGCTCGGCACGCTGATAGTGTTTGCTGTCTGTTTTGGGCCTTACAACGCCTCCCACGTTGTGGGCTTTGTCCGCAAAGAGAGTGAGGAGTGGAGGAACGTGGCGTTGCTCTCCAGCACCTTCAACGCCTGCCTGGATCCATTTATCTTCTACTTCTCCTCAGCGGCTGTCAGAAGCATGTTAAATCACTGCTTCAGGAACATCGTGGCAAAGCTGCACATCCTCAGGGGTCCTCACCAGAGACCCTCCAAGACTGAAAAATACAAGGAAGCACCTCATCCTTGAAAATTCTGGAGAAAATATTAACATTTTGGTGTGTATTTGATGCGAAAAAATATGGACAAAATAAATGCTTGGGTTGATCAACACTAGCCAACTTTGAAGAGTTAAGGTTAGGGTTAGAATAAAAGACGGGTTTGTGTTAGAGTTATATCCCGATACTTTTACAGTAAGTCAAGTTGTCACGTATAATGAATTATAAGGTAGATTACTGCTGCACTTTGCCTCATATTCATTTATTAAAACGCTGCATTGTAGCAGGGCTAAAAAAAACACCTGCACAGTATGCCACTAACATTCTGTAAAATCTACCATTTTCAGCTTGGTTGATTGGATGTTTTCTGTCGAAATGCGCCTTGGGCGTTAATCATGTCAATAACTTCTATCCTGAAGTTTTTTAAGTAGGCTGTACAATTGGTAATCATTTGTACTAATGATTTATCCAGGAGAGTTTCATTCCCATTCAAACAGTGGAAGTGCTTCAACTAGGAGTTACATAGCATTGGCTTTGGATAAGAGTGAACAGCACTGTCTTGGCCCAAAACAACTCCTTCCTCTTGGGTATTGTAGTTTGTAGGATAGCCAAACTGACGCACAAAACATGACTTACCGGAAACAAATAATTACAACTGGTGGCCATCTAAATGTATGATTGTAACATTATGCAGCCTGTGATTCTATGCTAGTGCTGATCCAAAGCAGAATTAGCCCTGACATTGCAGGGTTATTTGGGCTTTCAATTTCCAGTGCACAATGACCAAGTCATAAAGGAAATACAGAATGGGGAAAATACTTCTGGCAGAGATGTATGCCCATCAAAGCTGCTAAAGTGTGACTCACGTATAATTACGTCATGTACATGTTTTTGGTTCGTAGAGGCACACACAACCTGTCTGACCTTTTGATAAAAATGACTGAGCAAACTGTCCCATTGGAACAGATACATACAGTGTCCAAGTTAAATATCCTATTTTCTGTGACTCACTGTGCAACAAGATCAAGGTCACTGTTTAATCAAAGACAAGTGTTTTATAGGTACAAGGGATAAAGCAATTAAAAATAAGGGGATGTTAGCCTACATAAGCAGGAAGTGGAGATGGTACACTGCTGAGGTAATTTGGAGTTATATGCATGAAGAGGCGGACGTGTCAACAGAGATTACACAATGTCACAGTGAAGAACAGTTATAAAGTGTGTCTTTCAAACAGAGGTGACAGATAACCGGCTTCTCACCATTTCCTGTCAGTAATAATGAACATAGCGCTCCTGTACAGGTGGAGTGCATGTACACACAGATAGCATCCTTTATGGTGTTCTGTCATTTACTGACCTGGTTCAGAGTTTATTTATTAGTTTACTGTGTATACCAACAATTTATAAAAAAGTTTAATTAATCTAATTTCCTCATGTTCCCAAGCAAGTAAACAGTCCGCTGAACAACGATGCAGAAGGGATGTGATTATTGCAGAAAATAAACGGTTTTGTTTAGTTTCTTTGGCTTAAATTCACCTCTAACATCTGCGTCACAGTCATTCAGCTGTTTAATATTCGACTTGTTTCCCCCACCTGTAAATTCTTATTATGATACATAGTTCTGTGCAACTCTTGATTTATGGGTCCCATAGTTTCCTTATAATTTCCTCAAGAGTAACTGTTGTGTACCTGTAATGTTTAAAGAATTATCTTTAAAAAAAAAAAGTACAGGTGATATTTAGCCTCTTTAGTCAACTGGAAATTCAATGTACAAAGTGCCTATGAAATCCTTAATTATCATATAGATTAAATGACTATTTGAATAAAGAGACCAATTATACCATTTTAAAATTGCACATTGAATTACCAATGCCTTATCATGTGAATAAAGAGACCAAAGAATCATTTAATTTTGTGCTAATAATCTGTACACAATATATACATAATAATACATTATATATGAGTATTGCAACCTACCTTTACCAGTGAAGTTGCCATCATGTGTATTCAGGACACATCAGGCCAGCCGAGCATGTGAACCATGCCACCTTTGTTTCTGAAGTTTTAAATTAAATTAAATTACAAACAAGTATGAAACACAGCAAACATGATGGAGTTAAAATATTTAGTTTCCAATTTTATTTTTGTTTGTTTGTTTTACTAAAACAGAGCTCTGACAGTAATTCCAGTCACTGAGATATTGAAAGTTTTTCAACATCTATTGAATAGTTTATTTTTACATTTCTTACTGAGTGTAAAAAGTGTGGCTCATTAACATTGCAAGGAGGTGAACTGATGTAAATGTTCATCGTTTTGCAGGTATTTTGTCATAAACAAAATTATTTAAACAAACTGAAATTTTTACCAGATGGTGATACTAGGAAAAACTTATTTCAACTTACCAAAGCTTTTGCAGGTGGTGCTCATAGGAAGCACCAGGCTAACGTAAGGTGCAACGGTTAGTTAAACTAACGGCCATTAACGGCTGTTAGCTCTGTCGGCAAATTTGCCGTTAGCACTAGCTAACTATTAGCACAACTTATAACGGTCACTGTAAACTAAGCACCATTAGTATGGTAGACCTAATCAAAGCTATCAAGTCCCGAGTGTTTGTTTTATTGTTCTTTTTATGTTTAAAATAAATTTAATTCATTCAACATTAAAATGTCCAGGTTTTTGCAGGGAGTCGCCGCCATATTGCGCCTGTCCAACGAAAAACAAACAAACAAAAAAACACTTCAAACACATTTTAGCTTACCACTAGTCTGCCCAGCTGCATTTTTCCAGAAACCATGACCGCGGAAGAGTAAGGGAACTGAAAAATCCTCTTTCCCTGAAGTCACTAGCGTGTCAACATTTTATCTTCCCCGGTGAGTTACCATGGTTTCCATCTGTCAATAACAATTCAAGTTTGTGGGCACGGGCAGGGATTTGATGTTGCATTCAGGTGCACCTCGCAAACTCTAAATGTTGCTGTAAACTACGTTTTTTTGCAATCTCGTGTCTTTTTTTTAGTTTTTTTTTTTAAATAAATGATTGACATTTGACTGTATAGTCTTAGTGTAGTACATTCCAAAACAACGCTTGATGTATCTTAAGAAAATATAATAAAATCATGACTTTTGGAGAATCATGACACCAATAATAATTATAATTTTACCTGCAATCAGCACCACAATTTCTGAGAAAATTATGAGAAATTTGGGGACCCCTAAAAATAAAATATCACATCCAATGAAATCAAATTAATATAGTATTATTATATTGTACAGTTGGGGTTAGACTATCCTACAGAGGAAGCAGTACATTCATGCGTTCAACTGTGATTCTGTGATCAGTTTTCTCCTTCACACCTACCACGGTCTCTTGAAATGTTGTGAACCGTGAGCCATTTCTGTTGTCGTTTTCAACAATGTTTCCATTTCTGCTTTATGATGAAACATCCTGATGCTGACGTTGTACAAATATAAAAAACAAAACTCATTTCATACATAGAGTATTTATTCAAAAAAATTAAATATGACAACCAAATAAAAAGGCTCAACTTAGGACCAGGATCAGATGAGTGTTAAGACAAAAAAAAAGGTCTTACGTACAGTTTTACTTCTAAAAGTGACACCATTTAATAATCAGGCAAAAAGAAAAGAAAAAAGCACATTAATATACTGTGAAACCCAAACATCATCTGTTGTCTTTTTGAGTATGATATGCAGCCAACCACAGAGGTTTTAAAGATTTATTGTTGTGGGGAATCCCTTAACTTGGGAGACGGGCACTCGTGGAGTTAACAACTCAACCAAAGAACTATCGCTAGTCTGTAAACCTCTAAATTTCACATTAGAAGATAAAAGAACAAGTTAAAAGGGCGTCAGATAGAGTTATGCATGGAGATTGCTGATTGCACAGAAACTTTATGATTGAGTCATTATTGCAGTCCATTTAAGTACGAACACATAAAAAGAGGGAGAAAAAACAGGCAGTAAAGGGAGGCGTTATGTCCCTGTAGAAATAAAGATAAAATAAATAATGATACATAATGTCTAAACTGAGCTACTCGATACCTACAGAGTTAAGAGTGTTCCCCTATTTTTTTTTAAATTATTTAGAAATGTTAGTTTTTGGGTTGTGCTTGCGAGTGCCCGTCCACTAAATCAATCCCCACAGGCCTTTTGGTCCTGTCAGTTCCACACTGATCAGTTCTGCATATTTTTGTGTTCTTGGCATATGTCAGAGGTATCCACACACACACACGCACACAAAACAAATACATATACACACACAGTCACGCCTTACAGTATTATCATGTATCAACATATACTAGACCCGGGCCTCAGCGCCCTTTCTGAAAGTCTTTGATTTACTTGTTTTTTCAGCACCATCAGGAAAGGCACAGTCTGTTAACGGACAAAAAACGGTCCAAGGATGAACTTTCAACCCTCCTCTACTCATGAATATGCAATAAGAATAAAATAAAAAAAACTTTGCAGTTTGCAGCACATGCATTGAGAAATGTCTTTAAACACGATCCAATTCAAAGTTCACTTCTTCAATGAGCTCTGAGATGATAAAAACGACAGCAGGGAGGTTTTCATAGATCGTCTTTACAGGAGGAGGGCTGATAGTTCATCCGATCACTTACATGACAAAACAACCCCCGACAGTCTCCACAAAGCAGGTCAACGCAGCAAACATCAGTTTTTGCTTTTCACACAAGTAAACCTATTGCATTATCAAATTTGGAAAAATGATCACAGACCACTACAATTATTAAACGCCATATTTTGATACAGCTTCAAATAGGACTTTGTTTTAAAAAAGAAAAAAGTGGTGTACATTAATATCTCTACATATAAATATATCTCAATTCAGACTTAAAAATGCTTTTATTTTTGAGGACAAAGGCATCTGATGTCCAGCGCTGTAAGACACAAAGCCCTGCCAACAGGCTCTAGAGGTCGATGTACTGTACGTGGCATTATGAGCGGGTAATAAGGCTCCATATAGACTTTCAAAAAACAAGCAGAGCACTAGCCAACAATGTTAAACATGCCCACGACTAATTTTCAAGTAAAATCAAATGCTGGTAATGTCCGACATTAAGAAACAGCTGCAACATGACAACTAACACAGAGGGGTTACACAGAGGTGCTCTGATATTCTTAGAATTAAAATGCTTTGACTGAATCACATCTCTGTTCAACCATAAACACATGCATCTCTGTAAGTGCAGGAAAATACCATTATACTCTTAATCTCTCTGTATCAATATATAGCCTATATGTATCTGATGAATTATTAAATAAACGTGTTCTCTTATAGCAGCTTAGGTTTGGTTCAGGTGACGTGTGGCTAGCACAGTTAGCAGTGCAGAGCACATCAGCTCAATGCTTTAAGGCCCCCAACAAGTCCTCCACCCCCCGACCAGGCACGTTGGTTTGGTCCAAGTGATGAAACCTGAAGGCTTCGTCTGTATTAAACTATACTGCAAGGTCATGACAGAAAACACCCTCAACGACTGGGCATTGAAAAAATTCTGGCAACAATGATTAATTAAAGGCATAAAAATATTGATCGTGTTGGATTCTTGCAAGAAATTTTCCTTTTATGTGATATTCCTTTTTTATTTCATGTGAAGCAGAAAACCTGTTCCCATACTGCATAATAACGCTGATTTCTAGGACTGCATATTTGGGCCTTATAGGTTAAAAAAAATCAAGCATTAATATATTGACAAAAATTCATTAGCATCATACACAGCAAGTGTTAACGTCTGTGGTGTGATGAGGTTGATGTGACCTTAATCTCAGAGAATTTACCATTTTTTTCTTACACATTTAAAACTTGATCTCAGAATATCAGTTGCTTTCACTTATATTTGCATCTAAAATCTCAGAAAATATTTTTTTACTCGTAAATTTACCGTTTTTAATCTCAAAGAATATCTGATTTATTTTTCTCAGAAATTTGAGTTTTTGTCTTTTGCCACTTTAATCTTTATGCATGATATTCAAGTTTGTTTTTTGTAAAAAAAAAATTTTAATTTTTAATTTCAAGTGGTTAAAATTTGTCCTTAAACTGCAATCTGCAACTGTTTTTTTAACCTAAAACAGCCCTAATACACAAACACAGTATTTTCTAAAGTAAAAAGGTATTGAACTAGAGCTGCAATGATTAAACGTTTAATCAACTGACAGAAAAATAATTGCCAACTATTCTGTCTGATTAATCTTTTTAATCATTTAAAAAAAGGCTAAATATTATAAGAATTCAATGCTTTCTTTGTTATAGGATAGTAAACTGTATATCTTTGGAGCTTTAGACTGTTGGTCGGACAAAGCAACTCGTCTGATACATCTCCTTGGGCTCTGGGAAATTATAACAGATATTGAAAATAATTATAAGCTGCAGCCCTACTCAGAATCCTTGAATTACTCTGGAGATACTCAGCCCCAGACCACCTCTGAAAACAAATGCAACAAAGCTACAGCAGGTGATAAAGACTCTGAAATCTGAATATGAAGTCTTTGACTGGCAGTGAGTCCTATCAGTGCACCACGTGAGGACACACGTCCACAGAGAAGTCTCTACCTCCACATGACTGGATTAACACCCGCTCAGAAATTCACATCTGTAAGTGCATCTTATTGTTTGAGTATTTTGTGATCTTAACACCAGATCAACTACAGTCCAGCTCCACCAGTGCCATTTCACTAAATGTATTAACGGAGGCACCCAAACCTACATACAATTAAAAACCTTCCATCCAACCAACAGTTCGCTCTCAAACTAAATCAGGCACTTTGTTTAATCTCTCCGAACTCCATCAGACTTCGCGGCTGATCTTCACCTCCATGAGAACGTCAACTACCAAACATTCCTGAATCCTAGCTCATCGACACTTGCCCAAAACTCACTCAAACAATTAAACCACACAAATAGTCATTGAAAACATTCACCCCTGAAGCTGCTCTCTCTGCGTTAACACCTTATTGCACCAAAGGAGTTCCTGACAACTAAACCGGTCAGTTCCTCGTGTAAAAACTTGAAAAAGGTTTGTGGTTGTCAGAAGATATAAACTGTCTGCTCTGTTCTATTGCTGAATGTTAATTTAAGTTTAAAAGAATAACAACTTATAATAAATAGCAAGAGGAATAAGACACACAAGAAACGTTTGGTATAACACAAGCTGAACTATAAGTGAGAGAAGTTTAAAAATGTCCATGTCGTGGCCATGCCGTTGGATTCTAACAGTCGTATTTATGCACCTCGCCTCGCAGTAAGGCATCAAGCGATACACAATGCCTCATCGATGGCTGTACGTGGCTTTGTCAAACAAATATAAATTAAGATTTTTCATTCAGTGTCTGTGTTCAGAGTGCAGTTTTGCTTCTTGTCTGGCTGAATGACTGTGAGGAACCACTGGCTTAAAGGGAGACAGAAGAGTTACCGCTAAGGCAGCCTGCCGTTTTTAGGGGAAAAAAAGGGCGAAGCTTTTGTTTTACGAGCATACTCGACTAACATGATGCCATGGCAATCACACATTTGCCCGACAGAGAAATAACACATACAGTATTGTATCTAGACAAGCGGAAAACTCACAAACATGTAAAACCGTCTACAATATAAAACAGCAACATTAGGCTCAACGTGAGGCTACAGAGCAAGTCAGGTCCTCACTGGTTCTGCTTCCACCCATGCACCAAAAAATCATCAGTTTTTGTTTTCCCTGCTGCTCCGCCATTCTTTCAACACACAGGGGGGAAAAAATCAGCAAAATAAAACTTTGAGCTGCTTGAAACTGGAAGGTGGGGATGTGACATCAAATTTAAATATAACACAGGAGGTGAGAGAGATGCGTGGGCACAGAAGCTAACGGCTGGTTTCAAATTGCATAACGAGGCTGTAACTCCTCTCTGGCTTATTACATCCTTACGCAGCCTGCAGCCGTCGTTATCAAGCTCCAGTGACCAAAGCTGCACCACCAGCACATGAAGGGGTCGGGGGGGTTGGGGGTTGGGGGGTCACTCTGCGTGATGAGACGAGGCCGCTGATGGAAGTCAGACACTTAGACTGGCTGGGAAAGATGAAGAGAAGTGTTGGGGGCGTTCAGGCGAAGTACATGGTCGTCAGTGTGTCGTGGTGGATCTGAACAGCCTTGGCCAGCGCCTGGGGGTCCCTGCCGTTACTCTGCCCTGAGACGTGGCTGCCCTCCGCACTGTCAGGAGGAAAAAATGGTAAGTAAAATTTTGGAAAAGTCTACATTGTTGCGATTTACTTTTGTTTGCACTGATAAATTAATTAAATATCACTTGGAAAATGCACCAACTACTGCTACATAAAAATCTGTTAGAAAAGCTTTGTCGAATATGATTCACAGTATCAATTATTTCTTACATTATAGTACTTTAGGTCATTCAGAAATACAAGTAATTCCATCCCAACTTACCCGTCTTAAAGTCAACATAAAACAAATATCTACATATCACATAAAACCACCGAATGGACTATTACAACCAGTGAAAAGTACAACAAAAAAACAAACAAATAGTCCTTGGGGTCAAAAAAGTGTTAGGATGTTTTAGCTCCAACTCTACAGGTGCATCTCAATAAATGAGAATATCACATAAAAGTTTATTTATGTCAGTAATTCAATTGAAAAAGTGGAAATAACACATTATATAGATCCATTACACACAGAATGAAACATTTCATGTCTTATTTAATTTCTTCTAATTATAATGATTATGGCTTACATTTAATGAAGACCTAAAATCCAGTGTCTCAAAAAAATGTAATATTGCAAAAGACCAATTTTAAAAAGTTTGTTTAACATGGAAATGTTGGCCTCTGAAAAGTATGTCCATCTATATGCACCCAATACTTGGTTGGGGCTATTTGACTTTACTACTGGAAATGGACTTTTCCATGATATTCTAATTTATTGAGAGGCACCTGTATATTTAGAAAGATTTGTGGATCTCAAATTATTATGCAGCACCAAAAAAACATGTAAACTCTATTATTAATACTAAACATCATTTGGTTCCAAGAAAATCTGTGAAAATATATATATATTTTAATTTAAAGATTATTTCTTTACGTAGAAAAATATTTTTATGAATTTGACGACTGAAAAACATTCAGCGACAACTATGACATGAATGAATGTTGCAAATTATCCTTGGATGTTCAGTATACATTTTTAACCCAATCCAAAATAAGCCGTTTGTGGACTTAAAATACACATACAAGAGTCATAAAAATTATTACATTTGAGAGGGTCACACTTTCAAAAACTTCTAAACTAAAAAAATATTTGGAGTACATCTTTAGAATTTTGAAAGGGTCCCATGAAGTTTTACATTCGTTTTTTCTTTTTGATGAAAATCTGTGACAGGAACTGAAAGGTCTCGGTGAGTTGGTGTGGAATGACTCATTTCCAACTTCCATGAATGTTCTAACTCTAAAGTAAAAGAGTTAAGAGTTTTTCTTCACCTGTCGTGCTCTTTGTCAACCAGGTGGTAGCGGGCACGGAAGGCCACCAGGTGGGCGTAGTAGGCCGGTGCTGGGATGGAGACGGAGCGCGTGCAGCGGACGTAGGTGTGGCACAGCTGGTAGGTGAGGAGCTGGAACTCGTCGCCGGTGAAGCAGTTGTCATCCCACAGAACGTGGTAGTGGGAAGGCCGGCTCGTACCCTGAGGAAAGAGGGAAGTCGAGTTAATTGCACCCAAGATAAAGCAGCTCCATGGAGAGCAGACAAACAGTGAGCGGCTTAAATTAGGTGGAGCGGGGAGGATAGAAGTTTGTCCAATCACTGCTGGTGTGTGGATGAGGAAGGTAAAATATTCTTTGATATTGTTTCTCAGCTGCAGAAAATACAGTAAGCACAATAGTTAAATCATTTTAAAGAAAATTCAAGTGTGGGTTCAAAAATTCCTTAAATCTGCAGCAATGGTCACCACAAGTGTACTGCATTATTCAGTCTGTACAGGTAAAGGTATAGCAAACATAGGAAGACATATTGATGCACCATCTCACCCAAACTCTTTACATAATTATTAGAATTCACCCTCAAGGTCCCAAAACTATTTTTTAAATCATCTCATCGTCTTTGCCTTGAGATAGTTACTTTCAAAAGTAATGATATTTTAATCCAGCAACAAAACTTTAGTTCTCTGTGCTGTTGAATGTTTTTTTCAGCGAGTTTAAAGATTCCCAGTGTCTCATTGTTAAAGTCTGAAGCGTACCTGGATTCCAGCGTGACTGCAGAGGTAAAAGTCAAACTCATAGGGGTGGGTGATGTCCGTGTCCACTGTGGTGCCGGCAGGAATGTTTCCACTTCGTCCAACCTGAGAGATAATTTAACAAACTGATCAACAAACCTTCTTTCCTTTTTTTCCCCTTTTGGTAAATAGCCTTCAAGACCAAATTACCAAATCAAACAAACAAATGAAGAGGGTAGGCAGCAATAGTAATAATTAAAAAAATTCTCAGAGTACCATTAATAGTCACTCCTTTGTGCTACTCACCCGCTCATTGCGATCCGCACAGAAGAGGCGTGTGTGATGGCGTTTCTGTACTACAATGTAAGTAATCCCCGGCTGGTATTCTTTCTCCAGACTGATGCAAGCCTCCCTGATGGCCAGCAGCTCATAGTACAGCACCTACACAGAAAAACACAGTAAGACTTGATGAGTGAACTAGTAATCAATACAGCAGAATAATTTTGCTAGTATTAATAAGACAACCTGCAACCCGTCAAGAATGCAAAATTCTGCACTCACCCCATGAAAGGAAACAAAATGTTAGATTTCAGCAAAAGAGGGAAGAAAAAGGAAGCCAGTTGTGATACCTGTCTGAACTGCCCCTCTGACACTCCATCCCTGTAGAAGATGATTCTGGTTGGTTTGTAGCGGGTTGATTTGTAGAACTGGATCAGGAGCTCTCGCACCATGGAGGCCAAGTCCTGGATGACTTCCTGTCTGGGCCTCTGGACCCGCACTGTAGCACAGTACCTGCTGGGGTGGGCGTCCATGCTGCCCACCACCTGAAGAGGCACAACATCAGACAGTTGGATCAGACACTCAATTTAATGCAAAAGCATTGCAACTTAAGAGCCTTGAAGAAACAATATTCTGTTTCTCAAGTAAAGTAATACAACATGAAACAAAATTTCAGTCAATTTGGGCCCTAAAGTAATTCAGGAATTTTTTTTCCTTTTTGTCAAATGTATCACTGGGTTTTTCCAGGTTTTAGAGGACTTAGGCGCTGTGCAGCTATTGTGATTTATGAGGTCTTTGACTAATGACTATGCAATTTTACATAATTTCTGATTATTAATTGTACACAACACCCAAAAGCTTAAAGACAAAAAAAGATGATTGTCTGAAGTAATTTTTTCTGAAGTGAAGTCTCACCGCTGCAATAGATGGCTTCTTCCCGTCTCCTGCTGGAGGATGAGTGACATCAGCCCCAAGGAAGATGACAGGCTGCTGGAACACAGAGGGCCTAGATGGATAACAAAAGGCACAAAGTTATCTCACAATAAATACGTCATGTTGCAATACAGTGTTTTTAAAAGACAAAAGACAAACACAGAGTGAGCAGAGAGAAAAAAAACCAGTGTGACTAGGTAAAAATAAAAACATTTAAATGCTAATAAAAAAAAGCATTTAAACCCAGAAGGTCTTTGTTAATCTTTATTTGCTGTGTCAATTTTACCGTTGGTGTGGAACCAGGATGTTGTTGATTCCTCCCAGTTTGACGTTGATCTTGAGGCAGAGGTTTGAGAGGGTCTGAGGGGACGTCTTCACTACGTTCTTCACCTGCACACACTGGGTGGCCATGCCCAGTAGGGTGTCACCCACCCGCTTCACCTCAGCTGTGGGCCAGAAAGATGGGATGTTCTTTTGACTATGCAGTCACGGTTTACTGTATGCACTTAAATACTTTGTTTGCCTTTAATGCAGGTAACAATAGTCTAAAGGTTAAATGTTTACATCAAAGCTTTCAATACACACTGAGTTCTTGATTAATTTGTTTGTTCAGAATTGTTTATCTTTGTACCATAGACTGGTGTTTTCCCAGGCAGGATTACGATGATGAGCTGCAGCCCAGCGTAGGTGTTCTTCAGGTGTCTGAACATGGGCTCCACGCTATCGGCTCCCTGGGCATATTTACAGAAACATGGCTGGCCCTGAATTGGCATCCCAGCATCCTTTGAGATTTTGCGTAGCTGGTCGGTGAAGCTCCTGAGCATGAAAAAAAAAAGAAATAAACATACAGGAAAACTAGTGCAATTCCAACTAAACTAAACTAAGCAATTTTATTATTATTTTTATTATTGTTATTTTGGTAAACTCACTTCAAGATCTCTTCTCTGCACTGCCTCTGGGTGGCGAAACAGGCGATGGCCCACATCTTGATCTCCACTCCGGTGTGAAACTGCTTCCCTCTCATGTCCCACACCCCGTGGCTGGGTGTGGCCACCGTGCGGTTCTGCAACGACAGTGCAGGGTTGATCTGCTGGGACTGGCAGTCACACAAACACATACAGTACAAAGGACACAGAAAATGTATGGATTTTAAAGATTCAAAAGATTCAGGCAGCCAGTGGGATCTCAAGATGAAAAGCTACTGATTATTTAATAGGCTGATCATGGCATTAGAAAAATAAAAATAATTTAAAAGTTTTTGAAGTGTCTGATTGGCTCATGCATTTCGATTGTCTTGCAAGAAAACACAATTTTATTGCTGACATGCAAAATAGAGAGAACTTTCTAAACTTTTAAACTTTCAAACAGCCTCTGTATGTGATATAACAAACAGCATGCATGAAGAAAAGGGCATAAAAACACAGCAAATTCCAAAAGTAAACATCCAAGGCAAAAGGTGAGAAAATGAGTTAGAGGTGCAATCAGAGAGAATTGTGGTTTACAGTGTAAACACATTAAATGTGACAAAAATAAAACTGAAATTGAATCAAAGGGTTTCCCCACAGTACTGCTCATTTTTAAATTTTGGTCATACTGATGAAAGAGTATAACAATGCACATCACTGATCATTACTAAAGGATCATTATATAATCGATTTTTGGTTTGGGCACAGAAATTCACCAAACAAAACCAAAACCAAATCAAGATCTGTCTTTTATGACAAACTGGGGAAACCCAGCTGTCTTAAACAGCACACACACAGACATGTTAAATGACACACATGCAAATGAAGCGTGATTTAAAGGGAAGGTACCATAAAGGGTTCAGAGCTCACCCTGCCGCCATATTGCAGCATGGGGGCCGGCAGGACGCGGCCCGTCACCTGAGCCATCTCGTCTCGAACACGGAACTGAAACTCCTGGACGAACGGGTCGGCCTCGTAATTTGCACTCCTCACCTGAGAGCAGAGAAATTGAGATTTAAATTTTTTTCGGGGGAGGGGCAAGTGTTTTTGTGCCATGTCATCTGTCTTCTGCAAGGTACTCACCAGCCTGCTGATCTCCTCCTGTCTGTCTGGTGCAGAGCGGGCTGTTGCTTTGATCATGGTTGATGTCTGGTTGTCTGTCAGTTTTTTAATGCAGCGTTGGCCAGGTACAATGTTGCACACCTAAATGGAAAAAACACAGAGCTCAGGTTATTTCACCTTTTAATCCAACCTGAAAATCTGACTGAAAGACCATTATGTTTTAACTTCATTTATTCATCTGGACATTGTATTCATATTAGCCGAATACTTGTGTGATTAATCTATTTACAGTTGACATGGAAGCTACAGAGGTGAAGGAGTAAACTTTTCTCCCATGCCAGTCTTAGACCAAAACATTTTCACCGTCATAGACAAATATCCAGTGTCGAACTAATACAATTATGACCCTTTCTTTAGAGCTGTGGCATGCTTCTAGTCTTGATATTCCAATAAAATCAAACATGTTTATTATTATCATGAGTTTTCAGTCTTGGCTCAGGCAGTGAATTTCTATCTCCAGTACCAAGAACAAACCAATGACTGCACATAAAAGGGGAGTTGTGGCCAAAAGCTGCATCTGTTTCTGCTCAGTTGTTGAGTTTTGGCAGGGTGGGAACTAATGTCAAAGGAATCTAGTCGTGAATAGCGACTCTGCAAGATCTTTGAAGATATCAAACACTGTGACGAAAAGCTCTGCAACATATGACAGCATTGTTTTTAGATGTGAAAATGTGTCAGATCTTTATCTTTTAAAAGTCTTCTCGTGTAGACATATCTCAACCACAATTGGCACAATTTTTCTGTTGCCGTTTTTCAAGATTATTTAAATAAATGTGGGCAATCAGAGGAATGGAACTAGGCTACTATGCTGAGTGTTGGATAGAAACATGTTTTATTACTCATGGTACTGATTGTATATTGATTTCCTGGTTGAGTAAAAGAATAAATGAGCTTTGTCTGTCTGATTAAGAAAAGTGAATACATTTTGCAGCAAAATTTGTCTTGAAAAGTGACGAGGCACAGTGAAAGGTAATTTTTCAGTCACCGTCAGTCCTTACCTCCAGGGGCAGGTAGGTGTGTTTCTGTTCCTGGCCCACCTGCAGACAAGGCAGGTGGGGGTACTTAAGCTGCAGGCTGTACTTCTCTCTGAAGTACTGCGCCACGGTACGCTCCACTGTCTGACCGCTCTCAAGCTGCAATGGAAATCTGTGGATTTTAAGGCAGCAACAATCTCTTGTTAATGTGAGCCAATGACAGCTTTGATAGCAGGTTAACAGCTACTGGGGTGCAATGCAGAAACGTACGTCTGGAGGCTGGCAGGGCGCCGTGTTACATTGCAGACTCTGTACTTCCTACGCATGGTTCCACAGTGTGTCACTTCCACTTTAAGACCTGTGAAAACGGTGGTGGAATAATCATCAGCAAAATTCAATTTATTCATTTATTCATGGAGTGGAACAAGTGAAGAGGCTTAATTTCCAACTAGATCACTAAGATTCAGCTTTCATCTGTATCTCATTTAAAATCATATGAAAGCAACTAATATTGAAAAGTCTACTATGACATCAAAAAGCTACAGTAGAACACAAGGCCTCATACTGTAGCACGGTGATAACAAGTGCTGCCTTTGCTTTGTGACTTACCTTTGATCTCTTTGGTGAACTTGACTCTGTGGGAGTCGGTGAGAGGGCGGGGCTGCTCGTCAATGTTATGAATGTCCAGGACCTCACACATGAATTGGATCACTGGCTGAGCTTTATAAAAAGCTGTGGCTGACACTGAAAAGTTCCAAATGAGAACAAACGGTCAATCTCTGTGGCAATAACTAAGGTGGAGGGGGATTAGGGTTTATACAGAGCCGTGAAGGACAAAGATTATTAATTTTGGCCAAATGGTACTGATCTTATCATCTCTGGTTGACAGGACAGAGCTCATTAATCACCTAATGTAATTTGTTTACATCACACTTTTCCCCATTTACAGATCAGAGAAGATTCCATCTATAACTGTGTATATAATCATCTATTTATTTATACAAACTATTACTATTATTATTATGAATTAGTATCTATTTACAAGAATGTGTGTGTAGGTGTGTGTATTGTATTAATTCCAATAGTCGGTCACAGTGAAAATCGGCCAATTCCAGTCATTGGCAAGTCAACCACCCCAAAAGCTCACAAATTCAAAATGAGAAGTTTTGGTTTAAGGCTGGAGTAATTCTTAGTTTGGCACATTAACTTCTTGGACTTCTTTATGCTAAGGTAAGATAACCAGCTGCTGGCTGTAGCTTCAAATTTATTTGGTTTTGGTCTTCTCAAGAAAGAGTATTAACTTTCACCCATTTCCCAAAATGACAAACTATTCCTCAAGTGTCCCTGGTTCCACAGTGCTTACTCACCATCAATATTGAGCATCATTTTCCACATGGCTGGCCGTACTGACTGATGGAAGCCAAACCAAACCTCTCTTCCTCCACCTAGCGGGTGGTCGTATCCCTCTGGGGAGGAGAAGAAGGATCGTCCCACAGGCGTGTACCTGATGAGGATAAGAGAGGTTCCCAAAGGTGACACAAAGGTTAGTGGAGCAAAAAAATAAAACTCCACCCGGGATTAGAGTCGCATTGCCTGTGCAGTTCACTGGGTGCAGCATAACACCAGTGCTGCATGAGTTACCGGTTCGTTCATGTTACCAAAAGCTATTTTGGTTAATGGATTCATCAAATGGCATATCCTGAGGAAGATTACTTAAAGGACCCTTTTAATCCTTATGTCCATGTTCCATTCGCAGGTGGGTGCATACATGTTTCCACTAAACTGCACCTGTCACAATATGTGACAATGCTGTGGTTGAAATACTGCATAATAAATTAAGGGAGCTGTACAGTAGCTCCAGGATGCAACAATCCTTGGATCACATTTCATGACTACAAGAAATGTCTCATGCTTAATTCAGTGGCATTTACATTAAACTCTTATCACCTTCCTGTCATTGACAATGAAACTGTAACGTGGTAAAGGTAAACGACAGCATATAGGCATCAATCTTAACTATTATAAGGTCATGGTCAGGATTTGAGCAAAACATTAGAACAAACTTTGACATAATTATCCAAAATATATTTCAATATGATTTGAAGCATTTCCGTATGGGGTCTGCATTTCTTTACTATTATTTTGAGAAGCTCCTATGAAAAGCTGTTAATGTAATGTTAAAACAAATCTTTGCAGATAGTTGAGGGAGAAAGCTCACTTCATGGAGGGCAGGTGTCGCAGGACGACGTCCACAGCATGAACAGGGTTGGTGCTGATGGGTTTCTCCAGGTCAACCGGCCCGGCCACCCCGCGTCCTGTCAAGACTTCGTGCAGCATGTGCCAGCTGACCAAAGACACAAACCTAATGGTGACTTTAAATGGGCGGTCCTTCCCACCGTCACCTGGCAGGGTGACATCCAGATCGACCTGAAGAGAAAAAAACGAGGGTTATTGTTGCTTATTGATCAATGATAAAAACCTTCTAGTCCCAGTTATTTATGACTTTGGTGTAACATTGTTTTTAGGCCTGAATCCTATTTTCAGGGTGTCCCATTGAGAACACAGACTTGGAGAGCCATTCACACAAAACATTTAACCTTGACATTCTTTCTCAAGCTAAATTGTACATTTTTTTGTTGGCCCAGACAAAACAAAACACCAGAATCCAACTTCAGTGTAGAGTCTTACCCCACCAGTGGCGACAGGTAGTGGACTAGCAGTGTAGAGGCTTTTCTTCCCATCGTAAACTGGCAGACAGTCACCAAAGATGGTCACCTTAAAATGCTGAACCATGGAGTCCACCACCTCCCTGAAAAAAAGACCAGCAGGGAAAAAACATATCATCAAAATCAACGTATAGCATGAATCTAGGCTGACAATTAAGAGTTATTATTTGTCTTTTTTAAATACAAATTAGGTAGCTGTCTCGAGATTCTAGATTCTGCTCTTTCTGTTACCTGTTGACCCGGCGAGGACATTTATCTGGCTTGATGTCCACCTCATACAGATAGACGTCGATCTTGGGTATTTCCACCTGGAAGCAGTTGGCAAGAAGCTTAATGGGCTTCCCAAGGGTGCCATAGCCAGGTCGCCGTGGCAAGGCAAAAAGGGCTTGGGCTTCAGCGGCTGCTCCAACGTCTCCTACAAATGCCAAAAATACATTCATTTAAAAAAGAAAATCTGGCCAAAGTTAACCAAATAATGTATTTTTATTGTAAGAATAAATTTGACTAAATATTTAAGTCTTAATATTATAATATAAGACTGGCAGTTCATGATTTTTCGGATTTCTGTATTGTCCATTTTATTTGTATTCAGCACTGGCATATAAGACAGCATCTTAAAATCTTGAAGTTGAAGTAAATAATAAAAAAATTATTCTTCTACTGGCTGGTAAACCAATATAAACATCACAACAATGCAAGAGCATTATTCAACACTAAGTAAATGTACATTAAAATAGGAGTTTGCCTTTGAAAAATGCCTAAAAAGCAGCCTTAATGCTTGCAAGTTGCTAAGAGGAAGGGTTAAAAATAAGGTGTGAGCGTGCAATTAATCCCTGGACTTTGGCGCTTTTGTACCCCTAACTACCATCATCATTTATGTCAATTATGGACCATCTGTGTCCCAACATTCAACGTCCCAAAACAGCTAAAATAGCAAACCAATAATCATGAATGTAATCTCCCCTTTCAAACGAACAGCTATGAGAGGAAGGAAGTGGTTAATGAGGAGGAAAGAGCAGACGGTGGCTGCTGGGACTGAAGATGGTCAGGGACGTTAAAGATTGCCTCATGTCAAACTGACAAAACTGAAACAAATGGACCGACGTTGTTTTGCCGCCATCGATCTGATAATGATCGAATAAAAAGGTTACAGAGTAAGGTGACATTTTAAACAACGACCAGCTCAGCGGTCACAGACTTCTCCTGATTGACACGGCCTTTGCCAGACGGGAGGAGAAGTAGGCGGGTGACACACCACGCCAATCTGACACCAATTTTCAGAAATGCCAAACTGGAAAGTACTGAGAGAAGAAAAAAAATAATCTCACAACCACACAATTTCCATAAATGTGACTCAGAGGATCCACATACGTACACACAATGACCTACATGACATAAGGTCTGCACACAAAGCTCAGGCTGTTAAAATAGCAAGAGCTGCGCTTTGATGTAATGAAAGAAATTCATTTGTTCTCAAGCCTCCTGAAGGTGCCCGACTGTGCCTCCCTGGACTATCATTATTATTGCTATAGTTATTGTTTAATTACTTATTTTGTATTTTTATTTTATTCATTTATTTCTCTCACTCTCTACTTAAATTAACTGTATTATTATTATTATTATTGTTTGCTGCCATCTCCTGGGTTCGTTCTTTATTCATCACCACCTTTTTTTCCCTCTTCCTCCATCTCCCTCTCTCTTCTTTTCATCCATTCACCTTATAAATTTCACTTTCAAGACTGATGGCTTCAAACATGCACACACAGACACACACGCACATAACAAAACACACAACATAACACATGACAACTAACATAACCCTGCTGTATTATTTCTTGAAGATTTTTTTTGTTTACTTGCCTGGATTATTGTCCCTGTCCTTGTTCTGTTTGAAAAAAATGAATGAGGAGAAGAAAAAAAAAAAAAAATCACAAATGATGAATGAATGTGGCCTTGAGGTGTGACGGAGCAGCTGTCAGTGGAAAATATTAAATTGTTTCAACTCCTCTCTCTCAGGGTCAAGGGCTGACCCTGAACCTGCCGTGAAGAGGCTTCATTCAGTAAAAGACGCAGCTTTCTGCTGATACGTCCCCAGGACGCTTCCTCCCCTGTGCCATTCGCATGGCAATGGTGCTCATGTTGCTGCAGATTCTCCATGGCAGCTAAAGGCATGCTAACAGGAGGAGGAAAAATAGGTGCTCATGGATTTATCTTATCTTTTTAAACTATATTTTACTTTAACTGTATGGTCAGTATTTGCTGTTCACTTGATGTCATTGCATTGTTTTCTGTATTTATTGATTACTTTATTATGTGATGCAATATTGGTTATTTCCAGCGTATCGTCTACAACGGTGGAAGTAGTACTCAGATCTTTTAGTAAAAGTAGCGATACTACGACTGCAAAAATACTTTTACAAGTAAAGTCCTGCCACTTAAATGTTACTTTAGTAAAAGTATTTATTATGCAGAATGGCCCATTTCAGACATATCTGGAATGTGTATTTCAGCTATTTTATGTACTGCTGGGTAGCTTAATCCACAATAATATACAATTATGAATTTGTTTATTTTTATTTTGTGTTAATATGAATATGCAAAGTAAATAGTGTGGACAAACTTGCAGTGGAGTAAAAAGTACAATATTTGCTTCTAAATTGTAGTGGAGTAGGAGCGTAAAGTATCGAAAAATGAAAGGATTTAAGTAAAGTACAAGTACCTCAAAATTGTACTTAACTACAGAACTTGAGTTAATGTACTGAGTTACACTCCACCACTGATCATCTATTTAGAATACCAGGTATTTTTACTATTTCCACCGTGACAAAGGCCCTGTGAAGTCTAAACTTAAGAGTGCTTTATGAAGGTTTTCTTTTATATATTTTTTCCTTGTACGCAAAAATTAAAGAAAAGTAAATCAAAAAATGAAAACATAAAGGAATTTAACCTTGTATTTAATTGAGGAATTATGAAAAATATCCTCAACTCGAAGGATACTCTGAGAGGACTAGATAGATAGCTAGATAGACAGACCTCCGCTAGGGCCATGCGCTGAATGTTAATGACAGTAAGAAAGAATGTGTGTATACGCAATGTGATTCAGATCTGCTCCAAAATTTAATATGTTCTTCCTTGACCCATGCTAAACACTACCACCAAGTTCCATGAAAATTAGGCAAGTAGTTTATCTGTAGTCCTGCTGACACACAAACAAACCAAAATCACAACCTCCTCGGAGGGGCAAACACGGGACAAAAAAAGATTAGCAGCTACTGCACCAGAAACGACACAAAACCTTCACTGTAAGCAACAATGAAGAGATTAATGAGCACTTTATCAGGCTGCTTCATCATACAAATGTACTGCACAAGAAGTAGCCTCGCTGCCTACACAGAGCTGACATTCAACCCACACACTTTAAGAAAGTACTTCACTGATGTAATGTACAGTTCTAACATCATTACACAAATGCTGAAGACTAAAACATGCAAAACTTTTACTTTTATAATAAATATTGTTTTAACCTCCTCTACTTTGCAGAAATCAAGTTCAAAATAAAGTTAAAAATATAGTTCTAGTCAGGATCAGAAATGTCCTAAATTGTGAGGATTTTAAGTTTTCCTGTTTTAAATGTTTATAAATTAAACATCTTTGGTTTTGGACTATTGGTGAATTCGATGATGTTACCTTGACTTCTGGAAAAATAAAAGGGAGATTTTGCACATCTTTCAGACATTGTAAAGACTAAATGATTAATTAGTCAAATTCAATTTTGTTTGTGAGTTACGAACAGGGATCTTAAGTATTCACATAATTTCACAACAAGTCCAGGTGCTGCTGATAAACCTATTATTATATTTTGAATTAAATATTTATATATGAGCTGATTAATCAAAATCTGACAGAGATTTGAAATGTCTAAATTACGTTACTCTCCAGCTTCATTATTTACTGCTCATTGTGTGAAAAATGGGTGGAGGATGAATGGGTCAGTTTCAGTGAACCAGTTCTGCTCTTTTTCCCCCCTCCCAGTCCACCAATGGCCCCCAACAACATCAATAATACACAAGCTGTGACTCACAAATTGTGCCCCATGGCAACAAAAAGTAAATTGACTAATGTCCTGCCATGTTCAATTGATTTGTAATTAACACAGGCAGCAGTTAACTGAACATTATTCAATAACTAGGGTAACTATGGCAGCAGCTGGTGTGAAAGGCTGCCCTTCAAACAGATATGGAGACACACACACACACACACACAAGCACACACACACACACACACACACACACACACCTCCCTGAAAGTGAGCCAGCCTCTCTCAGGCTTCAGGCACACCTGACGGGATCACCACCTGCCTTTGACAGCCGGCAAAGAGTGACGTACCTGATACAAGTAACCAGTGAGACTGGTTTGCGACACACACACACACACACACACACACACACACACACACACACAGATAGAAACACACACAGAGGCGCAAAAATGACCGGTAAAACAACGCTGAGGAACAATCAGCCCAGTATATTATGTCTGTTTGAGAATTGAATCAAGTTTTTAAACTGAGCTCCTTTGGCAGCAGCGCCTATGATAGCCTGGCAACTTATTTAACCACAAGGTTAAAGACTTAGATCAACTTGCAGCTCCCAAATCGTCACACTGTTAAAATAATAGCCACAAGCCTGTCAAAAAACATGACATGATCATGATACTTGTCATGTCATGTTTTTGTCACACTTATGTAGACACCTTCAAAATAAAGTGTTACCATATCTTGCTTAAGTCACAAAGGCATGTTAAAAAAATTGCCTAATTTCTCTTAAGTTACATAATTTACACACAGTGTTATTACTATGCCAATAGTCATCCTTTGTCACATCTTTTTTGAGTGAAATGATCAATAAATGTAATATGTTACACTTTTGGTGAAGTTTTTTGTGTTTCCTGCAAAACTTGAAAAAATGAGTTAGGCGATTATTTTAACAGGGTGACGATTTGCTCAATCATGGGGGCCTCACTTGTGTCCAGATCTGCAAATAACTCAAGTGCAGCACCTGGACACTAAACTCAGCATGGCGGTTAGTCGGGGGGTCCCACCTGTTGTTCCGATTTCCATTCATGAGGTCTCTGTCCGGATGACCCGGCTCCCAGTGATTACTTCTCCCCCTGTGCAGGTTAAAACTTGATCCGCTGGCCGACGCGCCGCTCTCGGCTCCGCGGCTCCCTGCTCCCCGGCTTCGGTGGCTGATGTGGGACCGGGCCGCTCGGGGGTCCCCCTCGGCTTCAAGTCCTCTCCCCCGATCTGCCTTACCCCAACTGACAGCTCAAAGTTGTACAAAATGTTCTCGTTTCGGTCCGTTGAAGTTATTTCTGTCGTATCTGAAAGAAAAAAACAACGTTATGTTCACAGTTGTTAATGTTTGTGACAGTTTAAACTCGGAGTTGGTTAAATTTAACTGATAGTCGTTAGCGGCGGTTGGTAAGCTAACAGTTAGCTTTAGCTACTAGCGACTGACTGTCAACTCGATACACAACACCGAGACGATTATTTACCCGGTCAGCGGCTGAATATGTCGTCCCCGGTCGGCTAACGTGACAATCCGGTGTTGTTCTTTATCAAACAGATATAAGGGGTTCACTACCCAGCGGTATCGGCGAGGAACCGGTCTGAAAGCTGCACTTACACCCTCCGCCCTCTCGCTCACTGATGGTGACGCTCACCAAAATAAGACACTAGCACTTCCGGAATACTCGTTCAAAATAAAAGCATAAATAATGAATAGCTTGTTGTTTTGCAGGAAACATAAAAAACTTCACCAAAAGTGTAACATATGGCATATATTGAACCTTTCCATTAAAAAAGGTTCTAACAAAGGATGGCTATTGGCATAGTAATAACACTGTGTTTAAATTATGTAACTTAAGAGAAATAAATGACTTAGGCAATTTTTTGAACATGCCTTTGTGACTTAAGCAAGATATTTTTTAACACTTTATTTTGAAGGAGTCTACAAAAGAGTCACACAAGCCTGTCAGAAACATGACATGACAAGTATCTTGAGCATTAATGTTACTTCAAAGTGTCATTAATGTTCATGACACATCCCATGTCATGTTTATGACACACTCATGTCACTCTTATGTAGACACCTTAGAGTAAAGTGTTACCAATATTAGTGTCAACAATAAAACACTGATAAACTAAACTGATAACTAAACAATCTCCCTCTAGCTCTTCTTTGTTTGGTCCTTATCTGATTCCTCTGAATGTGGCAAATTGTCAAAGAAGTGATGATCTTAAAGGGGTAAAATCACATGATCTGATTAACTGAGGATGTAGGTGATTTTACCATAGGTGGACAGCATCATGAGGAGATGAACAGAAAAACAATTTTGACAAAAAATGACTTAGGCGATTATTTTAACAGTGTGACATTGTGACAGATGTTGCCAAGTAGATATTTTAGCATCTGTCTTAGCTTCTGTATCTGCTGCACCCTGTTCTTACCATATATGTGCAATAATATTATAGTGCAATTTATTTATATTCATATTATCTAAAATACTACCTCTTCATGCTACCACTCATCCTCATTCACCTCCTTTACATACATAGCTATTTATTCTATATTCAGTATTTTTTGCCATTCAATTATTTATTCTTGCTGTGATATTTTATACTTTTTATACCTCTATACCTTATTGTCCTTAAGTGTTGTATGTTGTCGTTCTTAATTTGTTTTATGCACTATGGGAGTTGCAGTCTAATTTCGTTGTGCTATGTACAATGATAATAAAGGCTATTCTATTCTATTCTATTCTATTCTATATTTGTTCTAAACTATTAATAATGGTTATAATAATAGTATAAGATAAAATGTTTAATGCAAATACCAATATAACCCTCAGGCATCTGCTGTAGCTGTTAATTTTATTTTATAGTTTAAATTGGACCTATCACAATATCAGATTTTCATTACACAATTATGATGACGATTTTATCTCAATATTTTTTGAAATTTTAAGGGGGGGAAGTGATCTTTACCTTTGCTTATTTTATTTCCATTGTAAAATAAACTACTTAAAATACTATACTCACCCAAGATGTATTTTTCCTTCTTTTTTGAATGTTTTTAAAGGTTTAGATTGGAAATATCAGCCTAATGAAAAACAATTAGTTTCAACAATATATTGTATTTCTGCTTTACAACTCTGTACACAACCCCTCAGACTGGGAACCACTGCAGATATGTATTAAACTTCTCATTAGGATATAAATATGTTCCAATTTGGCTCCACACTGACAAAAGACACCATTAAAATACTCCTTAAATCATCATAATAAAATTATATAATAATATAAAGTCTGTCAAAGGGCGTTTCTGCATAATTTGTACTGACATGTACTGATACTTTAAGGACTTATATCTGATTATGACCTACTTCTGAACATATTTGACATATGGATGCAGGGTTTTTACTTAAAATTTAGAATTTTACACTGTCGTATTGCTACTTTTACTTGGAATTATATCACTGCATGTACATTTCTATAATATCCATTAATTTATGAGATTTCCGGTGTTAGACTGCTTAAATATGTCTAACTTGACGAGGCTGTAGCTCCCTCCTCTTCTTCCACCGAGGGAAATCCGTCAGGAAATACCAACTGTGGAAAACAACGTCACGTCCGGTAAACTTTTTCTCAACTATTTACGTCATGTTTTGAAATAACTGTAATTCAGATTGTAGTTTTCTATCGTGTCCTGTCCATCCAGGTATTAGATTAAAAATTAAAATTATTAAATTGTTCTTTTGTCTTCTTTTTATACAAAGTATGACAGGAGCTAATAAAAGCCACAGTGTATTCATCTGAATATACACACTCCATACTGTAGATGTCTCCAGAATCCACATATATGATTTCTAACAGCAGCTCCATAAGTAAACCATAGAAGAAAATAACCAGGAAATGTTGCACTTCAACATGAGTTGTTTTCCAGAAAGAAATTGATGGAGCTGCCAGCAACAAACAGGTGAGAATTTATAATAAATATAATAACCCCTACATGCTTTAATCTAAGGTGGTTTGTTTTGGTGAAGCAGCAGTATTATATGTGTTTCCTCGCAGATTGCAGCAGGTGTGACTCAGTACTGGATCTTCACTCTTGTGTTGAATTAATATGGAAAAGGTGATCAGCTGCTTTAAGAAGAGTCCGGATGCTGTGGCCAGGCTCGTCTGCTTCCCCTGGGCAGGTGGAGGCTCCATGCACTATGCACGCTGGGGAAACGTCCTCAGCAGCTCCATAGAAGGTAACTGCACTTTGCACTGGTTATCTATAATATGTGCTTTATATTCACACAAAAAAATTCTGTGAAATTTAACTTAATTTTATGCCACTAGACTAACATTTTGGGCTTTCAAATTAATTCATTCATTATCCTTAACCGCTTATCCGCACTCGGGTAATTATTATTATTATTTTTATAGTTTTAGCTTTGTAAATATATATAGCAATAATTTTTTTATTTTATTTTATTTTTTTCCGATTTTGGAAGTTGACCTAAGCTTTTATAACACATCTATAATAAATTGAAACCCATTAAAAACCATAATTTTTGATCCCACAGCCATTACAGTATAAAATAATGCATTTTATTATACCAGGCTTTCATTCAGAGTTCTGACTTTAAAAATGTATACATTTTTTTATTATTAATTGAGGTAATGGGGCAAAAAAAAAAATCTTGTTTTTTTCAGTTAATGCTGCTCTATTATGGAGCACTGCAATGTTTGATGTAATGCAACAATATCTATAAGACTAGTTTTTTAATACTTTTTTTATACAAAAGCATGAAAAAATATAAAAAGAAAATCATCGACTGATGTTAGTTAAAAAAATTAAATTACATTTTTAAGTGAAAAATAGCATTAATAAATGTTTTTTTTAAAATAGCAATTCTAAAACAGGATATTTTCAGCCTCTAAGGTAAGAAGTTGGATTTTTTTTCTTTTTAATTTGACACTGCATAAAAACATTTAAATGCATTAAAATATTTTTTGTTGCTAATCATTGACACATACCAGCCAGTAAAAAATACCCCTTGCATTAGTATACAGAAAATGATTATGCCAGTAATAATTTTGTAAATAAACAAAAGGCATTTACAGTGTAAAATTTTTGAAAATTAATGAACATTTGGTAGTTTTGATAGAGACTGATGTGGAAACGTGGAAAATAATGCATCAAATTTTTCTGGCAGTATTTTGACACTGGCATTTTTTTGTCCTCTGAGGACACCAGACCAACTGTGAGGCACAAGTGTTAAAATGATATCCTTGTACTGTGACAGCAAAGTCTAGACATGTTACAATATGATTATACTTCTTTGTCACTTTCAGTGTTTGCTGTCAAGCTTCCAGGCAGAGAGAGTCGAGCAAAAGAGCCGTTCTTTCAGAGCATGCAGCAGATCGTGGACGAGGTGATCGGTGTGTTGTTACCGGCGCTGAAAGAGAAGCCGTTTGCTCTGTTTGGACACAGGTATGACAACAATAAAGATTTTAAAAGTAACAACCTGCCTTTTCTCATAACGTCTGCACTCTCCTCCTGCTGTTTCAGTTTCGGTGCATTCACCAGTTTCGCCGTGGCCGATGCTCTGAAGAGACAGCACAACCTGGAACCGGTTCACATCTTCCTCTCTGGTGCCTCTGCACCTTATGTGAGTTTATTTGTTACATTTAACTGTATTTAGGCAGGACTATCCATGCAGTATCAGTCAGTATTAATATATATAGTATGTACTAATGTCCAGATTTCAGTTTATGTTCAATTCTTTGCACATTTCTTAAAAATGAATCATAGAGCAGGTAACTAAACCTTCATTATAAGGCTGAAAATGTGCCTGATTTACATAATATTAATACTTTTTTTAGTGAGGTAAATCAGTCAGTCCAGTTGTGATATGTTCGGTGCAATACTGCCATAAGAAAAATAAAAAATCATTGCATTTAATCCATCACAGTTCACAGGCCAGTTTTTTAAATTTATTTATATATATATATATTTATTGCCTCCTTTATTTTATATATAAAACAACCTAAGTGACGTCATTCTGCAGCACGACCAGAGTACTTTTACCTCTGATATTTTATATATACTATATTTTGATGCTGATACTTTTGTACTTCTACTTCAGTATGTTTTGAATGCAGGACTTTTACTTGTAGTGGAGTAATTTCACAGTGTGGTATTAGTACTTTTATTGAAATAAGGGATCTGAATATTTCTTCCACCACTGATACACTTATAGTTGGGACTGTTTAATATAAGACAAGGGTTTGGTGTTGATGATATATATTATGTACATCTTGCAGTCAGAGACGCGTATCAAAGCCCCAAAGAGAAGCGAGTTATCTGACGACGATTTTCTCAAGTGGATGATTTCGATCGGAGGAACTCCTCCAGAGCTGCTGGCGAACCCTGAGGTCCTGAAGCTCTTCCTTCCTGCGCTGAAGGCCGACCTGCACGTTGTGGAGAACTACAGGTGAGCTGATGGCTTTGTTCCCTTACGGCGAAACACGACCGGTGAAAACATTGTTTTTTCATGCACTGGTCAATTTTTGAGGTTTTGGGCTATTTTTTTCCCTTAACATATCTTCTCTCAGGATCGTGGAAAGAAAACATTAAAACAAACTTCAGTTTTATTCCTAACTATATTCTGAAGGTTTTTGCAGAGAGCTTTGTCTTTATATCATTCAACCCCTGATTTTTAGAATGTTTTTGTTCCTAAAAACATGGCAAAAATAGATTTCTTTAAATGGCTTTTGACAGTATTTGGTGATTTCTGAAATGATAAAAGAAGATATCACAACCTCCTTCACAACTTTGAATGTATTATGTCAAAAAAATACAGATGAACAGATGTTCACACCTAATTTGCATAGCTTAACATTATATTTCAGACAACTTGTAATGCAAACAAATATTGTCTTTATGTAAATAACAAACCGGGGAAGTTTCATCATGATATATATAAGTTATATAAAAACGACCCTATTCATCTGGAGTATCTCCTCTTAATTGAATCCGTTTTTACATAATTTACATACATAACATAACATACATTTTAAATTATTTGTGATAAACACTCTTTGCAGGCCACAGTTGAGTACATATATGTATTTAAAGGGCACTTATTCAATGCATAAGCGTGAATAAATTAAAAAACTACAACAAATGTCTGTAGTAAGTGGAGTTTCTGACTTTCCTGCAGGTGCAACCAGCCAGACAGTCCGCTCCTCTCCTGCCCCGTCACGTGTTTTGATGGAAAGGAGGACATTCCTCACGACTTACAAGGTCAGTCCTCTCGTGTCCTGCAGCCCTCGCTTTATCACTCTACTCTACTATAGACAGGGATCGTGCAGCTTTCTACATGCTCAATATCAGTTTCTTGGTTTTTACTTTTGTCTGGGTTTAGCAGAAACACAAATAATCCTGTTTAAAACAAAAGAAAAACTACTCAGGGACTCTCTATCTCCTGAAAACAAGCAAATACTTTAACATAATATTGTACTGTATGTTCATGTGTTTTAGCTTGGAAAAGCATCACGTCAGGTGATTTCACTGTCAGGATGTTCGATGGATCTCATTTCTACCTGAAGGATTCTGGAAATGAAAGGATTATATTGGACTACATCACAAAGCAGGTGGAAACATCAGAAATGGACTATTTATAATGAAATCACTGTTTATATTGTATCTAATGACTTAAATGTTGTTTTTTTACTAATTCATTGTGATGGAAATAAATTCTCAATATATTTCATGCATTAAAAATGAACAGGTTAAACTATATCAAATAGAGAAAAGCGTATGTGGCATTTTAGTGAATTATTTAAGTAGCTGTGAATTTATTTTCTAGTAATTTTTTACTTGATACACAGTGTAAATGACTCCACAAATACGTATTTTTCTTAAATTTTTAATTTCTAAATCCACATTTTAAATTCTTATACATCAGACCACAGGCACATATAATATATGTTTCTGTTTGCTTGTGCGTAGATTTGAGATATTGGAAATGTCCACAAAATCTTCATTTGTGAATAAATATAATTATCATATATGTGAATTTTTTTTTACAATGGTTTCATTCTTCAAGTTTAATATTCCAGTTCTGTTCTGAGGCAAATAAGAAAACACGCAAAAATGTTAAAATTCAGATTAAAGAGATTATTTTCATATCACTCTTAATTAAATTTATCATCTTTATAAACAACATAAATATCTACAATCTTTAAAAATGCTTTCTGCATCACATTCAGGGATTCAAAAAGGTCTGATTTTCAATGTCTGACTGGTTTTCTTAGAGCCAGTGGAGAAAATATGACAATGTTCAACGTGCTGGTGAATAAAAGCCACTCAGGGTCTCTGGCTCCTCTGTGCTCAGTGAGGAGTGAAGTTAGAACAGGATAAGCTGAAGACAAAGGCACAAAGGTTGTGGGACTGTGAATGTTTCTTCTAAAGACTTGGAGTGAGATTAAGCAACGCCACGGAAAAGAAAACATTCCCTAGTCAATATTTTGACGTTTCAAAGTCTGAGGTGAAGAGAAGGTGAGATGCTGCTACATGTGGCTACCGTCTCTGTGAGAGGGAGGCTGTGGAGGGGGAGGAGGAGGAGGAGGAGGTGGACGCGGCTCGTTGCCCCACTGCTGCGTGTTGGGAATGTCGGCCTGAGCGAAGGAGTCGGTGGAGCGAGTGCTGGTGCGGAGAGGAGCCAGGCGCCGCAGGTTGCTGGGCGTCCACGGCAGCCTCAGCTGGGCCATCTGCGACGGAGCCACCATGCTGCTGTCGAGCTCCGCCTCCGCCAGCCACGGAGGGATCTCCACCGCTGACATGGGGTCCAGCTCCGGCATGAAGGCCGGGTTCTCGATTCCAGCTGAAAGAGAGAAAGAAACTGATAAGTGAATCAAGACACTGGTGAAAAGTAACTACATTTACTTAAGGTTAAGATTAAGATTTCCTTTATTAGCCCCACAGCGGGGAAATTTCAAGTGTTACAGCAGCAAAGTGGACAGCAAAAACCAATAAATAGTACACAGAAACAAAACTAGAAATATAAGCAAATAAACAAGTAAAAAAATGTAATAAAATAGTAGCAATTTACAATATAAACAAGTAGAAATATATAAAAAGTATTAACAATTAAAAAAAACAAAAAAAACTTTAGGAACATCTAAACAATGTAGACGGAGTCAGCAGTTGGATATGGATCATTGCACAGATAATATTGCACGTACAGTCATGGGAAAAATTATTAGACCACCCCTGTCTTCTCCTTGCTTTAAAGATAACAACAAAAATAGCTCATAAGAGTTTAATTTAAGAGCTGATATCTAGCCATAATGACTTTGGTTATTATCAAGAAAACCATGGAAAATGTCTAGATATCAGCTCTTAAATTAAACTCTTATGAGCTATATATATATTTGTCCAAACAAATGTACCTTAAGTGTCATTAAAATGAACAAGAAATTGAAGAAAACAAGGGTCTAATAATGTATTCCATGACTGTATCAGTTAATTTATAGAAACATTGTACAGTGTTTATAGTGCAGTGATTGTCAATGTCTGATTTGTGTTGTCTACTGGGAGCAGTGCTGTACTAAAGTAGTCTTGGGCACAGAATTTCTTTTTTTTTTTTACTTTCCACTGCATGTTTGATCCAAATATTATACACTTTACTCCGCTACATTTATTTGACACCTTTACTTACTTTTCTGATTTAATTTTTACATGAACTAGAATACAGTTTACATGAAGAATACATGAAGGTTTTGTCCTAAACTCGTGATTGGTTATAAACTAATGAGAACATAGTTATGAATATTATTAGACATGATGGATTTATTTTACCTCCAGCTCTGTATGTGACCCTCATGGGGAACGAACTGCCGGACGCCTCAAAACCAGAGGCGCTGTCTACCTCTGAGAACTCAAAATCTAGAAAAAAAACAACAACAACAACAACAACCACAACAGGGCTGTCATGAAGCACTTTGATAATTGGTCTTATGTGTAGTTTTTTAAACTGAAACACAGATACAAACCTTCATCACCAGAATGGTAACTTCTACTTTTGTCCATTGATTTTCCATTTGGCAACTGCAGGGGGTAGAATAGTCAATTTATTTCTTCTTAAACAAAGTTACAAAATGTCAAAAGCAAAACCATTATACACATTTGTTTTATATATTATAAAAAACATTATTTAATTATACATGTTATATAAGAAGCTCTCAAAATACATGTTTTGACTGTTACGACCGAGTATTATTTGCAATTTTTTGTTCTAGTGCCGAATTTTGGTATAAAATCAAACTGGTATCTTTTTATTATGTTACTTTATTAAATATAATCATGTTTCCTGCAAAAATCTGTTTAGATTTAACATAAGAAACCAAAGCTTACACGATATAAATTTGTGATTAAATTATGATTTAAATCAGGGACTATTTTAACATTAAATATATTTTATTTTAAGATTATAAATCTATCTAGATATTTGATGACTATTTCTTGATACACCAATTAGTTGCTACCAAAAAACTATTGAGGTTTCATATCCAGCCCTTTTGGATTCCTTTAATGTTTTACTGTATCATAAACATTACCTTCTGCGGCTGGTCTTTCTTTTGGTGCTTGCTTATTGTCTTTGGTGGAGCCACACCCATCTTCGCAGACTTGAAGGACTCCAAACGACTCCTCATGGTCCTCTGGAAGATCTCCTGCACTTCCCCTTCGTCTTTGTTGACATCGAAATGTGTCCTGCTGTACCTGTGCCGGTGCTACACGCCAGAAAAAAAGGAGTAAAATAAAAAAAGAGTCAGAATGAGAGGAGGAGAAACGATCTCTAACTTTTAACTCATTCAGAAAGTTGATCAGAAGTTTTAGACATTGTTTTTAAAGGGACACTCCGACTCCGACCTGTAAAAACAGCTGTTTAAATTCTTCTGTTGATTCCAAAGAGTTTGAAAAACTAACGCTGATAAAGGTTTATTTTGCATTACAATCTGAGTGTCTAGGGTTTTATAGATGTGGGCAATTAGAAAGCAGGTGGCGAAGCATTATAGGAAATGTAGGATACAGCACAGCAGTCGGACGCCATAGCTTTCTCATCGCAAACTGGCTCAATACCTAACCATTTAATTGAAAAAATAGCTTCCCTTCCTACACACAAATGTTGGGTTGGGAATGTAATGTAAAGCTTGAGCCTGGCAGCCATTTTTGCTCAGACTTGACTAAGGAATTCCCTGCTAGAGATAACGAAAAACAGGACATAAGGCATAATAAGGACTATAGATCAGGATATTTAGACCTTAGACCCTAGACCTTAAATCTGTCTCCTGCGAGTTATTTTACTACATAAAAGTGAAATCAAATGTCATGAAAGCAGTCTGTATTGTGATGTGACTGGAAATGCTCACTTGTTTCCTGCCCTTGTACAGATGCTGCTGCAGCAGGTGGTGACTGTTTACATCCTCTGACTCCCTCATACCGTTCATGGTCTGCTCGTGCATTTCCAGGCTCACTGTGGGCACCGGGTCTCTTCTACAGCAGGAAAAAACATTGTGTCAGTTACTTTAATACGTCTTTATTACACTCAAAGCACAGCTAAGAATTTATGCCTCTAATACAAACTGCTGTGACTGCTTGTGGTCACCAGAGAGCAGCATCTGAGCAGCCCAACCCTAATTATCAACTTCTAAATAGTAAATATGTTTTTGGTGTATGATTTTTAAATATGCTTGTATTTAGGTGGGGTTGGGATAGATAAAGGGAATAGTGTACAGCTGGTTATTGGTTAGAGGAATTGTGCTTTTCTTTGATATGTAGGCAAGAATATTGGCAGGTGATGTTATTAAAGTTATAGAATTTTCATTGTTTTTAATTAATTCATTGATTGATTTATTCATATATCTTTTATTGTTTTGCCTTATTTTTGTTTGTTTTATTTTATTTTATCTATTACTATTATTACTATTTATTATTGTAATTTTTATTTATTTAATTTTATGTAATTACATTTAATTTCTTTATTATTAGAACAATTTTTTAAAACTATATTCTTGGGTATTTTTTATTGCTTTTATTATGAGTATTATGATAATTTATATTATTTTAATAAATTATTATAAATTAGTATTTCTTTCTTTTTTTTAATTAATATTATACTTTGTAGAGTGTTCTTCTTTTGTGTTTTTGACTTCATGTTTGCAAGGGAAGAAATCAGGGCAATAACATGTCATCTTTGAAAATAGATACTCCACAATAAAACACTTTAAATGAAATATGCATGTATGTAGACAACCTTGCAGCCTCTGTGATTGTGGCGTTAAACTGGTACGAGCATTTACTCACCTGTCACCTGGCAACGTTGTATCGTAATCGTCTGACGTGTCGGCCATGATGTCGGGCATGACCTCGGAGAAATCGTCACCAAACTTCTTCTTGAAGTCGACGGTCGCCTTTTCGTTGCGGACAAACTCCAGAGAGCCTCTACGCTCACCCTGCAACATCACAGCCAGAGGACTTTCTTTACCAACTGTTTCTTTTAATGCCATTAACAAAATACACGTTAACGTATACTTGAAACACATGAAGCATTTGACCCTCACCTCCGCCACGTAGCTCATAGCGTCCTTGAGGTTCAGCTGATGGAAGACGTTGAAGACGTAGTCGCGGTTCTTCCTCACCGACGGCTTCATCAAAACCCTCGACATCCAATTGTCCTCAAAGTGATTCCACCTTCACAGCAATAGAAGAGATCTTTGTAGCTTTATTCAAACAGTAAATCACATGACAAATCTTTTTAAATCTTTACATACTTGTCTCTCATGTAGTTGTGTCCTATTTGTCCAGATATGTCTTCTATGGCAACAAGCATGTGATCAAACACCTGAAAATCAAGAAGAGATGGTTTATAACCATTGGACTGCAGCCTGGTGTTTCTTATTGATGCTTAATCTTGAGCTCTACCTTGCTCTGCAATTTCTCTATGAGCGTGAGCTCCGTTACAGCAGCTCTCTTAACTTTCAGCCACTTCACCAGAGGTTTCATCGTCATTCCCTGCAACAGAAAAAGTACCAAATGCCTTTTTTTTTAAAGAATTGAGCGTTCTACAACAGGGGTCTCAAACTCAAATTACCTGGGGGCCGCTGGAGGCAGTATCAAAATGACCAAAAAAAGACACAAAATGACCCAAAAAAGACAGAATTACTAAAAAAAGACACAAAATGATAGAAAAAAACTAAATTACTTGAAAAAGACACAAAATGACCAAAAAAAAGACACAAAATGACTGAAAAACACTAAATTACTTAAAAAAAGACACAAAGTTACCAAAAATAGACACAAAATTACCAAAAAAAGACACAAAATTAAATTACATAACATTTCCACTTCTTCCGGTAACAACAACACGGCAGAAAATAAACTCCAGCTTGTGCAATAAAGGGACCCTCCACACACAAAACGGTAAAGTGCCATTCATATAAAACTCACATTAAACTTTAATATCAAGGTGAGGGCCACAAAATATTGTCACAAGGGCCACAATTGGCCCGCGGTGCGCGAGTTTGAGACCCATGTTCTACAATGTAATTTAGCAGATGCTTTTATCCAAAGCAACGTACATTTCTACTGAGGTTTGTTAAAGAAGCTTTGAATGTCTGTTGTAATATTCTATTGTCATGACAATAAAAAAGTCCTCAATTAAAATAAAATGATTAATTCAATTATATAAGAGAAATCAGCTTTCTTTGACATCTTTCTGCAGTCGTGCACATACATGATATGATATATTTAAACATTTTTTTAAAGACTTAAGCTATTTAGTTGATAATGTTAGAGCCAAAAATGATTTTTCTATATTGTGGTTATACATTAAATGTAATCTATGATGGTGTTAGATTGCTGCTACACACACCACTTTAATACAGATGCATGTCTCCCTTTGTGTGCAGCAAACTGGAGAGCAAACAGTTTTTTGACCACAATGAAAATGTTATTATTGAACTACTTAACGGCAACAAACCGTAATATGTTGTAGTTGTTCCAATTAATTTTGACTTTTGGACTTTTAGAAAACGCTCTGGAGTTATGGAAAATGTTTGGATGACGTGATTCTGAAACAATCCTTCGCAGCCGCCACTGGAATTTAAGTAGTAGTAATAGTTTAATACTAATGATATTAGTAGCCTCATTTTTATCTGCAACTTTGCAGAAATAGTGGGTTTAAACATAATGGATTGACGTGCATAAAAACGGCCCATACAAGCCCATTTCATTGAATGTAAACAATCTCTTTAGGAAGAAGTAGGCATTGAACAACAAAAAACTGTGCAGCATTTGAATATTGATATTCAGAATAGAGATTCAAGCAATTAATGTGCCAAATTAAGCTATTATGTGTTCTGGAAAACTACAAAAAAACAAATGTATGAATACACTATTTTAGCTCGGTTACAAGTCAGAAAAGTGTTTACCTGAAGGATGACAGTGAAGTACACGACAATGAGAGTCGTGCAGACCATCAGATTCTTCTCCTTTATCTTGTTCCCGTCCAGCATCGTAGCCAGGCCGTACGCCACAGCCCCTCGCAGGCCACCATAGCTCATAATCACCTGATCCATAAACTCCAAGGGGACCAGCCTGAACTTGTTCAGGATCCAGGTGAGGAAAAAGACACCTGTCGTACACAAACAAAGACTTTTTTCGTGTCCTCTGACATCATTGACATCATGTGTATTTTTTATTTCCAAATTGGAAAAAAAATTATTTTTCTTTTTCTTCTCCATTCTTAGTTGTTTTTCAAAGGATTGTGAAATGGAATAATAATCTGAACGGGAGACAAGAACTTGCCACCTGTTTTTAATTTTCTTCTTTATAAAACCCAACATAAATGAGATTTAGGTTTTTTTTTGGGTTGACTTTTAATTTTAAATAATATTTTTTACTTTGTACTCAAAGGAATATTAATCACAGTGGTATTCTTTTATTTATTTTCAGAATGGTTTTGCAAATAAAGTCTTCGTTGGCACTCAAAACTGACAGCAAAAGACAAAAGAATCTCACCGATGAATCTGTACACAAAGATGAAGAGGAGCGTGAGGAGGATGAAGCCCGTGTTCCAAACCCAGATTGTCTTGTCGATGGCCGAGATGCCGAGGAACACGAAGACGATGGTTTCTGACCCGTTGGCTAAAACCTTCATGACATATCTGACTGTGGTGACAGACCTCTCGTCCATGTTTGCATTGATGTATTTCTGGCAGCACATGCCACAGAAGACGATCCTACAGACAAAAACATAGAAATAAATTAAATATGTCTCAACATTTTAAGCCTGGAAAAACTGCCAGCAGTAGGATGCAGATATCTGCCGTGGGTTTCTTTCAGCTCCTTTAAAATATGCAGACAATGATAATAAAACCAAGTGTTTATTCATCAAATCATGCCAAAACATTAGTGGATCAGTACATGTAAGGTAAGGAATGAAACTGCAGCTGTTCAGGTTCATAACGAGACCAAACTTTTTTTATGGATGCCACTTTTTGAGCTGCAAAAAAGACCAAAATGTGGACTGAAACTGACAATGTTAGGCTTGTTTTTAGCCAAGTGTATGGCAGAAATTACTTTCACTTGTGATTTTGTTGCAAATGCAATTTCTTGTAAAATTCAGTTAAAACAGTCAATCAAACAGGTTTTTAAAAAAGTATGAATCACTGCAATCAAGTCCTTGAAAATGCAGTCATAATTTTGCACAAAAAAGATTAGGCTGATGGGTCCAGCAGAAAGCAGACGGACACAGAAATAGTGGAACAAATGAGGTGTTTTTCATGGATGACTCACGACAGGATGGCAGACAGTGAGAGCATCTCAGCGGTCAGGTACGAGAGGTATCCCAAGACGAATACGAAGCCCGGCTCAATGATCTGGATGTTTTTAGTGCATCTGGTCACAAGAGAGATCAGCAGGCCGAACACAAAGCCCATCAGTGAACCGCCGAACGCCACCACAAAGAAGGAAACTGCAGAGAGAGAAAAGTGGATAAAAGTTATTTTCCTCTTATCCAGTATAACTAGTGAACAGTAAAACATTCTCACATTCTTCACTATTAATGTGTAAATAAATGTCACTCCTTACTTATTCCTTTAATGATCTCCACAGCATTAATTTTGGCTCCTCCTAGTGACACAAACGCATCAAATACATTGAAGAGCACCTAAGAAAGGAGGAAGAAAATTAAAAAAATGTATCTTTAGGAGGAATGATAAGGGAAAGAATGAAAGACTAGACTGATCTACATGTTTCTTCTTGTAATTTTTCCTTAATTGCAGCTCCTATATTGTCTTTGAATTGCCTGTCACAAGATTTCTTCAAATTCCTGTGATTTGGGCCAATAATATCAATTCACAGCTACCTTGGTGGGTTCAGACTTTTCAGTTTATGCTGGCATAGAGTGAATATCTCTCCTGAAATAGTTTGGAAATTGTGTACTATTGGTTATTATATTAAGGTTTCGGACAAACTAAAAAATCTCATATACTGTCTTTAGTATGGCATTTTGCATGAAGTCATTGCCATGTCCCGGTAGAATGAAAGAAGAACTGGAAACTAAACAGCATTGTGCAGGAATTATTATATATTTTGTGCAGATTTCTGACATCTAGTGTCTGAAACCATAGTGTGGATGTGGCTGAAACCTCTGATGATTACCACGTAAAACAATAACAACAGTGCAATAAAGTTTTCAGTGAACATCAGAGAGGTCAGAGTCGGTCATTAGAAAGGTGTGTAAAGATGAAAGCTTGTTATTCCCTTTCACCCCTCATTGTAGTTTCAGGAAATGAATAAAGTGGAATTTTATGATCATAACACATACTGGCAATAATTCTTATTCAATCAACTTCCTCAAAGAGCAGTTTGATTTGATTGACCAGTGAAAGTTCAGGCAAGTTGACAAGACCTCAGACAGGGTAAAAGTCCTCACTTTGAAGTGCACAATATTTGCACTCTTCCCACTTCATGTCTTGGAAGTGTACTTTCTGATGATGGATGTGTCAGCAAACTCTCAAACTGTTCTGCTTCTCAGGTGACATTTCAAAAAAACAAAAAACAAATATTGTAGCGCACGAACCACCGTCACGCCGTCGTTGAGCAGCGACTCTCCAAACACCATGATGAAGAGGACCTCGTTGACGTGGACTTGCTCAAATACGGCGATGACAGCTACGGGGTCCACAGCAGCGATCAGACTGCCGAACAGAAGATACTGCAGCAGGCCGATGTCCAGGTCACCTGCAGCACAGCAAGAGACACACAAGTTTGAGTGACCAAGCCCTTTAACCGCCCTATTATTAACTAGCAGGTCCTTCTAAATCAATCCTGACTCTGAATAAATTTGATATTTATAGCCAAACCAGCTCAATTAATACAGAAGTACAGATTGGGACAGAAAAGAAACCTGAATGGAGAAACATCACATGCAGATGCTTCTGTTGCACCAGGGCTCACTGAATGGTTTGGTGAGTATTAAAATTATGTGAATAAAATGTTACAGCCTCCACAGTCACGTTATCCAACACACTTTGGCTTTGTTGTAATCCTACACCCATTACAGAAATATATTACAGATATAACAGAAAAAAACTGGAAAATTGTTCTCAAAATGCCACTCATTTGGACTAGAGATGTATAGGAGTAGGACCTTTTATATTGTTTATTTATGTTGTTTCTGAGAATTGATACACTGTTCATGAAAACAAACTGTTGTATTCATGAAATTAGTTACAAAATGAATAGAATATATAGTAAAAACAATGACAAGGGCAGAAATAATAATTTAAACCTGGGCAAATCTCCAACTTTACCTCTAGATACTGAACCAGCCTGAGGAAGGATCATTTTATTGCTTCTCAAATCAGCACAAAACAGTTTTCAGCTGTGCTAACATAATGCTCAGGTGTTTTAATGATCAATGAGCCTTTCAACATTATAAACGTGGATTAACACAAATTGCCGCTGTAACACAAGACAATATGTAATAGATATTTCATAAGAAAATCAGCCGTTTCCAGCTTTAATAGTCATTTACCAAATTAACAATGTCTAGACTGTATGTTTGATCAATTTAATGTTATTTTAATTTTCAAAAAACTGTGCTTCTCTTTCAAAAATAAGGGCATTTTTAAGTGACCCCAAAGTTTTGAGCGGAAGTCTATGATGAAAGTTTGATATACAGTATGATTAATGCCCATTTTATCTTTTACTCTTGTTTTCTTTTTCCCCAAAATGATCCTGACCCTTTTACTATGAGGTGAAAGTCTCGTACCCATGGCTCCGCCCTTGTGACACCCCCACAGTGACAGCCCCAAGCTGGCGGCGTTCCAGCAGGTCCCGATGACGGCGTAGACCAGGATGGCGCCCATGTTGCTGAAGAAGAGCTTGTTCGGCATGGAGTAGCCTGCGTCCAGGATGATTTGAGGCAACAGGTAGAAGAAGAACACGGTCGGGGTCAGCGTGAAGGTCTGCTTGTTGTCCGCGCCCCAAATTATCCCTCCCAGAATGAAGCCGAAGCAGATGAGCAGGGCGCTCTCCGGGATTATGGCGGTCACATGGTGGTTGGCTTCGATGACTGAGGAGAGGAGAGGAGAGGAGAAGAGAAGAGAAGAGAAGATTTTCTTGAATAAAAACAAATTAAATCTACTGTGAGTCTGTAGTGGGGTCCTACACAACATTAGTGTTACTTTTGTGTCCTAATTATACAATCAAACAGAATGGGTTGGAGAAAAATAACTTTTCACACTGTAATCAAAAATATTTTATTGCAAGTACAACAAAAATGGGATTAAAATGTATTACTGCAAAAAAATCCAAAAGTTTTGTTAACAAATCCTAAAGTTTTTGCTTGCTGTTGAGCTGAGTCTTGTGGGCGCTCCCGCTTCTTTTCCATGAAATTCACAACTCTCCACAACATCTCCCGTTTACTATCAGTGGATTCTGCCAAGCTGTTTCACATCTGTCAGCGTTAAGTCCCGCCCACAATATTCAGCTCATCAGCAAACACATTTTTTGATCCACACAATACACTTTTAATCACAAACGTATTCCACTTTTTAAAACATTTTCTTGATTGCGGTGTTTGGTCTGTTTGATTGCAAAATAAAGGAACAAAGGTAACCACATAAAACCAGCAAGTGCAGATTAATAATAACCAACAACGAGACTTGAAAGAAAGATCTAACTGACAAAGTTTAAAACATATTGCATCATAACTAAACCATAAAACTAAACTCTTTGAGAGGTTGCAAAATTTGCAAATCATCAACTGTTGCACTCGACTGAGAAAGTGCCACTTTTTTGCTCTGGGCGTATGATTAACCAGCATGGTGGCGTGTATGAAGGTTTCTAAATCTCTGTGCGTAACTAAAGACAGACTTTTGCTTAAGGTTACGTGACTTAATGGTCTGACAAAGTGTCACTAAAGCTTATTTAATAATCAAACCTACTGAACCAGTGTTGATTTCTCTCTGCAGCCCACAAAGCGAAACTACTGTTGTGCTGATTTGTTCCATTCAAAAGTCGTTGAAGATTAAGTTAAGGTAGCTTTGGATGAAGGTCTGTTACATTTCAATGCTGTGTTTATATTTGTGCAGGAGAGTGGAACCAAGAGAAGATAAGTGAACAAGTAGAAGATCAGTGTTAACTGCAAATTTGATGCATCTTGCACCTTTTTTTTGCAGAGGAAGATAGCAAAGTTGAATGTTAACAGGTCACTTTGTTTAACTTTTATTGAGTGAAGTTTTACTTTTTTCTTCATTTGTGAGTATGTTTCTCTCAATCAAAAGCAGAAGAATGCATTAAAAAAGGTCTGCAGCAGAATCATAGACTCCACAGAAGTCTGTCTTTATATATACAGCCATGGAAAAAATATTATTTTTCTTTAATTTCTTGTTCATTTTAATGCCTGTTACAACTTAAAGTACATTTGTTTGGACAAATATATAAAAATATCTGATATCAAGCCCTTTTCCATGGTTTATTCATAATAACCAAAATTATTATCAAGAAAGCCATGGAAAATGTCTAGATATCAGCTCTTAAATTAAACTCTGATGAGCTATTTTTGTTGTTATCATTGTATTTGTCCAAACAAATGTACCTTTAGTTGTACCAGGCATTAAAATGAACAAGAAATTGAAGAAAAAGGGAGGTCTAAATATTTTTTTCCATGACCGTATTTAGCAAAATCACCCCTGCACCTCAAATCTTTTCTTCTGGTTTCTGCTTTAAATGACCAGAAAACCAACAGATACAAACACTCCTTCAGCCATTTCACTGCTAAAAAAGGTAATATCAGCTTGTCCACTCAACCACGCTTAGTAAACATGACTTTTAATTTATTTTAATTTACTCTTTTATAATATTAAGTATTTATTGTCTACTGTGTGCTTTGTTCTTATGCTACTGTTTGTTACTACTGTTCCTTTATGATGCAAATAAAGTTCTGCTTGACTTGATCTCTTTTCACTTCTTTCAGCTCACAGGTCACACAAGCTCACAAGTTTTGTTGTGATTATAAAAAAAAGCCTATAACTCTTGACAATCTGTGAACAATCATGCATAAAAACAGAAAAAACTTCTGTTCTCAGGAACAGGATGCCGCGTTGATAACTCTGCTGCAGTAAGTGACACTGTTTGTTACAATATTAGAGGCGTATCAGAATGAGATTTAAAGAACTCCCTTTTCCAAAACTAAAGTATTTGCACAGTTAGAGGTCAAGTTAAAAGTTGGAACAGTTTTCTTTATCTCACCCCACAGATTTATGTATTTGTGGTTTTGTTTGTTCTTGCACTTTGAACGAATTAAAATCTAACAAAAGTAATGTGGTTATCTGCTGATAGTCATTTTCCTCATGAGCCCTATAAATTAATCAATTCTGTCTTCTGTCTTAAATTCTGAGCAGAAAAAAATCGATCAAAATGAGCTTTCATCTTAACATCAAGTGTCTAAAGTTGAGAATTAATGCGAGTGATTCATGCGCATGCAAACATGTGGAAGATCAGAATAACACAGAATAACATTGTAATTATTTGACATTGGGTTGGTCAAAAAAAGCTCAACATTATCTTGTTTGAAAGAGGAATCTGTCGGACTGCAACATCCAAACTATGCATGACATAACAAGCCAACACTTTGCTATTTTCTAACTTCTAATCTCATAAGATCAATCATCATATGCCAGTGACAAAACAGTGGTAAACATTAACCTCTTAGAACCACCTGCCCAGGTAAGTTTAGTGATAGGAGAAAAATAGGATTAGACCAAGAAGAAAAGTGAGCCAAAGCTTTTAACAGAAGAAATGTAAGGCTTTTATACAAGTTTGAAGCTTCATTTTAAAGGTAAGATCTTTTAGTTTCTTCTTGTGGATAAAACACAACCGGAACTGCATCTGTTAAAAAGACAACACTGTTTTAAAGTCTAACTCATGCCTACCCTTACCCACTGGGAGGCAGGTAGGTTTTAAGAGGATAAATATATCATCTTTGTACAGTTTTTCAAATGTCAAATTATTGCATTCTGATTTATTTACGTTTTAGATAATATCCCAACTAAAAACAATCAAAGCTTACATAAATTACAGTTTAGGCACAACGCTTTTAAATGCAGCAACAAACTTGTTAAAACTTCAAATGTACAAAAATTCCAGTATATACAGTCATGGAAAAAAATGATTAGACCACCCTTGTTTTCTCCAATTTCTTGAAAATGATTTTGGAAGAAAACCATGGAAAATGGCTACATATCAGCTCTTAAATTAAACTCTTATGAGCTATTTTGGTTGTTATCATTATATTTGTCCAAACAAATGTACCTTTAGTTGCACCAGGTATTAAAATTAACAAGAAATTGTAGAAAACAATGGTAAAAAAATGTTTTCCATGACTGTAGACAAAGAATTTGTGTTATTGTCACAATTGATCACGATTCAGCTATTTGAGTCATTATTGGTCTGATATATGAGCATCGGTGCATCCCTATTGATGGTCCTGTCTGGTGTCTCTTTATCTGCCTGTTCTGTTTTTGTAAAACACAAACAAATAAACATAAAAAAGTAAAAAATGTCAATTACATACCCAGTTTGGCCAAACCAGCTACAAATATCCATAATACAATGATATAAGGGGTTTCCACATGGTGCCACTTAAAGGTCACGATGGGTATTCCTGTGAGGAGACTGGAGCCGTGGCCGTGTTCAGTCTGATTTGAGTTCAATTTGGACTCGGGCGGCGGCTTCAGGGGGGACACCACATCCCCGTTCACAGTCGTGACCCCTGAGACGAGGCAGATCAGTAACACTGACCCCAAGAGCCAGGTGTGTGCATGTCCACGGCGTTGCATTTGTTCAAAGAGTGAAAAAAGAGCCAAAGAAATTATCTCAGATGTGAAGGGGATGAAGTGTCTGTACCGAGGACGGACTGAAGTGGCCGACAGTGTGTCACACCTCCTTATCCCTCCTTACTCACTCTTATTTACTTTCACTATCTTTCCACTACTCTGCCCCTCTAGTGCTCCATCTTTCTATCTCAGTCAGTCTGTAACTTTGTGTCCTCTCAGTCTGTGGTCAGCAGCGGTGCAGCCAATTCAGAAGTGTGCAGAATGTTGGACTCAGCCTTTTATATGTACAGTATCTCCTCTATGACCAAGGTTGTGTGTGTGTGTGTGTGTGTGTGTGTGTGTGTTGGAGGATTATCAGGGGGAGTAACGGATGTCTAAGAAAGATCTTCAGTTACTCAGTCACGTTTGAAACACTCACTAGGCGCATTACTTTGTTTGTGCTTTCCGGGCCTTTAACACATCAACGTCTGTCATGACACATTTTCTGTGTGTGTGTGTGTGTGTGTGTGTGTGGGTGGGTGTGTGTGTGTGTATGTGTGTGTGTGTGGGAGTAAGTGATGGAGCAGAGGTCATTTGACGTTGAATGAATACCTGTGTGTGTTTGGGAACATTTCCACCAGCTGCGTCTCCCAGCTTTGTGCTGAGTAATGATTGACGCTGACGTTACTCAATCCTGGTTAAAGAATCCCAAGTTCTTTGACGTGAGAGAGATGACAAAACTGTCCTCCAGCAGTCCCAAAATATACTTCTGCTATGTTATAACAAAGCTATGATTCACTTAGTAAACATGTTCCTTTGTTATTTCCTTAATTCTTTTTTGTTTTCTGACCATTTTTGTACAACGACTTCTATTGCACGTCTGTCCGTCCTGGGAGATGGATCCCTCCTCTGTCTCTCTCCCTCAGGTTTCTTCTTCTTTTTCCCCTGTTAAAAGGGTTTTTGAGGAGTTTTTCCCTGGCTGATGTGAGGGTCTAAGGACAGATGGTGTTGTACCATGTAGATTCTGTAAAGCCCTTTGAGGCAAATCTGTCATTTGTGATTTTGGGCTATATAAATAAAATTGACTTGACTTGACTTATCCATTCTCGATATGAATAAAATTGCAGAATTCAGCATCAAATGTGTGTCACAAATGGTATCAACCCAAACATTTCTGCAACAACTTATGGGACATGGTTGAACATTGACTTCAAAGGGACACATATTTATATTATTATAATATTATATTATATTATACTTGTACAACTTAATAGGTTGGATGAATGTATAAATTAATTAATTAAGTCATGTTTATTAGATATAGAAATATAAGTAATATTAGATATTATTTTGACCAGAACAACTTGACCCACAGTGTTGAGCTGCAGCTTTCTGATGATGTCCACCACTTCTATGTGGTATTTATAGTTGACCTGCTATCTCCCCCTAAACATCCACTCCCCACAACCCCCAATTCTCAATAAAAAGGACTTGGAATTATAAGAGGTTAAATGACCACTACATTAAGTTCTCTCCAAAGTGAAGGTAGATCAGTCTACTTACAGTACTTACAGTACATACTGTACTTATTCCCATAAGCAGTGGTTCACTGAACTTGTTGCGTTATGATTGGATGATTTTTTAGAGCCAGGTGTCCTGTCCTGTTTGAGCAGTACAATGGACAATTGCTTCATTAACAAGATGGACTGGTTTGTGGATTTGATTACTCTCACGCAGGCAGGTGCGCACCACTATCAGAGAAAAAAATCAGAGTACATAACTGAATATATAAATATATATGAAACTCCGTAACAGTTACTGCCGTAAACAGTCTTTATAAAAACATTTATCTGCACAGTCAAGCATTAACTTCCCTTTCCAGCCTTATCAACTACTGGCCTAATATATCTTTCTAAACAGTGGCTTTCTAAACCGTTAAATCATTTTAAAGTGGACACAGCTCTGTGCACATGTTTGGTCGCTCACAGAGGTCAAATTCACTATAAAAAATAGGTCATTTTCAGTCTGGTAAATACAGTAAAAATACAGTTAAGGATTGTTGCGTTAATGTTTGTCAGGCTGCTGTGAAAAATATGTTTGCTCAATGAAATGTGTCAGAAAATGCTTCAGTGTAACAAATGCTGATAAAATGACATTTTACTACTATATTTCCAGCTGATGCTAGTCAGTTTGAGGAGTTTCAAATAAGTAAAACAATAAAATAAACCTAAATTACAACATCACAAACATTATATGGGGTCAATAACCAACAAAATAGATCACTTTACAGCTCCCAAAACTTTCTCAGATGTATGATAATATAGTATTTGTTTGATCATTTTGCCTTCTGTACAATGAACAATTAATAATGCCATAATGTGCAATAATTACACAATTTTGTGACGCTTACAATTAGTAGTTGTTTTTAGTCTGCACTGACTCATTTAAAAAAATAATAATAATTTGGAGGCATGATCTGATTAGAAAAAATATCATATACGAAAAGTACGCTAGTTTAACATTCCTATCTGGTAATAAAACATCTTGGTCGCCCCCTGGTGGCCAGATGCAATATAAGCCGTAAATCCTGCTCCTCTTTGTTATGGATGAGACACGGGCCAAACCAAAAAAATAAAATAAAATACATGTCAAATACATTTTTCACAATAAATGGATTCTGATGTTACTTCAAATGTTAATTTCTCTGATTTGAAGTTTGATTTTGATTACGGTACTTATTTGATGCCATGAACCGGAGGTGTAATGTCATGATTGACAGCTGTGATCGACTCACAATTGGTTGGGTGGGAGTATATGCAGGACAAATTTATATACATCACTACGGTGCAGACTCTGGCTCCAAATGACACCACCAGCACAAGATGACATCGCCCGTTTCGAGAACATTTTAGCTTCATTTTTGTACAGTGGGAGGAAGAGGAGGTCTTGGAGGAGAGATCTTGGGGATCAGGAACACTGGAAGTGACGGTAAATGTGAAAAGATTTGAAAAGAAAAACTTCTAAAATGTGGAATACTAAATGTCTCCACATGAGGTGAGTTCAGATAAGTTATGATTAACAGGTGAAAAGGAAGCTTTCCAACCCGTGACATACAGTGATGGAAAAAAGGATTAGACCACCCTTGTTTTCTCATTGCTTTCTTGTTCATTTAATGCCTGGTACAACTAAAGGTACATTTGTTTGGACAAATATAATGGTAACAACAAAAAAAGCTCATAATAGTTTAATTTAAGAGCTGATATCTAGTCTAGCTATTATTGTTGTTATCATTATATTTGTCCAAACAAATGTACCTTTAGTTGTACCAGGCATTAAAACGAACAATACATTGAAGAAAAACGAGGGTGGTCTAATAATTTTTTCCATGACTGTACATTAACCTAACCATTTATTGTCCATTGTCCTTTAGTTAACACAGAGCAGAGGGACCAGACTGCAGTGAGGAGAAAGAAAGAAAGCTCACATTGTAAATCAGCAAAGAGGAAATGAGATCTGAAGAAAATTGGTGCCATTGTCTGCACTTCTGCAAACTATGATGAGTAAGTATAAAGTCAACATTAATAGTGTGCACATATTGTTTGAGTTTATGCAAGATGACTTTAAGAAACAATATGTTTCAGGTCCTTGAAAGACCGTTTGTTTTTTTAAACTAAAAAAGTGTGTATGTCCAGTTTAAACATATTTAAAGAAAGAAATGGTTTCCAGCTGCAGGACAATCAACAGTCTTATTATCTCTGTATCCATAAAACTTCAATCCTTATATGAAACAGCAGATTTAATGATTGCATTTCAGGTACGTCCTCTAGTCTCCGTGCAAATGTTTGCTTTCCATGTAGCCTTTGTTATTTATAGTGTTTTTCTTTAAACAATTTCAAGTGTGAACTCAAACCCTCCTCAATGATATCTGCACTGTCATGCAATCGTTCTAATCCAGGAAAATTGTTAAAATCCCATACTTCTTTCTGAATTATACACATAGGTGCAAGGCTTTCAGAAATAAATTAAGAAAAAGGAAATGTCTGCACACTTTTACCATGCCACAAGAGTTTAATAATGACGTTATTACTTATAATAACATTTTGATTCAACATGGACCTGACAAAGACTGAATTTTTGTCATTATTAAACATTTGTGGCAATAAGTAAGTGAACAAGTATTACGTTTTTCTGTAAAAACTCATACTTATAAGTCATTTTTTGGATTCAAACACATTTAAACAAAGTTTCATCAAATTTTAAGTATCTAACCTTCGAACATGCACCATTTAGACGCATTTATTTTCATAAAAACTAAACAAATGTCAGTTGCTGCAATAGCATCTAATAAATCCAAACATCACATATTTCTTTGTTATCACCAATAACCTCTTGTGCAAGTCACTGTCAGGACAAACATGGCTGTAACATTTTGACAGCAGATTAACACTGGAGCTGATCCGTCTACTGTAACTACTTGCAGACTTGAAAAAAACACACTTGAGTTGTGTCTTATTTCATTGTTTGTTCATCAACATCAGCCATTTCCTGCATTATATACAGACGGCCACAGTCCCATATTTATGTCAGAGGAGGTGTACACAAACACATGCACACACACACACACACACACACACACACACACATGAATGCATGCTCACTCATTTACATTGTCCACAATGCCACAATCCATTTGCGTCTGTTGTGTATACATGAAATACTAATGACCATGTTCTAGGACAAGACAAGTACTCTGGCTTCATCCGGTGAGATATTTTACAGAGGTCAAGCTCTCCTCAGGCCCCCATATATGTCTAATTCTTTATTAAAGAGGTAGATTTTGACAAAATCCAATCAAAGTGTCAAATGCAGACAACTTAGAAAACACATAACATGACTCACAGTACCACAAATTGATACCTATTTTACAGACAAAACCCAAAACCTTGGAATGAGGATGATGGTATAAATACATTGACATTATAGCGATTTTCTACCACTACAGACTGAGTCAGCAACCCTTTAAAGTCCCCCTCCAGACAACTATGTAAAAACATTCTGCTGTGATTAATATGGTGTTTAACCCTCTAAGAACTGCACAATTGCCAGCAATCCTGGCCAACATTAGTGTCTTCAGAGGCTTTAGCAGGCTTAGTTTTAAAGAGAGTGAATGTACCATATGAAACTAGACAAGCTAATGAATCTATTGGCACCAAACATGTCTTGATATATAGTCAGGAAGAGGGTGAAATAATGCTCCAAAGTAGCTTTTACCAAACCTCTCCTGTAGAAACAGTGGTGCATGTTTTAGATCTCGCCCTGCTTCAACACAGTTGAATCAAATCATGAACTCGTTATAAACTCCTGACGCTGCTTGATTAATTGAATCAGCTGTGTTGGTTCAGGGAGGGATCTAAAAACATGCAGGACAAGTGGCACTCCAGGAGAGGATTGGGAAACGCTGCTCCAAAGTCAGGCTATATTTTGACTATGGGTTCTATTGGTACCAACAAGTCTCCCCTTTACAGACATGGCCACTTAATCCTAATCCAATGCAGTTTGGATACTATAGACAAGTACCTCCTACTCTAACAAAGTACTTCTTACACAGCTGCTATTAACCAGTTTTACCTTGAAAATGTGAATTCTGCATTTACCAACTAATTACAATCTAATGTCACCTCTAATGTCACAGGTTTATGTGAAATATGCTAAACTAAGTTTGAAGATCACACTTAACGTCAACTATTTCGATAATTGATTAATCAGTTAAAGTAATGTTTTAAGCAAAAAAAAAGTAACAAAAGTTTGATTTCAGCTTCTTAAATGGGTATATTTTCAGATATTTTTTTCTGAAAACATTTGAGTTGTAAACAAAATAAGACATTTAAGTACGTTGTCTTCGGCTTTGGAAAACACTGACTGTGATTGATTTTTCACAAATTTTTGAGATTTTATAGACCAAACAACTAATTCATTATTATTGATTAATCACGATAACAATCAAATCAACAGATTAATTGAGAAGTTATCGTTAGTTTTAGCCCTTCATTACTATTAAAATAGGTGTTTTAGGTGTACTTCAGATAACCAGACTTGGTAGGACTCACTTATTTTACAGAGCCAGCAGACCAGGATCCACAGGGCTACCAGGTACGGGGTGGACACATGGTGCCACTTCCAGCTCACAATAGGTAGAGTGGTGATGGGCCCTCCTCCGTGACCTCCATCATGCCCAGAGTCGTGCCCGGTGTCATGCCCGGTGTCGTGGCCAGTGCTGGAATTTGGGGTGGTCTCTTGATGGTCGCCTGTGTCTCCACCGCCCGTGTCAGTGCCATGTTCTGCTTCGTCACTGGCCAGGCTCGGGCATCTGGACACCATCAGCAACATGCAGAGAAAAAGTACAAATCTCCATGAAGCTGCCATGTTTTTCGGGGAAATTGCTCCACAAACTCTCACTGTAACTGATTGTTATTTAGACTCAAGTTCCTCAGGTCAACCGCAGATTATGAGTCTTTCATTTCTTTCCTGTATCTCCTCCTTCCCTCTCAGGTCACTTTGTTGTGACTTAAGTCCACATCTTTGTCTGGCCTGAGCATTGTGGCCCCCCCAACCCTCTGCTAAGGATACAGCTATTTACAGCAGGTGAGGCTCAACCCATTCTGATGCTCGTCTGTCTCCTCCCACCCTGAACCCAGACCAGCTAGTTTGGCCACTTTACTCAATGGAAGATTTGTTGCTCTCTTCCTTTACTTTATTATTGGTGATTAGATGCTTTATAAGCAGGTTTTAAATCGTTTTACACTCAAATACTCAAAATCCACAAATTTTAGAGGAAATATCTTGTTTGAAAAAAACTTTTACAAACAATAAACTCAATAAGAACTTCTTTAATGTCAGGTATTTGTTCCTTCATCCAACATCTTATTTTCTTAGTTTCTTCGTTTTGACCATGACTATTTTTACTTGTCATGTTAAACCGGCATGTCGCCGATTTTACTAATCATCTACTATTGATGAGGAGTATTACTCAGTCATAGTGTCTATTTGAAAAGCAAGTGATGGAATTAAACAATTAATACATTAGTCAATCGACAGAACATTAACCAGCAACTACTTTTGATACCTGATTGACCTTTTTTTTATTTTTTTTATTAGAAAATATTCGCGACTTCCAGCCTGTCAGTTGTAATTATTCGGTGCTTTTTTTTTGTCTTCTGTAATCGTAAACAGAAAACACAAATTATTAATCTATAAATACTTGGCAGATTCATTAATAATGAAAAGATTGGTTATTTACAGCTCTCAACTGGTGATGTGGAGTACAAAGACATGAGAGTCATCTCCATAAACAGATATCTGCATGCGAAATCTGTAGGAAATAGAAGATTTTAGTAAGAGGTGCGTTCTGGTTTCCGATTGTAGCCCAGAGTCTGTTTCGGCTGCGTGCAGATAAACAGTCTGTGGTGGAGAGTTAAAGAAGCCAAATGCGATCTCTGAATACATTGGCTATTTTCTGAGGGTGATTTAGCTTTTTATTTTCTTTTTGATGCAGTGATGTGCAGATATCTGTTTATATAGATGAGTTGAAATATTGTTTGGACCTAAAACACCTACAAAAACTGTTGATGAAGTTGCTAAATGGACTGAAAAATATCAGCAAATGGAAGATGAAGTTTTGGTCCACGACACCAGAACCCCTGAAATATTGGCCGTTGCTCTCAGAGGATTTTTTTATTTTTTACTTTGGACATTATATAGCTGATAATATTTTTCATTTTAAATAAGTGCACTACAGACAGAGTGCAGACCTACTTGAGGATAGAAAATGCAATTATGTGTTTCATTTGTTATTGTGATGAAATTGTTGTACTTTATCAGATGCAAAAAAGGGAAAAACAAGAGTATAGATCAGCAATTGGCCACCCTGTTCTATAAATATCAGCATCAGGCATTTAAAAACCAATAAAGACAACTGAGAGAAAAAATAGATCCAGGATGTAAGAGAAATACTATATATGTATTTAATGTGGCCTTTGATGCAAATGTTATGTACAACTGGAAGATTAAATATTATATAACATCTTAATGGAAGTTTCCGGGCTAAATAAAGAATAAAAATGAATTTGATGAACTGATGTCGCCTCCAGGTGGCTTCTTACAGTAAGACAGACCTTTTAATGTATCCTTTCCTGTTTTTAATTCTCGCTGTGAAAGTGTTTCTCTGAGTTTTATATAAATATACAGTAGGTATCAAATGATGTGAGGACAGGAAGACTCTTTGACCCGTTTGTCTCCCTTATTGAAAAGGAGTGCCTGCACTCCCAACATCCCCTCCTCTCGCCAACAGTGACTGTGTTGAGCCTTCATCGCCACTATACATGTGTGTTTAGGTGACAGAGACTTGTAAATGAACCTTAGTTTGGACGTGCTGTTTATTTTCCATGAGTGGTTAATCAAGTTTAGCTTCCCTGTTTCCTGCTGGGTGCAAACCCCTCGGTTAAATTTTAAACAGCCGTATCAGCTCCTGATCTCATTGAAGGGAACATCGAAATACTCATCATTGATCATTCTTTCAAGTTCATTCAAATTGAGGAAACGTGCAATCGGGGCCTTTCCAGAAACCCAGTGCTTTACAGAAATAGCAAAGAACAAATATGCGTCAATGAAAGTGTTTAAATAAATAAAACTTCGATCCTGACTCTTGTCTCCCCGGCAAAGAGAGCTAGATGAGGTAATGGGGAAATTAGTTTTGTTTTTTAGATTTGCCTTTTAATCAGTAATGCTGAAACTGAATGTTATATGTGGCTCTTTTAAGTTTGACATATTTTCTGGATCTATAAGAAATGTCAAACCTACATATCTGAATCTGAAGTGTGGTAGATAACAGGACAATAGCAAAAATGGTACCCTCTCTTGTATTGTTAGAAAAGTCAGAAAAATATTAAGAAAATTGGAAAAATTCAAGACACTTTTTTTCTGTATGTTCAGTAGCAGTCAATTGCTGACCATTTCAATAAAAAATAAATCTAAATAAAATAAATAGCTATTTGACAACATTTTTAAATCACCCCAAGCATTTGTTTACTGCATTTTTTGTAAAAACACTTCTCATATTTTCAGCACATATTGGAAAACATAATTTCAATACATATCGGTAAATATCACGGTCTAGTTTTGATCAACTCTACCTCTTTTTTGTTTCATAAATCATGTTTTTTGTGCACTTAAGGAATATCAACTAAACGGGTGTTGGTTTATTCAAATTAAGATTTATTTTTTGCAAATTAACTCCTCATTTGAACTCTAAGGGCTACAAAGAGGCAAACCAAACGGCCCTCTCTCACCCACCTTGTTACAATTAACTGCCTTAACCCTCTGGAGTCTCCAAAAGCGCCAAATCATGACTTCTTCATCACATCCAGACTAGAAAACAAAGCAGCGTGGAGCCCTACTGTAAATTTACCTCTAAACTTCCGGCTGTAAACTCCATGAGGCCAGTTTCAGTTTGATGATGATATACCAAGTAAAACTGGAGACAAGGTCAAATATATTTAGTATAAAATGATAGAACTGGATGTAACCCTCTAATATGTTATATTTGCAACCTTTTATTTAAAATTCTTTATTGAGCATGATAGTGTTTTGAAAGTAAAAAAATGTTTATGTTGGACTAAAGGACTAAAAAAAGACACAAAATAACAAAAAAAGACACAAAATGACTAAAAAAAGACACAAAATGACCAAACAAGACACAAAATGAGAAGACAGAATGACCAAAAAAAACACAGAAGACACAAAATGACAAAAAAAAGGCACAACAACAGGCACAAAATGACCAAAAAACAACACAATAAAGACACGAAAATGATTAAAAAATGGACAAAATAACCAAAGACTCCATAGAGTTAAACAGAAAATAAAATGCTTCTTAAAACATAAAACAACAGCAAAAACTGCGCAGTCAGTCTCATACTCCATGTCCTCCTCCTGCACCTGCATGGACGTCAAGAGAGCTGTTTGCACGGCAGCTCTGTTGACAGTTTATGAGTAAACTGGCAGCATTGATTGCTAACCCTGGCTTAAGATAGTTCTGACACCTGTATCTAAGGTCATTCGTAATCAGAGGGTCTCTGTGAGGGCAGCGGTCAACAAAGAAGTGCCTGTCGCTCTGACTTCACCTTTAAGGTCAGGGAACCAGATCAGACACCTGCAGGTTGTGGTATGAATAAAATAATAACCTCAATGTGATATCATCAGAACAAATGCAATAAATAAACATACATTTCTTAAGTATCAATCCACATTCACATCAACAAGAATAACCAACAAATCTGATAATCCAATGTCCATTTAAATTATTTATCAAGCGTCATGACTAAGGGGGTTTTCAAATCATGTTTAGTGATAGGAAGGTTTACAGTGGAGAATGCTGAGTCACAGTGAGGAAGAAACATGAGATAATTACCTCAATTTCTTCATTTTTGTTATCGTAATATTTACCAGCTTTTAGTGTTAATATTTAGATTAGTGCTTGTCCCACACAATACCTTGAATAATTGATTGAATCGACAGGCTTGTGTCCATCAAGAAATGCCCAGTGACTCCCAGTGGCTTTTTTTTCTTTTATCATACAGAATCATGCCCAAAAATACTCCACATAAGTAAATTAATGTTTTTTCAGACTGCAAAGTAGTTTTGTAATGGAAAAATAAAACAAGTTCAGTCTTTGTACAACAAATCAAATTCACAATAATAATTCTGAATATCCGACAGATTGTTCTTGGCATTTCAGAGAAAGGTGATCCAGTCGTCTGAAACGTGGCACTACAGACACAACTGTATTTTCCCCACTACTGAATGTAGCTGTTTATGAAAAGTTTCTGCATTTTCATCTGCCTCACACTTTGTTTATGGTGTCAAATTGCAGAGGAGAGGATGTTAAATAAGAGCAGTGGGACCCGCATGGATATCAGTCAGATGAAGGACGTGTTTAAGTTTACGGTTCAAGTAACTAACATTGAAATGTTGAGCCAACATAAGATCACTGAGGGTGTGAGCTCTGATATGTGCACCACTCTGATAATACTTAATACATATACATAACTCGTATAGAGTCACCTCCCCCTGGGTTTTTCAAAGAGACATTTTGAACTTTCTTAATAAGTCACTTACCGCTGGAGTTTAAACTGAACATCACCTCATTCGTTACGTCTTTCTGTAATCGACCGACCTCTGTCTGCCCTTGTGATGCTGTTCAATGAGACAAGAGGAAATAGAGTGCATTAGAAAATGTATTTAAGATAAGATAAGATAAGATAAGAGATTCAATTTTTAGTCCCACAATGGGGAAATTCCCAGTATTACAGCAGCATAAGGAGACAACAAAAATAGAGGAAGCATCAATAAAATATCAATAACAAGAAATAGTAAACAGTTTCCTTCACATTAGACTGCTAAACACCTGCACTGACACTTTAAACATCATTTTACAGACTTTACATAGTAAAAACAACATATTATCACTTATTTATGTGCATTTCTTCTATTTAAAAATGTGGCTGCAGATCTCAAAACATTTCAAAATCATGTTACAAGAGATCGCTACCATCAATACTGAAGATGGAATTTATGAAATTCTGTCAGAGTATTTGTTATTTCTTCTTTTTTTAAAAATCATTAAATAGATTTAAAAAAAGTTACAATAACCAAACAGTGCCTAAGGTAACAGTCTTAAAAAACACTTTTTTTGCTTTTTGATATATTTAACTGAATGAACCCAATATGACTTGTGCACAAAAAAAATATTTGTAAAGTTACTCGTGACTAATCTGTCATACAAATTAAATGGCGTAAAAATAAACTACAATATTCCCCTCTGAATTGTAATGAAGCTCATATTTGTGTTTAAACAACTTACTGGTGGATAGTTTGATAGCTTATAACACAACAAAGTAACAATAGCTGTCAGATAATTGTAGTGAAGTACAACAGCTTCCTCTAGTGGAGTAGAGGCGGAATGAAAATAAAAAAAATTCAAAATTGTTTTTAAATAACCATACTTTATTAAATGTACTTGGTTTCATTCCATACATTCCATACTGTTAGACAGTTTAATATATTACACACCATAAACTCTTCATATGTTTTATATGCAAAACAAATACTGTGTTAAGTAACTAAACCTTTCAGATAAATGAAATATGAATACGAAGTATGAAATATGCAATATGAAGTAAAATATTTCCCTCTCAAATGTAGTGGCGTAGAAAGCAAAAAAGAGTAAATTTCAATTTATATTCCACTATTTTATACACTGTGAGTTAGTTTAATTTAAAACATAACATCATATTTAATTAACTTTTCATATGTTTTATGTGATAAAAAATGTGTTATCTGTAATTTAACTAAATTACAGCTGTCAGAAAAAGTATTATACTAAAAAGTATACAAAAAAGTATATACTACTAAGTATAGTATAAAATTTATAATTGTTGTGTGACAAAATAATGAAAAGAAAATACTATAAATACCTCAAATTTGTAGCTACTAAAGTACAATACTTGAGTACTTTACATTCAAGCACCGTAACTACTGTTGGAAAGTTTATTTTTTCAAACAAGTCTTAAATTTTGTATGAAAACTATTTTTTTAATAAAGCAATTTAAGCTAGCAGATAAATGTAGTGAATAAAACAGACAATGTTTCGTCTGAATTGTAGTGGAGTAGCAGTAGAATTAAATAGAATGAAAAAAGACTAAAGTAGAGTAAAAGTACCATAAAATTGTAAAATATGTAAGTGAAACACTTGAATAAAAGTTGTTTTCAGTGGTGTTAGCAAGCTTACCTGTTGATTCATTATGCTAGCAGCCTCACGGGCACGCGCGGAGGAGCCTCGCGCGCTGCTCACATGACGTTTCCCAGCATTCTGCGGGCGCGCTCACAGAACATCAAGGAAGAGGATGCGGCTCGGTAAGTGAAGTCTATTTAGTGCACACAAATCTGCCGTGTTTGCCTCATTTATGGCGCTTTGTGGCAGCGGAGGCTGTTAGCAACGAATACGAAACAATGTCGTTGTATTTCAGTGATTTCACACGGCGTTAAAAACAGAACGCAACAAGGTGATCGATAGTCTAACTTGTGGTGGGTGTTATGGGCGAAGTTGTCACCCGTAGCTAACCGGTGCTCGGTAAAATGCCAACGGTTATGTCAGTGAAGTTTGTGTGAAGGAATGGAGGCAAGCTAGCGGAAGAATCCTTGAAAATGACCAAAACCCTTTAAAGAGAGGCGTTTTTTACAACCAGAGAAGCTGATATCTGTGCTGGAAACTGATATCAGTGTTGGGCAGTTACAGTGGCAGCGCCTGTTGACAGGTTTACGTCAGTTTTACGGTTTAAAGGGGCTGTCGGAGGCTTTTATTTTGGTAAATGGTGAGATTCAGCATGGGATCAAAGGGACTGAGTGGTTTAAAACAGAAACTGTAAATTCATGGGCATAAGTAATAATGAAACCAGGTTAAATATTTGTATAGCTTTGTATGTGTAATATTTACAGTAAATTGAAACTTGATAGTGTACTGCAGTTACATCTAGACTGATAATGGATGTTTTAAGCTGCTACTGCTAATAATATTTGGCTGGTTATATTCCATATTATTCGTATTAGATTAGATTTAACTTTATTGTCATTGCATTGACATTAGTACTAAGACAACAAGATGAAGTTTAAGAAAAGCTGCAAAAAGCAGTGGAATGGAGAGTAATATAAGGAATAAAAAGTACAATGACCAGAAAGTACACAGCACAATCAATATAGAACAAACAATAAGGGATATGTATGAATATGCTACAATAAATAGGCTACATTGTGTACAGCATCTACCCCTGAATAGGGTCAGATGATGTCTACCAAATTGGCATATGATGATGTTCACACAGTTAAACATCACACTGGATGATGATGATGATGATGATGATGGTGATGATGTTGTTGTTGTTTATAATATACTTTCTTTTACACTTTTATTGTCATTAATTGCTTCTTTTTTTCGTGCTTTTGAGCCCATCTCACCTACTCACCTGGTCTTTACTAAGGCTACTTTTCAGGATTTTTTAATATGCACCCACCCAACCCATTATAGGAGCCAATTTGAAAAAAGAAAAAAGCCAACTTTATGCATTTTTGTAACATAATTGTCAGGACTGAGACTGGGCACATTTAGATCAAAATGTTGGGCTCAATGGACATCTGACAGCCATCAGTAATGGAAGATGGCACCGCCCATTGGCCCAGTCCTGCCACTTACTGTTTGTTCTATATTTATTTTATGCATACTGTTTATTCTGTACATTACTCTTGTTGTAAACAAAGCCAAACCATCAGTGAATTAATGCTGCTAACAAGTATTGTCTCTGTTTCCAAAGCCTGGTGTAGCTTCTTTCTCTGTGCTACAAACATCCAAGTAGTTTATAAAACCTTCATGGTCGAGCTGAAACTATATATTTTTGTTGTGACTTTTACATCTTCAGTAGTAGCCAGTAGGTTTTGTTTTGACTAAATGTTGTCTGACAACACCCTACAGTTAAGTAACTAGTCAGTGCACTCTGGTGGACAGATTACATAACAAGAGACAACATTGTCTAGTCAGTAATGCAGAAGCCTCAAAGAACATGCAGTTACTAGTCTGGCATATTGCTGTTGTCATAATCCTAAAATACTGCTCATTGAGACACTGAGTACAGAGCAGAAATAGAAGAAAAAAAACAGGCGTCGACAGAACTGTTATAAAGCCTTCAGTGTTTATGAACAGTGTCCTGATTTTAGTTTCTTCTCCAGGCTATGTACGCTGACAGCCGCTGCCGTCACTGTAGAGAACTCTGGCTTTTGTTCAGGGATGAAATTCTTAGAAAGATTGAGGATTTAGAAAGATTTTTAAACACAAGATGACATTTAAAAATGGAGAAGAAATAGTTAAGAATCTGCACTATTTCTAAGTCAGCAGCAATTTAGGCCAGTTTTTTTCTAGGTTTGTGGAAGACTTAGGTGCACATATTTGGTGGGGCATTTGGGGTAAATTGACAAATTAAATATATGCAATTTCACATAATTTGGACCAATATTATCACCATATCTGGAAAAGATGGCTCAGATAATAAAAATAAACAACACACAAAATCCCAAAAGACACTTTATTGTTATTATTATTTTAATTAAATGAATAGTGTTTTACATAATGTGTTTATTAACAAAGACTGAAGTCTTTGTCAATTATCTAGAAAGAGTCTCTTGATGAGAAAGAGAGACTCTTGATGTATAGGTTTCCAATATTGAGAATCAAACTAACAACAGATATGCATGTTTAAGTAAAACATGACACAAATCTTTGTTGTTATGTTATTTTTGACATAAAAGAGGAATTATATGTAAAGAGCCTGGAGCTTTATGTTCCATCTGGATCTGTTGTTGTTTTTTGTGATGAAAATCGTCTTCAGTGCTTGTTTTCATCACAGTCGTCTAGTTTTAACTGGCTTAATTTCAAAGTACTGTCCTTACTTCAACCTTTGACCAAGCAGATAACAAGCTCAGCTGCAGGGGATGAGGTCATGAAGATCTTTGTGTTTACTCTTTTCTTTAAGATATGCGGTGAACATCACATGTCTGCTGTGTCGTGAGCTACAGATGCAGATATAAAGGAGGCTGAGGAATGATTGTCCTGTGTCTCTTTCTCTCCCAGCCTCAGATATGGATTACAAGGTTGTGTTTGCAGCCTTGGAGACAGTATGTGAGGAGAACATTGCTATAATGTGTGGGCCTTCTGAGTTGCCGTATGGAGCTGTTGCCCAGCGCCTGGTCACATGCATGAGACAGATCCAGGAGCATGGACGAGCCCTGGAGCCTGTGGTCGGAGGATTCACCGGCGTCTTCCACCATTATGACTTTGACGCACAAACGCCTGGGAACGGCTACCGCACCCTGGTCAAGGTATGAACCCACTGAATGGATGTGTTGTTACACTCACTGCTGATGCTTGAGCAGAGATTGTATTTTACAAATGAGTTATTATCCAAAAATAAACACATTGCTGTTTTATTTCAGCTGTAGTTTGTTAATGGCAGTTTTTAAAGGTGTTTCATGTCACATTTTAGATAATTATTATAAAATTATGGCTGCACTTAACGATTATTTTTGTTATTTGATCAACCTTTGAATCATGTAGTCTATAAAAAAGTAGTGAAAATATATATTACACTCAGTTTTTGCCAAACTGTAGTTGAATTGCTTGTTTTGACCAGCAGTCCAAAGCCAAAAAATATGAATTTTATTATAACAGAAGACAAAGAAAACCAGCAAATATTCACACAAGAAGTGTGTTTTTTATTGTTTGCTTAAAAATGTCTTAATTACTTCAATTAATCAAAACATTTTTTACTTTTTTTTTAATAACTGTGTTTAATTAGAATGCACTAGGGTGTATTTGTTTTAGTTCTTTTTTTACTGTCATATTAAAATGCTGTACTGTACTTTTGCTTTTTAGCACTGTACTCTTCTTTACTGAACCTTTCACACTAAGATAGTTGAATAGTCAGACATTAAAACAGCTAAATTAAGGATTTTAAAAAGTCTCATGTTTTGATAAATAACTAAAATTACTTTTGCAAAAAAAAAGTATTTTATGTTCTCAAATATTATATTGATCTGATTTAATTTTCAAGTACTTAAAGTCCAAGTCTTCATCATAATCAACATGGGCAGTGTTGTTTATTGTAATTTGATCCCACATACATCATCCTGGTACAGGAAATTTGAACTAGTTCAACAAATCCACATCTGAAACCAGTTCCAACAAATAAACAATTAATAACAAACTTGATATACGTGTGATATAAATGCATCGTCAGACTGACTTTGATAAGACTGGTGTTATTCTGTATTTTTCCTTTTGACAAAAATCTAAAAACTAAAAGACCAAAAGCAACAATGTGCTGGTTTGTCTCCTACCCTGTCTGTGGGACTCAGTGTGGCTCTTTGTTTTTAATCATTTTTGGACAACAATGGAGCTCTATGGCTCAGAGAAAGCAAGATTTGACCCCAAGACTATTCTCACTATTCATTGTTTTGGTCTTTTCATAAGGTTTGTTCCAAATACCGAAAAATTTAGAATATCCCCCCTGTTGTTTAAACGCAAAATCCATACATTCTCAGCATTATTTTTCTTTCTTTCTTTCAGGTCTTGCTGTCTTGCCTTTTGCACATCATTCACAAGGGTCGCTACATTGCCTGTAATTACACCGGTGCCTTCTTCAGGGCCGACCACAATGCCTCGGAGATGGAGGCGTACTGCAGCGCTCTGTGCCAGCTGCGCGCCCTGGTCTACCTCGCCCAGCGGCTGATCAACGACAACGGCTTCGGCCAGCTGTACTCCCTGCAGGAAGGAGATCTGAGCAGCAGGTTTGTGCAGGAGTACAGCTCCATGCACAAAGCCTGCTTCTACGGCCGCTGTCTGGGCTTTCAGGTCAGTCAGCAGAAACCGACTTACTTCACACAAGTTGCTTTTGTTTTTTGTTCACTTTATCACGCAGACAAGGCAATTAATTGTCATGAAGTATTATAAAGCTGTTCACACCAAGCATGAAGAAGATTTTTGCCTCGAGTTACTGGCGTGAAACATGAGCTGTCTGCATAGTGGGATCATTTATGTTTATTTGCATTGCTTGTGCAAGAAGCGCCAGTGTAGATACCGACAACATTTCTTTCCCCCTTATCTTAACATCATCAACTGTGGCCAAAATAAAACTATTTCTGCTTTGTACCTGTTTTGGAAGTTCAAGATACATTGTAAAATCATTACTTTCTCCTCAAATCTTATTATTTCATGTGACAAATTAAATTGATTGAATGGAAAAAGGAATTTCCCGCTGGTACAGTGGTATAACTCCAAAACAGGCAGGTTTCGCTGTGATTAAATTGCAAGAAAGGGATTAAAAGGATGCCGTAATATGTACGACATGATGCCGATGTGTTAAAAGTCTGAATGAATGTATTGTCATATCTATCAGCATGACTGCAAGCAAACAACTTTTAAAATGCTTGTTTTCTAAATGGAGTTTGGATCACTTAGGGCCACACTGTACAGGAGAATCTCAATGCTGATCGGCTTTCATGAGACAGTGTTACACAAATGTCTTTGAGTTAAAAAAAATGAGATTGCATGTTAATTTACACCTTTGCATTAACTTTCTGTGTAATTATAATGTGTGAAAATGTAACATAAGAATGTTTAGTTTTGTCTTGATCATGAAAAAGATTGTCAATATCCATTGTTTCTTTCCACAGTTCTCGCCGACTCTGCGTCCGTTCCTGCAGACTGTTGTCATCAGCATGGTTTCATACGGAGAGACGTTTGGTAAACAGCAGTCTGGCTTGGGTTAGTATTATTTCATTAAGAAGTTACGGTATAGATTAATGTAAAGTCCTGTTATGGCCCATTCAGATGCTTAAAATGATCCTTCATCCTGCAGGTTTGGCAGCCCTGTCCCTCCTCACATCAGGGAAGTACGTCATCGATCCAGAGCTGCGGGGCGCTGAGTTTGAACGCATTACTCAGAACCTGGACATGCAGTTCTGGAAATCTTTCTGGAACCTCACAGAGTCCGGCCTTATAACAGTAGGCAGGGTCAATTATTCTTCTACTGACACTCACATTAGCTGAAGTCCTCTTTAGTGTTTTAATCCCCTGCTTGTGTTTCTGTGTGCAGGGCTTCAGTAGAATAGCCTCTTGCCCGCTGCAGGTGAACTTCACACTGACGGTGCCTCCTGTCACACTACGCCTCCCGCTGGCGTCAGACCCCAGTCTGACAGCCACCGTGTCACCTCCAATAGCCCACTGGGGCCCCGGGCCAGTCCACATGCGCCTGCTGTCATATGAGCTTCGGGAAGGACAGGTGAGGCTGCACAGGTCTAATGCAGCGGTGTGGGGAGGACGTGGAGCATATAATGATGACAAATACTCCCATAAGTAATAAAGTGAAGAATATTGCTCCAATACGAACAAAAGCGACTTTTGATTTGTATTTAAAGTCATATGAAAGCAAGATATCACTGATACAGATGGATAGACACAATATATATAATATCTCCCCATGTGCCTGCAAATTAATTCAATGTGACAAAAATCTTGAGATACAAAAAATAACACAAAAAATACAATAAACACAAAATAAAAATCAATGAAAAAAAATGTAATTAAATTAAAAGTATACAAAGCTAAATAAAACAATATACGTAAGAAAACCATACAAAAATTTAATTTAATTAAAAAAATTACAATACTAAAATGTAATATCAGTGGCCTTCATTTTTTCTATATAGGTTACAAATAGTCGTTGCAATATGGCATATGTTAGTTGATGTAAAGGTTGGAGGAAATATTGTTTTTTTTATTTTAAAAAAATAAATCAAAAACAAAACAAAAAATATTAAGTCATTATATATATATATAGTGGGTTTTATATTATGAAACAGAAACTTATCAAGATTGGGGGAAAAGGAAATATTCTACACTATTTCTGATTGTGTGAAGGCAGTGGCTTGTTTTATTTCCCCCTGTCCTTAATAAGTAATTACTTATAATTACTTATCCTTTAACTCCACAGGACAGTGAAGAGCTGCTGGCTTTGTCTCGAACTGATCCTCCCCCGATCTCCGCGTCCCATCTGCCCTGGGTACAGAAGCAGCCTCTCTCCCCCTGGCTGCTCATACACTTCCATGGAGGGGCCTTCGTGGCCCAGACCTCCAAATCCCACGAGGTACCGCATGCAAAGCCACAGCTTAATCTGTAGCAGATGTTTCTGAAAGTTATCACAGGGTGAACACTACTACTTATTCTCTTAATGCCCTGATAATACTACAATTAGCACCAGATTTGACAAATTCAGCATTCTTGCAGTCCTTTACACATATTTATTTTGCTCTCTCTCCACCCCCTCATGAATCAGAATTATCTTCGGACTTGGTCGAAGGAGCTGAGCGTTCCTATCCTCTCTGTGGATTACTCTTTGTCACCCGAAGCGCCCTTTCCCAGAGCTCTGGAGGAATGTTTCTACGCCTACTGCTGGGCTCTGAACAACTGTCATCTGCTGGGTAAGTGTACCACGTCACAAGCAGACAACACAGGAGTATATTAAACTGATAGAAAGAATTCATGTATTTTATTTTTAAAGATTAATTGATAGCCCTTTAATATCACAGGAAACAAAAAGTCAACTGTGTAAAAATTTGCGTGTGAACTGATGTTTTTAATCAATATTTTAGTTTTTTTGGTCATCTTTCTTTATTTTTCTAAGGAAAGTTACTTTTTAACTCTCTACTTTCAAGGCCTTTTTTGCTCCTGTAACATTTCACTCACTGTGGTCTCATCTTTCACTGCAATATATAAGTCTTGCACCTCTATAGACATGGCACAATCATGGGTAGACAACAAATATATATTTTGTCTTCATGTGGCCATGAGAAATGGTTTAATATTGACAGTTTGTTCTTTTTAAAGGAAACATGCCTTATATGTGTGTCATTCTGAGTATTAACTTTATATGTTTTTGTTTATTTATTTACTTCTTATTTTTAAATAAGAAACCTATGAAATTTGTAAAGATACCAAGAAGAAAGTGGATTCAACAATTGCAAAAAAAAAGGGCTGATAGAATATTACAAAAAATATAACATAATAAGATATTAAGAAAAAAAACAGTCATGCAATAAAATGTAAATTACTGTACAACAGTAATGTTGTCATGTTGGTATGAACATACAGTATTTATGTTCAGATCACTTGTAAGTGTGAGAAATCTTTTGCAGTTATTAAATACTCAAATGTTCCTTTTGCAGATGTAGACAGCACATGTACACAGTGTACTAATTTCATATGTGGCGTTACTGGTTGTCCCCCGGGAGCAAGGGCACATTATGTACTGAACATGGCATGGGATTTGTTATCTGTACATTATCAGAACAGGGAAAGTCATATGTGAAGTCATGTGTGCCCACTCACATGCAGGATAGGTGGAGAAAAGTAAAGATATATGATACGGTAAAGGTTTAACAGTGTGGGCTGCAAATTATTTATATTTTTATCTGTACTGCTGACATAAAACCCTTGTTGTTTTAGTGATATGATTGAAGTTATTATCATTATTTGCATACTGACAGTTGTTTGTGTGTCTCAGGCTCCACAGCGGAGCGTGTTTGTCTGGCAGGTGACAGCGCTGGGGGAAACCTCTGCATCACCGTGTCCATGAAGGCCATATCCAGCGGCATCCGAGTCCCTGACGGCATCATGGCGGCCTACCCTGCCACCTTGCTCACCACCGACGCCTCGCCCTCCCGCCTGCTCACACTCATCGACCCGCTGTTGCCGCTAGGTGTTCTCGCAAAGTGCGTCAATGCCTATGCAGGTATGTTGGTGTACGGGGCGTGTTTGTGTGTTTGTGTGTGTGTGTGTGTGTGTGTGTGTGTGTGTGTGTGTGTGTGTGTGCGTGTTTGTGTGTGCGTGCTGTATCATGCCTCATTTAACTTGAGTGCGAGAACTTTCCAGCGCGTCCGGAACAGAAAACTATTCATGTATAAACCAGATAATGTGGGAGGAAAGAAGGTGAAAATAATTAACAACCTGCTGTCATGTATTCTGTCAAACACATGACAACTGCTTCACTAAATATAAAGTCTGCAGAGTCTGACTCACCGCTGCGGCAGCACCCAGCTGACATACTGGTTTGACTGGTCACCCTTATATCATTCACTACGTTACGCAGACGTAAACATTGGTCTGTCACTGAGCCCTCTGAATCCTCCAACACTAAAAACATATTAACAGATACTATTTCCTGTTTTCCATTTCCTTTTTTGGCATTTTACATGCTTTATTGAAAGAGAGAGACAGATAGAAAGGGGGTGACAGAGGTGAGGACATGCGGCAAAGGGAGCTCAGGCACACACTACGCTACAGACCACCCGGAGTAGAGAGATTTAAAATGATAGTTTGAATGGTGTTGACACATCTACAGTGAGAAGAGAAGAACAGGAAGACTTCAGCATATGAGACATTATTTCATCCTTTAGAGCAGACCTGGGCCCTGTCTGGCCTGTGTGAGGTTACCCTGAAATTAGAAATCAATACAACCGCAGTGCTTTTATTTTGAAGGTGATTTACGTATGTGCATGCTTGCATAATCTTGCACCTGCACATAAATGAGTTCCAGAAAAAACACTGAGTTAGCTTGTCACAAAGACTTATTGCTTTTGGCTTAAAGTTAATAGATTGCTGGTTTCCTGCATGACATACAGTCATGGAAAAAATTATTAGACAATTTTTTTCTTCAATTTCTTGTTCGTTTAAATGCCTGGTACAACTAAAGGTACATTTGTTTGGACAAATATAATGATAACAACAAAAATAGCTCATACAAGTTTAATTTAAGAGCTGATATGTAGCCATTTTCCTTGGTTTTCTTGATAATAATTTTGGTTATTATATAATATTTGGTTATTATTATTATATATTATTTTAATGACTGTACATGCTCTATATTTTTTTGTGGTTTGAATCTATGTTGTGTATGATATAAATGGAAACGTGAGATAATGATTGGAGTCTTATCATAACATGTATTCTTACCAATAGCAGCTCAAAACCGTATAATTTACTGCATTTTATAAAGCGATGAAATTCATTTTGAGCAGGATTTAGTTCAGAGTATTGGTCCGGCCCTCCTCAACCGTCACAGTATCCCATGTGGCCCCTTGGGAAAATTAATTGCCCAACCCTGCTTTAGAGCCACATTCATGTTACATTCTTCTCTCTCTCTCTCTCTCTCAGGTGTCTTTTTTTCTGTTTCTCTGATTTATTTATCCCCTCGCTGACATCACGTCCTCTCCCCTCTCCAGGTGCAGACTGTCAGACGGTGCTGCCTGTAGTGGAGAGCAGCAGTCTGAGCGCTCTGGGCAGAGACACCGCCGTGCTGCTCAGCGACCTCACCCAGGGAGCCTCCAACTGGATCCAGTCCTTTCTTGACCCCGCGCGGAACACAAGTGGAACACGCTCCCTGTTGTCAACGCCGAGGCGGTCTCAGAGGGACCAAACCAGCAGGACAGCCACGGATGACTCCACACCAAACTGTGAAAGTCTCATAGATTACCCAGAGGGCTTTGAGCCCCTGCGATCCGAGTGTCGGGCTTTTATTCACCCGACGTCCTGCCCCATTATCAGGAACCCATTTGTGTCGCCGCTGCTGGCTTCGAACAACCTGCTGAAAGGCCTGCCGCCTGTACACATAGTGGTAAGAGAGGGAAGCTGAGCATGCAGAGTTTTTTCTTCTGATAGAAACTGACCATTTAAACACTAAGTTTGACTTATCTTCTCGATATGGTGTATAACTTCAGCAGAGGTACAGCTACAAGTTCCTGGTTAAAATATAGAGGCAGTAAGTAAGATTTGAATTTGAATCACTTAAAAAGTCAATGGTGTCAATTCTGAGGTCTGTAATCAAGAATACATAAACGTACCGCTGTGGACCGGGCAGCAGATTAACACATTATAGCCATCTTAAAAAAAAAATCAATATCAGTTTATGTACATATGCGCTACATTTAGAATAATTTCACCACTTTACCTTGCCATGCGACAGCCCTTTACGATGGACATCTGAAGCCATCATATCCATCTTTGCTCTCATGAAAGAGATACTAGACCCTGTTGACAAAAACGGTAATTTTACATTGCAGCACAGGATTGCTCCTCCATCGCTGCCTCCATCGGTTAGTTTGTCTGAGTTCTTGTGTGACTTTATGGAATCTGAATTAACTATTTGAAACTCCAAAGTAACACAACAACACAAAAAAATCTAACTGATGGAGGCAGCAGTAGCAGCTGTGTTCTACAAGGTAAAATGACTGTTTTTATCAAAGGAGTCTGGTGGGTTTAAATAGATCATGGATAAGTACCTCCTCCAACCCTAATGTCCCTTTAGGATTTCTACAAAATGAAAATAGCATATGTTTGTTGGGTTCATAGGCTGATCAACATTATCAAAAACAATGACTTAATGACATCCAGACAGCATGCACAGAATTTCTCCAGCTCCTGGCTTTTTAAAAACCCTTACAAAAATGTTATATCTCTTTAAACAACTCTATTTTCTTTTTGCATGTCCTTAGACATAGACACCTAAATGTTGACTTTATTAGAATACCTTCCCAGGCAAGTTTCATGTATCTTCTAGTTTATTGTAATACAAAACTGATATGATTTAAAGCCAAAGACTGGGAAAATGTAAAGTATATAAGCCTATTTTGGTCTAAATCATGCAAGAAAAACAGTTTACTAGCTCAGTTTGGTCCAGTCTCATGCACCCACAGCCTAAATCCCAGATGATATAAGCTTATTGCAGATATGTCTGTATGAATTGCAATACATAACGAGGTTTGAGTTGTTTTTATCTGTCCTTGTTCCCTGATTCATCCATGTGTCCTCTCAGGCTTCTGCTCTGGACGCCTTGCTGGACGACTCTGTGATGTTTGCCAAGAAGCTGCGAGACATGGGCCAGCCCGTGAGTCTGACTGTGGTGGAGGATCTGCCTCACGGCTTCCTCAGCCTGTCGCAGCTCGCCAAGGAGACGGAGGTCGCCTCAGAAATCTGCGTGGAGCAAATGAAGAAGATTTTTCAGCAAGAAAAGCCGACGCCCATTCTCCGCAAACGGCCAAACCTGGAACAGTCTTATCAGAGTACAAATCCATCAGGCTGATTTATCCGTCTGTGATGAAAAAGAGATCTGACATGAGGTGGTGAGAGTGATGCAATAAATGTAAGAAAAGGAAACATTTCAGGGAAAATTATGAGGAACTGCAAACCTGGAAGGAGGAAGTTTAGAGACACTGCACTTGAAAAGTCTACCGCACATTTTCTGCAGGCAACAATGATGGAGAGAGACACTACAAACTTTCTTTAACCAGCTCTAATATTAGCCTGAATGATGACAATTATAGGAAATTATGAAGTATTTTTTCTACCGAGATTTAGATTCTCAAGACCCAGATTAAACGCACATTTAGAATTTTACAGATTGACAGAAACTTCACCTTAACCAGCTCTCACAGTAATTTCTTAACTGATTCGTCAGTAATGGGAGCTGCTGTGCCTTGACTTTAAAGTGCTGCTAAAGCTTTGCCTACATTACCGCACAAACTGACCACGATTTAAAAGTTTACCTGCACAGGAAATACTACCGAGATGCACTGTATTATTATATTATTATTATTATTAGGATTAAATGTATCTTCTGGTTCTGCCAGTTTGTTTACCAGCAGTATGTGGACGTGGGTTATGAAGGTATCTTGTTATACTGTAAAGTCATTCTTAACATTTGTTAAAAGAAATATTTAACACTGTTATATTTAAAGTCTGAATTAAATCAAAACTGCAAGGATTGCCTGTTCTTATTGAAGCTTTTGAATGGAGTCACAGGATTGCCATAATAAAGAATAAATCCAAAAGCAAATAGGGAAACAAATGTCAAAATATAATCTACTGCATCTTTCCTGACAAAATGCAGACTGCTGCATGTAGTGTGTTTACAGTTGAGACACACTTAATCACAATGTTGCACCTTGAACTTTCACCCTCCTGCTCATGTATGCTTTGCAAAGGACTGTGGGTAAGAACAGCCAGAAAAACCTGCTAGCCTGCATGCTGCAGAAAATACAACCAGAAGTAGTAAAACATCCTGGTATTTTTGGCATGTGAAATATTTTTCTGGCATGATAAATAGTATGGTTGTATGTTGATTGGCCGATCAATGAAAAGCAAGAGCAATAGGGAAAATAAATAAGTGACATTAAAAGAAAATTAATTTTAAATAAATTAAGAAATTAAAAAAACAAAAAAGTAGTTTATTTGTTAAAGAAATATTAAAAATGAAATATATATGTAATTTAACAACTTTGTAAATGTGTGGAAAAAATTGAGCTAATGTGAAAATAAATGAAAAATGCTTACAATTATTTTATATTTTGTTATTTGTCTTTATGTTTCCATGTGTACTTGTTCTTTTATTTATTCCTCTTTCCTATATTTACACACAATTTTTTTACTTTTTATTTTAACTTAACTAAGATTTATTCACTTTCATGGCAATCCTATGACTCCACACGTTTATATTATTAACTCAGCAGCTAATCTAAGTGTATTAGCACAACCTGTTCTGGTTAACCTTTTGATCCTGTTAACATGTAAATCAGAAGGGGAATATAATTAGCCCATTCATACATTGTGGTTATTTTAGCATGTTTTATGTAGAAAAAATGTTTTTTAAACAAATCCATGTTGAATTGGGTTCCACAGAGAGATGATTGCGATTATTACTGTACACACTGTGATTACTGACAGAATTACCAAATCTCATCACAGTTAAACCCAAACATTAAAACGCTTAACCCCACTGGCAGAATAAGTTCTTTGACACAGCTTGACATTTCCCATCCTTGGCACTGTTTGCTCTTGCTGCAGTTGTTCAGTTCCCATACAGTTATATGATGTTTTTGACATTTTCCTGGCACCAGTTCGCTCTTCTTCAGCATCTTCTATTGGTCGTTCCTGATGATCATGATGTTGACGTGTGGAGCAAACACACTTTAAATTGGAGGAGATAAATGACATGTATCCCTGTCTGCAGACGTCCACAGCACAGCCATAATGTTGTTCCTCACTTTGCTTGTGTTGGTTGGCACAAATGGTAAGTTTGAGTGAAAATACATCTTCTCTCAAGAGTTTAGAATAAAATCTGTCTTTTGCATGCTCAGTTTAAACATTTTTTAAAGTGTTTTGTATATTTCGGGGTCATGACCTTTGCCAGACCATGACAATTTTTCAACAATAATCTTGAGTTGATTATGCCAGCTTTCTGCTTATTTCATGCGCTTTCCCTGTGTCTGAGCCCTCTTCTGTCTTGCTGTCACAGCTGCCCTCGGCTTTGATGATAAGATTGTTGGCGGCTACGAGTGCCGGGATCACTCTGTCCCCTGGCAGGTGTCGCTCAATAATGGCTGGCATTACTGCGGAGGAACCCTGATCAACGACCGCTGGGTTGTCACTGCTGCACACTGTTACAAGTCAGTTATATTCATTTATTTATGTCAGTAACGCACACAGTTTCCCCCTGTTTCTTATATGTGTGCATGTTTGGTTTTGAAAATGTATTGCTTTTTATTGCATTGCAGGGTGTTTTTACTTATTATACAGTCATGAAAAAAACATTAGACCATTGTTTTCTTCAATTTCTTGTTCATTTTAATGCCTGATACAACAAAGGTACAATTGTTTGGAGAAATATAATGATAACAACAAAAATAGCTGATAAGAGTTTAATGTAAGAGCTGATATCTAGCCATTGTCCATGGTTTTCTTGATTATAACCAACAATTATTATCAAGAAAAAAAAATTGAAGAAAACAAGGGTGGTCCAATATTTTTTTCTATGACTGTATATCTACTTTACTTATTTCTATTATTTAATTTACTGTTTGGGTAGCTTAATCTATAATGATACATCAGAATTTATGAATACTGTGTATTAAGAATCTCAATGTGTAAAGTAACTAGTAACTAAAGGTTTCAAATAAATGTAGTGGAGTAAAAAGTACAATATTTACCTCTGAGACCTACTGGAGTAGAAGTACAAAGTAGCATCCCACCACTGAATATAAATAAGAGTTATTGACTCTCAGGGGTGAGGACATCGAGCTGCGTCTGGGTGAGCACCACATCGGGTACAAGGACGGCCCCGAGCAGTTCATCGCTCCCGCCGTCATCATCCCCCACCCAGAGTATGACCGCTACACCATCAACAAGGACATCATGCTGATTAAACTCGCAGAGCCAGCGCAGATCAATCAGTACGTGAAGCCCATCGCTCTGCCACGCAGCTGCGCCCCTGCAGGCACCCAGTGTCTGGTGTCCGGCTGGGGAGCCACACAGAGCCCCTGTAAGTCTTATTGATCATTTATAAACATATAAAACCCTCAGATCAGCAATCTCAAATCATTTCCATTATGAACATTTCCCTTACTATCTCTATCTATTGTTCCTGGGTAAGGGGGTCCACTTAACCCAATTTCCTTGATGGTGATTGATGTGTTATGAGCTCTTGACAATATCTTAACCAGATCCTTTATTCATACTTTTTCTTCAGTAAAATCAAAATTACACAGATATAGTACCATATAACTCATAGAAATGTAATGTTTTAGTATCTTTTGTAAAACGTATCACATTTTATGGCATTCCCAAGAATATATATAAGTGTATATAAGGCATAATTGTGATACCAAAAAAAAACAGATTTCTTAAATGTTACAGACCCCCCCCCCTAAAAAAAAACACACACACACACACACACAAACAACGATCATTTAATTTAGTAAAAAATTAATAAAGCATGAAAAGATTTGGATTGCTCTTTAAATTGAAATTAATTTAATACAATTTAATTAATAAACCATTAAAAGATCCGGATTGCTCTTTAAAATAAATTAAATTAAATTGCATTAATTATAATTTGATTTAATTTAATTTAATCCCAAAAGATCTAGATTGCTTTGGGAATTATATATATTAATATATCATATTATCTGTGCCAAAGTTATGTTCAAGGAGAAAAAGTTTTTCAGTGTCACAGGTCAAAGATGACCTCATGATTTGAAGGCTGTGACCACAGATGTCGAAATGATGATGATGATTAAAATGTCTGACTGTGTTTGTGTGTCCCAGTCGGTTGTCTGAAGTGCCTGAACTGCCTGGATCTGCCCATCCTGCCCCAGGAGGACTGTGAGCGCTCCTACCCCAACAGGATCACCTCCTCCATGTTCTGTGCCGGCTTCCTTGAGGGAGGAAAGGACTCCTGTCAGGTATGTGACTGAAAAAATTATAAAGAAAAAACTGTTTGTGTTTTGTCTATTACGTTTCATGTGACAAAATAAATAATTTTATTCAATATAACAGGTTTTATGTACTGTCATGTTTTTGATTTTGGCCACTTAATTGCCATTTGTTGATGGCAGATATCTCCTCAGTTCATATGTGTTTTTATTCTCTACTCTTTATTATTATTCATAACATAACTCCTATTACATTTTTGTTTTATATGTGATCTTTATGGTTTAAGCAAGTGATTTTTCCCATCTTTTCCATCAGGGAGACTCTGGCGGTCCTCTGGTGTGTAACGGGGAGCTGCAGGGTGTGGTGTCCTGGGGTTGGGGCTGTGCTGAAGAGAATCGCCCCGGTGTTTACGCCAAGGTGGGTACACACAAGTTTCCTGTGTGAAAAATACCAACATTATCTTTAATGTCTCCTAAATGTTTAATGTTACACTAACACTTCAGAAAGCAATTGTGTATAATTTATAAACTGAATGTCGCCTCCACAGGTCTGCCAGTTCACTGACTGGATCCACTCCACTATGGCCTCTCACTGAAGTCTCTCTGTAGAGGAAAGCTCAGATCTGTCTGCTGTTCATTTCATGTCAACACTATTTCTTCATGTTTTATGAGGAATATATTTATTCAGCTTTACTAACCACTTCATGACCTCTTTGACTGTATGTGGAATGTTTGGCAATGACAGTAATATCATCATGAATAAAAAACAACAGCTGTTTCTTGAACTTTATTTACACATATTTATTGTGTACACAGTGTCTTAAAGCACGTTTTTAGAGTGCCGTTTTCATGCCATTAGACTAAAAGTTAACTATCACTGCAGTGCTTTTATATGAAAACATATTCTAACACTATTTCAATCACAAATGGTGAATATTTCCTTGAAAATAAAACTTTGTTTTGAAATGGGTAAAAAATATATGTAGTAACCAGGTGTGGCGGCAGTGGGCGGTAGCGTCACAGAGTGTCACATGTAATAAACAGGAGAGAGACACCGAGGAAGAGAAGACGAAGAAGAAGGCGACCATGTTGATTTAAAGGAAGAAGAAACACAATAGAGGCGATTTATTTCAAGTAAAAAATCAGTTATTAATGTGAATTGTAAAGGGAGCAGTTGATCAACCGCACACTGAGTACACCTTGTTAAATAACAGAGGAACTGAGGTAGGTTTGCGGTGACGTTGAACCGTCCAATTTCCGTTAAAAACATCCGAGTTGTTGTGAGCTGTTAGCACAAAGCTAACGTTAGCGAGTGGAGTTATTTGTGCTAAATTAGCCCCGAGGCTAACGAACCTGCTAATTTGGTGTTAATCATACATTAACGAAGAATGTCACGATATATAATGATATAGTCGCTAAACTTTACACGCCTAATTTTATTATTTGTGCTTAAAAGCTCAATAAAAGTCTTCGAGTGTGGAAACGGCTTAGCTGTTCGCTAGCTCTGAGCTAACTGGCTTAGCTTTAACTCAGTAGCAGTTAGCCCAGCGGAGCTAATGCTGCTTCACCTGAGCCGCGGCTTTAAGGTAACGTTAAGTTATTGTTTTAGTACAGTAAGACTAGTAGAACCAAATAGATAGTTGGAATAGTTTGAAGTTAAGTTTTTCGTTGTGAACAAATTTTAAAACATAACTTGACGTTCATCTGAGTGGAAACACGAGCCAAAGGTTTAAAACTCACTAAAGTAAATTAACTAACAAAGTTAATGTGGTAAGAGCATCAGCAGACAGTTAATATACACGCTGTTATGCTTTAATGTATATTAGCCAGACATGGTCTTTACTGTGGGTCAGTCTTATTTTAACCCTTTGATGCACAACATGGGTCATCATTCAGTATTCCAGGTCTTCCTCAATTAACTTGTTTTTGATCATACATCTAATTTTTTTGTTTTCATTGGATAAAAATGATAATAAAAAAATACTTTTTTTGGATTAAAAAAAACTTTTTTTATCAGTATGTTTCTAATGCACAAAGTCATTTTTGCCAAATGTTGTGCATTGGAAGGTGTTTACACGTTATCACCAATTCAAAACCTGACAAAGAAGACAAATAATAACTATCCTATTTTGTTAAATTTGTCTTTTTCCAATGGAAATTATTATTTGGTGGCTCTAATAAGTCTCAAATGTTAAAATATGTGATTTTCCAATGTAATCTGGTGGTTCTAAAAACTCTTTCAAAGTTAAACCTTAAAAATAAGACATATATAGTTACACATATACTAAAATTGTTAATTCAGTGTATCACTCGCATTACTTGATGTAATAATACAAAACTATTTTTCTTCATAAAATATGAAAGGAAAAATGGAATTTAATCTGTTGTAATAAAAAAAAAAAAGATATTCAAACACAGCCATGAAATAACATGGGAAATGAATGCGGGTCATTTTTGACCCATGTTGTGCATTAGAAGGTGTTTATATGTTGTGCATCAAAGGGTTTAATTCTGGCAGTTTGGGCTTCGCTAATCGGCCTCAGAAGATTGCCACCTGGCAGGTTCACCTGTGCAATCTTAAACCAAACCATTTAACTAATTGGCTGTTAAAGCCTTTCACTGTGGTGAGGTCTAGCGAGGTATAGTGTTTTTATTATTTAACCTTTTATTTAACCAGGAAATATCCAATTGAGATTAAGAACCATTAACAACCTTTTTCAAGGGAGCCCTGGCCAAGAGGCAGCAAACACAAAATACAGTTACATAATTACGTACCTTAAACGCGTTATGAGAAACAAGTGCATATTGTGGAATTGGCCTCAATAACTCAGTTTGGATTTTAAAGTGCTCAAAGAAATTAATTCAGTTAGTTTCAAGTCTTTCTGTAGCATATTCCATGCATAATGTGCAGCAATTGATCTTGTGTGTTTAATAACATTGCACCTTATTATTTCTCGATTTGTCTATCATTGCTTGTTTGGTGTGTAAAATGTCAGTAATAAAAAGTACCCATCATAAGTTACTAGTGACAAAAATTAATGAAACAGCTTTTTCAAAAGATCAAATCAGTGTTTGATTTTATTTGAAATTATTCACAACTTGGCTAGTGAGAAAAAATTATTTGGCACAAAAAAATGTACGTTTCAGGCAATGCCAGACTACTTTGTTTGTTTAGCACATTTGATACACTGGGGCAATTCAGTGTGCTAGACAGGATTAAAATACAACAAATCTAGGAATTGCAATTTAAAATCACTAAAGGTTAATTACATGAGATTAAACTTTTTCTTGTCAGAACACAGGTAATGACATAGGTGCAAAGAGCAGTAAAGTGCAGCAGATTATATTTAGAATCATCTTTATTGGCCAGGTACAGGTGCATATACTCTGAATTTGGTTCTGTTTTGTTTGCTCTCATACAGAAATACAAATATTAAAAATGGCAAAGAAGACGAGAAAAATATGTACAAGGACAGGTTGGTATACATATGTACAGGAGTGTAGTGGTAGAAACAGATTGTTATAAAGTGTCTTTTAAAGACATAAAAAATACATACATTTTGTAATTGTTTTTATTTGATGAACAACTTAAACATTTTTCCAGATTGAGTCAGTTACCTGTTAATTGCCTGACTGGTTAACCTACTGCTCATGTTTTGTTTTAAAATCTTTTGGTTGAATGTTTTTTAGGTTACAAGTTTGAGTTGTTGGCTGACTTTGAGGAGGCAGCGCGTTGATCACGGCCACACTCACACACGTCACACACCGACCTGAAGACCTGTGGTGTCTGGGAGGAGAGAGGGTCGAACACCTGGAGGAGAGAGAGGAAACGCACACTGAGGACTTAAAAGGGGTAGAAAGCTTTTTGGCTTTGGACTAGAAAACCCCTTGTATTTGTGAATTCAGGATCCAGTTTTTTCACACAGTGGAGCGACGTATATCCACACAGTGGAAATAAACGGAGAGCATTACAGACTATATGATTTTGGGGGAAAACTTGTACAAAGTTGGACATCCTTTTTTTTCAAGGACAGGGATATTGAGCAACTCTATGGACTCAAAGTGGAAAGAAGAAATATCGTTCAATTTAGAAACAGAAGTTTAAGCATTGAACTAAGATTATATTGAAGAGGCTGTTCCCCAAGTTCAGATTGCCTTAGTTGTTCTATTTCAGGACTTGAACCGCTTTGATACTTGTTCACATATAATTTTTCTATATTGTGGGCAAGTATATTCATGCATATGAATGCAATTTTCTCTTCATTTCGAAGAGCTCTTGTGTAAAAACGTGTTTTTTTTTGTTGTTGTTCTTGTACGTCAGTCACTCTGTTGTTGAAGGGGACCGAACTGCACGTACATGTGTATATGTAAATACTACGAATTGACTTCTGTTGTAAAAGCTTTGGACTTAAAAAAAAAGAATAGAGAATATCGTTTGTTAATGCTTTATTAAACTTTTTTACTTTTGAAGAGAATTTTTAAAAAGAAAAACCTAAGAGGCAAAAATCTAATACTTTGAAGAAAAAAAACAAAAGCAAGGAAAACAGGAAAAATGGCAACTGCCAGAACAGAAAACGTTGGCCCAGTCGTCATGGGACTGAACAAGCAGAACGGGCAGCTCAGAGGACAGACCAAACCAGCTTCAGTCCAGCCAGCACCCACAACTCAAGGGAAGGCTTTGGGGGCACCCCAGATAGCAGGCGGTGCCACTCAAGACGGAGGAGGCATCAAGTTTGGAGATGACTGGAAAAAGAGCCTAAAGCTCCCTCCCAAAGACAACAGGGTCAAAACCTCAGTGAGTCAAACTCGATCAGTTTCTCATATATTACTGTACCTTAGAACAAGTTTTCTACTGTCGTCCTAACCGTTCTGTGTCTACTGTAGGATGTGACGTCCACTAAGGGGAATGAATTTGAAGATTACTGTCTCAAAAGAGAACTCCTGATGGGCATCTTTGAGATGGGTTGGGAGAAGCCTTCCCCTATTCAGGTATGGCTCTTTTTTTTTACTAGATGGGCCTAAAGTGATCATCATACCTCAACAATAATTATTAAGCATAGCTTTTTAAAGCCTTTACACACTGCCATCGTGACAAATAAATGACAAGTACTTGCCTGCAAATATTTAGCATAAAACTATATTTTTACAAGTATTGACTTGTTTAGTGTATAAAGGCTTTTAGTGTCTTTCCTTTGTTCCCTGCAGTCTTATTCGTTGTATATATTTAAATGAAAGATCTTGACCTTTTGTCAAAGCAAACTAGAGATGTCGCAGGTTTTTTTAAGCATTACAGACACAGACCTGTCATTGTCGAAGATGTGAGACACAGGCTATATTTTTCACAACTTGGCAGACCTTTTAATGAATAGTTCTTGTTCATATAATGTAATGTCAGTGGTTGAGTGAAATCAATATGTGGATGAGAGAATTATTGCAGAGTTATGAAGTATCATGCTGCAGTGCAATAAAAAGGATAATATTTTTGTTTCCTTGTAGGAGGAGAGCATTCCCATTGCCCTGTCTGGGCGGGATATTTTGGCTCGGGCTAAAAACGGAACAGGGAAAAGTGGAGCCTATCTCATCCCACTGCTGGAGAGAATAGACCTGAAAAAGGACCACATACAGGGTGAGACACTGTGTGCTGTTTTATACAGTTACACTCATCCTCCACCCTTAACCATCGACCCTTTACTTCTCCTCTAGCTTTTTTCTCGTCCCCTCATCCCTTACTAGTACATAACTTTCATATTTATTTATATTTTTGCATTAGCAATTGTCATGGTGCCCACCCGTGAGCTGGCACTGCAGGTGAGCCAGATCTCCATCCAGATCAGCAAACACCTGGGGGGAGTCAAAGTCATGGCCACCACCGGTGGCACCAACCTGCGAGATGACATCATGCGTCTGGATGAGACCGGTAAGAAGCCACGGTGTATCTCACTGACCTACTTCTTGATATTCTGCCCACTACACACACTGTTATGTTCTGACAAACACACACAGTATCAGACATTAATACATCCAGTCTGCATGTTGGTTTATGCAGTTCAGCTTGTGTTCTTTTCTGATTCCTTTTAAAAGTGTACAATTTGAGCATTAATAGGATTAAAGGTACAAATGTGATGACAATCATATCTCAGTGTTTGATATTTTTTGTCTTTCTTTCTACTTCAGTGCATGTGGTCATCGCCACGCCTGGTAGGATCCTGGACTTGATAAAGAAGGGAGTTGCAAAGGTGGATAGAGTCCAGATGATGGTGATGGATGAGGTAAACATGACTGAATCTGCTCCTAATCAGTAGAATATACTGACAATGACTAACACTTTTTAACGTCTGATAATCTGTTATTTGATTTGAATGAAAATCAGCTTGTTTTTCCAGGCCGGAGCTTTGTCTGCATCATGTTTAATTGTCTGCGTTTCCTCTCAGGCGGATAAGCTGCTGTCTCAGGATTTTGTGGTGCTCATCGAGGATATCATCAGCTTCCTGGCCAAGAACAGGCAGATCCTGCTCTACTCTGCAACCTTCCCCATCAGCGTGCAGAAGTTCATGGTGGGTAGTCGGCTAATTGCTGCACCACTCAGCCAACCCGATGGCTCTGGGCCACTTGGCACCACTTGGCTCACACTGCAGACCAAGCTGTTCTCACACTGTGCCCAGATCTGTGTTTGTGTCTGTGTGTTTTATATGTTTCCAGGGCTGTCCTTGTCTAAAACAGTTCAGCCAACAGTCAGTTTTTCAGGAAACTACATATGTAAATGCTTCTCAGGCTATAGTCAACCAAAGCTAATATTAAACCCGAAACAACAATGCATTTCATTACTTAAGTGAAGTCTTTCAGGCTTGTACATTTGTAAAATTCTATGTATTTAAATGCACACACTCTAATCTATTTATTCTATGTGTCCTTGCTGTAGGCCAAGCACCTTCAGAAACCCTATGAGATAAACCTGATGGAGGAGCTGACTCTGAAGGGCATTACTCAGTACTACGCCTACGTCACGGAAAGGCAGAAAGTCCACTGTCTCAACACGCTGTTCTCCAGGGTAACTGACTTACTCTAAATTCACCAGCCATGCATTTCATTTATTTCATTCAATAATGAAACGGTGGCTGCACAGGGAAAGGATTAATATATAGAGAGTACAGAGAGATACAGAGAAAATGTATATAATAGACCTTAATGGTAACAGAAAAAGTAGGTTGAATAATAATAGAAATCAGCAGGGCTTAAGGTTCTTCAGCACCACATAAAATGTCAATGCTTTGTACAAATTTCCCCCTGTACTACTTTTCAGGCTCACAAATCTTTTCTTGCTCCAATCCCTGAATCGTAAATAGGATAGAGAAAGAAAACTTGTAAAATTGTCTCTCTGTTCACTGAGTAGCATAATGGATTTTCAGGACACAATGTCTCTTTTCCAGTCTGAGTTTCAAGGAGGGAAAGAATCCTTCCACTTAAATAAGATGGCTTGTCGAGCCAGTGAAGAAGTAGAAGCCAACAGGTTCAGTTTGGCTTTTGGCAAATCCAAAGATGGAGCAGTGCCAGAAATGTTAGTCAAAGGATTTGGCTCACTTTGGTGGTGAAGTGTTTCCGAAGTAGTTTTAAAGACTGATGTCCAAAAAATTACCAAAGAAGGACAAGACTAGACGGGATGTTGAGGAGTAGTTTGGCGAGTGTGCTGAGGATTGTGGTAATGCTTGTGTCCAGGAGTTTACACCAGTCATTATGGTGCTCTGTTTCCCCCCTGAGAAAGTATTTTATATATGTAGGAGAGAGGCAGCAGCACTCATGTAGGGTCCACATCTATCAAATTTATTTTAGATGTGTTGAAACGATCCTTCCATGCATTTTAAACTGCCCACTGCCATTACTACATTCACAGAACACTTCTCATATTACTGTGGTGCAAAAGCTTTTTTTTTTTTTTAACTCCATGTGTTGCTGTTTATCATAAACAAAAAAGGCCTGACACAATACAGCAGTGCATTTTTAGTTGTTGAAAATTTAGTCTACTTTTTTATGGTTGCATCGTATGGGGGTGAAATGTAACATCTCCAACACATCGTGATCCTTAATGTGTTCTTTTTGTTCGTCTCTGTCACAGCTTCAGATCAACCAGTCGATCATCTTCTGTAATTCAACTCAGAGGGTGGAGCTCTTGGCCAAGAAGATCACTCAGCTGGGCTACTCCTGCTTCTACATCCATGCCAAGATGATGCAGGTGAGGACAAGAAGCAGCTGAGAAAAAAGTTTTCTTTATGCCTTTTTAATGTACTCTTATATTTATACTTGTAAAAATGTTTTGATTGTCTTAAATAGTCTCTTTTATGGCATTTAATGTCTTGTTTGTTTTTCAGGAATACAGAAACCGTGTATTCCACGACTTCAGAAATGGACTCTGCAGAAACCTCGTCTGCACTGGTGAGTTTCTGTACTCTCACACGTCAGAACTATCCAGTTAATGTTACCCAGAAAACCACTGTAGTTATGAGACTGAAATCTTAATTTCTTCCACTAGATCTCTTCACCAGAGGTATTGACATCCAGGCTGTCAACGTGGTCATCAACTTCGACTTCCCCAAGAACGCTGAGACTTACCTCCATCGTATTGGAAGATCAGGTACGTTTACGCCTTGATAATGTGCACTGCTTCATTTAATTGAAGCTTCACTGTCCCATTTGAGGAAACTGGTTTGAAAACAGGATTTAGAAGAAGAATGCAAAGCAAAATCCTGATAAACATAAGCAAAAAAATACACAGTCTGTAATGTGCAATCTTTGAGCAACCTTATGTCCGGCTCCGACTGCACAGTGTTTTTGTCTTGTACAATGGTCATTTTGTCAGATTAGTTGGTTGGAGTCATAAAATCTTGCCCTGACTTGACTGGGAGACATGACAAGTCCACACATTGGTCCATGACCGGTCATAGCTCAACGTCTTTCACGGCAAGCAGGATGACTTTCAGGAACAAGACTGTATGAAATGGATAAATAGAAGAGATAAAATAATCAAAAACACTATGTAATTATTGGTAAATTGATGGATTTAAAAATAAACACTGATTGTAACCTAAAAGCGTAATGCCACCAACCATGGCTGTCTATCCCATTAACGTGAGCACACTCTTCCTCTTGAACTAAAGGCTGAACTGATTAGATTTTGGTCATTAAGGTCACTGTGAACTCACAAAATACACTGTCCATAACTCAGGAGTTCATAGCTACGAAAGGTATATGAATGTCTTATGGGATCAAATGAAGCAATGAGATTTTATTGCCAAAAGGTCAACTTTACTGTGATTGTGGCTACATTTCATATTTGGTTGGACACTGAATTGGGGACAGTAATGTTTAGACGACGACCGTGAAACTCTTATTAAAAATGAATATTAAATCTTCACTCCAGATATGGATATAAACTCCAGCGTGACTGGTGGGGTGGTAATTCTAATCATATTCTCTTGCTCTCAGGGAGGTTTGGTCACCTGGGCTTGGCCATCAACCTGATCACATCAGAGGACCGCTTCAACCTGAAGGCCATCGAAGACCAGCTGGTGACCGACATCAAGCCCATTCCCAGCAGCATCGACAAGAGCCTGTACGTGGCCGAGTTCCACTCGTCCGGCGCTGACTGTGACGTGGAGGAGATTGAGGAGAAACCAGGACGCCAACAGGACAGCACCTAAAAACAGGTGAGAAGAGATCATTTTTTTGTTTTACTTTTCCTGCATTAAAAACTTACGACTCGTCTTTCTAACCAGTTTTTATCCCCCCACCTCCAGGACACACCGGGCTTTTGCACAGACATCAGCGCTTGCACACAGGCTTCAGGCAACTCTTCAGTTTCTCACTTGTTTTCAGAGCCTGTTGAATGGATGTAAAGGCTGTTTTTTTTATGTTTAAGCATTTCCTTATCTTTTCCTCAAAGAGAGCTGCCTCATTTGTTTTTTAAGTTATTGAGAAACTCTATTGTTTTGCACCAAACTCAGAACGGACCGTGCATCCTGCGTATGAGCTTAGCCTACTTTCCCGAGGATTTCTCTTGGTAAGACGGCACTTGCTGTCAAAACGGAGAGAGCAATGCAGAAGAGTATCAAAGCTGTTTTGAACCGGTCGTTCTTGGAGACAGTTTTCATTGTCCGCGGCGAGTTTGGCCTCTTTTTAATGTTACAATGGTGCACTTACACCAGCCATCAGTCTGTCCACTTACACTGTTGTTGTCACTTAAGTGCCTTACTTACTCCCATGTGCACTCATCCATTCATAGCCTGCTGTCTTCTGTGGCGCAGCAGAGTACGAGCACAAATACGATGAATTTAATAGTAACCCGAGTTTATTTAAAAACATCCATTATGCAAGGGAAAAAGACAACACACACACCTGCTGAGAGGTGCGTCGAAACACGGCTCCTTAACAACCATCCTGAATGTGAACGTTTATTTTTAATGTGAACGTTGCAATAAAAAAAGGGCAGCTTTATTTAAGTACTGCGTGACTGTTTTTCCCTTTCACTATGAATATTACATGAGCAGAGTTAATACGAGAAGACGGCAAAAAAAGACACAAGCCCCCCCACCCCCATATACTGATTCATGGATGTTTAAGCCTGCAGCCACACAAACAGCGCAGCGCAGGAGATGAATAGCAGCCTCATGTTGTTGCATTGTGGCTGTCGCTGGTGTGCAGACGGCTTTTTGTCTGGACGTTCTTTTACATTAAATAACCATATTGGGCTGGTGAATACTGTAAACCCATCGGCCACTGAAGCTGGAAGATGACAAACTGGTTTCCTCTCCTGCTTGCTGCTGCAGCACAGGACTAATGCATCAGAGGCTGGTTCACAACAGCTTTGATAGTAACATTAATAAGCTGATACATAAATTAGAGTATCGATAGGTCTTTTGTGGAAGTTGGTGCAAAACAATCGTTTATTTTCTGTAATTTTCTTTCCTTTTGTCCCCCGGGTTGCTTCAGATTCTTTTGAAACTACAAGTTGGAATTAATTACAGGAGCATTTTTGCAAATAAGGTTTTGTTTAAGCCCCATCATGACAAAATTGAAGTTGGTGAATGTATTAGTTGCCAATGTGAAACTCTCTCGCCCAGTGGTTGAATGCCAAGCTCTTTATTTGACACTTGTATTGCTGCTGCTGCATTAGAAACTCCTCTTCAGGCTTTGCTTTTATGAAAATATATTCTGAATATATAAAAAGGGTTTCATGGACCACCTGGTGGTAGAACTGGCTCAGACCACGTTGACCTTCAATTGAACTAAAACTAAAATCAGAGAAAAGTCAGTTTTCTTCATGCAGCAGCAGCGGTATCTTTCTTTTTTTATATATATATATAATTATAAACATGTGAGGGACGTGCTCTGTGTTTGAAAGCAAAATTGTAGCATCTTCTGAACAGGCAGCTGTGACTTCTTTGTTTTTGTCCTCCCCTTTACAGAGCGTCACTAATGTTAAAAAAAGACATAAAAAAGAAAATATTTTTGCTTTTAAAATTTATTTTTGATGTTGCTTCAAGCAGTTTCTTATGGAAACCCATTTCTAAAAAAATGAGATGAAAACTTGTGTTGAAACAACAAAAGATCCTCTAAATCATAACTTTTCTCAAAATAAAGATTTGGTATCTCGAAATAATGAGTGTAAAAAGCGCAAAATAATGAAAAACTTTGCCACGATACGGATTATTTTGAGATACTTTTTTTATTTTGGGAGTTTAACTTTCTTTTTTCTTTTAAATCAATTATTTTCAAGATACAAATGTATTATTTTTAAAAAAAAATTCTCAGCATTTTTAGATACCGACTCGTTAGTTATGGTTTCTGTTTTTTAAATATTTTTTAAAGATGCAAAGTTCTTATTTTTCAGAATTTATTATTTTGAGATAGTGAGTCACTATTTCTATTAAGATCTTTATTCCTCCAAAGTTTCTCACTATTTTGAGATATAATCAAAAAATATTATTCAGAAAGATTCTCTAGTCTATTTTGAGGTAATAACTCATTTTCTCATTTTTTGCAAGACATAATCTTATTTTGGGACAATTTCTCCGAAGTTTGAGAGTTTCTCAAAGACAAAAGATGATAAATATTTTTGAAATATTCTAGGTTTGTTATTTGAGATACTTAATCATTATTTTGAGAAAGAATGATAATGACTTACAGGACCTTTTTTTTTCATCACATGGTGGAAATGGGTTTCCATACTTTGACAAGGGGAGGGAGGGGACTGTGAGGCTTTAGCACTGGGTAATTTTTTTTTTTTTTTTCTGGGTGGGTTTGCAGAAGCCAAGTGTTTTATCAGATGCTCTTTGGGCATCTTGAATCGTTCCTTCTCTCTGGTACTTAAAGCAAAGACAAAAGCTTTGATTTAAAGTTGTTTATCCCTCAAAGTACGCAAAAATACCTTGTTTTCTTTGTGTTTTTAAGTGCCAGAGAGAGTGTTAAGTTATACAGGAGATAGTTTCTGGAAAGAATCGCAGCACTGAGATCTTCTCAAATCTGTTCCACGTTTGTGTGACGGATGATTGAAAGTGCTGCGATTTGTTTTCTCAGCAACTCGATCCGTTTTCCTCGAGGGCAATCTTTATACGAGGTGTTATGAATCATTTTGAGGAGGCTAAAATTGTAAATGATTCATTGTTTACACTAGTCGTTTACAATTATACGTTAAATAGAAAAAAAGAAAATACTTTGCTTCATGAGCAGGAGGAGAATTAATTTTTTTTTTTGTTTCTTTTTTTTTCTTGAAATAGATTTTCAGGATTTACATTGAAGCAAAACCAAAAAAGGAGAATGTCGTATGAGTGTTTGTAAAAAGAGAGACGTGTGTGTTTGAATGAGGTGTGTATGAGACTGTTTGAGCAAGGTGTGTGTGTGAGACTGTTTGAGCAAGGTGTCTGTGTGTGTTTGAGTGTGAAAGAAAGTGTGAGATGTCTGTTTGAAGCTGTGACAGGCTGTTTAAAAATCATTACGCTTACATGCAGCATTGACTAAACCAGAAAATCAGATGGTTTCAGAGAAATTGGATCAAACTTGTGTGGATGATTTGGAATAAGTGAAACTGTCAATAGTTTGAGGCTGCATGTAAGCTTAATTGTACTTCTTTTTTCTGTGTTTCTGTGTGCAGACTCGTCTTGTGTCTCTGTTGGCGATGTCTTAAATATCAGTATGGCTGTTTACAGTCGTCAGGGACGTGATTTCTGTTTGTTTGTTTGTTTCTCTGTTTCATCCTCCCTCTTCCTGCAGGAGCTCAAGTTCGTGGACACAAACCAAATTTCTAATGAGAAATTTCCACTTTTCTGTTCTTTTTCTCTGTTCTATGTCCCCGATCACGTCCCTGACAGTCGTTCTATAATCTCCTTTGTGATCCAAATAACAGCAATGATTCCACGTACATTTATAGTTAATTCAATTGAGACTCAGTGGAGATAGTTGTGGAATTTTTTGACAAATTTTTGACAAAGGTAGCTTTAAAAAAATCCCCCCTTTGCTTTTGAATAATAGACATTAACCCAGACTCATGCCTGGAATTTGCTCCCAAAACAAGAAAGAAAAACTACCTTTTATTACTAAATTCAACTTTTTTAGTAGCTCCAGCCAGATGTTTTATTGGTTATGATAACAGTTTCCTTAAACACAATAACTGATAAGTGGAGCTACAAAACTGAGACAAGTTGTAATAAACTGTATTGAACTCATGCATCCACTGTCACAAAGGAGGTTATAATGAATGCAGTTATGAATGTTGAGTGATTCTGTTGATTTTGTCATCCGGTGATGTCAAGATGTCCGTCTGTGTGTGTGCGCACTCTCTGGCCTCTGGAGTCAGGAGTGTGGACGGGAGCGGGGGGGGGGGGGGGGGGTGGTATTTGTCAAACTTGTTTCAAAAGGGTTAAAAAAAAAATGAAATTTGAAAAGGGTGAGGATTTGGATGCAAAAATGGCAGTTTAGGAATTCTGCACATGCTAAATTGGAGGAAGCAAAACAAGAATTCTTGAATTTAAACTAGTTTTAATGGCTGAGCTGCCTCTAATATTTCTACTGTGCATCGCTGAATTGAATTGGATCTCCTAATTTGCTGCACTAACGTAGACTCACCCACGCTTCAGGCCATTTCAGCCAAATTTAAAGCTGAACTCAGCAGAGTCGTAGTGAGCTGAGGGTCAAGTCTCAGTAGTATTCCTCTGCAACATGGATAAGAACTCTCTAAATTGGCTCTCAAATTATTTTTGTTTTAATGTAGCTGAGGATAAAGTTGCAGCCGTGGTATTTTCTCTACAACACAGATAGGAAGGAGTGGTAAAACAAAGTAACTTTAAATTGGCTCATAAAAATGTTGGTTCAGTCGATCCCTCATTCTTAAAAACAAAGTTTTCCTATAAAAAAACAACTACCTTTTTATTTGAATTGTTCAAACCTCTCTGGACTTATTTGGTACCTTGGTGGCCCTGCTTCTCCCAAAACAATTTCTCAGCCCCATGTTCGAGTGAGTTATCATTTTGGACTTGTAATAACCTAAACTCATGTTTCGGATGTCTATTTATTTTCCATCCTCACTCTCACTTGACTTCCTTTTCTTACCATTAGTAAAAAGAACTCACAGGTGGTACCAGAAAAATGACATATTTGCATTGTTTTGTTTTCTTTCCTGACAAAATGCATTGAAGAGGCACCAAGTACTTGATCACTCTGTCCTCTACTGTTGTAACATGGAAATACATGCAGGGGTTATAAAAATTCAATAAATTGAACTGAAATTTACGCTGCCTGGTCTCTAATTTTATTGCATTGATGTCATTCAAATACATGATGTGGTGTCTGAGCTGTGACAGCAACCATTCTGTGGTGTTTTTGGTATGGAGAATGAATATATTTAATTGTAAAAACAAAAAAGCTTAAAGATATAATGTACACTTATCTTGTGGACATATGTGGACTATTTGCCAAAATCGAATCAGAAAACCTTACATATTTCATTTTGAATATACACTATATTCTGTAGGAATAACCATGAATGCAGAACAAAATTACTAACCATTAGTTGACTTTTATGCACTCCCCCCATTTTTTTTTGTTACAGAAGTAAATAAAATAAATTTAAATGAAAAAGGGAGGGAGTAGCAAAGGGAAAATGGTGTAGAAATAAAAAAAATGGTTTAAATGTATATATTGTATATGTAGTATGTAATATATAAATCTAAATACGAAAGTACTAAGTTATTTAAAACATCACTTTATGTCAACATTAATGAATTGATTGATTGCTACATTAATTTTTAATATCATTGTTGGCAGCCTTAATGGTATATTTTATTTATGTATCTTATACGTAGTTCTTGGCCTTCCTTTCCTGATACCTTAACCTTGTAGCACAGCACAGGTGTGACTCTGCTCCCTCATTAGACCTCACAGTGAAAGCAGCAGAGCTCTGTGGCCCCTGAAAGCTGCTGCTGCGTGGAGTGGATACAGAGAGAGGAGCTACTGTGTGTCAACTACAAACTCAAAAACAACGTGTTTTTAAAATCGTTGTGACTTTGTACTTAGACCCTCCGGCTGCCTTTTGACCTTGAAGACGTTCCTTCATAACGTTTTACAACGCCGCTCTGCTGTCGGCAGCTCTCCGCCAATCGGTGACCTCAAAATCAAACACCCCGCCCCTCTGCAACAAGCTAGCCAATTGTGTTTAAGAATCAGTGTGGCGTCATCGCCTTAAAACCACGCCCTCTATTCACCTAACGGATATTGCGAATGACATTTGATTCAGCGAATCATTTCTCAGGGTTGTAGCCCGGCATCCAATCATAACGCGTCTTGAGCAAATGGGCGGGACTTTAGCGTCATTCGCTTCTTCTTCTGTGGTGCTATCGAATTCCGGCTGCATCGTCCTCTGGAAATCACAACGTGAGTAGCTGTCGTTTGCTGTTTTTATATAACAAAAGGGTTACCTGGAAACTTGTGGACCTATTAACTGCTTTTTCCGACAGTTTAAAGCTAATAAAGTGGTACTTGTTTTCTCTCACAGGCAGCAACCTTTTGTTTTAAGCCTGACAGCTGCTGGTTGGAAGCTAGCTTAGCTAGCGTAGCTAACTTTTCCATACTGGCTTGTAGGTGAGGCAGGTTTCATTCAAAACATCAGCGACAACTAATAAAGAAATCAGTTAGAAATGAATAGTGTCTTATTTATCTCCATCACACAGTGTTATTTCTGCTTATAATGAGCAGGTCTTTCTTACCTTACAGCTCTAACATCATATGAATGAACAGGATCTGTGTGAAAGGTTACAGGGGCACTCAACGTTTTATACAAATGAAGATCAAATTATTCATTATAAAATGTATTACCTGAGGAGTCCTGAGGCCTGTGACAGAGCTTGTTTAATGTCTTATTTCGCTCTGAACGAAGCTTCCTAACCACAGAGACAATACCTGTGTTAAAGTCTTGAGGGTGGGTTGTGCTCTTTTTATTTATAATTTGATGTAAGTACTACTTTCTGTCTCGCAAAAAGCATTAATGTCAACATCAGATGATTCTAAAAGCTTGCACATATATGGCTTGGTGTTAATAGTGACTAAGAAGGGTGGTATTCCTCCTAATCGGTTAAATAAGCTGGATTGGCTGGTTATATTTATCTCGGCTGATGTTTTCTAATGTATTATATAACCTATAATACATTAACATTAACCACACAACTGTGTTGAGATGTCAGATGACACTCCCATATCTCTACAATCCTCCTTGTACTTCTCTTACATTTCTATATGCAACTTGAGAAATTAGCCACTTGTGGTCCTTTTGTTGACCTATTTTTTTTGCATTTTATGTATATGTTAATTGCTATTTTTACGCTTGCACCTTTTATTTATATTTGCACTCTAACATCCTCTTAAACCTTTTAATTTTTTTGGTTGATTTTATTCTTTTTCTCTTACTTACTTTGACCTTGATTTTAGTTCTTTTAGGTTTCAATTTAACATCTTGGCTTTTTTTTTGTTTTATTGTATAACATTATTTATTATAGCCTTTATGCATCTTTTATTTTTTAATCATGCATACCTCTATACCCTCACCGATCCGCCTTGACTGGGAGGCCATTTGGGTCGCCTCCTGTTCTTAAATGTGTGAGATTTTTTTTAAAAAGCTGACTTTATATTTGCACTCTTTCCTACTTTATATTGCAACTAATGCAGAAAAATTCCCCTCTAGATCTTTGCTTATCAGGACGTGAAGGCTGGACTGTAGAATAAAAAAATGGAACTGAGAATTGAAAGCTGCAGCATTTACTGGGCACGGGAGGTCAAATTACAAGAGACTATTTGGTTGCGTTATGTGAAATTAAGTTTCCAGAATATCCCTGACAGTGGTCAAGAGAAGATATCTTTCTCTGCTTTTCAAGTTTCTCTAAACGCTTTATGTTAAATTGCTCAATACTTCTCAATTATCTGTCCTGCCTACTTCTTAAATCTTAACAGTTCTAATTTAGTTGCATTCATGTTCTCTCTCTCTGGTGTTGTTGTACCTGATGATACTTTTATTTATATATATATATATATATATATATATATATATATATATAACGGCCATCTTCTTTTGTTTTATCCCCTTATTTCTCTCTCCAGAATGGGCAGTGTTTTGGCTGCCAGCTCCCCCAACCCTCCACCTCCTTCCTCTGGTGGTGCTGCTGCTGCTGCCCCCGGGTTGACGGTGCCACCAGGCTTTGGGATGCCTCCGGTCTCTACGGTTATATCCCCGACTGGGGCAGCCTCCGGACAGGAGCAGGAGGCAGAACCACCTCTGCCGAACCCCGGTGCATTTGACGAGTGTCATCGCAAGTGCAAAGGTAAACAGAGATAATTGATAATTGTTTATATTACACAAACAAACTAAAAATTCTGTACCTGTACTACCTGTTTTTGCTCTTCTATTCGTCTTGTATCTAACTGCTTGCATGTTTTTCTTCTCAGAGGTTTTCCCGATGCAGATGGAGGGAGTCCGGCTAGTTGTCAACAAGGGACTGAGCAACCACTTCCAGGTCAGTTATGTTTGTTTTTGCAAAACAAGTTTGAACTGTCTTCGTGCCCTGTATGCAATGCTCTTTGACTATATAAATAAAAATAAAGCCTGAGGACGTCTAACAAGCTCAAGTTTTCTATAAGGTGTTAGTCTGAACTTCATGTGCAGGCTCTCCTGGCATTCAGTAATAAATTAAAAGCAAATGCAGCATTTCCACATTGGATTAGACCAGAGAAAGTGAACTGTAAATGTGTTAAAGGTGCATTTTTAATTTTGTACTCTTAAACTGTCTTGAAGGTGAATCACACAGTGCTGCTGAGCACCATGGGAGATTCCACCTACAGGTTCGGTGCTACATACGTTGGAACGAAGCAGATGGGTCCAGCAGAGGTACGCTGCAGTAAAGTCACAGTGACGACCATCTTAAAGGTGTTTTTATATATGAACAGTGATACAAATGCTCTTTTTGTTCAGTTTTTTCCAGTCATGGTTGGAGACATGGACAACAGCGGGAGCCTTAACGCCCAGATCATCCACCAGGTCTCCAGCAGAATACGATCCAAACTGGCCTTCCAGGTAAAGCTTAAAAAAATGTTTTTTTTATAAATTTTATCCCAATGCAAGCTGATCAGAGTTCTTTCTATTCAGTTTATCCAAATGTTTCTCACTGTGCATGATGTTAACTAGAGCTAGATCGATAAATCGGCAGATTTTAGTATAAGATAAGATGAAAGATAAGAAAGATAAGATGTATTTTAGAAAAAACCTTCATACAAAGTTTGTCCTCAATTTTTTTTAAAGAATGACGATATTAACTTTCCTGATGTCCTTGGGTCAAATTTGATCCAGTTTCAAATGTTTTTCCGTCAGACATTTGGGTGTTTTTAATCTAACTGCCACAAAATAAAATGGATACATTCTAGAAACAAGTATTAAACTTGTGGTAATGAGTTGGTATCAAGATTCAAGGAAGTTTATTGTCATTACGGGAACATCTTGGTACATTAAGTGGAACGAAATGAATGAATGGGACTCAGGTCCCAGTGGGGGAGCGACATTAGAAAATAATATAACACTTGGAATAAAAACAAAAACTAAGGCCCTAAAATAAATAAAAACACTAGACATTGCAATAAAAAGATGATAAAAAGATAACATAGATGAATAAGTGTGTGAGAGGTGGTGTGTGTGGGGGGGAAATACATTAATAAATTGCACACGTATTACATTAAGTTGACTAAGAAGGTGTAACACAATCAGTCACTGTCAAACTCTGTCATCACTTCTCAGACACAACAAAACAAGTTCATGAACTGGCAAGGCGACGCAGAGATTAAAGGAGAAGATTTTACTGCAACAGTTACACTTGGAAACCCAGACGTCCTCGTCGGCTCTGGTAGGTCTTCAGTCAGCATTCTGTCGTCCAAAGACCAGAATTGTTTTCTATCCTTAAATGCTTTAGGATTGTTCTGTCATCTAATTAGAGAGAAAAAAAAAGATTTGTGGTGAACCTGAACACCTTGTTGTTGTCTCCCGTCAGGTATTGTCGTAACACACTACCTCCAGTCCATAACGCCGGCCCTGGCTCTGGGAGGGGAGCTGGTCTACCACCGCAGGCCGGGAGAGGAAGGCACAGTGATGTCTCTAGTCGGCAGGTACACAGGTGAGACACAGGTTATTGTGAGCAGGTTGGATCCAGATTAATTGGACTGAATGAGTCCATAATGTGTTTGTTTTTGTTTTTATTTCCTCTTTACAGGCAGCAACTACATCGCCACGTTGACTCTCGGCTCAGCGGGCGCTCACGCTTCATATTATCACAAAGCCAACGAGCAGGTAACTTTGTCAACCTCAGTTAAAATACATAACAAATAATTTTGTTGTGTAATTTTATTTGAAGAGCAGGTTTCGGGATTTATAATTTCCTTAACCTCCTGATCCCGAAGCAGTTTCAGGCTGTCATTTTTGTTTATTTCTGTCATATTTTACTTAGTGTTGCTTTATTTTTCACTGCACTGTGTAAGTCCTGCACCTCCTATGGAGTCAGCACAATCATGGCTAGAGTGCCCACAAGTGTTACCAATGAAAAGAGTGATTGTCAAAATATAAACAGCCATTCAGTCAGAGATTCGTTGAATTTTTGTCACATCAGGGTTGGTTACTGCTGAGTCATTCGTGTCACAGGAGTGCAGAATTTATAAAGCTTCTACTTATTTTACTAACGGTAAGTGTTTGCCCAGGATGATTAGTTCAGTGACTGGAGATGCACGATATTGGATTTTTTGGCAATATCCGATGTGCCGATTTTTTTGCAACTCGTTTAGCCGATTACCGATGCCAATATTTTTTCCCACACAACTAATTGCAGAGATCTCCATCTCTCTTCTGTAGTGGAATTAGCATACAGTATTGTGGAGCATACTCTTATCACATTTGTTATGTAATATTCAATCCTTGTGCAAAATAAGAAAAATACTTGATGCGTTAAAACTGCATACTTATTTTTGACAATTGCTTTCAAATAAAATACAAAAAGATACATCCTACTTAAAACTTGGATGATGCTCTCCCTGAGATTATCAATAACAATACTCACAATCAGGGCAAATTTCACAATTGACATAATAAGTAAACAAGTGCTTAAGGTGCAACAGAGAGGTGATGTGCAAACAATAAAAAATTCCTAACATATGACAGACATAGGCATCGAGGTTGTGCATTCAATCACCACATTATTTAATCGGCTTATTATTTCGACGGATATCGGTGTGTTGGCCGATGTCCGATAGTTCTTTTTTCAAGCCAATATCGTCCGACACCAATAACGTGCCGATAATATCGTGCATCCCTATCAGTGACTGTTTTGATAATCTAACAAAATATTCCGTTTCTACAGTTTATATTGTAGAAAGTAGTATATATTTTTTGGCATATTTTGTAAAGAGGAGTGTAAGGTTCAGAGGGTTAACTTTATATAATCTATTGACCTAAACTGTAAGCCAACCGCTTTGAGATTTAGATGAAAAAGGCTCCCCGATGATCCAGGTGTGTTTTTCTTTTGCTGAAGGTATTTTTCAAAAATTTGCATTAACCTGGATCTAACTGTCGTCTGCTTCAACAGCTGCAGCTCGGTGTGGAGTTTGAGGCGAGCACCCGCGGGCAGGACACCAGCGTGTCGTTCGGCTACCAGCTAGATGTGCCTAAAGCTAATTTACTGTTTAAAGGTACGATGTGTTGACACACTATTTCATTTTTACAGAGCATTAGCATGGTGAACATCCTGCTTTTACAATCTCTTTGCTTTTATTCCAGACAAATGTTACTATACATTGTTACAGATCACACAGCAAAATGCAGAAGATTATCACCTGTTAAACTAAGAGTTAATAGATGTTAAAATCTAACTGCAGCTGACTGAAAATGTGTCCTGGTTTGCAGTGGTGGAATGTAACTTGGTACTCTACATTTTATGTAGCTTCGTGCTTCTACTCTACTACATTTAGCTGCCAGCTTTAGTTACTTTTCAGGTCAAGATTGAACATGAAAAGTATGATTTAAAATTACGCATTTTTATAAATTAAGCCACATAACAGTATATTAAATAGTTCAAGTAATTAGTGTACTATGATAAATCTAATTATTGCACTAGAATAATAGTATTTATTTCACTAGAATACATGTATTTATTGCACTAGTATGAATTTAATTATTGCTCTACAATAAATGTAATTACACGAGAATCAAAATTTAATTATTGCAAAAGAATAAAAGCATTCATTTGGCTAAAATAAATCTAATAATAGAAAAATGTGTAATTATTGCACTAGAATAATTGTATATTTTTTTACTAGAACAAATGTAATCATTGCACTATTATGAATTTATTTATTGAGCGAGAATAATTAAATTATTGCATGGAAATAATAGTGTTTCTTTCACTAGAATACAAATATTGCATTCGTATGAATTGAAAACACTACAATAAATGTAATTATTTCACACACAAAAAATCGAATTATTGTTCTAGAATAATAGTTTTTATTTCAGTTGAATACATCTAAGTAAGGACATTCTGCATAATTAGTACTTTTATTTTTTAAACTTTAAGTACATTTTGATGCTGATACTTTGGTCCTTTTAACTTCAGTAACTTTTGAATGCATGACTTTTACCTTGAGGGGATTTTTGCAGTGTGGTATAAGTACTTTCCCTAAAATAAAGGATCTGACTTCTTCCACCACTTCTGGTTTGTACCTAAGCACAGTACATAAGTAAAGGCACCTTGTTACATTCCACCTCTGCAGAAAAATAGCGGACATTCATCAGTGTTTTTCACTTCTTTTGAGAATGCACTGGCTAATAGGACAGTACACAGGCGTAGATACACTCCTGAACAGCCTGTTTGAGTTTAAATGCAGTTTTCAATAAATTGCCTACTCTTATTTTCTATTTTTTTTGTCTCTTGCTCCTGTTTTTACATTTCGAAGCTCTACTTATAACCTGGTTATGTTCCACCAAAGTGAAATGTGAATACATGTAATTTTCCCAGGTCTTAAGAATTTAATATTTTATCCCTCTTTATGAAATAAAATATTGTGTCTCCTGCTGTTCCTCCAGGTTCAGTAGACAGTGACTGGGTCGTCGGTGCAACGTTAGAAAAGAAGCTGCTCCCGCTGCCGCTCTCTCTGGTCCTCTGCACCTTCCTCAACCACCGCAAGAACAAGTTCCAGTGCGGCTTCGGCGTCACCATCGGTTAGCCCGACTCTCTGAGCGAACGGCGGGGTAATCGACCCGCAGACTGACTTCACAGAACGGACAGACTCACTACGGACGAGCAGACTTTGTCATGTACAACACTGTGTGTGCCATCACTTCAACCCGTCGCTCGATTTGGCCGTTATCATGCTATTGGTTTCATCAAAACGTGGTGAATTAGAAGGTAATAATGTAAATCTGATGCATTTAATCCAGTAAGAAGAATCGCCTGATGACGAGAAGTAAAACTAATAATGTGATTGGTCAGGAATTTATTGACTCGACGAACCCGTAGAACGACGTAACACATTACAGAGCTCTTTGTTTCTGTCACTGAGTTCAGTGCCTGTCGCTCCAGTGTTGAATTTTATTCCTGTTTTTTTTTTTACTGTTAAAGTCCGTCTTGCTGTGCAGTGAATGAAGTTGTCGTCATTTGCTTGTTTAGAGGTGATTTATTGGTTACAGACGAGTTTACCAGGAGGGAGTGTACTGTACTGCATGTCACATTCACAGTCCATCACTTGTTTTGTTGCCTTTTTTTATGTTACATATCATATGGAACCGTATATATGACCTGTATATACCTCTTGAAAACTGATAATACAATTTCTTACAAAAAAAGCTGCATGTTTTTGTTTGTTTCATTCAGTCAATCTCATTTCTGCTGGAGTGAGTTCGTATTAGTTTCATACAAAGAGCTTTTATTTTATATCCAGTGATCCCAGATTCTTTCTCAGAGGACCCCAGAACCCCAAAACTATGCCAGGTGAGTACAATTAAATTTTTATTGTGCAGAATACAACAAAATTGGATCAAAAACAAAATTTCAGAAAACAAACATTCACGTCTGACAACCTAAACCTTATTCTTAAATAAGTTGCACCAGGTAGGTAAGAGTAATTACTGCACAGAATAAATTTAATTATGGCACTAGAATAAGAGGATTTATTTCACTAGAAGGAATCTAATTATTGCACTGGAATAATTGTAATTATTGTACTATAATAAATCTAATTATTGTACTAATGATACTGATAATAGTATTTATTTCACTAGAATATAAATATTTATTGAACTACTATGAATTTAATTATTGCACTAGAATAGTATTTATTTGGCTAGAATATATTGATTATTACAAAGAAAAAATATTTAATTGTACCAGAATAATATATCTTTCACTAGAACAAATGTAATTAATGTACTATCAAGAATTTATAAATTGAGCTAAGAATAAATGAAAATATTGCACAGGAATTATAATATTTCCCCAGAATACAAATATTTATTGCACTAGTATAAATTGCACTTTTACTGTACTTCAATAAATCTTATTGTACTAAATAATTAGAATAAATCTAATTATTTTACTAGAATGAGGGTTTTTTCCTCCCACTAGAATAGATGTAGTTATTGTACTAGAATAATAGTATTTATTTCAGTAGAATAAACCTAATTATTGTACTAGAATGTGTATTATTTTCCCACTAGAATACATTTAATTATTGTGCTAGAAGTAATTACTGTTTATTTAGTAGATTTAATTAGACATTTAAACATTGCACTAGAGTAGAGTTTCAGTAGAACAAATGTAATATTTGCACTAGAATAATAGTAATAGCACAGCACATGTTTCACGCTAATTAAGGCACCAAAACAGGAATTGCTTGCTATATATTTTTTATTTAATAAAAAAATATACATTGCTGGATGTTAAATAAATATCTGGTGGAGGTTTTGAGGCTGATGGAGGTTTACTGGGTCTTCTGGTTGAAGGACTCCCACAGGACGGTCAGCTTGGCCTGCATGTCCTGAGCGCTGGCGTCCAGCTTGGCCCTCAGCTCCTCTCCCCTCTGGTTCAGGGTCTGCTGGATCTCCTGGGTCTTCTGGGTCATCTGGGTCTGGAAGCTCTGGGTGATGGGCATCACACTCCTCTGGAACTCCTCCATGCTCTGCTCCGTCTTCTTCTTCATCTCCTCGGTGTAGGGGACCATCTCGGCCTGCAGCTGGCTCACGCTCTTGTCCAGCTGCACCTTCAGCTCCTCGCTCTTCTTCAGCAGCGCGGCCTTCAGGGCCTCGGGGTCCATGGCCTCAGCGTAGGAAGCGGTCTCAAGCTTCAGCTCCTCCACCTTCTTCTGGAGCTGAGCACTCATCTCCTCGGCGATGGGCTTCAGGTTGGTGCTCACGGTGGTCAGGTCTTTCTCCAGACGAGCCTTCAGCTGCTCGGCCTGCTGGTTGAACTGGGTCATGAAGTCCTGGGTCAGGGGGGCCACCTGAGCCCGCAGAGCCACCACGTACTGGTTCACTGTGTCAGAGCTCTGAGAGATCATGGTGCTGCAAAGACAGAAAAACAAAAACAGTTAGATTAACAATAAATTAAACTAAAACATGCAGTTTTTGTCAAGCTTTGTCCCGGCAACCATAAGACTTTTGAATGGCTGAAACCCCTTTTTGAACTGTCTCCTCTCTCTCTTTTAACACCTTGACTCTTTTTTTATTTTTTTATTTTTTTTAACTATTATTTATTGCCCCTCCACTATGGAGGTATTAATAACTTATTTATCCACCAGGCTCAGCAAAGATTTTATTATCTGCCATGTCTAGTGTGGGCTGATGGTGTGTGTGTGCGTGTTTGTTTATTGTATGTATTGTTGGGTATGGACACACCCTGCTGCTCCTTTACATGTGAAGTTCCTAACGGAATTGAATTATTATTATTGAATAATTATTGAATTATTTATAATGTCAATAAGCTTTTTTATAAGGTGATTTAATCCTTTTTTTATATAGCTGAGACATTAACAGTGTGACAGCAGGAAATGAGAAAAAACATGAGTAAATAAAAAAATCAAGATATAATCAAAAAAGTAAACTGTAAAAAAACAAAAAGCAATATATAAAGCTATATATAAAATATAGATATAAATAAATAAAAACAATAGAAAAAAACAAACAAAACAAGATAAGTAAAATAACAAGGTTGAAGAAATACATAAAAAGTAAAATAAAAATAAGAATTCCATATGAAAAATATCAAAAAACCGCAGAACCAAAATCAAGATATAATAAAGAAGTGAAGTGTAAAATCTAAAAGAAGCAAGTGAAGGATAATAAAATAAATAAATCAAAACAATACAAAAAAATCGAGACTAAAACATTCTATATTATAAAAAGTAAATGGTAAAAAATAACACAAGGTAACAAATGTAATAAATGGACAAACAGTGAAAAATATAAATAAAATAATTAGACAGAATTATTTTATCAGTCTTACTTCATTTCCTGTCCCTGCTCGGACTCTCTGATCTGCTTCAGCAAATCCTCAGCAGTGAGAGTTACTTTCCCGACGTAGTCCCAGAAAGCATCTTTCACCAAGTCCAAGTTGGTCTTGGGCGGCTCCTGCCACAGGATGTTGGCGTTGCAAACTGTGGATTAAAAAATGCAGATTTAGTAAAACACTTAAAAATATTTATTCAAACAGGTGTTGTGACTTAGATTTTTTATTTATTTTCTAAAATAACTCACCAGAGAAAAGTGCGAGAACCACAAGTACCTTCATGATTAAATCTGTTGGACAAAGAAAAGAAAGTTACAATTTCAGAAAACTGTCAAAATGTATCATTTAGTCCTGAAGAAATTTAATAATAATAATAATAATAATAATAATAAAGTACCTTTGAGAGGCAGCTCGTCTCTTCTTCACTCTGAGGCTGAAGACTGGGGCCGTGCAGACGTCTCCTCTGTATTTTATAGCCGTGTTGAAGGGTAAAGTCCTTCTCCTGTTGCCCTGTTGGACAGACTCTTGTTACTGCTGTCACTCCACGTCATTATTTAACTGTCACTGTGTTATTCATCCTATGATGCATATTCTCTGGTATCTGAATGGATTATTAAACTGTTTATATCGCTGAATCTGCATCACATGCAGCAGTTTCACTGAAAGCAGGGGAATATGGCAAATAAATTTACATAAATTTCACTTAAAGCTGCATTGTTTTGAGTTTGTTTTGTTTTTTCACCTTTGAGGCTTATATAATGACGAATTATCACTTGTATGGTAATTGAGTTTGCAACAGTTGCTTATTTACCGATCAGCAGATACAGAGGAACATTATCATCACACTAGAGTTGAATTTCTTCACCTGATGAATTTGAGGCTAATATTCACTCTTTTAGCTCTGTTTTTGGTCTCCGCCACCTCCTGAGTTTTGGGCACTCCAACATTGGTCACATTCATGTTTGGCCACATGGGCTTCACTCAATAAAAGTTCTTTGTTGACATTAGCAGAGTCTATTTTCTAATTTCACCTTGTTGGGAACTGTAGCAAAGCTGAAAACATCATCCAACATCTTATGGATTTTCCCAGAAAAAACAGCATTTCTTAGAGAAATCAGTCCTAAGGCCATTATAGCAATAAGTTGTCTAAACCGAACGACCACATAGATCGTTTGTTCATACCCTCTAATACGACCCACAGGAGGGTTCCCTAAATGAGTGTCCTTACCAGGTCGCTAACATTGTCAAATGGTCGCAGTTTCATTAGGTTAAGGCAATAAAACTACTTCCCTAAGATGCGCAGATCAGCCAGAAGTGGTGTAGCTACGTTGGTGACATAAAGAGTGACTTACACAAGTTGAGTTGCTACTTCAAATAACATAATTTGTTTGTTTGTTCATGGGACACGAATGTTGGTGTCCTGCGTGAAAGTCTTGTGTTTGTTTGCTTGCTTGCCCTCCTAAAGTGGACTTTGTTGCTCTTTATACTATGTTTACTCTCTTCCCGTTTTGCTCTTACCCTTTGTAGCTTTATTCCTGCCTTAACTGTCCTCCACAACTACTACGACCACTAGAGAACGTTGCTAACAAAAGTATGCGTCGTAATAAGCTGCAGTACAAACAACAAACACATCAGGTTGTATTTTGTGGGAGGACAAATTCTGTTTTTGGCAACCACTAAAGTCGGGGAATGTCTCATTTTTTAAGTAATGTTACAATCTGTTCACACATGGGCAATGCGAAGTGCTTAATAAATCTAAACTGTTACACATATTTCTTTTAAAAATGATTATGATGTATTTGGGGAGTTGTAGGTCAGTGATGTACACAGACACATTGAAGGACAGGGTTAAAAAAACAACATAAATCTGTCTAAAGTCCTACATAACACACTTTAAACAGTCATTCAGGGTATTCCCTCTTCGCTTATGTAACTCGTGAGTAAAACAGTATTGATTCTCTACTTTTTCTTTCAGTGTGGCACATCACTAGTTCTTCCACGCCCCCATGTAATTTGCCGTGTGCGTCATATGAAAACAGCTAGAAGTTTATCAGCAGTTTCACCTGAAAAGACGTCTTTAGCTGCTCTGTGATATCAGTTGTATCAGGAAACATAAAGTTCTTCAGTAAAAGATAATCTGCAGGTCAGATGGATCAAAGTCCTGCTCACATTTCACTGACCTATAAAACTCTGACAGCAACACTTTGTCTGTGAGCTGAGAGCTTTTAAGTGGATCAATATGAATGTTTACTCTGATTCTGAAGTAATCAACAGAAACAATGCAGTGTATGCTCTGTGTTTCACAACTGAGTGAAATAGTAACAACTTCTTTATCTAATCTGCTGCATTCTTTCTCCTGAGTGTCACTGTGTCGATCTAAATGCATCAACATGCAGCACAGTCAATGTGCATTCTTTCTTATTGACACATTCTGTAATGTGTTAAGTGTTTGTTTTTTAGCTTGTGAATAAAACCTTTGAAACAAGTTGTTTATGTGAACAGCAATAAATTATATCATGGACCAGTTTAATTCAAGTTTATATCTATGTGGGAAGTAACATTGTATATTGTATATATACTATGTGTTACATTATATATTATATTTCATATTTAGCCTGAAATACTGAAGACTGAGACTGAAATATTACAACAACTATTTGATGGATTGCCTGGAAGAATCCTGCAAACTTTGATGATACTCAGATTTTTCCTCTAGTGCTGCCGCTTTTTGATTTTTCATTAAAATTTCTCAGCAACTATAGGATGGATTGTAATTTAATTTTGCTGCAGAGATTCATCCAAATAATAGTTTTATGACTAAAAACCTGCAAATCTAAATGCCTCCAAAATGTTTTTACCAAAAGTTTTTGATTATAGATCCCAGCGTGAATTTTTCTATGGCATTTTAAAGGTCTTGGTGTCTTGATTTGTTTGTTTGTTAAGAATTTTCACAATTTATATAAATTCTTTAGGTAAAAAAATGGCAAAATGAAGCACCAAATATTTGCATCAAGCCGTAACATACCTCAAATTGTTTGATATATGTAGATAAGTGCTGAAAAGTTTGTTTGTGTTGTTTTCCAAGAAAACAAACAAGAAATTAATTAAAATTAGTTACAAAATGGAAGTCTAAACTATAGTAGAGCCATTGACAAGGGAAAAAAATTGTACCAATCTCCAACTTTACCTCTAGATACTCAACCAGCCTGAGGAAGGATCATTGTATTGCTTCTCAATCAGCGCAAACCAGTTTTCAACTGTGCTAACATAATGCTCAGGTGTTTTAACACAATGTGCCACTGGAAGACATGACAATATATAATAGATATTTCATAAGAAAATCAGACGTTTCCAGTTTTAACCCTCCTGTTATGTTCGTTTTTCCAGGAACAGCAATATCCCGAGGCATGTTTAATTAAACAAAAGTGTCAGAAACTAAAACAAAACAATAAACATTGTTTACATTTCATTAATTCTCCATTACTAACCATCTCAATCAATATTTAGTGCAATAGTGTTCTTTACCTCTCACAGATCATGGTTCAATGAGGATAATTCACTCGTTTTTCATAAAAAATGCATGTTAAAACTTTTGTTATGTACATTGGAAAGATCTACATATAAAATAAAATGGTGTTACATGACATTGATTTAAAAATATATATATATTTTAGATTTTTTTTTTTTTTAAAATGGGTCAATTTTACCCGCAAGATAACAGGAGGATTAATAGTCATTTACCACATTAACAATGTCTAGACTGTATGTCTGTTATTTTAATTCAAAAAGAAAATGGGCTTTTCTTTAACAAATAAGGACATAATAAGTGTCATATACAGACACTACATCAGTTACTACATTAAAACAAAACCTAATATTTCTTGCTCTGACATCTGCAGGAAGTTTCCTCAGACTGTGGTGACCCTCACTGTCCCCCTGCTGTGATGTGGAAGCAGCAGCATGACAGCTCAACACTCAGAGCTGGACTTTGCTCCTCCATACCACTCAGCTGCCTATAGGCTATAAATACTGAGCCAGGAGCTGTGAACACACACAAGCATCTGCTGTTTCTTTCCAGCTGCAGTCATGAAGGTCCTCGTGGTGCTCGCCCTCGCCGTTTTCACTGGTGAGAATAAACTTTACTGAAAATCAGCACACAGTTTACTTAGATTGTATCACTAAGTATTTAATGATCAACTTGTTTAATATATGTTTTTGCCTTTGTTCTTTCAGCAGGTTGCAATGCCAACCTTGTTAGGCAGAAGCAGCCGCAGCAGCAGCAGGTCGACATGGTGAAAGATGCTTTCTGGGACTACGTGGCCAAGGCAACCGCCACCGCAAGGGACTCCATGAAGCTGATCAGACAGTCAGAGCTCGGGAAGGAAGTCAAGTAAGTCAACTCAAAGTGATGCAGTTAGAGATCCCATGCAGTTTCTCCACCTAGAGAAAATAAAATATAATCTCAGAGAATAAACTGAGCATTAGGGTCCATTTAGCCTGGCCGTATCAATTAAAATTAAAATTAAAATTAAAATTAAAATTAAAATTAAAATTAAAATTAAAATTAAAATTAATTTAACTATTTAATTTTAATTTTAATTTTAATTTTAATTTTAATTTTAATTTTAATTTTGTTTAACTTTATTTTATTATTTTGAATTTGAATTTATTCACTCTATTTTATTGTTTTTATTTTATTTTATTTTATTTTTATTATTATTATTCTCACCATTCAATGTCTGTACTAAACTTCAATTGTGGAAAAAGTCTCAAATCCAAATACATCCCCTGAAAGTTTTAAATTCTAATAAAAGTATTTCCTGATAACATGAAATATTCATGAGCAATGAGCAAAAATCAAAGTAAAAATTCATTTTTTTTGTCGTTTTTTGTTTCTTGAGATGAATACTAAAACAAAGAACAAGTTTTTGTTAGTTTTTCAGTTCTTCATCAAGACTTATTTCTGTTCCTGTTTCTGCAGCACCCTGATCTCTGAGAGCACCGACGCCGTCAACAAGCTCACCGTGGCTCTGCGGACTCAGGTGGCCCCTCTGACCCAGGACCTCATGACCAGGTTCACCCAGGAGGCCGAGCAGCTGAAGACCCGCCTGGAGAAAGATCTGACCGCCGTGAGCACCAACCTGCAGCCCTACGCCCAGGAGCTGGTCGCTGACCTCCAGAAGAAGATGGAAGAGCTGAAGAGGGACACCACCCCTTACAGCAAGAACATGGACCCCGAGGCCCTGAAGACCGTGCTGCTGCAGAGGAGCGAGGAGCTGAAGAAGCAGCTGGACAAGAGCGTGAGCCAGCTGCAGGCCCAGATGGTCCCCTACACCGAGGAGATCAGGGAGAAGATGGAGCAGAACCTGGAGGAGTTCCAGAGGAGCATGGTCCCCCTGGCAGAGAACTTCAAGACCCAGATGACCCAGAAGACCCAGGAGATCCAGAAGAACCTGGCTCCGTACGGAGAGGAGCTGAGGGCCAAGCTGGACGCCGACGCTCAGACCCTGAAGAGACAGCTGACCGCTCTGTGGGAGTCCTTCAGCAAGCTGGCCCAGTAAACGGACTGAAGTCTATCCTCAGCTGAATCAAAGTTGTATTTATGGGACGGATAAAAAGTGCAATACCTCATTTTCTATGTTTGTATGTGGATGAAATATGCTCTAAAAGGGAATAACGCCATTATTTCCTCTGTTATGTTACAACTATAAGCTTATCTCTGTAAAACAACAATAAATTAAATGTATAAACGTATTTTGCATTTCTTTGCATTCATCAATTTAAATTCAGGAATCCAACATTTTCAGTTAATCTCACAAAGTTTTATCGAAGCAAGTTTGTGTAACTTTTAACCCCTTAAAGATTCACCAGTCCACCACTGTTGTGGGGAAAAAAAAGTTATTTTGAAATTGGTCCCTTGACCTCTGACCTCAAGATGTGTAAATTAAAATAGGGATGGTTTACGGATTCACACATGTCTCCTCTTTAAATAAACACCCATTTTATGTTAATCGCACCCAGTTTAAGGCAGAAACCATGCAGTTTTTTGCCTGCAGTACAAATGTGTTATTTCTGCCTATTATATTTCAATATGTCTGCATACTGGGTCCTTAAACAATCAATCAATCAATCAATCAATCAATCAATCAATCAATCAATCAATCAATCAATCAATCAATCAATCAATCAATCAATCAATCAATCAGTCAATCAATCAATCAATCAATCAATCAATCAATCAATCAATCAATCAACACTTTATTTTGGACACAGGGGCGGTCCATATAACATAAAGTAAAAACACAATAATAAAAAAATAAAATAAAATAAACAAGACAGAAACAAAAAGGACAGAGAGACAGACAGATATTCAATATCAAATATTTACATATAGGCTAATAGGCTAAACAGTCTTTATATCTCATAAATTGGGTATGGCTGGAAAGCTGGGACTCTTGTGGATTAAATGAGCCCAGTTTTCTTCATGTGTGATGATGTTAGTCATCAGTAGTAGCCAGTTCATTGCAGTGAGGGCACCTCTTGAAATTTGACCTCACTGTATAAAATGAGCTGCTGTGATAATCAATGATAATCACAACCTCATGAAATTTTACAACCACAAACTACAGACCTAGATCATTCAGAAGATGTAAAGCTTTCCTATATATATCGTATACTGACAATAAGGGGGTGTCTTAGCAGTTTAAGAACAGAAGATTTCGCCATCCAATCGCTGAAAAATACCTCCAAAATGTCAAAAGTTTTGGAGACCAAATCACAGCCTGGATTTTTCTACAGTGTTGTTCAAGGTCTTGGTGTCCTAATGCTGTATGTTGGAGGGATTTTTTTTAATTTTTTTTTACCATTTCCTAAATTCTTGAGCAGTCATAAATGATTACATTTAGCACCAAATCTGTGTAACAAATGGTATCAACCCAAAAATTGCTGTAACAACATATGAGAAATAATTGAGCAGGGGAATAGACTCCATACAGTCATATCATAATCTTTTAACACCCTTTACCTTTCCAGACTTTCACAATTTTTTTCATGCATTCATTTTTTTATAGATTTATACATTTTTATATACGCATCTGTTGCCGGTGGAGTTTGTATGTTCTCCTCGAGTCAGCATGGTTTCTAACTGGGCAGCATAGCCAGGCAGCCATTTACGGCGATGTTCACAGACCCGCCTGACTCTAAATTGTCCGTAAGAGTGAATGAGAGTGGGAATGGTTGTCCGTCTCTACGTGTCAGTCCTGTGATAGTCTGGCGACCTGTCCAGGGTGTACCCCGCCTCTCGCCCCATGTCAGCTGGGATCAGCTTCAGCCCCCTGTGACCTAGTTTCAGATAAGTGGTTAAGGATAATGGATGGATGGACTATACATCTCAGAGTTGCATGTGAAATTACAACTTTCAGCTGATGTACTCCACGTATATGTGGCATTTATTATTATTATCATTATTAACTCCCCCTGAACATCTCCTTTATCCCAACACCAAAACAGCATTTTGTGAGGACAGACAAACAGACAGACAGACAGATAGACAGACAGACAGACAGACAGACAGACAGACAGATAGACCGATGATAGATAGATAGATAGATAGATAGATAGATAGATAGATAGATAGATAGATAGATAGATAGATAGATAGATAGATAGATAGATAGATAGATAGTATAAATAATTAATTAATATATTTTATCTGTAATCTTTTTTATATTTAATGACTCATGTCTGTTTATATTTGAGGCCCAAAGAACATCAAGTACCTAATCAACATAAAGTTATTCATTGATTGATCCAATCTGTATTAAAGGTTGTTTATTGGAAGGTTTCTCATCTTATAAAAGTTTTATAAATGCAGCAGTGGGTTGTTAGCAGACTATGACCTTCGGCCTGTTGCTGCTGTTTTATCACTGTGTTGCAGTTGTCACAGACAAAGACAGATTGTTTTGCACCTAAACTGAACTGTGTGTTATTTAACAAAGTGGTTATCCAGAGGTCTTGACCTGGTGTCACCTCTGACCTGATATTTTGGGGTGATTCTTGATCTGAGCTCACCTCACATGTGTACTTTCAGTGTGCGACGTGGAGCCAAAACAACACACACACAGTAATAAAAGGTGACAACAGCACAGTCCATGCTGGGAACTTCGGACGCAGGTCAGCCGTCCTCCTGACATTTATTGGATCCCATCAAAGCCACGTGAAGTGTATAAATACTGAGAGAGGAGCTCAGTCAGCCTCACAGACGTCACAGATCAGGATCACTGAGGTGAGTCTCACACATCTGTCACAGCTGTAGTGGTTGAAGTAAGGTTTCTGACTTGTTTTTAATAATTTGTGTTCATTTAAGATAGACGTTTATAGACTCTGATGAAGAAAATATCACATAAAATGTTTCAAAAGTTGGTGCACTGTGTAATATAAACAGAGTTATTCAGAATTAGTGTATGTATTTACAAAAAAAACAACAAAAGTTTATCAGATTGAGCATTAGATATGTCTTTTTCTGCTTTTTTAAATTTATTTTTTTTTATTTTTTTTACAGCATCCCAACTTTTTTTTACACAGGATACATCTGAATAAAGAAACATGTTTTGAAATTAGGTTGAAAATGTTAGCTTTTTGTAAGTAAACTTCTCAATTTACTAAAACCTGTTTATTATCTGATTTTCCAGCTGTCATCATGAGGGTGTTTGCAGTAATCGTTGTGCTGGCTGTCCTCTCAGGTGAGTTGAAGATGTCTTCTAAGGACACAAAAAGCCTCTAATGTTAGAAAAAAAAGTTTTATTGTTATTTTCTGTCATTTTTATTGGACTTTTTAGTATAACAGTGTTAATGAAGAAGACATATATATGTTTAAAAAGAAAAACAAATACATTTATGTGTATAAAGATCTAGAAAATAGAAAAGGCATGTTGCGAAAGGCTGAAATGTCGACGCATAAAAAGCTGTAAAAGTACGATAACAGTTGGCAGAAAAGGAGTGAAGACAAAGAAAGAAATGACAAGGGAGAGAAAGGAAGAAGGAGAGGAGATAAGCAGGAGAGAAAGAGACTGAAGGGGAGAGGCAAAGACAGATAAGGAGAGTAGGGAAATAATCAATAAAGGAAAAAATATAAACGATTGTAGAGTAATTTTATTTGGTATTTGGTATTTATTTGTATTTTTTCTATTAGTCAATTTTTTAAAAGTATTTTCTATTTTTTCTATTTTTTCTATTTTATTTGTATTTTACGTTTGTGCATTGATATAGTTATGTATTGTTTATGTTCCTTGAAAATCTCATAAATGAAGTGCAAAAAAATAAATTAAAATCAAAATAATGTGAAAAAAGTTTTAAAAAATGAATGTTTAAGTTTGTCTTTGTCCAAACACACAGGCTGCCATGCGAGGAGCGTACCTGAGTATGAGTGGAAGAACCCCTGGGAAGTCACGGTCGACAAATTCAACGATTATATCACTGATCTGAACTCGAGGGCCGACGTGATGGTGAGCGACATGAAGAGCTCCCAGATCAGCCGAGAACTGGAGTGAGTTCATTTACTGCACAGAGATTCATTTAGGAAAAGTTTTCGAAGTAATAAATAATTTAATCATTCACATTTGACCATCTTTATCCTCTGTGTGCAACCTCTTAGATCTCAAAAACTACAGATTTAATAATATTATTAGAGTTTCAATCTGCACCATCTGCTCAGCAAAACATTTTAACTTGTATTTGAGTACATTTTGATTGTAGATTTGCAAAGTTTACTTAAGTTAATGATTTAAAATGCTTCTTCCAGAACTGTCCTACAGAACAAACTAGACTTTATCTGGGTCTTTGTGTTCTTGACTTGAGTGTGGTAGTTTGAGGAGATGTGTTGGTTTTAGACCTCTGCCTGGTTACACAACACACACACACACACACACACACACACTCACACACACACACGCACACACACACGCACACACACACACACACACACACACACACACACACACACACACACACACACACACACACACTGTGTCCTCGGCTGAGTGTGAGGAGGTTTATCAGCATGTCTGGCTGAGGTGAGACATGTGTGGAGCTGCTGACTCAGGCGGCTCTGTCCACTTTTCTGACGTCTTTTTTTTTTTTATTATTAGTTCAGTCTCAGCCTCTATTGATTATTTAGATTATTAGATTATTTTAGATTATTCAGATATTTTGGAACAGTCTGCCAGAGAATCCAAGAGCAACTCACATTATTTTATTAACATGTTTTATTGTGTTTTTGTTTTAAAATTATAGCCTATTTTATCTATTTATTATTTATTTTTAGCCCTCTCATCAGTTATATTTGTCTTTATTTTTAATTCCTATCTTATTTATCTAGTTTTTAGTCAGACTTTTTTTTAAATGAATATTACGCATCATAATTTTTATTCTTGCATTGTTCTTTTAATTTATCTTTTTTTTGTCTAGCTTTTTTTGTAATCCTTAATATTTTTTAAAGCTTTTATTATTAGTGTTATTATAGCTTTTACATCCATTTTATTGTCCTAATTTCTATTATTTTGTAAACCCATTTTAATGTATTTAATTATCATCATTATTCTTTATTCTTGTTTTGTCTTTTTCTATTTTTTTTTTACATCACTCTCATCTTAAAACTATTATTCTATTATATATTTATAGCTTTTAATCTATTTTATTCCATATCCATATTTTTTAATGTCTGTGTACATTGGTTTTAAATTGTTATATTGTTTTTGTCCCTTTTTAATGTTTTTTTCAGTCTACATTTTTTTCTCTTTTTCTCATTATCGGCTTTTCAGTCATCTGTAAATCACTTTGAGCTGCATAATACTGTATGAAAGGTGCTATATAAGTAAAGTTTGATTGATGTCTTGTCTTGTTTTATCTTGGAATGGGCCTGTTTTTGCTCTGACCTCACTTTTGACCTCCCAAAAAATTAAAAATATAACCGTCTAAACTCATTCGTCACTCTGTCTAAACAGCACCCTGATCCAGGACAGCATGGCTGAGCTGGCCACATACAAGGACGACCTGCAGACCAAGCTGGCCCCTTACACCAAGGAGGCTTCAGAGAAACTGGGCCAGGACCTGCAGACGATGGCTGACAAACTGGGCGATCACATGAGCGATGCCCGGGATCAGATGGAGAAGTACGCCCAGGAGCTGCAGACCATGGTGGAGCAGAACGTGGACGACGTCAAGATCAGGGTCACCGCCTACACACGCAAGATGAAGAAACGCCTCCAAAAGGACACACACGAAATCAAGAGGTGAGTGAAGCAGCAGAGAGACGACCACTGATGGGAAACTCACAGTAAGAGGCTTCAAACTAAACTCATAACAACTTTTATTGTTTCAGTTTGTAGGTTCTTCCTCAATTAATTTGTACTAATCTATGTTTTAATACAAATGTATGTTGTAGTTGTGTTACTGGTCATTTTGCAGGGGGAAAGGACAATATATATGTATACTTTAGTAATATTTGTATATTTATAGCATATTACTGATTTTATGGCTTATTTTAGTACTTTGAACTGATTGCATTTTTTTATCTTAGCATTGGCTGCTTTTATTATTTTATTATCGCATTATCTTGGTTTTAATTTTATGTTTCTTAGGCATGTCATTTATTATTGCACCTTTGTACTTGTTCCTCCTTCCTGTGTGCAGTCTTTACATACAGTTGATATGACAATTACCTTTATACTTCTACCTGTACTATATTTTGAGCTTAATACTTTTTACTTGACTACATTTAGCTGTCAGCTTTAGTTACTTTTCAGGTCAAGATTTAACATAAAAAAACATGATACATTTAAAGTGATTAGACTTTTTTTGTGTGTGTTTTCAGTGTATTAAGTAGTTAAAAGGAGCCCTATCTTTACAAAATTAAACTGCTTACATAAATGCATCAATAATAAGAATCTAGTAATATATTCAAAATATATAAAACAATCTGAGTGGGTAATTCAGCATAACGAGTACTTTTACTTTTGATACTTTAAGTACATTTTGATGCTGATACTTTTGTACTTTTACTTTTGATTTTAGTTTTGAATACAGGACTTTTACTTGTAGTGTAATCATTTCACAGCGTAGTTTTAGTTCTTTTACATAAGTAAGGTATCTGAAATAGAAGTACTTCTTCAAACACTGTATTTATGCAACAAAGAATAACCCATTATTTGCATCATAGTAAATGCTGAGGCAACATGTTAAATTAGTCGATTGAAGTCTTGTTCTTCCCTCAGTTAAAACTCTCCTGTCCTTCTCTCTCAGACATGTCTCTGACTTCTTTGAGGACCTTCAGTATCGCACCTCGGACAACGTGGAGGACATGAGGACACGTCTGGACCCTTATTTTGCTCAGGTGCGCGACAACGCCCAGGCAAAGTTCACCACCCTGAATGACCTGCTGGCATCCAAGGCAGGAGACATGAAGGACAAGCTAGAGAACACAGCCGAGGAAATCAGGAGGCAGCTCGCAAAAACCACCGAAGACCTGCGATCCACCATGGAGAACAAGATGGAGGAGGTGAAGAAGTGGTTCCAGCCTTTAGTCTCCTTTTTCGAGGGAAGCTCAGAAACCATGTAACCAAACTGTCAAAAACACCTCTGTTTAAAAAGATTCTTTGATTAAGATATTCTTTGTTTTATCATGTAAATGTCCACCACAGTCTGAATGTATCAGCGCCACTGAATGTCTTTAAATAAATGAAACAGCTGCTCAGGTGTGTTCAAATCAGGTGTAATCAATGATGTCATCATCTTGTTTGAAAGTCTTGCACATCCAACGTTTTGTCTTAAATTATCAAAGAAAAAACTCAAGTAAGTTAGTTAGAATTCATTGACATAATTTATTTTAACACACACAGCAATCAATAATGTGTTTAACTTGGGTACATATTACACACATGACTTCATGCTTTTCTGCTGCTCTTACTAATACTTCATTGTTGAATTAAATCTTCTTAAAATACATCTGTTTTTATGTTATTATTATTATTATTATTACTATTATCATCATCATCATCATCATCATCGTCATTATTATTATTATTATATTATTATTATTATTATTATTATTATTATTATTATTAATAATAATAATAATAATAATAATAACACATACAATAATTTATTCTTAAATTATTACAGAAAATCCTGGCAGTACTTTTCTACTACCCTTCCTTAAATTTTACTGTGAATTAAAATCTTTCTTACATAAAACGTTTTAATATGATAATAATAATAATATACATAATAATATACATAATAAATAATTATTATATTATATATATTAAATTATAAAAATATAAAAAATATGTTATGTTATATTTATATAAATTTTGCTATGAAACTATTTTCTGATTCCAATACATTATTCTTAATAATATAATTTTTATTTGTATAGTTTTCATTTATTATTGGTATTATTATTATTGTTGTGTTTCATGTATTCTTCTTCTTCTTCTTTTTATTGTTATTATAATAATAAAAATAATAATAATAATAATAATAATAATAATAATAATAATAATAATAGTTATTATTATTATTATTATTATTAACACATCCAACAATTTATTCTTAAACGATTACATCAAAAAACGTAACGTAACTTATATGGAATTAATTTATTTGGATATCTAAATATTAATTCAGGAATACGCTTAAAAAACGTCCATTTTAATTTAATTTAATTTAAAAATGCCCCCACCCCCCATTTTTTATGTTCGCTGCAGAAAGACTGCACGTGAAGTTACGGCACCGTGAAACCAGGCTTTGGCGCCGACGTCATTTGTACATCCAATCACATTCCTTCATAGACTTCTCTCAGCCAATCACAGAAGCTCATTTTTGAGAGAGGCACAATAAGGGTTAGGTTGTCACTGTTCGGTCTGTGTTGTCATCTCCAAACATGAACATCATGTTCGAAGCAGATTATTTTATGTTTTATGGTGTTTGTTGACTCCAGTCACCATGAGTAACTTTTGTAGGGAGGTCATCACTCTTCAGTTGGGACATTATTCAAACTTTGTCGGGACTCACTGGTGGAATTTACAGGTAAGCGGCTAACGCTAAGCTAAGCTAACGTTAGCTTCACATGTGTTGTCAAACTTCAGAGAGACTCTGCTCCACGTTACAGACATTTTACTAATGTCAGCAGCGTTTTGTGGCTATTTTAACACACTGAAGACCTGCGATATGATTAAGCTGACGCAGTTATAACAAAAACAGCGTTCGCTTCCAGGCTTTAAGGTGCTAAAGCTGCCAATTATCAAGTGTAAAGTTAGCAGTTTATTTCTGATCATATAATCTTATTTTTAGACGTAAATTATTCAGATAATCTGGCAGAAGATACAGTTAAAGCATTTCACATGATTACTTCCAGTAGGGTTAGATAGAAGTGAGTTAGCCTCTGTTAAAATAATGGAGATGTTGAGTCACATCCTCAGTCAACATCTGTATCCTGCACCCAGCTGCAGAAGATGTTCTGCAAAGGTAGTTGTTGTTTAAGAGGAGATAAACCATTCTTGTCACACGATGGGGAAATTGCACCGTCACATCAGAATGATTAGACCATCCTTGTTTATTTTGTCTGTTAAGTTTAATGCCTGGTACAACTAAAGGCACATTTGTTTGGACAAATATAATGATAAAAACCAAAACCAAATGGTTTTCTTGATAATTACCAAAATCATTATGAAGAAAACCATGGAAAATGGCTACATATCAGCTCTTAAATTGAACTATTATCAGCTATTTTTGTTGTTATCATTATATTTGTCCAAACAAATGTATATTTAGTTGTATCAGGCATTAACAATGTAAAAAAAATTAATGAAAAACGGTGGTCTAATAATTTTTTCCATGACTCCATATATGAAATGAGCAAGGGAGAATATAAAAGTAAAGAACAATATCAAGAATAAAAACAATATATAAACGTCATGTGGGTGGATACATAGTAGTAAATAAACTTCCACCACTGAAAATGTTTACATCTCCAGTAAAACATTTTTTTTAGCATTATGATACATAAAAAATTTTTCTGATTTTCAGACAATGCTTTGACATTAATCCAAGATTTATTATGAGTAAATGTTAATAATATAGGGATTAGATTTAATAATGTGTATATATATTTTTATATATATATAAGATGTAATGTGATGTCCAACAAACTGTCATTTAAAAAAAAAAAATACTTTCAGTTTTAATGTTTCGATGCTGATCGGATTAATACTTTTTCACCACTTCTGATGCCAATATCTCACTCTCATTTGTTCTTTGATGAGCTATTGTGGTATTTTTTTTCTTTCTTTCTTTTTATCATTTTGCTTCATATTCTGTGACGGATAAATAAAGATGGGCTTGTGTCTTTGTTTGCAGGATGCGTCTTTGTCGTACGATCCAGAGACGCGACCAGGTGAAATCCAGAGCGATGTCGTGTTTCGTGAAGGACAGACTCTGGGAGGACATTCGACCCACACACCTCGCCTCATCGCCATGGATCTCAAAGGTAACTTCTTCCTCTCACATGCTTTCTTTACTGCTGAAAACATAATCCGTGCTGGTGCAGCTTTACTTTTCTTGTTGTTATGATGGTTGATAAGCTCAATCACCTGTCTGTCTATAACAGGAAGTCTTCGGACTCTACGGCAGGAGGGAAGTCTGTATGAGACCGGCAAGGAAACCTCTGCTGTCTCATGGTAAATAAGAGTCTCTGTATGTGTATTATTGCCTGTTTGTGTACAGATTTTACTGCCCAATATTTTTATATGTGCAGTGAATCAATAGTTGATGATTACACCTTTAACCCTCTGAATCCCAGGCAGTTTCAGGGTGTTTTTTATTTGCTCCTGTCACATTTTACTCATTGTGATGATCAAAATTATAATAAAATTGAATCTTTACAACAATTTTTCTAGTGCCTACAAGTGTTAGCAGTAATGAGTGCTTAATGTTTTATACAAGATTTTGTGATTGAAAAGGCCATATTTTTGGGCAGAAAAATGAGACTTCAAGAATTAAGTGATTTTGGAAATGTCACTATTCTGAGCTTACATTTGGTTATGTTTCTTAACTGAAGCGTTCGTCAAACATGAGTCATTGAAAATCATCTCCCTTTTTACAGTTTTTTGGTTATGCAATTGTGATTTTATTCAAAAGAAACAAGCCTTTCAAACCTGCCACCAGGGTTAAACACTCAAACACTTACACTGCTGTTTGCTTAACACCGTCTGTTACACATTTGTTTTGGTGTAAAGGAATAGTTCCACAACAACAACAACAACAACAAACGTGTATATCGGATCTAAAAAGTTTCCTTTTTCTTTGTAAGATTTTATTGCCCATATTAAAACAACAATTTTTCGTCTTTGACAAGATAAAAATGTGCTTCATTTGGCAGGAATGGAAGCCTCATGATGCACAAAGAAAGTCCTCCTGAGAAGAACTCCTTTCTTGAAGATCTGGACAGGTTGGATGTGAGTATTAAGAATTAAACTGACAAGCAGCTTAATGATGCAAAACATTTTCCATCACAATATTGTCTTTGGACAGTGATGCCAAGCCATTTATAACACTGGATTCTCTATATTTAAATAAGTATCTTGATCAAGTGTAAATTGCTTTGCTTTTGATGTTGGTATGAGGCACAAAAATCCAAAGAAAACCACCACTTCCCCAACCAAATTGGCAGCGAGTTGTTTGAAACATTCTGCAGTACAGGGTAGCTTGATATAAACAGTTAAGTGCCTTAACTTGACAACTTTTTTGTCTCCAGAGAGGGGAGATTCTTGGTGAAGCAGATTTTTACTCCAATTCCCAGCCTCATTGTTCAGGTGAGAAAGACCTTAACAAAGCTTCTTTTAAACTCTTCTTTACGAACAAGATTTAATGTCAAACCCAGCAGCGAGTGATAAAACTGGCTCAGAAATCTCTCCCATCAGCAGGTGCAGTGAGTGTGGATACTGTGAACAACCAGCTGGCTCGAGTCCAAGCACACTACAGGCTGGAGGGCAGCGTGAAGGTCTGGTCCGACTTCCTCAGGATCCACCTGCACCCTCGCACCATCTCTGTCATCCACCAGTACAACCACGACGGGTAAAGTGCCATATTCAACTATATACACTTTTATTGAACAAAATGAGGGAACTGCTGAATTACATTTTCCTCCAGAAGGATCAAAACATTTGGTACCGAAGACCAGCTGCTGCAGTACCAGCTTCTCTCCAGTAGATGTCAGGCTCCACACAGATTTGAGCTTAAACACTAAATGGCAGTCTGTTCTCTGTGGGCTGAATCTCGAAAGCTTGTTGCAATTGTCACCCAAATAGTAACACACTGTGATGTGGCCCAAAGTTCAACATGGAGAAAAGCACAGGTGTAATCACCAGGTTATGTTAAAGGTATAACTGTGTAATGGGATGCAGCCTAATGCAGTAAAGCTCTCAGGTATTCTTCTCAAATGTCTGTTCCCCTGTATTTTCAGAGATCTCTCTATAAGAAACTATATGATGAAATAGTTCTTATAATTCTTCTTACAATTATGAATTATAACAAAGATACTGGATATAAGGAAGATGGCACATTTAAAGCTTTGCCACGACAATGAAATTGTATACACTTCTCTTCTCCTCAGTGGTCGCCCCTACCGCCACTCGTTTGGAATTATTGTGAAAGTCAAGAATGGTTTATTTATATTTTTTATGCTCACATTAGATCTTTACACATCTAACAGTCATATTGAGCATTTGGAGAACTAGTTGGCTAGGATGCTTTTTAAACAGTCTCGCAAACTTGCATAACTCTAACGCTATATATGTTACTGAGACAGAGACAGGTCTCAAAAAAGTAAATTCTCTCCTGATTTGTCTATCATAAAAATGCCATTTTTGTGTCAGAATGTTCAGAAGACGTGGTTTGGGAAAAACAGGTCCAATATTTACTTTGGTGACTCTGGGACAAAAGACTCAATCATAATCTGTCTTCACTTTAATTTCTTCAATTGGAATCAATAGATCAATGGGGCTGCTTCAAACACTGACTTGTAAATTGTGACACAAAGTACCTTAGACACATGGATTTGGTTTATAAATGTGTTTGTGTCCAGGGAGGCTCATCGTCTGGAGGCTTTTGGCCAGGGAGAAGCTCTGCTGCAGGGGTCGGTGCTGGAGCAGCTGGAGGACAAACTGCATTTCTTTGTAGAAGAGTGTGATTACCTTCAGGTACGTCATTGTTTTTTTCTGTACTGTATTGTATTAAAAATATGTAATAAAAATGGATATAAATTTCCCAGTTTTTAATTATTCCAGTTTAAACCTTTTCATCCTGTTCCCATTCCAGGGTTTCCAGATTTTGTGTGACCTGGCTGATGGTTTTTCAGGCCTGGGGTCAAAGGTCACAGAGATGCTACAGGACTCTTATGGTGGAAGAGGCATCCTCACCTGGGGGTTAGCTCCCGTCAGTCACCCGGATTCAGTGAGTCAAAAACTCTGGATGATTAAACCATCAGTGTTTTTGTTTTTAGTTGTTGTGTAAAGTTAGATGTTTTGTAAATGGGCTTCTGTACTTATAGAGAGCAAACGAAATGATGTATTTTTGTAGGCCAACCTGGTAGTCAGCATCTCCATTGTGTCTGCTGAGAAATTGGATTTTTGCATTGGATTTTGGATATCTGCAGAGAATAAACTTTGTGGCAAACACACATGCTGACAAGTGTTGTTCAGCATCATAATCTCTCAGGCATGTAGCACCCAAAAATGTAATAACTTCCTGATAATGTATTAACGCCTGAAAATGTAATAAAATTTGCACTTAACTTGATCGAAAATGTAATAAAACCCAATGATGTAATAACATCACCAATAATAGAATAAAATGAATTAACATATCAAAAGCATATTTTTCATAACGAGAGTAGTGACTGTATAATGGAAAATCCGATATAAACATGTTACTGACATTACCAGCAGTAAGCGTTGCAGAAATTATGTCACGTCAATAAAACAGGATTTAAATCTTTAAATCTTAGAAACAACAGACAACTTCAGAAACCCTGTATAAACCCCAAAAAGGAGTTTGAAAAATAACCATGTCAGTTGTTATCAAGTTTTGTCATTTTGATGCTGACATTTTTACTTAATCTTTATTTATACAAGTAAATCTCATAATATACTGTAAGTATGACAGCATGTCAGTTGACCACTATGTCACTTGACATAGGGTAAGATATCAATTTGACATTGAAAGTGATAGAATAACCAAATATCAGTCAGGGTACTTCATTACATTATTGGTGAAGTTAGTACATTATTTTTTTTATTACATTTTACATACGAGTTGAGTGCAAATTTTATTACATTTCCAGGCGTTATTACATCATCCGGAAGTTATTCCGTTATAGGGTGCTACAAGGCATCTAACCACAAACTTACTGGTTTAAGAAGTCCTTCCTGTTGTATTCTTTTTGTTCATCCAGACTCCGATGAAGGACGTTTACCACATGTTGAACTGCATATTAGGGACGGTCCACATGGCCAGTCACAGCTCCTTCTTCTGCCCACTGACTCTGAGAGGTGGATTCGGCAGACGACCCTCTCCTGCCACAATGTTCCCCCACCTAAACTATGATGTGAGTTTATAATTATTTACAGGGTTCGTACGGGTGCTTGAAATCCTTGAAAATGCTTGAATTTCAAGGTTTAAAAAGTGCTTGGATTTTGGAAGAAGTGCTTGTAAATGCTTGAAATTCTTACTGTATTTCTCTTGCAATCTGACTATATCCATCTATAGACTATAGTTAATCACATGTTCAATGTAACAATAATGAGTAGCCTATCTGAAATGAAGACTGTTACTCCTAAAAGTGTAATACCATCGCTGTTGGTATGATTAAATGAAATCTCCCCCTTTTAGTATGTAAGTATTCATCTAAAACATGCAATTTACAACAGGTGTAAGATACTGGAAAAGCTTGAAAATTTACCTTGAAAGTCCTTGAAAAATGCTTGAATCTGACCACTGCTAAAGTATACGAACCCTGTATATAGTTCAGATATGATTGAGGACATTATTTCTATGCGTATGAACATATCTGATCTGGTCATTGTTTAATTATATGTTTGGCTCTTATTTCTCTCTCTCAGCCCTCACTGTGGTACCACTCCAGCTCTGTGCTGGCTCTGGCCCTCGATGCCCTCACTCTGCCCTACAGGCTGAGGAACAACAGCGTCCCCATGTGGCAGGTGGCGGACACACTCACAGTATCGGGTAGAAAGGTGATTTCCTGCTGCTGGATTAATCCTACACGTCTCTGTAGACAAGGCTCTGAGCTCATGATGACGGGTGTAATTTAAATCCTAGGTGGTGGCTGCTTACGGTGCCGTCCCCCTCCCCATGATGCACGGCAGCTCCCTCCCTGATGCCCTGAGTGCCTGCGCTGACGCTTTACCCTGGAAACCTCTATCGGCGTGCTCCGAACCCGGTGACGGTCGATGCTACGGCCAGTGGGCGACGCTGAAAGGCTACGAGGGCCAGAGACTAACCAGGTCAGCATTTTCTGAACACATTTAAAACCTAAAGAGTAGGGCTGTCCCTATATCAGATTTTTAGTGCAATATTATTGTGGAAATTTTGGGGAAAAAGAAATGCTATGAGTGAAATTTAGTTTATTTTGTGTTTTGGCTCTTTTTTTGGCAAATTAAATACACTTAAATAAAGGTGTTGGGAGGTGGAGAAAAACCTTTTATTGTCATTTTGCAAAGCAGCAGTTGCACAGTGCAAAATGAAAAAAACATTTCTCAGGGAATATCAGAGCATCCCACACATGAGACATTAAACATTCACAAATACATAAAACAACCATCCAGTCCCTAATAAAAACAGTAGGAATAATAAAAGGTTAAAAAAAACCCAGTAAAATACAGGTAAAGACAGTAAGGCATTTATTATAAATTGTCCAGAGCAGTTATTTTATCTATGTATTTTTAAGCTCTTTTATTTATTTTTTAAACATCACTATTATCACAGATACCAGTGTATCACAACACCCCTTGTAGTTTGCTTTTGCATATTTTGAGATGAGAAAACCAGTGAAACGGACTGTTTTTTAAATATCTGCACACCATAAGAAACTAAACGTTATTATTTTCAGTGGTGTACAGGTGTTTATATAGACTTTCAATGAAAAAGGCCAAAAATGTGAAGGGGTGGGGGAAATAACTTGTATTGAAAGCAGACTGGATTATAGTTTTGAACTGTAATATTTTGAGTGATCGTTAGTAGGCACAGGATGATATAAAAATATTTTTTTAAAGTCATGATTATCCTGGCTGAAAATAATTGCAATTCACAATATCATCCTGATAATAAAAAAAAAAGCATAAAAATACCACTTAAACGTAGTAGAATCATGTTACCTTTCACTCTGTTTACAAACAGATATTTTCCCAACCGTCTCATTAACTGGAATCCTCTTTCATGTGTTGCTAAAATAACCTTTATTCCACCAGCTCTCTGGCTCCAGGGACGCAGCCACCCACTCCTCTGCACAGCCTCCACAGCGGGGAAGACGTCCTGGCCTCCTACATCAGCTCTTTCTATCCTACAGCTCCTCTGTGAGTCCTCACACTGTCACATGCTGTGAACTAAAAAAAACTGTTTTATCTGTTTCGTTAGGGGGGGAAAATATCCAGGGTTCATACAGGTGCTTTTAAACGGGTGCATTTAAATGTATTTTCAGGATTTAAAAAGTGCTTGGATTTTGGATGAAGTGCTTGTAAATGCTTGAAATTCTTACTGTATTTCGCTTGCAATCTGACTAATCTGACTCCATCTATAGACTACAGATAATCACACGTTCAATGTAAAAAATAATGAGTATCCTATCTGAAATGAAGACCGTTCCTCCTAAAAGTGTAATACCATCGCTGTTGGTACGGTTAAGTGAAATCTCCCCCTTTTAGTGTGCAAGTACTCGTCTAAAACAATTTATAACAGGTGTAAGATACTGTAAAAGCTTGAAAATGGACCTTGAAAGTCCTTGAAAAATGCTTGAATTTGACCACTGCTAAAGTACGACGAACCCTGAATATAGTTTAATGGGACAGTCCAGATGTTTTTAAATCTATAGTCAGTGTAACACCTATAGTAGAGGGCAGTCAGCACTCCCACAGTCTGGAGAAGCAGGCTTTGTGCTTTATGCTTTTGAAAATACACACTGAATATGATGCATTTTTGTAACACTTTTAATTTGAGTTTCAGAGTTAAAGACAAAAACAGATTATGACACGTATAAACACCAAAGAATACAAACAAAAAACAAAAACATGAGATGCGACAGAAATGGAAGAGGGTATCGAATAGCTCAGTGTTGTCTTCATATTAACATCAGGTTAAATGGCGGGAAGTGTTGGTTTGCTTATGTTGAAGTAATTTATAAAGGGGTGCCAGATTTGATAGAATTTGTCTTTACAATCTCTCAATGAGAATTTCATTTTTTTCTAATTGTAAATGTTGCATAACATCATTCAAAAGGGCAGAGTGAGTCGGGGGTCGAGCCTGCTTCCAGTTTAGTAAAAATCAGTCTGCGTGCTAGAAGTCATGTAAAAGCTATCATGTTATATTGAGAGTTAGATAGTATGAGATCAGGTTGATGCATTCGGTTTTTATTAACGTTTTACACTGCATCCCAATATATTTGGAATTGAGATACTAAGTGTATTATTTGTTGTTGTTTTTTTACCGCTTAAACTTACCAGACAGTCATTTCTGACCGGGAACTCAATCTGTTTTCTAAGCAACTAGACAAAAAAAATTAGATTTACCTCACAGAACAATTATTGTGACTTTGGTGAATCCTAACTAACTCTTTAAAACACCTAATTCACACAATAACACAAACTAACTGATGGAGGCAGTGGGAGACCAGAAATTCATGTGTTCTGTGAGGTAAAATTACTGTTTTGTCAATGGAGTCTGGTGGCTTTGAAGAGGACAGTTCCCTGTCAGGAAGGGCTGTCTGACGGCACGGTAAAGCAGTAAAAATAACTTTAATATTGCATGCACTTGAACACATTTTGCTGCTGCCCGTCCACAGCAGAACGTTGCTAAGCTCCTGCCTGCTTCTCCAAAGTATAACTTCAAAAGATCCTAAGTATCCTATAAACCCAACACTGCTCTCCTCTCCTGTTTTCCCTCTCAGGGCTCTTCAGTTGGTGTCGACCCCCAGTAAGCTGACGCCGCCGTTCCCTCAGATATTCAGCCAGTCGCTCTGTGCTCAGGGCTTCCTGCAGAGCGAGCCTCCTCCTCCTGACTGTAAGCTTCATTTACATTTTACTTTTGTAGCTTTAAAAATAAACTTTCCTCCAGCGTGGATTTGATGGTTTTATATAAAATAATCCTCCCCCTCTGCAGCCCCGGCCCCTGTGGTCTCCTCTGTGCCCGTCATGACGTCGCTCCAGTCGGGGCCTGCACTCGGCCCCTGGCTCTCCGAGATGCATCGTGGCGTCAGCACCTTAGACATCCGCCGCGTGGCCCCCAGCTTCCTCTCCCAGGGACCCGAGATGTCCGACTATGAAGACGCCCTGGAGCAGCTGCGCCTACTGGCCCGGTGTTACCGTGACGACAGCGGCGGGGTGATGTGCTCCTCTTCCTCAGAGGATGACGATGACTGACAGGCCGTGATGTGGATAGACTGCCCTCTGCTTTACCAGCCTGCATGCGCTCAAACAGAGAGTGATGGAGAGGAGCTGTGCTCCGATGTGTGAAGGAACAGGACAGGAGGCAAAAAGTTTCCCACACAATAAAAATAGACACAAAAGAGGGAATATTCAGAAGTTAGACCTCTACATGTGTATTATCCAGTGAGGTGATGGATGTAGCATCATGCGACTGACTGTATGGACTGTGGTTACAATTCCTTAAAATGACTGTTTATCTGTAAGTAACTTTTATACCAAGTATAATCTATAAAATGAAGCGCTTAACACTGAGATATTTGTCATGACTCTGTTTTGGGCACATGTGGCTCTGACTATTTACTCATTAAGAGTTAATACACAGAATGTGTGAGTGTTGGATGGCAAATGACTTCAGCATATTGCTGCCAAACTGGAAAAAGAAACATGAAAAAGTTGTTTTAACAAAATTTAAAAAAAATGTTCACGCTATTTAAACATACATAGAGGTTTCTATACCATTGTATTAATGATTAGGTTTAGGCCCCATTTAAGCCAAATAAATGTAAAAACAATGAGCATAAAAAGACTTTACTCCCAGATCTAAAGGTTGTAATTTGTACCCAGGGGACTTCCTTAAACTTGTGTCTTTAAGCTTTTTGGTTCTTATGCATTATCTGCCGTAGCTTTTTCAACTTTTTGTACACATAATGGTCCAAAAACATGTGAAATTGCACATTAAATTGAAAAAAATATTTTCTTTGGAGAGGACCCCCAAACATCCCAGCCAAATATGTACACCGAAGTCTTCCACAAAACTAGAGAAAACACTGACAAATTTGTAGGTTTTAGACATTAAACTATGGTACAAACTACCGTTGGAAATTAGTTCTTGAAAATAAAATAATGGCTCTCAAGTGAGTCCCTGTTCTGCCCAAGCCCATTACTTCCTACTGATGTAAATCTTAAAGAAAAAAAGTATAGTTTGGGCCTTTTTTGCTTCAAATGTCCCACAGAAGTCATTGATCATCACAATCATTTCAGATAAATACTGTATATCACTGACAAAATTAAAAAAAAAACACAAATCCAATGACACATGTAGAACAGGCATTTTTTTTTAATCTGAAATAAAACGATACAAGGATTTCACAAAAGGTGGAGATGTTAAAACATGTTCCCACCCTGACCAAACAGTATGCTTCTACATTTTGATTTTTAAAAAAAGGCTAAGACACATACCATCATTTAAACTTATAAAACTGAGATTGCACCCTGTTAATTTACAAACACCCCCGTACGAGACAGCTCTAATGAAAAAATATGTCGAGGAAAAAAGTCAAATGAAATGGAGTTGCGTGCGCATAAAAGACATCGAGCACGAGTGCCTGGTATTCTACAGCTATTTATCAAAAGACAGGAGGCAGGGGTAGTGTTGCTGTTTTTCTGGGTTCGGGGAATGTAAACGGAGGGCAGGGGGAGACGCGGGGATAAGGGCTTGTGACAAACAGTCCAAAATCTGAACTAAGAGCGGGAACGGGAGCGAGAACGAGACTGGGAGCGGGATTTGGAGCGGGACTCTGAACGGGAGGCGGATCGGGAGCGGGAGCGGGCTTTGGCGGGGGAAGGGGAACGGGATTTAGATTTGGACTTTGATTTAGACCTGGCTCTGGATTCCATGGGTGAGTGTGAACGGGAGTGAGAGCCCCTCTCAGGCTCGCCGCCCTCGTCGTCGCTCTTGGGCTGCTCGCAGCCCTTTGAGCTGGACTTCCTGGAGCGATCCTTGATGCCCGATCTGGAACGAGACCTGGAATGAGAGCGAGATCTGGACCGGGACTCGTCCTTCTTGTTCTTCCTCCCGTCTTTCTTGATCTTTTTGCTCTTGGGGCTTCGGCTCTTAGGGCTGCGGCTCTTGGGGCTGCGGCTCCTGCTGCGGTCTTTATTCTTCTGAGCGCCGTTGCTGCGCTCTTCTTCCTCCTTCTTGACCTTGAGCTTATTCTTCTTGCTACGAGATCGGCTGCGGGAGCGGGACGCCGCTCTGTGGACAAAATCAGACAGTTCAACTTAGCGTTTAATTTTCTGTGCCTCACTTCCTCTTAAAACTGTCCAAACTAAAGCTGCACAATATATCATTTACTAAATTTAACATTGCAACATTAACACAATCCAATTCCACAATAAACCATAAAAAACACTAACATGGCAGTCAGGCTTTTTTGTTGAGTTAGTTGAAAGTATCGGTACAAAGCTGCTCTCTAATGATGTAACTTTTTAGGCTGTTAAGTGATTAATTACAGCAAATTGAGATGAACTTTTATAAACAATTTTTCATCTTAAAACCGTGGCTTAAAATAATAGTCATTGTCTGTAAAAAATATCTTGAGGTGAAAGCGACACCAACGAAGATGGCCATGCCAGTTATTTCTTGCAAAATTTTACTATTACTTTGGAGCGCTATTTAGACGATTACCTAGACAAGGTAAAGACTTGACATCATCTTTAAAACTCAAATTAACACATTTTTAAACTTTTATTTTGCCTTTATTGTCCTGTTTAGTGAAATAATTTCCTTCCTTTACTTTTAATTTAATAAGGAATTTGTTGTATTTTAGTACACTTGAATATTGGTTTATTCAGTGTAAGGTAATTTTTTAAGTGTGCCACAACTGTATCAATGTTTATCATTAAATTCTAACAGAACACTTATTTATAACTGTTCTATTTTTAAAAGGTTTTGCACCATTAAAGAAAAAGATGACTGAGTCAATTTAAACGCAAGCTGAGAGTCTTGTTTTCATGAGACATTCAGTCTTTCATGTCTTTATGGCAGGTGGATGAGCTATCAGTGGACAGAGAGACCAGGCCATGTAGTCCCTGCCTGCTTGGATTAAACAGCTGTAGATATCAGGCTACTACTTGCTGTCACCACCTGTAGGCTTCACGTACAGCAGTGCGTGCACCTGTGAACTTTAGAAATCTATTCCTAGAAACAAGAGCTCTCATCTTACAGTTACTGGAGTGAATTTCTTAATGTGGGTTTTATAGGCAGCTGCTGAGATGCTTGAGGTTTAGCACGTAGTGGCTTTTGGAAGATCGGATGCACAGTTTAGACTCAGCAACTGGAAAAGGATGCGTGTGCATTTAAACTGAAAACAAACCATTAATAAAATAGCTTCTTAAGTCAGTTTACTTTTATCTACTCTTATGTATTTGAGGTCTTTTCTGCAAATCCCAAACCATGACTTTTGTGTTGTTTCCACCCCTGTAGTCATGTATTCAGCCTGATATCCCCTGTGATAGAGTTTTGGTTACTCACCTGGAGTGGGAGCGGCTTCGGCTGCTGCTCTCACTGCGGCTGCGGCTCTTGCGAGACCTGCGGCTCCTGGATCGGGACCTGAGGAAACAAACAATTAGCAACAGTCGCATCGTTTTAATTGTAAAAATATTTCTCTAAAAAGATGACTGTGGGAAGTGCTGCTTTGATATGTGAACAGTCAAGTTTCTAACCTGGAATGGCTGCGACTGCGAGAATAAGAGCGCCGGCGTCTGGCTCCAGGGCGGTCCTCGATGAGCCGGATCTTCCTGCCGTTCACTTCTGTGCCATCGAGCTTCTCCAGAGCCCTCTTCATGTCGGAGTAGAGCCTGAACTCGATCACCCCCTCGTTCCTCCGGCCTTTGTGGGTGTCAGCGTAAGTCACCTCCCCTGCCTGCCTCATGTAGTCCTTTAGAGAAAAGAAAACACAGTGATCAGAGGGGATGTGATGACTTGATGTGCCCAGTTCAGAAGAAAAATCTAAGACATGTCAGAAAACCAAAATTTGGAAAGGTTTTTGCACATTGACTACAATTAAATGCAAAATATTCTAGACAATTCAACTTAAAACTTTTAAAATGCAATGCAAATATTACTAACAAACTTTATCATATCAAAATATCTGGAGACATTAGTTTATTTGCGACTAAATTACTTTTTCACCAAAGTTCTCCACCAGCGATGGACTAGTTCTACCGTGCAAACACAGCCTCCCTATTTGAAATCCACACCAACCTTTTTGAAAAGGTTGGTGTTGAAATATTTGTGTAAACAGACATTTCTGCAGCTTCTACAATGAGTGATCTGTAGTTGCACAGTTTGAGGACTACTGTAGCTTTTTTTTAAGTGGTGAATTTCTTGTGTGCACAGGGATTATCTATTTCAATATTCCTTGTAACTGCTGTGGAAATGCATCATTAACCAAGACAGCTCTGAGGAATTGTGTTTGGTTTCAACTTGTAAAACTGGTCTGACAGTTTGTGTATTTGTAGCTTTAAATACAAAGTTCTTAAGAACTTAACAGCAGATGAATTATGTAACATAACATTAATGGTGTGCTGCTTTTGGACTCTGGACATTAATTCCTTAACATGTTATGCAAGAAAAAAAGCTTCATACCTTCAAGTCCTGCCAGCTGCAGCGGCTGGAAAGATTCTCAACAATGAGCCGATAATCTGTCCTTATAGGTGGACCATATCTGTCTCTTCCCCAGCGCCCATATCCACCTTATAAGGTAACAAGGAAAGGACAGGAAAAAAATGAGTACCAAAAAGAAACTGTGATGGTGCATTTATACTAAACTCCAAGCTACATACTAGAAAATGTAATCAATATTCATTTGGGATAAGGAAACAAAGAAGGGAAAAAGCAAAGGTGAAAAGACTTATAAAAAGAAAAAAAAACAATTTAAAAACCTATTTCTCTACAAATTAAAAACTTAATTTAAACCTATACAAGTCATTTGTAGCTCATTCAATTTTGGTAAAAAAAAATTCAATAGGCCTATTTTCTAAATAAGAAAGGAACAAAAAAAAAATTCAAAAACATAACTGATCGAGGAAGTACTTACGGTGAACTAAAGCAAGTATCTAAGCTATCCTATCTAAAAACATTACACTGTTACAAAACATGTTCTTTTTTTCAGGCACCTATAAGAGCTGAACCCACATCTGTTCCTAACCCCATGGCATCCTCACCACCCGGCCTGGGCCTAATGGGAAAAGCGGTCTTCATTCACAATGGCTCCCTTTTTTGGTCTGCCCAGGGGCCCAGAATGGTCAAACCACACTCTTGGAAAGGGGGGACACCATGGCCAGCAATAGGGGCAGGCAGTCAGCAAAGGACTCTTTCAATTAAAACATTGAGGTTCTTTGTTAAATCTTTACCTTTAAATTGACAATCATTTTAAATAAAATAAAAAACGGAATAAGACATCAATAGATTACAATATATTTAACAATCAAATAGTTATTTTACAGTATTCAAATTATGACATTTATATCCTTTCCATCAGTAAGCCATTTCCCCATCACATATTCACAATAAAGGTGCATTTTAAATCCATCAAATGCTAACCCAAGATGTTTTTCAAGTCATTGGTGGCTCTGGTGCACAAATTTATTCATCACATGTAGCGACTGATATGGAAATCTCCTTCCACGCCTACAGTTGTTCACGTTGGTGACAAAAACTGTTAAGTGCTGTAATGAGAGTGGTTCTCGTACACTGTATGCTAATACATTTACAAGACAATTCAAAACAAAAGTGCTGCTCTTGAGTGCCCTATCCTGAAACCGAGACATGCCAATCGAAAAACCTGGTGCGCTTGACGAGGCCAGAACAATAGTAAACACAGATGAAACTAAGATGAGTGGGTGTGGATGGGTTGTGTGTGTGTGACTTAAAGACAAATACTGAACTAAAAACAACTGGCTTTCATTTAAAGAAAACTCAAACAGAACAAGACAAATTGAACTTATTTTCTACTTCATGGCTTCATGTCGTCTGGTTCCAGAATGGCTGCTTTATTAGAACACACAATTACTTATTGACTTTGGAGACAGCTTTAAATACATAAATAAATAAATAAATATGTGCACATGTTTAAACCCAAGACACAATCTATCATGTTTTCATTGTTGTTGAAAGCCAAAAATTGTAACTGGAGAAAAACAAAAAAAACTGGACTAATCACCCAGTGCGAGGATCCCCACCTTTTTGTTGTTGCCTGCTTCCATTTTCCCCTGAGTCAGACGACATTTCTATTCAAAAGTTGGATACAGAATGATCAGAAATATCAGATATCAAAAGCTACTACTAGTGTCTATATTTGACTGGCCAATTTCTTTGTGGGGTTATAATAAAGTCAAATCAAACTATCGAGGTAAACACAATTTGTTATACAAACACTAGGATATAAATTGAATGCACATCAGCCACCAAGGACAAGCTTTACATTTTGCCCCTTTGAAATTTAGATTAATGGTTCCCTGTAATGAATGAAATCCCTTATGAATGACATTATTCTTGTGAAATAAACAATTATCAAAAGGACACTTACTTCTTCCTCCACCGTAACCTCCATCACGACGGGGTCCCTTGGTGTGCTCCACAATGACCCTTTCCCCACACAACTCCTTGCCGTTCAAGTCATACACAGCATCATCAGCATCACGGGGGTCATCAAATTCAACAAACCCATATCTATACAACAGAAAACATGTTTTAACACAGAGTTGCAACAAAGGATTTCGATGATCTTTACAACAGAACTGTACACAGTGAACCACCCCGACATAGTCAGGGGAAAAAAAGTTTGTCATAGGCTATGTCGCACTTCCTAAAAACTATGTATGTGGGTTCAAGTTTCAGTGCAACAGAAATATGATACCAATGTACAGCTCTTGCATCATTACAACTCCTAAACCGATGATTTTGTGATCATAAAAATGATAATGGTGGTATTTTTTTTACGAGGATCTGTGTCAAGAAATGTTTATTTCCCCTTAATTTATAGAGTATAATGGAGGCTGCATATCTCACACATTATACCCTGAACAATATTGTGTCTGCAGTTTGGATATTGCATGCTTGATAATGACGAGACATTTAAAGACTAGTTAGGCATCAAGAAATTAATCAGCACAAATTTGATATTTAAGGAATTTGGTCATTATTTAGCAAAAAAACAAGTCATCAGTTCCGCATTTTCAAATATGAATACATGCAGTTTATTTCCTTCATCCTCTTCTTCTATTATGTAAACTGAAAACGAACTTGGACAAGACAAAACATGCAGCTTCAGTATTTTCAACATTGGCTTGTGGAGCCTTGGCTATTTTTCATACATATTTTATAAAAAAACCAAGCCATTAATCTATGATGAAAATAATCCTCCATTGCAGCAGTGGATAACACTAAAAGAGGAAGTAACCTGCACGTTGAGAGACTTGCTCCAGCCCTTGCTGAATATTAAATTATCTCTACACACCCCTGGCCACATGTTGAAGCCAACTGCAAGACGATTTAAACAAGAATGATGGGTTTGTAACTGAAACTTAAGACTTATTTCCTTAAATCTGTAGAATATAACCTGTAGGCTGCAAATATCTGCAGCACCACAATACTTTCATCAAAATGGCATTTTTACATCAATAAAAAACGTGTCTTCTCGAAATCTAAAATGTCAGTTAATTACTCAGTACACAACTGTATAAATTGAAGAGGCCATTTTTTGAGCAGCGACTACAACAACCACAAAATCACCATATCCACTTCCTTAAATATGAATATATGCAGCTTCTTTGTCCTCTATTACGTAAACTGAATCCTTAATATGGACTGGTGGTTAGGCAAAACACGCAGCTTGAATATATTCACCTTTTTATGGTTTTGTGGTGCAGTTACCTTTTGTCCTCACAATTATTAGCCCAAACGACCAATCGATGATGAAACTTATCGTCCTTTGCAGCCGCGGAAAACACGAATAAAGGAAGTAACTTGCACGATGAGACTAAATTACCTCTACACACCCCTGGCCACATGTTGAAGCAAACCGGAAGACAACTTAAACTTAATGCATGCTTGTAGCTGAACTATATTGTTATTGTTTCTAATAAATACGGTGGATCCGATCTAAAGGTAAAAACGCGTGTAGCCGCCTGTGACATTGCCACGTCTAACCTTAGCTGGCTAGTTAGCCGCCATCGAGACAGGAAAACGTCACGCTGCGGCTCACAAACACCAGCATTTATTTTAACACGGCGTCGAGAAAAAACAAGAGCTTCACAAGCAAAACCAAGATCTTCGCATAGATCACAACCGCGACAGATTGTATTGTTGAATATTTACGGTGCTAGCTATGTAGCATTAGCAGGCCGCTCCGATCAACGAGGCCCGGACCGTCCGCACGTTATCTTCACCATCAACGGTACAAAGTGTACAAACGAACATCAACGTTACCCATTTTTCAGATCGACTTCGAGTATCTTCCCGTAGCCCTTGAAGAACCTCTCCACGTCCTTTTCTCGGGCCCTGTAGCTCAGTCTGCCGATGTAAACCCTCGACATCTTGGTAGCTTTGTGTTTGTGCTAAACCCGCACGAGCACAGAGAGGAGGCGCGAGGCTGCACAGACACATACACGCGCTCCTTTGATACAATAGGTCGCGGCTACAGGGGGCGGGGCTTCATTTACAGCGGGCTGTACTGGCCTGAGTTAAGTCTGTCAGGTAGCTCCAGTATCTCCAGGTGAATTATCTATTAACTCTCTCAGGGAGTTTTTTGCTTCTTGTTACGTCCACTTGACCGAACCCAGCCAGCAGACAATAACGTGACAACCATAAAATCAAATAAGTCAAAAGTGAAGTGAACAATTATGCTTTATTTTAACAACAGCAAAAGAAAGACACACTAAGGTGGGGGAGGATGGAAGGATGGAAGGGAAGGATTTTCACAGCAGTATACAATCATGGAAAAAAATTATTATACCACCTTTGTTTTGTTTATTTTCTTGTTCATTTTAATGCCTGGTACAATTAAAGGCACACTTGTTTGTACAAATACAATAACAACAAAAGTAGTTCGTAAGAGTTTAATTAATAAAATCATTAACGAGAAAACCATGGAAAATGGCTCGATATCAGCTCTTAAATTAAACTCTTATGAACTATTTTTGTTGTTATCATTTTATTTGTCAAAAAAAATGTAGCTTTAGTTGTACCAAACATTTAAATGAACGAGAAATTGAAGAAAACAAGGGTGGTCTAATAATTTTTTCTACACCTCTACGGAATCAGCAGTGGTGGAAAAATTATTCAGATCCCTTACTTAAGTAAACATGGATGCATATATATGATACAAACACACACATATGAAAAAGAAAAGGTTTTTGTAATTTGTAATTTTACTTATTTCAAAACAGGGACAGCGCACATTAAGACATTAAGACACACACACACACACACACACACACACACTTTTATCTTGACAATAGCCAACACTTGGCAAGGTGTGAGAAGGTGTGGGGACTTCTACATGAAATAATGTCTGTTGGCAGAGTATTCCACTGAGTCATGTCATGTGAATGTAAAAAAATGATGACTTCCCAAATACAATTTTGCATTGAGGTACAATACACTCACCCCTTGGAACAGATCTTGTTGCTGTTGTTGACTTTAAGAAATTGAAATAAAAAGAAGTGGGAAATAAATGTTGCATCAGGAAATATAAAGTCCCATGGAAGTCCCATGACACAAAAAAAGTGGAATTATGAAAAAAAATCCCCTAAAACAAATAATTGTGTAGTAATGAAACAAAAGTCCCTTGACATAAATATAAACGTAATTATGAAAAAGCCCCCTGAAATAAATAATGGTGGAATAGGGAAAGAAAAGTCCCCTGAAAAAAAAAAAAAAGGAATTATGCCTTTTTAAAATAAATAAATAAAAAACAGTTACATTTATTTATTGAAATATATTAACTGATTAGTTTAGTGCCTTATTTTTTATTTATTTAATAGGCATATTTATTTATTTCATCAGCAAATTTATTTACATTAAAAATGCCTTGTTTTTTTATTCAATGGGCATATTTATTTATTTCATCAGCAAATGTATTTACATTAAAAATGCCTCAAACGATTACTTGATACGCAGAATTATTTATTATATATTGTATTGACAACTTAACGGCCTAACCGTTTACGGTTCGGACGGTTGGGACCATGCGGTGCGGCCTTTAAAAGTTAAAACCTGGACATCCCGGATTTTACGACCTGCCGCTATACGTGTGAGCCGCGGTGGGCGGGGCTAACAACTACACACACACAGCATTACAAACACACCAGCTGCTCTCTTATGTGCCGGCTATTTTTTTACACACTTTTCTACCTAAAAAAACATGCATGGGAAGTTTTATACTCGCCTTTTTGAGCGAATTTAAACTGTTGCTGAAATATGAAAGTGTTGGCAACTTTGTTGTTCAATGGGTTGAAGAGTGTGGAGTCGCTTTGGGAGGGAAATAACGGTACAGGACGCTAGCTCAATGTTAGCTAACCAGCAACAGGTCGGTTGGTTGGTCAACTAGCTCACTGACAAAAAACGGCCATGGACGGCGCGACTTTTTCAAAATACTCCTGGATCGATTTCGTTTTCTCGGTGATCGGGGTGTGCACCTTCCTGGTGGACTGGGGCTCGGACGTGTGGGTGGCCACCGAGTTTTACTGCCGCGGGGAGCTCATCTGGTTCGGGGTGCTGGTCGGCCTCATGGTCCTGTCGTCGGTCGTGGTCCAGATGTTCAGCTGGTTCTGGTTCAAGTATGACCGAGAGCTGCCGGGGTTCACCGCGCACACCAACGGAGGAACCGTGCTCTTCGGGGACCAAGTGAAGCTCTTCTGCTTGCTACATGTGCTGCAACTGGGCTTCCTTTGCAGGTAGCGGAGGCAGAAGTCCTCATTTACTTCTTTAAGTACGTTAAAAGTAGAAATACTGTAGTACTCCGGTGCAAGTAAAAGCCTGGAATTAAACATGTTTTTAGGTAGAAGTACAGGAATGTTTTCAGCATGATCTAGGCTATAAAAAGAAAAGCTGTATTTATCCCGAGGGAAATTCCCGATGCACGAGTTGCAATACAAGTTGGGAGTGTAAATATACATAAGACTATATTTTGCACGGACTGTTTTGTTATCTTCAATAACAAGATAGCAGTAAGGTGCAATCCAAACAACGGCTAAAACAGGTTGCAAGTATGGATACTAAATATGTTAGGAATGCATATAAATATCTTTGTACTCATTAGGTTGAGTCGTGGAGGAGTAAAAGTACTACTGTTGTCTGAAAATTTTAAAATATTACATAAAGGTGCATGAGCATTATCAGCAGAATGTACATGGATTATCAAAAGTAAGAACACTTATTATTGTGCAGTTATGGAGGACATACTCATGTCCTTTACTTAAGTAAAATTACACGTACTGAACTCTAACAATACTCCACTATAAGTTAAATTACATGAGTATTATAAGCAGAATGTAATCAAATGGTTAAAGTTTTCTCAATATTGTTTTCAGAAGTGTTTAACAAAAATGTTATATGAAATCAAACGCCCAGCCTGTGTGATGCAAACCCACTTTAATCTTGACAAAACTGAAAAAAAGCAACATGGGCACAAGCACCTTTGCTGCAGGAGTACTTTTCTCTGTACCTGTTAATTTAAAAACTGGATATTCCTCCAGAGCAGTTCAGGCATGCAACCAGGTAATAACATTTGACAGGTGCTGTGACCATAAATGAAAAATGTCAGGTGTGGCGACTTGTAAATCCAGTGTCTTGGAAGAGAACTGAATGCATAAAATGCACAAATAATGAGTTAATGAGGTATGAAAAACTCAAAATATGATTCAGTGCTGTTGAAAAAACTTAATGCATCATGTCAGATGCTTCCATTCACTCTCAAAGGAGTATTGTTTAGGTGCATGGGTTTGGTATGTGATGCATTTTCTCACAGACAGATGTGTCATGTAACAGCTTTTCTCTTTACATATTCATCCGTGTAGGCATATCTCTGCCATACGCCAAGGCTTCAGGGTTTGGTGGCGGAAAGAAGAAGGGTCAGAGTACGCTGTTTACCTGACGCATGACCTGAGCATGCTCCGGCTTATCGAGACGTTTTGCGAGAGTGCTCCTCAGCTCACCCTGATGATCTACGTCATGCTGCACACAAACAAAGCCAGGACGGTTCAGTGTGAGTTCTCTTTTGTTCCATTTACTTACACCCCACAAGAAAAGCCTATTTTTGTTCTAAAACATTATCCGGGTTGTGGTAAGTCAGTCAACACCACAAACGTGTGTTCACTTCCTCTTGGTTGCTACATTAATGACTTAACTTCTTTTTTTTGCAGTTGTGAGCATTGCTGCATCAACCACTTCCATAGCCTGGATGGTGGTAGATTACCACCGCTCTCTGCGCTCCTTCCTCCCAGACAAGGCCAAGCAGGGCTGGTGTTCCTCTCTAATCTACTTCCTGTGGAACCTGCTGCTAATCACCCCGCGTGTGGCGGCCCTCGCTCTCTTCGCCTCAGTCCTGTCTGGGTACATCGCTGTCCACTTTGTGATGCTGTGGTCTGTCTTTGTGTTTTGGGCCTGGCGACAGGGGACAGACTTCATGGACAGTGCTGGTGGGGAGTGGCTCTACCGGGCCACCGTAGGGCTCATTTGGTACTTCAGCTGGTTTAATGTAGCGGAGGGTCAAACCAGAGGCAGGAGCGTCATTTACCATTCTTTCATCACCACTGATGGAGGGATCCTGCTGGTGACTTGGTGGTGTTACAGGGATCCTGTGCAGACTGAGTCCTACGCCCTCCCTCTGCTCATCGCTGTACCGTTCATCTACCTCCTGGGACTGCTCTTCAAAGCACTCTACTACTGCTGCTTCCACCCCAAGCTCTGGAGGCCTCCGGTGAGGGACCCAGGACTGCCTGATGATCTGCCAGATGCAGAAGTGTCCTTTAGAGACTTTTCCATCCAGGACGGGGCCCTGTCCTCCCAGCTCCTCAACAAAAGGATGGCCTGCCATGCTGTTAATTTTTACTCCGAGAAAAGAGTCGTTAAAGACATTGATAGCACAAATAAAGAAGAGTCATCACATCTGTGATGTCTGACTTTTTGTTAGACATTACAGTTTTCTACTGATAAATGTTACCTCCTTTGGCAGTGATGCAACAGTCTCCTATTTGTGCTGCAATTTCACCAGGTGCTCAGTAGAACTTGAACCAAAATACAGAGTCAAAAGCAGTACTTGAAAGTAAGAGTGGGATATATGGATAGTCATTACATACATAGATAATACATCTATGAAAGCTAATTTAAGTCATTATAATGAGAAACTTTCTTGAAATACTGGCTGAGTATCTCCAATAATGACTTCATGTTAGAGCTGCTGAAAGGGCTGTAGTATTGCAAAAATGAAGACTTAATATTTCAAAATAATGAGTTGAGTTACTACATGATTTTGATATATTAAGTGATTATTTCAACAAAGTTTCTCATTATAATAGACTAAGGATTTTTCTTTTTGTCATCACAATACTAAGTATGCATCTTATTTTTTTCTCTTGCTTGCAGAAATGGGTTTCTATAGACATACATTGCAATGTAGAAGATCCTCACTGACTAATCCAGATACCTGATCACATTGATGAAGATACCATATGAAAATCCAGTATTGCCATAAACAAGTACTGCTTGTTGATTTGCAGCCTAATGACACTCTATATATTAAAGGGACAGTTGCCACATCCTAAACTTTATTTAAAAAATATCTGACTGTTATTTACTGTATATATATTTTTCTCAACACTACTTGAAACTGGGGGTACCTTGACAAGCTAATTTCTAATCCAGCAAAGTGAAGCGTTTGTGTTATTTGATACATTTTCTACAAAGCAAATTGTATTTTATTATCTTTCAACAGGGAGTAAATTTGTACATTATGGGGACAACTTTTTTCATAAATGCTGTATGATCATATTAGTTTGTTGTTGTTGCTGTTGTGTGAACACCTTGTATTTACAAAATACAAACGTGCAGGAAAAAAACATGTTTTTGACGACAAGGTAAATAATAAAAAAAAGTTATTCACAATAAAATATTTGATAATATTAATGACAATCAGAATCTTTTGGACATTTTTAACAGTTTGCAAAGTTTTCTCAATGTATGTAGATAATCTTGAAATTTAAATGTCCATGGTTGGATTACTGAAGTTTTACAAGGATATCAATTTGTGTTGTAGTTTTTGGTGTTTTGTTGTTACAGCTGCTACTACAGGAACCTATTGGAAGGACTTTGAATGTAGATTTATTAAAACCATAAGCTCTCCTTTTATAATTTCTATGTTCTGTTATTGTGTAAAACTGCTGTTTTAGACCACTTTTGACTGGGTACTTGTTTATATCAAGATGATATTGATGGTGTAAAATAAGTTCAAGTTGAGTGTTAATTCTATCTACTAAGAATTGTTAGTACTTATGTAACAACAGAGCCACTTGTGTTACTTTTGCTTGCTCATCCAGTGTTTGTTCAGCTTAAATAACGCGTGCCAAACGTCTGTTTACTTTAGTATCATTGTCAAATGGCGGTACAAATAGACAGTTGTCGTTATTCTAGACAGACTATGTTTTATTTACATTTTCTTGGCTGTTAATTGAAGTTGTTTTGTTTTGTTACGTTCAACCTTTCAATTCATTGTTAGTTTCTTTGAATGTCCATACAAAGTGTTGTAGAGTCAGCTCTTTGCCAACAAACTGCTGTAACCACAAGTCAAGGTCTCTTATGGTTGTTTATCTTTTACCTCATTTGCCATGTGCAATTATTAAAGTTGTAACAATGTTGTATTATCTGTTTTAATTTGTTACCAGCCACTGGCTGACTGGTGTTTTCACCTTGTGAGTCTGTGTTGTCCTGGCAAAATATGATTCTCTATCAACTTTTCTCTAGGTTTGTGAAGGCTTAGCTGCACATATTTGGCAAGAGGTTTGAGGAGTTCTCCCCCAAGAAATTTTTATGTTTATTAATGACAAAATATGCAATTTCACACAATATAGAAAAAAAGACATCAGTCAATAAGCTTCAAGAATGCTCCAAAAATGCTTTCCACATTGGTTTTACATTAATTCCTGTAGGGGGTTCCACAGCCTTGTAATGGCTGTAATGTAACTTTTTTTTCCCGTTGCTCTTTGCTTACTTTCACTTCTTCTCTAATCTGAAGTAACCTGATAACAGCTTTGTCCTAAAATAATATAGTTGCACTAGATCAAGCGTTACATGGACAGGTTTCAGGTTGACAGATAATTTGGGTGTGTCCAATGGAAAAATACCATTTGCTATTTGCTGAAGGAATCTCTAGATTTGCATACAAAAAACATAACTGCAACATTATAATTGCCAATGTTAATTTAGCTCAAGTGTAAATTTGCTCAAGTGTAATTGTTTTATCTGATTTTGTAGGAATTGGGCCAAACTTATGGAGAATGGTGAATCTCAATATATCTATGCACTTGCCTCCCAAAAACACTTACCTAAAAGCACTTACGTCCACACAGGACTCAACGTAGTACATGCCGCTTATTCTTGCTTATTCTTGTGTTGTTTCTCGTCTTCATCCTTGCTTGTGTTGTCTCAAATGTACGTCGTTTTGGATAAAATCGTCTGCTAAGTGACATTGTAGATTGTAGACATTGAGACGTATAGGCTACTCTACAAGACACACCCAATTTACTACTCTACAACCCTCCATTCGATAACTTCTGGTATTTTAACCCGAACTACAATACAGGTACATCTCAATACATGAGAATATCATGGAGAAGTCAATTTCCCGTAGTTCAAGTCAAATAGCCCCAACCAAGTATTGAGTGCATATAGATGGAGATACTTTTCAGAGGCCAACATTTCCATATTTAACATACTGTTTAAAATTGGTCTTTTATAATATAACATTTTTTTGAGACACTGAATTTTAGTTCTTCATTAAATCTAAGCCATATTCATTCTAAAGACAAGAAATTAAATAAATTATAAAGACATTCTGTGTGTAATGGCTCTATATGTGTTATGTCCACTTTTTGAATTTAATTACTAACATAAATAAACTTTTCTATGACATTCTAATTTATTGAGCTGCACCTGTATCTACTAAACCTTACCACGCAGTCTTTGTGCCTACTGTAGACTTTATAAACCTACAAGTACTTTGGCGCCTAAACCTTACCAACCGGCACCGTTTTGAGGGCGTGTCCTGTAGTATTGCGCACCTGCAGGTAGTTACCGGAGTTACCCTTCGGCCGCTGAAAATAGCTGTTTTGAAACCAATAAATGTAATTAGTGTGATGAGTTTTTGATGTTTGGTCAGGCAGCAGAGTTACGTCGAAAGAATTCTGATTTTGATGCGTTTCATACCGCTGAATGCCTTAAAAACTTAACCTTAAAACTTAAAATGTCAAGAAAAAACACATAAAAACGACTGAAAACTGACTCTAATGCATTTCAATGGACGTGGAAGCAGAGAATTTCCGAGTGTATTGGATTAGCTATGCGCACTGTGATTGGCTCATCGCGTTTGGGGGTGTGGCTTAGCCATAGGTCAATTAAGGTAAGATTGTATACATTAAAGTAGTGTATCCATAATATGCTTTTATGACTAATAAGCCGAACTGTTATTTTGCCTTCATAACGTCGAGTTTTGTTGATTTAATGAAGCTAGCTATTACAATTTAAATGTAACATTAGGTATTAATGGTATAAATCCAATTTTATATCCGTTGAAGCGACGTTAGCCGAGCTAGCAAAAAAACAAAACAATATGGCGACAGCGAAAATGCCGAACTCGAGGCTTCTCTATTAATAATATCACTACCATGATGTAAGCAAACCATTTTTGATTTATTTTTTTATTCTTGCAACATGAGACTATTTGTAAATGTATTTGACAATTTAAATCACAGATTAAGATTATTAACAAAATATAAACTATATAATTTTGTCATATTTTTATGGATAAGGGAACCTTACAGTAGTGAGGCTTACACATTAATACATAACTTTATAATAATAATTATTGGGTATTATCAATTTTATATATATATATATATATATATATATATATATATATATATATATATATATACATATATATATACACAAAATATACTGTAAAAAAAGAAAAATAACTAAGTTGAAATCACATTGAACAGTATCTTATTGTTCCACTTCTTCTACTACTTGTACATTTATTTGACAACAATAATCACAGATTGAGATTTCTTTGCAAATTCAGATTATTTTGAGAAATATACTTAAACTAATAATTTGTCATATTTCTGTGGAATAAACAAAAAGTGTAAATAAAATATATATAAATTGGCTCCACCTTTACAGCTGCAACAATAGTTATGCTTACACAATAGTATGTCACTCTTTAATATAATTATGATAATAAATATTGAACGTCATCTATCTATCTATCTATCTATCTATCTATCTATCTATCTATCTATCTATCTATCTATCTGTCTGTCTGTCTGTCTGTCTGTCTTTTTATGTTCCATAACCAGTTAAAAAACTCCTTGAAGTTGATTTAATTGATGTATAGGTACACTATAGAGCGTACTTGTTAAAGTGACAGCTTATAGCTTGAGTTGTAGCTTGTGTTTATAAAGTTGTGTATATATAACAACACTGTCCCTTTAAGATGCCATGTTATCTGAAAGGAGGGTAAGTCTGTAGGAGTGGTTACACTGTATTTGAACGTTGAAACTTTGTTCTTTGCATACTTTCGGTTCTTCTTCTCTGAAGTTAATGAGTGACATGATAACAGCTTTGTCCTAACCGAGAAGCCTCACTACAAGCAGGCAGTTAAAGGGGATATGTAAACTTTAGTTTGACAGACACTATGGGTGTGTTCAAGTACTCTCCTGTGGACTTCCTCTTGATTTGTGCTGGTCTTGTGTTCTTACTGCTCGACATTGTGCTGGATATTTTTGCCGTTGTGTCTTTCTACCAGGAAAAAGCTTATGTGAGCTTCGGTATCCTGCTGCTGCTTCTCGTAGGGTCGTCCTGTCTTGTGCAGGCCTTCAGCTGGCTGTGGTACAGCTACGAGGACTTTAAGAGGGAGACAAAGGTTGAGAAATTCCTGAGCCAGAGCCAACTCGGGCTACTTCATGTGCTCCAGCTGGGAATCTACTTCAGGTTTGTGAGAGCCTTGTATACTATACTATTCTTGGTGCCTTTGAAGTGCATCAGCTTTGTTTCCTTTTTTGTAGTATGTGTGGAAGTTGGGCAACTTGGTGCTTTCTCTTCTACATGTTGCTCTATATTTGGGAGCTCCACCCTTGCTTGTTCATGAAACCATTCCCATTTACTGGAAATCCAAAGAAAGTAAATGGATAATCTGAATGGAACAGTTGTGCTGGAGCTCACTTTCAAACTAGGGTGGTGTGAATGACAGTAGTGGAACAAGTACTTAGATGTTTTAGCTTTCTTAAAGTAGAAATACTTCAAAACGTTTCTTAAGGACAGAAGTATTATGAGAAAAGTGTATCTAAAGTACAAAAAGAATGCAGAATGGCTCCTTTAAGAGGCATGAGCTCCTTACGTTATTATAGAATAATCATTTTAACAACATGCGGACAATTTAAGATACTTTGTATTGTACTAGGTACATTAGTTATATAGTACTGCTTATAACTGTGTATCATAAAATAATGTTTTATTTAAAAAGTAACTTTAAGTATTGAATAAATCTAGTAGAGTAAAAAGAACAGTATTTCCCTATAATATCTAGAGTAGAACTATAGTGTAATACTTGTTTCAGAATTATTCTAGTAAATTAAGTTAGTTACATTCCATCATCTGTAAATAATGTGTAATTTTAGCATGCGGAAAACTATATTTTTTTAAGGCAAGGGAAGTTTCTTTATATAGCACATTTCAGCAACAAGACAATTCAAAGTTACATTAAGTTTACATTGAAAACCTGAAAGGGACATTTAAATACAATTTGAAGAGCCAAGATAGTAGACAAATAAAAACAAGCTAAAATAGAATAAGTATAAAATACAGGAAAAATATCCAGTGTAAGAATTAGAATATATCATTAAGTAATCTTCTACTATGAATTACATCATCTGTTTCACTTCCCCTAAATGGAGTATGGTACATGACACTAGATATTTTGATGTAACAGTCACTTTTTCTATGTTTGTGTGGGAGTCTTGTTCACTTGTGACTCAGGAAAAGTATAAACATGAGTTATGCCACAGTATATTATAACATGCATAATGAATACTTTTGGTTCTGTAGGTATGTTTTGATGCCAGTATTAAAGTATTTTTACACTGAGGTATTTCTGCTCTTGCTCTTGACTTAAATTAAATATCTGAGTCCTTCTTCCGCCCCTGAAGATGAACTTTATTGGTATAACTGTGTTTTAACTGTGGTCTCTATCCCACAATTTTGTCTCCTCAGGCACGCAGGTGTCGTGGAGGTCTCTTTATGCAGCTCCTACTCAAAGCTCCCTGACCCCCAGGGTATGGCAGTGTACCTGAGCCACGACCTGAGCCTGCTGCGGCTCATAGAGACGTTTTCGGAGAGCGCCCCTCAGCTCGTCCTCATGCTCACCATCATTATGCAGCGCGGCGAGCTCAGCCCTGTGACAGGTGCAGTGTGTTACTCATGTCTCAGGGTTACGTCATGTAGATAGGGTGCAGAATGGTGAGTCACCTATACATAACAAACAGCAAGAGTGACTTTAAGGCTCAAGAATTATTGGACAATAATGGTGCTGAAGTATCAAATTAGAAGTGAAGTAAAAAAAACAAGTTTTTTCCCCTTTTGTATTCTGAATAATCCACAGAACACACTGTTGAGTTTTCACAGTGTCTATTTTTTTGACAAAAAAAACTAAAATTGGGCTTTTAGAGCAAAATTATAGGTTACTCTGTAATCTAAGTTCAATTTCAAAATGTACTTATGTGAAAGTATGTTTTCAGAGTTTAAATCCACTCAAAAACAACATAATGTCTCCATTAAAGACTGAATACTTGAAGCAATTTATGATACATAAAATAGTATCATAATAGTTGAGAACGTGGGAATGTTTTTTTTTTTCTTACACAGTGTAACACCTGTTTTCAACACCCCACCACAATTTCTTCAGAAATTGCCTTATCTAGTTCTATCTTTAGCCAAGAGGAAACTGTACTTCTCAGATTGATTTCCCGGCTACATTGCTGTCATGTTTGGCTATTAGTCATTCATTCATTATTCTCCTCCTCCTCAGTGTTGAAGGCTTTTGGGTCAGCCTCAGCCATCGCCGTCAGTGTGACCATGTACCACCGCTCGTTGCGCTCCTTCCTGCCCGACAAGGCAAAACAGCAGATGATCTCATCGCTGGTCTACTTTCTCTGGAACCTGCTCCTCATCTCGTCTCGCCTCACCGCGCTAGCTCTTTTCGCCTCCATCTTCCCCTGCTTCATCTTTTCCCACTTCCTTTGCTCTTGGTTGGTTTTATTTTTCTTTGTATGGCGATCCAAGACAGACTTCATGGAAAGCCCGTGTGGAGAATGGCTTTACCGAGCCACCGTGGGCCTCATTTGGTATTTCGACTGGTTCAATGTGGTCGAGGGGAAGACAAGGTACCGGACTGCGTTCTATCACGGGTACATCCTGGTGGATATTTCCCTCCTCTGCAGCCTGTGGTGCTGGAAGATGATCACGGAGCCGCCTTATTTTGAAATTTCATTCTTGCATGCTGTAATCACTGCAGTCAGTGTTGTTTCTTGTTACCTCCTTGGTCTCTTCTTTAAAATGATATATTATAAGACCTGCCATCCAAACCTGACCAAGGAGGAGCTGGAAGGGGGCACCGCTGAAAAGACCCACGTTGGACAGGGACCTAGTAGGATTAAAACATTTGCTGGAGATGTACCAGACTTTCCTATGTCGTTACTAGAGGACAGCATTCCTCAGATGATGACAATAACGATGAGGTCGGACGAAGAGGAAGGCGTTTCAGATCGTGTGGGGCCCAGTCAACCTGCACCCGACATTAAACGCTACAATAAAAGAATGAGGAAGTTGGCTGAGAACTTCTACTCCTGATCCGCATCACTTGACAAAAGCGGACATGGAGGTTAGAGTGAGTCATGGAGACCTGACCAGCCTCATTAATCACCATCATGAGGCTGTGTGGGATAGACGTACTGTGACCTGCTCCCTAATTATCCACAGGTTCAACTTAGGTCCAAGTCAAGCCTTATTGTAAGCACTTTCTCCAGTGTAATAACTGGTATCACTGTGCACCAGACACATTAAGCTGCCATACTTATTTATTTTCCATTTAAAGGATAGGTTCACATTTCTCAAGTGCCTTAAAAACAATAGCTACATACCCATATGTGCATTTAAAAAGTTTTTGATTGCTTTAACTGTTCCAGAATATCCTAAGCATCCCATATTATAAAAAGTGAGATTTTTTGTATTTTTTAAATTATAAAGCAAGTCTAGATGCTGTATAAATACTTTGAATGTATTAAAATTCTCAATCCACAAACAAATGCAGCCTTCAAAACTGTGCCATCAGGACTAGTTATGATGTCACATTATACTACATAAAGGTAGAAAGTGCTGCTTAAGTCATCAGTGGCTTAAAGAAACCGGCCCTAAAATGGATTGCTTCAGACAGGGTGAATACAGGTGTATTTAGACTGACGTACGTACTAGAGCCCACCCTGTTTCTCTGGTTGAGCAAGGCTTTACCAGAAAAAGCAGGTTGGCTTTAAAGCATGTGAACATGTTTGAATAGAAACAAAGTACAAGTATGAACCTGAAAATGAGCATAATACAATGCCTCAGTGATTATTGGTGCAGGCTGCAGCTTTAGTTCAGCCCAAGAAAAAGCTAAAATAAATTGCAAATCAGGAAAAATAAATATTTCCATACAGTCCCGAACCAAAGCTGATACGAGGCTGTCACAGTTTGTCAAATCAAATAAGTATCTTTCTAAGTGTTCTTATTACTAAATTCACTCTTTGTTACTAAAACACTGACCAGGTAAAAGAAAAAGGGACATTTTTTGCACGTTATTGGGAAGGATACGTACTTGATTTTACTACCTCTGACAGATTAAGTATCTTAAGCTTTAGAATTAGTTTTTGCATGCTTACATTTCAGTTGCATAAGAAGAGGATTTTTGTTTGCACTGCAGGAAAGATTTTTAGTGACCAATAACTCTTTAAATGTACATATGGACAAGTAATCTTAGTACATTCCTTGTCAAGGGCCAAATTGTATTCAAAATGTTTTAAAGATTATATTTATACTGGATATGTTTATGTAAATATTCTGTAATTGTATTTTTTTTTAAATCACTAACATAATAAACAGAAACTTGAGTCTGAAACTTTTTAAAAGTTTATTTACACTGTATTGAGTGTCTTAGGTACACAGGAAAACCTTACAGGACTGTGTCGAAGTCCCAAACACCTACTGTGGGGAAAATAGTGATTATTGTAATTAAATTAGCATCGATTATTATGATCGTGACCAGTTTACTGGATCACATTCAGCCTCTCTACATGATCCTATGTGGCCTCACAGGTCCTTGAAAATGAGATGAAATACATAAAAAAAAAGAAAATAAACACAGCATTTTAAAAATAACAGTATTTGGCATTGGAAAGAAAAAGAGGACATGTAGAAGAATATAGCCCCTTAAACATTGCGTGGTCATTATTGAACAGCCATGGTATACTTCAAAACAGACATGACATGCAGACAAACTAAAGAAAATGAACAGAAAACACATTCACTAAGCAGAAAAAAATGCAAATAATTGCATACAGCCTCTGTTTGTTTGATTGTGTCAGGACTGTAACATGAGCTTATTTATCTTTAACTCACACTGAACAAATAAACATGCCTTTTCACTTTAGTAACCCGATCTGCATTAAAATACCATGTATTATAGATTGTGATTGTCTCTAAGCGATGCTAAGCATTTCACAGCAACAAAATAAATGCAATCTCTTTTTTTCAAATCTAATACAAAGCAGACGCCGATTGTTGAAATAAGATTTTCACATGTAAATGTATGAAAAACACAAATGTATCTTCACTCTAAATTGAGATATATTTTACAGTAAAGTAACTGTTAGCCACCTCAAAGGGGTAGGTTTTTTAAGTGGGGTCGTCTTGTACTAACCCATAGTCAGTGTATTACCTACAGTAGATGGCAGCCCCATCTGGAGAGAAGCAGGCAGAGTACTGACACAGAAGCTAAACAATGTACTGCTGTGGACAGGGGCTAAACATATTTTAGCAACATTTAAATCTCTATCTTTGATTTAAAAATCAACATCAGTTTAAGTGTACACTATATTTAGAATACTTTCTCCACTTTACATTGCTGTTAGATATTAAACATATAGATATTAGCTCAAATTCACCACACAAAGTGTCACAATACTAACTGATAACTAGCAGAGGCAGCTGCAGACCTGCAACTCCTGTGATCTCTTTGGTAAAATTGCCGTTTTTGTCAATGGAGTCTGGTGGCTTTGATGACAGCATAGAACCTCTTCAGTTAACTTAAACAGAGCTGTATGACTGTAAATTTAAGAAGTGAAAATAACCTTAGTAGAGCATACATTTAAACTTATGCGACTTTTGTGGCTAAAATACGTTTTGCTGCATCAGAAGTACATTGCTCATCTTCAATGTCAGTTCTCCTTCATGCTTCTCCAAAATGGGGACTATAGATATGTACCTCATATAACCCCACTTGAAAAATCTGATCTATCCCTTTAAGCCCTTCAATCAAATTGTTTCCTATAAACACTGAACATCAACTTTTTCTCCCTAAAATGGATATAAAGTTTTCTAGAAGGAGGCCTATCAAATACAGTGCAGACAAGACAATCAAATCAAACAAGTCTAATAACAAAAGAAGAAAAACTTTAAAAAATAAAAGTATTGAGTTAAAAAAAAAGTAAGATAACACTTTGGATAATATAACAATGCAATGATAAATGTATCAAACAAAAATCTTACATATTTCCCTTTGAGATTATGCATACAGATGATGGTTAAAGGCACAATATAAATATGCACAGTCACGCAAGACAAACAAAAATACACAGAAATACACATTCTTAACGGTCAAGCTGCATGTGTGTACATACGAAATCTTCTTCAGGCTCAGTATTGTTCAGTCGTAATCTCATACGGACCAGTCCATCGACCCCTCCCGCTCCTCTCACCGTCAACAAAATGAAAAATCCCTTGAAATACAGTTAATGAGCAAAGTAGAAATGTATTGCACAGTCATCATCTTTGTGTCCCCCCCCCCAACTCCAACACGAGAGGTTGTGGGTTGTCATGTGGTTGAAAAAGTCTAGGCTGTATAAGTAATTCTCTGGTTGAAGTTGTCTGACAAAACTAATAATCTCCCAGTTTTAAGTAGAGCTGAAACAAGTAAATGATTATTTGTCAACTAATTCCGACGATTGGGAAATTTCTTAAAGCAAAAGTACCAAAAATTCACTTGTTACGAAGTGAATATTTGTCATTTTCCTTATTCTTCTCGAACAGTAAATTTAATATCTTTCGCTTTGAGGAGTAATTAGAAATGTAAATATGTCACCCTGGGCTAATTAATTAAATTTTCGGACATTTTATGGATGAAATTAGGGCTGCAACTTACAAATATTTTCTCAATTGTTTGGAAACCCAGATCCCAAAATCATCATCAATCTTCAAAAACCCAAATGATATTCAGTTTACCATCATATAAGCCAAATAAAACAATAAAACTTCACATTTCAGAAGCTTGAACCACATAACTATTGGCCTTTTTGCTTGAAAAATGACAAATTTATATTTGATGTTCACGTTGCAGCTCTACATAATCTGCAGGTGAATGAATAAAGACAATAATCATCATCAGCTCTACTTCAGAGAATGTTGAAAGCTTAAAATAAAAGAAACTGAGTAAATGTCTTTGGAAACAAAAGTAAATGCAACCTTTTTTTTGGTAAAAGACCATTGTGACATCCAGTTGCATCAACAAAGCAATTCTGATTTTGTACGAACAACATATAAGAGTAATGAAACATGATTCTACCGGCTAACACGCACATCTGCTTCATGCACACTGCTCTCCTCCTGTGATGAGATGCTATCTGTCTTGAAACTTAAAAATTAAACCCCTTAAGTGATTATAATCCTCCAAACACTGCATTCGCTGAGTCAGAGGCTCAAAGCATGGACAGATTATGAGACAAAGGGCCCCTGGGGACAGAAATGTCAAAGCCCCCTTCTCTCTGACACAATAGTAACACACCAAGGACTCACATCCTGCAGGTGAAGCAGAGCTCTCAGTGCTGCTGTTGGCTTAAAAAACGCAGGAGAGAGAGAGACAATTGTCTGAAGCTTCCTGCCACAACAGGCTTCCATCCAATCTAATTTCCCTCCTGCATCCTGGAAGTCTGTAGTCAGGTTTTCATCCAAATGGAGCACAATTTTCCAGAAAATTGGCAAAAGTAAATGTAAATAAATGTGTATTTTGATTCACTATCTTGATCCCCTAGATTTCTGTTGTTGTTTTGTTTTAAGAAGCAGTGTGTAGGATTAAGAGATGTCTAGCGGTGAGTTTGTAGGTTGAAACCAACTGAGCCACCCCACTCCTCAACTTGTAGTAGAACCTACAGTGGCCTTCAGAAAATATTAAAACATCCTGCTAAACTCTAAACATGGCTCCTTTAAACCTGCCTGCAGCAAACTTGGAGATCCGCACTGCGTGTCCCAAATTGATACCACATAATTCTAAGCAGGTTTTTAGTATATAGTGTCAAAAATATAGAGACAAAAAAAATACACTCAAACCAGACAGTATGCAGACATATAAACACTCTCCTACAAAGCAATGAACAAAGACACTGAATGTCAACATTGCGAATGAAGTTTGAACTGTTTGAACTTGCAGTGACATTTGCACATACAATGCATTTTCTTTTTAGTATATAAAATGTTTTTGCATTGTAATTGCTAAAACAGCATACTTTGATGTAGAGCTGCAAAGATTAATCAATTAACTGTCAACTATGATATTGACTGCCAACTATTTAACCGATGAATCAGTTTGAGTAATTTAAAAAAAAAAAAAAAGGAAAAAAACATCTAAATTCTGATTCCAGCATTTTAAATATGAATAATTTCTGATTTCTTTTCTCCTCTTTGACAGTAAACTGAATATCACTGAGTTGCAGACAAAAAAAGCCATTTGAGGAAGTTATCTCTGGCTTTGGGAAAGCGAAATAGATTTTTTCAGACATCTTATAGCCCAAACAACTAATCAATTTATCAAGAAAATAACAGATTAATCGATTAATCATTAGTTGCAGCTGTACTCTGATGATGAGTAGGTAGTGCATACTGTGTTAGAATTAGTATGTGGTGTAGATTTGGGACATTTGTTTTTTTATTTGAACGTTCTGCTCAAGAATCTGTGCACTCATTTACTAATACGATGTGGCAGGAATACTTGTCTATCACCAAAGTCTAGTACAACTCAAAAACTCCTGAGTCATTGGTGCTTTCTGCTCTGCTCACTATCTCACAGAAAAGCCGAGAAGTTTAACCGGAGCCTTTGATTCTCAGCACATGCTTACTGACCACAGATCACACATTGCATGATAAAAAAAGGACCAGGCGTATGTGTTTGCAACACAGTGGAGAGGTCAGGAGAGCTGACTGGTGGTGTGGTTCGGGTCAGGTCAGGAGGAGGAGGAGGTCATGACCACATTATATTTCTGTCACATCATCTAGTTCCTCGTTTTATAAAAAGTTGAATGGGAGACAGATAATGGGATTATGATGACTGTCAGTAAGTGTAAGAGTGCAAAACAAACCAAAAACAGATTTTTTTTCAAACAAATTTGCTTTGATATAATTCTTTCAGTAACACAGAACCTAAATAAGCTAGGATAACAACAACAAAAGCCAATAAACAACAATGGCCCTTTGGTTGTTCTGATCCAGAAAGAGAAATAAAAAAATTTGAGGGATTGTTTTGATACGACATCATGGAGGAGGAAAAAAAAAAAAGTATGTCTTCCCTTCTGCATCCAAATCAGTGCCAGTTTCAGCCGTGGTGAAGTTAGCTGCCGTAGAGGAGGGAGTGCTGGGCGTGATGCATCCAGTCTGTTTCTCACAGTCAGCTCCGACCCAAAGTCCGCCTCAGTACGTCACCATCACACATCACACAGTGAGTCTTTAGTCGTCAAGTGAGGGCAGATGTTCTAATATGCGAGTGCTGTTCGGGGGTTTGTGGAGGGTTTTCTCACACAATGTAACTCCACAAACCGCCAGGACGACATTTTTCCCTTTAGCGTGCGGCATTCAACGCCGCCTCGTTTACAAGAAGTCCAGTTCCAGCGCTTGGTGCAGGGACACGAGGTCGCCGTGAGTTGAGATCCGCCAGAAAGGCATGTTGTGCTACAGACACCAAAGAAACGGAAAAGTGTGTCAGGAACACGTAGCAGTAAAAGCTGTCTGAAAACTGACAGTTGGTAAAAGAAATGAGCAGCACCAGCCTTGTTTAGTGCGGTTAAATAGAACCCTTTGGTTTGTTTGGGTTGGTGTGAACGCCACAATCAAACTCTGATGTGGACTGAACAACTGCTCTCTGGTCGGCCTGGATGAAATTGTTTCTTTCCCTGTTTTGGCATCTTTGTGACAAATTTACTGTGATTGTTTATTACATGCCTAATCTGTCCTTCCTAACTTGATCTAATAAGCATGATAGTGCCTCTTTAACCTGTATGTTTAGCCCATTTTACAGTATTGAATACATTTTTTTAAATGTTAGTTTTTCATTTCTTTTACAACTTTTGAGTTGTCTGTTGTAGTGAAAGTAAAGTGGAATCTGCTGGTATGTTTATGTTGTACTTTTCTCGCTTACACCTAGAAAAATAACTGTCATAAGAAAAAAAAAGCAGCAGCACACTGGACTTGCATAGAGCAGTATGGACATGCTGGGTCATCAGGGTCAGGATTTAGCTTCAGGCAGTCTATTTCCATATTTTTCCCTAAAAGGGTCACCTTGTTTTAGTGTTTGCTTTATGATTTAAGAAACTTTTGAGTAGTGTAGGCTCACATCCTGGCTGGTAAGCTCCTTCATCTTATAAACACACATAGCTGGAGTCGCAGTGACTCCAGGACACACCAAATACAACTCTGTTTGAGTAAACTTACGACAGACTAACACAGAAAAAAGGCAGGGGTAAGGAAACACAAAAACGTACCTGTTTTGCTGCAAACTCCTCATCTCGGCCGTCACCGATCACCACATAAGTCACTTTCTTACCGAAGCGAGAGACAATCCTCTCAAAGCAACTCTCTTTTCCTGCACGACAGGAAACCACAGGGGAAACATCACATTACAAAGCGGCGTCTTAACATCGTTTCCTCCTCTCTCGCAATAAAGAAGAAATAGATGAGTATTTGGTATTTGTATACGAACCTATTTTAGTGGCGCTGTAGATGTTCTCGATGGGGAAGACGTCTCCCAGGCCGTAGAGCAGCACCTTCGCCAGAGCGGGAACCAGCTGAGTGGTTGTGACCAACACATTCATACATTTCCCCCTGGTGGTGGAAGATCACATACAAACACATAGATATATACATCAGTGAGTCAATGATCTCCTTCAAGGTTTGTGTCACAAGAAAGCTGTGAGCATAACTGTGCAGCAAACTTTTGACTGATTATAATGAGACTGAGATCTGAGTCAGTATTCTGCAGGAAATTGCCACAAATATATTTTTAAAAAACCCCTCTGCACAGACCTGGACTGGATGAGCAGCAGAGACTTGAGCGCCGTGCTGAGCCAAGCGTCTGTAACGTTCTCGATCTCAGACTGAAGCCGGAGAAGCAGATCCCTCTTCATCGGACTCAACAGGCCTGAAAGAGACAACATGGAGTGAGTTTACGACCTCAACACGGCAGCATGTAGAGAACACTATCAACACATCAGGGAAAACATGTAAATCATCCTCATTTTACTTTTACCAAATGTCTGACGTGATGCACTTTGCTGGATGTTTTGTGGCTGTCAATACAACCCAAAGACAGACTTCTACGGTCTGTTCCATTCAAAAGGCAAAAGATAGCAGATAGATAGATAGCACACACAAACAAACACACACACACAACCAGGTTTTCAACAGAAACAGCCCTCTGTTTATTTTGGCCCCCGGGTGAAACAAGTCATCTCCACTTTATTTGTATAGAACCTTTTGAACAAACACGCAACCCAAAGTTCACAGAGCAAAATTAAAAACACTGTGGAAAAAAATAAAGAGAAAAAAACACAAGAATTGGACAACAATATATATAAAATTTAGCAACACTATAAATTACAACAGTTAAAAACATAAAATGTAATAATAATTAAAAGAAATCAGTGGAATAAAGTTAAATAAACACTTGGGGTAAAAATTATAAACAAAAAACTAAACAAACAATGACTAAAACTTACAAACTAAGGCTTTACCTTTATATCTTACGTGTGTCTCTCTCTATAAACAATGGCCGATGTACAGAAGACTGCTGACACCATGTCATTTTTCTTGCGCACCTGTCATTTCTAAACTCCAGTTATGCAAGACAGATTTATTACTGTTGGTAACTCACCTCCAACATTCCCTTTGTAGTTGTTGTAGATCTCTTTTAGCCGGCGGTAGCGAAAGGCCAGTTTCCGCATCCACTCCACGCCTCCCTGGACTCCCGTGGTGGTTCCTGAAGCCCCTCCACCACCGGAACCGTTAAAGCCGTCCGCCAAGTAGTTGTAGTTACTACAACAGGGAGAAACTCTTGTGATGTTTTTGGACAAGGTGACAAAAAAAACAGCCTTCCAGTCATGATGTTGAACTGTGAGATAAAGTCATTATGTGTGTGTGATGATGTAGTTATTGTACTATATATTGTATGTTAGTTACAGGACAGCATGTAACACACCTCAGGTCCTGTCCGTTGTCGTCAGAGGCAACATCCTCAACATGGACCTGATCACATTCCTTAAAGGAAACAAAAAGGAAAGGGTTCTTTATTTTTTAGATTGTATAAGCATGCATTTGTTAACCAAACTTGTACAAATATGATATAAATGTACAGTGAGTTTAGGTGCCTTGAGAGGGAAAACAGTTTTTTACTAAGGCTGTGAGTTTGAAAAACACACTTGACAGAAAGGAGCACTTTTAGTTAGTTTGTGTTGGATGTGAATAAGTTTCTATTAATGTACATCTACTGATTCTGTTTGACAGTTCATTGTGTCTCCATCCTTTTCTAATTAACATCCATGCATTCATTTCTCCACAAGGGTCTTTAATAATGAGCAGGAAATTAATTCTACAATTTAGTTATGGTTGTCACAAAAATAGAACATATCTCATTAATCATGGTTGGTACCAGCAGCTTCAAGTGGCAGGAAATAGCAAGAAAAAAAATCTAATTTTCTGCCATGGCCGCAGCAGTCTAACAGTTTCCCACTGTACCTCCAGATCATTGAAGAATAGGTGAGTGTCTGCCAGCTCAAAGATCAGCTCCTCCATCTGCAAGCCCAAGTTCAGCACCGTCGCTGGGTCCTGAACAAACAACACAGACCCACAAAAAATGTTTTATACAATAACATTTTTATTTTATAGGCTCAAGATACTCGTTTATTTACAGAAACAAACCTTGCCAAACTTCTGTGCGTAGGAGCCAGTGAGCAGTGAGTGGAATATAATAATGGTCTCATCCAGATCCCACAGGAAAATACGCTGAAGAGAGCAGAGAAAAATAATATGACACTTTGCATTCTAAAAATCACTTTATCTACTTCTTGTATGTTTTTCAATTGACAGAAAAAACACGAAATCATATTAACCTTTTTCATGTGGTTTGTTTAGAAGTTTTGTGATTTGTTGAGTTTGGTTTTGTCCTAAAATCTCTGAAATGCGTCTAATCTAATGACAGGCCAACAACCACTTAATGTTTTGTTTGTGTGTGCAAAGTGAAGTTTGCTGCTGACTTGTTTACCTCCAGGTCAGTGTCAGCAGGTGGGGAGCTATCAGACCTCTTGCCCTTCCCTTTGGCTTTGCCAACAGAGTTCCTACGTCCGACTTCGTCCTGATCTCTGGCTCCGGTGGAGAGAGACACACTGGTGGGAAGGGCTGCACCTGCCGGAAGATTCTCAGGTGGGGACGCATCTTAACACAAGAAAGTCTGAAATTATTACCTGAAAAGTACATCTAAGTAATATGTTTTAGATTACTTTTTTGTTGTAACAAGTAATGTAAAATGTTATATTAATACTCAGTGTCATGGTGCTTTTAACACCCATCACAATGTAATTACCTCTCATATTAAATATCAATAATATATATCAAAGTACTGTAGTTACCTCTGGGAGGCAGTCCAGCTGAGGCAGCCTCCTCCGACTTCACAGCCGAATATCCGGCCACTCCCACGCCGGCGCCGTGGTCCTCGCTGCTGGGCAGCCCGGCAGGCACGTAGCTGGGAGGCAGCGCGTAGTACTGAGAGAACTGATTCTGTCCCAGAGAGTTGTAGCTGCTAAACTCCTGGAGGGAATAAAGAAATGATCGTGATCAATAAGAGAACTGCAGTTTTACAGCAAAATCATAACCTGAAGTTTTAATTGTCTTTTGGTATTTTGATCATTCTCAAGATAATTCTTTATATTTTTATGTCGGCCGACAGACATATTTTTAATCATAGGGTTCTTATAAAAACATATTTTAAATTACCAATCTGATTAAGTGCCGTGCTCATTTTCCGCCTTTTGATTTTATATAAATCATATTTTTTTCTGATTATTTGCCAAACAGCTTTGTGAGCAGCTTTTCAACATGAGTATTTTCTTCCCTTACGGTTGGTCAACAGGAGAATGCATGAATTTTTAGGCACAGATTCAGAGTTTTGTTGTTAATTTCTTTGTGGAAGAGTAATGTACTCCTTACCTGGTGCGTTGCTGTGGTGGCGGTTGTGGTGGCGGCTGTAGCCGAAGGGATACTGGAGTACACACTGGATGTTGTAAAGCTTGAGCCTGGAGACAGAAAGAGCTAAGCTGAAAGTGCCACGGGAAAATAATAATCAAAGTATTTCTATAGTATTGGAGTTGATTGACCACAAGAGAAGAAGACAGAGCAGTGCCACTTGGAGATCTCCTTTATTTTCTAAAGAGAGTGTGGTGGCTTCATCTGTGAGACAGAGTGAGGTTGCAGCTTGCCTTGGCTGGGGTATGAGTAGTGCAGCTGGCCTGGCTGGGTTGAGGTATATGCGGTGCTGAAGCTGAGAAACCCAGGCTGGCCACCAGAGGGTGCCTCAGGCAGCCCTGTCTCTGTTTTAATGCCTGGCCACATAGCACCTGAAGATGAAAGAGAGCAATGGAAGCAGAAAATGAAAGAGGCAGCGAGAGGAGTGGATCATCTGAGATGGAGCAAAAGTTAAGAAACCAGGTCCTTCAGTTCCAGATGTGGATGTTTAAGCAGAGATCAAAAGCAAATTGATTCCACAGCGCCAAAGCACAGTAAGGCCTCTGAAGCAAAGTAACAAAAGGTGTGATGCTAAGGTTTTTAGTGAGCAGACAGTGTTAAAATAAGCTGTTAGAGAAGGAGCGGTGACTAACCAAAGGGCGGGAGGCCGTAGGTCTGGCCTGACTGGAGGAAGGCGGAGTACACAGTGGACTGGGCCAGAGGAGGAAAGGCCACCTGGCTGGTGTACGACGTCACTGCTGGGCTGAAAGAAAGACAATCAGTATTTGACAAAAAACTAGAGATCTACTATTGAGACTATGTTTACCTCCACCAGAGGAGGTTATGTTTTCAGTTCAGTTTATGTCCGCGGAAAAACTACTGGCCTGATTTTAATGATACTTGCTGGAAGGATATAGCATGGGTAAAGGAAGAACTAAAGATGTTCCTAATGAATAATGTTGTTTCCTTTAGACAGAGGTTTAAACTTAGAGTAGCTGACGAGTCTCAAAGTATGAAAACAGTCACAATTAAGCACACTTTAATCTAAAATTTGAAACACTGTCCAAAGATTAATGTGTATATTATTGGATACAATTGAAATTGTTCGTCACAGTTTTGGATAACCAAATAGTATTTTAAATGCAGCTGAAATCAAGGAGGTAGCCTGTGTCTGCTCAGGTCACGCCACCATTAATATAATGATATAATGATAATGATAAGCGAACCTGAACTAGCTAACGTTACAGCAGTAGGATGCCATCAATGTTTACATCTCACACAGTCACAAGCCTCTTATCCGTGAGTATATACAGTCATGGAAAAAATCAACAAGGCAACAACAAAAATAGCTCATAATAACCAAAATCATTAACAAGAAATCCATGGGAAATGGCTAGATATCAGCTCTTTAATTAAACTCTTATGAGGTAATTTTGTTGTTATCATTATATTTGTCCAAACAAATGTACTTTTACTTGTGCCAGACATTAAAATGAACAAGAAATTGAAGAAAATAAGTGGGGTCTAATAGTTTTTTCCATGACTTTAGACACTACCCTCTACACATTTATAGGATTGGCAGGTGTACTTTGGAAAGAAAGAAAATAGTTCCTGCATGAGATAAGTCACACAGCAGTCTTGATTTCTGGAAAGAAACATTGGGCATCTGAGCACCACAAGTACGAGCTAGTAACATTATATTTAAGGGAAGGCGGACATCTCCAACACTCAGCAAAAAGCACAATCGGTAATAGAAAAAACATATATTTTTGAATTTACGTTAAAGTGTCCCTTTAACACCAAACACAAATTTTTAAGTGGAAAGTGTTTTGGTGCAGACATCTTCGCAGACAATAATCACTGCACAAACGGTAGAGCAGGAAAGCAATATTAAAACATAAATTACCATGGTGCAACTGCTAAAAAGACAGTTATTATAAGTTTTACTTGCGAGTCAAAATAGCGTTTATTCCATGCAGTGTACTCACTTGCTTCCTTGATAAACTTGTTGGGTGTATTCAGACGTTGCTGTTGAATCTGTGGCTGTTTAAAAAAAGACAACACCGCTTCAGTTTGACACACGAGAGCAGCTTCTTTCTTCTTTCAGTAAGACCTTTAATGTTCACAGCTTAAAACTGAGACAATGTTTCAGTTCTTACCAGAATGTGCATACGAGTTTATGGAGTCAGGTGCTGCTCCTCTGTCTGCGGCCGACTGCTCCTGATCACCTGCAATCAAACAAACTGTCAGTATGTTTCAGGAACAGCTCTGACAGTTCTGTTGTATTTATTTTCTACTTACCTGGGTTAAGCTGGCCCGTTGACAAGGCAGAGTACGAGCTCTCCTGCTCTGATGAACCCAACACAGCAGCTGGACTCCCATCGTCACCTAAGTTACTGCAAGAGCATAAAGAAACCATTTTAAATTAAAGGACTTCTGCTGCCAAGTAAAACAAAAATAATTTAATATGGGGCAAAAAACACAACAAGAGGAGACATTTAAAGATTATTAAAACAACACCTTATAAATCAAAGAGAAAAAATAGAAAGAGCTAATAGAGCGGCTAAAATATAAGAGTAATTTAAGAAATACGAGTAAAAGTTACAGTGCAGAGTTATATAGTTAAAAAAACATTAAAATAAATGTATTAAAATTGTTTAATAAAATGCCGCTGTAAACAGGTGAGTCTTCAATCTTGTTTTAAAATAAAAGCAATTTTCTGGGAGATTGTTCCAGATATATTGAGCAAAAAAAAAACAATCCACAGTGGATAAATACTTAACTCAAAAGTTCAACATTTGTTCTTAGTGATTTTCCATCAAAATGAGTCGGCAGTAATTTAACAAATAATACCAGATCAAAACCAACCTCAGCTCTTTCTCCAGTCCACCATCTATCTCAAGCTTAGCCTTCTTTGCCTGCAAACACACAAAAAGAAGTTTATTTAAATGTTTTTCTCTATAATTCTACTTTCTCTACTCCTTTTTTTCTCAATACAGGGTTCATACAGTTTCAAATAAAATTCAAGCATCTGTAAAGGTAAGTAAAACAAAAACGTTCAGACTCTCATCAATAACGGTCATAAATCATAACACCTAAATTGCACCTAAATGCAATTGCAAAAATATAATAAGTTCACAAAATAGTGTATGCCTAAAGAAATCAATGTTCATTTTATCAGCTGTTAATACTGACTTTGCTTCTATTACCAAACAAATATGATGACATGACTGTTTCATTTCAAATATAAAGACTTTTGGTTAACATGAGCAGGATGAAACACCAGATTATGTTGAAAATTTAAGCATTTTAAGGCGTATATTCAAATTCAAGGATATTCCTAACCTTGAAAACATAATGGTTCAAATTAAGCATTTTCCAAATGACCAGACTTTGAACAAACCCAGTCAGTATTTTAGCCAATAAAGTCACTATCAAAAAAACTGAAAGTCAATACAAAAAAAACACTAAAATATTACTTTTCAATATTTGATATATTATAAATGATAAATGTCCTTCAGTCCAAGGAGTATTACGTACATATAGTGTATTTTGTCTACAGTAACCCAGTGTCCTCAATAACCCATAATCAGCACATCAACAATGTTGTGGATACACACTGTCCCTCAATACTACAATATAATATGCTGTGATAAAATGATGTACGGCTGCGGCTGTGATACAGAATTACTGTGAAATTATTTTCTCAGCCTCAGCTGCTTTATTGCTCAACTAACAGTAATCTAGTAAACAATGAAAACCAATTTGAAGTTTAATTAATCTATAATATATGGTTTACTTACAACTTGATAAGTGTATGAAATGTGACAAATACCTTTCACAAATTACGAGAACTAATAAGATAGTCTGAAAAGTGCCGATTTTAGCTGACAAATAGTCAAAAAAATACAGTTGTGCAATAGAGAGATTCTCACATTTTTAGAAGCAGGAAGTTGCAACTATTTGATATTCACACTTGTTCTATCAAATTTCTCGCTGATTAACTTTTTATCAATAAATTAGTAATTAGTCAGCAACTTATTGAAGCAGTACAGTGTCCTCAAATGGTCAAATATGCTCATGTTTTCTTTAAAAATCCTACAATTTACTACAATTCAAACCTGCAGCAACAACCTGAATCTAAAATCTAAGAAGCATCATTATTATTGATCAAACACTTGCCTGGATTGAACAATAAAAGTTTTTAATTAACCTAAAATGTAAAAAAAAGTATTTTCCCTGAACGTTATAAACGGTTTTCATCTTAAAACCAGTTAGTAAATGCAGTTATTTATGCCTCCATCCTCCCCACCCCGCTCAGTGTCGGCGTCATGGTGTGCAGACTCACCGGCAGCTCAGGCAGCTCTTGCGAGTCGACCATCTCTGCAGCAGAGCGCCCGGACATGTCTGCACGCACAGCCTACTCTCTGCACCTGGAAAGCTCGTCCCGACCCTGGAGCAAAAAAACACACAGAACAAATGGGGGTTATGCCTTATGTAGTACTCTCGTACGTGACTCTCCCCTCCCCTTCGTCCGATAAATGCTCAGCGATGCACTATCGCGGGGGTGATCAGCAGGGAGGTGGCAGCGTGGGGATGTGGGGCACCCTGGTCTAATCTCCTGCACGGACGTTGCCCAATATCCCCATCACGCTTGTCTTTACTGTGGGATTAAGAAAGCGTGCCACTTTACATGTGACCTTACCTCCATTCAATGAAAACATATTCTCCAGAAGCTTTAGCTGCTCAGGTACAAGCTGTCGTATCAATAGATGCTGCGGGGGGATAAGATCTAACCTCATTTTCTCCACTGCTGCTCGCTAAACTGGCCTTTCCCCTCCAACGCTGGAGCATTTATCTAACTGGCATTATGTCAGCTTATGTAGGTGAACTCAAAAAACTATTACATTTGCAGGAAATAAGGCCACTTCATAATGTATAGATAATTTCACCCACAAACGTACATTTTAGATATTTCAACTGCGGCCTGCATAACTGCAATTAGCAACAAGATGCCAAAAGTAAAAAATAATCAGATAATCAATACTTTCTCAGCTGCAATGACCCCAAAACATCTCATGTGCACAAGTAGACATTTTTTCCTGATTTATTTATTTTCCCGCTACTATCACACTGCACAAAATTCTAAACCAAACTACATTAATGGCAAAACTAGAAATAAAAATAGACATAAATAAATAAATAAATGGGCCTTATTTGACAAATTCTTTTCAGACTAGTGATGGACAGAGCAGTTCTTTTCACTGAACTAAATCACAAAAATACATTCATAAAAGAAGCTTTCTTTCAGTTATTAACCAGGACTGCAACTGCACACAGTCCAACTTAATTGAAACAGGGCTGGATGTTCAATTTAGTTTGCTAACCAGAGAGATGATAATGGTAAATTTAGTTGTATAAAGAAACCATTTGCAAAGTGAAACTATTTTTACAGCACATATAGAGAAGGACGAGCTTGAGCAGGACTGACCACAGTGAAAGAATAGAGGCAGCCTCAGCCACCCATTTGTTTTTATGTTGCACACATTTACACTTAGAAAGTTGTTGAATCATTGCAGCTAAATGACAGCAACCTGTCCCGAGGCTGTGTGTTTTCTGTCTGTAACACGTGCCATTCCTCCTGCAAACAAATGATCTGACTCACTCACTGAGTCCCTGCATGTTCCCTCACAACTGACTGAGAACTCAACTGAACTGAGAAATGAATCACAACACTATTTCACACCAGCTGAGAACACAACCAATTTATTTTTCTTGTATGCAGTCCGGATTATGATTTAAAGCCATTTCACACCAAGAACAGATTTTTGTTGGTGGGTGATTGGGTGGCAAGAAACCCTAGAAAGCCACCCATCCCTCTGAATGCTCTCTAGTTTGTGGTTGTAAAGTTTCATGAGGCTGTGATTTTCCTGGATGTTTCAACAGGTCATTTTTATACAGTGGGATCGAGTTTTACAGTTTTATAAATCAGAAAACGTTTTGGTGTATGTACATTTCCTTAGTTGTATGTATGCAAATATTTACTGTAGATTCTTTTTTTTAATATACTTTTGGGCCTTTTGTAGCTTTATTGACAGTAGAGATATTGAGGGTGAAAGGGGGAGACAGAGGGGAAGACATGCGGGAAAGGGCTCTGAGCCGGATTCTAACCCGGGCCGCCCGCTTACGAGGACTGGGCCTCTGTGGTACGCACTCTACCAGGTGTGCCACCGGGAACGCAACATTTACTGTAGATTCTATGTAGAGTTTTATAAATAAGGCTCCTGGTCAGGATTTTTAATAGAGAGGCATCACTTTGAATTGTGTCACCCGCCAGATCCACAATCTGGGGGTTCCTGCAGGATTAAAACCCCTCAAGAATCCGAAAAACCCTGTCCCTTCTCGGCCAGTATCGCGGCAGTGATCAGCAGGAGCTAGCAGTGCTTGTGTTTACTGTAGGATCAAGGAAGCGTGCCAGTTTACATGTGACCATACCTTCAATCAATGACAACACCTTCTCCTGAAGCTTTAGCTGTTCAAATACAAGCTGTTGTATCAGTAGATGCTCCGAGGGGATAAGATCTAACCTCATTTTGTGTGCATTTTCTTCACGCTGTCACGTTTCTACAAACTCCTTGTCTCTTCCCATGCACGTATACGGATTTTAAGGAGATGGATTTCCGTCTTTGGAGTAACAGTGCCAACACTGTCTCCAGTACTGCTGCCCTTCAATCTGAAAACCCTCCGTCTTTTACAGCTGGTGGAAGTTTGTTTGGTTCAGCACATTGAATGGAAATAACTAACAGTTTTATGTTTAATTCTAGTAATATGTACTAGTTATTATAAAAGGCAAATGGAGAATAATCTGAGACAGTTGTTTAAGTTAGAAGGTATTTCCTTAAAAGAATTGTTCAGATTTGAATGACGATAAATATTTTACTCTTCAAGCGTTGAAATTGTTCGCTTGCCTGCAAATAAATATTACATTTTAACATTTATAGCTGACCTGAAATAGTCACATTTGTTTGTAATTTGTAAAATATGGGATATTACCAAATGGTCTTTATATGAGGTTTTCACTTTAGTTAAAGTTTAGTTAAAACATGGTTTGTTAGTTTGATTCCAGTCCCTTTCTTGTAAGATTAAAAGTATGTCTCATTGTTTGTCTGTGCCACCACCTATGTTTGACGTCTGGAGTAAGGCTGCAACTCAAAATTATTTTCCTTACTGATTGATCTGCAGATTAAAATGTTCCCAATTAACTGTTTTGTCGATAAAATGTCAGAAAATAGTGAAAAATGCCCATCCCAGTTCAAGGTGACATCTTTACATGTGTTGTTTTGTCTAAAGCCAAAGGATATATAGTTTAATACAATATAAAACTGAGAAAACAGGAAATCTCCATATTTGAGAGGATGAAAACAGAATTTTCTACCATTTTTGCAGGAAAAATTACTTCGACAATAAATGGATTATCACAATTGTTGGCAATTTGTTTATTTTTCTGTTGAAAGACTAAACAATTAGTCAACTAATCTCTGCACCTCTGGAAAAATGTTTTCCCTATAAATACAAAATACAGTGTTTACCAGAAATATTCCTGAGACTTTAAAGTATTATTTGTTCTTTTCTAGCACCACCAGAAGGTTTTCATGTGATTTGTGTAATTTATTTCTATAAATAAACTAAAAGGAGACTTGTGAGTTTGGTTCCAATAACTTTCTTGTAAATTTAAAATTATTTCTCATTGTTTGCAGTTACAAGTGCACCTCTGTTTGATCATACACCAATGCATCCAGGATTGTTTGTGCAGTACACTGCAAATTAACACCGTTTGGCAGAAATCCGGGCACAACTCAGCATCAACTAAAGGTAAAGTATAAATCAAAGTATAAATCCAAGCTCCTCAGCCGCTATCGAAGGGGTGATCAGCAGCCGGTGGCAGCCTTGTGTTTACTGTAGGATCAAGGAAGCGTGCCAGTTTACATGTGACCATACCTCCAATCAATGACAACACCTTCTCCTGAAGCTTTAACTGTTCAAGTACAAGCTGCCGTATCAGTAGATGCTCCGAGGGGATAAGATCTAACCTCATTTTGTGTGTACTTTCTCCACGCTGTCACGTTTCTACCAGCTCCTTGTTCTCCTTGTCTCTTTCCATGCACGAATCAGGATAATAAGGAGATAGATTTCCGTCTATGGAGTAACAGTGCCAACACTGTCTCCAGTATTGCTGCTCTTCAATCTGAAAACCCTCCGTCTTTTACAGCTGGTGGAAGTTTGTTTCTTTCAACATATTAAATGGAAATAACTCTTAAACAGCTTTATGTTTAATTCTAGTAGTGCTGGTCTTGAAATAAATGTCCCAATCATTTCTTAAATGGTTTTCTGGGGGAAAAAAAGTAATTTACTACATATTATAAAAGATAAATGGAGAATAATCTGAGACAGATGTTTGAGTTTTTCCTTATAAGAAATGAATGATAAATAATAACTGAGAATGATTCCAACCACAGTGAATACTGTCTTAACTTTACTCTTCACTTCAAGTGTTGAATTTGTCCCTTGCCTGCAAAGAAATCTTACATTGTAGCATTTAAAGCTGACCTGAAATACTTACAATCAGTTAAGAGATTTTCATTTAGTTAAATATAAACCTAAAACATGTGTGGTAAATTAGGTCCCAGTCCCTTTTTTCCCAGATTAAAATAATGTCTTGTTGTTTGCAGATTACAAATACACCTCTGATGCAGACGAATACTTTCTATAACTCTGTGCCAACAACTACTTTTGATGTCTCGAGTAAGGCTGCAACTCTAAATTATTTTCCTTACTGATTGATCCGCAGATAGAAAAATGACTTCATTAAATGTGTTGTTTTGTCTGAAGCCAAAGGATATTTAGTTTAATATGATAAAAACAGAGAAAAGCCGGAAATCTCCATATTTGAGAGAATGAAAAAAGCATTTTATTCCATTTTAGCAGGAAAATGACTTCAATAATTAATGGATTATCAAAATAATTGGTAAGTATTTCACTAATTGTTGCAGCTCTAGAACTAATTTCCCCCATTAATACATAAAACAGTGGTTAGTGTTTCCAGAATTTTCCATATTTGGTCTTTTCTAGCACTACTAGAAAGTTTTCATTGTGATTTGTGTATGTCAGTTCTAAAAAATAAACTAAAATGAGGCATCTGAGTTTGGTTCCAATAACTTTCTAGTAAAATTAAAATGATTTCTCATTGTTTGCAGATTACAAATGCACCTCTGTTTGATCCTACACCAATGCATCCAGGATTGTTTGTGCAGTACACTGCAAAAACAACACCGTTTGGCAGAAATCCAGGCACAACTCAGCATCAACTAAAGGTAAAGTATAAATCAAAGTAATCTGCAAATGTTAACCTAAAACCGCTGCGTTAGCTGGATCCAGTAAGGACCCAACCGGGAACAGTTTTTTTCCCCCTTTTTCAATGCTTTATTGAAAATTACAAAAATAAACATTTCTGGCACGTTTTTCACAGCGCATAGCTTGAATAAGTGTAGAAAGAATGCTAGGTGAACATCAATCAACAGTAAAAACGTATGATATTAACATCAATATTGTAAATTCAGAGCAGTTGAATTAAAATGAAAATAAATACAAAAAAATATATATATAAATTAGTCTAAATGTTGTTTTCAATCAGGGGGATTCGAATTAGTTTTAACTGTTCATTTCAGTGGGAAAATTTTTCAAGATATATATTTTTTTGTGCCTTTGTTATTGTTAGAATTTTTAGAGATTTTATGTACAACTTTAATTCATTCATGAAGACAATAATTTGGGGTATGATTTCATAATTCTATTCTATTCTTGTGGATGAAAATTTTTGCAACCGGGGACAGTGTTTGCTGTGAAGGTGAAGCCTGACATCAGACTAATTCCTGGAACACAGTAGCTCGTTGCTTTAACGCAAACACAGAAATGTTTGCTTATAATATGCACTGGCAATATATGAAGTTAGAAATAGGCATCAAACACTGATCCTATGAGCAACTATAAAAACATGCAGTAATTTACGTGTAGCGGCCCAGCATTTAGACGCCACCGTGCAAGCTTTCCAACGGTAACGTTAGCCTCCCAACATTAGCACACAAGAGTGGCTAAATTTACGCACTTTATCATCAACCCTAGTAAACAAACTATGTCATCCGGTCTCGATTTCACATACACACTAGCTAATTTGCCTGGGATCAGCAGTGGTTAACTAACTACGCTGGTTATGAGTTACTTAGTTTGGCCCGGGCATGAAAGTTTTTCGCTCCAGAAATTAGTCGGGATCCGCAGCCGTTGGAGTGGGCACTGAAATGGCATCGTGTGATCTAACTCCCGCTGCCGAGCTGATCGCGACACAAACAGCCCCGCCACACCAAAAATAATCAACCCCAGTCTTACCATTGAAGGAGGGAGTGAGAAACGCTTTTATTTAAGCGTCTTCAACCTAATCCACAGTGTCAAGCTTTGTCTGTTGTTAGGGAGCACTATTTTGCAGGAAGTTTTCGTTGCGGCCGGGGCTCTTACTGCGCATGTGCAGAGTGTTGATCCACTGGAGCAGTCCTGTGTGTGGCGCGGCGGGGGACGACAGGTGTGGCGGTGCGTCAACACAGGTGAGAGACAAGGCTGCAAACATTTGGTATTTGAACAGATGCACCCTCTTGTTAAATGTTGTCAGGGTGTGTTGCTTCTTATTAGTGATGTCCAGATGAAGCCCCATGAAGCCTTGAAGCTTTTCATCCAATTGGTTCAAAAAAAGTTTAATTTCTCGAGGCTTTATATATGCTCACAAACCCTCCTGCTGGTCAAAACCTTTATTGTCATTTCAACTATTTGTGATGGCCTCTTGTCTGTTTGCAACAGTGTCAGCATGGGAATAATCACTGCCAAGAACAATATCACATCAACCTTAGTTAGAGTAATTTTAGATTAGCTGGGCTCCAGTGGTTGAATAAACTAACTAAGTAGCCTTACACTTACTCAAGTACTGTACTAAGTGTTCAGGTTCTTTTCTTAACTAAAAATACTAATACCTCACTGTGAAATTACTCCACTAAAGTCCTGCATTTAAAAACTTACTTCAGTAAAAGTACAAAAGTATCAGCATCAAAATGTACTTAAAATATCAAAAGTAAAAGTACTCGTTATGCAGAATATTCCAAATATACTAATGGGCTTATTTTCTTTTTTTTTCAACAAAATATTTATTGAGTTTTGTTTTACAAAATTGACACATAGTTCACAAGAAAAATATAAAACAAGCAAACATACAAGAACATGGCGGCCACTAGACTAGAGTCCTTGAGGATCCATTCAAAAAATGAGTACATGAGTAAAGAGCAAATGAACATAAGTATAAATATGCAGAGGGTAAAATTATTCTGCTCCAGGTTTGTTTATTAAATGAGCCAGATTATTGTTCTTAATATAATGTATAAAACGCCCCCTAACCTCTTCCCAAAACTGGGCACTGGGCTTCTATTTGATGCATTTTACTTTTGTCAAGGTTAGGCTGATTTTAACTAATGAATAAATGGTTATGTGGTTTATGTGAATGCATAATCATTTTAAATTGATCAGGTCTTTCATGTTAAATCTTTCCCAGAAAAGTAACTAACGCTGGCAGCTAAATGTAGTGGAGTAAATGGTCTAATATTTGCCTCTAAAAGTTATAAAGTTACATAAATTAAGTATGTGTACTTTACTTAAGTACAGTACTTGAGTAAATGTACTTAGTTACATTCCACCACTGCTTTTTACTTTGCTTGAGTGGGCTATTTAAATTTCTGCTAATATACGTCTAGTCCAGTCACAGTCGAAATGATTAATTGATTATTTAATTAGTCAATCTTAGCAATTTTATTCAATATTGAATATTATTTTAAGTAATTTGTTAAGCAGAAATACCAGCTACTCTCTGGTTCTAGCTTACCAGTTGTAAGGATTTGTTGCTTTTTCTTTGTCTTATGTGAAAAAGCAAACCGAATGAATTTGTGTTTTGGGCTTTTAGTTTGATTTTTTTTTAAAATACAAATGGAGATACAACCTTAAGATTAAGTTATTTGCTGATTTACTTTTTTTTTCATTTTATAGACAAAGCAATTAATCAATATTCTGCAGATTATTTCTTTAAGAAAAATAGGTTTTCTAAATTGTCCTACTACAATGTATTACCATGCAAAACATTGTATACACTGTTCTGAATTCCATTTAAATGGTACTCTTATTTCCTGTTGCCATATGTTTCTATTTACTGTATTTTACTTATTTTACCCAAGCTTAGATTGGTGGAATAAATGTATTGGGACAACTAAATAGTTTAGAGAATGAATTGTATGCATATATTTTAAATAATATCAATATAATATGCATTGTGTTTGGGCCCCTATTCTCAAGTTTCAACTTGCTTGTACTTGTTTTTTAACTGGCTTTTTGTGAATAAAGTGAACTGAAGTGTGTAAAAGTAGCATCATGAGCATTTACAAAGAAAAACAGCACACTCTCCTTGAATTTAGAGAATTTATTCGCCATTTCTTCTGACACAGATTACACAATTCAATATTTCATTTGATCATGTAAATTATCTTTTATACAGTAGCAGTGGCATGAAAATAAATATACATTAAAAAATACAAAACAAAAAAGTAATGCTTCCAAATATGGAAGAAAATTATCTAGAACTGTGTGTTGCCTTCTTTTTTATTTTCAGCAGGCTTGAAAATCCACTCTTTGTATGCAAATGACTAAAATGTGGAGACTCAAATCAAATCAAAGTCATGAACAATCTCTGTTTCAGTGAAGATCTGCTCTTAATAACTATGAATATCAGATCATAAATTATAAATTACACTTAGATAAAATGATAATTAATCTTTTTGAATTTTAGCAATATTTTATTGCACTTTCCAGAACCATGTTATGGAGCAGCCGGTGGCTAAACACTGTTAGTGAAAAGCCAGAGTCTGCTCCACCTGGTGGTTCTTTCTTCAAGTTAATGAAGCTTTTTTTTTTTTTTACAGATTATTTTCTAGAAAAGGGACTCAGAGGTTTCGGGAAAAGAGATATGTACATACAGTAAATATGGATCAGGCCGCCTTGGACAGGCACAAGACATTCACAGTTCTCTACATGATGCATAAATACAAAAGACATTTGTAATCACAGATTCTGTAGTCCGTCTGGAGTGTTTGCAATAAAACAGCAATCACTTAAATTTAAAAGGAGTTAGATATACAGTGTGTGCTATCATTGATGTGGGCCTGTTATTGCTGGTTGAACTCGCACTCTCCTGATCAATTAGAGCTTTTATAAACAGCAGATATAGATGAACACAGTCACAGGTTGAAAATGAATAGGAGTTGGAAAAACCGAAAATAATATAGATCGCCATACAGGAAATATATTTTTCATTTCATCTATTCATATATATATAAATATATTTATAGACTATGAGACATTTATAATATATGCAGATTTTTTTCTAAAAGTAAAGAGTGAATGTTTGCAGTTAATGAAAAACTGAAAACCTTTTGGTTTTGCAATAAAATATGTAACTTTTTTTTCTTCTACACAGTACAATAAAAGTTTGATCTCCAGTTTTTGAGGACAAACTGGTCAAAAAGAAAGTGTTAAAGCATACCATAGTTAACTGTTTGGTCCAAGTATCACTATTAGTGTAGACTACTGAAATGCCATTATTTCTTTGTCCAAAGCAGAGATATGAAATAAAAGGTGTGAAGATATGAAGCTGTCGAAACCCAAATTTGCTGATGCTTAAAGCAGAACATTTCACTTTTCTTGACCCTTGTTTCCTCAAGTGCAATTGAGCATTTACATGAAAATAACAATGAACTTTAAAATAAAAACAGCTTTAAAATATGCAGACGTGTAATGAAGGCATCAACCTTAACGGCTAGCGCCCTGGTCAAAAGTCCAAAACAAGTGAAACGGTTGTATGTCTCTTTTTGTTGATAAAACAGGCTCCTGCCAAACGCTGCAGCCGCCGTCCAAACTGCCTTTTGAACCTCAGGCACTTCTCCTCATGTCACTTCACCAGTCGCTGTGTGAGTGATGTTTTATGACCCCCGGGTGCATCCAGACTTGGCACACATGTATTATAGTTTTAGATGGTTGAGGCAGAAGATTAGGGCCAGTGGTATTGTAACATGAGAGCCCCCCATCTGTACACTTTTCATGCACAAGATCCCTCGAGATCTGCCCGCCGCCCTCTGGTGTTCATGTCCAATTTTGTCAGTTAGATCCTTTTTATCTGGCTCTGCAATGTCCCCCCATGACAGGCTGCTCCGATGTGGTCCCTCTGTCAAAATAAGACTCTTAATCCAGAGCGTGTGTCCTGTTTTCTTGTGAGTTCCCAGGACAGAAGGGAGGAGATGTTGCTATTCACATGAAGGAGTGATCTGCAGGTGGACCGTAAGAGAAGCCTGGAAATGCTCCGGCTGCTTCCTTGACGCTGCTGGTCACAGTCATGGTGTCGTTGCACAGAGAGGAGGACACGGGCAGGTGGGTGAACTCGGGGTCAAAGTGTCGGAGGTCTGTGGGACCAGTCTGTGAAAACAAATCAGGGAGGACATGAATTAGACATGTAATCTCAGGAGAAAAGTCAAGATACTAATAGATGCTTACTGCTATGCTTTACACTACTGCCAGAGGCAATAATTCACTCTTTATAGCTTCTCATATGTGCACATTTTCTAGTTTTCCTGGTCTCCTATGATACTATACATATTGTTGGGTTTTGGACTGTTGGTCAGTCTAAACAAGACATCACAGTGGGCTTTGGAAAACTAGTATAATCGACTAATCTTAAGATCTTAAGAATAATTTATAGTTTAACTACTTTCAAACCATTTCATGATTTTTTGGCATTATATAGACAAATTAAACAGATACTGGAAAAACAAGTTGCGGCACTAGCTTGAACTCACCACTGAGGGGATGAATGGAGGCGTGATCTTCTTGGCCATCAGGTCCTCCCAGTTTATTGGCGAGAAGAAGGAATGGTACTTCAGTTCAAGCTGGAGGGGAAAAGAAAATCAAGGTCAACAGGCTGACAGCAAACAAACTTCACGTATCTGTTACGGGTCTAAATGCTAAGTGTGCTTCAAGATCAGTTGTGTGCACTTACAAAGTCGTCTTTCACTCCCAGCCTCTTGGTGCGGTCCTTCTGCAGGAGCCCCTCGAGCAGTTCCCTGCCTGCGTTTGACACGTTGGGCTTCAGCACAGGAGACTTGTGCAGGATGTTGTTGTACATCTCAGCTGTGTTGCGACTGTAGAACGGGGGCTGTAAAGCAAAAACAGCAAATTAAGTTTATTTAACATGTAAACGAGTGGTAGTCAGAGCTGCATAAAGAGGCGTTAAGTCACAGATTTAACTTACAAGTCCATAAAGCATCTCGTAGAGCACCGATCCAAGACACCACCAGTCCACTGTGCGGTCATACGCCTGTTTCTGAAGAACCTCAGGAGCCAAGTACTGAGAGGAAAAAACAAGAAAGAGTCAACCCACGTCTGACTAATATCATTTGTCCAAGAGTTTTGTATTGATAATAAGGATCAGTGGTGGAATAAGTATTCAGATCCTTTGCTTAAGTAAAAGTATTAATTCCTCACTGCGAAAATGCTGCATCATATCTATCACATGCAAAAAATAATAGGTGTCTGTCTAAAATGTAGTGGAGTAGACGCATAAAGTGGCATGAAAACCAAACTACAAGTACTTCAAATTTGAATATTGTATTCCACCACTGATAAAGAAGTGTAAATGTCTGGAGATTAGTTTTGTACCTCTGGCGTCCCACAGAAGGTTGTTGTTGTACCGTTGGCCTCAACTCCTTCTTTGCAAAGGCCAAAGTCTGTGAGGACAATATGGCCCTGTGAGTCTAACAGGATGTTTTCAGGCTTCAGGTCTCTGTAAAGAAGAAAAAAAGAAAAGATCTTTAAAAAAAATGGCCTATAGGCACTCCTATAAACATCATCCTTAAGTTCAGTTCAGTTCAGATCATGTTCACAAATGCCCACTAGGGGGCGCAGTAGGATCGCTCATTACCTGTACACAATGTGCAGGGAGTGGAGGTAGCCAAGTGCACTTGCAATTTCAGCAGCGTAAAACCTCGCTCTGGGCTCCAGGAAGATCCTCTCCCTCTGGAGATGATAGAACAGCTGCAGAGAAAAAAGGCAAACAGCTGTCAACATCATGACAAAAATACTTTGATATTCTGACCTAATTTCTGTGTGTTTTGAGGTTTTGACTCACCTCTCCACCGTTGACGTAGTCGAGTACAAAGTAGAGCTTGTCAGTAGTCTGGAAGGAGTAGTGCAGCCCCACCAGGAAGGGATGCTTGATGTTCTTCATCAGCACGCTGCGCTCAGCCATGATGTGCTTTTGCTGGAAGGAATATAAAAGTTTATTTAATGCTTAAGTCATCACAATTTTACATTATGAAACCGAAGGGACATGGATTAAGGGTTTATATGGAGGTGATTATTTTGATTTCTGGGGTTCTACTTGTAGTTCATGATATTATATAACAACATACCTCTTTCTTCTTCATGATGATTTTCTTCTGAAGTACTTTGACAGCATAATATTTGGTAGACTCCTTGTGTCGAGCCAGCAGAACCTGTTATAAAACAAACATTTCATCAGCGTTTGTGTTGCAGCGGCGGCAGATGAGCAAATAAGAGAATTTATTTACATAAAATATGAGCTGTGTAGACTTACCTTGCCAAAGCTGCCTTTGCCGATGATTCTGAGGTAGTCAAAATCACAGGGTTTGATCCTAATGAAGAGAAACAAACAGATGATTAGTATTTTTGTTGACACATATGTACATATTTTACACAATTTTGCAAATTTAAAAGAGATTTTATGAGCTTGTACTTACTGAGTCTCCTCGGCTAGTGAAGTCCGTGAATGTAGGCACTGAAAAATATAAAATGGGGGGAAATGTATAAATACATTGCCATATTTTGGAAAGACAATTAGTAAAATGAGAGTCAGTGAAGAGTTAATTCTTACCGGACTATCAGGAAGTTCATCATTATCCTCGTTTTGATTCTCGTCAATCTTCAGGAAGTTGTTCACTTCAACACTACAAAAAAAAGATTGAGATGGTTATTAAATTATTTTTGACACTTTTTAGATGAATGATGCATTTTAATTGTGTTCCACAGTAGATTCACAGGATCTAAAGCAGTTAGTGTGACTGAAAAGCTGAATGAATGCTCCCTGCTGGGGTGTAAATGACCGTCTGAACATCCAGACAGGTCATCTTTAGGGCAGTCATCAACCTGTTACAGCCTAACCTGTCTGAGAAAAAGCTTAAGCCGCTGACCCATGACAAGAGGGCTCAGCGGACGGCTCTGCAGGACTGCAGTCCAGATCAGACACCCTTCCCTTCCGGAGCACCTGAAGGGGACAGATGCTGCATGCAAAGGTTTTTTTCTTTTCCCTCCCTCAGCTCCAGCTCCTGACCTGGTAATTCAGGACGCTGTGATGGGGCGAGCCATGTATCATGTAATAACTGAATTACCGGTTTATCCTTGTCTCGGGACAGAGGGGATTTGCTGGAAAGGTGATTAGGCAGTGGAGAGGTTGTTAACAAGGCTCGTCATGAAAGGGACTATTCTTGCACCTGGCTTCTTGGATCCAGATTATGCTGTTCACAGAATGTCCTGCCAAACTCAGGTGGCTGATTGGATTGCACGCTGATCATGAATAGGGTTGTGATCAGGAATACATACTAGTCTCAGGAACTGACTAATCACCCCCAAGATGCTCATTGCGCCTCAATTGTCCAACCACATTTAACACATTTCCTCCCCATGTGGAATTTGAATATAAATACTCACTGTTGGCAGATATGTGGGGTAGACACCAGCTTCTGGATGAAGTCATTCAACCCCATTTTCCTCTCCTTGATGAAAGCTGCAAGGGAAGGCAGAATGGAAATAATGTCACCACACATGATGCAAAAGATTTATGTCCCTCATTAGAGAAGAAAATATCTATAATCCCTTGCTCCAAATATCCTGTTTATAGGGTGGGTTTGCGTGTTTAGCATGGACCTCTAATGCTGCGGGCTTATAGGTTATGCAACCACTTGGGTCACTCATTCAAATACCAACAGTGGCTGCCAACAAAGCATTTTCCATCCTAGGTTCTCATTACAACACCAATTTTGAGATTTTAAGGCATATTTAAAAAAACCCACATTGCTGCAAAATCCTTCTAAAAGTAAAACAAATGCAGTTTATCACATATAAATAAATACAAACTAATTACAACATTAGTGACGGTTATGAATTATGATTTCGGCGCTCACCGGTAAGCACGGCGACAATCCCCCTCATTTTGCAGTAAGTTAGATCACATCCAGCTTGTGTCACCTCCATTGTTTATCGGTAAACAAATATCCAACAAGAAGAAAGCAAACAATTCAATAAATAGTCCCAGTAACGGTCCGTTTAACCGTCACTTATCACCGTGTCACGACCGTTAAAAACTGAACCTCCAACAGAGAATCAACCGTCCGCGCTCCGCTCTAAACTGCCGCTGCCCACTGCGCGAACCAGCCAGTTTATATATACGGAGCACGTGGTGCGTTTTTTTTAGGCGACGCCCATTTTTAGTCGTCATCCGCGTTGCCACGGCAACCGCGTGACGTCACGGGATTCCGCTGCAGCCCATATTCTTCTGGCTGCAGAAGGACGATGACGGGGGAGCTCACCGCAGAGGAGGAGGAGGAGGCGGTGAGAGGAAGCCCTCCCACACAACACCTCCTCTTCATCATTTTCTCTCAATGGAAACCTCCAACTGACTGCATGCAAAAGGGTTTAAAGCCAAGTAAATTAAGAGAGTGGGAGTGCAAGTGCAGTCACGAACAAGAGCTCATATTCTTTTTTTTTTTTTTCTTGTTTCTTCTCGTGACTTATATGCAGACCCCTCAAAAAAAGTACAGGCTGTTCCCTGCTGTCGTTTTATTTTGAAAGGATGTGCAGAAAATGTATGTCACCATTGCTGTATTTCAGGTCTGCCTGCAACAGCTGCAGCTTCTGAACCTGGTACTTCACAAAGGCTACAGGCTATAAGATGCGTGATAAAAGGTTTACTTGCTTACATCATGGGTGGAATTATGAGACAATGGGCCCTTGGGCAAAAACATACAAAAGCCCCAACACCTCTGCTGCATAGAGAGCAAATAAAATTACGTATTTTTGTAGGCCAACATAGAAGTTGGCATCTCCATGGGGTCTATTGAGAATTTGCCTATGGAATTTGTCCATCATTGCAGAAAATAAGCTCTGTGACAAACACGTTTTGTTAATTAACACCACTTTTATTATATTTGGAGTGTTAATGCAGCCGACAAAAGTAAAAAGGTAACAGGTTATTATTGGGTTTCAGACTGACAAAACAGAGACATTTAAGGATATTTCTGACATTTTATAGACCAAACATTAAACAGTTTATCTAGAAAATAAGAATTACATTAATCTACCCTGAAAACAGTTGCAGCCGCAGAGCTTTTCTGGTATTGTGATTGCATGCAGACCCCCAAATGTGCTGTACTTGGCTGCTGCCTGCAGTCCTTTTATTTTGAAAGGATGTAAAAAGAAAATGTGTGTCACGACTGCTGCATTTGTGCTTCTGTCTGCAACAGCTGCAGTTTCTGACCTAGACATCACATACAGACTACAAAATGGATTGTTGGGTTAAGTTACTTATATTTGTACCCGGTAAATTTGGTTTGCAGTGAAATGAGGCATCCAGACAACACAGACGATAGACTGAGATGATAAAAGAAAATGAGTCTCCGTGCAATATTGTAATGACTTGTTTATCTGCTGGAACAAAGCTGCTGGGACTATAAACCTCCGTGCAGAAGGAAGAAGCTGAATATCACTGTGCAGAGGGAATCCTCAATTAAAATCGAGAAGGATATTCGCTGCAACTGTCTGGTGTAAAGAGACACTAGGTTCAGCTGTGAGTCATCAACGAGCCTTCCAGATCATCTAGCAATCTGTTCTTTAAAGAAAAGGAGGTTTCCAAACCATGACGCCAAGAAAGAAGATGAAATAGATTCAATGCAATAAATGATAGAAATAACAGTGCTGCACAGACGATCTGCTTATTTAAATCCGTGCAATTTCCACAAATCTCCATGTGCTTTGCATTCTCAATATAATAATTAGTGGATTTCAGTAGCTTATGAGGTCACGGTTATGAAGGTGACTTGACACGGCAGCATTATATAAATTCACAGAAATCACACTATCATCATGCTCGTCTAAGCCGGAGCAGTGATCGGTCCAGCTGTCAGAGATGTGGTCCACTAACCCTCTAAGTTACATAACTGTGCCATAATGCAGAGCTATACCGCCTGGGGAGGAGAGCGAGCTGCACAGCAAATGTCCCAGTTGAGTTTTCAAAGCTGACGTTATTTACTGTCTGAGGATTAAAGTGACGTTTGATCACACGCAGAGCAATCAAGGCTTTTGATGATTTCTTATCATAGTGTTTTATCCACTTTTACTCCACTGGATATCAGGGGGAAATACTGAACAGTACTTTAAAAATATATATTTATTCAATTATTTGACAGCTTTAGTTACTTTGCAGATAAAGAGATTCATATTTTAGTCACAAAATATGAGCCATTGTTAATAGAATTGGAAGATTCAAACTATTTTGATGATTCATTCATAATTTTAGTAATTTTTCAATTAAAGGTATCAAAAATGTCAAGAATTTTGTTTCCAGCTTCTCAACCATGAGGATTTAGATAGATGTGTAGATGGAGCAGTGAGTACACAGTGTATATACGTATCAGAAATTACAGATGAGAAATGTATATCAATTGAAAATAAACACAACAAATGAAATAAATCGAAATAGCTCATTGCAGAACACAATAAAAAACCTTATACTCTATACATATGATATGTACCTCCTAGAATATCTATAGAATACAAATATTACTATGATGCCCTATAAAATATGCTACTAAGTGCAACTACCAAAAACTATAAACACAGTATAACATACTACAAAATTAGAAATTAGAAATTTTGTTGCTTATATTTGATATTTTGATCACCATGGCCACTTTTTCCAAGATATTATCTAATCCTTATGCCAAAAGTAAAATGTTACAAATGTGGGCGTCTTAAAATTTCATGTTTGTCTGCCCAACAGTCTAAAACCCAAAGATACTCAGTTTATTATCAAATATGACAAAGAAAACTTTAAAATCCTCACTCTTCGGAAGCTGGGACTAACAAATATTTGGCATTTTTGCTTGGAAATTGACTAAAATGTAAAATAGTATAACGTTTTATTTTATAAAAATGCATAAAAAAACGACTAGACCTATGTTATATAACTTGCTGAGTTGTTTACTTCCTCACAAATGTTTTCAACAGTGTTCCAACTGATTTTTTATCCAGTTTTAAGGTGCATTTTTATGATTTTTAACCATATAGATGAATGATTTTAGTCATCAGATGTCTGGATCTTTAGTTGTCAGAGAAACAAGCAGAGGAAACATTAGGGGCAGTCCCACTGGGATGTCCCTTGTCTACCAAACATCATATGAGAAACACTGATTTTGAGAGTGAAACCACTTTATTCTGTGTTTTTATCAGTTTTAATCAGTGGGTCTTTTTGTTTTGGAGAGTAGGAGACGTATGTCGATTATTCTGCTAGGGGTAAAAACCTCCAGAACGATGAACTCTGAAGGAATCCTAACAGGGAGAAACTGCAGAGCCAGAATTGCTCCATCTTTTGGGTAATGTTTTAATCGAGAGACCCTTTTGGAAGAAAATGACGGATTGTAATCGAATCTCCTGCTGCAGTTCGACTACTTTTACATAACTAAAAGACCTGAGCACTTTTTCCATCACTGTTCTTTTAAACATCTGCTCCAGTCCTCAGAGACTCCTTCATCTGTCAGAGGGGAACCCCTGGACTTTATCCCCAGCTTGACATGTGACAGCCCTACATAATTTAAGGGAAGTGAGACATCACAGGACCGGTTGTTCTTGAATTAGGGAAAGAGGAAGTGCCTTATCTTTGGCCCAAATAGAAACTAGCTGCAGTGTATCATGTCCTGAAGGCTACCTGAGCAAACACTCGCAGCTCCGCTTCGGCTCTGTTTACACACAGAAACACCCTGGATCCGCTTGCATGACAGCGACACCTCTCATCAGGCTTTGTGCGAGGCCTTTTCTTCACGTCATGTAGGCTTTCTCTGAATTATTCAAGTGTATCATGTTGTCGTCTCTAGTGACACGTGGAAGGACGGACATCACTCGGGCGGTTCCCTCCAACAGCATCACTCTGCTGCTGCCACTTCTGCGTTGAAATTTGCATAGTTTCTGTTGTGATGGAACAGAAAATCAGGTGCTGTAGAGCCAAACTCAGCTGGCTGAAACCGCATTTCCCCTTTTTCTAAATTATGTTTTTATGAGTCAAGTGTCTGATTCGTCTTTCCTGTTATGATAAAGAAAGATTATCTGTCCTGTAGAAGGTTTCAGAACGCTACATATACACTAAACCCGTATTAGAGTTCTCTTTCAGTTTCTCTATGAATGTCAGTGCCAGATTAATCAGGTTTTATTTAGCACCTTCACAAAAGCTGCCACGCTTTCCGTCGCTCTGTCCAACCGTGTGATTGATGCTGAGCAGACAGGAGGCACTTGTGCTCGCTGACAAGCAGTCGTGTGAGTCACCTGCCAACAGGTCCGGTAAAAGCCTTTCCAGGCCTCACGGGGTGCCATCGATCACAACTCCCACCCGCCTCAGTGTGATACCTCTTGTGCCACATGATTACAGGCTGCGTCTGCGGCTGCAGGTTGGTGCGTGAGTTGCATCAGATATCGAACGCAGCTTGAGTCTCTCATGTTACATGTTATTTTTTGGAATAAATAAATACCTGACAATCTTCGAAAACCAGAGAAGGTTGTTTAACAGCAATTATCTCTGCTCTTAAAGTTTTTTGCAAAATTCAATTATTTTCTGTCATGTGGGGCCATCCTTTACAAGTTGTGAGTGCAATATTGACGTCACCATCATCACCTTTTAATTTGTAAACAAACAGCTGCACACCCAGCTGTTACAGAGCCACATTATCCTTCATTTGGAGACGTATTTCTGTATATTCACTCTGTTTTAGCTCCGTTTTTGGTCTCCTCCAGCTCTGGAGGGAAATATCTGTCTTTTTAGCTGCTAAAAGCTCCACTATGTTCAACAGCTATTAGGAGCATCACAGTTTAAATTCTAAATAAAAAAATATCAAAATGAGCTTACATTTCAAGTATTTAAATCAAAAGCAGGATTGGTGGAAAAAAACAACCCAAAACTGAATTGAATTGTGAACTCAAGTTTTGCGGATCTGATAGAAAATCTGGTGCTTATCTCTATAGCAATTATTTTTTATTTTCAATTGGTCTGCCGATTATTTTCTTGATTGTTGGAACAATCGTTTGTTGTATAAATGTCCACTCCACTTCCCTAAAGTCTTTAAATGGTTTGTTTTGTCAGACCCTAATATATTAAGTTCAATTTGATATAAAACTGAGAAAACCAGGAAATTTTATTTGTGAGAGGCTGAAAATAGCATTTTCTGGCAATTTTGCATTAAAAATTACTTTAACAACTTACTTTTGAAGAATTTTACTGTTACTGTTTCTCAGAGCGAACTTTTTTAAATGTATTATTATGGGCACCCAAGAACTGAGCAAAGCTAAGCCATGGATGGATTACTGAATGGGCCTACCAGGCACAGGAAATAGTGAAAATAATCCATCCCAGTTTCTCAAAGGCTTTAAATGGTTGGTTTTGCCAGTCCAAACCCCAAAGATATTAAGTTTGATATGATATCAAACAGAAAAAGAGCAGGAAATCTCCATTTTTGAGAGGCTGAAAATAGCATGTTCTGCCATTTTGCACGATTGGTTGATCAGTCGACTAATCGTTGCTGCTCTACTTGACTTGTTTATATCATGAGAAGCTACACTTCTACCTGCCGTGCCTCTGGTGATGGTGGTGGGAGGCAGCAGGAGGTGGAGGAGTGAGTCATACAGATCCTCAGCGACCGACTGCAGGGCCGGCAGGGAGGCTGTCGGCTAATGAGGACGGAGAATCTGTAATTACGCTCTTGTTGACCGGCTCCGAGGAGCGATCACGGCCTCGTGTGTTTCACACCCACGCAGTCATTCAAACTCCATCAGCCTCGGCTCTCACAGGGGAACAGATCTCTGCTCAAATCTCATCTCTCACCACTTCCTGTTCTCTGTTTGCAGCCTGCATCGTTCTCACTCTTGGCACTTTGCATTACTCGCACAGAGAGAGCTGCAGAGACGCAGACTGGAGGTGGCGGTCCGGTTCAGCAGCGTCGCACTGCAGCCTCTCAGCCCCAGCAAGTGGGAGCAGATTTTTGGCTCGTGAGGCCGGCGTTTATAACTACGCCATGTTTGTTTCCCTGCTGAATTCCCAGGCAGGAGATGAGATGTGTGTTATCTTTTTATTCCTCCATTCTCCATGGGGGATTAAATGGCTGCTCATACGCCTGCTCCATCAGATAAAACGGAGAGAGAAAAGAAATGTTTGCTCTTTTATGTGATGACTCAGACGCACACACTGCTGCCAAATTATTACAAATGAAGCTTTACTTTCATTCGCTGCCAAGAAAGTGGGATGATCGCGCCTATTTCTAACTGCAAAGCCTCGATTAATTACTCTAATGTGACTGCTGTTACTGCTCTAATTACTATCATGAAGATGAGCTGCAGTCTGGTATTACCTCCAGTCTAACAGCATAATTCTGCTCTGCTAGACGTCACTGCTGTGCTGCTGTATGTGACTTGCAAGTTTCATGGTTATAACCACAACTGAAACAGACCAGTAAAAAGGAAGCAGATAAACAAAGACAGAGAAGTCATTTTCATTCAGGGCACCAAACTCTTATTCACCAACGTCATGTGGTGACTTCTGTTATTGAACGCAGTTCCTGTTTCCTGCAGTGTGATAATAAAAAAGCAACAAGTGGCTCAAAATGTGGGTCTAATGCAGCGAGCATTAGAGGTATATTATATAGAGATATTTTGCGTGGCAATATTATATAATATAATGTACCAGACTTTGGAACCACTGGCGAACATGTCTGTATGCTAGACATTGAAATTCATGGAAAACCTTGTATTTTTTTTAAATTCTGTGTTGTTTGTCTGTTTGTTCTTTTGCTGTATGTTGGGATATGGGTCTGAAATAAAGGATTATTCTCTGTATCGATTCATGGCCTACAAGACCCAACGGTTGGTGGGCCGGTAGTATTTTCACAGTTTTAGTTTTTTCCCAGCGGCCATAGCGGGCTCACTTCAAAGAATATACTGAAGATACTGGTATCATATGAACTAGATCTAAGGAAGCTATAGGCATCATGTGCGTCAGGAGATCGTGTCTCGAAATAATGCTGCAAAGTTAGACTTTTTTTATGTTTCATTCAAAAAAAGTCAGAGCAGTGAAGCTTAAAGTTGAGGAAAGTTTGATAAAGTGCTGCAGTTGTTGTCGTCCATACATGTTTGCATACAGTTCAGTTCAGTTTGACTGAATACTTTGTTGGTCCGTCTGTGGGTTTGACTCTCATTGTAGAGAAATAAAAAGACTGAAGTGAGATGAATAGACTGAGAATTTTGTTTTATTTGACAAAACAATTCTTGATTGAATTTAATTTTGTATCGCAGTTAAACAGTTAAATTGCAATACAGAGGTGCATCTCAATAAATTAGAATATGATGGAAAAGTCCATTTCTAGTAGTTCAAGTCAAATAGCTCCAACCAAGTACTGAGTGCATATAGATGGACATACTTTTCAGAGGCCAAACTTTTTCTTATTAAACATACTTTTTTAAAATTGGTTTTCTGCTTAAGACACTAAATTTTAGGTCTTCATTAAATGTAAGCCATAATCATTATAACTAGAAGAAATTGAATAAATTCAGACGTGAAATGTTTCATTCTGTGTGTAATGGATCCACATAATGTGTTTTTTCCACTTTTTGAATTGAATTACTGACATAAATAAACTTTTCTATGATATTCTAACTTATTGAGATGCACCTGTATTGTATCGCAATACTGACCATTTTGCAAAATGCTTAAAATCGCAATAATATCGTATCGTGACTCAAGTATCGAGATAAAATCGTATCGTGTCGTCATTCTCGTTTAAAATTTCCCCCATAGATGTTCACAGTCGAGCCTAAATAAAGCAAACACACTTGCACAAGTTATTAATTTGATCAAGTTTGTGGTCTGCCTGTTGATAGCCTCGCAAATCCAGCGTGAACCTCATTCAGTCAGTTATCGCTGTGCGATAAAACATCCGCTGAGAATCAATTAAGCGCGGCAGATGGAAACCAAACCAATTAATGTGGAGCGTGAAATGATGTAGATGATGACAACAAGCAGCATTGTATGACGAAGATGAACTTGGTTCCCCTCACATGTTGTCAAGACGAAGACTAAAACAAGATGCAGATGATTGAAAATGAGGCATGTTTGTCCCACTTTTTATTTGTAGATATTTTAGTATTTATGCAGTCAGGTGCAGGAGAATATTAAGGGAGAGCAGTTTTCAGTAATCTGCATCAGTTGGTTAAAGTCTGATCCAATCAGCTGCAAAGTCATTTAGATCTACGCCCACTCATGATGCCCCTAATCCAAACAAATACCTGCTGAGCTTTCCCAGACCACAATGAGAGAAGTTCAGTTTATGTGCTGGCTTTGTGAGGCTGCAGAGAGGAGGCCAAATATGTACATCAGTCCTCGGCTGACGCTCTTTAACATATAAGGGAGGCAGTTCAGGCTTGGTGTAGCCTTAAAGGAACAGCTTGACATTTTGGGAAATATGCTTGTTCACTTTTGAGAGTGAGACGAGAAGATCAGTACCATTATAATGTCTGTACAGCAGCTGGTTAGCATAGCTTAGCATAAAAAACTTAAACCTACAGTAAGATCCGGGTATGGTTTAAAATATGTATTAAAAATACCAGTACCCTTAAAGTGATACCAATACAAATATAGTACTGCATTTAATACCTTTCTCATACTTCATTCATCATGCACTAAGTTAGTACAACGGAGTATTTGGGCCACATTTAGAAAAAAAACATTTTTATTACGAGAATAAGGTTGAAAATATTAAATTAAGTACGAGAATAAAGTCGTAAACATTTAATTAATTATGAGAATAAAGTGAAATATTTAATTAATTACGAGAATAAAGTCGTAAACATTTAATTATGAGAATAAAGTGAAATATTTAATTAATTACGAGAATAAAGTCGAAAATATTAAATTTATTACAAGAATAGTCATAAATATTTAATTAATTACAAGAATAGAGTCAAATATTTAATTAATTACGAGAATAAAGTCGAAAATATTTCATTAATTACGAGAATAAAGTCAAATGTTTAATTACGAGAATAGTCGTAAATATTTAATTAATTACGAGAATAGTCGTAAATATTTAATTAATTACGAGAATAAAGTCAAATATTTAATTACGAGAATAAAGTTGAAAATATTTAATTATTTAATTACACTATAAAGTCGTAAATATTTAATTAATTACGATTTCAATTTGCATTCTTACTTTTTTTTAATCACAAATTTATTTGACCTTCAATTCAACATTTTTTAATTGCAGTGTGGGTAGTTTTCTCTCAAACCTTTTCTGTTTGAATGCATAATAAAGACTATGGACTGTAGCTGCTGCAGTAGTGAGTCAATCACACATCTCATTAAAGTAAAGAACATCTGCAGTGATTGGCTGCAAGCAAAACCACACAAATAACAAAAAGGATCGAATGACTGGAGAAGTTTCGATACTACTTGACTGGATTATTTTAGGTGATACTATGACGTGTTATTCCAGACAGTCCCCACTGGTGGAGGTTTTTCATTTCACTTTCACATTTCATTTCAGTTATCATCTATTCATAGAAGATCTGAATGTTTTACTTCAGCTTTCAGAATCTATGAACTAACTGTATGTTGTCCAAACGATGACTTATTACAAAGTATTTAAAAAAGTTGTTTAAAGAAGAGGTTAAAGGTTTCTCGTACTGATACCCAGCTGAACATACAGTACAGTGGAATATCTAGAAAATTCCATATTTAAAAACAAGAAGTTGTGGTTTAATGGGTGGTTATGTACAGTAACTTTCTCAAGTCTCATTGAGCCATGTTCACTCTTGTTTAGCTCCGTTTTTGGTCTCCTCCAATGCCACAATGTTCTCCAGCTATTAGGGGCATCAAAATTTCAATTCTAAAGTTTAAAAAAATGTATTAAAATGAGCTTAAAATTTCAAGTATTGAAATCAAAAGCAGGCAATCTGTGAACCAATTGTATGTTGTCCGAACAATCTCTCATTAAAAAGTATTTTAAAAAGTTGTTCTTTTTCTAGTGAAGATGAGGTTAAAGGCATCTGATACCCAGCCCTAGGTACAGTACAGTGGAATATCTAGAAAATTCCATATTTAAAAACAAGAAGTTGTGGTTTCAAGGGCGGTTATGCACAAGTCTCATTGTCACAGTGAGGTAACCATGCGACCAGCAAAACACATGAAACACAAGAGATGCAACCTGTTAATTGGTGAGCGTTACATGCACTGCTAGGCTGTTGACTTCTGAGTTATAGTATTTACACTAAGCTAAGCTAACCATCTGCTCGCTGTAGGTTCATATTTACCGAACAGACGTTTGAGGAGTTAAAATTTACTTAAGAGCTATTAGAAAAGAACTGATGTACTTTCTGTGTCCTGCCTTGCAATCTGTATCCGTGGGACATTTTTTTTTAGACTATCGCTGAACGCCTAAATCATCCTATCCTTTGTCAAGGCCTGGCAAGTAGCTTTTATCCTCTCAGGTGACAAATGAGATGAGGAGCAGGGCTGCTGCAGGGAGGAGGGGACAGTCTCTGCGTTGTACATTACAAAATTAACCCCGACAATGCAAGGACAGACCCGAGCAGAGCTGGATGACGCCTTTTTAAATTTGGCAGGTAGTTGTTGGTGAAGCCCAAAAAAAGCAATCTAAGCATTGGCAATGACATCAAAGCAAGCAGAGGAGGAGAGGGTCGTAAAGAATGACATGATTCAAAAGGCTAAAAAGGGGCGAATATTAAGCAGATTGAGCTGTTTGATCCAGACACGAATGTTAAACCACAAAAGAGGAAAAGTTGCACGTTTCAAGGTGCGTGCTCCTCCGCTGTGCTGCTGAGAGGCGGCACATCTATTCCCCAGACACTCTCACAACACAGGCAGTGAATTAAAGGAGCGCCTACCTATGAAGGATTTCTTGCCGGTCTTCATGTCCTCTAAGTGTTTGATTATATTTGCTATCAGGGCTGCTGAGTCTCCGATGAATGAGCGGTCTGTCTGCTGCAGAGCGTCCAGGTGATGGAGTGCATGAGAGAGATGTGGTCCTCCTGTAAATGTGCCTCCCTCTCTCGTCTCCGTGCTCTCTTCTAGTGGCTCTCACTGCAGCTGTGGTCAGAAAAAGTCTTTTGATTCGCAGGCAAATAACTTTCCACGCTGCACTTCCCTCTTTCCTCTTCCCTCTGCTGTTTCTTCCTCTTGTCGCCCTGCCTGCCTGCGCTGAGACCAAATAGCTGAAACCAAAGATCTGTGACGCACCTGCTTCTCCTCCTCTGTGCACCCCCACCCTCGTCACCCCTCCCCACCCTCATCTGTTTCTTTTATCCACCTGGAGAGCCTCGAACACAACAAAAGCAGGTGTCTGGTTACGGCTCCCGTGAGCGTGGGAGTCCCGCCGGAGGGGAGACCGGTTTCCATGACACGGGAAACCACCTGAGGAACACAGGGAGCACACAGCGAGGCGTTTAAATCTGCTTTTAATTGGTCACTGCTGCACAACTGATGCACTCCCTGCTCATCTGCCTCCTCCACCTCCTCCGTGTATCGTCTCTGAGGAGTTCAGGGGGTAAAATCAGCCCGCTTAGTCACACTGGTGGCCCTGATTGCTTTGTTAGCCGTCTGCCTCGAGCTGTAGGCCATCAGATACAATGAGGGCTGTGTGATGAAGAGCGAGGAGCCACAGCAGCATCACTGATGAGTTAGGCTGTTTGACACACGGTGAGGGGCTGCACACAATTATGATTATGCTTCAGAAGCTGGGCGAGTGAAAAACAATAAAACTGATTTTTATTGAATCTATAGTCATGGAAAAAGTTGTTAGACCACCCTTGTTTTCTTCATTTTCTTATATAATGATAACAAAAATAGCTGAAAGTTTAGTGTAAGAGCTGATATCTATCCATTTTCCATGGTTTCCTTGACAATAACCAAAATCATTATTAAGAAAATCACGGAAAATGTCTAGATATCAGCTCTTAAATTAAAGTCTTATCAGCTATTTTGTTGTTTTCATTATATTTGTCTAAAGAAATGTACATTTACTTGTACCAGGCATTAAAATGAACACGAAATTGAAGAAAACAAAGGTGGTCTAATAATTTTTTCCATTACTGTATATCGTAATCTATCATTTAATCAATTTACTTGAGCGTCTAACCTGTAAAGCACTAAAGCCTCAAGAGGGACACATTATATTTCACATTTTAAACCGATTTGTGTTTGTTGCAGCACTTTGGCATTGCATCTAGAGCTGCAACGATCAGGCGATTAATTGATTTTGATGGATAGGATGATTGCCTACGCTTTACATAATTGATTAATCGTTGAAGTCATGCAAAAAATGGCAGAAAATGCAGTTTTCTTCCTTCCCAAGTGTAGAGATTTCCTGCTGAACTCTCGAAACGATATTTTATAGTAGAGCCTGAGAGATATGTGACTTTTTTAGACCACTTTAGAGGTGACAAGTTCACTGATTTCACCAAATGTGAGCTGGAATTAAAATAGACCTTTTCTTTGTGGATTTTGCACTAATTTTGCACCAATAAGACTCATCACTATGGACTCAAAATGCTGCTTTTTTAAACAAATAATATTATTGAAGAATATAATTTTTATACATTATATCAAACTGTTAAAGAAATGAAAACTGATGGAAAATAAATTATTTAATGATACATAAAAAAGATAATAAAAATAATCATAATAATAATGCTAATAAATGATTACATAAATAATAATAAATAGCTAAATAACCATCAGTTCTGTTTATCATGAGTTTAAATAAAGAACAGAATAACCCTTTATATAACACAATTTCTTAATTTTTCGCATTATATGTTTTCTAAAAAGGTTTTCATATTGGAAACCATATACATCGATACTGATAAATATCTATATTACTGTGATAGGCCAATATTGGTAAAACAAGAAATTGGAAATAAGAATATTTGCAGTGAAAAGAAGCATTTATCAACTGGAATTGGCATGAAGTTCTCACAGATATTGATGGTTGTTTGTGCAAGAAAATATCTGCATTGCTGACAAAAGAAGCGTCACTCGTAATAATCGATGTCCATATTTACAGACAGAGACATTTAACAGCCAGTTTATTTTACTGATACAGACTGAGAAGCTTGTGACACACAGATCTCTGCCCTGCTGCTCAACTCTTTGAACTGAAACTGCTCCCAGCGCCGACTAACAAGCATTTTTTAAATAAAAAACCCACAAGAGGTCAAAGAGAGTTTATAAAATGCTTCTAGATTCTAATGAACCATATTAGAGGACTGGGCTTTTTTCCTCTGAGTCATCTTATATCTGCGGCCCGGTGTTGAAATGAAGCAACTTCGCCAACAAACATATTTTTTCAGCCTGCTCATCACCTTGAAAAACACCCCACGACATAGTTCACAGGGAAAGTGAAAATAAATACAGATTGATATCATGAAACTTGAGAGAAGACTGCAGGGCTGTTGTTTTTTTATACATGATGAGGTTGAAGCCGAGGAATAATATGTGACGAACCACTTTGAATGGACAGATTTGCATGTAATTTAAATTGGGGCAGAGAGCGAGCAGGGCGGATAGTGAGAGATATAGACTTAGTTTGAGATGATACGTGACACAGAAATGGGCCGATATGATACTCAGACACGTGATTGTTGGTCACTGATGATCTTTGGCTTCATTGTGGAGGAGTTTAGTTGTTTACTTGTATTTTCATCTGAGACACAAACAGTACAGTCTGATTTATCTCTGTGTTTTACTCTCCTCAACTGAACCCCAGTGAATAGTTTATCTGAATGTGGCTGCTAGAGGCTATAGACTGGCTCTAGCCTCAAGTTTTTTATTTTTTATTTTTTTTACAATATATTTATTGAAATTCGAAGGTTTTATTTTTATCAGAACATATACATAAACATACACACATAAATTTCCCCTCATAAAGTTACACATTCACACAGACAAATAAAGTGAATAATAATAATAACAATAACAATCATTTAAGTAATATTAACATATTATAAATGAAGCAATTTATTAATTGAATAAAATTAATATATAAATAAATAGAATAAAAGTCAAGTAAAATAACAAACATCATCATAATGAAATAAAACAAATAATGACAATTACCATAATAATTTAAATAATAATATAAATAGGTTATAACTGAAGTAATTGACTCATTTAATTAACATTAATAAATAATTAAGAATAGAATGGTGAAGTAAAATAACAAAAATTATAATAATAAAATAAATTAAATAATGACAATAACAGAATAATTTAAATAATAACTAACAGATTATAAATTAAGTAATTGATTAATTAAATAAACATTAATAAATATGTAGAATAAAATATTCAAGTAAAATAACAAACATTATAATAATGAAATAAAATTAATAATGGCAATAACCATAATCATTTAAATAATAGATTATAAATGAAGTAATTGATTAATTAAATAAACATTAATAAATAAATCAGTAAATAAGTCAAATAAAAATAGTGAAGCAAAATAACAAACATCATTATTATAATAAAATATAATAAAATATAAATAGGTATTTATCATCTAATATAACTCTAAGCAAGAAAGTGAATACATTTATTTATTTATTTTTACATTTTCATGTATTATTGCTGTAACCTCACAGTCTCACTTTCTACCTTTTGTAGAAATTTGTAGCATATACACCAAAAAACCCCCAAAACATTTCAATCCAATCCAATGTTCATCATGGCCCAGGTACGTATCCGTTCTGACGTCTTGTCCTCAAAATTTTTCTGAATCTAATTGGAGGTTGCTAGTTTAGAGATTCTCTCACTGGCTCTCGATTCCAAACCTCCTGAGACATTTCTTTAGTGTCCTGGTCTCTCATTTTTCACCTGGGTCCTTATTTCACTCTCACAAAAACATGCTGCGTTGCTATAGGCTGTTGTGGCTCCAGAAAGATTTTTCCAAAATTGTCTCTTTTGATAGTAAATGTTGACGATCCCTGGACTAGTCTATCCAAAAAAATGTAGAACCTGAGTGGAAACCTCAGTGATTTCAGCCAGCGGGTTCTGATCCTGGACCGCCCTGACTTCCTCCTTGTTGCTGGGCAGATCCAGCTCTTCTGCTGCCACCAGCTGTGACTGAAGGCGCTTTGGGTTTGTGCTGGCTCAATCTGAGCTGCTTCACCCAGCAATGTCTCCTCGCAGCCTGGAGTTCAGAAGGATCGCAGGGTGTCCTAGCTTGGTATTTCTTGCCTCATTTGTGGTCTGATAAACAGAGAGATTGCGAGAGCGCTGCAATGTTTTCTACATAGTTTTTCACCATTTGACATTCGTCTGGCACTTCTGTAATTAGGTTACATTGTTGCACACTCTCTCTGCAATAGTATAATGATTTTCCGACAGAGAATCGGTGCCACAGACTGTTTGTCCTGATGAACCGACTCCAACAGTTGATCGTCCCTCCATCCTGTTCTTGTGAACTCGATATTTCGACGCCATGGTTTTTTTTTTCAAATTTGGCTGAACTGATTTGATTTTGGAGGTCAAAGGTCAAGGTTTCTGTGCTGTCACCTTGTGTCTGTCCCATTCTCATGAACAGTATATCTCAGGGAGGCCTTGAGGGCGTTTCTTTAAATTTGGCACAAATGTCAAATTGGACACATGGATGAAGATCAAGGTTACTGTGACCAAACAAAATGTGTTTTCCGCCATAACTCAGGACTTAATGGCTACATGAGTCTGGACCAGAGGTCTTCAGGCCGTCCTCACTGGCTCCCTGTGGCAAAATGAAACGTTTATATCTTTACATTTTAAATTTAATTTATTATTGGTGTAGGCCCAAAGTAGAAAGTATTTTTCAATTCTAAAAATGTGTAGATTATATATGGCAGTTAAAATGTTTTAAAAACATTTTAGTCCAGTAATATGTGCATCATAGCTCGGGCCGGCACCCTAACCTAGACTAGCTTTCAGTTCCAAATCTTCTGAGATATTTCTTCGGTTTCCAGCCTCTCATCTGCATTCTGACAAAATCATATAAATAAATGCTCATTATGACCTATTATTAAAGTTAATTAAGACATTCTATGGCTCAAAATAAGGTTTGTGGCTCCATTCCGACTGTTTTTCTCTTATTTTGGCTGACAATGGCTCTTCTGTTAGTAAAGGTTGCCGACCCCTGGTCTGGTCAGACATGGATGTAAACTGCAATTTAACTGGTTGGTGAAGGCAAACAACTGTGAGGTGGTAATTTTTTGCCATTTTTTAAAAATGTTTTTCTTTAAATTCAGCTCAAATTTGTGATATATTTGGATGGAAACCTTACTACTGGTTCCAGATTCTTGAATATAAGTATTTTGTGTGTGTTATATCAATGTCATCTTATAATCTTTAGGTTGTGTTGGACAAAAACAATCAATGTAAAGATGTTGAGAAACTGTGATGTGAGCAGTGCAGAATTTGCAATAAACAAAATTATTGTTTTATTTATTCCACTGATGTAATGGTGATTTTCATATTTTGAAGACTAAACCTGTCGTCAGTTACTCAAAAACGTAATAAATGCACTAAAGAGACAATGGAAAAATAACTGTTTATTGCAGCCCTAATGTGGAGTCGTGATATGGAGAGCAAACCCAAATTAAACACAGAGTGGCAGTTTAAAAACCTTTTGTTTTTCATTTATACTGAAGTTTCAGTTTGTGTTTGCAAGTGAAGCCAATCTCAGCATGTTTCCCCAACACAACTCTCCCTCTAAAAGCAGATGGTCTAAAAATTCATCCCTGCTGTCTCCTACAGATCTGCACCTGTGCCGTGTTTGCCCAACACTTTCCTGCTTCAGCAACTATCTCAGCCACTAAGTCAACGCTGTGGATGTGAAGGACAAACAGCCGGTCAGGGATTGGGATCACTCCGTCTGTACAGTAGGTCAGTCTGCGAACAGCCCCGGCTCACCTGTTGCTATCTTTAACCTGATTAGCAGCAGGTCATGGTGCAGGAGGATCGGTCAGGTGTGTCAGCTCTTTCACAATAAAAGCCTAGGCTGCTGGTTCGCCATAAAATCTAATCGAATACATCAACGGTTCGTGCACCCCCTTCTACGTCCCAACCAGGTTGACGCACCCCCAATCCCCCACACCCAAAATACAATAAGCTTCTTTATAGCCATAATAAAGGCGGCATGTTTAATTATGCTCAAATGACCAGAACACACACAAAATAAAATATGTAATAAAAAATAAATAAAATAATAAAATAATCACGATCACAACAATGCGCTTTCGCATTTGATTTCATGTACAGTTTCAATATAATTGAAAGCTATAAGCTTCATTTTAAGATGAAGTGCATTTTGAATAGCCTTCATTTATTAATTAATTAATATTACAGTTTTTTATTTTACACTTTACAAAGGAAATGTTTATTTACACGTCTTTATTGTGTGTGTGTGTGTGTGCGTGGGGTGTAATTGTGTAATTATCAGTCCGCCATCACATTTTTTATCTCGTGCACCCCCTAGCAGCAGCCTGTGCACCCCTGGGGGTCCACGCACCACACTTTGGGAATCCCTGGAATACATGAACAATCTTTCTGTTGCTGTAGGAAACTGATTTTGCACAGAGGAACTCATGTCTCTGTTTGAGGGTCAGAGTGAGGGTGGATTTAAATGAGTGCTCTCTAGACATGCAGGAGCTTATCACCTGCTGCCACACAAATAGAAACAAGCTGGGACGCTTTAGTCTTCTTAAGAACCGTGTGATCCTAAATGTGAAATGTTGAGTCACAGTTGGCGTGGACAGCGAGGGTCATGTCCCCGTGTCCCAAGGATATCCACCAGTGAGACGAAGTGAAGAAACGAGCTGGCAAGAAAGCTGCTGTTTATGTTTATTCACCAGAGACGCAGAGAGAAAGTAATAAGATACCTTTTAAAAATGTTATCAGAGGTCTCATTGACACTAGAGATGCTGGGGAACACTTTAAATGCATCATTTGTTAAAAATGTTCTAAAAAAAATAGCCTTGTCACAATAACTTTTTTATTTTTTTAAGGCCAATTTATGTCACTTATGTAATGATAATATTACAGGATTTTGATGCAAGTGCACCCTTTCAAATATCAATGAACTTTAAATTCTTAACAATATTCACACATGGATGTGAAAAAAAACATGAATATATATCCTCAATAAGGCAAGTTTATTTATGAAACGGAAATTCAAAGTGCACCATGACAAAGGGCAGAAAAATGCATTTTAAAGATCATCAAAACAAAACCCTAAAATCAAAGAGAGAAGAGAAAAAATATAATGTATAGATATTTATTAATAAAATATATAATTTAGATATATATATATATATCTAACAGCTATAACAGAAGCTAAAATATAATAAAAGTCATATTTAAAATAAATATAGAAAATAGAAGTAAGAGTAGAAATGGCAGTAAAACATGTCTTTATTATTTCTGTTCCGCCGGTTTTATAACAGTCGGTTAAACTGCTGTTTGTCGGGCCTCATGTTGGCTGAAGTAATGCTGACGTTACGCATTCACAAATCCTTTGTTGGCTCCGAGTCAAACCGTTCACTTTCAGGGTTTAAAGACAACTCGGCTAAATCTAAACAAGTGATAATAAACCGAGTTACAGCAGAGAAACTGACCCACTTTGGACGAAGTGACGAGAGGAAGGAAAGTTTATGTTCCTTTGTACTATTAAAAAACATGATGGCTTCATTTCTGTCAGTAATGAGGACAGGACGCTTTGCTTGGATTAAAGTCGGGCATCTGGCCAGTCAACCCCCAAGGACAGGGCAGGATGGAAAATATGATTTATAAAAAAAATAGCCCTCTCTTCAGTGTAATTCCCAGAAGTCCTCTGCTTTTTACAGGTCAGAAACTACATTAATGACACACATTACATCACACTGAGAGGTCAGATTAATGCCACCGCTTCCTGTGAACCGGACGCATAATCTCTGCGTCATTATCTGCCAATTCCTTTATATGATAGCTTATTGTATAAGTGCATGAGAGGGCTCTGTGTGTGTGTGTGTGTGTGTGTGTGCATTCATGTGTGTGTAACTCTGTACGTGTGCAGCGCTGCAGACCAGTGAGCAGGATGAGTTTAAATGTCCATCATAAACGCTTTGTGTTTAAGTTACACAACACCTTCGTGGTCTTACCTAACTGGATACTGGGAATGATGGGATGAGAGTGTGTGTGTGTGTGTGTGTGTGTGAGAGAGAGAGTTTAGAGCAGATTCAGACTAATGTATCCGTCCCATACGGCACATACTTAAAGCTATTAATCAGTAAATCAAAGGCTTTTCTAGGAATGTGCAGGATTACTTAATTTCCTGAATGTAAAGGGGACGGCCGTTAAGCTTTGTGAAAAAGAATAATTGCAGTTTATGTAAATATTCAGGAAGAACAAGAGTCTACTGGTCCCCTAAAAGCTTTGTTGCCATGCAAAAAACTGTATTGTCCTTTAAGATAAGAGGGAAACATATTTCCTACCGGAAAACATTTGTTTTTGAAATATGACAAATACATTTACATCAGACCTTGATGGAGGAGAATGTTGTCGTTCAGTTAGTTTAATTTTTCATGTGTAACTTATTTTGTTAGTTATGTTTATACTTTTTCTGTGAGACGAGACATGCATTGGTTCCTCTTCATTTATAAAGTCTTGATAGGCGACATGCCACCATACCTCAGCACTTTATTAAACTGGTCACATAGTAATTATTCAACGCTTAATGCTCAATGTTCCCCGGACAAATACTGAAGTTGGAAAAACTGCTTTCAGTTTTTCTGCTGCATCTACCTGGAACATCTTACAACATTCACTCAAACTCAACACAATTATAACTATGGGCCAGTTTAAAACTATGATAATGATGACTATGATCAATAACTCTGCCTTTCACTGTAACTGTTTTTAATGTTTTTGCATGTGTTTTGTCTGTGCTCTGTTTTGTGTTTTCTCTGTACTCTCGACATCATTGCAAATGAGGGGTTGCCCTCAATGATTCCTCGAGAAAATAAATAAAGGATAAATGAAAAAATGTAAGTTACATGACATATGTACAGCTTCTTAGCCAGTTACCCAACAAACTACTGTAGGAAAACTGCACAGTTTTGAAATATATATCTAGTTCTTACGTAAATAAACATGCATGTAAACTAACAGTTGATATAGTATGATATGTGGACATTACCTTGATAAATTTGGTTATGCTGCATAAGTCAATATTGAAATGTTAATTTTGACTGATATTGCAATACTAATATGATTCACGATATTGGAGGGAATGATCTTTTTTTTTATCATTATCTCATTTGCATTGTAAAATACATTAAATTGATGATGGTGTGATTTTATTTTTTGCGAGGAGCTCTACCAAACATTACCTACAAACGGCAACAAAATATTTTTTATATGTAGAATGTTCACTAGTTCAATAAGCACAACCACTGGATTTATTTTAATAACTTTGATGAACTTGAAGTTTGCACTGTGCAGCTTCATCAGTTCTGTGTCCCAGATATGTCCAATACCAGTTTTCATTTCCCTATTTTTGATGATTTTATTTTATTATTAAATCCTGATTCAGAGACTTCTGGGGGCAAATACCTGGACAGTGTTAAATTAGACAACATAAAATTAATTAATTTACATTAATTTATTAATCATTGAAGTAATTTATCAACCATAAATGCTAAAAAAAAAAAAAAACGTTATATTCTATCAGTTTACAATGCACAAAACAAGCATTTTGCAGTCGTTTATAGACAATGTGATTAATCAAAAACTAATCCATGGATTGATCAGAGATTTAAAAAAAAAAAATACTCATTAGCTGCAGCCTTGAATAGAGGTTATTTATATCTTGGCTGTATGAAAAAGGTTATAGAGACATTTTAAATATCTGCAGCAAATATAATTACAGCTTCAGTTAAAGAATATCGGTTCCAGTATTGTTTACAGTCTGACGACACTGTTTTATTGAGCAATTACACCATCAGTATGTTCAGTATGTGTGAGTGTGTTGATGTAAGTAATCTGGTATGTGGCAGGAATGTAATGGTGAGACTTTTATGTGTGTGCGTAGGTGTCCACACCCAGGTACGCTGTCATATCGAGGTATTTGATGCAGGTGACACATCTCCCCTGTTTGTTTCTTCTGTATTGATGCAGGAAACTCTTCCTCCTCCTCCTCCTCCTCCTCCTCCTCCTCTGTCCTCTCCATAAACTCTGCGTCTGGAGGCAAGTTTTGTCCTCTCGTATAAGCTGCAGTTCGGAGCTCTGCCAGTTTATGGATTTAAAAAAGAACCAAAAATTTAAATGTTGTATAAAAGATGGAAGAACGGAGCTCCTGGTGCCTGAGATAAACAAGAGCTCCGTTTTTATAATTCAACAGCCGGTGGGGATGATTTTAAGAACCACTAAGATGAGTTTTAGGGCGGCACGTTACTTTTTAAAAGAAGGAATTAAAATGCAATAAATGTAATAATTATTTATAATATTTTGTCTGTTTTAAAGGTATAATGTGTAACTTTTCTGCATTAAAAAAACATCCAGACATTTTATGTATTTTGTTGGATACTTGCATTATCCCAAATTTGCCCTATCATTTTCAGAGAAATATGTAATTTTAACCATGATAATGTTTGTTTCATTTGGTCACCTGTCAATGGCATCATATCCCCTTTGCGCATGCACATCTTTTCTCCAGTTTTAAGCGACATTTTTATTAGAGGTGGGGGGAAATCAATTCATCATAATATTGCGATATTTTGCGTGGCGATATTACATTGATTCAAGGACGCCTAGTATTGATGTTTTTGTTTTTATTACGGGGGCCGTCACTTTTAGGAATATCCTGGAGATACTGATATCACATGAAACTAGAAGATCTAATGAATCTATAGGAACCATGTATCCACGTCAGGATATCGTGTCGGGAAGTTGTCGAAATAAAGTTAGGCATTTTTTTATGTTTTATTCAAAAAAATTCAGAGCAGTGAAGCTTAAAGTTGAGGAAAGTTTGAGAAAATGCTGCAGTTGTTGTCGTCCATACATGTTTGATTTCAGTTCAGTTTGGCTGAATACTTTGTTGGTCAGTCTGTTGGTTTAACTCTGTGGAGAAATAAAAAGTGAGATGAATAGACTGAGAATTTTCTCTTATTTGACAAAACAATTCTTGACTGAATTCATTTTTTTGTACACAAAATGCAGTTAAACAGTTAAATCGCAATATATTGTTTCACAACACTCAACATATCACGAAATGCCTAAAATCGCAATAATATCGTATCGTGACTCAAGTATCGGGATAAAATCGTATCGTGGGGCCGATACGCTGATTCACACCCCTAATATTTATGAAGATGAAGGATCTTCAGACTTCTGGATCTTACATTATCAGAAAAACAAGCTTAGCAAACATTATCTGTCTGCCAAACTGCACTGGAGCAATACTGATTTTTAACATGAAACTGCTTTTATTCAGTGTTTTTACTTGTACTTACCACCTGGTGTGTTTGTTCTGGAGCGGAGGAGAACTCTGCCTAAAAAACCTCCTGAACATCTGGATCTCAAGTTATCAGAGACAATTTATGATAAAAAAAAAAAAATCAAGCGAAGCTGCAGAGAGAGAGGGAGCTTTTTTGTGGACAGCACTTTTTCCCTATTTTGTCATTTTTTCCTCTTTGGGCTGCAGGCGTTCATGTTTTTACATAACAGTGCTGAAAGAGCACACTTCTTCTTCACCCTTTAATATGATGGATGCACCACACACTCCCCGCCAACAGGAAGTAGCGACAAAGCTTCCACGAAGTCGTGTTCGTCAGCCCTTGAAATGTTTGTTTCACAGCTTGAGACGACAAAGAATCGCTGCGTCACGTCGCAGAGCGTTTTTTAATCCAGATGTACAGTTACATGTCCAGTGGGCATTAGATGACATCACCGCTGCTGTGGTTCAGAGAGTTGGCGAGAGTTTAGAGGAGGACGATTACATCAGCCTGCAGCCGTGAGTTTAATATTAATGAGCCTCTCAGCCTCAACAGAGTTAGTGGGAAAAGCTCCGGAGATGAGAAACAGGGAGCAGGTGCAGGCCTGAAGCAGCAAGTGGTGATGACGAATCAGGCACACAACCCGAAGACTGGAACATTTACATAATGTGTGTATGAGTGTGTGTGTGAGTAAACCCACTTATTACTCAGTGACGTCCAATGATACAGAGCGAGAGGAAGAACTGAAGTGCGATCTTTCTCTGTTTTCAGATCAGCTTAATTTTCGCTTTCACTGTTCGCAATGGAAATGTCGGGGAAAAATTATCATTAAACTAGACATTTGTTATTATTTCTGGCATTTTCAAAAACAAAACTATGCTTTATCTGATGCCTGGTGCACACTTTGTTAAATTAGTTAAGATTTGGAAATGCAAACAGAGGATATCACAGATATTATGGCCAATTTAACTAATTTTTTAAAATATTTTTTTTGTAAGAATGCACATACAAGATGATTCAGTGAACATTTGACATTTATACAAACAATTTCAGCGCAACGATTCCAGCTTCTCCATTGTGAGGATTTGCTGTTTTTCTCTGTTTAATGTCTTTGCAAAGTGAATATCTTTTGGTTTTAGACTTTGATCATTAATCATACTTATAATGTCAGAGAACATCCAACACAATTACCTTAAACTCAAGCTAACAAAACAAAACAAAATGGATGTTTAAGAATCCGGGGCCATTGCATTTTTGGCCATTTTTGCTAAGAAACTTATATTAGCTCCTGCATGTTGATTTTCTGTCAGTTTTCTTTATCAATTAAATGAGATTTATTATAATGTTTACAGTCCACTTGTCCAATTGGCTGATTCTAGCATCAGAGGTTAAAAATTAATTTTCATTCATCAGGATTTGATGTTTTTCTCTATTTCATGTCTTTGTGAATTAATATCTTTTGGTTTTAGACTTTTCATTAGACAAAACCGTCATTTGATCGTTAATCATCCCTATGATGTCAGAACACGTCCAACACAATTACCTAAAACCAAGCTGACATGTGTAAATGTTCATGTTTCATTTTTAAGAAGAAAAAGTTTAATAAGCTGACTTCAATTAATTCAAACTAATACATTTGCACAGTTTTATTTGCTAATTTTAGCAGCAGAGGCCTAATCATTTGAAATGTATTTTATTGTATTTTCATGCTATATAACATCTGAGAAATATTTGCCTTTCCAGCAATTATCAATTATCCCTCTAATAATTCATCAAGATTCAGAGAAGCTTTTCTCTTGAGAGGATGAGATTCAAGCTTTTTTGTCAAGTTATCTCCCCTGGCACGGTCTGAAGCTCATGTATCCTGACTGCTCTCCTCCCTCCTGTCCAGTGGAGGAGTTTCGTGTTATGTAACATCCAGAGAGGAGCGGCTCCAAAGAAAGAAGCCTGCGGGGGAGATTCGGCTCTGACCTGCAGGTGCAGCCGCAGTGGGAGGACCGCCTGTTTTTTTGGCTGCCGGACTGTGCAGACAAGTTTAGCTCTGAACCCAAACACGTTAAATCCATACATTTCATGCAGAGACACGTGGCGAAAACAGGAATTAGTGAAATAATAACAGCACCGCCCCGTCGCTTGCACAGAATTTGTTTCTGTTTGAGAAGATTTTAGCTGAATCACAGTGTGTGGAGCCACTAATTCTGACTCTGCAGTGCTGTAAACACGGTGGATTATTGAATGAGTGTGTAGGGCAAAGGCCTCTTTGGACCAGAGCCTCTGTTTGAAGTTATTTTTAACATTTTCAGCTGATGGTGGACACGAGGACTGACACTTAATCCAGAGTAAAAGAGAATTTACTCAAACAAGTTACATTTTTTTATGTAATAAGAGTCTTCCATTATAACCCACAACAATGCCTGAATATTTATTCATTAACAGAAACTTGGGGCTACACAGTGGTGTCATGGTTAGCACTTTCACCTCTTTCACCCTCTTCGACTCCTGCCTGCGGCTCTTCTGTGTGGAGTTTGCATGTTCTCCCCACGTCAGTGTGGGTTCCCTCTGGGGTCCTCCGGCTTCCTCCCAATGTCCAAAAACATGCAGCTTAGGTTAAACTGGTGACTCTAAATTGTCCGTAGGTGTGAATGAGAGCGGGAATGGTTGTCTGTCTCCAAAGCCCCTTTCAGACTGCCGATTCAAGCGGCGACGTTTACGCCTCTGTGATGTTTCGTCTTCAATCTGAACGTCCTAGTGACGTAATGGGGGGACCAAGTGATTCCGGCTCTGTACCGCCTTCAGAGGTAGTCAGAGAGGCGTTTCATTGGCGAGAAGGAATATCTTCACACCGTAAAATAATCGGCTAAGTCATTTTTTGTCAATTTTTTTTTTTTGCCTAAATCATCTCCTCATGACGCCGGCCACCTATGGTAAAATCGCCGACATCCTCAGTTGATCAGATCGTGTGATTTTACCCCTTTAAGATAATGGCCTGGCATGTGTGTGACTTAAGCAATTTTTTGAACATGCCTTTGTGACTTAAGCAAGATATGGTAACACTTGGTGTCTACATAAGAGTGACATGAGCGTATCATAAACATGACATGGGATGTGTCATGAACATTAATGACACTTTGAAGCAACATTAATGCTCATGATACTTGTCATGTCATGTTTCTGACAGGCTTGTGTGACTCTTATGTAGACACCTTCAAAATAAAGTGTTACCATATCTTGCTTAAGTCACAAAGGCATGTTCAAAAAAAGTAATTTATTTCTCTTAAGTTACATAATTTACACACAGTGTTATTATTATGCCAATATCCATCCTTTGTTACATCTTTTTTGAGTGAAATGATCAATAAATGTCATATGTTACACTTTTGGTGAAGTTTTTTGTGTTTCCTGCAAAACTTGAAAAAATGAGTTAGGCGATTATTTTAACAGGGTGACGATATATGTGATGTACTTTATTTGTGCGACCAACACTCAGGTAATAAGAAAGAAGTTGGACGGTGGACGCCTCTCACTTGACTCTGACAGTCATCGAATCATGTTCAACAAACTGCAGAACAACTTTTCTTGAGTCTGTCGAATCTCAACAACAAAAACAGAGCAACCTGCAGTTCTTCCACTATCATTGTTTTTAATGCACTCGCTGCTGCTGTCACTTATTGTACTGCTGCAGCTCTGTTACCTCCACTTCTGTCTCCTCTCACTTTGTTCTGTGATGCCGGATTGCAATGTGAATGAACGCCAATATTACGCCGTTGTGGAATCAGTATGAATGTCCTTAAGCGAAATGGCGGTACTTTTTACGGTACATTATGACACTTTTGCGGCACTTTTGCAAAAACGCAGTATGAAACGGGCCTATGTGTCAGCCCTGTGATAGTCGGATTTAAGGATAATTAATGAAATTTAAACTTTTCTTTAATCACAGTCTTCTACTGTAACCCCACCACAACGTCTGATGTTTAATTGACTGTTAAAAATAGCAATTTTGAACTCAAACACATCATCACAGTTCGATCAGTTAAAATGATATTTGCTTTTTAGGAATAGCCCATAAGACGATTCCCCCAACAACAATATTATCGTCCTTCTTGATGTTTCACTGTGGACATCGTCACATGCCAATTCAGTAAACTTCACACAAATCTAAAACAATGAAGCTTTGTTAATGAGTGAGAGGAAATTACAGAAGAATAACGGACAGAAAACACAAGAAATACCTTCAGAAACTGGTGTTGAACTTTTGAGAGAGTGATGTTTTGATCTTCTCATTCTCTCTGAAATAAACCAATGAGGATTTCCCAAAATGAAAAACTATTCCTTTAAAGTTCAGTTCAGCTGAACTCATAAATAATTTCTTCCATCAAAGAGGAGCTCTGTGTTTATAAAATAATGAATCACTAAAGCTTATCAGTGCTCTGATGAAAGCAGCCCCAGCCTGCACGAAACTGATCAAAGATCTGAGAGCACTTGACACTTTAAAAGGATTACATAAACAAGTGCATGATGATCCTCTGAAAGGATTTTTCAGAACAATTAAAAATATGTGGGCTTATGAATTAGTCACCGATATCATGATTTTTTAATGTGCATTTTTCCCTGAAAGACAGTGAATTCATATGAAGTTCACCGGAAAAATGTTGTAAAAGGTTATCAGAGAGGTAAAAAAAAAATTTTTTTATAATTTAAAATTTAAAATTTTTTTTTAGTTTTTATGAATAATATAATTTGTTAAATAATGAAAGGAACAATCTCTCATCTCACAATTAACATCACACTGACGTTCATTTGCCTGAGCTGTTTTATTCATCAATTTGTGGCAATTTTATCAGCCAGGAAATGAAAGAACAAGCCAGACCTGTCCCTCATGTAAGAACATCCCAGTACAAACACAGCACTGTGAATTTTAGATGTAAATTCAGTTCTTATTCATGTGTGATGATGTTAGTCTCTGTAGTAGCCAGTTCATTGCAGTGAGAGCTTTCTTGAAACTTCCTCACTGTACAAAATGAGCTGCTGTGACCTCAAGGATAATCACAGCCTCATGAAACTTTACAACCATAAACTAGAGACTGTGAAGGAAATTTGGTGTTTTCTGTCATGGTGGGAAATGAAGTGGGCAGCGACACTTGATATTCAAGATGCAAGGCCTTGTGGAAACTCAAACTGTGAACTTAACCCTGATAACACCATGTGAGAGGGGAACGTGTAGATAAGTGAGGCCTGTCCTGATGTGATGAACAGGGCAGGAAGATTAGGGCCACATTGCCTCTTGTTGAAGAGCTAATGTTGGAAGGTGCAACAACCACAAGTCAAGCAGTGTACGGGACTTTGTTGCTTTGTTAAATAACCATCCGGGACTGAGCGGTGTATTGGAGTACGGATGTGTTAATAAAACCTGGAGAACTGAGTATTGTGTGGTTCTTGTTTGGCCAGCTCACCCATTAACTTAGTGCAGTTGTCAAAACTGCCACGACAAGACGTAGAGCATTAAGTGGATGTGCAGCTGTAGGGGCAGCCTAGGTATATTGATATTAAGGAGGTTTCTCAGCAGTCTGAAGAACAGAAGTGCTCGTCATCATTCATTCATTTATTAATTATCCTTCTATGCTTATCCTCACTTGGGTCTCGGGGGGCTGGAGCAGATCCCAGCTGACATTGGGCGAGAGGAGGGGTACACCCTGGACCCGTCCTAGACTATCGCAGGGCTGACACATAGAGACAGACAACCATTCACGCTCTCATTGACTGCTACGGGCAATTTAGAGTCACCAATTAAACCTGCATGTTTTTGGACAGCCGGAGTACCTGGTGAGAACCCACGCTGACACGGGGAGAACATGCAAACTCCACACAGAAGAGCTGCAGGCCATCTTGCTGTGAAGCAAGAGTGCTAACCACTAGACCACCACTAGACATTTGTTGTTGACCTGCTATCTCCCCCTAAAAAGTTAGGGTGACAGTTATTATATACAGTCATGGAAAAAATTATTAGACTGCCTTTTTTTCCCTTCAATTTCTTGTTCATTTTATGGTTTGGTTCATGGTTTTCTTGATAATACCCAAAATCATTATAAAGAAAACCATGGAAATGTCTAGATATCAGATCTTAAATTAAACTCTTATGAGCTACTTTTGTTACCATTATATTTGTCCAAACAAAGTTGTACCAGGCAATACATGAACAAGAAAGCACGGAGAAAACAATGGTGGTCTAATAATTTTTTCCATGACTGTATCATTGACCTGCGATCTCCCCCTAAAAATGGTTACAATTAGTTATTATACAAGTTAGGTTTATGGTTTTGGTAAGGCGTTTAATTGTAATAGTTAAAGGTTGGGTGACAGGCTATGGGAATGCTTTATGCCAACCAGTGTCCTCACAAGGACACGGAAGAAGTAACGAGGCTAGAAGTACAAGGATGTGTGTCTGTGTGTAAATAAAACTGCCACAGTGTGACAACAATCCCTCCAGATGAAGCTCTTCTTCATAATTCACGAGGGAGAAAACAGCTCAGCGGCCTCAATCTGACACTGACCGGATCAATGACCTCCTCCTTCCTCCTGACATCGCAAACTCAAACACTCTCAGCCTCTTCTGAGCGCACGTGAAACCACACGACTGGTCTCATGTGGTGCTGCAAGGAGACCATGTGCAATCACATTACTGATCCTCAGCGAGATGACGGCGTGCTCACACATTCTTGCTGCTCACACGGTGGACAAGGCTGCAGAAGAAGGGGCCTTTTGTTCGGCGTCTGTCACCATTTAAAACCCGTGACGGGATGTAAAGGGAAGAGTCGTCCTGCGTACATCACAAAAACACACACTGCATGTTTTAAAAATGCCCATCACAGGTTCAAAATAATACCCACAGGGGAAAAAACCTTTAAAGCTGTTTAGGAAACATTCAGGGAGTTCCAGGCAGTCATTTCTTTGTAGGGAAATTAGTTCGGAAAAAGTCGGTCATGTAATAATTCAAATAAGCCGCGACTGCGGTTTCTGGATGTAGTTTCAACAAACAGAACCAGGTGAACCTGCTGCGGCATGCAAAACATCCTCAGGGAGAAGTAGAGTGTGACTCACTTATCAGCAGCAGGATCATAAACAGCTGATGGACAAGATTTTAATACAGATTTAAAGCTAAATAAAGTCGGCCACGAGGGCGGCTACAAAAGGTCCAACTGCACTCGTGTATATGCTGAAATATCATCAGTGAAATATCTTTTATAATTGGACCAGGAGACACAGCAGATGGAGATATAATCATATATCAGTCACAAGTCGTTTTTTTTTCCACAGTAGTGGTGTTTCCATCAACTAATTTCTCTGAGCATTTTGAAGATCTGCAACAGAAAAGCTTGATGGAAATAGAATTTTGATAAAACTTTTTGAAAATGCGCATAAAAGTTTTTACGCTGGTGGTTTTTGCCTTTTTCGAAAAATAGTTAATCTGCTAAATTCTGACGTAGCGAGCATTTAACTCACATGACTGATCAGCTGTTTCCACTCTGACATGAAATAACAATTATACAGGTGCATCTCAATGAAATAGAATATCATAGAAAAGTTTATGTCTGTCTGTCCATTACACGCAGAATGAAACATTTCATGTCTTACTTTATTGAATTTATTCTAAATATAATGATTATGGCTTACATTAAATGAAGACCTAAAACTCAGTGTCAAAATTTGAATATTACAGAAGATGTTTAATATGAAAATGTTGGCCTCTGAAAAGTATGTCCACCTATATGACTCAATACTTAGTTGGGGCTATTTGACTTGAACTACTGGAAATGGACTTCTCCATCATATTCTTATGTATTGAGATGCACCTGTAAATTGAACAACTTAATCTAATTCCTAAAGATTTCTACTGTTTACTGACGGGTTAGCCTACAGCAATACATGACACAGCCAACTTCTGACCAAAGGACGTTTATGCAGCTTTGTTTAATTGCTTTAACCAGTTGATGGAAATGTCCATTATTTCCTTAATGCAACATTTCAAAATTTTGACTTTAGTGGAAACACAGTTAAAGTTGTAGAGGGTCTGAATACTTCTGCTACCACTGGTTGCAATCTTCTAGTGATTCCTTCTTTATTTCCTCACTAAGCTTCTTTGTTTTGGCCTAACAATCAGTTTTGTTAACAAACCTGCTGTTTGTCAGTTTAACTCCATAATATAAAAGTAAAAAGTAAATCACTGGAGTTGCCCCCATGTAAAGTGAATGCTTTCTGTTAAACCCTCTGGTACACAGGTGGATCGTGGCAGGTTGAATCCTGATCAAACGTTCTTTGTCAGCGACACAAGAGGCCGGGCAGTCACGACTTTGATATTCAGGTTTTCAAAGAAACATGAGACAACTAACAGCACAACAAAGAGCTCAAACCAGCTGCACACAAACCTGCAGGTACAGCACGACGATTAACCCTCTGGAGGCCATCTATTTATTGAAAATACACGTTTTATTTACAGTAATAACTTTATTTATATATGATATGTAGACAAGCTGAGAAAGCCAGTTGAAAGTGCAATCATAGGAGCTTTCACAGTGTGCCATTTATGTTTCTAGACCATTTTTAAATTGTGAATTTTCTTTCTACAATGAAAACTACTATTTTTAATTTACATACATATAGACTGTTTTGTAGTTTTATTTATTATTTTTTCTGCTGTTTTTGTGTGTATAAATGGAAAAAAATGGTACATTTCCATAGACACCTGTGTCTTGTTTGTATATTCGGTTCCTGGCAGCTTTATATTTTGTTAATTAAAATAAAATGAAAAATCTGACTGATAGCCAAGTTTGTGATGAGAAAAAGGAAATTAATGCATAGGTAGTTGACAAATTTGAACCAAAATCTCCTGGACTTCATACAACCTGTCAAGACCCTTTTCATGACTCGTTCACAGTACAACAAACACTGTGTTGACTCTTTGGTTCAGTCAACAAAACATAATAACTCTTAAACTATAATTTCAATGGTTACGGCTTTTAAAACCCGTTATCCCACCTGTTTTCATCAAAATTGTTCTAATGTTTGTGTCAGAATTGTGACCGACAATTAAGTAATTTATATACTGTAAATAGAGCCTGAAAGATGTGGGATTTCTGAGGCTGATAATGATTTAAGAGGGAAAAATTCATCGTTAACCGATATGGTGGCCGATATAATAATTTTTTTGAGTTGGAATGAAAATAGACCGTTTTTTATGTGGATTGTGCACTCATTTTTCACCACTCTGTAAATGTACCCAGAGAGCTACTTTCTCAAACATAAAACTTTATTAAATAATATACAAACAATGTATTACACTGTCAGCCAATTCTATAAATAACTGAGAAAAAAATAAAGGATAAATTGGAATAAAATAAATAGCTAAATAAACATAACTAACTAACTAATAAAAAAAATAAAAATTAATAGCTTACACCATTTCCAAGTCACGTTAAGCAACATTTTCTGCTTGATATATTGTGTAAAAAAGTTTTTATTACAGCAAATGTTGGACAGCATATACATTGATACAGATATGCTTTTGATAGGCCAATATCAGCCGATTATATCTGTCAACCGATATATATCTGTCGGGCTCTACAGTAAAGCCGTGTTCCTCCCAGAAGTTCCTTGTAATTTTAGTTCTGGGAAAACTTTTTTCAAAGAACCAAAAATGTCCCTCCAGCAAAGTGATAATCTCATGAACTCCGCAGTCCTCAATTCAGTTTGCTGCCTAAAAGTAAGTCATCTTTTTAGTGTTTGATTGTTATTTATATGTACTTTAATATGAAACCGCCAAGAAACAATCAGAAAATAATGTTTTATTTCTTTCATTTGCTGACTTTCTCATCCTTTCTCTTTAAACTAATGTTGAAAACAAACAAAATATAAAATAAGACTATTTTAACAAGAATAACACTACAAAAATTTGGATAAATCATAATAACAAAAATAAATAAAGCCCAAATAAATATATTTCATGTCTGAAAATGAGTAGGAAGAAGAAGTCCTTCCCCTTTTGTTTTTATTTTTTTCTGAACCATTTTTACCAATGATATTCCATAACCTTTAACCGTACATAGTCCGGCTTTCTGCCTCTGTTTTATTTACGCTTCAAACTATTTAACATATTCAAAGCTAACCGGTGACTGAAGGAGTTAAAGCAGCTTTAAAGTCATTAACTAGTCATGGGATTTATCTGGAAAATCTGCATTAGCACTTTTCACTATTTTTCCAACACCAAATATTAATAAATAACCTGTTTCCAAATCATTAATCAGTTTAGTTTAATGCCTCCTGCACACTCCGCTCTGCGTTCACGATTAACTTCTGCTGATTGGAGTCTGAAATGAGAAACCTGCTGCCTCAGTGGAAGAAATGTTGCTGCTGCTGCTGAGCTCAGTGAAGTCTCAGCTACCGTCATAGAGGAGTTACATAACTCAGAGAAACAGCTCGCCATATGTGCAGGAATAAAAGAAAAGGGCTTTTTAATTTGCTGATTCCATGAGCAGCTGGTTGTGTGAAAAAATGACCAAGATATGACTAATTCAATTATGTAAAAGTGTTAACCGTTACCTGCCTGAAACTAAATGCTTGTTATATCATTGTCTTCTCTCATTATCTTCCTGAAACTGAGACAAAATGATGCAACAATCCAGGTGGAATTAATAACAAAAAACTAAAAATGTAAGTAGTTATATGACCAGACAGATTGATGATGCAGCTCAATCATCTTAACCCTTTAATCTGGACTTTGTCTGCATCTCCTGATTACTTTTTGTTGTTTAATTTGCCCCTCTGTCTTCTGTTTAAGTCACTGACGTCACTGCCAGTCTTTCTCTTACATAAACCTCAACAAAACACAAATCCTGGTGAAAGACCAAAGCTCTTTAGCTTCTTTCAGCGGAGTTGATGCATGGCTGCCGGCCTCGAGGACTCGCAGTCAATGAAAGCTGTGGCCTTTATTATTACCACATAACCTCCAGTGTTTTCTTTACATCTCCATTCCTTTCATTCCTCCGTGTCTCTGCGTGTATCGTGATGCTCCACTCAGATGATGGGGGTTGCATAAGAGGCAAGTTTTTTCCTCTAAACCAAACTACGGCGGTTTGTATCTGGGTTAATGCTGCTGGAGGAACAGGACAAAGTCATCCAGCTGATAAGAACAGAGATGTCCTGATAAAGAAACACTCCACAGAGTTGACCACAGAACTGAGAGCTTTGACCTTAAAACACACATTTTTGTCAGAGAGAAGTAAATTCATGGATCAGTTGAATGCAGAGCATGTGGGCAGCAGAGTTGAGCTGAGACGTTATACTCTCCTCTGCCACTTCAGGCCAATTTGTGCTCAAACCGATCATTGCTCTGTCCTCTCTAACCCTCAGTGAACTCTATTGTCGAGCTAGCAAACGTCTAGTTTTGGCAGAAAATAGTGTGCTAAGCCTGTCTCAATAAACACATTTTTTTGAGAATATATTGTCCCCAGAAATAATTACGCTAAACAAAATTATTGTCATATTGAGTCCCTTTAATGCCACTGGTGTAATGTCAATATAATAGCATTATAATGCACATACACACCTTCAAAGAGCAGTGGATTTTTAAAGTGGCTGCTCCTTATAATGGTCAAGAAAACTGCTGTTTTTTTGCTTGTTTCTAGATATTTTTGGGCCATTTTATAGCTGTTATTGATAGTCAAGAGATTCAGAGTGAAAGGTGGAGACAGAGGGTAAGACATGTAGGAAAGAGCTGCGAGCCAGTTTCAAACCCGGGTTGCCTGCTTTCGAGGACTAAGCCTCTGGGGTATGCGATCGACGCCCCGAAAACTGCTTATTTTTAGGGCATCATGCAAACACAACAGGCGATATCGTTCGATGTATAAGCTCGATAACTTTTGCAGAGCTCCATAAAGCGGTATTCTAGTTATTGTGTGATGTGTCCTGGGTGTGTAATACACAGATGTGTTTTGGCTCAGAGATGCTTTAAACTCATAGTGTGAGCGGTCCCTGAGTGATACTGGACTGGGATGGAGCGGGAGATAGGCGATACTCAAACATTTTTGAAAAATCTGCTCTGCTCCCTATCCAGAATCCTTCCACTCCTGCTCTCTGCTCACTCAAGCTTCGCTCTGCTCACATCGTCTGGTTGAAAGACAAAAAAATTACTAACAAGAACTTTGATAATGCTTTAATCATACTTTGGTAACATTGTCATTTTAAATTCAAGCTTCTGAAATGCAAGGGGAACATTTTTCCTGCTGGTTAATAAACTCGTGACACCACACATTTTATATTCGTTGATGACACTCATATAAAATATCTGTTCATCTTTAACTTAAAAACCGAAGATCTTTTCCTCACTTTGAATCTGAAATATTGCCAAGTAGATGCTTGCTTTAACACTAAATCCTCCACAGTCGTCTTCACAGCTGGTCAACTCTCTTTTCTCCCAAACACCATGTAACACTGACTGCTGCTGCAAGCCTGCATGCTTTTCTATATCTTCACTGAAGTCTCTAATTGTGTTTATATTTCATGCAACCTGCACATCTCACCTACCATCTTTAATTATATTTTAATCTGTGACATGTTGCATGAAACTAAGCAGCAACATGTTGTGGCCATTTGTCATATTTTTGACATTTTGTAGAACCTCAAAAAGTTTATAAGAGATTTACAAATCCTTTACGAACTACTTTAAACTCAACACTACAGTACAAAGACTAATCTAATGTTTGACCAGATAAACTTAAAATATATGAACTATGAACTCTGAATTCGATGCATTCTGTTTTTATTTGCATTTTGACACAGCATCCAAACATCTTAGAGAGAAATGAATTGATAACAAAAGGAAATTGTCCCCAAATGAATCAGTAACAAACAGGTAGCTGCCATAAAATATAGAATTATTGACTTAGAATAAAATATTTATATATCTTAAGTGCCTGATTGTTCCTAATAATAAGAAAACTCTCCTGAAGGTCAGTTTTCTGAGTGCTGCTGCTGCTGCTGCTGCTTGATGTGGACGTGAGCTCGAATCATTCGTGTGGGCTGATGCAAATATTGACAGCATGTAATTTGTCTATTGTGGGGCGGAAAACATGTTTTTCTCTCCTAGTGATTATGGAGGTCAGTCAGAAAAATGGAAAATAAAAGAGACGTAAATTAGATTAAAGATCAGAATCAGAACACAGAATAAACAGAGTGATTCTATATTTGGACAAGATGCCAGAAATAGAATCACTCTGTTTATTGTCTGTATTAAAATGTGATCTGGTTATGGATGAAATCTTAAATATTCTTCATAAAATCCTCTCCTCAGAGTTAATCCTGCCTCAGGTCTTTTTAACAGCAGATTACAGCCTCAGACGCTCGGCTGCATGATGCAGGATTTTGATTTATTTCATTTTTTTCTGAACTCGTTTTTTACAGACGTCATGAATCTGAGATAATAAATAACAATATCAAAGCGGTCAGGGTCAGAAAGAGATTATATTCCTCTGCCTCTCCACCTGCAGCAGCATCTCATGCAGGTAACAGAGCAGACAAATTAATCTCCCTGTGATTTCAGATAAAGGCTACATGATGTGTCCCAGATCAGTTCAGCTGCTCTGATTGGACAATCCTCCACAGGTCAGCTGCAGAAAGTTAAGACAGCATTTTTTGTAGTATTTGTGTTGGTTAGATTGTGTAAACCTGTCTGAGTCTTACATGTAAGGGTTGTATTTATGTTAGTTATATCATTATAATCAGTGGTGGAAGACGTATTCAGATCCCTTATCTTCAGTAAAAGTACTAATACCACACTGTGAAATGACTCCGCTACAGGTAAAAGCTGCATTCAAAGCTTAATGAAGTAAAAGTACAAAAGTATCAGGATCAAAATGTACTTAAAGTATCAAGAGTAAAAGTACTCATTATGCAGAATGAACCCACTCAGATTGTTTCATATATAAGTATGACTGATTTTAACTACTTGATATACTCTTATGTGGTTTAATTTATCTAAAAATGAATTTATATTGATCATGTTTTTATGTTATATCCTGACCTGAAAAGTAACTGAAGCTGCCAGATAAATGTAGTGGAGTAAAAAGTACAATATTTGCCTCAATATGTATTAAAACAGAAGTATAACATATTACATAAAATGGAAATACTCAAGTAAAGAACAAGTAACTCAAAAGTATGCTTAAGTACTTGAGTTAAATCTACTTAGCTACATTCCACTACTGTGTAATAGTCACATACAATATATTTTGGTTTTACTGGTTTTATCGGTCGTATTGCTTTCTTTGCTCTTTTTTATTTTTTATTTTTTTACGTCTGAATGAATGAAATTAATGGTTTATTGAAGTCGTTCTAAGTCTCTTTGTAGTCATTTTATGTTTTCTCTGCCCATTTTGAGTCAGTCTCTAGCTGCTGTGTGTCTTTTTTGTAGATCAAATCCTCCAGTTTTCATCCATCTGTTGCTAAAGGTTCATTTTCACCTGTATTTGACACAATTCTGCCCTTATTTTAGTGTCACAAACAATGCAATGAGTGAGACAGAGCCTTAAATTCCCCATAAATTCCCTTTAATTCCTTATAAAGACCTGGAACTTCTTGCATGGAGCATGACGGGATTATAAACACTGAAATTGACCTGTAACTTGTCCGTGATTGCAGATTTTGGAGTTGGAATGACAGGCTTTAATGTTTCTGCTGAAGCAAAACTGCAGTTAAAGAGTCATGCATTATCTTTTTCTCACCCAAATTGAAACAATCATGAAAATAAGCAGCAAAGAGTGTTTCATGATGACGAGCTGATTGATCCGGTGACTGTATGAGGTGTCGGTGGCGCCTGTCAGCCTGGGTCTGCTGAAACTTTGAGATCTGAGAGTTGTGATTCACTTCCTATGGACAGCTGACGGATAAGAGCTTAACATTTCCAAAATATTCTGTGTCAGGCAAGTGGGACGGTGATGCAGCAGGACAGACGTGACCAGTCAGTCGGTGCAGGGTGAAGGAAAAGTTTAAGCTGATTTTCAAAGTGGAAGATAAACTAAAATCACTTTATTCAAGCTTTTGCACCCTTTATAAAACTTTGACAGTAATTCATGGCACGTCAAAGTTAAGATTTATATATTTTTGTTGGTATGATTGATGGTTTCTCTAAGCAAGCGAGGCCAAAGTATCCCTCAAATTAGTTTTATTTTAGCACAAAAAAAGGAAACTAAATCTTTTTCTGCACCACTCAGAATGAGAATGACATGCTGGAAAATACTTATTCAGAGAGGAGACGAATCTGTTCTGCAGGAAGGAAATGCAGAGAGACAGAGAGGGAAGAAGAAATAAAACAACTTCAGCGTTTTTATTGCTTCCCCTCCAGTGTATTTGACTGTCAGTGTCACGGGCAGACCCAGATACAGAGTGAGGAGCAGGTGTAAAGGAGGTGAAACTTGGCTGGGGAGGGCTCAGACTAATGCAAGATTAAGAGCACATGAAGAGTTATGAAAGAGGGAGCATCATCCCAAGGCGAGCTGCAGCTACGGCGCTCTGTGTCAGATACAATCTGACGTCCCTGTTACACAACACAACCCCGTCCTGATACTGGCATCAGCTCACAGCACGCCCGGACTGAGAATATAAAACTACTTTGTGATCAAAATAAGGTAAAAAAAACCAGCAGTGGAAGAAGAACTCAATGGGAAGATTTGCCACCTTGTTATATAGCTGTCCAATCAATGATGATGGTAGTTGATTGAAGCAATAATGGTTGCAATAATAGTTTTTCTGCTTGTGTCGGTCGTCCCTAAATGTACCAGGATGCATTGCATTGCTGGAGGTTATGAGTTGCTCCTGTACTTATGCAGAACAACCAACAACTCTTGATTATTTTCCAAACTCGTCGTGTTTCCATCAACTCATTTCTATCTGCATGAGAAAAACTTGAAGGAAACACCAAAATTTTATTAAACTTTCGAATGTAACAGTTTTTATGCTCACTTGAGGTTCTTTTTTTTTTTTTAGAGAAATAGTTAATGTACTAAACAGGAGATGTAAACGATTTTTCTGAATAAGTTCTGACATATCGAACATTTAACGAATGACTCGGTCAATCAGCTGTTTTGTTTCTGCTCTACCGAAAAAACCCAAAAGAAGAAGAAGTGGGTGGCTTAAATTGTCCAATTAGCAACCTCTTTTTCGCTCTAAACCAGTTGATGGAAATGACCCTAATTCGCATTTTCTTTAATGTGACATTTCAAAATTTTACTTAAAATAGTGTCGACTTTATTGGAAACATGGTTTGTGTCTACAGCAGCGCTTACAGCTTCAATCCTTCCATTTCTTTCCTTTCAAAATAAAAGAACAACTTAAATTGGCAACTCAACAAAATAGCATTAGGTGACAAATACTCTCCTGCATCATCTGTGCCCTGCTCGTCTTGGTTGTTTCTTCCAGTTTTATCTTCAGAATCCTGATTCAGGTCTCCAGCACACCTTTAGTAATCTCTCCTGGATTGGAGATTAGACTTGTTCTGACTTGTTCATTGCAACAGTCTCTTAAAAGAAAAATATCTCCTCAGGTGTAGTCCTTAATCTTATTTGGGGAAGTTTGCTTTACATGTTCGAGGACATTGCAGGTTTATTGCAGTCTAACTGCACACAATCTTGTCATTAAGTAAATCACATATACATTAAATAAACAATGCATTACTTGCACAAGGTATAATATTTTCTATATTTTGGAGTATGTGGCAGTTTTTTTTTTTTACAAATTGCACCTTTAATAAATTTCAATAATAATCTGCAAAGTAACCAAACTTATCTAACAAGTGTAATGATGTAAAAAGTGCAATATTTGCCTCTGAATTGTAATGGAGTAGAAGTATAAAGTAGCAAAAAAAAAAAAAAAAAAAATATATATATATATATATATATATATATATATATGAGTACAAGTATCTCAGAGTTATATTGAATATATGTACTTAGTTACTTTTCACCAGTGCTGAAACTCCTCATGCATGAGTTTGCACTGTTTATTTCATGAGAAATGAGTCTGAGTTGTGTTGGCTGCGTCAGATCAGTTGCAGAAAGTTAAGATGCCATCTTTATTATTCATGGAGATTGTGTAATCTTGCCCCACATCCAAAAAGCAGAACAAGTTTAATATATTTATAGTGCGTGCTGCAGCCAGGCTCCAGCTGCTGCCACTCTGACACACTCCAGATGCAGAGACGCAAAGATCACACGTATTGCAGAATTACTTGATTAAATCTTCTTTGCAAATTTGGGTTCAATTTGTGCAAAGTGAGTGCTGCAGAGAGCCACTCTGTGTCTGACTGCTTGGCATCTCAGCCCCCCGTCTCCTCTCATGTTCCTTCTTATGTAACTGTCCCAGCGGAGTAATTGAATCATCTGTGTACTGTACGATGTGGCGGGCCAAAAAACTCTGACATGATTTCCAGCGCTAAGTGTCTGCTAAGTGTCGGGTCGTCTTTCCGTAACCGCTGTCACTTATTGACGTACAGCTGATTATTCTGTGTGAGGCTTCAGCAAACTGCCACACTATTAGTTTACAATATGCGGTGAAGAGTCACCAAGTGATTTTCCCTGGACTTTCCCTTACAAGGTCACAGTGAAAAGTGAATTCAAACACTGGCAGCATGAGAGCGCTTTAAACAAAGCTCATGAAGAAGAGACGGTTTCTCTCATGGTTAGAGATGATGAATTAAAAAAACTGTCTGTGACATGATCCCTCACTTGGGACTGTTTTTTTCCATAAGTTTGGGGTCATGATAGTTTAATTTCATCATTCTTTTATAATCCAACTCAGCTGCCAGTTTCTACTTGCATGTCCCCTTTTTTGTGGGATTTTTTTTGCATCCAAAGTAGGGATGGGAATAATTAATCGATGATCGAATTGGTTGATCATGTTGAATTTTTAATCGATCTGTGTATTTTTTCATTTTAATCTTATTGTAAGCGACATAGCTAGGTGTGAAGGAAGAAATCATTACAACACAGTCCAGGTCTGTCTCATAACTTTTTAGTCAGCCTTCTCCGACGCACAGTACATTTCAAACCCGTCTCATTTCAACTCCCTCTCCTTCTCCCCTCTCTACATAACCACTACCTCCCCCCAGGTCAATAACATTATAACAGTATCTTAACCTTACTGTAAACACAAGGAAAGAACATAATGTTTCCATCACATTATTAACATATCCCATTATCACTTTTACATTATCTATGACTGCGTATCAGTACTCACTAAACTGAAACATGGCCAAGCGTTCAGTTCTTCGTCAATAAGCCAATGAGCTGTGATCTACAGTCTGCAATCTGAAAGTTGTAATAGCAGTTATAATACTAGCTAGCTTACTGTATCAAACCTTGCTAGCATGAATTACTAAATTTAATTTGATCCGAAACTTATTTAAACAAAACACATTTGAATATACAAGATTACTGTGAAAACTAACCTCAAGCCTCTTCAGGGCCTAAAACATAAAACATTGAACTCCTTGACGTTATATTTACAGTTTAATCTCAGTTGAGTTAGTTTTATGATCGACAGGATCAAGTCTCTTTTCGTCCTTTCAAGATAAAAGCGTCCATTATCAAAACAGGCTTTTGCACAGTACTATCTAATATCTTTACCTTGCCCATGTATACATAGTGAATAATCAATTAATTGATCGTTAACGTTATAGATGTTCAAGTTGGCAGGTTTCTCCCAAACGCCCATCGCTAATCCACAGTACTGACAAGACTGAAGACTGACAAACGTTTACTGTTGCTACTTCCATCTTCCATTCTTCCTCTCCTGAACTGAGCGTCTTGTTTATACTCGTGCATGACATTTATACTCTGTGGCTCAGGCCTCAACAAGTGGTGGCAGGGATGTTCTTTTATAAATGTTTGTTGGCTGATAGCCGACCATAAACAAACTAGATTAAAATAAACCAGTCTTGTAGTTGCATTTTTCAGACCTAAAATAGCCCTACAATACAAACAAACTCTTCAAATGACAGCTTGCATACTGTTTTATTAGAAACATGTTGCTAAAAATAGCAATTCTGTGAAACGCCACACCTATTTTTGTCTGTGCAGCAGGTAGAAGTCACCAGATCATCCAAACCATCAGGCGAAAAGAGATTGAACAGCCTTTTTTTTCCCCTTTTACCATGCAGAAACTTTTAATTTTGAGTTTGAGTATTAATTGGTCAAAATTCTTATTGCTGGTTAAAAAGTTCATTTTTAAAAATCCCTTGATGGCAGTCAAGCATGCCTAGAGGCATTTATTACACGCTTTATTCTCTGAAACACCAGGGGAATAAACAAAATATTGTTTCCAAGTGAGGAGAAAAATTTTCATGCATAGTAACACAAACACCGCTGACATTATTAATGTGACTGTAGCTGTTCTCACATTACTAGAATTTCTAACTTAGATACAATTCCTTGAAAAATATTGATATTAAAAAACATTTTTTTAGGGAAAATTGACACAACACTGAGGGTATACATTTTTAAATGTATTTTTAATTGTTAATACTTTTTATATTTCTACTTGTTTATACTGTAAATTGTTATTACTTTATTCTATTTTTTACTTGTTTATTTGCTTTAATTTCTAGTTTATACTGCTGTTTACTATTTATTGTTTTTTTGCATTCACTTTGCTGCTGTAACACTTATAAATAAGAAATACCCCGTTAATAAAGGAATTCTTAATATTAATCTTAATCTTAAATTTCTAAATTTTAGATTCTTTAAAATTATTTTAAGATAAGTATGATAAGGCTCTTACATTTATATTTTGGCTTGTATTAGAGAACAGCAGACAATAAACAATAGAAAAGAGCAAAAAGCAGATAAATAGAACTATCAAAAAATTAATATTGAAACAATTTCTAAGTCAAACTACTGTTTTTCAAAATTAAAGTGTAAATTTCCTTTTTCTTGTCATGCATTCTTCTGTCCTCTTTCAAAATTAACTTGGCAGATCTTGGTTTCACTCGATATTTTTTGCAGTGAACAGAACATGCACATCAAACACTGGAGGTTTAAAATCAAACTCTTGTGGTTTATTATGTTGTGAAGCAGTTACCAGCCGCCATAAACATCACACTGCGGCCTGACTGACCTTCAGATTGTTTACAAAATGAGGGTGAAATGTTCTGGGGATTATTCTGAGATTCACTCCGCACGGTCAAGGATGAAGGGGAATAAAAAGCGGCTTTGTGTGAAGACGAGAGGTGGAGGAGGTTAATCATAGCGCCGTCATGCAAACAGCGTTACACAACGGCTTCACGTTATTGTCATTCAAACATTCACAGAGGGCACGGGGTCAAGTGCAAGGAAGAGACTTGAGGGAAGTTGAACGATGTCCCTCTATTGGTTGTTTATGCCACAGATCCCTTTTTCTCAGAGGAATGCCCTTGTTTTTATGCAGAGAAGAGCTTTTGCAACTCCCTCTGCTTCCCCAAAGCCCAGGGATTCCTCAGATAAAACGGTTATTCTTCTGAACAATGCCAAGTTTGTCCAGGCGTCTTCTGGGCCCCCGTGCTGTTTGTTTGGCCACTGAAGGAGGAATTTTCCACTCCGTGCCTTCCCCGGGGAGAGCTGCTTTCTTCTCGTCTTGTTTTATAGACACAGGTGGAAGTGGGTCACTGCGGTGCGTGTGACAGCGTTTTTATCGGGAAAATATTGATGCATCTGGGAGTGGATGTTAATCTGCGCTCGGCGGGTTTGTTTTCTCGTACGGTGCGAATCACTGCAGCGAGCGCGAGGGATTTTATTTAGGCCAAGATGGTGCTCTGATTTAGCTGCGTGCATCTAATTTGTGTCATTGCCTCCCAGTTGTGACATGAAAGCACAGTTTTGCATAACACAGAGACAAAGCTGCAGTCAGGAGTCCCAAAGCAGTTGTTTTTTTCCTTTGACGTCAAAACATTGTATGCCGATTCCATGCTGGGATTAACAAAAGTTGATCTTAATTTAACCGCACATTCCTCCGTCCTCTCATTCACAGTGATCACAGCCTGTCAATACCATTTAAAAATAGCACTGTGTCATCCGTTTGACGCAGGAGGCGACAACCATGTCGATCATCATGCCTCGCCCAGCTGGCTTTGATGCTGCAGACAAAGCAAAGTGTGGGAGAAAGTTGTCAGCATTTAGTTGTCTCTTATGCATAAATTAACAACGACATGCTGCATCTTTCTTTAAACTGAGCGGAGTGAAGTCATGGCGGAATCACAGCACAGGCCTTTAATCCTCTTAAACATACGCTCGGGCCAATCTAAGTTTATCTGCAGGCCTGACCTGAGCAGCATGAATGACTCCATGATAATCTTCCTCCAGCTGGAACTCGACCCGCGTTGGCACCTTCTGCACAGACAAAGACCACAGCGCTGATATCAGATGTCATGTTTGTAGACATGTAGAACAAAATGTTCGTACACCAGCTGAACTTGCAGCCCTGAAGATGAAAGTTCAGCAGATCTGTTAAAACCTCTGTCGATGTCTGAGGGATTCTTATTAAAATAAGTCTAATTTTATGCTATTTATGGGGTTTACATGTAGTAGCCCGCCATTTCCATGGTGCATATGTGCAATCCGGAGTCACTGTTCTTGATTATTTCACACTGATAACAGCCTCTCTCTCTTTACACTGTATCATAGCTTTTTTCGTGCATTTTCCTATGGCTGCTGCCTCACATTGAAGGTGCAATATGTAAGATATTTAGCCAGATTTTTAGCTTAAAACCTTGCAGAAATGCACAAACATCATCTATAAAATGTGAAGAAGTGACAGTTTTGATGTCCCTTGTGTTGCAGAGATATTTACTGAAATGAGCATGATAACCAGTTAGCCCCGGGCCGGTCCTGTCATGTGAAACCACTTGTGTCTCGTGAGGCGTTAGTGAGTCACTGTAGCGTCAAGTCTGCCGTCACAGAGGATGAAGAAGAAGAGCTGCCCACAGATGCAATAGCAAACACTTTCAAGCAGCTTTACAACTAAAACTAAAACTTAAGCTTCACACCCACACTCAGATTCCAAGTTTAAGCTACTTTTGCAGTGGTTCCCAGAGAGTTTGGCTCTATCCCAGCAGAGATTACTTGCTCAGCTGAGCGTGCATAGATCCACAGTCCAGCAGAGAGGAGGCACAGGTGGATGTGATGCAGAGGCGGGTGTAAGGTCTGCATGGTAGACTATGAGGTCTGCTAGTTCCACAGCTAGGAGGGGATGTTTTTGTGCAGCCAGATCTCAGATGCTGTCCCTGCGGTTGTTGGTAATCTAGTTTTATGGCATCCAGCTGGTTGACATGAGAGAGTTTGGAGCCAAACTCTTGTGAGGCCCAGCCATTAAAACAGAATCTCAGTTTGTGTTAGCCTTTTATTCAGTTAATGTAAAGTTTGATTTACATATATGAGGACATTGCAAGAATAACTGCTTGTCTAACTGTACACACATACATAGTAGTTTAGAATTATAAGGACAGACGTTTATTGTCATTGTAATTCAAACAACAAAATTCAGTTTCTCATCAAAGCAGTGATGCACAAGATTAAAATACACACACACAGACAAGAACTCGATAGACTACACTGCACCTTTTCAAAGCATGCAAAGAAACTGGTTAACACAGGAAATGTCATGCATATGTCACTGAGGTTTGCTCTGACAGTAATTGTGCATCAAAAATCCTTCTTGATAAGTCTGCAGCACGTTTTTCAACATTTTCCAACAGACTGCACCCGTCAGAAGCATGAAACCACATCATGGTTGCACTTCTAAATGACTCATTTCTATGTTGGAACAACTTGAGTTTGTTTGGCTCTACTATGAATATAAACACCAGTTGCTTTTCTGCTTTTCTGACTGCTCACTTTTAAGAGACAGCTAGAGCTCTAAATTTAAATCAGAGTAAAAAATATATTGCACGTTGAGGTGACAAAACCTCCAAACAAAATAAACTTGTTGCTCTTTTTGTGACTTAGATAACGTCTTCCTTCCCTCTCTGACTCTGATATCAGCAGCTCCTCCAGTTCAACCAGGGTAGGAAGTGGAGATATCTTCTTCTTGCTCCTATAAAAGGCAGCTGCTTCTGTTAACCAGATCAGAGATCAAAGGATGCAGCACGGGCCTCTGATTTCTCCGCCTCATGCTCTGCAGCCTTTGAAGTTTGCTGCCTCAGTTTGGAATAAAAGAGCATCTTGCATCTTTTACAGGTACATTATAAAATCCCTGCTGCATGTCCTGCAATCACCTGACATAACAGACAGACAGGCAGGCAGACAGACAGACACACAGACAGACAGAGAGACAGACAGACAGACAGACAGACAGATAAACGGATAGATAGACGGTCAGACAGACAGACAGACAGAGAGACAGGTAGTCAGACACATAGAGGAGGACAGACAGACAGACAGACAGGTGTAGAGACAGACAGACAGACAGACAGACAGACAGACAGGCAGAGAGACAGACAGACAGACAGACAGACAGACAGACAGACTGTCTATGCAGAAGAGAGGCTCATGTAACTGTCCTATATCCAAGGAGACTCCAAACATAGCTCGACTTCTGCAGACTGGAAATTACCCGGTGATGTGATCAGTGTGAAATACTGCAGCCGGGCAGAGCTCGCTGCAGGCACCTGTGATACACACCAGTTCAAAGTGTAAACATATTAAATCATGAGTCTGAGTCTGCGAGCACATGTGAAATGTTCACTGGGACGCTAACCGCTGGAATAATTAGAGCAGATCCATGTGTGTCATGAATCACACAGTCATGAATATTTAACTCTGAGGTGGAGCTTTTGTGTTTCAGGCAAGCTTCACAAATGCATTTTAAAGAATAATAAAATATGTTTACAGTTTCTAACACGTGCATATCCCTGTGTTTCTCCAGTAGCACTATCTGTTCCCCTGAGGAAAACACAGACGTGACTATAAAGTTTAAGGGTGGCATGTTTTATGAGGAGTTATTTCCTGGCGTGTTTCTTGATGTGGGTGTTTAAATGAAACATATTAAGTCAGCTCAGACACAGTGTCAATGTAATAAATGGTTGAAGTAACAATAAAAGTGGAGTTTTATTTGTTGGCTTTTTATTTTGCTTCTGAAATGTTGAAATGATGCCCACATATCTCCACCTCTGCAGACACCAGCAGGAATAAAAGAGCATAGAGGGCAGTCTATTAAAATAAAAAGAAAAGCAGCACATCCGCAAACCTGAACGACTTCTAAATCAACATATATGTTCTATTTAATGTAGTGAAACAGAAACACTTGGTTAGGTTGAGGAAAAGATCATGGTGTGGTTTAATTTTGTATATTTTAATAAAACTTTAGACAGAAAGCGGAAAAATCTGATCCATCAATTATGAAGGAGATGTAAAGTGCAATATTGCCGTCAATGCACGTTGCAATCCGGCATTCCTGAACGAAGTGGGAGAAGACGTTAGTGGCGTGCAACATATCAAAGGCAGTTTAGTTTAGCTTAGTTTATTATTAAGATCCCCATTAGCTGCAGCAAAGCCACAGCTATTCTTCCTGGGGTCCAACAGTATCAGTTATACAGTTGAAAACACAAAACATAAACATAAAAATTAAAAACTAAAAAATAAGTGAGCGATATGCTTCACCTAACAAAACAAAAACGTTTACAATTCTTAACTGTGCTTATGTGACCAATAAGCGACAGTGAATTCATAACAATAATGGAGGAAGAACTGCACATCGTGCTGTTTCTTGCTGTAGAGATTTTACAAACTCAAGCAAAGTTGTTCTGCATTTTGTTGAACATGATTCGATTACTGTCAGACTCAAGTGAGAGGCGTATTTCTGATGATTATACGCTCCACTACTTTCTTATCACAACAATATTTTCCGTTTTCTGTCACATTGATCCCCTCTCAGTCTCGCCAATCCGCTTCAGCCAATCCGCTTCAGCGGATTGTCTGTCTATCTACCTCTGAAGGCCGCACAGAGCCGGTTACCTGGTCCTCCGATTACGCCTCTGGAACGTTCAGACTGAAGTTGAAACGTCACAGAGCCGTACATGTTGCAGCTTGAAATGGCAGTCTAAAAGAAGCTGATGGCACTGTGTACATTCAAATTGCCATGATCTTGCACTTTGACTTTTTCACAGCATGTTTTTAGTTCTTAAAAGTTGATTGTAACATTTTGTTCACTGAAAAAAAACGTCCTGTTCAGCAGTTAGTTTTACTTAAAGACAATCTAAGGAGTCGTCTCTTTTAAGCCTGTTTTTATGAGCAGAAATGTGCGTCTCAATCTATATGTTGATTGACACAAAGCCATGGCAAACCAGTCTAACTCTCATCGAAATATGGTCACTTCTGGCTCCAAAAGATAAGATTGCAACAGCATGCAAAGTTTCAGATATAGGATTTTATTAAGATGTAAATGGCATTAATGTTTCTTTTGACTCTTTCTCTTACTCTTTCTTTGAATTTTTTTTTGCCTTCTTCACGTCCTGTCCTGCGTCATATGAGCCTGCAGGAAAGACAATTGCTGAAAGTTTGAAGACACTAACGATATTGTAGCTGCCAGAAATGTCCTAACTCCAGCTCTCCAACTAATAAAACTCGTAGGATAACGTGAATTCTCTTTTTATCACTTTCCTGCTCACATATACAGTCTTTTACATTTACACATTAAACCAGAATTTCCTGCAGGCAAACAAACAGAACCTCTTAACTGTCAGCTGCGTGTGTTATCAGATAAACTTCAAACCCTGTGACGTCATAAGATCAGATCATTGAGTCTGAAACACGAGCGAGTGATCACAGGCTCTCGTGCCCCCGAGGAGCCGCCCTGACATCAGTGTGGTCATGAGAGCCGCTGATCAGGTCGTTGAGCCAAATCATGGGAACCGAAAGGCCGATCACTCGTGAACCGCCTCAACATCATATGACGGCTCCCGAGACATTCCTGACCTCACTTTATGCTCTAACATACAGTGAACTCACACAGTGTCTGCTCATGAGAAGAGAGCAAGTGCATTCCTGCAGAGCCACGAGTGGAATTATGGTAATATCCACTGAGAGAGTTATATAATCTTATTCTACAGGCGCCCGGAGTGTTAACTTTATATACTCTAATGCAGACACACGAGAACAATAAGAGCAGGAGAGTTTATTTAGATTCATGTTGGATAAGAATGAAGTTAATCTCCTGTTTATATTTGTTCAAGTGTTGTTTTCATGCTTTAAATACCATTACACCACGTTACATGATGTTAGTTAAAGCTTTGGTCAACCTTTGGACCCCAGAGGCCCAAACAGGCTTTACATTTCTGATGGTTATGTAAGAATATTAAAGATTGATAATAATAATAATAATAATAATAATAATGCATCAGTTTTATATAGCGCTTTTCAAAATACACAAAGACGCTTTACAAAAAACACAGAGTGAACAAATGTACAATACATACAGTACATACATACATACATACAAACACATACAAATATTCAAAAACAACAATACAGTGGATAGGAAAGAGATAAGAAGACAGAGGGTGGAAAATGATTTATCAGGTGTTGTAAGTGATGTTGAAGAGGTGGGTTTTGAGTTGACTTTTGAAAGACGGCAGTGAGTCGGAGTTTCGGATGGCCAGGGGGATGGAGTTCCAGAGGGTAGGGGCGGCAATGGCAAAAGCTCTGTCCCCTATGGTGCGGTATTTGGTCCTGGTGATGGTGGTGAGGGTGTTGGCGTCAGTGGAGCGTGTTCGGTGGGGGTGAATGGGGCGATGGAGGAGATCTGTCAGGTATGAAGGGGCAAGGTTGTTTAGGGCTTTGTAGGTGGTGAGGAGGATCTTGAAATGTATGCGTTGTTTTACGGGAAGCCAGTGAAGTTGACGGAGGATGGGCGTGATGTGTTCTCTGGAGGGGGTGTGGGTGAGCAGTCGGGCAGCGGAGTTTTGTACATATTGCAGTTTTTGAAGGACAGTGGAGGGGAGGCCATACAGGATGCTATTGCAGTAGTCGAGTCTGGAGGTGATGAAGGCATGAATTAGTGTTTCAGCAGCTGAGAAGGAGAGAGTGGATCGAAGGCGTGCTATGTTGCGGAGGTGGAAGAAGGATGTTTTGGTGACGTTGTTTATGTGTGACTTGAAGGAGAGTGCGGGGTCCATGTAGATGCCAAGGTTTCTGACCAGGGGGGAGGGAGTGACAGAGTGACCATCGATACAGAGTGTGAAGTTCTCGGAGGTGGGGAGGGTGGATTTTGGGCCGAAGATTATAATTTCAGTTTTACTGCTATTGAGTTTGAGGAAGTTGTGGTCCATCCAGGTTTTTATGTCGGTGAGGCAGTTGGTGAGGGTGGAGAGAACAGTTGGAGTGATGGTTTTGGTGGTGATGTAGAGTTGAGTGTCGTCGGCATAGCAGTGAAAGTGAAGTCCATGGCGGCGGATGATGTGACCAAGTGGGAGCATGTAGAGGATGAAGAGGATGGGGCCAAGCACTGAGCCTTGGGGGACTCCGTGTGAGACAGGGGTGGTGTGGGATGTGTGATTGTTTATTGCGATGTAGTAAAATCTTTCAGACAGGTATGAGTTGAACCAGGAGAGGGCGGAGTCGGTGATGCCTATGGATGTCAGGCGGCTGAGGAGGATGGAGTGGTTGACGGTATCGTAGGCAGCACTGAGGTCCAGGAGGAGAAGAATGGTGAGAGAGCCGGAATCAGAGGAGAGTAGGAGGTAATTTGTGACTTTGATTAGAGCTGTTTCAGTGCTGTGGTGGGTTCGAAAGCCAGATTGGAATGTTTCGTATAGGTTATTGGAGAGGAGGTAGGTCTTGAGTTGAATTGCGATGGCTCTTTCCAGTAGTTTTGAGATGAATGTGAGGTTGGAGATGGGTCTGAAATTGCTGGGGTCGTCGGAGTCAAGACCAGGTTTTTTAAGGAGAGGTGTGATAGCAGCAAGCTTGAGAGGTGGGGGGACAGTGCCAGAGGTAAGAGAGGAGTTGATGATGTCAGTGATGAGTGGGTCGACAGAGGTGAAACAGGCTTTGACGAGTTCAGAGGGCATGGGGTCCAGGGGGGAGGTGGATGATTTCATGGTGGAGAGTATTTTAGAGAGGTCTGCTGTGGTTATTGGTGAGAAGGTAGAGAGCCGGTGGTCTGAGGATGAAGGAGGTGTGGGTTCAGGGACCGGTGTGGAGGCAGAGGAGGTTGCAAGCTGGTTATGGATGTTCTCTATTTTGGAGTTGAAAAATGAAATGAGGTTGTTGCATTTCTCTGGGGTGAATGAGGATGAAGTGTTGTGTCGTGGGGCTTGAGGAGTTTATTTATGGTGGAAAACAGAGTGCGTGGGTTGGAGGATCCAGAGTGAATGATGCCAGAGTAGTAGACAGAACGGGCTTTGTTTAGTGCTGATTTGTAGAGGTTTGTGTGCTCTTTGTATGTGAGGGCATGTACTGTGAGACCGGTTTTCCTGTGAAGTTGTTCTAATTGTCGCAGTTGTTTTTTGAGTTTGTGAAGTTCCGGGGTGAACCAGGGAGCCGAGTGAGTAAAGGTGACAGTTTTGGTTTTCAGGGGGGCCAGATTGTTTAGGCATGAAGACAGTGTGTTGTTGTAGATGTTGACGAGGTCCATGGGGGTTGGATTTGCAAGGAAGGTGAGGCTGGAAAGAGTGTTTGCTATGCAGGTGGAGAGAGAGACTGGGCAGATGGATTTAAGGTTGCGAAAAGTGATTTTGCGGTCCTGTTTGGGTTGGAGGGCGGGAGTGTCAGCGACAAGTGTGATGGCCAGGTGGTCAGATATGGAGAGGTCGGTGCTGGAGATATTGTGGATGTGGAGGCCAGTGGAGCAAACCAGGTCTAAGATGTGGTCACGGTTGTGGGTGGGAAAGTTGATGTGTTGTGTGAAGCTGAGGCAGTTGATTAGGTCCAGAAAGTCCATGGCATTTTTACAGTCCGGGGAGTCAATGTGGAGGTTGAAGTCGCCGAGGAGTAAAACAGATGGTGAGATTGAGGAGAGTGCGGTGATGAATTCAGAGAGTTCTGATAGAAATGATGGGTTGGGTTTGGGTGGACGGTAGATGATTGCAATGATGAGAGGTTTAGGGCCGGGCAGTTTTTTTTGTTTTGTTTTTTTTTAGATTTTTTTTGGCCATTTTCAAGGCTTTATTGAGAGTAACAGAGTGAAAGGGGGAGACAGAGGGGAAGACATGCGGGAAAGGGCTCCGAGTTGGATTCGAACCCCGGGCCGCCCGCTCACGAGGACAATGCCTCTATGGTACGCGCTCTACCAGGTGTGCCACCGGGGCACCACCGGGGCACCCCCAGGGCCGGGTAGTTTAAAAGCCAGGTGTTCAAATGATGGAGCAGCAGGGATGGAGAGAGGGCGAGGTTGGAGGTCTTGTTTATAGATGGCAGCAATGCCCCCTCCTCTGCCCTCAGGGCGTGGGTTGTCCAGGTAGGAATATCCAGTGGGGGTGGTTTGGTTTAGTGAGAAATAATCCAGTGGTTTTTGCCATGTTTCATTGAGGCACAGAAGGTCAATTTGTTGGTCGATGATGAATTCATTGAAGATAAGACTTTTATTGTTGAGCGATCTTGTGTTGAAGAGGGCGATTTTTAGGTGCTTTTGTTTTGAAATTGATGGGACGGAAGTAGGAATTGGACGGAGGCTGAAGGTGTTCACTCTGGACGCATTCTGATGACGTGAGCTGTTGTGATGACGCAGAGAGCAGGTGCGGGAACCGGTGGGTGAGCTGCGGTCAGACCAGAGCGCTGGGATGAAGTTTTCTGCGTCGGAACTGTACATAAACTTGCGGCGGGACCCTCGATGAATGTATCGGGGACGGAGGAGAAGTCGAGAGTTTTTTAAAGTGGTGATGAGTTCGGTTGAAGGAGGAATTTGGGGAATGAGCTGGCGGAGCTGCAAGGATGAGTAGCGAAGTGCCATGGCCGAGGCTGTGAAGAGGAACGCTGGAGATGGATGGTGACCGGTGAATAGGCAGAAGGTGGAACAGGATCAACAACCACAGCGTGGTGGATGGAGAGACCAGCCCGCTTGGGCCCATCAGGGTTGGAGGCCGGAGAAAGCCAACGTAGCCGTGCAGCTAGCTCAGGGAGCCGCCACCACTGGCTAGTTAGCCGGCTCGAGTCGAAGGGTAGCGGTCCCAGCCAGCAAAGGGCTAACCGCACCAAGACAGGTGGAAACCTGCCCGGATCTCTACCCTCAACTTAGCGGCGATGGAAGCCGTCCACTGAATGGGAGCAGGGTTGGTTCGGGAAGAAGGCAGCGGTCTTGGCGACGGCAGAGGGCCGAAGCAGCCGCACCGGTACAGGTGGAGATCCGTCCGGGTTGGATGGATGGATCCTGTGGCGGAGAGTCCTTCGACACCGTGCGGTGAGTGTCCAAGCTAACACACTGCACAGAACACTGAGAGGGGCTCTGAAACAGTAGCCTAGCACCACCGTCAATGTTGCTTTGAGAAAAATCCAGGTAGATAGGTAGATTTAGCCGAGAATGTAAAGAACGTAAAAAGTTTTCAGAGCGAGAAGCGGCAGCCAAGCGCGCCAGCGTCCTCTCGTCTGTCAGTTAAATGAATGGAAACAAAGCCTGTTAGGACCCTTTCAGACCTTGAATCTGCAACATTGCTTCATTTGTCTGATAACTAGGGGTGGGGGAAAAAATTGATACAGCATAGTATTCGATTCATGGCCGCCAAGTATTGGTATTTAGCGTTTATTTAGCGTCAATATTTGTTTGTTTTATTCTTTCCGGAGACCGTAGCGGGCTCACTTTTAGGCATATCCTGGAGATACTGGTATCATATGAAACTAGAAGATCTAAGGAATCTATAGGGAGCAGGACAGGATATCTTGTCGAGAAGTTAATTGTAAATAACGCTGCAAAGTTAGACTTTTTTATGTTTTCATAAAAAAAAAAAAACAGAGCAGTGAAGCTTAATGTTTTTGAAAGTTTGATAAAATGCTGCAGTTGTTGTCGTCCATACATGTTTGATATCAGTTCAGTTCAGTTTGATGGAATACTTTGTTGGTCAGTCTGTGGGTTTGACTCTCATTGTGTAGAAGTAAAAAGACTGAAGTGAGATGAATAGACTGAGAATTTTCTCTTATTTGACAAAACAATTCTTGATTGAACTTAATTTTGTGGACACAAAATGCAGTTAAACAGTTAAATCATGATATATTGTATCGCAATACTCACCGTATCGCAAAATGATTAAAATCGCAATAATATTGTGTTGTGACTCAAGTGTCGGGATAAAATCGTATCGTGGGGCCAATACGCTGATTCACACCTCAACTGTTTAATGTTAACCCATTTAGACAGGATGAAACTTATACGTGTTTATACCTCTAAGATCCTACAAGACATTGCCATGCTTCTCCTTTTTGCATGCAACATGTTTTTAAGACGTGAGCGAAGAAATGCATCATGATTTCACTGAAATACTCGCAGGAAAGGTGAAATGCAATACTGGAAATGTACTGTAGTTTTATTTGAGCTTTTTAGTTGACAGATAACAGTTCGCTTGTCAGGCCTGGACATGAAGGAGGACTCAGATGCAGAGCGTAGATTCGTGTGGACTTTATTAATCCCTCTTATCCTCAGGACACGGTGATAAAATAAATGGCTATGAAATATCCTATGAGTCTAATAAGAACAAAAAACCACTCCAAAAGGGAGGGACAAAACAGCAGACACAAAAGGAAAATAAACCAACAGAAAATCACTCCAAAGGGAGGAAAAAATGCTAAGGCTAAAGATACAAAACAAAAGGCACTCTTAAAAAACAGAGGCTGAAACACACTATGGCACTAAGAACAAACTAAGAACACTATGAACACAAAATCACTCGCCTGGAGGAAAAGAAAACACTTCACAAAGAATCAGAGACAAAACTTGGACTATGGTAACTGGCTTGGGTGATCGACAGGAACGAAACACTCTGGCACAAGACAAAGGGAGACGCAGACTATAAGACACATGAGGGTAATGGGGAACAGGTGGACACAATCAGGAATCAGGGAAGACAATCAGACTAGTGACACCAGGGGAAGGGCAAGTGATCTGAAACGAGAGGAGAGTTAATTTTCAAAATAAAACAGGAAGTCACAAGACAAAATAAAACCCAGAACAAGACAAACCTCACCGCGGTGTGACAGTACCCCCCCCTCTAGGGCCGACACCTGACGGCCCAGGTTGGTCAGGGTGGTCCCTATGAAAATCCTCTATTAGACCAGGGTCTACTATGTAGCGGGAGGGAATCCACTGTCTCTCCTCTGGTCCGTATCCTTCCCAGTCCACCAGGTATTGTCTACCCCGGCCCCGGCTGCGTACCGCCAGCAACTGCTTGACTTTGTAGACTGGGCCGCCGTCTACCACTTCTGGCGGCGGCGGAGGTGTGACAGCCGGGACCATGGGACTCTCCTTGGCCGGTTTGATCTGGCTTACGTGGAAGGTCGGGTGAACACGGAGGGATCGAGGCAGGCGGAGGCGGACGGCCGCGGGGCTAATGATCTTGGTGATGGGGAATGGACCCACGAACCGAGGCGCCAGCTTCTTGGAGGGGACCCTGAGATGGAGATCTTTAGCAGACAGCCACACCCTCTCACCTGGCTGGTAGGCTTGAGCGGGTCGTCTCTTACGGTCTGCCGCTTTCTTGACTCGATCCCCTTGACGAGTTAACACCTGCCGAGCGGCCGCCCAGATACGGCGACAACGACGAACTACGGCATGGGCAGAGGGCACAGAGACTTCTGGCTCGTTGTCTGCAAAAACAGGAGGCAAGTAACCAAATACACATTCAAACGGCGAAAAACCTGTGGCTGAGGTGGCCAGTGAGTTGTGGGCATACTCAACCCAGACCAGGTGCTTGCTCCATGTAGAGGGATTCTGGGTGACCAGACACCGGAGGCCGGTTTCCAGTTGCTGGTTTAGGCGTTCGGTCTGGCCGTTGGACTCCGGGTGATATCCGGAGGTCAGGCTGGCCTTGGCTCCGATGAGTCGACAGAACTCCCTCCAGAACCGGGAAACAAACTGGGGCCCCCGGTCGGATACTATGTCCTTGGGAAATCCATGAATCCTGAAAACATTGTTCATCATGGTCTCTGCCGTTTCCTTGGCGGAGGGCAGTTTTGGCAGAGCAATGAATCTAGCCATTTTGGAAAATCTATCCACCACTGTGAGGACAGTGGTGTTACCTTGTGACACTGGGAGCCCCGTGACGAAGTCCATGGAGATGTCGGACCACGGTCTGGAGGGGATGGGGAGCGGCTGTAAGAGTCCCATGCGTGACCTGGAGGACGTCTTGTTTCGGGCGCAGACCGAACATGCCTCTACGTACTCCCGGACCCCCGGCTCCATGGATGGCCACCAGAACCTCCGAGAGATGGCGAACATAGTCCTCCGAACTCCCGGATGGCAGGAAAGCAGCGAGGTGTGGGCCCAGTGGATCACCTGTGGGCGCAACTCAACCGGGACAAACAAACGATTCACTGGGCACCCACTAGGTGGCGGAGCCTCACCATTAGCCTGCTTAACCTCATTTTCTATTTGCCAGGTCACCGCTCCAACCACACAGGTTAGTGGGAGGATAGTCTCTGGTACCTTGGCAACAGGCTCGGGGTCAAAGAGTCGAGACAGGGCGTCTGGCTTGCCGTTGCGGGACCCCGGCCTGTAAGAGAGAGAAAAGGAAAACCGGTTAAAGAAAAGCGCCCACCTGGCCTGGCGAGAATTGAGTCTCTTGGCTTTTCTGATATATTCAAGGTTCTTGTGATCAGTCCAGACAATGAATGGATGGTTTGCCCCCTCAAGCCAGTGTCGCCACTCTTCCAGGGCAGCCTTGACCGCCAGTAGCTCCCGGTTGCCGACATCATAATTCCTCTCCGCTTTGGACAGCCGCCGTGACATGAAGGCGCAGGGATGCATCTTTCCATCCTGCTCTGACCGTTGAGAGAGGACTGCCCCGATCCCTTCGTTGGACGCGTCCACCTCGACCACGAACTGTCGCTGTGGGTCTGGCATGGTGAGGATGGGAGCTGAGGTAAAGCGACGCTTGAGGGTCTGGAAGGCTGTCTCCACCTCAGGAGACCAGTGAAAACGCACCTGTGGAGAAGTAAGAGCATGGAGTGGGGCAGCTATTGCGCTGAAGCCTTTGATGAACCGTCTGTAAAAGTTAGCAAAACCAAGGAACTGCTGAACCTTCTTACGGCTATCAGGTGTGGGCCACTCAGTAACAGCGCTAATTTTAGCCGGGTCCATCTGCACTCTTCCAGGGGCTACAATGAAGCCCAGGAAGGAGACGGTGTTGGCATGGAACTCACTCTTTTCAGCTTTGACATAGAGTTGGTTCTCCAGCAGTCTTTTTAGTACTTTGTTTACATGGTCTTGGTGTGTGTCAAGGTCAGGAGAGTAAATGAGAATGTCATCAAGGTATACATATACAAAATGGTCCAGAAAATCCCTAAGTACCTCATTAATCATTGCTTGGAACACAGCAGGCGCGTTGGTTAATCCAAAAGGCATGACCAGGTACTCATAATGACCGCTTGGGGTATTAAACCCCGTTTTCCACTCGTCCCCCTCCCTTATTCTGATCAGATGGTATGCGTTGCGTAGGTCTAGTTTAGTGAAAACTTTGGCCTGCTGGAGCTGGTCAAACACGGAAGACATGAGAGGAAGTGGATAACGGTTCTTTATAGTAATGTCATTAAGGGGACTATAGTCTATGCAAGGTCTTAGGGACCCGTCCTTCTTGTCCACAAAGAAGAAACCGGCACCTGCTGGTGATGAAGATGGGCGGATCAACCCCGCCTTCAGGGAGGTCCCGATGTACTCCCTCATGGCCTCCCTCTCTGGCCCAGAGACAGAGTACAGTCGGCCCTTGGGAATGGTGGAGCCTGGAATAAGTTCAATGGCACAGTCATATGGCCGATGAGGAGGGAGTGACATGGCCTTGGTCTTACTAAAAACCTCCCGAAGGTGGTGGTAGCAGGAGGGCACAGAGCTCATGTCCGGGTACTCGGAGTCTATGGTGGAGTTAGCAGAGGTAAAATTAGCCACAGTTACATCTCTCCCCTGAGTAGAGATGTCTAAACAGTCACCAACACAGTCCTCCCCCCACCCCATAATTTCTCCCGTTCTCCAGTTTACATGGGGGTTGTGGTGAAACAGCCATGGCTGTCCCAAAATCAGTGTTTGGGATGGTGATTTGAACAAATAAAAACGTATGTGTTCCCTGTGCTCGTTTATGTGCATTTTGAGGGGTTCTGAGATGTGTGTGATGGTGAAGAGTTAATTTCCATTGAGAGCTTTGGCGTTGATCGGTCTAACTAAAAGTTCAGATTTGAGGCCCAACTCCTCGGCTAAACCCCAGTCCATTAAACTCTCATCAGCCCCTGAGTCAATAAGCGCACCAAGTTCTGTGGCAGTGTGGTGTATTACCTTGACTGTGGTGAGGGTACGTGGCACGGAGCTTAAGGCAGTAAACTGACTCACCACTGTGGATCTCTTGGCTGAGCAAACAGCGGCACGATGGCCTAACTCCCCGCAATAAAAGCACCGGCCCTCCTGCTGTCGTCTCCGTCGCTCCTCTTGTGTCAGCCGAGCCCTTCCCAGCTGCATGGGCTCTCCCTCCCCTTCCATGGGAGAGGGACGACGCTGCTCTGGCAGTGAACGGCGGGGTTCCCGCCAGCCCGGTGCTTGTGTGTGCGTGGATCTCTCTGCGGATTGGCTGCCGCGTTGCTGTTGGAGTTGACGGACCCTGTTGTCCGTCCGGATGGCGAGCGCGATGAGGGAGTCTAAGTCTGAGGGTAAATCCAAGGGCACAAGAAGGTCTTGAATGGGGGCTGCCAGCCCCTTCAGGAACACATCGTACAGGGCTGTGGTGTTCCACCCACTTTCCGCAGCCAAGGTGCGGAAGTGGATAGCATAGTCACAAACTGAGTTGCTGCCTTGATTTAGTCTGCTCAGCTCCTGAGCTCTTTCCCGGTCTGTCGTGACCGGGTCAAAAGTCCTCTGTAAGGCTGCCTTAAAGTCTGTGAGTGAGTTGCAGAGTGGAGAGTCCTGAGCCCACTCTGCTGAGGCCCAAGCTTTGGCTCTACCGGTCAGGTGGGACACCATAAAGGCTATCTTGGCTCGGTCAGTGGGGAAAGCATTGGGAAACAGTTCATAATGAATAGAACAATCAATGAGAAAAGTCTTACAGAGTCCTGGTTCCCCAGAGAATTTTTCTGGTTGAGCCAACTTACAACCAGTCCCGACGATAGGCACAGCTGGGGCGGGAGCAGCTGCGGCTGCTAGAGGCTTGAGAGCTGTGGTGATCTGGACGGAACGGTCCTGGAGGGCCTGAATTTGAGCCGCGAGGTGACTCAACTGGTAAGCCATGGTTGTCTGAAACTCCTCCTGACGGGAGAGACGGGCCTCCTGAGCGCGCAGGAACTCTGCCATCTGATCAGTCTCTGCTGAGTCCATACTGGCCAGAGTGTACTGTCAGGCCTGGACATGAAGGAGGACTCAGATGCAGAGCGTAGATTCGTGTGGACTTTATTAATCCCTCTTATCCTCAGGACACGGTGATAAAATAAATGGCTATGAAATATCCTATGAGTCTAATAAGAACAAAAAACCACTCCAAAAGGGAGGGACAAAACAGCAGACACAAAAGGAAAATAAACCAACAGAAAATCACTCCAAAGGGAGGAAAAAATGCTAAGGCTAAAGATACAAAACAAAAGGCACTCTTAAAAAACAGAGGCTGAAACACACTATGGCACTAAGAACAAACTAAGAACACTATGAACACAAAATCACTCGCCTGGAGGAAAAGAAAACACTTCACAAAGAATCAGAGACAAAACTTGGACTATGGTAACTGGCTTGGGTGATCGACAGGAACGAAACACTCTGGCACAAGACAAAGGGAGACGCAGACTATAAGACACATGAGGGTAATGGGGAACAGGTGGACACAATCAGGAATCAGGGAAGACAATCAGACTAGTGACACCAGGGGAAGGGCAAGTGATCTGAAACGAGAGGAGAGTTAATTTTCAAAATAAAACAGGAAGTCACAAGACAAAATAAAACCCAGAACAAGACAAACTTCACCGCGGTGTGACATCGCTGTCAGATCAGAATCAGAAATACTTTATTTATCCCCGGGCGGGAAATTGCTTTTTGTTACAGTTGCTGCTGTATAGAAATATAAAGAAGTACTTCTGTAAACAATACAGGTAAATAGTAAAAAGCACTCTCCACTAAATTTACAATATAAATATAAATGCCAGTCCGAAGTAAATAAAGATATGGACAAATAGAAATATAAAATGTAGAATAATTTGGAGTAAAATAAAATAGAGGCGTACAATAGAATATAAAAGAAATATATAGGTGCACATCTGTTGGTTTCTATTTACTTTCATCTACTACAAACAATTATATTTCCCCATTGCAGTTGAATGCAAATAAGATGTTCTTTTTAATGGAAAATTACATTTGTCAACATTTTCAGTTGAGTTAATTTTTTGATGTTTGTTGATTTTTTAGAAATAAAAGCTAGATGTCTTTACATTTTTACAACATTTTTTTTATTTAGTTTTTATCTGCTTTAGAGGCTGCATAATTAAAGATTTAGTTAACGTTGATATTCTGTCTATTTTATTGCAAACAGTTTTTGTAAATGCTGCAAAAGGTGAAATACTGCCCAACTTTTTTTTCCTTTTTTGTTGGAGCATTTTGCCTCCAATTACAAATTGAAGCTTTAGGGTTGGCTATCAGTAACAAATATAAAAATAAATCTAAATTATCCCTAACAGATTGATTGAGCATTTCATTGAGCATCACCATCAGATCAAAATTGTCAAATTGCCCCATTCTTTGGTTTCTGACCAAATATCATGAAAATGAATAATAAAACCCCCATCATCTTTCGCTTTGTTAATTGTAAAATGTTTTCATGCTTTCTGCGGCTTTATGAACTTTATTAAAGCCAACTGATAAAGGCTGATATTATCAGTAGCCGATCATCATGTCTTATCTCTTATTTTGACCCTTTGCATGTTGAAAAACAGCATCACAACAAAAGAAAATGTGTCTGCAGTCGGCAGGACAATCCAACATGATGGTGACTGCTTCTCTCTGAACAGCTGTGTGTGTGTGTGTGTGTGTGTTGGCTGGATTATAAATCCTCTGTGTGCGTAATTGGGATTAACTGAACCTCTGGGCATCATTCTGCACAATAATCTCAAGACAAAAACTGTCATTCAAATAAATAAAACACTGCAGCCTCTCCCAACCAGCAGCTTACAGAGAGAAATGTAGCAGAATGGATACATGAAGTGAGAAAAGTGCACGAAGGGATTTAAGTTAATCTGACTTCATGAATGAATGAGCGGATGAATGGATGAAGAGGGAGATGGAGCAGCAGATTTATTCTGTGTGTCTGTGTGTGTCTGTGTGTGTGTGTGTGTGTGTGTGTGTCTGTGTGTGTCTGTGTGTGTGTGTGTGTGTGTGTGTGTGTGTCATTATAATTACATGCAGTGTTCCTGACAGTTACAGGAAAATGGAAAATAGTTTATTAGGTTAGCAGCTTCTCCGGCACGCTGTGAATGACAGGAACTATTATTCAGTAAACTAAAGGTGCATCATACCCTCCATTATTCTCTGACCTCCAGACTTCTCAGGGAAGTAAACATATTCATGCAGCATGTTGCAGACACAAGGGCACCTCGACATAAGAGAAAATGAAGAATACAAAATAAAGCATGACAGATTTAAGATGCAAAGTAAAAAGAGAAATACAAGAGATAAGGGAGAGAAATCACAATGAAAAGCATAACGCTGTAGGTGTTAAATTGATTATAATATCTTCACATTTAGAGTAAAGTGCATTCTCTAATTACAAAACGTCCTCAATTTAGTGCTGAAAGCCTGTGAACCGAAGTCCAGGTGAAGCTGTGTCCGGTCCTCCATCTTCAACCAGGAAAGAACGATTTCCCAATATAATCTCCAGGGTTCAAGTTCCAGGTTCAAGTTATCTTCTATAATAAAAATATTAAGATACCCTAAGTCTTTTTGTATTTTACTTATCTAGAAATGCTGATGCACACCTTAAAGATCTTTGGAGATGTGTAGGAGGAAATTGCCATATGCAAAGAGAAAGAAGACTCCCTTACACTCACTTACCTGCAAAAAAGATTACTGTTCACACCGTTTTTTAAGTAAGTGAAAGTGTGCAGGAGTGTTCTCTCTTTTGGCACATTCATAAAAAAAGAGCTGACAAGGAAGGAATTGTTTGTTAGTTATTTTGGGAAGTAGACTAATTAGCTTCCTTGCTGAGAGTTGAGCAGGTTGATACCACTCTCACATCTGTAATATGGTAAATATTAGGTTTACAGCCAGTTAGCTGAGTTTAGCATGAAGCCTGGAAAAAATGGGGGTAACATAATATTATTTAATGTGTAGAAATGATTTTGGAGTCTCTTGAGGCCAAGAAATAGTCAGACATATGTAGTCGTGCTTCCACAAATCGCATTTTTCAAGGTTTGCATGAGAAAAGCTTGATGGAAACAACAAAATTTGACAAAAAAATGCCCCCCCCCTCAAAAAAACCCCCAAAACAACAACAAAAAAAAACAGCAGCACCCATTGTTTTACAATGTGGAGATGGAAGTGACTGACTTCTGACAAGGATAACAAACCGCTCATTCACTGGAGTTATTGTTCTTTTGCAGACTCTGGTCAACCCAAGGTTAACGTACACAGTTAAAACGATATACGGTTTGAAAGATAAGAAGTTAGGCTCTAGTTTCACACCACTTAATCAACTGGAAACATAACATGATTATTTATATTAGGAGGTAAAGTGAAACTTTGATATAATGTTACAATGATACAGTGCTGTACTTGCTGCTGATGACGTTGGTTGTGCAAGTCACCAGAAGTTAACGCTTCGTGTCTGTACAATAGGGACAGTGTAGGAGCTGTTGTCCTTAAAGGCCTCACATATCATCTATGATGGCGCTGCTCTCACTTTTTCCTTCCGTAATCTCAGAATTAAGACTATAGTAACTTCCTGGAGTGTTTGCCAGGTTTGGTATTTACATCCTGTAGATCTGGTTTGACCACTCTGGTGTGGCCTTTTACCTCCTGTAGCAATTGTTGTACATAAAGGGCAAGTATTCAAACAATGCCATTCACAAGGCAGCCGGTTGTGCATCAACTCATGGCTGAACAGCATGTTTATCTCAGGCGGCGACCTCCAGGTCTGAGCAGTGAGGCAAACCAGGAAGTGCCTCTACCAAGCTGCATTCTACCAAAAATTCCAGCAGGGGGCACTGACGGCGGCTGCAAAAGCATTTCAGTACATTCATTTCAATACAAAATGAGAAAACTTCTCACTTGATTTATTACCTCAGACATCTTTTTAGGACAACACTATGGTCTCAATCACTTCTTCAAGACAATATGATGTTAATAGTTCTAATAATGGCCCCATTTAGAAGAAAATAGAAGATAAAGAATCATATGATTTGGGGCGTGGCTACCTTTGATTGACAGGTCACTAACGAGGCGAGCCGTCATCAGGAGAGAAGAAAAGCAATGCGTATCCACGACACTTTGTGCTTTTTAACAGCTGTGAACTTATTTGTCGTTATACGTGTTTTTTCATCCGGTTTGGTCTCATAACTTTGACCCTTTCACACTGTATTTTCACTTGATGAAAATTATTATTTCACTTAAAATGTCTTGTTCAGCGTTTGGTTGGACTAACAGACACTCCAAGGAGTCGTTATTCAGTTTTCAGGTAAGTAACGTACATTTTGTTTTTGTGTTTTGCTAGCCAAAACTAACATCCCAGCTAATGCTTCAGTTAATGCTAACATGAATTAGCACCGACTTCGCCCAGTCAGGTTGAGCTGTAGAGAGGCGTGGAGTCAGTGATCAGATCGCTCTCGCTCCTCCACAGTCCAAATATGGTCTGCTCCCCGTATCAGACACATGATGGCGATGCTTTAAATGGGCAGTCCACAAACCAACGGGTGACGTCACAGTGACTACATCCATTATTTATATACAGTCTATGGTTTATCTCCAGCCTGAAGCAGACTGGAAAATAAGAACTTTAAAATGTAATTTTAACCTAAAAGCATCAGGAGCTCGACTCTTAATGAGTCTTATGAAGTAATCTTTTACTTTATCTCACTCATGATCTCAGCCTCTAACATTATGAAAGACTTGTGGATCACCTTCTTATAAAAGATATGACAGAGACTCTCACTCCCACACATTCACGCCAGCTGTTTGTCTCTGTGGACGACTGAATGAACTCTCACTTGATGTCAACAACAGCTGGAGCGAGGACACAGACGAGCTGAAACCAGGGAAAATAAAACCCTGACATATCAAACTTTAAGAGATTAAAGTGCTGATTTGTCCTGAGAGACAGTCTGTTCTGATGCTGCAGAATTTAAGCTCTTTGCAGCACAGAAAGGCTTAAAGCTGAAAAAAAAGAGCGACCCCATGTGATGCAGGTTCATCTTCGGGGCCTTGTGTGTTTTTAACAATGGCTGCCGGCCCCTCGGGACCCAGAGAGTATTTTTATGTCACAAGTGTTTCCTGCAGAGAAATCAGAAGTGCTCCGAGCGTTTCCCAGCAGCTCTGTGGATGAGCCGGACTTCGCCTCCTGCAGATATGCTCTTTCTTTGGCTCCCACTCAAGTGTGTCTGGCTAATTATAGCAGCTCGCCACCCAGGACGGCTTCACACATCTGGTGTTATGTGCATTATTTACTCTGACGGGAACCCGCTGAACAAAGTTCACTAAGAGACAAAGCTTTGTTTTTGTTATTTAATCTGTTTTTATGCCCATAACACAGCAGAAGGTCACGTAGCTCACTCTCCATTTATTGTGAGCAGATGAAAGACATTTCATCTTAAAGCTGTCAACAACTGTTGGAGTCAAGTGCGTTTTTGAGTGCTAAAACAATTAATCATTACATTAGTCAGGACATTGCAACCTGTGCTGCTTTGATTTTGATCATTCTTGTTAAAGCTATCTCTTGTGATCACCCCAACTTTATGGAAGTTTACTCGCTGCACTGCCCCTTTAAGTCAGTTATAACGCTCTTTACTGAACATGATCGACACAGAACAAAAAAATAAAATAAAATTTACACCATCTACACTCACTATTGAAAAGAACCTGCGTCGTAACACGACTCAACATAGTATATGGCACTTATTCTTGCGTTTTGGTCTTGGTTTCTTGACTTCATCCTTGCTTTTGTTGTATGATTTCTCAAATGTTTGTCGCTTTGGATAAAAGCATCTGCCAAATGACATTGTAGATTGTAGATAAAGCATTCTGCTCCAAGTCGGAAAAAACAAGCAATTCAAAGACGTCACTTTGGACTTTAAGGACATTTGACAATTTTATCTTCGTTGTTTCTTTTCCTTCTTTTTCAGTTAATCTAATCTTCAACATACATGTGACAGAAGTAATTTTGTCCCAAATGGAATTGTTGGTTTTTCAACTGGCTGGTTAGCTCAAGTTGAAAGTCGTGGGGCATTCAGACCCGGACTGCAGGTTCGGAGATATATATACTTGTTCAATTTAGTGTGGATTGGTGGGGAAATGGTAGAGGCTGTTGATCTGTTGGTTAGTAAACAAATTAATGTCTAACAGGTGATGGTAACTGTTGGGTTAACTTATAGTTATGCAAGGTCTCGTGTATGACCCAATGCAGCGTCGCGACACTGTGTGACAAAAGGCACCGCTGACCAATCCTGAAACTTTTTTTATATTTCGTGTTGAATATTCTACCGTCAAACTTGCATAACTAACACAAGGTGGAGATCAGCAATGTTTGTCCTAAAATACAGCTGAGTTTGATGGGAATGTCAATAACTGTTGAGACATTTCACTTAAAAAATGCAAATGTCAACCTCATGGTTGCACTAGAGAAAACATCTGAGGATTCATCCTCTGGGGAACAAGAGTTTCAGCATTTCATGATGAAGTGAAAGTGGCCGACCAACTGACATTTATGTCCTTAGAGCCACAAGATCATCAACAATTATTAGTTTTAGAGTGATTTTAAAAGAAAAATGTGGTATAAAGTGAGTGAACTTGGTTCCTGGGTGGTGAAAGTTTCCAAAGAATGTGTGTTTTGCATTTACATTTACAACATTTAGCTGACGCTTGCAGAACATTTGGACCAAATTACAAAGCAGCAGAATAAGCTGAAACATTCAGATCAAAAGCAGCAGTTTATGCAAACAAACAGAAAGAAGGTGAGAGTTTGGTCACAGCCCAGTGGGCACAGACTTAATAAATAAATAAATAAATAAAATGTGCATAAACAAAAACACTGAAATAATTAGTTTTTGTTGTTCCCATTGTGCAGATGAGGCTGGTAGCGCCGTAGGGGGGACACAGTTCAGCTCAGACCAGCAGGAGGATCCTGTTGGATCGGGGCTGCAGATAATAGACTTAAAGACAGATCCCTGCAGTCCTGCCCCTCTTTTCTCAGTGAGAGCTGTAATCACTGAGCCGCTGACGTGGAAACCTGCCAGCAGATCAGTTTGTGAACTTGCTCGACCGTGATGGTCTCATTGATCGGCAGCTGTCAGCTGATTAGTCGGCGGTGGAAAATTCCACCAGTGTTTCCACCACGGAGAGGTTAAAATAGAAACCTGCACAATCAGAGTCATGAGGTCGAACACTCAGCATCACATGAAACACTCAAATATCATCATATATTAAATTTACCTCATGATGAATGTCTGATGGTCATTTTCCACCCCTGAGACAAAATCTAATGCTTCCTTTGTGTGCAATCATTATTTTATTAGATTAAATCATACAAAACTTTAAATATTTCATGACGTTAAACCAGCCCAGGCATGACTTTAATAACTTAAAGTGTCTGTTACGACCTTAGTTTGAGGTCTAGGGGTCACAGGAAGTAATATATTTGGTAAACATAAAATATGCAGAAAAATGGCTGCATGGACTCCAAGTTGAACAATTATAATATTTATTAACAGGCAAATGGAATAAACAGAGATAAGCCAACTAAGTAGCACAGAAAAAGGAAACAGTTAAATCTTCAGGGTCTTAAAATAAAGTAAATAAAATAAAGTTTTTAAGGTTTATTTCCTCATAAACTACCCAGAAACATACAGTAATATGGCTAAAAATAAATCAGTGTTAATTAAAGTGTGTGTTTGTGCCGGTGGGTGGATCTGAATGAACACAGGCATCAGTAGGAGGCCGCTGCTGACCTTTTGGTTCAGAGAATAACATGCACCTTTACCTCACAGGCTAACAGGATTGACTCGCTGACGGAGACACAGCAGCAAGGAGGAGGAGTTCACTCTCAGTTAGTCTGATTTCATAAGAAGTGACTCATCAGCTGGTGAATTACAAAACTTCCCAGGCTACAGTGAAAGACAATGTGAAAGTAAATTTAGCAAGGTTGAAATGGAGGCAAATCAACTACAAGCTTTCAGCTCTTTAACAACAAAGAAAAGTATCTTTCTACCTTGAAAAAGGTCATAATTTAAGTGCTCTATCTAAAAAGCTTCTGGTCACTCAGTTTGAAGGCTGAGTCAAAGCTGCATTTAGATTAAGTTTTACTCCATTTTAATGAAGTTAAAGTAAAAATAATGCAGTGCTTTCAACAAGAGTTTATCAGTTGAGGAGCCTGTTAAGTTTTTCGTTAAAACTTGTTTTATCAGAACCAGAATCACTGATATTGAAACCGACTTCTTATTATTTAAAACAGTCAGTATACTATTACAACATATTCTCATGCCGCAACAGTTCGTATCATTTATTATGAAATATGTTCTGATTAAGGTTGTGAAATCATCTCCATTTTAACACATGGTTCACATTATGAAACAGAACTACTTAGTAGCGTTTAGGGAAAAGATCATGTTTGGGTTAAAATGATTAAGTTCAATGGTGCTCCTTTCATACCCAATCTGGATAATATCAACTTTTTCCAATTAATCTGTTTACCTGTTTTGAGGGTGCTCTAACTTTAGTCTTTTGTTGCCCCTGTCCCAACTTTTTTTTAAATGTGCTGCTGGTATCACATTCAGAATAAGCCTATGTTTACCAAAAATTCATGAAGTTGATAAAGTAAAACATTAAATATATTGTCTCTGCACAGTTTTCCATTGAGTATATATCAAAAAAGAATTTTAAAAATTGTTGCATTGTAGTTAATTAGCATTTAACACAGCACCCCAACTTGTTTGGAGTGGGTATTGTATAATACAGAGTCGCCCATAAAGTTGGAATAATATAATATTTTTAACCTCTTTTCATGAAATTATTGTGACAATGTTTCTCAAAACTTTATTAATCAATCTCTTCCAAACATATCACAATGAAAATTAAACCACAATTAACAGAGGATTGTGTCTGAAAACAAAGTTATTCCAACTTTATGGGCGACCGTGCTCAAAGCAAATTCAAGCAAAGATTTCCCAAAGCATTCCTATTAAATGGCACCAAACATGACATATCAAGAGCAGTTAAAACAAAAGTTACACTGTCAGATTCAATCTAAACACAAAACAATAGTGATATAAATGTGTAGAGCATATTCCAACACGTGAAATCAGGCAGTTATGTTTTTCTGACATAGATTTTTGTGTATTTTGTCAAATAGTTCATCAGAAGTTTCATTCTCTTAATTTAATAAGTCTTAAGAAAGATTCCTCTTAGTTTGACGACTTAACTTTACTTGAGACATCGTTGGAAATAAGTCCAGAACTTTACCTTTCTTTCACTTTTCTGAAAGAGTCTCATAAGCTGTATACTTTTAAATCTGAATATTGTCAATAAGCCAGCAAACAAAGACCTGCGGGCACTGAGAGAGGTGAGAAGGTGCTGATGGAGCAGCAGAGCCGGTCTTCGGTCATATCTTGAATTTATTTATTTATAGAATTCTGGAGAAGGCAACATCCACAAGAAGTCACTTTGTTTCAAAAGTTCAAGATATTTAAGTTAAGTTAAGTTATTTTTGCTTTGCCAGGCACTTTGAGTCGATTTTTCTTGCAAAGCCAGCGGTATCTGCAGCAGCTCATTTACAGTAAGAAGACATTTTTTTCAGCACAGAAGGAAAAACCCAGTGAGATAATCTGATAAAGTCAGTGATGCATTCAGACATGTGGAGCTGGTGTAAACATCCTCCCTCCCTCCCTGAACACTGTCCCTAAAACATGTGTAAAAGGATTAAAATCCATCAGTGGAGAAAAACCCTCTGCTTCCATTAGCCACTCTTAATTGATTTTCCAGAGTGGAGCCCCCGTGCAGATCAGAAAAATGTCCCTGCATTAAACCCCGGAGAGCTCGAGTCCTGGCAGGAGACGCAGCGACGCCGCGGCCTCGGCCCGGACAACACCCACAGGTAGGCCGAGGAACAAACCACCAATTATGAGCGTCAGATCAGCATGTTCTGTCCCGGACCTCCTCCCTCTAACCTGGCCTGCCGTCAGCCCCCCGCCTCCGCCTGCCTCTTCACATCTACTTCACAATTACTGCCTGTCTGACGGAACGATAAGCACCGCAGCAATCAAATCAGGCTTCAGATCCGCTCCCGTGTTTCTGTACTGGGGCATGTGATCAAAACGGGATCTTAAAGTGTGTTTCAAGGGCCTCATCTGTCTCCTCCTGCTGCAGCTGCACTGTCACCCAGGAAACGGCACACAAACACTTCTGCAGAGGCTCAAGGGCTCTCCAGGCTGCTGGAAGGAATAAAAATAACCTTTGCAGCGACATTTGTGTTTATATTCTACAAAATATGTTGTGAAACTTTGTTAGGTTGAGGCACCAACATTACTTAGAAGTGGTATAACAATACATAAATCTGGATCGATCTATCGATTCAGTGATCAAAAATTCAATATAACAACAATATCTCCAACCTAAACGAACCATATTAGCGTTTCACTGGTACAGAGCAGGAGGAGTGGTCCAAAAAATAGCACACAGAGGTGTGTTCCCACTGAGTACTTTTTGGAAAGGGCTGAGTATTTTGGCTCCGCCCACTAGTTAGTTCCCCCCAGCCTCTGTTCACATACAGGTACTTTTGTAGCTGCTGACCAATGGAGTCCGAATGTCACGTAAATAGTTCTGCGACGCTTACGTGATTATTCAGCACCAATTTTGACCATGACATCGCGTGTCATCGGTGTCGCGACGCTGACAACAGACCAACAACTCCAAACAGTCGAGACAAAAACATGGAAAGAGAGGAGTTGGTTTCTTGTTCTCCATTCTCACTTCTCAGTCTGCTCTGCTTATTTCTTTTGAAATTACGCTGTTATGTTGTGGTTGTATTGAGTTCTACTCACGTCATATCCCGCCTCAACCCAAACCAATCAGCATCGACTAGTCAGTAGCAGCTCAGTAGCGGCTCAGAAAGTACCTACCCGAGGCAGGTACTTTCTGAGCCGCTAACCGGTGAAGTTGGGCAGATCTTGGGCCGATCCTCTCTCCCAAGCCACACTCATAGCGGCTCACTAGACAGAAAAATACTTAATGGGAACACTCTTTATGTCATTACATATAATCGGACAGTTCCCTGTTGTAGAAAAAAAAAGGTTGCAGTTTCGTCAAATTTTAGGCTACAAAACCTCTTCTCTAGGTTTAGGGCTAAAAGCTTCATTTTACACACACAACATTTTATAAATATTATTTATATACAGTATTGACAGTTTGGGGCCTGACAATGAAATACTGAAGCCCACAGTTAACCTTTAAAATATCAGATATGACATTATTTATTTACATACTGATATCTGTTATGTTATTTTTACTGCTCTTTTTGATTTTTTTAATTCTAGCTTTTAGTCTAGTTTTTTTAATTAATATAATCTTATTTGTAATTTATTTATTTTATTTAACTTGCTTTTACTAACACTAGTTCCTTTTCTTTATTTTTTAAAAATATTTATTTACATTTTTATATTTTTTATTTATTTAGTGCAGTTTTAAATTTGCAAATGAATAACAAGATTTTATGGAAAAAATATACTAATAATACTACTACTACTACTAATAATAAAATAACCAGCAGCATTGTTTTTATATGATAATACAAATGAGCACTGAATAAAGTGAAGTGGGTCCAGTACAAGGGGAGAAGCAGCTTTTTCAGAGTGTATCAGAGTGTTTTTCCACCTTCCAGTATTTTGACATTTCCTCACCCTCAGGTGTTTCAACACGTTCTCTGCATGTGACGGAACAGAAACCCATAAAACCTCATTCATCCTGCCGACTGAAACGTTTCACTCTCAAAGTGGAAAAACAACAAACATGATAACCAACCCTGGTATTTTTATGAGCTTGCATTTCACGGATGGGGAAGTGGAATTCAATAAAAATGTGCCAACAAAACAATCATCACCTCCCTTTACGGGCAGTAATCTGTTGAACTGCTGCCAATGTTTGAGTCGACTACAATATAACTCCTGTTGCTGATCATAAAAATGCTCTTATCGCTAATGCCACCGCTTTGCGTTGTGAAATAACTTTTTGTGTGTTCGAGAACAAGACATTTTGATCCACTTGTACTGTAAACACTCAGGAGTAACATAGAACACTGTAGGTTGTGAAATCCAAACACAGCGTGAGGCGTCCTGCTGAGTAATGCTGCTCAGGACACAATGACTCTAAGATAAGAGTTTTTTTTATTTATCCTTACTCCTCGCTGCATGTTGGTGGATTTCCCACCACTGGTGCAGGGACATGACGCTGAGATGTGAGTATTTGCAGAGTCATGAAGCCGGGACACGCTGTGTCATGTGATAAGGCTATTAGAGACGGATCTGGCCTCCTTAAATAACCTGGATTTAATCGGTGCCATTGAGTGTAAAAGAGACATGAAAGGCTGGTTGGGCTGGTGGAGGAGGAAGGCATGAGTGGGGTGATGTGGTGCCACACAGGAGGAGGAGGAGGAGGAGGAGGAGGAGGAGGGAGACGGTAACAAAGAAGGCTGAGTCTGAATCACAGAGAGAGAACATCCTCAGTGCATGTGCAGCGTTAAGAAGCTGACTCAGTCTGCATGCTGGGAAAATCATGTACTGGACCACTTCTTAGTGTATGATCCATCTCCTGAATTACATCTGTGCACGCACAGCTACAGGCACAGAGGTATCAGTACAGTCATGGAAAAAATTATTTGACCACCCTTGTTTTCTTCAGTTTCTTGTTCATTTTAACCCCTGGTACAACTAAAGGTACATTTGTTTGGACAAATATAATGATAACATTAAAAGATGTTTAGCTACAGTTTAATAAACTAGTGAAGTGACACAACAGACACATTAGTCATGCAGTGCAGAATTAAAATATATAATTGTAGAAGATTATTTCACATTTTTGTGAAAGAAGAAGACAAATCTTTTACGGAAATACTCCACAAAGTAAGTAAATAAAATTATCAGCAGAATGTACTACTGTTATCTTAGACTTTTATAGTATTTTCATTCTCCAGGTGTATTGCTTGTTTATAGGCTATGCAAAAAAAACTGTACAAGTATCTCAAAATTGTACATAAGTACAGTAATTGAGTAAATGTAGTTACATTCCACCGCTGGCTGTTTTTCAACTCAGACAGAAAACCTGGAACCTGAGATGTCTGTTACACACTGAAGAACTATTCTGTTATCAGTCAAATGTATTCAAGATCTTACAACTAAGTAAAGAAGTATAAATATCTAGATATACTGAATGTAAAAGTACTTATTATGCAGAATAATGATGCATTCATTTGTTAGCCTCACTTATGTTGCAGCTGGTAAAGGTGGAGCTAATTTGAATTATTAAAAAAAAAAACCCTGAGTAGCTTAATCCATAAAAACACCTCATTATTTATTAAAGTTACTAATGAGTCAAAAGTGCAAGATTTGCCTCCTAATTGTTGTGGAGTAGAAGTATAAAGTACCTTAAAATATAAATAATTAAGTAAGGTACAAGTACTTTAAAAGTGCATTAAAGTCTAATACTTTATTTACTAATAACAGCAGTTAAAAGCGTTAATCATGAAAAAAGAAGCAGGATCATGGCGACATTATGGCCCCGCTCCTCCTCCACCGTGTGGGAATTAAGTTTTTCACCTCATTTCAGCAAACGGGGATCAGGTGAAAAGGATTATGTGCTCATTAAACCCCCAAAGTCCGAATTAAACCTCAATTATCCTCAAACTCTGAAACCTCGCAAAGCCCCTCAGGTTGCTGCTCCGTTTCGTAAGAGAGGCCGGCGGCTCCTGGACCAGCTGGAGCCTCAGCTGCACCTCGACGCTGACGGAGGATCCAGATCAGACTGAACCGTGGGTCCGCATCAGACCGCCCCGGCACACAGACCGGAGCAGAAGGGGCCCTGCCAGCCAACATTAGAGTCAAAACAGAGACAGAGCTGCAGCTTCATTAGATTAGGAGACAATTATTGTTCAAGAAGATGGGACAACTTTACGTATCAGATCCTGAAACAAATCCAATCAAAACCCAAACAGAAACATATTTTAATGAAACAAAAACACAAATGTTTTGCATGTTTGAGGATTATTTAATTATACGAGTCATTTATCAAGCAAAAAGTCTAAAATATTTTCCAATGTGAGGATTTCCTGCCTTTCCTTTTTCTACATTCAAGTCGGTTTTATTTATAGAGCCCAAAAACACAAACCACAACTTTTAAAAATATATTAAGATTTAATTTTTTCGTGTGTTTTCGTGTGTTTTCGTGTGTTTTCGTGTGTTTTCGTGTGTTTTCGTGTGTTTTCGTGGCGAAAAAAGCTGTTTGAATCATGATGTCATGTTGTCCGTCCCAATTTCCTTTTAGGAAACTTCTTTAAATTTGACACAAATACTGCTTCCGAATGTACCTGTGGTTCTGAATAAAACTGATAAATAACACTACAGGTAAGAGGAAAAATCTGCATTTTTAATTTCTCGGGCAAACTTTTTTACTTAAGTAAAGAATCTATTGATGTATAACCCTTAACGCTGACCCCATCACAATGTAAAGGAATAAAATATCCCTCTGTATTTTTGAAAAAATAAATAAATAAAATTTGCACAAATGTTCAGGATGATCAGATTAGATTTTTGAGGTCAAAGGTCAAGCTCTCTGTGACCTCAGATAATATGTATTTGGCCCTCACTCAAGAATGCAGACACTAATAACAACACAATTTCACACAGTTATCTAATAGGATAAAATCATGGATGTATGAAAGGAAATGCAAAGCAAACTTCCGAATCTCCTGGATCCTCTGCCTCTATGGGCCAGTGGAGTAAGTGCACTAGAGACTTCTGTGCACTTAGTTAGTCTTCTAACTTCCAGTTCAGCACTCTGCTAACTATTTTTTTTTTGCATTTTAATGCTTTATTGGATAGTGACAGAGAGAATGGAAGGGTAGACATGCAGGAAAAGGACCTTGGGTCAGATTTGAACCTGGGCTCGCTGCAACAAGGACTCTGAATGTTATCGGATCAAATTAGTCAAATTCTGACAGTAAAACGACTAATTTCAGTCAAAATAATTAGCTGAATTACAGATGCCTCTTTTCCAATGTAAGTCTAAGGAAAAGAGTCTTTATGGGCCCAAAATAGAGTCTAATTTTAAACCTCTTCCCTGCATACTGACACTTTATCTACCACAAAGTTAATAAATAATGGGAAAAAAGGTATTATTTGCAGCCTTTATGAACTATTAACTGCAGGACAAGGTGACATCTCCTGGAGCTCTGCCATGTGAGTCAGCTGATACAACATCACACTCAAACAAAGACATTATTCACATGCCGACTCAGTGTGTTCTAACGCCGCTTACATAACTCTCACCCAAATCTTAAAAACAGGAACACGCTGCATGTTTACATTGTGCAGAAAACTGAGGACATAAATAAACAAACAGCTGGAGCGAAGGTGCGTTACGTGAGAAAAGGCTGTGCGGGCGGACTCTGTGCCTCCCTGCTGATCCTCAGGGTGTCACCTTGATCCAAATCAGAGAGCAGTGACGACATTAAGAGCAGCGAGTCACTGAGCTGTCTGCAGGTTAAAACACCTTTAGGTAGATTACTGATCTGGTTTGGTGATGTGGAGTCGAGGCTGCGATCAGGTCAATCCTCTGACGTCTGACGCAAGTTTGATTCAGCACCCTGTCGCCCTTCAGCAGTGCCTCTAGCTCTTACTAGACTTTTATTAACACACTCTCACTTTATATGTAGCCGTTTGATAGAATATATAAATAATGATGAGTGCAGCTTTAATCTCACTGGCCTCGAGATATTGAATTAGACGCTGAATTTGCATGTTTTTTAAAGCAGCTACGAGGAGTTTTTGACTGCTTATGAAGCAGTCTTAATCTAACATGATGCCTCTATATTGGTCATATTTATTTAGGTCACCAAATAGATTTGCAGAATTTCCTTCATAGTGCAAAACTAAACCTGGTATGGTTAAGAAATTGTACTTAAAGTATCAAAAGTACTTGTTATGCAGATTGTTATATCTTCCAAATATATTATTGGATTATTTTTATTGATGCATTTATGTTAGCAGGTAGGGAGGTATGGTTAATTTTAACTTGTTTTTATACTGTTATGGGGCTACACAGGGGTGGGCAATCTTTACTAACAAAAGAGCCATTGTTGGCCAGAAATAATGGAATGGAGCCACAAACCTTATTTTGGACCTTACAATGAAGATAAAACAGCCTACTAGGTCCAAATTAGCCTACCAATATACTTATTACTTTACTTATAGGTCATAATGAGCATTTATTAATATGATTTTGTCAGAATGCAGTGAGGACCCGAGTGCAAATGAGAGGCTGGACACCAAAGAAATGTCTCAAAAAAGGGAAACACTAAACAAGACATGGCCGTAGACTTTTGTAAGCATTTTAGTTGTTGAAACATTTTTAATGCCGTATATAAGCTACACATTTTTACAATTTTAGAATACAAATTGTTTTGGGCCTACACCAATGATGAGTTAAAATTAAAATGTCAGGACTTAATTCATTTAATTCATTCATTCATTTGTTTCGTTTCATATAATTTCGTTGTCACAGCCACAGGGAGCCACTATAGACGGCCTGAAGAGCCTCATGTGGCTCCAGGGCGGCGGGTTGCCTACCCCTGGGCTACACACTGGTTTAGTGCTTAGCACTCTTGCCTCACAGCAGCGGCTCTTCGGTGTGGAGAAAAACATGCACTTAGGTTTAATTGGTGACTCTAATTGGTGTGAATGAGAGCGTAATTGTCTGTCTCTATGTGTCTGCCCCTGGTGACCTGTCTAGGGTGTACCAGCTGAGCTGGGATCGGCTCCAGCCCCCCGAGACCAGAGTGCGGATAAGCGGTTGAGGATAATGAATGAATGAATGAATATACTGTAATGTGGTTTTAGTTAGTGGTAGTTTAGTAAAAAAGTCATAATCATTTTGAATTGATCATATTTTTCCTGTTAAATCTCGACCTCAAAAGTAACTAAAGCTGTCAGCTCAAATGTAATGAAGTAAAAAGGACAATATTTGCCTCTAAAATGTAGTGAAGTAGAAGTATAATGTTACATAAAATGGAAATATTCAAGTTAAGTACAAGTACCTCAAATTTGTACTTAAATACAGTACATGCGCTTCATCGAGGAGCAACAAAGTCTGGTAACTTTCTAATTTTACTCAATTTTCCAGAATTTTTTGTTTTTTTATCATCTTTTTTGTCATAATTATTGATGGATACTTCTGTGGAGATAAGAGTTTATTCAAGAGAAGAGCTTTTTTTATTGAAACTGAGCAAGTCCGGAGGACACCATAACCCTATTACCAAAAAAACAGCAGTGGACGGCTCCTCTCAGATTTAAAAAAATCCTTCACACCTTTCCCCTCGGGGATGAATAAAGTAATTTTGATTTGATAAGTAAATGTAAATGTACTACTAGTTACATTACACTACTGGATGTATGAATACCTTGCTTATTCTGCTGCCCCCGCGACCCGGCCCCAGATAACAAAATAAATGGATGGATAATTAAGTGTATCTACCGGGAAGCTGATGTATCTAAAATATCCACTGACGTCTTTGATGATGTAGGTATATGGGGAAAAGTCTAATTGGGCCTCATGGCGTCACATGATGGACACGGAGCTTGTAAATCCACAGTTTAGCCACTATGAGTACTTTGAGTTACATCTCTTGTATGAAAAGTGCTCTAAAAATAAAGTGTATCATCTTTATTACATTCTGCAGGACATGATCTTGCTGTCCTGGTAGCAACCGGCCTGTTTTATTATTAAATAACAACTGATATGGGAGTAAAACTCATTTTTGGAGAAGCATTTTTGTCATTGAGCTATTTTCAGATCCTGCCCAGAGGCTGATTATCTGATTGTTCAATTATTTCAAGCTTGGCCTGAGCAGTGCTGTTTATGTTGTTGTTGGTATTGTGCAGACTCTGTCAGGATTATTGCCGGGACACGCTGGAAATAGGATTATATAAAGAGATCAAATCGTGATAAAACTACAGTTGTTTGTTTGATGGAGACTTCGGAGACAGCACGTAAAAGATAATGTGGCCTTTTTCTTATTTGTAGCGTCAACAGCTGCAGCTTCGGCTGGCTCCACTTTTGTTTTTATGAAATACACAAACTTTCTTTAAACCTCAGAGTCTCCCGCTCATGCAGACAGCAAGGACAGCTCATGTTTGTGTCTAAACACAGATTCAGATTGTAATGTTTTTGGGTTCTTCATCAGCATTCACAGCACGTCAGCTGGGCGAGCGGTCAGCATCACGGCAGGAAAACAAAGCTGAAATTCATCGCGGCCGTCTGGTGATGGTGCAGGCCACGACAGACGGCCCAGCAGAAGTCTGTTCCTCTATGGTTTGTATTGTTGTACGCAGCAATGCAGTCTGAGTCATCGACCACGAGCGTCCTCCTCATGGCTGCCAGCACCCACCAGCAGCGGCTGTTCACAGAAGCCCTCCTACATGGAGACGGTCTGTGGCAGTGTTTAAAAAACAGTTTTCCCATCACTTTATGTGTCAGTGGTGTCATTATAAGATCTTGCATAACTAATTTGGAAATCTGTTACTTGAAAAACCCTTTCTTTTAAGAGATCAGATTTGTAATAGACAATTATTGTAGCCAAAATAATCCAAAATAAAATCACATTATCTATAAAAAAAAAAAATTGAAATGGAAAAATGCTATCAGTCAAATTAATCTGTTTATTGTGCTTTTTTTTTAATTTGGTGAATAAGATTATACTTAAAATATGAGTGTATGGAGATGGAGGGGAATCTGTGCCCATAAAAATAAAAGAAGGTGAGAACAGAAATAAAGAAAAATGATTTAAGAGGCTGAATTATTGTTACGGTATTTAAATTAAAAATTGCAATTTCTCAATCAACCACTTGAAGCTGGTTCCAAAAGTGAGTCAATCCTCTTGGAGCCCTATGTTAATATGCCAACTTTACAGCTATTTTTGGGGTAAGTAGCCTAAATGTTTATGCAGTGGAAACAGTTTTAGTGTTCAACCACTTATATGGATAAAAAAAACTCTTGCATAGATAATTTGCTTATAATAACCAAGTTGTCCACTTAAAGTGTTCATTTTGGGTGTTTTTTATATTCAACATGTGGAAAAGACATGTAAAACTTTTATTGTTTTACTTTTACTTTACTCCCATGATGCTTTGCCTCACAGTAACCTGTCTGCGTTTTCAAACTTCCGGTTCAACATTAGTAGCCTAAAGGTTTATTTTCAGGCCTGTTTAAAAATGCACTGAAACCACCACCAACCTGTGGTTTAGAAGCCTGCCCTACTGACTTGACTTTTTTTAAACAGCACAACAATAGCATGATTATAATTTGAACTACAGTAAATTGTACTTTCTGTACAGTCGACCTCCTGTTCTGCATTATTGTGGATATGATTTACACACAGTAATATAATTTAATTTGTACGGTAATTTGAAAGGGGTTTGAAACAGCTGTACTGTCAGATTCAGTAAATAGTAAAGCTTTCCTTTCACTCACTTTATTCATGTAATAAATATAGAAATGTCCATTAGATGTAATCTTCATTAGATATAAAGGGGGGGAAATGGCTATAATAATAATAATAATAATAATAATCGTTCACTTCTTGTGACCCGGACAGATGTGATCATTATAAAACATTTCCACTATTTTTTTTTTGGTATTTGCTGGGTATTTTTGGGAACTGATGTACTCTCATCTTATGCCAAATTGCTCATTGTTATTATGACTGACTGTAGATTCTCTTTTCTATAAGGCCCCTGCTGTGGTTTCAGCGCCCTCCAGTGTTTTTACACTAAACTCCATGTGTTGCATAAACCCTGATGAAGACCTTTTGTTATTGCTTTTATGCTTGAAAAATAAATGTATAATATTATTTCACCTGGAGACAGGGTGGTTTGATTTTCTTGTTAGAATTAGGCATTTTTATTTATTTATTTAGTATTGACCTTAATTCCATTACACACACAAGAACTATGGAAAGTCAATATTAAAGAAATAAATATACCTAAAAAATAAATGTAAACATTTAATGAACTACTTTTATTTATTTCAACAAACTGAAAGTAGTCCATTTTAAAAGGAAATGTATATATTTATTACCTCATTTATTTATTGCAATATTTGTTTTATAGCCATATTTATTTATTTAATAAGCCAATTTATTTATTTGAATAATTAATTAATATTGACTTGAATAGCATTTTACAAAAAAGAACTATTAAAAGTCAATATTAAATAAAAATAAATTAATATGCCTACTAAAATAATTGGATGTGAAAAAGGTGGAAAAAATATATATAATAGTACATGATTATTTTTGTTTATTTTTATTTCAGGGTACATTTATTTCACGAAGCTAAAAGTAGTCCTTTAAAAAAAGTACATTTATTTATATATTTATTCGCCTCATTTATTTATTTCATAGGCCTATTTATTTTATGTATTTATTTAATATTGACCTCAATGTCATTATACACAAAATACATATTAGAAGCCAGTATTAAATATATGTGTGTGTATATATATATAATCATTATTTTTTTAAAGTTATAAATGTGCTTATAAATATAAAATACATGTATTCTATATTTCCTCATAAATTAATAATTTTATTTCATAAAAGCAGTGCTTCTAAAAATGTATTTGTATATTTATCGCCACATTTATTTATTTTATAGGCCTATTTATTTTATGTATTTATTTATTTAACATTGACCTCAATGTCAATATACACACAACAAATATTAAAAGCCAGTATTAAATATGTGTGTGTATATAATAATAATAATTATAATTATTATAATTATTATTATTATTTCTTTTTAAGTCACAAATATGCTTAAAATATAAAATACATGTATTCTATATTTCCTCATAAATTAATAATTGTATTTAATAAAAGTAGTGCTTCTAAAAATGTAAATGTATTTGTATATTTATCGCCACATTTATTTCCCTCTCTAATAAATGAGAGTCTGTTTCAGACTCCGGTCCAGCTGGTGGCGGCTGTGTGCTTCATAGTCCGCAGATCTTTGGGTTTTCTGACGGGATCGCGTTTCCGGTGCTGGTCTGCGGCCGCGCTGATCAAACTAAGCTAATGGGAAAACCACCGAAACTTGCAAAATAACATGACACAAAGCATACATATAACATGAACGGTATCCTCACATATCAGCGGAAGGGAAGCGGGTCAAATGTTCACTGTTGTGTCCCGATGTGTTCCGGTTCGAGTCGGTATAACTCGGAGTTGAGCTTCCACCGCTTCCCGAAAGACCCAGAACTTCGTCTGAAATGGATCCAGATAGTGGGGATTGACTCCCTGTTGGTAACCAGTCACACCAACGTGTGCAGCAGACATTTTCGCAAAGATGAAATTCGCATTACAAATAAAAGGAGAAAGTTAAAAATCGGGACCATTCCTTCTAAATTTCAATGGAACAACTTCAAGAAGAAGAAGAAGCGGTCCAAGGTCCAGCAGCGCCCCGTCCCAACTCCACCAGCCTGGACCGACTTCACGGAGTTCACAGACATCCTGCAGCAGACACAGGGCACGGCGGGGACACCGTTTGCGGACCATGAGTACTGTGTGCCCATTGACAGTGATGCCGTGGACAGTGAACACTATGACGGTATGTTACAGCTGCAGGACCTGCTGTTAAAAGACCCCTGTGGGCTGCAGAGGTTTGCTGGGTCACCTGAAGACATCCAGTTTTACACCAGGTAAGAGACAGACTGCAGACACCACTGAGAGATGATCCTGCTCATGGTGATTAATTTCAAAGGTGTTTATGGTGCTCCAAGAGCCACCAAGGCTATTCTGTCAACCAGAGGCTGAATCTATTCTTTGGGGCTGCAGGATATAAGGAAAATATCGTCACCCTGTTCAAATAATATAAAAATATAATTTTTTTTTTTTCAAGTTTTGCATGGAAACACAAAAAACTCCACCAAAAGTGTGACATATGACATTTATTGATCATTTCACTCAAACAGGATGTAACAAAGTATGGCTATTGGCATAGTAATAACACTGTGTGTAAATTATGTAAATTGGCAAATTTTTGAACATTCCTTTGTGACTTAAGCAAGATATGGTAACACTTTATTTTGAAGGTGTCTACATAAGAGTCACACAAGCCTGTCAGAAACATGACATGACAAGTATCATGAGCATTAATGTTACTTCAAAGTGTCATTCATGTTCATGACACATCCCATGTCATGTTTATGACACGCTCATGTCACTCTTATGTAGACACCTTAGAGCAAAGTGTTACCAATATTAGTGTCAACAATAAAACACTGATAAACTAAACTGATAACTAAACAATCTCCCTCTAGCTCTTCTTTGCTGGGTTCTTATCTGATGCCTATGAATGTGGCAAATTATCAAAGAAGTGATGATCTTAAAGGGGTGAAATCACATGATCTGGTCAACTGAGGATGTAGGTGATTTTACCATAGGTGGACAGCATCATGAGGAGATGATTTAGGGAAAAAAAAAAAAAAGGCAATTATTTTAACAGTGTGACGATATGCACCATTATTGGATTTTTATTACGGGCAATATGTACCAGTGCAATATTTTGCAATAAATTGCAGGAGGCACAGTATGTGTATGTTAAAGGTGCTGTACACAACATTCAGTACATTAATAATGGGTGCAATTCAGATTTATTGTTCAGCTGATATATTGGCCTATCATAGACATTTTGGTGTGAGAATTAAGTCACTGTGTGTTTTAAGCTGAGCTACTCTGTTCTTTGTTGACAACAAATTGTTGGCCACACGTGTGTAAGTGACTACTAGGGCTGCACGATTTGGGAAAAAAGTCATATTGCGGACAGTATTGCGATTTCAATATAATAAACAAATGGTATTACTGTTTGGTTATCCAGGAAAATGCACAGATTACTGATAACTTTGAAATGTGTATTACTCAGCTCACACATACAAAGGTATATGTTATGGCCATACAAATACAAAACACAAAAAACCCCTGTACAATACAGTTTTCAAAATAGAAATAAATATATTTTTGAAAAGGTATTTTTGTCAAATATTTAACAAAATTAAATAACTCAATAATTATTTTTCAAAATAAAGCCATTTTGCAAACTTATTGGGCTTCTTAATGGTTCAACTAAATAAAATAAATAAAACACTAAGAAAATATTAACACTTATTAAGACTACATTGACATAAAAACTGCTGAGAGGCATCCTGTAAACAGCTTTTTCTTGAAATGACACTACTGTTGATTTAAAATAAATATGATGCTTAAACTGTCTTATGTCTGTCTTAAACTGTCTCTTAATGATATTCATATAGTATATCATAACGACTTTCATATCCTCTTACTGAAAAGGTTCCAGCTATCACTTTTCAAAGTTTTTTTTGCCAAAAACAACAGTATATTCACTTCAAACTATGCCTTCATTTTTATTCTTTTAAAGATTTTCTTCCTATGATCATCTGATGGCATTCTGGACTCTCATTGAACCGGCGACGTCGATGGTACGATCCACAGGAGAAACCCCCGCTGTGAAAGAAGAGGATTCCAGCGAACCCACGATAGTAAGTACACAGCTGTCCCTGTAAAAATCACCAGTTATAAGTCATAACAGTTATAGAGATATAAGTGGTGGCACTGTCCTTGTTTACGTTCAGCTGAGCAGCAACACCACAGGGTTATTTAACTGCAACATCATCATGATATTAATGCACTCATGAAGCAGCCGTGCTACACTGCTGCAACATGTGAAAAGACAAAACGCTGCAGGTTATTTAGGGCAAAGGAAAAGTTACAGTACCCCAAAGAATGTAGAAGTGCCAACAAAAGGCATATACTCAGGGTTCATACAAAGTCTTGAAAATGTTGTAAATGCTTACTTTCATCTGCTGAATTTTAATATACACCTTGAAAAATGCATGATTTAAAAAAAAAAAAATTTGTTTTCATCTACACAATCGCTTATGTAAACCAAAAATGTTAAAATATTTTAAATGAAACACTCCTATCATCTAATTTCTTTGTCTCCTGGTATTTTACAGCAGAAAAACATACAATCACAGTTAATATGAACAGATGCAAAGTGTTAATATACATTGATTGGTGTGGGTAAAAAAACAAAACATTTATTTCCATACAAACATTGACAACCCTGATCATGAAGAAAAATAGATGGCAAAAAAAAGATGGGACTCATGGGATGTTTTCTCATGTATTTAAGCCAACTTCGATTCCTTCTGCAACCGATCAATATAGTAACATTTATTTCTTACAATTTCATTGACAATAAAAGTTTAGATGTGATGATAAAGGCTTTGATAGTCTGAAAATCTTTGGTTAAGGTACCTTGAAAATGCTTGAATTTTACTCTTTTATACCAATCATGCCTTTTTTTCCACTCCAGAAACTTCTCCCCATCGATGAGTTTTTCCTGTTTTTGAACTACTTGTCAACGGGATGCACCCAGAGGGAGCTTGGCCACCGATTTAACGTCCGCCGCACCACAGTCAGCAGGATCATAATAACGTGGGCCAACTTCCTCTACTGCGTGCTCGGCTCTGTGCGCACCTGGTTGACACCTGAGAAAATCCAAGCTCACCTTCCTCATGAGTTCATCGACCACGCAGACACCCAGGTGATCATCGACTTCACAGAGCTGCGCTGCCAAACGCCTTTTTCCCCTCTACGTGAGAGTGAAGACTCCTCCTCACACAAGTCCCTCTGCACCCTTAAGGCCATGGTCGGCATGGCTCCACACGGCGCTCTCACCTTTGTGTCGGCGGTGTATGAAGGCTCTGTGAGCGACCAGGAGGTCTTCAGGCAGTCGGGCATTGTCCCTCTCCTGTCCCCCGACATGGCGGTCATGGTTAACGAGGGCGTCCGAGTCGATGACCTCGTCCCCGGCAGAGTCCACCAGGTCGCCTTTCTGTCTAGAACGAACCAGACGCTGGTACGTGATGTTCCTGAGACCGAGTCCAACGCTTCTTTGAGAGACCATGTGGAGACGTTAATCCGGAGAGTCAAGGAAAACAAACTGTTTGACACTGAGATCCCTCTCTCCATCTCAGGGAGCATCAACCAGTTATTCACTGTGGCCTGTCTCCTCACTAATTACCAGAACGGACCTCTGGTGGAAAATAGGCTTGGGCGATATGAAGATATTACGGTATATCAGAGTTTTTAGATATCCCAAAGTTATGATGTTCAAAACAATCAAAAACAAGCGGAGATGCTGTATTGAGGTGAGGTATTGCAGCGCACCGTGCCTGCCACCAGAGGGCAGTCTCTGCTGGTGGAACAGGCAGCTGAGCCGAAACATATGGTGGTTAGTTATAATCTAAAAACATGGTCTGATTGTTCTGTTCATCTGTTCCAACAGATGCTGATTACAAATAATCACCTGCTTCTCATGGCTGATACCTGTAAAATAACCAATCATTTTACATATTTGTAACTCAAAAATAAGTTTGAGTTATCTGCAGATTGGAGGGTAAAAAAAGACTCAGATGTAGTGAGAAAAGATGGATACTTTAAATTATATTCTACAGCTCTGACTGAACCAAATCTGACCGACACAATAATGGTTAAAACAACAAAAACAGCCAGACTCTTCTAATGTTGATTTATTTTATCTAGTAAAATACATCAAAAAAACTTCACAAACATGCTTTAGCTTTTATAGAGCATTTTTGCCTGAGATTTCTAATTGCTTACTTTGACATAATCTGTCAAATCAGACGTGTTCATGTAATAAGTACAATGTTAAACTGCAATTTGGCTTTTTTATTATCTCTATTTATTGCCTCTTGTTTCTGAATAATGCACATTAATATAAATTTTCCACATACATCACACATCCCTAGAAAATAATCAACAGCAACAGCCTTATCTGCACCTTTTAAAATGCTGTTCTCCATCATTTATACTAGTTTATATCACCTGTTGCTGAGTCATCTGTTTACTGTGTAAATGTTGCTGCTACATACTAAAGACAAAGTGTACTGTTTGCTGTTTATGTTAAATATTGGGCAGTTTGTTACGAATGACTCACTTGTTGTGACAAGTTACAATCAAGCCATTTTAGTGTTACATATTAGAGTCGGCTTTGGTGATTTTAATTGTACTGTAGTTTGTTAAAAGTCAATGAACATAAAAAAACTATTTGTCTTGATCAGAGTCTGTTTATTTATCTGTATCGCATTACTCAAAAAACAACAGTGATTTATTGTACATCTCAATATTTACTGTGTTGACTTTTAAAAAAAGACGTTAATTGCACTTCTGCATGCAGAGAAAAAAAAGTCTGTTCTCTTATCACTTGAATCATCACTGTCTCTCACTATATATGTCTCTATTGTCACTTTACCTTTTTATACTCTTACTGTTTCACAACTATGTATATACATATACAGCATATTTATTACATCTCACTGAGCATTGAAAGCCTTACTATTTAGACTGTTTATTCATTGCAATTACTAATTTATATTTCTTTATTTCATATTGAATTTCATTTGTTTTTTAACATGCATTATTTAACTTTGAATTTTTTTTTCTCATGATCTTTTTCTTTCTCAAACATAGTTTTTGAGATTTTCATTACCAAAAACTGCTTTTCTGTGTTTGTTCTGTATGTGATAAATAAAATAACTTGATATGTGTTGAATCAGAGTGTCTTTCTCTGCACACACAACACAGTCACACCACTGTGTCCCTGTAATGAGTAGCTGACCCTGCACGTGTCATTATGCTCCAGTATGCTGTTTGTATTTTAAGGTGTGGGTGGTTGTAAGAGGTACTTTTCCATACTCAGTGTATCATCTCCAGACCGAAGACAGAAGCTAAGCAATGTACCACTGTGGATGGGGGCTGCAGAAAAAAACATTTTAACCAACTAATGATCAATTTTCTGTTTAAGTATATGCTATATTTAGAATATTTTCATTGCCATTATGTGTTTTGATATTATTCCTCTTGTTTTTGTTTTTTTCCTTGTATAAAAAAATTATATATGCCCCGTGGTTTTCACTCATAAATTCACACAGTTTCAATTGCAAGGAGAGAGCGAACGTTTTGTTATTCTCAGTTGGAACTCAGTTAATACCAATCAAACATAATCTTTTTTATGATTTATTTTATATTCTTTGTTCTGCATGTTGAGCTGTTTATTTTATATTGGTAGATTTTTTTTTTACTTTAACAACTCCCATTTCTGAGTATATAATTTAAAAAAAGTGTTTTTTAAAGTATATTTTATTTTTTCATTCAGTCATATTTTTTCCATTTCATAGGCATTTTAAAAATATATAGATTTTGACTTTAACAACATTTTTTTCATCTTTGATGTGTTGCTGCCCCCTGCTGGGAGACCCCGTGCATAAGGTTTAAAAACGTCACATCCGGGCAGTATGTTCAGTTGAACTCACAGCGGTTGAGCAGAAAGGTACGTTTGATCAATCCGTTTCCATCTAACTTAATTTACTGAATTTGTAAAGTTTCTGACTTAGTAGGATTGTATTTAAAGGAGTAATGTATGATATATGGTCGTTTTTTGTCGGGAAATGTTGTTTTAAATGGTTGAAATTGACATAAATGTGGCCGATCAACTTCTGCTGTCAGTATCAGAAACGAATGTGTTTAACAGCCGTTATTTGTCTATTTTCTAATGTTTACAGACCAAAGAAGCTGTGTACACCATCCAGCATCAATATGGAAAGGTAAAACTGTTATTTCGTTTATTTTAATGTTTATTTTGGCCACTTGGGCAGCAGTAGTGTAGTCTCCCAGCCCATGTGAGTCTGCTGGTTGGTCAGACAGGAAAAACATTCAAACACTTAAGTTTTATACTTCAGAGAGACTTTTCTGTATTATATGCTGTGTTCCAATACCCATACTTACCGTACTCACTGTACTTAGCTTGAGTACGCAGGGTGTTCCGATTCCGATCGCGGTGAAAAGAAGTGTACCTAAAGGACCCGGATGTTGTACTCATAACGGTCAAAACGTTGAGTGTGGAACGATGTACACTATACGCACTCAACGGCTGCCATCTTGTCTACGTAGCGGAAGAGGCGGAGCCAGGCAGAGCCGCTCAGCTCGAAAAAAATGTTTGTAATGGCGGCCGACGACGCCGGCGCATTTTCCACATTTGCTGCGTTAATGGAGCCATATTGCCGGATTGTAGAAGTAAAGATTAAACAACACAAAGGATATTTTTTTCGCCGTTTAAAGCCGGAAGTTTTTCGCGGGTGACGAGCCGCGGCGGCCGTCGCGAGCGTCATTTCCGGTAAGTGCATCACGGAGTATTAGATTTGGAACAACACTCACCTGCTGAAATCTGTGTACCTTGTGAGTGCGGATAGTGTACTGCATTTAAGTGTACTCATGGAAGTATGGGTATTGGAACACAGCAATAGTTATTCTGCAGACCTTATCCAGCGAGGCTGAGCCTGTAGTGGCTCTGATCTTTCCTGTAGTGTCTGCTAGAGAGATGTGAGGCTGTTTGAGGCCTTGCTGTGACTCTTCATGGCAGGGTTATAGGTAAGCCTCCGACAGACTGCACAGTGTTAATAAATCCAATCACCCATTCACCATAAAGGGAATCCTTATTTCTAAAAGTTTGAACTTGCCCTTATCATGTGCACTGTAAAAGAAACTTCTCTGAACCAATGAGGAGACCATGTGCCATGTGAGGGAGCAGGCAAGATTTTTTTTTTTTAAAGATACTGACATTCACAATTACCTGTTATCAGGAAAATGAATGTAGTGTTCAGGGAAAATTGAACTAAAACTGGAATTTTCTGCTGGTCAGCAGTGATTAATTAAAATCCTCATTACATTAATCCGAATCTAAATATCTGTAACCTTGGTATAATAACCTGTGAAATACGGGCATAATGCAAAATTTAAAAAAATAGCATGCATGTTATATAAATGAATAAATTCAGCATTAAAAAATGATTAACTGTTTAACGATATCTTAGTCAGTTAAGACCAAAATGATGACTGATTAGTGGACCAATTGACTAAGGCCGAAGCCCTATTTTTATATTGTCAACACAAACTACAAACTATCATTTTCTACTTAAAGGTGCCATATATAAGCCCTTAAAGTCTCATCTTTCTATCTGTTCATCGCACACAATGCATGATGTGACCTTTGTGTAAAATTACTGTTTAGAAATAAATTAAGACAAGTACTTGGAGTAAAATGTTCCCTTTCTGTTTTTACAGCACTGCGGCGATGAAGCCAGGCTCTGCTCCACTCAGACCTCCTGATTGACACCTGCTGCTCTAGGTTGACTTTGAGGCGAAATTAAGGTTTGTTGGGAATAGCTGTTTTGTGTTTAAGGCTCTTGTAAGACACATTTCCCTACACAATTATCCTTACAAATAAGTTAATGAACCGATTCCGTGACATATCAAGAAATTTGAAAAAAAAAATATTAAAGCAATAACAGGTTGTCGTCAGTACCTGTATATCAAAACACCCGTAGGTGTGCTCTTACAATCCTGCTACCACCAGTCCTCTACCTTTTTTAAAAAACAAATATATATATATATATATATATATATATATATATCTTTGTCTCTATCTTGTGAGGACGTTTGCAGACCTTATCCAGCGAGGCTGAGCCTGTAGTGGCTCTGATCTTTCCTGTAGTGTCTGCTAGAGAGACGTGAGGCTGTTTGAGGCCTTGCTGTGACTCTTCATGGCAGGGTTATAGGTAAGCCTCCGACATAGTCATCACAGGCCGCACATATACTTTCTGATAACTACACGTTCGTCGTAGAATGATTGCTGCCTTGCGCCATTCTTTGATGTACTGCTCCAGTGTCATTATTAGCTTGTTGACTGAAATATTTTCCACCTGGGCTGTTGGTGTCCAGTTGTGATAAAGAAGTCATAAACTTAACTCTTTATAATTTTAATGTCAAACTTTTTGAGGTTCTCGTCATTTTCATATACAAGATTTAGTCCAGCTCAGTCTAGTTATTGGATAGGCATACTGTATGAACATAGTATGTAATACAAGTGGTATGAATTAAATATCTGACAATACGGTTTATTTTTTTGTTTATATAGTCAGTAACCATGAAGATCGGTGTTGTGGCTCCTTATTGAAACTGCAAACTTCAAGGACTTGTAACGCATGAAAAGACTTTGATGCAGGTAAATAAACTTTCCCCAAGTCATTCTGATGGTTGTTAGTTTTACTGGAAGAAATGTATTGAAATTGTTTTTCATTCTGCAGATCGAGGGTCTGAGAACCAGTTCATGTGCTGAGGAGAAACAAAGGCCATAATTGGATAACTAGGAGTCAGATATTGTCTGTCTACAGTCCCAATTTCCAAGAATGGTGCGGGTCTTGGAAAAATCTGCTGTAACAGTCCAGCTATGCATAGGTGAGGCAGATGCCAAAGCCAAGACGCAACGGTGGAGAGCAAGTTTGTGAAACCTGGGGAAAGTGTCCTAATTAATAAAGGACTTGCATATATATCGATATGGTTTATGGAAAATGTTTGTATTAAGTGTTTGGTGAGAAACATTGTTAAAATAAACATTTCTTATAAAAAATATTTGCTTTGTGTGGTGTTACTTGATTTGCAGTAACAGAAATTATTTTAGGTAAATAAAGTACTGTAGTTATCAGTTATGGTGTTCCAGGATTATCGTAAAACCTAAATTCAGGCTACAAATGGTTTCACATTTATCACAGATTTTTTTTTCATGGTGACCCTAATGGGACCAACTTCTCATGAATGGTGTTAAAAGGAAAAAGGTATTTGACAGGAAACATTTGCCTTAATATTGTAAATTGTGCCAAATCAAATCTCATTTAATCTGATAACTGTGGCAAGGCAAAATAAAAATGTACAGGCTTGAAAGTATTTTTTTAGATAGAAAAGGGGGGCCAAGTAGAAAAACTTTGGGAACCAATGGCTTAGTTAAGTTGTAAGTATATTAAGATTAATGGGGTTTTTTTAAGTAAAAAACGTAATACTGGTAAAGATTCATGTGAGGGCGCTGTTGTACCATGTGTATACTGTAGGCAATGTTTCTTGGCGAGTTCATATTTTTAAAGTTTTGTAAATCTTTAGTAATAGTGTTAAGTTTCTCTTATTTATTTTCATACATTTTGTCAATCTCATCACTTTTACTTTTCACTTTATATTAATTATCCTGAATACTATGTGTATTATTTCTGTTTCCTCATGCATAGAGGTTACCTCGTAGACATCTACTGTATCTGTTTATGGGTTAGCTTTAACGGCAGCTAGATTCTCGCGATATCACGATAGAATATCGCGGGATTACCATAAACGTGAGGTCTATGGTGAGGTGCAGTCGTCCGTGCAGAAATAGGCACTGAAACACTGAACTAAACTTCTGATTTATGTATGACCTGTTAACTTCAACAAACAAACCCTTGAGGGGAAAAACGCTAATGTTAATATGTACTTTTATGAATCCATACGTTTTATTTTTAATCTTTTTATGAACGCATAAATCTGATATAGAGCTATAAATCTGGAACGGAAATGACGACGTTAGTTTCGTTTTCATCGCGCACTGATAAAAACAGAAACGTCATGAAGTTAAAGAGGAATTGGCTTTAAAGTAAGTTACCAGTGTTTCAGTTTGTTTTTGCAGTCTGTTGTGGAAATATTACTGGGTTTATTTTTTTTTTAAAAAGTCGAGACAGAAACTCACTCGGTTTCTAAACAGCTGTGGGATGTTTATTATAAGAGAAAACGAAGGTTAATGCTTTGCAAAGATTGTTCCTCTTATCTTTACTACTTTTATCGGTTAATTTGCAGTTTTCACAGGCAGTAAACTTAATTTAGAGAAGTTTTACAAAAGCAACAGCACGCAAAAAGCCACAATACACCTGAAACAGATTACTTCCACTTTCGATGAAACTGATTTGTAGCCTTGAACTATGCCATCATGTAGCATTTGGCTGACAAACTGGACAAAATAAAGTACAAAAAGTGCTTTCCTTTGCTGTCACAGTAACTTAAACAGCGACATGAGGATGCCAGGTTTTAAACCAGCAGACAGGACAGCTGATAATCTGCTGATTTATTTATTCACAGTCAAAAAGTGAGGAGGAGGAGGTGCTGAAGTGCTGATATCAGTCTGGGCAGGCTTTAATCACATTTGAGGAGGCAGAGGGTGAATCATTATGATGCATCTATCACCCAATAATGTAATAATGTCCTAAAATGTAATAAAATAGTAGGTTATTACATTTAAATTGCACTTTACCTGATCGAACATTTTTATAAAACCCAATAACCTAATAAAATGTCATAGCTGATATTGTAATGAGATACTTTCTTTCTTTCTTTCTTTAATTATTTTCACCAGTGATGCAATTCCTTTCAGGTGTGCCATTTAAAAAATGTAATGTAATATTACACTGAGGTCATCAAAAATTTAAACTTTAATTAGAATTTGAAGTTCACTTCTGGTGGTTTTTCCCCCAGATAAAGCAAAGTAAACATCATTTTGAGCTGCCACAATTCCACTTTTTATTACAATATCAGTCAGGATTTTTTTTTTAAATAGTTGGTCAAGTCATTACATTGTTTGGTTTTATTAAATGATACCCAAAAATTCTTCATAAAGCCTGGAGTTTACAATTCCAAACATGGAATCAGTGTCAAAACATCATATATATGATTACATTATATATGATTACATTACAATATCAATCAGGACATTTAATTGCATTATTGGTCAAGATATTACATTGTGCTTTATTGCATTTTTAAATTATTTTTTAAATTATTGTTGATGTATTTTATTCCTTTTTTATTTTCCTTTATTTTATTTATTTCTTTTTTATTTTATTTATTGATCAGGTTAAGTGCAAATGTGATTATATTTTGAGGAAAGCATGATTGTAAGCAAGATGGAGTTACATTCTGTTATAAGTCAATAAATCAAATCATATTTTGCTTTTCTTCCACAGTTGCTGCTCACATTTTCATGAAAGATCTCCCATGTGTTGGAGGTGAATCATCAGTAATATCATCTCACAGTTAAAGCACCTGAACACACAGAGGTAACTGAACGTTTCCAGCATATTTATCCATCTTATGTTTGGTGGATTAATCCTTTACTCTGTGTCTTTGTATGTCATCCTGTTGGTATTTTTCTCCTCCTCTGATCCTCAGATGGATTTACCCGTGGAGGCGACACTACACTTGAATGTTTTCCACAATAAGGCCAAGGTGCGAGAAATCCTCTGGTCACAGGATTTCCAGTTGACAGATCTGAGCAGCGATCGGGTGCGTGTCAAGGGCTCGTTTCTGAAACTTAAAGCTGTGAAGATGTCTTTGGAGCAGCTTCTCGATGCACAAGCTGAAGCGTACAACACGTCGCCCCCGAAGGCGTCTTCTGGAGCCATTTCCAAAAGCAACAGCAAGCACAACTCACTGATACGTAGCAAGAAAGGCCAAGACAAGCCTCAGTTTGGTTCCCTCCCTTTACCTAACAGGTCCCCCTCTCGGGCGTCTGTTTCTCCCAACAAACATGCAGAGGACAGATCTTCGGACCGGCGTGGCTCCGTCAAGCATGAAAGAGAGTCCTTTATCATCGATGCAGATGTGTTTGCATATGCAGATCGGCTCCAGAAAGGAGACATCAAAGCCATTCTGCACAACCATGGTGTTACAATGGAAGAGCGCCAAGTTGGCAATAACTTCAACATCACTGTGCTCGGGGAGAACGCAAAGATAGCAGCCAGTGAACTGCAGAACCGCCTGAATGACCTCAGAAAATCACTGCGCACGCAAGAAGTTCTACTGAAGGAAATGGGCAGCGAAGGCCACGCGCTTTTAGAGAGAATCCAGAACAACAAAAACATTGAGAATTCAGTGCTCGTATGTCGGATGAATGATCGACTTCACCTGATCGGACCGTCCAAGGAGAGCTACGAGTTGAAGCTGGGGCTGCTGGCGGGACGGAGAGGGAGGTGGAATTTCAGAAGCTTCAAGAAGAGCAGCTACTCTCTGTCACAAATCCTCCAAAAGAACAGAGCAAGAGACGACCAGGCCATCGCTGACCCAGCTCCCAAAGGAGCAGCTGGCTACTCTCCACCAAAGCGCCAGGATGATATAGTTGCTAAGCATGTGCATGCACATTCTCCTGAAAGAAGATCTCAGAGGGGTAGAATCAACTTTGGGAAAGAGAGCAAACGTGTGGAAGAAAGGGATCACGTGCAAGAGGGGGAACAAGGACGTCAGCCTCCTCGATCAGCCAAGGCTTTCTTCAAGAGGTTGTTTACTTTTGAGAACCCTGGCCTTCCAAAATGGAGAAAAGGCAGGAAGAAAGATAAGTGAAATTATTTTCATGAAGGCAGATGGGCAGCACTGAAACTTTTCTTTCTTGTCTCGGTTTGCATTTTTGGTATGAAACCTTTGCCTAAATACCTGTTTTTTGTCTTTTTGAGTTGGTGTGGGAGTAACACGTGATAAGATGCTATCACTGTACACAGCCCACAATTACACAATACAGCCATACTGCAAGACAATCATCTCAGCTACAATACGGGGATCTGTGTTACTGAAGAAGAAAAATACTCTTAAAAAGGCGGAAGAATGAAGCAATGCACAACAAATTGCCTTTAACTAGTGCCTCTTTAACACACTGACAGCAACTTATCCGTGTCCATATGTGCCCTCAGTACCATGTAAAATAGTTATAAACTGCCAGAAAGCACAACATTTATGGGATGAAAATTTTAGAGGAAGGATGTTTTACTCAACAAACCAAACACAGTACCTATACACTGTGTCTATGCTAAGCTACAATTACTCTATATGAGTCCTTTTGATGTTGTTGTCATGTGGTGCAATATCTGGATTTAGACACTTCTGATGTCAAACCTTTATTATAATCAAATCATAATCTGTGTATAATATTGATTATTCAACTTCTTCTGTCTCGATAAGTCAGTTTTTTTCAGCCTTTGACTGACTATTCTTGCAGAATTGTTTTTTTTAATCACTATCTACTTGCACTTGGTGATAAAGTGAAGGGCTAAAATATAATGTATGTAAACAAGGGAAACAGAGGTAAGAAAAACTGTTTTGTTGATTAATTTTCCAAGTCTGATGTAAATTGTTTTATCTCCTGTGTTTATGACTTAAGAACAGGTGAGAAAAGGTTAAACTTTCTGGGATCCTGACATTTTTTGCACACTTTTGACCCTCAGGGTTTCTATTCAGAAGAATAAATATGCAAGTTATTCGCATGTGGCCTTTAAAAAACACTAACATGAACAATAAAGTACCATGGGTGATTTAAATGATCAATGAGTGTTAATTTATTGTGATAATACGATTTATGTGTTTGTGCTTCGCCATGGTTACATGGTTATCATTTCTGTTAACGTTGTTTGTTCCTGCAACACATGAACGCAACGTCTAGATGGAGACAAAAGCAAACGAGAGAGAGGAAGTGAAACAGTCTCCAACAGACGGCTACTTGTGCAGAGAGAGGAACCACTTTTGGCTGATGAGGATCTAACTGGCAACTATATAACAGGAGAAGTTACTGCATGTTGGACTGGATCTTGTCACAATTATGTAGTTTAAAACTAAAGTTAAAAGAACGGGCGGTCAGGAAACAGAGGCTCTGCGGGGGTGAGTGTTTTTCTATGAAAAATGTGTCAGGTAAAGATGGTAAAGTCCCTTTACTCATATCATTTTTCAATCAATGCTTGTATACAGTGTAAATCTTTTAAATAGGCATTCAACTCTGACTCTAATAATGACTCAGAGGCCTTTCTTAGAGCAGAAATATCTATAACACTGATGAGAAATCCCTCCTGCTGTGGGTTTTCCGTGTTAGTGTTTGTTGGTTGTATCTCAAAAACTTGACATGAAATCTGTCTGGCAATAAATTATTCAGTATAGAGAATATTTTTTTTATTAATAATCAAACCACCATCAAACTGTTATTGGTATTTAATAATATTCAGGAGAACTAACATTAGCTAGCTCTATCAAAAAAATAATAATTCAATAGTACTGAGATAAAACCAGGAAATGTAAAGATAACAGTTTATTTGGAGGATTAATTTACCAATGAAAGGTTTAAATCAGCAGGGCTAACACTTCAGTTCTAACCAGTTAAATGGATCCAAAAGTAAGAAACATATGTTAATACATGAGGTGAGAACTTGCATGTTGTTAAAATTGCACATTGTTAATTTGTAATAATAATAATCAAAATCATTATCAAGAAAACCATGGAAAATGTCTAGATATCAGCTCTTAAATTAAACTCTTATCAGCTATTTTTGTTATCATTATATTTTTCCAAACAAATGTACATTTAGTTGTACCAGGTATTAAATGAACAGGAAATTGAAGAAAACAGTGGTGGTCCAAAAATTTTTCCCATGACTGTGTATGTTTTAATATAACTGTGCTAAAACCAGGAAACATAAAGATACCAGTCTGCATCACATGGCCTTCATCACTGGCTTGAGTTTGCTCAGTTGTCATAGAGACGGATCTGTTGCAAGCGAGCACTTCTCGTCCTTGTTTACTTAGAAATTAAACATCATAGTTCCTTTTTTAACTTTGAATAAAAATAACTTTAGAGAACAATTACAACATAAGGTCTTTTTTTGAAATAGCTGATTTCTTTAGAATATTTTTTATCCCTTCTCTATCAGACATTATCCTTTCTGATGAGGAACTGAAGCTGCCTTTAGACTCCATTGACAAAAACAGTAATTTTACCTTGCAGAAGATGAGAGTTGCTGGCTACAGCTGTCTCGATTGGTTAGTTAGTGTTATTGTGTAACTTCAGTGTTTTAAAGGGTTTGTTCAGATTCGCCACAGTCACCCAATAACACAAACAAACTAACAGATCCAGGCAGCAGTAGATCAGCAACTCATGTGTACTGTGAGGTAAAATTACTGGTTTTTTTCAATGGAGTCTGGAGGATTTTATGGAATGTGTGTCTCTGTGATTTATGCTGCCACGCCCTGAAAAATGTAGATCTGTTGCACATGCAATTTCTTAAGTGGAAAGAGTTGCTGTAGAGCCTTTTTTCAGCGCTTTGAGTGCCACAAATAAAGTTCATGTCACTTTAGTTTTATTGAAATTTAGAAATAAAATATTTAAAAACCTGGACGAACAGAAAGTACCCACCTGACTTAATACTATAAGATAAAAGTTAGAAAATATGTTTATTTATTTATTTATTTGAATCATTTTGTTGAATTGAGCCTTTAAATTTTAAGAAGAAAAAGTGGCATATATAGACAAGTAGGCATGGCATAAGTACAAATTGCATCTTGAAATGTTTTTTTGTATTTTTTTTAAGGTTTTTATACAACGTAGCTGCTCATCCTTATGAAAGACTCTTTTCATAAAACAGACAATACAGGCATGGATTTTGCCCGTCATGGAAAAAAAACCCTATCTGAGTCACGAGCTGAGCTGTGTCACTCTAAGATAAACACACACTGCTGAAACATGTTGTGTTGGAGAGCTGCCAGCAGCTGATGATGAAGGCCAAAAGGTCAAGCTCATCACTTTTTAGTGCATCTTGACATTCACACAATGCTGAGGTGGTAAAGAGATTCGAGGTGAAAATCATGAATCAGTTTGCTGATTATAAATAACTTCTTTCAGTTCAGTTCAACGAATTAATGTTACTGTTAATGCAGGGAAAGATTTTTGCCTTTGCAGCTGAAACTCTGACCACAAGAGTTGATGGTACTGAAGCATAAATAAGTCTTTTAGTATCAGATATTGATGTATAAAATCAAGAATACTGTCTTGTCCACAAATTTAAGAGCATAGGTTTGGTAACTGTTGCTAGGCCTGTTAAATTTTCGCCCGGTCTTGTCAATATGCTTTTTCAATTAACTTCTAATTATATCAGTGAGAAATATTCCGAAGAAAATAATAGCACCTCACTGAAATAAAAGTTGTGAAATATTTCACAGCTAGCTGGAGCTTCATTCAAAATATAATTCGTCAGGGAATTTTGAAAACTGACTTTTAACCGAACGCTGTTAGCTAATAGGCTAGCAATTAGCTTGCGAGCTCAACTGAAACGGAGGAGCTGGTAGACCCTCCAGCGGATTCTGGATCAGCTGCAGCAGCAAAAGAGTTGTGTTTAAGGATGTGCCGCCCAGCGGGACACGTAAGCAAAACCGGAGCACGACTCCTTATCTCTGCTACTTTAACCCTTTGGAGTTTGGGGCTATTTTGTCGGTTTTAGACTACTTTTCATTCTGCCTGTACATAAACTGAGAAATGTTCACCATGCCATGTTGGTATTGTTTTCAGCACAACCTCACCGATATGACCTGATTATTATTTTTAACATTTAGACTTACTGGAACACAAAAAAACCAACACAAAAAAACCAACACAAAAAACCCCCCACACAAAATTACTAAAACACACACAAAAACACAAACACACACACACACAAATACAAAAAACACATAAACACACAAAAAAGCACACAAACACAAAACCACACAAAATTACAAAAACACAAACATTTTTCTTTTTTACCCCCCCCCCCCCCCCCCCCCCCCCCACACACACACATAAAAACACACTCAAAACACACGAAAACCACATTATTATTATTATTATTTTTTTACATAAACCACCCAAAAAAATGACAAATCACACATAAAACACACACAAAAAATGACAAGAAATTGCATGTGTTAGGGGAAGTGCTGAGTTTACAAATGGATACATGAGACTTTAGTTCATTTTTGTGTGAGTTTGTAAATTCATGTGTTGATATAATTTCCCTCTTGTTTAATGCAGCCCCAATTTATCCAGTTTTTGGATTTCTCAATCACCATGTAGGCATGCAAGAAAAAACTGTTTTCTTCACAAATTCAAGATAACATGGGGTGAGGAGGACATGTGTAAATCGTTCAATTGGGCGTGAAATATTCCTTTAATATTAAGCCTACCTATAGCATTATCTCTGTCTTAATTTCTACCCCAGTAATTGTCTTGTGACTCAAGATACTTACGAGGGGCTCAAAATTTGATTAGTGTTCTTATAATAGATAAAATAAACTACATTGACTTTTACATTGTCAAGAAAGAGGTCAAGTAGGGTGAAAAAGGTATCTTTGTTAGTCAGCATTCCTATCCTTGAGCTTAATCACACACACACACACACACACCTACACACTTAGATTAGTTTTACATGACAAACAGTACTGCTAAACCTTAGGTTCCAGCATCCAAAAACAGAGTTTCTCACGTTGCAGCTTGGCTCTGCTGGGAGTTGGGAACCTCTGGTTGAAAGAAAGTCCTAAGGGACATGTTGTACTGCCAATGCAAAGTTACAAAAAAGGAAATGCCACGATCCTTCCCAGGAGATAAAGACCATTTTCTACCCCCAAATTTGCAACGTTAACTGCTCTTGTCTGGCAGTTTGTCACATGTGGGTTCCTGTTCCTGCAGAGAAAAGATAGACAAAATACACACAAAAGCAAGCAAGTAAAGCCTTGTAGTGAGAGTCATGGTCTGTTTAGAAATTTTAAGGTCTTGTGGCAGGAAGAGAGAGACAGAGGAGGATGCAGAAGTGGTATGAGCGCTTAAAGATAGCCTCCTGCTATTTATATAGATCTGCATGAGGGTATAGGCTGACTGACAGGGTGACGTGCTGTAGCTTGTAGACCACAGCTCTCTGACTCGACTAAGCACACCCTAAAATCCACCACCAAAGCACTCGCCACGCCCACACGAACACACACACACACACACACACACACTGTCTACACTACCGGGCCCCAGAAGTCGACCATACTTCTCTTTCTTCTTCCTTGAGCTGCTTTCTGTTCCTCTGAGTCCTGTCCGTCTTTTATTTTTAGTGTTTGGTGAATACAAACAAGGATGGCGGAGCTGGAGGGCCTGGAGTTTGGGAAGTCAGACTTTGTGCTGCTGGATGAGGTGACGATGGAGCAGTTTATGGAGAATCTGAAATTGAGGTAAGAGGCCTGAGAAACTGTTAGAGAAGAGGAAGGGGGGAAGCAGCTTCAGAGAGAGATGCTAAATGAAACGCTTAATAGTTAACATATATATGATAAAGAAACATGTTTCTTCAAGTCTCTGATATTTATGTTTAAATGGGTGTAAAATAAGTAAGATCAATGTGTATGTTAACAGTCCCTGACATCCGCAAAACTACAAAATTTGTTGCAGTAGCGCTAAATTACGAAGTTGACAGCATCTTGACAGCTTCTCCGAAATATGTGAAGAAATAAAGATGCAACACAAAGGGTAAATGAGTCACTTATACCTTTCCCGCTCACCCTCGGGGTTCAAATATAAACTTGTGGTTGGTGTGATCATCACCACTATACACTGGTTGTCATGTGAAACAAATGAAGCACATGGCACATTACCAAAAAAACATCTAGTCTCACCAAACCTGTTCAAGTTAATTGAACAGGTAAAAGTAACTTTTGTTTAGTCTTGTTTTGTGACCTTTAATGCTCTTTCTTGATGTTAAGTTTTGGAGATTTTACACTCTGAGACAGTGTCCCTTCTCACTTCCTCTGTGTCCTCAGTTCAAACTGTGATAAATCACACATTTTTGTCCGGCAATCATGTCAGGATCAGCAGAGGCAGACAAACTATCAAATAAACTCTAGATTTATAGAAAAAAACAAACATTTCACTCTCTCTGAGTTCATGTCTGCACAGCAGGTGGCTCTACATTTGCATTTTTCACATAGTTACCATGGCTTGGCGTCTGTTTGCCATTATTGGTTGGCAAATAATGTATATAGCTAGAGTTTCGACAGCTTGATCAGACTTGTCTGGTGTCAAAGCAGAAGCAGACACTGAAGTTTGTGCTGATATGTGACTGCTTTAATGACTTGCTCTACTTTTTCCTTTCTACCTGAGATTTCAGGGGGTTGCATTTCTATTTTTGTATTTGCAGTGTTTTCCTTTACTTGTTAGAATTAGGCTGATAATCACCACAGTTGTTGTTCTCTCTTGTTGGTTTCTCGGTCAGCAAGATATCTCTTAAACTTAAGAACAGATTTCCATGAAGGTTGGTGGACAGAAAGGTCTTGGTACTAACACAATTGTTGCCTTAAGTGTGAAACTAGTTGAAACTACCAGAGATCAAGACTTGATTTGAAAACTGGGTATGTTTTCATTACAAGACATCAACTTCAGTGGTTAAACTGGTACCTTCAATGTAACAACAAGATGAAACAGCAATACAGGGCTCTTTGAGATCCACCAAGCAAGTCTCACATGGACTCAGCCACCTGTTGCTTGAATGGCAAATTCAAATTTTCCACAAACCAAATATAACGGTGCTTTCCAGCTCTTCTCATCAGCTCAAACACAAAAGAAACTGCAAGTTTACAAATGAGGACAGTTGCCTTACTTTAAATGTCCAACTATGAGTAAATGTCAGTGGGAAATTTACAATCAGAGCTGGGAAATTTCCATTAGTGGACAAAGTAGCCAATATTCATTTACTGTAGTAAAAAGGTATACTTCCTGCATTAAACATATCAAAAGTTAAAGCATATAGATGATATGAAAGATATGTTTCAAAGAGACAGGTGCAGAAACTGAACATTTTAGTATCGTACAGGTATATTTATGACAATATATGAGTATGAGCCTGAAAATGTGCATAATATGTCTCCTTTAAGTTGCACTTAGTGAGAATAATAATAAATAAAAAAATCAGATGAAAATTTTAATGAAGAAGTAAAGTGAGTAAATGTCCCACAGCAGACATTTAATAAATAATGACTTATAGGTTTATGCATGGTTTTTATTTTCATGTGGATCCAGTGCTATTGACATTATCAGTAGTCACATGACTTTACTGCACCACATGAATGATCCAGTAAACAGCTGACCATCACACTGGTTGTTTCCTCAAAATCCAGGAATAAGAAGGCCATGTTTCACTCTTGTCCCAGCCTTGTCTTGTTATAATGAATCGATTCTACCAATTTAAATGTCAGAGGAACGGCCCCTGTTTTGGGTCATAGTTTACTTGTCCAGTCCCAGATCCCTGAATAAGATCTACATGCAATAAAACAGTTACACAGTGTTCAGGTTTATTCCATTTACCCGTATGATACGTCAGTTTTACCTCTTCCAGCTCAACAAACCTACATGAGGTTACACAAGGCTGTGACGCCCATGAACCACAAGTTTCATTTCCTGCTCTCAGTGAACACACACTTGTGTCACTTCCTGTCAGGAAGTTACGTATGACATAAAGGTGCATTATCTTTTATGGACTTATAAGTCAAATGTTTTTTTTTCATTGGTTGTGTGAAAATGTCATGTGGCTAAACAGCTCTTTGCCCCCCTTGAATTCATTGAATAGATGATACACTTGCATACACACTATTCTTCAAATATAAATATGTATTTACTTTACACAGAGCATTTTTATTGTTTGTGCAGGTCAAGGCATTCTAGATACATATTTAGGTGAAATATTTAATATTATGTATGTATTTCCTTTTGTTTGAACAGGTTCGAGAAAGGCCGTATCTACACCTACATTGGAGAAGTAGTCGTCTCTGTTAACCCGTACAGGCAGATGGACATTTACGGCAAAGATACCATTGAAGCGTACCGGGGCCGGGAGCTGTATGAAAACCCTCCTCACCTGTACGCAGTTTCTGATGCCGCCTACAAGGCAATGAAGAGACGGGCCAAAGACACCTGCATTGTCATATCAGGTCTGTCCCTTTCACACTCTGAAGACACTTCACCTCATGAGACCTGCAGATATTAACTCCCTGCTGTGTTTGAGGCTCAGGTTTTCTCAGACTTTAAATTCAAACCTGAGGCAACAGGTTTCTCATTCTTCTTGTTTTGGAATGATTCCACATGGCTTTATCTTTGCAATCAACCCTGAAAGTTTTTTGTCGATTAGACAAAACTGTAAAACTGAACTGCCTTGCTATTCTTAGATCCTTCCTCTAGGTAGGTTCGACCTGCGTGTGGCGCCAGATGAAAAGCTATGTTGTTACCTAAACCAAGAGCACATCTTCTGTACTGTGGCTATTACTCTGCTCTACATAGTCAGACTAATGTGTATTTTTTATTTTTGACTAATTGATTTTTAACAAAAAGTAAATTGTCTGGTTTATGAAGTATCAGAACATAGGGAAACATAGGTATCAAAGATGTTAAATTTACCATCAAAGAAGACAGAAAACTTCAAATATTCACATTTAGGAAGCTGTAATATTGGCCAAAAAGGGAGACATACTAAATATGTATTTTTCTTTTCTTTTTTTCCTTCCTTCATACAAAATAATGCATTTTCAGTCTTCTTCTTGCTTTGCAGAGGATTATCACTTTTCTTGTCTATGGTCATACTGACCAAAAAAACAAAATTAGTTCACTATGCATTTTCAATGACAATGCCGTATCCCATTTGTTAGTTGGATTCAGGTTCTCACAGCTCAGATTCACATCATCATCATCATATTAATAAAAAGAGTAAGAAGAAAATATTTGAATATTCAGCTATGATGATGTTGTTTAGTGTGAAATTAATGTGTGTGTTTTGTGTTTTCAGGTGAAAGTGGGGCAGGAAAAACAGAAGCTAGTAAATACATCATGCAGTACATCGCAGCCATCACCAACCCGAGCCAGAGGGCAGAGGTCGAGAGGTGAGAGGCAGCGCTTTATACTAAAATGTAGATCAGATGGGTTACATCCTCAAATAAAAAAATGATAAGATCATGAGACTGTGATGTTACCATAAATCATCTCTCTTTCTTCTTTCCCTCTGACTACATTTTCACCTCCCTGGTGGCTGTTTCTCACATGTTTCCATCAATGGTTACCATCATGTGATAAATCAGCGTGAAGAATGTGCTGCTCAAATCCAATTGTGTACTGGAGGCCTTTGGGAACGCCAAGACAAATCGAAACGACAACTCCAGCCGCTTCGGCAAGTACATGGACATCAACTTCAACTTCAATGGGGAACCCACCGGAGGACACATCAACAACTACCTGCTGGAGAAGGTGAGGGGATAGGTGGGTGGGCGGGAGGGATGATGGAGAGGCTTGGACTGCAGACAGGGGACCTTCAGAGGTCCAAGAAGCAGAGAAACAAACTAGTTAGGAGCTCTTATTGGACATAACATGCCCAAGTCTGAAGGAAAGTACAGAAAAGTTCAACTCATTTAGTTTTTAAATTACGTCTTCGCTCCTGAACATGAATGTTTCATGAGGTGATGACAAAGAGGTGTGAGGGAACATCCATGAATAGATGTATCTGTGAAGTCGATGTGCTGGCGCTGCTGCGTGTTAATGAATGGCTCACCTGCGGGTACTTGATGCTGCTGTATTTATACACGCTGTTAAGGAACCGTCTGGCACTCAGAGCCGGTGTGAAGGATGGTGCCATGATTCATTTTCAGAGGGCAGGAATATTCACACTGTTTCTAAGACATCCTGCTTCTACATCAGCATTTAAGTGGTGCTGCTGTGGTCACACAACTGGAAATCCGTTTGTTTTTTTAATGGCTTGTCTGGAAGAAAAAAGCGCAAACAATTATATTGTAGAAATGAAATTGTTAATTTGTCTTACTGGGTTGTCCATCCTTGACTGCATTATGTTTCTTTTAGACATTTTGCATGCAGCTATAATTAACATCGGATGCTTTTCCTGCTGTTTAGAACACCAGTGCTTTATGTAAAACTTCTCTTTAGATGCATGATGAACAGTCTATCTTTGACAGGTGACTCCAGTGCTGCCAGATGACATGTTTCACTTTGTTTTACTTGCTTTCACTTCTTCCTTTGGACCAGAAAACTTCCTTTGACCTCTTTTAGAAATCTGTTATTTGTCTTTTGTTGCCTCGATTCGAAACCTCACACTTAAGTAGACCACTCTAAGTACTGGTGTGAATTAGGGCTGGGCGATATGGACCAAAGGTCATATCTCTATATATTTAGGCTGAATATCGATATACGATATATATCCTGATATTTTTATCACACAGTGGGAACAAATGTTCAGTCAAAGTCAAAGCCAAATATGACATGTCACAAGAAGTTTTATTGAAACCGTTTATTTAAGTCAACATAAATACTGTATTACAACAGGAGAACCTTTTTTTTAAAAAATCAAAGCTCCATTATGTGCACATTTATATAAAAAAATATCTTAAATAAAAATAGCCTATGAAATAAAATAGGCCAATCTTTTTCTGAAATAAATATATTAAATATATTACCTGTGTTCCTCTTTTTTATCTACTGCTGATTTTAATGTGTCTGAGTTTTCTCTTAGTCTTTTTTTTTGTTTCTGGTTTCTGTAGCACTTTGAGATTTCTGTATGAAAAGTGCTTTACAAATAAAATGTATTATTATTATTATTATTATATTTATATGAGAAAGAATAATGAACACCACAAAATTACTACATATGACAAACCCTAGTAAGGGCAGCATTTATATATAAAGAAAGAAAAAAAATTGAACTATATATATGCGATATGGTCTAATTCCATATCACATTAAAAAATATATCAATATATTTTTTTATATGGATGTATCGCCCAGCCCTAGTGTGAATGCATCCAAGGAGCGTTGAGGATGCAACAAGATCAGGCCAAGGACAGGATTACTAAAGCAACAACACATCATCAATAGGGTAAAACTAACCTGTCTCATGTTCCATATTAGTGGGTGAACAATCCATCCCATGGTGAATTCTGGTTCACAATGATGGGAAGAGCTGACATCGAAGAATCAAAAAGCAACATCGCTATGAAAGCCACAAGCCAGGGTTGTCACTGCACTTCTCATGTGAATAAACAAGCAAACAAGTGCTCCGCAAGTAACATCAGGCACTGCAGCAATGGCTGCCTTCTGTTGATACTGAACCCCTGTATTCTTATTCTTTTTTTTTAACTGTATTTTTTTCCCTGTATTCTTAATCAACTTGTATATTTTACTTTTATCTATATGCATGAGAAACGACATGGAAAGGGCATTGCTGCCTGCTGCTGCTGAATATTGTGATTTGGTTGTTATTATCATACAATCTGTGATTTGTTGGACTGTCTGCTTTTGTTCTGGTGATCTGCACAGATCTGACACCTGTCCTCCTGCTGTCATGCTGCAGTGTCCGCAAACAATGCATGTTAATGCCAGGTCCCAACAGGGCCTTAGTTTCAGTTACGAATGATTCGCTCTACCCTTCCTCTTAGGGGAGTTGAAAGCAATTTAAAGAAAAACTCGAGTAAGAACAGACAATGCAGTAACTTATACAATAAACAAGAGTGTGTGGGGATGGATGTTTAGTTGACTACCACAATTTGTTCTCCTGTTTAAGTCCAGGGTGGTCCAACAACAAGACGGGGAGAGGAACTTCCACTCTTTCTACCAGGTAAACTCTAATCTGTGCTGCTGCTGCAGAACACACGCTGATGATGCTTCAAATTACTCCCTGAACTCTCATCGAGACTCTAATCACAATTATTTTTTAGTGCCAGCACTGTGAGCGTTATTGAGTTAAATAAATTCGATCTGAAGTTGCATGTTTGATGTGTAATAGTTGCTGCGTGGCGGGTCAGAAGAGATGCTGGAGTCATTTCATCTACAGAATGATCCTGCTGTTTATGCGTATACCAAAGAGGGAGCTGCAACCGCTGTGAGTCTGTCACCTTTACATATTTCATTACAGACAGAATAAACTATTTGAAAACCTGCTGTTAACATAAAGAGAAAAAACTTTTCAATGCACTAATTAAACATAGATCATTGTTCACCAGACTGTCGCCTCTGAACTTCAGCTCATGCTCTTTTAACCGATAATGATAATCCAAAATCCTTTTTTCCTAAGACCTCCAACAATGATCGCTCAAGCCACAAAGCGGTGATGAGCGCCCTGGGAGTGATTGGCTTCTCTACAGAGGAGATTAACTCAATTTATCAGATCCTGGCCTCCATTCTTCTGTTGGTAAGTTTGCTTGCTTGTGAAAATAGTTAGTTAATGCAGATATTCTAGGATTTAAATTTAAAATTATTTTCTTCACCACCTGTTTATTTTAAGATGTGATTCTGACACTGAAAGCATCAAGTAGTGCTAACATTATGGACCTGTGATGGTCTGTTTTTCAGGGTAACATGCAGTTTGAGAGTGATGGTGAGGACGTTCAGATCGTGGGACTTGAAGCTGTGAACCACATCGCTGAGCTGACGGACACAGAGCCAGAAAGTGTCAGTAAGAGCCTGCTGTACCGCACTGTGGCCACCGGGGGCGGCGAGGTCATCGAGAAGGGACACACGGAGAAGGACGCCTGCTTTGGACGAGACGCTTTTGCCAAGGTGCTGTTTACTTGCTTCATGTGTTTATTTACAAATCCTACAGCCCAATTAATTTTTGACAAAGTACCTTATCAGGATCAGATTAATGTTTTATACAGATTAATCATTTACAGCTTACCAAGGATAAGAAAATTATGTTAACATCATCACTGTGACATATTTTCCTTTCATCTAATTTTCACAGTTGTCACATTATTTTAACCTCCAGCTCTGCTAAACACACACACTCTTATTTCCCCACTGTAGGCTCTGTATGAGAGACTGTTTGGCTGGATTGTAAGCCGCATCAACAGCGTCATTGAAGTCAAAGACTACAACCCAGTGCTTCATGGGAAAAACACAGTGATTGGCGTTCTAGATATCTACGGCTTTGAGATCTTTGACAACAACAGGTTGGTGCTGTTGTGTTGTGAAATCGATTGTATCTCTTTATCGAAATGGACTGCTGTTGCTTAAGCATTTGTTCCTTATATTGTTGGACAGTTTTGAACAGTTCTGCATCAACTACTGTAACGAGAAGCTGCAGCAGCTCTTCATCGAGGTGATCCTCAGACAGGAACAAGGCGAATACCAGAGAGAGGGCATCGTCTGGCAACATGTGAGAAACACTCGCAAACAGCAACACACTTATTTAATAGCTGCAACATCCACTGGTCTTTATTTTTCTTCCAGCTCACACAGAAAAACACATACTTGCAGATCAATGCCCACTCAGCTGTATTGCATTCGTGGTTGATGGTGTTCATACAGTGCAGTGAAAGCCAGTGTCCTGAGGTTAGGGTTGTGAATTAATTCAAGTTTTTTCACATAGATGAAGTGTTTTAGTGGCTTCACACACTTGCAGATAAGACATACTCAATACCCTCAGGTTGTTAATCAGACTGTAAACAATGATAGAGGAACAGAAGAAGAAGTTTTGGCCTGGATATCCGTTATTTGAACATCTGGTGGCACACCTGGGCCCCAGAAATACTGGCTGTTGCCCTCATTAAATATACACAAACAATATAAAATACAAATGCAACAAGTCTTAGGTAAAAAGAGATAGGTACAAATAGAAATAGAAATTGAAATATGAAAATATGGACATAAATTTGAAGTAAATAGAGATATGCACAAATATGTATATCTGTAACAACAGTGTGGCAAATTGAATTATTGCACATGATTTCTATGGAAATTCCATATTGCACATGCACTAACATGATTTATAAACATCAGTTTCAGTACTTTTCCTTAAACAACCCTACTGTTCATATACAGATTGATTACTTCAACAACCAGATCATTGTAGATCTCGTGGAGCAGCCCCACAAAGGCATCATCTCCATTTTGGACGAAGCTTGCCTCACTGTGGGTAAAGTCACCGACACGGTCTGCCTGGATAGCATGGACACCAAACTGGGCCAACACCCCCACTACACCTCCCGCAAGGTGAGAACACACAACACTGTATTTCAGGCTTAATTCTTCCTTCTCTTATGGCTATTCAGAAAAAAAAAATCACTCCATACCCACATTATCAGGCTGCTGCTCAGCATGAAACTGAGAAAAACTGTTCGAGTTTAAAAAGGGATCTCTGAAAATGTGGGTTTAACTTCACTTAGTTTGAAGGAAATGATGGTACAGTAACATTTCCTCCTGATTCTGAAAAACATAAATGAGGAAATCATTTTTTCGCCGAAAATTGAAGTTGCCAACATTTGAATTTTATTTTTACGCAACCAGAAAACCAGTGAAGCTCGCTGCATATGGGCTGAAGTTGCTGAAGTAACCTCTTGTGAAATTGTTTATATGTAATGTTCACTGAGCTGTCAGGAATTCACATAAAGAGAAATAAAGTCTGGGAGTTAACTATTGGAAATGGAAAGGTGTTTTATAGGTGTAGCTAATTGTTGGATGTTCCCTCTGTCACTTTTAAAGTTGTTGCAGGATGTGATATGAAGTTCAGAACAGAGAGTTCAGAAATCTATGAGGGTGTTTCTCGTTGGCATTAACCACTAACGAATAATGAAATTATATAATCAAAAATTTGTAATATTGTAACTTTTCTTCTCAAAAAAGTTTGTCTTTTGGTTTGATTTTGGACTTAAAATGAATTGGCAAGAACAAAGAGTCACTCTTTTCTGCAGTGTAACTTGAAAATGTACTATGGCACAGGTGCAGTTTTATGTCTCAGTCAGTAGGGAGCAGAGTTTCTCCAGTGTTTTCCCCTCAGAGACATCATAGGATGCTTTTCAAACAGCAGGGGCTCTAAAACGCAGCCATCATTCCCTCCTCGTAAAGCTGACATCTGCACACTGTAAATGTTTGTAATATATTATATATGATAGTTTATACTGTTGGCTCTGCTCTCACAGTGTCTCCTTCTCATTTTCAGCTCGCCCCCTCGGACAAAACCATGGACTTTCAGAAGCACTTCCGTATTCGCCACTATGCGGGAGACGTCACGTGAGTCGCTCACACATTTTCACACTGCCTGCTCTGGCCCCGGGGGCCCATCTGTGGCTGAAAAAGTGACAGGGTTCAGAAGTGTAAGCCAAATAATCCTATTAAAGAGAGGTCAGTTAATGACATCGGTAGCGGCGGGTGAATTCATAAAGGCATTCCAGTGGTGTTGAGCTCATAGTGACAGCTATAGTGATCAGAGCTTATTGTAAATTCCCATATTAACAATTATTGAAAAAACGTTTCATTTGTCTCTGGGCTGATGACTAGAACTATGATCATATTATATATTTGAGGTTGAAAATATCGAATACAGAATTTAATACAAAAATGACAAAAAATAATGTCTTGCTGTTCACATTGTTAAAGGGGAACCTGGAAACTATTTCCCATGTTTTTGAGTCTAAGTGAGTAATGGAGACAACAATCTTTAAAAAATGGTCCAGCATTGAGTGAAAGCACTGCAGCCAGCAGACACAAGATGGTCTGAAATGTAATCTTTCACCATCAATTTACGCCCACAAAAAGTGCTTGATGTTGTCACTGACGGGCTCAGATTGACATTAAAAGTGTCTGACAACACAATGGACAACACGACGTAAAGAGAAATAAAATGTTTTTTTGCCTTTTGCTTGATCCAGTCTGTTTGTCGCTGTCTAATTAAGTCTCACACGAGGATCAATCTCATCATGTAGCCTCTTCCACATTGTCAAAATTAATATTCAGGCATGACGTTTGAAAATCTTTTAGATAACAACAAGCCTACGCTTTCTGTACTCCAACACAACACTTTTTCCAGCACTCCTCTCTCTGAAAACATCAAATCACCTCTCACAAGATTTCAGAACAAGATTTCTCCTTGAGTGAGATTTTGCTGCCAGCTGCAGCTCTCTTGCTCAGTACTGGATCAGTTTTAAAAATTGTTGTCCCCATTAGTCACTTGGGGAGCTTTCAAAACCCAAGTCCCTTTGGTTAGTCCAAATCAGAGTGAAATTAATACTTTTGGTTCGTCTTGTATTTTGTATTTTTCTTGTGGTCTGATTTAACAGTGCATAAATGTAAGCAAACCAAGTAAAAAAAAAATTTAAAAAAGATTTGCGGAGGGGCGTGTACGAATGTGGAGGACTGGAAATATCCTCGCAGTGTTATTTCTTACTGGTTGGAAAGTTGGCGGTGGAAAATGTAAAAACAGAAATAAACAAAGCAACACAGAGGGAGCCGAACGCAACATGAAATATTGCAGTTTTAAGCCTAGCAGAGTTTGATTGAAATGGACTAAACTTTGGGTTTTGAAAGCGCCTAAAAACGTATTTAACTAGGGTCCAGATTGAGTTTTTAAGTTTCCCTTTAAGTATACAAACAGAAAATGTAGTTACCTAACGTCGGCTACCTATTCCAATATGTGTAGGATGTTATCTTTATACGTACATGTGAATTGTTAGCTACATATGTACTGTACAATCCATTCATGCGAAAACACATGAAGAAAACTCAAACAAACATAAAGTGCATTCACTGACCTGCACAGCCAGGCATACAGGCACAACCACAGGCATGTAGAACACACGTGGCGTTGTGGAGGCAGCGAGAGGAGATGCTCATCTGTGTTGACTGCACTGAATCAGTCAGTGGTCACAGATGTTTGAAACGTGTCGCATTGCAGCATTGATTTGTAACATCTCATGACTCATGCTTTGTTTTCCTTTTTTCCCATTGATGGCTGTTGACACCTCAAATCCCTTGGTCGGTGTTTTTTCCGACTGGTGTCACAAATAACAAGATATTTAATTAATTTAAATTACAATTGGCATGTTGTTGTTATAGGAGAGATCTGATATACAAATGCAAATTCAAATGAAATATGAGCTGCTGGTCTTGTTTTTGTCACCTGTTAGGGCTTTAAATTTGTAGTTTAAACCATCTGTTACATTTTAGGCTTAATTTATAAAGATCCTTTTGGTAAATATTTGTGTCTTTACGAGATATTCCCAGTGGAGACGGGTAGGAAAGATTTGGTGACAGGCAAATTGGTAAAAAAAATAATTCTGGACCGGATTAAAACACAAAATGCTCAAGCAACTAAAACAATTTTTTGGCAACTTTTGTAATTGGGGTTTTTAAGAGTAAAACATATAGTGAACTGGAACAATAGGAAGAAGTGTTTTAAGTAGACAGACAGATAGACAGGGACTTTATTGATCCTGAGGGAAATTTAGGTATCCAGTAGCTTATTGCAAATGTAAAGGACTGAAAAGCATTTAACAGTGCAGTAACAGAGCTAATTACTTAGAAACATAGTGACGGAAAAAATATGTGAGTGGATGTTAAATGGATCAGGAGCTTCTGTGAATTTTGTTTAATCCAGGCTAGTTTGTGGGAAGGATTAGCACAGTGTTTTGAAGTGGCCAATAAAGTTTGGCCAAATCTGGTAGATTGTTTCTTCACACGCTGTCAGTAAGAAAGATATTTCTTCCTAATGCAGGTGCAGATTCACATCTTTATATCTACATATCAAGTTTTCTTTTTAGTTTTTCTCCGATTTTGAAAGTACAATGATTCTTGTTTGTAAGTGGCCATTTACCTCATGATTCAAAGACTAGAATTCAGACGTTTTGTTGGGTTTCCTTCTCCGCCGCTGCTCCACTTCCTTAATGCTCACAGATTTAAACGTCACAGTGGCCAGATGAGGCCCCCGGCCAGCGAGTCACCCGTCAAGGCTTTGGTTTCAGAAGATCCCCGCTGCTCACGTGTACTGCCCTCAATCTAGAGAGGGGAAGGACATTAATATGTCAAGGGAGCACGAAAGAAAGGGGAGGAGGGCAGGGAGGGATGGAGCCAGCTGATGAGACAATTTTGGCTCTGCGAGATGTAGCAGCAGCAGTAATCAAGGACAACTGGAGGAGGGTTTATTGAGGGTCTTTGACTCTGGGAAATCCAGGCTGACACGATGTCGAACACACACCGAAACACAGAGCAATTTCATCCGTCTCTGAGGCTCAAGACAGCTCTCACAGACAATTACAGAACTGGGCTTTTTATCCCAAACTGACCTCTGTGTGTCAGTGTTGAGTTCACATCCTTAAGACACGACAGGTGAACATGGTGAAAAAAAAAATAATTTAACTAATGGATATGACCATGAATCTTCCCCTGTTGATTCTTTACATTAAGACAAATATTTTTTGTATTTCAAGTTTCAAGAAAAAAATATATATAAATGTCCAAATGAGGCATAAACTATGGCCATTTTTTGGTGAATTTAAGAGAAATCTACAGATGCAAATATATATATACATTGGAGTGACCTGAGCAAGTATTTTGGATGTTTTGCTTTAGACTTGTCCGAAGAAGACATGCAAAACATCCCACAATTGACAAATAAAATAAAATTCAAATCAAATGTACCAGTGTATGAACAAAAAATATGTTTTCATTTTATTGCATTACTTGTAGGTTGTGGCAGTGCACTTCAATGTTTGATCAAATAATTTTTTTATATTAAATATGTGTAATTATTTGTTTCTATTTATTTATTTTATATTTATATACTACTAAATACATTTGTTTTACATTATTTTTTGTTATTATCCGTTTTCACTTTGATTACATTGAAAAATAATAATAGTGAAGTTAATAAGTTATTGCATTAAACAATTGTGAACTAAATATTTACCAAAATAATCATGATTATGATTTTGCCTTAATTATACACCTTTTTCTTAATTTAAACTTTCATAAGCATCATATTTTAAACAGCTTTCCGTGTTAAATTTGCATGCAAAATATCTCTATTTAGTGATTAATATTTAACAGCATACAGAAACACCTGTATTTAAGTACACCACTTGAGTAAATGCACTTTCCTGCCAGCTCTAACAAGGCGGGCTGGATAAGAGCATGTGTGACAGACCTGCAGCAGTGATGACGGATGGCTGTCCCTGTCACTGTGTGTCCCTGTCACCCTGCCTCACGCTGGGGTCGCTCCAGCTGAGTTGTCACCCCTCATATATTGCTTCCTGGTGGCACTGCCCCCCGCCCCTCATCCCCTGTCCCATCCCGCCACATCTAAGTCTACTCTGACTAAATATACCCTCATCCCCGCCACCCACTGGCCTCCCCCCTCCACGCTCACCGCGCCACCACTATCACAAGCTTTGACCTACTTCGCTCCCTCCTCCTCCTCCTTCTCTATCCTTTTTCCTCTTTTTTTCCCTCCTCCCTCTCTACTGCAACCCTCACCTGACTCTCTTTGCCATCTACATTTTAATTCCCTGCAGTATTTCAGCTTGCACATGCAGCACTTTGAGCAGCCATATGATCTATCATACTCTCTTACTGCACAACTTTATATCGTAAGAAATCTCACATCTTCATCGCCTCTTTGTCTCTCAGTGTGAGCTCCCTTTAACCTTGTGCAGCACAGCCCTCTCCTTGCACCAGCCTTGACCTTCATACTTTAATAAACTTTCCTCTAAATCATGTTCCCATCCCTAGGGAGCTGCTGCCTGCGTGTCCTCTCCTGTCCGTCCTCTCCTGGCACTGTCCTGTCCTGTCCTTGTAAACGAGTGTTGTGGCTTGTTATTGTGTTGTTCTGACTGCTCTCTCCTTTCCTTTCACACTCTGTCTCTCTCCGGCGAGCTTCCCGGGATTTGGTCAGGTGGTTTCGGCACCCATGAGCCAAGGGGACACATCTGTCATAGCCAGCCTCCGCTTCTTTGCCTCCAGATGTGACAGCCTAGGACACAGTCAGAGACAGGGCCATACAGATGACATGTGACATGCTGTGTGTGTGGCTTTATTTGTGTGTGTTTGTTTGTTAGAGAGGAAGGAATATGAAGAAGAAATGTGTGTGTGGAAGAGAGTGTGAACTGCTGGAAGTGCTGTACTTAAGTACAGGTTTGACATACTTGAGTGTTTACATTTTATGTTCTTTTATGCTTCTACTCCACTACAGTATAGGAAATATTGTACTTTGAACCTTATATCATTTATCTGACAACTACTGTTAGGCAGTGGTGGAAAAAAGTATTCAGATCCCTTACTTAAGTAAAAGTACTGACACCAAACTGCAGAATTACTCCACTAAAACTAAAATTACTAATAATTCTTCTCCTGTTAATCATCTCAAGACACCAAAAATGTATCTCCACTCCACTAGTTTGGGGACCGCTGTATTAAACAACCTAACTGTATGTACAAAGTTAAAAGTAAAAACACGAAAACATAAATTCACTCACAGTAGCCATTTTTCTGTGGACTTTCCTACATTTTCATTACATTTTGCCTGATGATCCTCCAGTGGGATTTTGTATGCAGTATGCATTTTTTAAGCACACCATCCTCACTGTGTAAGTCATTGTTACACTATGAACGAGAGAGGATAGGGAGAGGTTTATTTGAGGCAACATTTACACTACAGCAGGCTCTTTCCCCGGGGCTGGACGGCTTATGTAACTGTGCCGTACAGTGACCTCCCGCTGATGCCTCACCAAAACCAACTGAGCAGTTTGAAAAAAAAGGCAGACAGATTAGTTTGTAGACAGTTTTTTTTCTTCTTCTCCAAAACGTGAGCTGAAGGGGGAATTTGACCATGTTCCTAATTTGTAAATCGTCTAAGCGGCATGACTGTTGTTTTAATCCTCCGGCCTGAGGACAGTGAATTATTTGGAGCATAGAGTGGAGTCTGGAAACTGGTACTCATATTGACCCTTTTAGTGACGGATGCTTACTGTTTAAACGGGCTGACTTTCTGTCCGACTTCCTGTCTAACTTTACCATGCTTGCCTGACACTCAAGTGCTCTCCACTGGGGCTTCTTTCCTTCTTTTGAGCTATTTTCTTTAAAAATACTCCTTATAACTCTCACTTTTTCCTCTCTACATCTACAGATATTCCGTCGAGGGCTTTTTGGACAAAAACAAGGACCTGCTTTTCCAAGATTTCAAGCGTCTCATGTACAACAGGTGTTAAACATAATTATGTTCTTGCCAGTTCAGAAACTGGGTTAAGTGTATAATGAGTTTCCTACACATCATCACTCTGCTAACCCAGTTAAAAATGTCCCCTCTTCACTCTTTGCTCCCCCCCCTCTCTCGTAGTGCCAACCCAGTCCTGAAGGAGATGTGGCCAGATGGTCAGCTGAGCATCACGGAGGTCACCAAGCGACCTTTGACCGCAGCCACTCTCTTCAAGAACTCCATTGTGGCTCTGGTGGATAAACTGGGCTGCAAGGTCAGTGGCTTTAGATTAAGATTGACTTCCTGTTCCCCTTAACCCCTGGAGGAAGCATGCAGTTTGCTTTTGCTGTTTATAGGTTAATAAAATTTACCTAATCTGACTAATATAAAGTAAAGCCAAACAGCTCTGCTACACAAAAGCAGAGAATCTTAACTGTAAAACCTTCTCTCTCAACTTCACATCTTCTAAAGTTTTCAGGCTGGAAAACTGTTTGCTCTTCGGCAATTGTACGTCATGGTTTTGTGGGCTGCCATTGTTTAAAATCTGGGTTAAGTAAATAAAAAATTGTGTCACTTAAAAATGGTTGGTGTATGTGGGGCGTCCCAGTAGAGCACATACCACTAAGACTTAGCCCTTGTAAGCAGTGGGCTCAGGTTTGAATCTGTCTCGGAGCCTTTTCCTGCATATCTTCTCCTCTATCTCCCCCGTTTACTCTGTATTTCTGCCACTATTAAATAAAGCCGAAAAATGGCCAAAAAATTAAAAAAAAATGGTGGGTATGCTCAGAATGTCATATGCCAAACTCTTCAGTCTTTTGACTCCACCTTCTAATATCAGCTCAACTTGTTGGAACCTCAACTAAGCTGGTGCCAAAAAAGTACCAGGTACTCTTCATAACTTTTGCGTAAGGAAAACCGAAAGAAGAGCAAGCAGAATTCAGTAGAACAATAACGTGCAATGGAAATGCAGAATAAGTTACAGTAGTTTGACTTTTGCTACAAGTTTCATTGTTAGCACAATTACACATTTCAATGTCATAATATTCTTCATGTGATAGGCACCAAAAAGTCAGTCGGTTTTGACCAAATATGTTGTTACTGTGTTTTGGGTTTGTAGGGCAGAATTGGTGTCAAATTAAAGCCACTGGAGGTTAGTTTTTTTAATCATATTTTCATGCTGGATAAATTAGGCTCCAACTTCGATCTTCTCCCTTGTTTACATTGCTGTCATCAGGAGGATGCTCTGCACTAGTTTGCCTGTTCTAGTCCCTGTAAAGCCTGTATGACTCATAGGCTATTCTGAGGCTGCCAATGTGTCGGTGCGATGTCTCTTTTGGGAGGACGGCTCGTCATCATGCATGACAAAATGTGGAGCAGGAGGCAGTACGCAACCGTCCAGCAGGAACATGTATACATAGCAATGTGCTTTTTGGTGTCAGAGTCACAGTTTTCTAAGGTTGCTTGTCCTCGTCCTGTTTGGCTTTGTGCAGTTGATGGGGTGGTGAGGGGGAGGTGGTGCTGGACCACAAAATGTGCTGCTCACCTCTCCTGGCCTCATCGCACTGAGTGAAGTCTGACATTTCCTGCTGTTATTTTGGGACGGCCTTGCTGTCAGGCTCTTGTAGCATCTCGTCTCGGTGTGGCTGAGGTAAAATGAAAAGGAAACTCCCCTGGCAACCTTCAGGTCACGTTGAAAGAGCGGATGTTTTCTTCAACTGTGGAACAGAAGCACCTGTGACCAGCTGGCCCGCCTCATCTGCTCCCCACCCCCATTAACTGGATCCTTTCTTTTAAATCTCTGCTGAACCGAGTTGAAACTGGGGCCACACATGCCCATGCATCATTGATATGATGGAAGATTGTGTTGGGGGGCAGAAAGTGTTCCCTTTGTTCTGCCTTGTTCATCTTTCATGGACAGAGAGTGAGAGACGGTGAGAACAGTCTCTGCAGTCTCTGTTCTCTGACAGGACAACATGTCCCTCAGAGGTCTCTGTCAAGGTGCACGCGTCCAGCCGTGGCTCCACACTAGAGGCTTTATCGTCTTCGAAGTTATAATGTGCAGTTAAATGTGCTGTTAATAAGTAGATGTGCTGGATGTGTTACGAGGCTCAGCTGCTCGCTGTAGCGTCTGTCGAAATATTCTGTCTTATTAAGGTCAGTGAACTCAGTTTGCCAGTGTTGCAGCTTGGCTCCGGCTCAGTCATAGTTTACAAGCTGAGTGCAGTTTATTTACTTGCACAGTGATGAACACAGCAGTGATGAAAACAATGAGACAAACATATGAAAATTTAAGGACAAATACAAGTTTGTGCAGGTGATAAAACAAGATTGTTATGATAAATATCCCTCAATCATACTACGGGGTTACTTTTGTGTCTTTATTATGCAACAGTAGAATTTTTGAGGGCAAAACTATTGACACTGCAATTAAAGTGTTGTTTGATTGCATATAAAAAGAGACGCAGAGAGCGCAGATGTGGAACACCTAGAAACACTGACCAATCAGAGCACACTGGGCTTTTATGGGAGCAGGGCTTAAAGAGACAGGCGCAAAAATGTGTGTATCAGACAGAAGGTGAATACAGGTATATTCAGACATTAGGAGAGAAACATTAACATTAAAGCATGTAAACATGCTAATTGCATTATTTATTTTATTTGTTTATATAAATGATCTCTTTTCTCACGACTCAGGCCTGCAGCAACACCTGGACAAAGTCAGCCGAGGAGTTACCTGCATCTCTCTTGTCTTTCAGGAGCCTTACTATGTGCGGTGCATAAAGCCCAACGAGATGAAGTCTCCCGTGTTGTTTGACGATGCTCGCTGCCAGCACCAGGTGGCCTACCTCGGCCTGATAGAGAATGTGATGGTGCGCAGGGCGGGCTTCGCCTACCGGCAGCCTTACAATCGCTTCCTGCAGCGGTAAGAGAACATTGTTGCTCTATGAAGCAAGGTTTCTTCAGTGTTTCAACTCTTCCTTTGGTCAACTCCTCTGTGAGGAAGTTGAGAAAAAGTATTTTTGTTTCACTCCAGCAGCTCTGTGTAACACCAGGGACGTAAAATGTACCAAACTACTCCTTGTTCATGATAAACTTTTACCAATAACCACTTAAGTTAAAATTAACATTATCTTACACTCTCAGAAATAGGGGTACAGTACGAGTCCTTTTTTGTCCCCCGAGGTACAATCTACACGAATGTACCCCCTAGGGCCAATTTTTGGACCTTAAGGTAACTATATGTACATTTTTTGAAGGCCCCAAAGGTACATACATGTACCCAAGTAGTAATAGGTACATATATGTATAATAGACAGTCTGTGTTAGGCTCTACAAATGGCAGTGGCCCAAATATTAATATGTTTAAATAATTATTTAGTCTTTCTTCAGTAGTAGTTATACTTTTTCAATGTGAAGATTTCAATGTTTCTCTAAATAATCAATTTTGTGAGTACCTAAAATTAGTTGAAATGTCCAAGTTATGTTGAAAAGCAGAAAACAATCAGCCTTGCGATCTTTTCCATTGAACTCTAAAAGACAGAGAGGCTAGAAAGTACAAAGTAGATTCTTTTGTTTTATTAGTAAAAGAAAATGTACAAAATCAAGTAAAACAAGATTTTTTTTCCAATGTCTATTTTTGATAATGAAGCTTTTTTTCATGGCTAAGGATAAAAACATTTAAAAGACCACTCGATGGAGTGATGTTACCCTGATCTTTAGTCCCTTATATTGTTCAAGGTCCAAAATTGTAGATCTTACACTTCCTATAATGCACATTGATGGATTGTTTTGGTATGACAGATTCATATGCTGCTATTTTCTGGACTGGAAAGTTGTCCTTCTATCTTTGGTCATAATGTGGAAACATGCTCACTTCCTTGATTCTCTGTAATGCATCAACTCAGAAAATAAGCAAAAATGTGTATATCATTTGTTGAGTTGTTGTTTTTCTGACTTGATGGAGCGTTTTATTGATTTTTCTGATTATTCCGATGTGACATGAATGCAGCTGTAGAACCCAACTGCATGTTAAATGCCCAACTTTAATAATCATCTCCATGGACCTGGTTTGGACACTAGACTTTGTTTCTAATAGACTTCACAAAGCTTCTGCAGACCCACAGAGGACATTAAACAACAGTTTCCACAAGCTGCGCAGTCCTCACACTGACTTTAAATAAACCTGACCTTTACCTTTTAAACCAATGACTTAAAATACTTTTACAGGTAATCAGTTACAGTAACAAGAGTAATTGTTCCACTTTTAGAGATATTGAACTGCACTCTTGTCGTCACACTGTAAGATGTTATTATCTCTTTCCCCCTTGAATGTTCTGCAGGTATAAAATGACATGCGAGTACACCTGGCCGAACCACCTGATGGAGACTGACAGAGAGGCCGTGGAGGCCATTGTCACCCAGCACGGTTTCCAGGACGACGTGGCGTACGGACACACCAAGCTGTTTGTCCGAACACCGCGGTCTCTCTATACTCTGGAGCAGGAGAGAGCTGCCCTCATCCCCATCCTGGTGCTTTTCCTTCAGAAGGTCGGCCATATTATTATCAGTGTTACTGTATTATGTGCTATCAGTATTGTCATCATCACCACTTTTAGTATTCATCCACAGCCTCAATTCGACTTTAAATGTCAGATCTCTATGGCTCTGCTTGTGCTTGTATTTTGATAAGGATGTATTGATCTGACAGTCCAATTAATTGACACAGAGACCTAATTAAATGTCACGAACAGCTCAGATCATACGATCACCCTTAATCACGCACAACATTATCTCTTCCAGTTTCAAACGCAGGCCTCTGGGTTTCATAGTGGGGATTGCAGTTTGCCTCAGCCTCATGAATATGTGGCTTCTGGTTATGTTTGACTGAAACTCATCTGCCAGCTTGAATCCTAATTTCCTGTAACAATAATTGGGGTAATTAATGAGATCCAGAGCACAGTTACATTACAGTCAATTACTTCACTTGCTTAATGAAACACCCTTCTCCTTTCTCTTTCCCCTGACCTACTTTGATGACTCTGCAGAGAAGTCTGGCTCTTTAACTGGAGCACAAGTTCGTCTCCGGCTCAGTGGGACTCTCTCGTTTCTCCTGTCTTGCTCGCTGTCTTTAACACGCCTCTTTTTTTCTCTAGGTGTGGCGTGGGGCTTTAGCTCGTGCGAGGTGCCGGCGGATGAGGGCCATCTACGCCATCATGGGCTGCTATAAGCGCTACAAAGTGAAGGCCCATTTCTGGGAGGTGGAGAGGAGGTTCGCTAATGTGCGAAACATGGCCGACTATGGAAAGAGTGTTGAGTGGCCGACCCCGCCTGCAGCGCTGTCCCAGTTTCACAACAACACAGTCTTGCTGCATCGCAGGTCAGACTCCTTAAAAAAAAAAAGAAGAAACTCATGCACCGTAAAAGTGTGGCCTCAAACATTTATGTCAAATATGTAGTCTCTAATCATATTTTTACTTTGAAAAAAAAACACTGACAAAGTTGGTGCAAACGGGTTCTGAATAAGGAAATAAAATTACTCTTAAATGCAACTTGTCACTTTTCAGCACAATTTGACATTTTAAATCCAAAATAGGTAATTTGTGATTTGTGTAGATGTGATAATGATGACTATGATGATGATGATGATGATGTCCTAACCACCTCTGTTTGCTGCAAACAGTCTGGGTAAAGTGCCACTCGGCTCTATTTTTAGCAGTCAGAATCAACATGATGTCCTTGACATTTACATTTTGCCTCCAGTCAGCAGTCAACATGGATGAAGGGAGACTCAAGTTATCACAGTGTAAAAATGACAAAAATTTATGTTGGTATTTAACATAAAAAACATGATAAATTTAATGTGATTAGACATTTTTTTATTAAACCTCACAACAGCGTCCATTCTGCATAATGATTACTTTTACTTTAAGTACATTTTGATGCTGATTATTTTTACTTCTCTTAAGAAGGTTTTCAATGTAGGACTTTTACTTGTGGAGTAACTTCACAGTGTGGTATTAAGACTTTTACTGAAGTAAATGATCTGACTTGTAACAGTCGTAAATGCTTTAAAAGAATAGTTTGAAACTACTGCCAGTTAGCTTAGCTTAGCATCAATACTGCAAACAGCTAGCTGTCCAGAGCTAAGTCTTGAGACTCCAGGTCAGTACTGTGTTCATTGTCCAGCACATAAAAACGCAAGTCATTCTTTAGTACAGATTAAATACACAAGATATATTAATTAGTAAACAGACGTCAGAGTTGCATCGAAGCTCTCTTTCAGCTCTTAAGAACTGATTGCATTTCCTTTTCTTCCCTGGCAGATTTTTTCAGTTTTAATAAATTCTCCACATCTGTCAAATATCATGAATGAGTCTCTGGGTGAGAGATTAACACGGATGTGTTTTGGCACGTCACACAAAGTTTATTTTTATCCCTCTTGAAGCTATTCCTCCTACTTTTATTGTTCTCTATTGCACCTTTTGATGTATTATTCCGCCCATGTGACACGCTGTCTTGCTCCCATCCCTTGTTGTCAGGTGGTGGGCGAGGCAGATCGTGAAGAAAATCCCCCCGTCTGACATGCTGGAGGTTCGGGCCAAAGTGGCGGCGCTGACTGCTCTGAGCGGAGAGAGGAAAGACTGGGGAGTCAGCAGAGCCTGGGAGAGGGACTACCTGGCCAACGTAAGAACAAAACACAAACATATACTCAGGAACAGAAGCTCTTGAGTTCAAATAACATGCATATTCATGATCTACATCAACCTTTCTCACATAATGTTAAAATAGTCCCTGAAGTCCTTGATAAAAAAAATACCAGTTGATAAAAAAAATACCAGCATGGAAATTTGTTCTTGACTAGGTACTTAGTTACATTCCACCACTGCACAAGGGTTATGATCTCCTCACTATATGACCACATTTTATCACAACTCCTAACTGAAGCCATTTGATGACACATATGCAAGTTTGGTTTGATAAAAAAGGCCAAGAGAATTCCAGTTAATCAACACAAAAAGTTGTCACTCATGAATTTATATTTTTACTGTTAACTGTACTTAAAGAAGTCATTTAAAAAAAAAAAACTTTCCAAATTAAACATTTCTTCTTTTTCTGTTGTTTATTTGGCCATATCAACCACATTTCTTTACCTGCTTTTAATGTGCAAAACACAAACATAACCAAACATAATAGTATTGTTAAGGTAATTAATGAAGCAGAGTTTGTAACACTGGATGAGTTTTTGTAACACACCCAGGGTCTTGTTTCTAATTGTTGTTGGAAATGTGGTTATGCCTCGAAGCTAGGGCAAAAAGATAAATGTGAACACTTTGTAGTTATTAATAGTTGTTCACTGTAATGTTTTTTCCTTTAATGAACATGGGGGAAAATCCATTAGATTTTTTTCACTTGAATTTATCACAGTAAACAAGACCTGAATGACCAGCAGTGTGTTGGATTACAGAAAATCATCTGTGGTTGTGAATGTATGGTGCATGTGACGTCGAGCCTCACAGCATGACTAAAGGAGGATGGTGCTCGTGAACACAGTCGTCCTTTAATGAATCCCACAGTCGGCTCATTTAACAGCTAATCTCAGCTTGTTTGGTGGCCGGAGGCTTGAAAGACGCCTTCAGGGAGCGTGAGCATGACTGAGTCACTCCCCTCGTTAGTTTGTCAGACGGCCCGTGACTTGCTGGCCTCCTTCAGGGCTCCAGCTTCACGAGATTGTTGTTAAATCCACAAAGACCTATAGATGCTGTAAATGCATGAAGTCTGGCATGCAGTCATCCTGAATCCTGACTGCATGCCAGCCTACATGTGGCTGATGGTGCTTTAGATCAAAGTTAAGAAAGGAGGTGAAAAAGTGGAACATTTGTGCTCGACATGTATTCTTAGAAACCCCTCGACAAGATCACAAGATTCAACAAGTTCACTTTATTATTTCGGATTCAAGCTCTTTGCAGAAATCAGAGCAGGGATGTTGTGTTCCTGTCAGTTCACCAGGAGGCTGCATGTTTGAAAACATTTTCCTATGGCCAGTTACATCCATTTTTCTCCCATACACAATCAATAGAAAAGGAGCAGCTGCATTTTTTGTACTCCTTATATCATCAGAAAATTTATAAATTCTCCCAAAAATTGGGAAAAGTGTAGAAAAAATGTGTGAGCTGTTAGCAAAGGGGGAGCTTCATGTTGAAACTGTATAAGGGAAGTGGATGTAACCACCATGACGTCACCCATTGGTTTGTGGACTGTTTTGAAGCCTCGAGTTTGGCTTTTTAGCCATCAGCACCATGGTTTTTTTGAAAAGTGACCATATTTGGATGAGAAATTGGAGCGGGGGAGGTTACATGCGTTACCAGCACAATGGAGCCTGGATATGAAATGCACGTAATTTATGTTAACTGTGATAATAATATGGGTATTTATGGTTAACAGCTAAATACTGGCTAAGATAACCAACATTTTCTTCCAGAGTTGCCCCCTGCTGGCCATAAGATAGAAGGCACCTTTTCAGACCCGATGATGGCTACTTGACTGAAATAGGACAGGATCTAAAATATCATTGTATGCTAGAGATGTAAATCATCAGAGGCCCCACGATACTGCATTAACTGCATTTTGTGTCCACAAAATTAAATTCAATCAAGAATTGTTTTGTCAAACTAAAGAAAATTTTCAGTTAATTCATCTAACTTCAGTCTTTTGTCTATTTTCATCCACAATGAGAGTCAAACCCACAGACTGACCAACAAAGTATTCAGTCAAACTGAACTGAACTGATATCAAACATGTATGGACGACAACAACTGCAGCATTTTATCAGACTTTCCTCAACTTTAAGCTTCACTGCTCTGAATTTTTTTGAATGAAACATAAAAAAAGCCTTTGCAGCGCTATTTCGACAACTTCCCAACACGATGTCCTGACACATGGTGCCTATAGATTCCTTAGATCTTCTAATTTCATATGACACCAGTACCTCCAGTATATTCCTAAAAGTGAAAAAAAAAACACATGAAAATACTGACGCTAAATAAAGGCTAAATATTGATACTTGGCAATATTGCCTCGCAAAATATTGCAATACTATGCTGTAGCAATTTTTTCCCCCCACCTCTAATGTATGCTGTATAATACATTTTCCATACCCTGGTAGTAAATGATGCAGGACATGTCCACATACTTTTGTCTACATTCTTTGGTTAGTTCAGTATGAAAACATCTTTCCAGTGATCATTTTCTGTGAAAATTTATAGAATACAGATAACGTGACTGTAAAATATTTCTCAGTAGCAATGTTCCCATAAAAGTAAAGACATTATAGTGACGGCTCCAATCTTAAGGAGGGAGACTGTGACACGGTTTCAGATTAGCAGCCCCCGACTGTATTTCTCATCAGGCAGTTTAGCTCCAGTATCAGCCGCCTGGCTCCCTCTCTTAACGGCACGTCAAACACCGTGTCTGGTAACAGCAGCCTGAGGCCACGAGCTTTGATCTGCTGCTTATGGAATTAAAGTGATAAAAAGGCTTGAAAGAGGCTGAGAGAGGTCACCGTGGGTTTTACTGACGAGATACATTCCTACACGACCATACTGTAAATTCTTGTGAATAACACGGGGTCTTTAATTTCTGCAGGTGCGAGACTGCCCCCAGACCAGCTCCAGCTTCACCCGTGTCTGCAAGGAGCTGAGGAACAAAGACCAGTACAGTCAGGTCCTCTTCTCTGGCTTCTGTAGAAAGGTACAGCACGTGGGAAAAAAACACGCAGAAATAAAAAAAAAAAAAATGTCTTTTTTTTTGTACAAGGAGTTTCCTTTTTTCTTTTGTTGCTTTCTTTTTGCTTTGGGATGTTTTTCTCACTTGCTGTGTTCTCCTTTCCACCCACTCACACTTTCTCTCTTTTGTGTCAGCCCGTCTTTTAAGATTTCATGTTCCAGCGGTGAAAACAACCCTCTCAGAAAGAATATAAAGAAATGAGATACAAAAAAAAAAAAAAATCAGAGGATTAATCATGAAAGGAACTGAGCTATGAATTCACTCCTACAAATTTCTTAACATTTATGATATTCTTTTTATTTTTAAAGTCTGCCTGTTGTGACTCAACTAAATGGAGTCAGCTGAGGCCCTGCCTATTATTTCACCTCATGACAGACTCTTATCAGCTCCCTGTGGATAATAATGGCCATATTTTGCTTATCAGGGATTGTAGAGAGAGGGCTTCCACTAAATTCTGGATCCAGCTTTAGCCAAAGTTTATATTGAAGTTATGCAGGCTTTGATAAAGTGAAGTAAAACAACCTCCAACACTGACAAACCCACCAGAGCCTTTGTCTTTTTATCTGAATTTGCCGTTTTTTTTGTTTTTATTTCATGTGTGTTTCTGGCTTGCAGCTCCACAAGGAAAACCTGCTTTTGAATCGAAAGTAGCGATAACCCGAAAGATCCGACAAGCTGCAAAAAACGAAAAACTCTTCTCTTAAATAGAAAATGTACAAACAGCTTTATGCTTTAATTCTTTTCTCCTTCCCCTTCTCTTCTCTCTCAGGTGAATAGATTCAACAAAAGCACAGATAGAGGACTGCTCATCACAGACAAGTGCGTCTACAAATTAGAGCCAAAGAAACAGTACAAGGTTTTGAAGAAGCTTCCCTTAGACACTGTAAGTACTCACATGGGAGATGCATGCATGCTCTCGCACATTCACGCTCCAATTTTAACCTTAATCTAAAGCTGTAGAGCTCCACAGTCATCAAAATGCTGTTAAAGCACATACAGTGTAAGACAGATACTGTTTTTAATCACAGCCAGTTTAGCAAATTGCTCTCAACATTAATTCTTCAACTGGCAAAGCAGTGCTGTATTGATATATTCCTGAAGTAAAAGTGGCCATTTCCAGCTTTCAGGAGGTGTGTGCTGCCAGAGATCAGAGCAGTTTGTTTATTATAAAGTGAGGAAAACATCGATTAGGTCAGGGACAAACTTGTGTATAATTTAATTTGTCTTTGATATTGTGCCCCATTTGTGTTCAGTTTTATGAATGGACAAAGCCAGTTTTCAGCCATGTGTACACTGGCTGTCTTTATTTAGTTATTTCATCTCAGTGATCTACTTTAGTGTTCTCGTAGTTGATTTAATAAAACCCAGAACATGTTTTCACAGTTTTTTTCTAATTCAGCCAACACCAAAGGTGGCTGCAGGGTTTCTTCAGGGTTTTGTTGAGAAAAATGAAAAAGTAAACTCAAGATAAAGTAATGAAAGGGGTATCCTTACTCATTACACTCATCTTAAAGGAATATTTTCATAAAGTTTGGGAACTTACAAGTGACAGATTTAATAAAAAACAATGTTTCAGAGTCTAAGATATCTTTACTTTTGGTGTCTAATGTAGGTCAGCCATCTGAAATCACTGGATCTTATATTTCCCTCGTAGCATCTTTCTGTGGTTGTGGTTGTTTTCCTTCCTGATAAACATCCACATCTTTCAAACTTTTATCAGTTTCAACTGAATGAACTTTCCCAGGAGGCCAAGAACCTTTTGAGGAACTCAGGAACTGAACCTGCATTTTGCCCCGAGGAAACATCCACACAGTTTAGTTCCTGTAAGATTGTTCCAGCCCTGCAGCGGACATAGTACTTGTCAAATGTTTACAGGGCAGAATTTTGCTGTTTGTTCAAACGCAAACCCCTTGCAACTGAATTTTTTTGTGCACTGCATTATTCACAAAACAAAGAAGTGCTCTTGTACTGATATAAGGATGAGAGTAGGACATTTCTTGTTGTTTGTTTACATTAAAAACACTTTTTGTTGTACAAGACAAAGACAGTGCACTGGTCGACAGAGCTAGAGAGTGAATGAGAGAGAGAAAGAGGCAATAAAAAAACAAAGGAAGTGAAATAAAACTTTGCTGAAAATAACACTTCACTAGCTGCCTCCATTTTTATGCCTGTGACTGGAGGCATAATGTTGTTTAGGGCCTCTGTCTTATTCTCGTGAGAGCCATATCTTGGGATCATCTTGAAGGGAAATTCTTCAAATTTGGCATAATTGTCCACTTGGACTCAAGAAAGAACTGATTAGACTTTGATGACCTCACGAAATATGTTTTAGGCCAAACCTCCAAATTTCATACTAACTTATATTTTTTTCTTCTTCTCCGGAGTCCATAGCGGGCTCACTTTTGGGAATATACTGGAGATATACTGGTATCATATGAAACAAGAAGATCTAAGGAATCTATAGGCAACAGGATATCGTGTCGCCAAGTTGTTGAAATAACGCTGCAAAGTTAATCTATTTGGACACAAAATACAGTTTAACAGTTAAATCGCGATATATTGTATCGCAATACTCACCATATTGCAAAATGCTTAAAATCGCAATAATATCATTTCATGTCTCAACTATCGGGATAAAATCGTATCGTGACACCTCTACTAACTTATTCAGGACTTTGCATTGCAAAATTTCATGGGACACCTATGACTTCAAGTGAGGACAACCTGATTGGTGACTCTAATCCTAGTTGTCCACCTTAAAACTGTGATATTAGATCTTCTGTGCTAAAGATGATGAAGATGTTTGTAAAGCAATCAAGTTTCATCCAAAAACACATCTAATACCTTTCATTACATTTCTTTAAAGTCTTCACTACATGTATAAGATGTGTCTGGAGAAATTGAAGTTCAAGTAGCATAGAAATACAAATGCAATTAAAATAAACAATCGACAGTAAGCAAAAAAAAACCAGTACACTATTAAAGTACATACATGTAAAAAGATCAGTTAAATAAATGTATAGAACTGTATGGAGGATGGATATAGATAAATAAATATAGAGGAATGTATGGCATTGTGTTTTGTACAGTGGATAAATGACCAAATAAGATTCATTAAGATAAATTGAGTGGATGGCGAAGGCAAACAACCGTGAGGCAATAATTATAATTTAATCAGTCATGGGACATATTTACCTAATATTCATGGCTCCTCAGAGGCAGTAGAAACGCTGTCAGGAATGCGCAAAAAGAACGTTTAGTCCCTGAGTTTAGTTCCTCTGGTTCCTGGAACTTGGCCACATTTTGTAAAACAGGCTTTCAACTTGTAGTCTGTAACTCTGTGTGTGATGTAAACTTTGTGCAGCCTAATTCTGACCTTATCCCCAAAACTAATGGTTAAATAATGACCCTGAAACTGAAACATAAACATCAGCACTGACACACACTGAACTGAACTGTACAGTAGCAGCTCGACTCCCTCACAGCTGCCAGGAATGTGGGTCAGACCTCTTGTATTTTATCCCAGCTGTCCTTTATTTCTCAATCTGTCCTCTCGGTTGTGCACTTCCATTATTCAGTCCACAAACACACACACGCACAATCATCTTCCATCATGTTTGACCTGGGTCACTGCCATCCATCAAGAAGTGCGAAAACACCATCTTCTTTTGACTCAAAGAGGCTTCTGACCTTGTTTTGGAGACTCGAAGATTGGAGTGTGTGTTGGTCAGTCACTCTGTTCACGATAGGTGTAGAGGTTGTTGTTGTTGTGTGAGGGTGTGGCCGTGCTGTGACATATATGCTTAGCTTTAGGTTTTCTGTCTGCTGGGGCCAACTTGGCTCATTTCACAGCCCGCTCTGAGAAACTGGTTCAGGGATCTCACAGGGCCGTCAGCTCTGAAGGACGGCAGGCTAAAAGCGAAGACAGCTTTATTTAATCTGATGTTTCAAGGTTCCTTGAAATAGCTTTGAGATCATGATTCACTTCCATGATCTGATGTATTTCTGAGCAGGGACCTATGGACAGCAGGGACTTGTTTTAAGTGAAAAGAGTTTAACAGTCCCCGGACAAAAAGCGGCCAGCATTTTTCAGGGCACATACAAGGGTGGTGTAATCAAATTTTCTTTTCAATGACATTTTCTCATATATGTCTACAGTCATGGAAAAAAAATATTAGACCACCCTTATTTTCTTCAATTTCTTGTTCATTTTAATTCTTGGTACAACTGAAGGTATATTTGTTAGAAAAATTTGCTTGAAAATTATAATGATAACTACAAAAATAGCTCATAAGAGTTTAATTTAGGAGCTGATATCTAGCCATTTTCCATGTTTTTTTAAATAATGATTTTGGTTATTATCAAGAAAACCATTGGAAATTGCTTTTTGCTATATATAAAAAGCTATTTTTGTTGTTATCATTATATTTGTCCAAACAAATGTATTTATGACATTTGGGTGTCAAAATCTATCATTGAAGGGCAGTTTTAAGTGAAGCAGTTATCAGATGATATGCTGTTACAGATCCGTTCTCTACTGTATGTACAATGTAATTTCACTGGTTCTTTGTAAAGGCCAACAACACCTACATAACACACAATGAGTCAGCACAGCTGGACGTCCAGCAGAGGTTTTAGAGAGAGGGAGAGAGAGAGAGCTCAACATGCCAGAGGGTTAAAAACCATCATTATGCAGCAACGGAGCAGCTAAAGATAGCTGATGCCATTAAGCTCCGCTGCTCAGAGTGAAGGATATGAGTCTTATCCAGGTCAGAAACACAGAATAGAGAAGAAGCAGTGCAGCTCTGCCCTCACTTTGTGTCCCCACACTTCTCTCTACACAGTCATCAAGTTTGACCGACAGTACTGAAGGCTGAAATGTCACTCAGGTCAAATACTGATGTGACAAAACAACAGCTTTGTGCGTTCCTGTGACATTTCTTCTGGGTTTTTTCCTGAACGGATTCGACTCATTCGTGTAAACTGAAACTCAGATGTCAAGCAACACATTTGAACTCACTGGACCTGTCCTTAACATCCAAACACACTACTGAGGTATTTAGTTGTATTATTGATCAATAGAAAAATCATTTTTTGATATTTAATTGAATAATCCTATGGACTCGCAAAGTGGGAGGAAATCTTTCATGTGTCCCTGGCTCCTGAAGTGAAAAATCCCTGAACAACTGCATCAGAAAATATCTGGTTCTTTGATTAAAAAGTGAGGGGGAACCAGCATGGGTCCATAAAAATGATGAACAGAGAGCAGATTTAACAGTAAAAAATAAAATCTGCAGCTTAAGTTAATCTACTTTATGACTCGGGTCAATTCAATAAGGGTTTGTTTCACTTTGGTGATTTAAAAGGTTAACTCTGATTCACAAAAGTCACACAATTACACGATGGAGTCCAGCATCTCCTGTGTTCTGTGAGGTAAAATGACTACTCAGAGGAGTGGCTTTGAATAAAGAATAGAACAGCTTCAGTTCCCGACTGATGACAGGGTATAGCGTTGAAAATATAACGTACAATTAAACTGATACAGATTGTCTCAAATTGATCTATCTACTTTATTTGTATACCACTTTTCATACAAAAGAAATGTAACACAAAGTGCTTTGCATATAAAAGAAAAAAAGGGGGGAAAAATAAATAAAACATAAAAACAAGTAAACACCCTCCACTCAAAACCAATTCTCCACCCCTGACCCTCCATCCTTCCATCCCATCCCATCCCATCCCAGATCAAATAAATAAAAATAAAGTCAGGTAAGATAAAATAAAAAACAAAAGTAAATAATATTAATAACAATAAAAAGTAGTAAAGCTAGATATAATAATAATACTAATTAAAAAGTAAAGCATGATAAAAAAATTTACATATATAAACATCAACTAATAGATAATAGCAAATAAATAAATAAAAGAGAAGATGTTTTAACTTTAATTAAGATGCATGAGCAGAAAAATATTTAAATATGGTCCAAGTAAAAGCCAAATCAAAAAGATAAGTCTTAAGTCTTACATTCAGCTGCTGCCCCTGTCCACAGCAGTACATTGTTTAGCTCCTGTCTGCTTCTCCAAACTGGAGGCGTGTCGACCGCCATCTACTGTAGATAACACACTGACTATTGACTACCTCAACCCCACTTAAAAAATACAAACTATCCCTTTAAGCAACATTGAGGATTTCATTAAAAAAACAAAACTTGAAATGGGAATGCGGACTCTACTGTGACTCTACTGTGACTCTACTGACATCACTTACCAAGCATATGTGACATTGATTAAGAAACGTTTCCAATTCTATTCAGGAAACAAACGTCACAGTAACGCATGCTGCTGTTGTTTTGTCACATTGGTCCATAAGTTTATGACCTTGGTGACATTTCAGCCTTCAGTGCTGACGGTCAAACTTTATTACTGTATACCAAAGAGTCTGGTGACTCAAAGTGAAGGCAGAGCTGCTTCTTATCCATTCTCTGTTTCTTAGCCTGAAAAATATGTGGATTTTTCTTCTTTTCCCTTTTTTAAGGAATTATATAGTAGATATCTTTAATTTTTTGACGTCTTTTTGCAAAACCAGCAGCCAAAACCAATTCACATAAAAAGATCCACTGATAATAATATTGTCATTCCTATTAATTAAGAAATAATACATTCAATCAAGAAATGTGTCTGTTCATCACATTTCCACAATAAGTGGCTCAACACTGGAGGGACAGATTGTACCTTGACGGTGTTGGGACACACTGTCGTCCGGCTGGATTAACCTCTGTGTGTGTGTGTGTGTGTGTGTGTGTGTGTTGGAGGCCGTAAGAGGCTTAATCCACCCGTCTTTGAAATCTGTGACGCATCTCACTTCCTCTGTATGCATATCTCTCTCATACATTCTGTTCCTCTGTTTCTCACACCTCTCTCGCTGTCGTTCCCTCACTCAGTCAGTGGAGAAATGATCTCTTTACTTTGCTACATTATTCTTCTTTTACATTTTGGAGGCAAATGCACTTTTTCTACCTCCACTACATTTATTTGATGGCTTAGTTTCTTTGCAGATTTAGCCTATTAATACAAAATATTAATCGCCTTATAAACCATGATATATTCTTATAGGTTAACTCCTTAGTGGCGGGTTGAGTTTCAGGGGATGAAATGATGCTCCTAAATAAGGTGAAAATTTTAGTGAGGGAAAACTGACAACACTCTTGACCTCTGGTGGGGTCAGTGGACTCTATGGGTGCCTACAATTCTCCTCTTTACAGACATGACTACTTTACGCAGTTTTTTTTCAATGCAGCCTATTATATTTGAATATTTCCGCATACTGGGGTCCCTGTACTGGAGTCTGACGTTAGTCCACATAGCAGCCATTTCATTGCAGTGAGAGCAATTTTTTAAACTTGACCTCACTGTATAAAATGAGCTGCTGTGACCTCTAGGATAATCACAGCCTCATGAAACTTTACAACTACAAACTGGAGACCTAGAACATTAGGATGTATAGCTTCCCTCGATATATTTATGATAAGGGGATTTCTCAGCAGTTTAGAGAACAGACATATATGACTCTGCATAATGAGTGCTTTCACCTTAAGTAGTTTAAGTATATTTTGAAACAAATACTTTTACTGTAGTAAGAACTACTACTTTACTATACTTAGTAGCATTGCTACCTTTGCTCCAGTAAGACATCTGAATACCTTTGCAGTAAATCTGTACATTATTCCAACTGGGTCAAACCTCATGACTTTCACTGCACCTCCACCACACGTGCAGCTGGGGCAGATTTTCTCTCAGCCTACATCCTCTGAGCAGAAATAATCCGCAGACTTCATTCACGGCGTGATTTTCGATCCAGGATATACTGTACTGCACTGTATTCAATTCACAGGTATTATGCATTGACGTGATAATCCCCGACGTTTTTATACAAATTAATTTCTGAGGCTCCAGTGTGTGACACTGAATATCATTCAGCCTGCAGTCACGTCTCGTACCAAACTAAAGTAGAAATGCAACATTTAAAGAAGTCTTCAATTCAGAATAGTTGAATGGTTGAAAATAATAAATATATAAATAGGAATTGCTTTTTTTGCTAATATGGCAGATAATTACATCTAAATTAATAATTTTAACCACAGTCATGACATTATGTGTTGCTTTTTAACCATCACAATCACATTTTTTAAAGTATATATATATATATATTTATAGTTTATGCATAGCTTCCTTACGCTCGCTCCATCAGGCCAACCCTCTCATGCATTAATAATGGTGACGACTAGAGTAGTGAATCATCAGAGGCCCCACGATACGATTGTATCCCAATACTTGAGTCACGACACGATATTATTGCGATTTTAAGCATTTTGCGAAATGGTGAGTATTGCAATACAATATATTGCGATTTAACTGTTTAACTGCATTTTGTGTCCACAAAATTGAAGTCAATCAAGAATTGTTTTGTCACATAACAGAAAATTCTCAGTCTATTCATCTCACTTCAGTCTTTTTCCACAATGAGAGTCAAACCCACAGACTGACCAACAAAGTATTCAGTGAAACTGAACTGAACTGATATCAAACATGTATGGACGACAACAACTGCAGCATTTTCTCAAACTTTCCTCAACTTTAAGCTTCACTGCTCTGAATTTTTTTGAATGAAACATAAAAAAAGTCTAACTTTGCAGCGTTATTTCAACAACTTCCCGACACGATACCCTAACACATGGTGCCTATAGATTTCTTAGATCTCCTAGTTTCATATGATACCAGTATCTCCAGTATATTCCTAAAAGTGAGCCCGCTTATATGGTGAAAATACTGACAGCCTGCAGGCGCTAAATATTGATACATGGCGGCCATGAATCGTTATAGTATTGCCACGTAAAATATCCCAACACTCTGCTGTATCGATTTTTACCCCACCTCTAGTGACAGCCAAAATGCCAAACTTGAGGCTACGAGACAGTAGTCCACAAACCAGTGGGTGGTGTCCTGGCCCACGTCTTTTATACAGTCTACACTCCTTGAATACACGTACATCCTCACAGTCACAGTTGGTGTTGTGTCAGAGTGTGACTTTGTGGTTCTATTTCTCTCCGTAGTTGACAGGACTGAGTGTGACCAGTGGGGTTGACCAGATGGTGGCGCTACACACGTCCTCCCAGGATGACGTCCTGCTGTGTCTGCAGCGAGGGGAGCTGTGCACCAACCAGGACCGAGTGGGCGAGCTGGTGGGAGCGTTGGTGGACCACTTCACACGGTCAGTTCACACAAACAGACACTGTTAAACTTTATCCTGTGGCTTCCTGCTTGGCTTGGACTGAAGTCTGTGAAAGCCTCAGATGCCAATTACAACTCGGAGTCTAAAAGAGTTTGGATGCTGTGGAAACATAATAAAAAACAAATTTAGTGATTTGCAAATCTTTTAAATCCTGAATTCAATTAAATGCAGTACAAAGACACAATGTCTTTTAATTGGTAGACTTTTGTTTTTTGTAAATATATGCACTCATTCTGATTTTATGCATTCTGGGAGGAGGTTTCTAATCGGGGTTGTATTTTCAGGGACATCTCACTCTTTAATTCAGGACCTCTGTGCAGGATTTCTATTTATAAAAGCCTCTCTCTGCTCCCGACCTGTGATGATGTGACCTGGAAACACAAACAACACTATAGTTGAATATGAAATAAATTCCAATTTCAGTTTCTCTAAAAGCTCAATCTGGAGCAAACCATTAATATTTTTCTCAACAATTTGACACCAAAAGCATTCAGAAAAAACAGCCGTCAAAGTTCTATATCATCTGTTCTTTGCAGGGTCAACATATCAAAATGACCAGGCCAGTGTTTGAAGAAATTATATATATTTTGAGACACGTATTGGTTGTTTTGGGACGCGACATGAATTGTTGGGTAGGCACTGGCCAGGCAGTTTTTACCTGCAGGACCACAACTAAATGAATCCCTCTAATATTACTTTTTTTCAGTACCACATCTTATATAAGAATACAAACATTGCAGCACACTGTTAAACATATTGTACCTGTTTGATTGAAAATAGACAGACAACAAAAAATGGCAATTACAACAAAACGATGCAAAAAAAACAAACAATGCTCCATAGCAATAAAATTGACTAAAATGTTCTGTTTTTTTGCACCTACAATTTTCACAAAACACAATCTCTTTGATGTCAAAAAGTGACATCAGACAAATCATAAAACTATCTAAACTATAATTCATTTTAGTGGTGTACAGTACCCCGAAGTAATGGTTCACAGCTAGTTCGGTTTTAATTTATTTTGAATAGACAGTCTTGGTTTGACTGACTGACAACTTTGGTAAACTATTTACGTTATTCAGAAGCACCGCAGGAACATGCAAAGATTTGTTTATCCAGAAAAAGAAAATATAAAATATATATATTCTAATCATTTATTTGTTTGTTTGTTATAAAATGACATGGGTTTCCATTAGATCCAAACACTAGATAAGTTGATTTCTCTCATTCGAAAACTTTCATCAGAGAGGATAAATTAATTATTGATTATGAAGTGATTGTTCGGAGAGAAAACATGCAGCTTTTCGGGTCTCAGTGTCACACAAATAAACAACACGGCATCAGATTCAGAGTTACCGGTCAAAGACCCCGACTAAAAATGAAGTCTATTAATGCAGCATAACAATTACGCAAATCGTACTCTTGGCATTTATCACTGTCGTAGTTGTCGGTGTCTGCTCCCCACTCTGAATAACTGCTGTGAAATGAATCAGTCACGCTGACATTTATCACATTTATCACTCGGAACCTGATTTGTCATCGCTGTTTATAAACCTGATTCACATCCACCCACATTCGTCTCTGCCAGACTTCATTTGAATGGCACAAGTTTTTCACACACAGCAGACTGTTTTGGTTGTAGTGCGTGTGTTAATGTGTGCGTGGGTATGTGTGTGTGTATGTGTGAGTGGGTGTCTTGTTGTAAGTACGGCCCGCAGAGACCCAGTCTGCAGTGATTGGTCTCCCTAAGTATTAATCCTCCAAATCCTGCCAGGACCACAATGAGTGACGTAAAGGCAGAGGGGGAAAAATACAAACAAACACAGAGTGGAGCACGTCTGGTGGAAAGTCATCGTGCTTTATGCCAAAATCCCTCAAAACACTCCACATCCTTATAGTTTGGACTCATTATTCTGAGGTTTTATCCCTAAAAAAGGAGTATGAAGGTTAATTCTTGAAGGTAAAATGTTTCTGAAGCTTTTAGCCACTAAGCATGATAGAGAATACTTAGAATACTTGGCCCCATGGTAACAAACTAGAATCTCAGTTTATTCATTTTCTTTGATCTCTTTTTAGTTCAAGGCCTTTCTCCCAAGAGACCGTATTAAAATCAATATAGTATACATGCACACATCATGTTTATATAAGCACATGATTATAGATACTAAGACAAATTTACATAATCATTAACCCACCTTATACACTCACACACACTTACATAGACTTCTGCAATGCACGCATACTGGCTGCAATAACCAGCAACTACTACACTGCAGAAGACCATTAGAAGTGGCTGAAAGCTCTGGAAACGCCAAGTGAGTGGGAAGGGAGAATTTCAGTCGCCTAATTTGATCTATCGGTGTTTTATTGCATTATTTCAAATCTGTTAGAAATCAAATGTTACAGAAAAATGTATGTTAATTGGATAAAAAAAGTTTGAAGACTGAAGTTTAACTGTTAATGGAAGTGCTGCAGCTAACAGTCATTTCCATAATCAGTCAATTGCCAGGTTATTATCTAGATGAATTGTTTTGTCTATAAGATACCAAAAGGTAAAACAGATAGAGAAAGTAATGATGATGAAATAACCAGCTAACCAGCTAAAACTACAATAGCACAAAATGTTTCACATGGAAAAGGATTTTTGTTGCACTACTCCATGAAATGTGAAAGCTTCATTCATTCATTCATTCATTCATTCATTATCCTTAACTGCTTATCTGAACTCTGGTCTCAGGTCAGTCTGTTCACACATTGGCAATAAAAACAGATTTTTACATGTAAAAAGTTATATATAGAACCTCTACGCAGTCTAACACCAATCAACAGTCTTGCAATAAATCTAGTCTTCTGTTCTTCTAATATTTTGTGCACCCCATTTATATCTGCATTTGTGTCGGCTTCTTTTCAATAATCCTGTTATATATCAGTGAAAATTTGTGGAACATTATTCATAGTCAAGAGCCAGTTTTATGTTTTTATGTGATTTCTGGTGCCATGCAGAGGGAAAACATCAAACGAGCTGTCAGCTCACTGACATCAGTGTGATGTTACTTCTAATTTTGTTTCTGCAGCTCAGAGGCCGGGCAGGCGGCAGCCGCATGAGGGTGTGTGTTCCCACTTTTATGAGTCTTACTGTGTGTATGTTCAGCTTGCTGATCCCAGATCCCCAGTGAGGCTTTTGTGGGTTTTATGAGTCTTAGACTTTTGGTCTGGGTTTGGGGTTTTTTTAGGGGGGAGGGTATCTGCATCACCGGGGTCCCTGCAGCAGCTGCGTGGCTGTGGTCGGGGTGCGGCGCAGAGGAGAGTCGACAATCAGGAGTCAGTTTCAGCCCTCTGCCTGTCTTTGTGCCACCATCTGCGGTGAATGGAGGAGGTCGCGACCTCAACTCATGAGACAAAGTCAGGGGTGAACTGTGTAAGTGTGTGAGCATGTGCGAGAGGGGAGAGGAGCATGACAACACACAAACACACTCCTCTTGTGCTTCCTTCTGTCAGGAAATGAGATCCCAGACTTTAGAAGTCACGCGCACATCAATTTTAGTTTATGAGGTTTGGAGATTGGTCAGGGGAGGAACAGTCAATAGAGTGATTGTTATTTTTTCTTCTCATCTCTTTAAATCAGACACGAGAGACTGGATCAGAGAGTGTGTGAGTGTTTGGTGGCACAGTGAGTTGTACAAAACTGGGTCAGCGAAGGCAGCGTTAGAGGCACAAGGTAAAATCTGACTTCAAAGCCGCTCCGTGTTGTCGGTGAGGACTAGCGAAGACAAGCTGTCTGGTTTTCTGTCATGTCACATCCGTGTCTCGTTCCCTCGGCAGAGCTCATTCCTCCCCTTTCTCCTCTTTCCTGTACCTCATCCTCTCATCCCGTCTCTGCTTTCTCTTCCTGTCACCTGGGCCCGAGCTGTCAGCATGAATGAGGCGTGTGTCTGTGCCGGTATGTGTCTCTTTACTGTGTGTGTATTTTGGAGGGGGTTGGACTTGTGGACCATCTGCTGGGACAGCTGGGGGAGTATGAGTGGGCTAAAGGCAGGATTTAGGGTATGATCTACCCCGGCCTAAAAGATTGAGGAGGATTCTTTTTTCTTAAAAGGCAATTTGGGGATTTTATTATCTTATTGATCACGACCAGACACTGTTTACTGGGTAGAATAGAAGTTTATGTATCAGCTGAGATGCTTCACCAAAAATTGTAGCAGTTTGGTGAAATTTGTAAAACTTTATGTGCAAGTTTTTATCTCCTGTCTCTATATTTAGTGTTTTTCAATTTCTTTGCAAAGTGAAATATATTTTTACAAATTAAAACTAACTAGTAATTCACAAATCCAACCCATGTAGCCTTACCTATACTGTACAATTTATGTTGTTGTGTTTTTTTGAGTTGCCACCACAACAAACAACCATATCTTTATTTACAATTCTGCCATCAATAGCAGAGGTATTCAATTAAAACTGTAAAAACTGTAGACAGAAATGAGCAGTTCTGTTGCTTCATACTGTCATCTCTCTCCCATTTCTCTATGGTGCTGTTCTTTCAAGTGAATGCAGGAAGCAAACGATTTGATTGGCTTAATTTAGTAAAGCTACTGCCGTATTAACTGGATTAGGAAAGACAAATGCTCTTATTAATTCCCATAAATTTATCAGAAGTTGTTCACAGGTCTGCATAGAACTGTCTCAGATCTGTGGCGATGAATCCAAACTGTCGTTACTTCTCACACAGTTTGGTGTCATGATTGTTTTGCACAGATTGTTTCATGTTTTACTTTTAGTGAAGACAACAACATTAGTCTAGATTACTATCCGGTCATGCAGTCGGTCAGCTGGTGTATTTTATGAACGGCCATTTATTTCCACATTTTCACACAATAACAGATTATAATAAACACCCTTAGTATATATGCTATAGCTGCAATGAAACAAATAAGCCACACGTGCTGGTTTTATACCTCTTAAATGTAAAAAATGTATGTTTTTCTTTGTCATGCATGATGATAAACTGAAGAGCTTTGGATTTTTGCTTAAACATACCGTTTGAAAACATCACTCTGGACATGTTTCACTATTTTCTGACAATTTATTGACAAAACATTTAAGCAAGATAATGAAGTAATGAAAATAATACGTAGTAAAACGTATAATAATAGTAGTTGCAGCCCTAACATATATAAAGATTGCTTTTTTCTCTCCCTGTAAAACATTAAAATATTGCAGATGAATCATACTCCTCAGTGTCATTTGGGGTGACCAGCCGTTAGCTTGTGGGCAAAGCAGCTACTCTGTTCCATTTGCCTTTTATTTATTTCCATTTACTCTCATCTCTTGGTCTCCTAGCTTCTCTCTCCTTATGCAGCATTTTCTAAATCAGCACTTTAAGTTATGAATATGGAAAGACCTGGAACGGTGTTGCATTAATAGCAATCTTCTGGGTCACCCCCTCCCTTCCCAGGGAAGAAGCAAGAAAACGAGGAGGAGAGAAAAACAAGATTTCATTAACCTCAAAGCATATGTGAGAGGTCTTGTGATGTGGCTTTAATGACCACAGACACACAGTGACCTGTTCCTGATGTCCAAGGACTTGTTGACTTTCTTGATTGACCTCATTGGACGTCAACAGTTTGTCGGTTACTGAAGGCCGTTTCTATTCTAAATTCACTTTTTAGGTCGTTGGAGGCGTCATCCAAAGCCTGAAATAGCCTCCTCTGTTTCTCTGCCTCCTCTTTTTTTTCCTCCCTCAGTGGCTGTCCTCAATGTGTTCGTCTCTCGGCCGGGGAGGCAGCTCCTGCTCTGAACTCTACCTCGGTCAGCTCGTCCACTCCGCTCACTTCCTGTCCCTGGTTTTGTCTTTTTCTTTTTATGGTTTTTCCACTTTGCAGCTTCTGGTCTGGTTCTATTTTTGGTTTCATCCATGGCAGAGGATCAGTGATCAAGCAGTGTTGATCATATGGAGAGTAACGAGTGGTGGATTGTAACTAATGCCCTGTTTCTACTGCATGCTACTCCACAGCTCAACTCAACTTAGCTCGCTCTTTTTTGGCTTTCCATTATCAAAAGTTGTGGATAAGACCTGGTACAATTTTTGTGTTACATTCACATTGAGATCCCAAGTGACCTGAGTCGATATTAGAAGGTGGAGTTAAAACACTGATTGGTCAAAGAGAATCGTCCCTCCACAAACTCCATTTTTTTACAGCCAGGCTACTGTCATCAGTGGTGGAAAAAGTATTCAGATCTCTTACTTAAGTAAAAGTACTAATACCACACTGTGAAATTACTCCACTACAAGTAAAAGTCCTGCATTGAAAATCTTACTTAACTAAAAGTACAGAAGTATCAGCATCAAAATGTACTTTAAGTATCAAAAGTAAAATAACTTGTTATGCAGAATGGAAGCACTCCGATTGTTTTATATATTCTAAATTAGGGCTGGGCGTTATGGACCAAAAGTCATATCCTGATATATTTAGGCTGAATATAGATATACGATATATATCCCGATATTTTTTATGGCAAAGTGAGAGCAAATGTTCAGTCAAAGTCAAAGCCAAATATCACATGTCACAAGTAGTTTTGTTGAAACTGTTCATCTTAGTGAACATAAATACTGTATAACAACAGGAGTACCTTTTTTTTTTTTTTTTTAATCAAAGCTCCATAAAGTGCACGTTTAAGTAAAAAAACATCTTAAATTAAAATAGCCTATGAAATAAAATAGGCCAATGTTTTTTCTGAAACAAATATATCATATGAGAAAAGAATAACAAACATTACAAAAGAACTAAATATGACAAACTCTAATAAGGGCAGCATTTATATATAAAATAAAAAAATAAAAAAAGAACTACATCAATATATGTGATTTGGTCTAATTCCATGTCACATTTAAAAATGTATAGATATATTTTTTATACTGATATATTGCCCAGCCCTATTCTAAATTGATTATTAGATTATTTGTATTGATGCATTTATGTAAGCAGCATTTTAATTTTGTTAAGGTAGGGCTAATTATAGTTAGTCATAAATGTCTTGCAGGCCTTGAACTTGAATTGAAGTACATATTCCGAATGAAACGCATACTTCACAGAGTGGTATAAGTACTCTTGTTTAATTAAAGGACCTGAAAATGTTGTGTGGCGACAGCTTTTAGCCCAGGTGGTCATAGATAGTGTATATTAACACTGACCTATTTCCTGCTCAGTTCTCATACAGCTGGCAGGTCATGTGGTTCAGTGATTTAGCCTGAATTACATCCGGTCTGCAGCGTGTTGACTGACTGCCATCAGCATGTGTGAACAATTCAAATATGTTTTCATCCCAACACGTACATTTCCATGACATATAAGCACATTAGAGTTCAGCATCTATAAACAGAGCTGGCACCAAATGCAGTTGCAGTGTTTTAATGAGTCCGTCTTCAGACGATTAACAGTTTTCATGCCTATATGCAGCTGTTAAAATGCACATGAATATGGATAAATAAACCCTCACAGTAATAAAAAATAAGTTGTTTTGTTTTATAGTCGCATGACCCATATAATGTCCTGTAAATATTCAATCCTACATGCTCCAAATAAACGTATTGCTCATTTTTCTCCGTACACAAATGCACAGAGCTGCCTGTGGACATATAAGTGACTTACAAAAGCCTCATTCAGACAGGAATAATATTACAGGAGGAAGTGGGTAGTAAAATAATAAAAGTTGTCCTTCCGGATGTCATTTTAGCTGCTGGCAAATTACAAGAGCTGTGCGAGAAAATCATGTGACCTTTACAGTACAATACTAAGTATTGTATTTCATATTAGTTTTATCTTCCAGTAAATATTTTGCTGTAATGTTATCCCCCACATGAACAGTAATAAAAAACGACCTAGATGTCTCTTCCAATGTGCTTTTATAGTACTATATAGTACTGATAGGGGCTGATATCTGCAACAATGTTAATACATGAAACTTAATGAACATCATCAGTTCAGCTAAACCCAGTTAAACCAGCAAAGACGGAGTCAACTGTATCAGACACACTGTCACACTGTGTGCTGAAACTGTAAACGCAGTTCAATGTATAAATTCAAAGACACACTGTTGAATCGAAGTGTCCCTCTGGTCTGGACTTAAATTACAGGAGGACCAGTGACTTAGCTGAATAACAGGAGGTAATTAGGGCTGTAATTATTACTGGGACAGAGGGTTGAAAAATCACAGACATGTGCTCTCTGACCAGTGCAGGTTATAGAAAACAAAGTTCCATCGGAATGAGGCTGAAAAATGCAGTCATGTATTATATATTATTGTATTTACAATGTAAGATGCTGTGCAAGTTGCTGACATGAGTCATTTAGTTACAGTTAGTAATTGCCTCTCACTACTTACTAAGGAAAGTAACTTTTGCATAACCTTTAAGCACCATTTATTTATATGAAAACAGATTTAAATAAAGAATAAGTAGGGAAAAATAAATGGCTAAATAAACATAATTGTGGTTCAGTTTCAGTCAATTGCTGACAATAACATTTCTAAATAATGCCAAGCAACATTTTCTGCAATATGTATTGTGTAAAAAAAGTTCTCATAACAGCACATTTCGGACAGCACAGGTGCATCTCAATAAATTAGAATATGATGGAAAAGTCCATTTCTAGTAGTTCAAGTCAAATAGCCCCAACCAAGTATTGAGTGCATATAGATAGACATACTTTTCAGAGGCCAACATTTTTTGAGACACAGAATTTTAGGTCTTCATTAAATGTAAGCCATAGTCATTATAATTAGAAGAAATTAAATAAATAATACATGAAATGTTTCATTCTGTGTGTAATGGATCTATATAATGTGTTATTTCCACTTTTTGAATTGAATTACTGACATCAACTTTTTTTATGATATTCTCATTTATGGAGATGCACCTGTACACTGATACCGATATTGGCCGATAATATCTGTCAACAGATATATCTGTCTGGCTCTAGTTTTTGGTACCCATCCCTATCAGGCAGATACTGATATGATATGTGGGAAGGACTTGACAGTATGATGGGTTGGGTGGGAAACATCAAGCGTGTAGTAAAACACTCTGGGACAGTGAATACTTTACATCATATTTTCCCGATGAGCTCATTCCCACACGTTTACATCAAAGACACTCTGTGGAGGAGCACATTTTATAAAGATGTCCTCACTGGTGCCTCGGTTGTTAAATCTCTGGGACTTTCTGTTCGAGCGCCTCGAAGCCTCCTGGGCGCACTCACAGAGTCGGCTACTGACCTCAAAACTGCACCAGCATCAAAAGGCCTCTTTGTGGATTCAAACGGCGCACACGTGCTGCCTTTAAATCCACCTCGGAGTGCAACAAATGGATTCCTCAGCAACATTTTCATTCTTGACAACAGCCTCGGTTTACTGTCGGGTACTACACAGCAACTCATCTGTAAAAAGAACAAAATTTTATCTCATGGAGCACAAGTTGTCTTGTGTTGTTTGGAATGATTTAAAGAGTTCAAAAACCATCACTAGCAATGTCTCGAATGCTCAAGCTGCATAAAAAACCATGATATCGATGGATTGCCTCATCTCATTGATGACCGTATTCTCCCTCTGTGAGCCCCCTCACTGATTTGCTCTTATCTCAGAAACGTGTCGTTGGTCTTCAGAATTAACCAGCACTGAGGAAATTATTGGAGCCAGCATTGTCAAAGTGCATCACCCTTGATGACACACATTCATGATTCAAGCCGTGCAAGTTTCAGACAACACTGTTGCATCTTTATATCAACTCGTTTATAGAAACCTCTCTTCATGCGTTAGCTCCACTGTTGTTACAGTGTGACTCATTTCTTTCCCAGAATACCCCCTGATGAGACTCAAGACGCAGGGTGCAGCTGGTTGAGATAGGCCCACTGTTTCTGATGACGGTGATGGTAATTATAATGGACGATGAACACTATGGCGCCAAAGCGGACCCCGTGACGGTCTGCCTCACACCGGAGAACTCGAGTGTTTTTTCGGCCCACGTTGCCCCCACTGTGGAGCACCCCAGAGATGGTTGCCAGGCAGCTGGGGGAAGTGCTAATTAAGATTACAAGGGGAAATTGTAGGCTTGTGTTTGATGAGTGGGTGTCTAGTCAGCTGGGATGGAAGAAAGGAGCCAATGGAGGGGAGGGGCTCTGATGGATGGAAAGCTACAGGTGAGAGTGAGACGACTTTCTCTCACACAAGCAACCAAAATATGAATGGACAGTTATACAGGGCTGTACGTTAACTCGTTTCACCCAAAGCACTGGTGCTACAGAGGGTGATAGTCTTGTAAGGCAAGGGAAGGCAGCTTTATTTATAGAGCACATTTCATACATAATTGCCATTCAAAGTGCTTTGCAGAGAAAGTGAGTAATAAAACAGTGCCGATATACAGTCATGGAAAAGATTATTAGACCACCCTTGTTTTCTTCCATTTATTCTTCATTTTAATGCCTTCTACAACTAAAGGTACATTCGTTTGGAGAAATATAATGATAACAATAAAAATAGCTCACAAGAGTTTAATTTAAGAGCTTATATCTAGACATTTTCCATGGTTTTCTTGATAATAACCAAAATCATAAACAAGAAAACCATGGAAAATGTCTAGATACCAGCTCTTGAATTAAACTCTTATGAGCTATTTTTGTTGTTGCCATTATATTTCTCCAAACAAATGTACCTTTAGTCAACAATAAATGGAAGAAAACAAGGTTGGTCTAATATTTTTTTCCATGATTGAATATGTCACACTGTACAGCCCTGAGACATTTAAGCTTTTGTTTTTTCTCTGTGAGCGATTCCTCCCTTGCTGCACCAAATGTTTTCCCTGACCACCACAGCAGAGAAGAAGACGAGCAAAGGACAGTTTTCAAGTTGCAGCTTAGCCCTTACAAACCCTGGTTAAAAGAAACCCTGTTGACTGTTGGTTGGAGACGAGATGCAAGCCGCCGTGTCCGGAAACATCCACCTCAACCTCCTCCCTGAGAGGTTTGGCAGCACTTTAACAACCACTTCCACCTTCGTCTCTAAGATTTGCACCGTCGGCTTGTCAGAAAGATTCGAAGACGTGACAGATGCTGCTGTTGTTTTAGGTGAAGAGAGTCTTGAAAAACTCATCACAGCAAAACACTTTTGTTTTCTGTTTATTGAGCATAAATTCTGCACAGATTAAACATGAATTCAATTTTTATACAGTAATGGCTCTTGTTTACCACCCAGCTGTGAATAGAAGCACTCACATGAAGAGTGACAGCCGGATGTTTTTAATGGTGGACAGTCTGAGCCTGCACAGTCTTGCAGAAAGCTGCACCGCAGGTCTTCACAGCAAATCCTCAGGCACAGCCAGAGGCCTTCCCCAACGCTCTCTGCCGGTGTCTGGTTTCACTCGTGGTAGCCGTTATGATGAGATCGTATCACACACAAAATCTAAACCCTTTGGAGGTCAGTGGGTTTCTGTGTCGGGCTTGTCACTGCTCCAGTGGGACAGAGCAGCTGGTTTTGGGGCTGCAGCAAGGCGGAGTTTGAGGCTGATGAGGGGCAGAGTGGAAAAACAGAGCAAGGCCACACCTGTTGGAGTGGCTTATGATGAACAGCAACACAGATCTAGAAACATGCAGTGACAGAGTTCAGATTCTTTTGGCACCAAGAAAGCAAATTATGTGGCAGCTTAAAGTTACTTTTTGGGTTGAAATACACCAGTTTCCCCACACAATTTTGTGTTTTAACAATGTAACAAGTCTTAACAATTATCTAGGTAGGAATCAGTTTGTTTCTTGACCCGAACAAGCTGGGACAAAGTAAAGGGCTGCAAACTTTCACCTTTCGATGTAAACTGCTGTTGAATCCAAAATAGGTCAATTGTGTGATTTGTAGACCTAATTTTCTGTCTCTACCAAGTGTCAATCTCCGGGCCTTAGAAAAACTGCTTTTTTTCCTGATGGCCAGCAGGGGGCGACTCTACCGGTTGCAAAAGAAGTCCAATTGTATGTAAGTCATTAGGAATACGACCGTACTTCTCACCAGATTGTTTACCTCAGTGAACATTCTCATAATCAGTTTATGGTCTCAGTCACTGGTTTCAAGTCTTCTTCAATACTGCATGTTGTTCATTTTGTAAATTATGTTCCCATTTACAGTAAAATAGACAATAAAGCAGGGTATGCTGGGACACGGCTAATGTACGATTGAGAGGTCCATACCGCCGTGCATGTGTACAGTATGTACCAGTGTAAAAAAAAAAAAAAATAAAAAAAAATTGGCGAGGGCCAAAATGCCGAAACTGGCGTCCACAAACAAACATGTGATGTCACGATGACTATTATACAGCTTAGGTCGATTAAAGTGGGTTTTATTTGCGCACAAGGAAGAGATAGTATGACTACTTTGCACAATGGTATTACTTGGGTGTCAACACACGGATTTTGGAAAAAGGATTGAAATGCAAATGTACCAAAAAACTTCTTCATAATAAGCTAGTTTATGTACATGACTGTACTTTTTTTTTTTACTGAGCAGTGCCTTTACTTTCTTTATATTCAGTTGATGCTTTGAGTTGAATGTGGTGTTTTAGTTCTGTCTCTTCTCACAGATTTTAGTCCGTGTGATGCTCTCACCTGGTGTGTGTGTGTATCTTCTGTATTAAATCAGACTGCCAGCACTATTGCATAACAGCTAAAATATTATGTAATCTGCATAAATTAAGATTACCTTTGAAAAAGTGGGACTGAAGTGGGATCTGATTTTGAGCCTGTGTGTTTGAAGAGGAGCAGTCGGTCTGGGGGGAATTGGACACCAGCAGTGTGAATCGGTACATTGTGTCGTTGTTGCCAAAGGAGACGGATCGCTGCCAAGGTGGCCTAAATGCACAAGCCAGCTCTGCTTATCAGTCACATTATCAACGTTCAAAGGCGTCCCCAAATAGCTGGTTGGCAAATATTCTTCTGCATCTGCTTTTTAAAGCCTTCAAGTCTGGTTCAAACAAAGTGCGTCCACGGATAGACAAACAACAATCTGAATACGTTCACAGGAGAATTGGGAATACCAGCCATGCACTGGTAGTCTCCCGGGCCCCCAGCTGTGACGTCGGTGGATCCAGTATAAAGCTCTTTGTATGCACACTGCAGAGCCCGAGCCATGTGCCGGGCCAGCTTGTGTTTGGCGGAGCAGCGAGGTCGCCGCGGCCAGGCTGAGGCTGCAGGATCCCCGAGGGCCGAGAGGAAGCAGCGACTTCACAGTGGATCATCTTCAGCTGACTGTGCAGCAACCGGCCTGTCGAGCAGGCAGAGCCACGCTCCCCTGTCCCAGCTGTCAGCAGAGGGACTGTGGGTGTGTGACACCGAAGCACCTGCACTCTGGATGTGACTGTGCAAATAATCACGTGGCTTCAGGAAGTGTGAAGTGATCCATAACTCACTACACATAACTCACTGTTTTTAATTAGCATTTAAATCGCTCCGGAGGTGTTTGTGAGGAACAAATCTTCACATTTTCAAATGAGGCAAATCTCCACGAGCAGAGACACCTGTCAGGTCGAACACACGAGTGTGTTTTAAAGCAGGGTACGCAACACAACAGATGATTAATGACTCAGTGAATATCAGTCCTGTTGCGATGTTCTGATTTCAACTAGATGTTGGTGGAAAATTACACTGCCTGAAGAAACAGTTTGCTCCAGTTTGGCTGTACTTGTGTTCTCTGTAAACAACTATATAAGGGCAAAATAAACATTTTTATACTATTGGTATAACTTGATTCTAGTGGCAGCTGTGTAGGATTCTTTCAGACTTATGTGATCCTTCTCACTTCATGCTGCAAGGAGACTTCATGGGGGGTGAGTTAGGGTTTGAGCTGGCTAAATTCAGGTTGTCACAGTGGTTAACTGAAGGTCCATCTCTGGAGCTCTCCTCCCAGCAAAGTCTCCCATCAGCGGGGAGTAAGGCGGACAGACCGTGGGATATGATTGCTAATTCTATCATTTGTAAAGGATTTTTAGAGGTTATGACATCATAATTGAATATAAAACAAAATGAAATTCGGTACAGCCCTAAAACAGTCTTTTTGTGTCATTATGTCTTTTAAAAGTAGGAAAAAAAATATGAAAAATTGTTTCTAAGAAACAATAGATAGATAGATAGATAGATAGATAGGTAGATAGGTAGATAAAAATATAAAAACGGAAAAAATAAAGAAGAAAAAATACTGTACAAGTGGATATTTACAAGAGTGAGTACAATAGCGCAAAAAATGTGTGCAAGTGTATGAAACGGCCATGTTGTAGTTGATGTTATGTAGAAGAAAGTAAAGTTCAAAGTTTCTGGGAATATATTTTTTTTAATGTGTGTTTGTCTTTATCTCTTCCAGGATCAGAAAAACCCACTTTCCTGTGAAGGTTAGCCGTTCAACCGTGCAGCTTCACATGCGGGGAAAACCGAAGAACGTCACCGTGGAAACCAAACCGGGCCAGACCAACGCAGACTTCAAGAAGAGCCGAGACGGTTTCATCCTGTTCGTCCCCGGTAACTAACAGTCCGTCCAACTTCAACACCAACATTTTGACCTCAGGACCTCCACCAGACCACTGGAGCTCTGCTTTTCGGGGACTCTGGCCTCGACTTTGCCTTCAAAAACTGTTATTGTAATTAGCAAAGGTTGTTTGAATATTTTTTAAAGCCAGAGCAGAATCTGCTTCTTAATCCTGAGCTACAGGAGGACAGTGTTCACTGCACAGTTACCAAAGTGTTGAATAGAGAAATTAAAAGATTATAATGTTGCTGTAGAGACTGTCTTTGCTTTTGCTGTCACATGAGATATTTGAAGATACTTTTTCAAGACAAAATGGAACAAAAAACAGAAATAAATGCACTTTTTTAATGACAAATTGTATATCATAATGCATAAAAAGCATTCAAGAGAAAACATTCCAGATATATTTTTGTACATTAAGGTGAATTTAAATGAAATGAGAACTATTTTTGTGCTTTGTGTCATGCTGTTGCCTTTAAAAAAGGCAGACTGTGACAATAATTTCATGTCAGAAGTAATACAAAGGAAAAAGAGAAACGCGAAGAAAGAAAATAAATTATTCAAGATTTACTTAAGCGAGCTCTCTGTGTTTTAATTTCTCCCAAATGCTTTGCCACATGAATAGTCGGCACTCTGTAGACAAGTCGACATTATACAGTGATTACAATGTTTTTCTGAAATGTGCTTCTGGGCTTTTAGAGACGATTGAAGACGTGAAAATATGAATGAAAGAAGTCAGGAGTCTGTCTGTGCTGTTCTGTGATCCAGAGGATTTCCTGCACAGATACAGTCAGTTTACAGTATCACTGTTTGTACGTTTCACTTCTCCACACTGCAGGAAATGAATCCAAACTGTTCCAGTGTCCAAAGCTCAATGATGTAAGAGCTATTTCCTCCCCTGTCCCCTCGGTGTCCTCTGCATCAGATCAGCTAGGTTGATAAACACACACAGATGCTGCAGATGTCATTTTACAGGAGCACAGAACATTAAAATCTCTAAATGTTCTAAATGTGACTTTCAATGCATTCAGGCATACGGGAAGAAATGTTTTAAAAGAGTGACCCAAATTATTTAAAAAATCCCCAAAAAACAAACATTTTCTAGTCTTCAGACAGACTTGTTTTCATTTGCACACATTTTGAGATCTGTGAGATTTAGCCACAGTACAATGGAGGTTGGCAACTTTTCGGTTCACTGGAAGTCAGTCACAGTTGGTGGTTTTGAGTGAAAGTCTATGTAATTACATCATATTAATTGCTGCACAAAATTCATGGTTGTATTAATTTGGTTGGCAAACAATGTCTTACAGCAGTTTTAGAACGTTTTACACCACACACAGCAACAATAACACAAAGCATTTGAAATTCACAGCGAACCCATACACGGGCCTGATATAAATTGTTGCCAAGACCAAAATTATTCAGACAACTTGTTGATTCCAATAGTTTATGACAACAAAAGCTTTTCATGGACCGTTTGTGCATCAGATACACAGAAAATACATTGGATGTTCTAAAGTGAAATCAAATCTCATTAGAAATAATATGGATTTCAACCATTTAACAACTAACCATCTTACATAGACTGCTTCTCCCTAAAAAATGATATTATTAATTTGTTTAGTGAACTCTTTTGGATTGCAGTTACAGCCTGTCGCCTACTTCCAGTGATGTTTATGTTGACTCTAAAAGACCCGACATACCCACAGACATTTCCGTTTCCATACAACCCTCCACTGCTGGAGTTTAAACACAAATACAAAAGAGTCTCTGAATAAAATGTGTGAATTTCTTGTTTTATTAGACACCAAGTTAGTGTTAGCCGGCTTTTTTTTATCATCCGCTAGCTTTGAGAGCTATTTCAGCAGCTAATGTTACCGAACTACAGGTCTGCAAATGTGTTACTTTTTGGTAAAAAGCAGCATTTGGAATCCAAAATAGACAATTTTATAATTGTCAGCTGCAACAGTGGCTAGTGTTGAGAAATGTTAAATAATCTCTCTTTATAAGGCTTCACTGATTTAGCTTTTTTTTTTTTTAAATGGATCAAAGTCGACACAGCTGAACCAAATATATTATATTTTTCATTCAATACTTCGTTCTGCATGGTGCCTACATTACCCACAATGCAACATGAGCATCAAGGTTCTGTCAGCAATTCATTGGTGATATGCTAGCAGCAGCTAACCTGCAATAAAGAGGAGGAGCGAGCTGCAGAGGTCTGGTAAGGTCACTTCTTATTACTGTAACTCTACAATGACAAACTTGTAGTCCTCAACTGATGCTGCCTCGAGTGACATCACTTGAGGCATTTCATCAGACTACAGTCAACTCTCCTGTGTCATTACAACAGGCTCATTTTAAATACAGATTGTAAAATATGCATTTATCTACCTGTAAAGCTTTGAGTATTGTCACTATACATATTTTTTTTCAAATGGTGGATATTTCAGTTTATCTCAGTAAACAGTTCAGTCTGAGAGCTTAATTCTGTCGTCTGCTGCCAGTTTTCATCCCGTCTCTCTCCACAGTGACCTGTTAGTGCGACTTAGTGACGGCCAGCCCTCGCTGTGACTTGGCTCCGTGACACACTGTGATTCCCCAAATCCTTGTGTGTGTGTGTGTGTGTGTGTGTGTGTGTGTACAGATGTGTGTATGTATTTTATGTGTGACTTGGAAACAGAAGGTACTATATTACGTCTGTATAATTCACACCACACTCAGCTAAAGCTCCTGTTGTTAATTTAGCCGAGTCTCTGTGCTGTGTTTTGTACGGTACATTCACACCTATCAGCGTCAATTTAACACTTCTGCACCTCTTCAATCAACACTCAGCAACCTAAAATAACTAACAGCAAAAAAAAAGTGCATCATGTTGTTAGGGTGTAGTCTGTGAATATATAACTGTGCAAAGGTTGACATTCGTCTCTGTCTTTGTGTTCTTTGGTTTTCTATCTAAATAATATATGTTAAAATAATGGAAAACAGGCTCAGGTTGATCTGTTTTAAATAAATGCTTAATGTAAGCACTTCAAAACATTTTATCACACCAATTCCTGGCACTGACTTTTGCTCAAAAATGACTATAATGCATAATTAAATCGCAGTTATTCAACAAAAATACATTCTTCTTGCTCTTAATTGACCAGTTAACAAATACAGCTTTCATAACTGTTCAAAACTAGCTAAATCCATTCTTCTCCAGATGTTAACAAAGCTTCCCTTTCCTTTTTTTGAAGTCTAAAACACAATGGTTCACTCGATTTGTCATGTGAGTGTCATCCAGATTTGGGGCCTGAAAACAGCAATTATCAGCTACTTACAAAGCCGCCCTGAGACGTCCCTTTCTCGGATGGTTTGACACCAATTCACACCTTTTATTCTTGCAACTCTTAAGGATTCTCACATGACTGCAATGTGACCTTAATGATCCACAGGTGACAGCAACGTGTGAACGACCTGGAGGAAGTAAAAATGGCTGGTTGTGTGTCCCACCAGTCAGGAGGACAGATCCTGTATGAAAGGTGAACTGTCTTCTAGAGAGAAACAGCAAATATTTTGTACTTTTAGATGCTTTAAGGCAACTGTTCCTAAACGTTTTCAGAAAAATTCATTAAATTATATCCAAACTCCACAAACCTCAACTTAATTTTATTAATTAGTGACACTGGGGAAACCTGAAACAAAAGCAGCCAAGTTTATTAAAATAACATCATTAAAAAAGTAAAACTGCAGGTTTCTGGTGTGAAATTGAAGTCTGGGAAATGGATTTTCCTGGACAGTATTTCATGTCTTGCTGGCACCACCAATGCAGCAGCTGGTGTTGTTTTAAAGCAACATTATGCAACTATTTTACCTGAAAATAACATCTCCAACAGCCACCAGCCCTGTCACTGATTTAAGAGGATCTGAATCATATTTTACAGAGAAAATGTTTTCTGTTTTGCCCTCAGTTTCCTCCAGCTGCTCAGCCATGACTCATTGAATAATTTACAGACTTTCTTTATGGACAGAAAGCTTTGGTTGTCGCTAAAGTATAGCTAACTGCTGCTAACTGTCTTTTAGCTCAGTTGCCAGGACTGCTCAGAGCACCCGGGGAGTGTTACACCGGTAGCACAGGAGCTTTGGACCGCTGGGAGGACGATGTTTTCAGGCCTGTTGCAGGGAGAAATCCTGTCAGAGAGCATCACCTGTTTCGTGCCAAAACCAGAGCCAGGGCTCATGGGCAATAGAACCGGGTTCAGCCGCCGCTATGGACATCATGGCAGAGACGCTGAGACAGAAGAAGACAACAAAACAAAAGACTGCAGACAGACACCAGGCTGGACATCTTGTAATTAATATTATCTGGCTTACTATGTCTTGTGTTGCTGCTTGATGTTGTCAACTAGATGTGTCAACTAGTTTTTGATCATATGTAATACAATCATAAGAAATACACATGTTCATATATGCAATAGCAGTTTAGAAGTGAATTGCACTCTGAAACTGCAGGGCTAGTTTCTGTCTGAGCACCTCTTTTTTTTTTTAAGAATGTGTTTATTGTTTTTTCACATAATATAAACAAACATTCATACATTCACAGCAGGGTAAACATTCATACAGTCAGCCCTGTAATTTGTAGTTCAATAAAGTTATATTACCAACAATATTCATACTTAACTGACAAGAATACACAGATGTTGGCTTGATTAAACAGAATACCCCTCACCCATCCTAATACAATCACTGTCTAACCACAAAATCTCTGTATGTCAACAGAGTACAGGTGGATTATCAAGGAAATAGGGTAACTACAGGCAAAAAGAGGACTTCTTGTAACCCTCTGCAATATGATACAATTACTTTTAACTTGGTGTAAGTTAAACAAACTGAGCACCATTTTAACTACATAATTGCAGTTAAGGAGGGCAGTTTGGGGCAGAACAATTTGGGGCTGGTGGAAGCAAAGATAGACGAGTCAAATGCACGAAATGGGAAATAGAAACGCCTTTTCCAAATAAATTCTGACGTTACGAACATTTTACTCTCATGATTGATCAGCTTTCTCCACTCTGACCTAAAATAACAATTATAAGTTACCCAATTTAATCCGATTCCTCAAGACTTCTCTTCATTTTCTCTCGTGGGTGGCCAAGGTTGTCCAAGTTAACAACCCCTTATTTTGTTTTTATTCTGTCTCGCGCAATCTCTACTTCTTCTTCTGTTTACTGACAGATTAGCCTACAGCAACACATTACGCTGCAGTGAAAGAATGTTTATGCAGCTCCGTTTATTCGCTCTAAACCAGTTGGTGGAATTGTCCCTGATTTGCATTTTCCCTAATGTGACATATCAAAATTTTGCTTCAAAATTTTCTGCTACTGTCCCTGACATATCCAAACTGACAAAGGTGTTCTGTGTGTCTGTATCTGAAGAGTTGTAAGACCTTCTGAAACAAAGACATACATGGATTTTGATCCCTTTTGTGTCTGTATAAAGTGACCTGCATCACCCACAACGCTTTGCCTTCAGCTTCTAGTAACTAGGTGACCCAAGTCAGCAGCTGTGCAAAAACACATTCATTCTCCAGCACTTTTGGTGCACTCAGTTATTTTGAGATCTCATTAGTCAGAGTAAAGTGCAAGTAAACATCCGGCAGAAATAACCGTCCTCAGCCTTTTCTCTCGTGTCTCTATTTTGACAACAAATTGTGTTTTGTGGCAAAACAAAGTTAATTGTGAATCTAATTTAAAGTCAGAATTGGCCGGAGAGCTTGCATCTTTTTGTGACACGACTGAGTCAGAAGTCTGAATGCTGCAGAGGGAACAAGCAAATGACTTTGAGATTTGTTTATTTAAATGCCACAAACAACGTCTCATCCTCGGACTCTTATCTGCTCTCTGTGGAGGCTCTGCAGAGACCATCAGCTGCTGGATGATAAACTGGATGCGGCAACTCTTCTCCCAGTTACAGCTCCACCAATCAGACGACCCCTCTGTGTGCCAGCCCGACATATTCAATCAGAAACAGAGATTATGGCATAAAATGATATATTTGTTTGTGTGTAATCCTTTAATCACTAATGTAAAATCCATGTTTTATAAATTAATTGTGAGATCAATGCAAATTAAACCGTATCTTCTCCATCACTGATACACACATTTCCTAACAGCTGAACAGTTAATCATCAGATCAAATAAGAACATTTTGATTCAGAAGCAGAATATTGCTATCACAAGATTTATTCATCATTTTTTTTATTCTGTGATAGGTTTAGTTTGATGGCAGCTTTTCCATCCGCACAAGTGCAACAATTATTCCCCCAATTGTTCCCTCGTCACATTCACAGCCGCTTCACGCTGCCAGGCTTTTGCTTCCACATAATTTTTTCCAATCATTTTCTTCTCTGACAGCTCCAATCACATCCCGTCTCACTGTTAAAAGGCCCGCGAATGAAAAGCACACCGACTTGCTGACATAAATATTGCAATCAGTCGAGTAGTTTGAATGTAGACGCATGTAAATCAGTTCTTTTCATGCAACGTTTGTTTTGGATTATGTTGAAGTTTCTTGGTGTCTTCTTGCAGCACAAAGAGGATTCTTCTACTTCTAATCTAATTTATCAGGACTGGCATTTGTTGATGCAATCACTTAAAGCGGCGTGCAATTCCATTACAAAAAGACTGGCACCTGGTCCGTCTCTCTTTAGAGATTAGCAGCCCTGCAGCGAGGATTTGGTAATGAGTTGGAGAGGATTTACCAGTGGGAATATAATATGTGTCCCAGAGCTGCTGTGTTTTTCCCTCTAAATCCTCTCAGGGCAGACCGGCCACTGGTTTGGTGAGCGCTGCAGGTTTTTCCAGCATCCCTCCGTCATCAGCCGGAGGGGAGGTCACATGCTGGAGATTACAGTAACATGAGGGGGGAGATTGGTTTTTACTTTGGCTCGCTCTGAATCAACATGCCATCAGCCTGAATGCTTACTAATCAGGAAATATCTGAGAGTGCTCAAACCTGAATCTTTTTATTGATGTAACTGAATACCAGCATGCAAAACCAGTTTCCAGCATGTAAAATGATACACACTTTAAATTGTGTCAGAAGAAAAGTAAAAGCAGGAATATATCACACTAAATACTCCACAACAAGTCCTGCATTCAAATTGCAGTTGGACATTTCGGCAAATATACTATTTCCTTTTTGTAGAGACTTAGATGAGAAGATTGATATCAGTCATCCATCTGTACGGTAAATATGAAGCTACAGTCAGCAGGTGGTTAGCTTAGCTTAGCATTAACAATGGAAAACAGCTCACATGGCTCCATTCAAGTTGGATCTGAAAAGTGAAGCCAATGTGGAAGTGCCTTAAACCTGCAGTCTTTCTAACGGCCAGCAGGGGTCAACTCCACTGGTTGCAAAAAGAAGTCTGATTGTATTGTTTTGTTTTTTTTAGCCATTTTTGGGCTTTATTGATAGAGACAGAGTGAAGGGGGAGACATGTGGGAAAGGGCTCAGAGTGGGATTCGAACCCCGGCTGTCCGCTTACGAGGACAGTGCCTCTATGGTACACCCCGCATTGTATTATCTTAACTTGATTTATAACCTCTGTTAACATTTTCCAAATATGTTTATGTCTCTGTCACTTGTTTAGAGTCCTCTTCAATACAGCATGATGGTCATATTGTAAATTATGGTCTCATTTAGAGTCAATTTCATGATAAATCATGGTATGCTTTAGGTCTTGGCTACCTTGTGATCAACAAGTTCCTACCACGGTGCACTGAATGTTTTCACCCTGATAGTTAATTATACCATTTTGTTCACCTAAAAACGTCCCGTTCAGGAGTTTGTCGTCCATTTTGAATTGAGTTTTGGTAACCATCTGTGGTAATATACTGTTTATTAACAATTCTGTCTTGTTTGTGTCTCATTAAATCAGTCCTACACACAGTGCTGTCCAGCTTCTATCTGTTGACATATTGTCATGATGTTTGTATGTGAAAAATACTGTGTTGTTATCAACTGGTATTGCTAACAATTTCTCACTGGAGCATACCTGACCTTTGTGATCCCGTCAAATAATCGTTTTCCAACTTGTTGTACTGCAATGTGATCAACCCAACATGGAGGTAAATTGAATGCAGCATTACCTTCTATGTGCATCATATTGTATATGTTTGCATTTGCTTTGTACGTCCAATGTTCTCTGAAAAATATCTGTGGAAGTAATAAAAAAGAAAAGTGGTAAAGGAGTATGAGGGTATAAAATGAAAATACTGAAGCAGAGTAAGTGGCCCAACATTTTACTTGAGTACAGCAACACTTAAAGCCGGATATAAGACCATCTATTGGTTTTGCACATTATGAAGCTTTAATGGGACCTCTGAATGCTCTTCACAGAATTTGACGTCCCTGTAGAGTCCCCTGGAGTCCCCTCTGGCGGTGTCCTTCGCCCAGTACTTATGGGTGCATGGCAAAGTGAACCATCTGTTCGCTCCGTCCGGACGTGCCAGCAGGCTTCTGCTCTCCAAGGTCCTAAAACTGTACCATTGATCTGTAAAGAATTTCACAGTGCACACTGACCCCGATATCAAATTATTCAATTCCTTTTAAAGCTCGGCTGCAGCACAGACTTCGGGGAAATCCTCCGTGTTAGGTGGTTGGAATTGTGTCAGAGTCATAGGTTAAGTAATTGAATTGAAACTTTAAATATATAGGTCACGATGGGAGCTACTGTAGGTTGTGAACTGACTGTTTACTAAGCTCCACACACCCTGATAGTCTTTTTAATCTTGCAAAGAACTGTGGCAGATTTTCCATCAAGTTTCTAGTCATTTTTCAAATTGTGGGTCATTGGTTTTAAACAGAGCTAGACATGCAAGCATATTCTTCCAATCTAGTTAAAATTATAACTGTCTCTAGCAGATTTAATCAAAAGTAACTATGGATAGATTAAATAGCTTCAAGTTCAGGTTAGCATTAGCAGCTCTGTCCTGCTATTTATTGTATTTGTAGGTTTGATTTTCCAACAGCTCCAGTAAGCCCAGATAGTCATATGTTTGCAAAACTCATTGGTTAGTCCGTATCCAAAAAGCCTTAGTGTCAAAAGTTATTAAAAATATAAATAGTTAGCTAGCTAGCTAACTAAGCCAATGTCATGCTAACTGAATGATATATGTCAGTAAACTGTACATAATGAATCTACTGGTATCTAGTAAAATTAAACTCATAATGTTATCCTACCTTTGTATATTATACATACTACATTGTGTTTTAAATCTATTTCACTGTGTTGTGTTTTGCATTAGTTCAGCAGCCACTAATAAGTTTAACATAAGGTAGGCCTAATGGTGGGAAATTAACCATAAAAACTTAAGTTGTTTTTTAAACAATTGGTCCTTGATTTCAGACAATGGTAGACAAAAGTATGTTTAACGTTTCTAACTGAAACAACAACTCCAGCATTTAGCAATAGCTAGCCAGTTAACTAAGCTAATGTTAGCTCCACAAGTCTCTGGCTGACTTTGTATTTAAAAAAAGGGTGCAGGTTGTGTTGAAAGTTAGTTAGTTTTGTACTTCCAGAAAAAAAATAGGAAATAAGATGTACTTTGTTTGTTCTGACCATTTTCCATTACCTTACATACTTTTTCATATTTTTATGAAGTTAATTTTGACTTTTAACTCTAAGGCTTTTTGAATTTGGACAAAATAATGAGTTTGGTATGTGGGCTCACTGGAGTTGGCCTGGAATATGAAACATACCTTAATATCTTAAAAAACAAGTGGACAGAGCTGCTAATGTTAGCTTCAACTTGAAGCAGTTTCTCACTAGTGACGAAATACATCGTGGATGTGTTAGCCCTGGACTTATGACTCGACTTCTCATGTTTTTTGTTTACGGAAATGCTTTTTGGCCTTGGTTACCCATTTTTACGACTGCTGGTAGTAACTAAGTTAGCTGGACATGCTAACGATTGCGGCTTATATTCAAGATTAATTTACAGTTGGTGCCATTTACTTGCACATGCAGGAAAGCATGGAAGATTATTTTAAGATTTAAAACTGACATATGCATTACTTTGTGGTGAGATTGAAGAAAAGTGATTCTGGTTTTAAAATGCAGCTTGGATTTATAATGTCTCTGGATAATATATATAGGAAGGGTTGACAGAAGGGTTTCTGGAGCATGTTAGCTCCCAGAGGGCTGATAAAAGGCAGCGAACAGCAGCCGAGGCTTTCAGAAAGCCACTGGGAACACACTGAACCAGTATAAAAGTGTGACACTGGGAGGCACGGGGCTGGGTGATTTGTGTCCTCAGAGGACGGGAGAAAGCTGGAGAGGGCTCAGTTGGGCTGTGGCAGCCATCTGCAGCGATATGTCTCTTCATCTCATTTAATCAATCCTCACTTCCCTCACCTCTCTGCCCTCTGAAGTGTCCGCAGCCTCTGCCACTGACCCTCGCTCCGACCAGCACCATATGGTTTTCACCCCGCTGCCCTCTCACTCCAGCATTGTGAACAGATTATAAATGGCATTTAAATAATCATTTTCCAATGCCATCAGACTGGGAGACCAGACAGACGCATCACGCCTCGCCAAGTAAGCTGCTTTCACTGAAAAAGTCGTTTTTGAGTCTTAGTTTTATGGCAGACATCTGTTGTATGATAAAAGCTAAATGTGTCTGTTAAAACTGGGAAAATCCTGCATTTTGATTCCCGGGTGTATGCGGTATTTTACTTACCCGTATATCCGACTATTCATGTGCAGGATATTAGCAGCCAGATGAACCCAAATATTACAGCTTTTTTTTTCTTCTTAAGCACATTTTCTGAAACACAGCTCTGAAAACACAAATGTAATCCCCAAATCATTTTATAGACAGAGCAGCAAAACCAACATCTGCTCTGCAAAACATTCAAAACATTTTAGAAAGCTTAAAAAAATACATTAAATATCAAGTTGAAAGAAATACTAGTTCTAGCTGAAAGCTCTGGTATACTAAAATAGTCATAACAAATAGCCAATTTCAGAATAATACATAAAATATTACTGGTTTAGGGCCCAATCAGAAGGATCGCTTGTTGCAGGTTGAAAAAAACGAAGGTGACTCTTGAAGGCGCACCGTACTGCCTTTTTAGTCAAAAACAGACAGACCACTCTTAATTCATCCGATTAGACGATGGGAAGAAAAAAAGGAATATTTTAACCACTTTACATGCTGTAAGACAGCCCTTTATGATGGGGAACTGATGCTTCCTCCAAAGCCACCAGACTCCATTGACAAAAACAGCAATTTTACCAGAACACAGGAGTGGCTTCTGCTATCGTTCAGAGCTTACTGTGATAACCTACATCACCGTTTTTGCCAAACTGAGTGGCCGTTTCCATTTCAATGTCCCGGAAAAGAACGGAGCCTTAAAAGATGAAATCTTTATATCATGTTATAAATACAGATGGAATAATTCTGTGTAAATAATCCCACACCTCTTTAATCATTTAAATTTCTGTCAGACTCTCTCTATCTCTCTGTAGTTTGAATACAATTAATTTGGGACAAAACAAAACAAGGGACAAAACAAAACATATTAAAAATTAATTTTGGCAGAATTAGTAATATTTCTTTTTCCCACACATTTTCTTTAGATAATGTTGTTATGGTGAATTATTTTTGCCCTATAATTATGTAGTGAAGCTTGAATTTCCCTCAGGATAAATAAAGAATAAATAAATATAAATAAATCTATCCATCTATTTATCTATCTATCCATCCATCTGTCCATCCATCCATCCATGCATCCATCATTCCAGTTATTAGACCAACCTTTGTTTTCCTCAATTTCTTGTTCGTTTTTGATGCCTGGTACAACTAAAGGTACATTTGTTTGGACAAATATAATGATAACAACAAAAATAGCTGATAATAACCAAATTCACTCTCAAGAAAACCATGTAAAATGTCTAGATATCAGCTCTTAAATTAAACTCTTATGAGCTATTTTTGTTGTTATCATTATATTTGTCCAAAGAAATGTATCTTTAGTTGTACAATGAACAATAACTTGAAGCAAACAAAACTAATATTTTTTTTCAATGACAGTATCGATTGAAAAACGATATATTATGATGGCCCTAGCTTAAGTAAAATATCTCAAATTTGTACTAAGTATAATACTAGAGTAAGTGTACCACAAACAATACACAAAGAACAGAAAGTAAGAAAAACAGGTAAAATTTTGGTAAAAACAAGAATACAGTTGGCAACAACAGCCCACAACTGTCTAAGTGTTTACATGTAAACAGTGATAACAATCAGATGTTGGTAGCCAGTCAGGAGCAGATGTTACTAAATGTGCATATTAAACTCATTTTAAATTCGCTCAGCTCTGCAGCAGTGACTTCCATGTTTCTGTGCCTCACAACACAGAGAGAGAGAGAGAGAGGAGGCTGTTGCTGAGCAGAAGCAGCATCACAGTGTTTCCACCTGTGGTTGCAGCTAGAAAGGCCAGTGATTGACTGCAGAGACATGCTCAGATGGAGCGAAACCCCCTCCCTCCGCTGACAGGAAGCCAAAAGGCCATCTGCAGCGCCGGGCCCATTGTGTGGCCGTGCATTAAGCTATTTTATGTCCCACGTGAATTTACTGCCAGTCTTGAGTTAGCTGGATTGCAGGCGGCGGGGAGTGTTTCACGTGTGGAGAACAAAGGCGGTTCTTAGTTAAGTGAGTGAATGAAAACACACAGAAGCTCCAGATTTGGATTTCAACTCAAATGCTTTATTAAATTACCATTCATGCCATGGAAGAATCATAAATGATGGTAAACTTTACTCTTTTGAAGGAATAGTTTGGCATCAAGTGCAGCGATTGATAACACCTTAATGTCTGTATGCTTAATATGAAGCTACAAGAGCTGCAACTAATGATTATTTTCATTGTCAATTATTCAATAAAATTATAAATCAGTTGTTTGCTCCATTGTTTGATTTGTTGTTTGGTCTATAAAATGCCAGAAAATGGTGGAGAATGTCCATTCTGGTGATAAAGAATGTTTTGAATGAAAAAACACAGAAGCTCCAGATTTGGATTTCAACTCAAATGCTTTATTAAATAATCATCATCATCATGAAAAAAAAGGAAAACAAACAGACAAAATAAATGAAACAGTCACATTTATTTTTCTTCAAGTTTGCCCCATCAACAGTATTTTACTTTTAGCTTTACACACACACGCACACACACACATTAGTGGCTTTACAAAAGTCACTCGAGGTGATGCGCCGCTTCATTTTGGTGTGACAGTGACACTGAGGGAGGGAGACGGACATGAAGACAGTTATACGTTTATCTGTGTGTCGTGTTGCGTCTGTTGACACAACACAGACGAGGTGTTGCGACAAAGTTGTGAAATCTTTGAAAAGCTTTTTGCATCAGAGGCGAAGCTACAATCAGCAGGCCGAGCTGGAGCCGCCTGCGACAAACGCTACATAAACAATGGCCGCCTTTGTGTCACCAGCTGGTGCATTGATGAGGAAAGCTATTGATAGCCGCTAACTCGATCACCTCTGCGTGCACGCTGCACTTCTGTGATATTTTCTGTTGTGGTAGATGACACATCACGACCACATCTAACTTAGCAAATTAACGAATGAAGTCTGGTGCGAGACGTCTGAGTTTAAAATAAGTTATCTTATGAATTCACATGCTTTGATATTTCAGGACCGAGCTTAGAGAAAAAGATTTATTTATATATCTATTTATGTCTCTATTGTTTTTTAAATGCGAGCAGACCGTAATGATGATACCTGCAGTCATGAGAGACTTTAATACTGTTTCCTACAAAGGAACACTTCAATTAAATCCAGTTTTAAGTTACCAAAGAAATAATGTTTTCATTCAAAACATCAACATTATAAAAATCAAAACAAAAGCAGAGGTAAAAAACAAAGAAAAGAAACATTTCTAAACTACCTGGCTGGCATGCATGCTACTACACAGAAAGACTATTTCTTTTTGTTCGTTTTTTTTCAGTCTGGACAGCTCTTTTTTGTTACACACCCACATATTTACATCATCAGTCGACGGTGTGCCATTGAAATAAATCTCACACCAACCTCCAGCAGCAGCAGCAGCATACTGAAATAACTTAACACAACTCACAGAGCTGTGGGGACTCAAAGGACAAGTCTGGTGATATGATTCATTTTTCTTATTGTAAACTAATCCAGTGAAAGAACACAACTCTCAAAGCCTGATATGTCTTGTTTCTCCGTGACATAAAGCTACATTTTTGTTCATAAATTGTTTAAAACACAGCAGAGAGCCACACTGTTACACTGGGTGACATATTTCTTCTCAACGAGGAACATGGCCATTGTAGTTTTTTTCTCCAAAATTCACAGTTTTCCTGCTGTAAATACCAAATGTGTGAAAATAGTCCTAAACAAACGCACTTTTTACTCCTGTTTGAGTGATGTTTGCTAAAAGCTACAGTGCCACGGTTATTAAGGAAATTATTAAGCCTTTTTTTTAATAAATAAAAGTATAAATTTATGCCATGGAAGAATCATAATTTAACTTAAACTTTTAAACTTTAGACCTTTGTATGAATAGTTTGGCACTAAGTGTGGCGATTGATGTCACTTGCTTGATATGAAGCTACAAGAGCTGCAACTAATGAATATTTTCATTGTCAGTTAATCAATTAAATAATAAGTCAGTTGTTTGCTCAATTAATCGATTAGTTGTTTGGTCTATAAAATGCCAGAAAATGTTGTCAACAACTCAAAGATATCTAGTTTTATGTTGTAGAAGAGTAAAGAAACCAGAAAACATTCACATTTAGCTGGAACTGGAGATTTTTTCTTCAAAAAATGACCCAAATCAATGAATAAATGATCTAAATAGCTACATATTGATTTAAAAGTTGACAATAAATTGACTAAACTTTTTCTAGATAAAAGTATTCATTCATAATATGTTTTGTAAAGATTTATGTCGTATATAGCAACAAATGGGATTGTAGCCAGACAGGGTGGAGAAATCCAAAAGCATTAAAAGAAATGCCACGATGCATGTTGACGATTTGGATGTCCTCGACAAAAGAAATTCTTAGTCGACTAACAAATGAGTTAATTTAATGAACAGATCTGCAGAAAGAATCATGCAGAAGCACTTTAAATCTTGTGTTTACCAGAGATGTGCTCAGAAGTTTTTTAGAATGAGTCATTCAGCTTGAAAAAATCATAAAAAGTGACTAATTGAGTTTAGAAACCAGAGCCACCAAAACCAATTAGTTGACTAATCGCTCTGAAAGAAGGCAGCGCTAGTTGACAATAAGAAAACTGTAGAATACCAGCAGACTTGTCCACTAAATCTTTTATCACATTGTTCACACAAAACGAGCGGTCTAAGGCCCATCTGAAAAGTTCTGCAAAGTCCCAGATGAAGGTCCCATCCACAGAGAAAATTCCTGTTTAATCTTGTTTAAGTATCAAGAGTCACATATTATCCACAGAGATGTCACAGGCATCATGTGTCCGTCAGGTGCGCCGAGCTCGGGGAATCAAGCCGAGGGGTTTGATTGGATGAACAGAATTAGAGCTCCAGTCAAGCTGCGAGTTAATTGGCTTGGAAGCCGCTCCGCTGTGTGAAACGATTGGAGGAGCAGCTTGGTGATTGGACAGAGGTGCTGAACGAGGGGATAGTCGCTGACAGGAATTATTGAAAAATTACGTTAAAGCTCAATTAGATGAACGTGGTTCCTCTGCGTCTGTGCCAATAATGAGCGTGAAGAACGAGTTGTTTTTGCTGCCAGAGGAAAACCTGCAGCAGATTATTCCTTATTGATGTCAGGGGCAAAAGTTAATGTCAGCAGCGCTTGAACACGCTGTACTGTACCTTCTGATTTAATTAACGTCTATAGGAGGCGGATAGTGGAAGCAGATGTTGCCCTTAACTTTGACCCACATTCACACACAACACGATGCCAACAAACAGTCTCATTCTGCCCTTCCTCGTCCTGACAATGGCTGGCGGGTGCTGGGTGTCAAATCTAATGAAACAGTCAGGGAACAACAGCTGAGTGTGTGGAAGCGGGGTTGGAGGGGTGGAAAGAGGACGGAGGGAGGGGAGGGGAGGGAGTCAAGACACAAGTGTCCTTGTCAGAGCCGAGGCCGGAGAGAGAGAGGGAGCGAGCTGACCGCAACAACCAGCCCAAAATGGCTGCCAGTCAAAGAGAAAGAGTGGTGTCTCTGAGCGCCGTCACTCCTCTTTGGGTGTGAGCTCACGCCAGATCCCTCAGGCGGGCAGAGGAGGCGGGCCAATAAGCCCGGCAGAGCTGCAGGGTTGAGCTCCGGGTCTCTGAAGGGCCCCCCAGTTAGTTAGAGCAGGATTTGAAGGCTGCACGGGGAAGTGTGACACCAAATCTCATCGGATTCTGAATTTATTTCCTCATGTTTCCGTCCCTCTCTCTATTTGATTGGGTGGGAGGATTAGGACTGGATTACCCAAGGAGGGGATGTGCACCAGAGTGTGTGTTGTGTTTTGTGTGTAAAGGTCGGGGTCTTATGGAGGATGCTTGTTTATTTACGATGTGACCTTGTGGAGGAGTGTGCTGCAAAGTGTGCAGCAGTGACACAGACACGTGGAGGAGGGGAGCGGAAAACCTCCAGATGACCGAACACAATGAGATTAAGGCTTTGCCACATGCTATTGTGAGCAGCACATATTGTTGGAAGTCAATCGTCCATGTTTTTTTTAGGGTTAAAGCAGCTTTCTACTCTCAATCAGTGGCTCCCAAAACGAGGGTTGGGGATCACAGATACATTTCAGGGGTCTCAAGATGATTTCTTCCTCTAATCTTTGCTTTTGACCTTTCACCAAGGAGGGTTTGTTTCTGGCTCAGTGTGCTGGTTTGTTTGTCTGGTAGTCAGAAAAACTGCTGGGCCGATTTTTACGAAATTTGGTGGAAGGTTGTAGCATGGGCTGAAGAGGAACACAATCTGTTTTGGAGTGGATCCGAATTACGGGTCAGATGCACTTATTTTTCCCTTTTGTTAACATTGCAGGATAGGGCTATTTTGATGTATTAGTGTGGTGTCTGAATAATTGGAAAAAGTAGTTCTGGACTGGGAAAATTTACGTAAATGCGGAAAGCCTGCAAATATTTCATGGCTCATCTGATCTGTTTCCTTTGCTCTTTGTTGTCATGCAAAACTGGAAATAGCTATCAAAGTTAAGAGCAATAAAACATCTTTTTGTAGCATTCATGTTGTTTCCACATTACAACTTAAAGCTCACGAACACACCAACATCGGAGCACATGAATGCACCATTCACCTTGGCGAAGGTTTGCACTCTCAGACTCTTTTCTTGTAAATTACTGGTTAATTTGTACTATTTCATTGGAAGAAACCACTGTTTGGTTAAACTAGTAACATCTGGTAAACATATGCAGGTGGACAGGGTTTAATTTAAGGAGGTCGCAGGCTAAGCTGTTATAACACAACCAGGGATCACTGTACAAATTAGTACACTTATCCTTTTTGATCACAAAAAAACTGGCACAATTTTCTAAATCCACCATTTGCAGCACATGCCCTTTGTAGTTTAGCAGTTTATTTTCATTTTAAGCCACTCTGGTCCACAATTAGAAGACTAATTTGTGCTTTGACCCATTTTTCTATCAATTTTCTGAGCAATCAGCCTCACAACACAAGCTGTAAACTTGGGTGACCTCGAGCTGTTCTAGTGTCATAAGACCTTTATTTTGAAGACATGCACTTGTCTTGGTCTTGTGCTTTGTTGGATTTGTTTTGATCTCATGCTCTACTTTTGAGAAACTGGTCAAGTTGTTTCTTGGCTGGTGATTCTCCCAACATGATGCATTAGATTAGTTTGATGTCAGAAGATAAATCAAACTTGTTTATTTCTGTCCACCCCAACTCTTTCGTCACTGTTTCAGAACTAGAAAGACAGTGTCTCGACTTGGTCTCGACTGCCTTTGGACTTGAACTTGGCCTCTTGACTTGGACTTGACAAATCGGTCTTGACTACAGCCCTGCTCGCAGCAGTTATCTCGGCAACTTTTGGATGGCTGAAATATATTTAATCTGATTTGCTTTAAAAAATTGTCACAATAAGGACGAACCTGGGGCTCATCTGTGACCACCTCAGACGACACACATTAGAGCACATGGGGAATAAAGATTAAAGGCATTGAAGCACAAATGCCAATGGTTCATCCAAGGGAATAATTTAGCAAAAGGAGGGATTGGAGAGCCTCTCGGTGGCACAAGAGGATACACAGGTGACTGATGAGAAAGTGGGACAACAACAAAACCCTTTTAACAGCAACAGCAGAGAGCTCCGGGCCCTGAGCTGCACACGTGTGTCACACATCGTTTTGATTCAGGAGAATAAAGCACACGACTAGGTATTTAAACGTGTGTGTGTGTGTGTTTACGTCCCCAGCATGGTCCAGTCTGACCTGGATTAGCCACTGAAGCTCTGCAGGGCTGCCGAGTGGACAAGAAGGGGGCAGAGGTTGCAGAAGGGGAGGGGCTGCAGTAATCTGCTAATCTCATTAATACCACGGCCTGCGGGTGCCCTGTCAACAAGACACGGCGAACAAAGGATGGAGTAAACAGCTGATGACCCTGGCGGCCTCCACTGACACATGCACTCACACGACACACATCTTCAAATCTGCTTCCACCAGGAAACTCTCTGGAGATAAAGGATAAAGTGGAGACAGAGGCAGGTTTGAGAGGGTATAAAGATAAAAAAAATAGCAACTGTCCCCTCAGGCCAGACGACCCTTAAAAGGCTCCACAGAACGCTGCTGCCTGTTCGTTTTGCTTTGCTGATTACACAGCAGCACCAGCAGGACCTAACATGGACCTCTCAGCTGTTCCCATCAGTCTGAGTCACTTCTCAACGCCGCCACACGAGGCGTCGCCAGCAGCGGACGGCAACATGTCTGCTTGTGTTTGACCCGGAGAATATAACTCGCTGGATCATATTGTCTGTTTTTATTCGCCTCTCTTAGAATACAACCAGTGGGGGAAAATCCTTGATGGTAGTTTTTGGAGCGATGCTGATTGATCACATTCAGAGATGCAGATCCAGAGGGGCAGCTGGGACGACTGGGACACACAGGGGGGTCAGACGGGTGGACAGGTGGACCAAATGGTTCCTCACTTCAAGTAAACTCAGGTGGATATTCCATGACCAAAAAACAACACAACTGTCAGCTTCTCTTAGCCAATAATTCCTCATTTCTGTCTGTGGATGGACGAGAGAAGAGCCCGACTGATTAATTAATTGGCCGACTTTGCAGACATTACAGATATATCGGTATTTATCGATATAGCTGTTTATTTTGTCTGATATGAACATACAAGTAATCCAGAAAATGGTGTTTTGGATGTTCCAGAAATAGTGTTAGCTATTTATTTTAGTTTTATTTATTCTCAGTTTAAATGTCAGGACGGTGAACAAACAATCCTGATGTTTATTTGGCTATTTAAATCAATTAAATGAATTCTTTATTTTCTGTTTTACATTTCTAGAGTTGGTTGACATGTAATAATAATAATGTTAAATATTTTTTAATAAAGTAATTTGTTTAACAGAGCAGCTTTCTGAGTGCTGTTGCATAGTCATATCAGTGCAAAAATTACATTAAAAAGGTAAATTTTCATTTTCCAGTGCAAAAAATTCACAATTTTGGCAGACATATTGATAATCAGTGATTTTTCTTGGTTTCAGAATCGGGCTCAAAAATCTCATATATCGGTCGGGCTCTCGATGGGACGAATGGCAACAAGCACAGATGGAGTGGTTCAACATGTCTACATAACTCTGTCATGATAGGCCTTCGTTGCTCCTGCAGGGCCGCAGAAGAAGAAAACGGGGAGACAAATGTGTGTGAGACGAATGTGTGTGTCTGTGTGCATGAGTGTACGAAAAGGCATCATACGTCCTCTCACCGATCCAGCACCCGACTGTAGTCCTGAGGGCCGCAGCCGCCCTCGCTCTTGAGTTCAGCAAAGACTTGTGTGAAATAGTGTGGGTCTGCGTTGATGCGCAGCATCTTGGCGCTGGTGGCGTCGATGATGGCGAGGCAGCGGTCCCAGAAGGCCTCCTTGCCCGCCTCCACCAGGAAGGGCTTGAGCGGGTACGAGATCTCGTTGCCCATGTAGGAGTAGGACAGGTAGAGGCAGGTGAGCAGGATGGCCTGCAGCTCGTGCTCCGACGCCACCAGGTCCCCGTCCACCACGTCTCGGCACAGCATGTAGACGAAGACCACGTTGGCCGGCGTGACGAAGGCCTGGTCCTGCCAGCCCTGCAGCAGCAGCGAGCGGTCCACGGCCCGCAGCCACAGCACTGGATCAGCCGGAGACAGGTGCTTCAGGCGGTAGCAGCGACAGCACAGGAACTCCCCCAGGCAGCGCAGGAGCTCGCTGGTGGACGCCTGCACGATGACGCGCTTCGGGGACGACGTCACCGTCCCTTGGGGGACTTTCTTCACAGACGAGAGCTGCTGGGACTTGCTGTAGCCGCAGCCGTGCCCCTGGCCCATCCCCATCCCCAGGCCGTAGCCCAGCCCCAGACCCAGTCCTGCTGGGCCCTCGTAGCTGGACAGGTTGGCACATGACAGCGACTTCTTCACGTTCTCGCGGTTGAGGTGCAGCACCGGGTCGTTCTGGTAGATGTTGATGCTGTTGTTGTTGTTGAGGGGGTCCCCGAGGGCCACCGGGCCGCCTTTCTTCGAGTTTCCCTTCTTCTTCGTCGATGCCACCAGTCGCTTCCACGTTAGAGCAGGCAGGAAGATGGACTGTCCCCTCTTCAGCCCGCGGTCCTTCTGGCTGTTGAGGGAGCGGCTGCTGATGCTCGGGTAGTGGCTGAGGGAGCCCGGCCGGTGGTCGTAGTAGTTTGATTTGCGAGAGCCAGGAGACAGTGATAGTACAGTGCCCATGGTGAGTCAGTGCTCCGCAGATTACTCTGCTGCTGTGTGGAGAGGAGACGCGTCTGAAGCAAAGATCTCTTAGTTCTTTATATCCAGCAGACGTGAACTCGAACAGCACGAAGAGATGAGTCCAGACATGTGAGCTGCAAGATTAAACCACAGAAAAGAAAGAGTTTGAAGTAAAATAATATCATGCAGGTCTTATTTACATGTATATATTGATATTGAAAAGCGACATTATCCTTAAATAAAACATGATTAAAAACATTCATTTTAACCACTAAAGGAAAGTTTCCAAAGATACAAATCACCAAACATCAATATAAAACATCTAAATTTGCATGCACTTTTCTGTTTTACACAAACTATATGTGTGAAGCTGTTCCACAGTGTGATATAAGACACTTTGTTCCTGGAAAAACGCGTACAACTCGATTGTAAAGGGTTAATAAACAACCTAATTTAATATATTAGCTTCTTTTCTCTGAAACCTGTGAAGATTCCTAAATGTAAAACTATTAAAAGGACTCTTCTCGTTCAAATAAGATGTTGAATGGTGCGTCAAGAACACATTTTATGCTTTTTACGCACATTATTCCCTTCTTCAATGATGTTAGAGGTTAAAAATAGACAATAAGACAATTCTTGTGGATTAAAAAAATTAAAGCATTGATTTATATATTTTATTTTATCTCATCTCTTTCCTCTTTGGAGCTGCTCTGGTGCTCACCTGTGTGTCGGCGATGTTTTTTCCGCAGTCCGTGTTGGTGCAAAGATATAAATACGAGCGCAAAAACAAAAATGTTTGTGCAGCAGACAGCTGGAGGTGGCAGCGAGCTGGATGCTGCTGTTTGTGCAGAATCAGAGGCAGAAAGTCGCTCCTGCAGAAGCTCTGACTTGTTTGAAGATGTGGAGGTGTGGGTCGGTCCTCGCCAGCCGGACTGCAGGTGTCATCCTCCGCTGCACCTCAGACCTCACCGGACTTCACTGAGATTAATTCTCTTTTTGTTTGTGTCTCCATGTCCGAAATTCAAACTTTCACAGTGTCTGAGTCCTTTCAATGCATTCCATGTCTCTGACACCGAGCGGAAAGTCTCCTCTGACTTGTCCCGGTTCTGGTCTCGGTCTCCGGTGCAGCTGTGAGTCCGCGAGATGAGCGCTCCAGTCGCCTACTGACCGGTGATCGGTCCCGGCAGCCAGTCCGACCCCTGAACGCTCCGCACACACCAGAGGCTGAGCAGCCAGTGAGCGCAGAGCGGCTCCTCACACACCGCCTCCCCGAGACACAGACTCCTCCTAACGGGGCTCAGCTGCCTCCACACACACACACACACACACACACACACACACACACACACACACACACACACACATTCTTGTACTTCTATCTTTGTGAGGGCCCTCATTGGAATACTGAATTCCCTTGCAAGGTTATAACAGTTTTGGATTTTTCATTAGTTTTAGTTTTAATTGGGTTGTGAATTTTTGTTTTCAAATTCAGTTAGTTTTAATTAGTTTTTAGAGTGAGTTTGCTAGTTTTACTTTGGTATTTATCTTTTTGAAATGCTTTAGTTTTAGTTTCGTTTGTATTAGTTTTAGTTTTTTGTAATGGGGTATTTGTTGGGTGGGAGATTAAAAGAGGTCACAGTAAATGTTGCCTTTATTTCCTTTGCCTTATCCATCTTCATTATGTATGAAAAAAGTTGACAAAGACGAAAATGAAGCACATTTTCACTATAATTTCAGTTAGTTTTGTAACCACACAATACAGTTTTAGTTAATTATCATTATCATGTAACCTTAACCCTTAAAACAAAGTCTGAAATCTCAAAAAAGCCTTTAAAGAAGTGAAAGCCGGCCGAAATGTCCTCACTTTGCAAAAATGTCCTCACTCTGTTGGTTAAAAACGTGTTCTGGTCCTCACTATGTAGGATGTACAAGAACACACACACACACACAAACAGTCCAGTGAACTTTAACCAACGTCTTTTACAATCATCATCATCTTCTTCAACGAAATGAAGGTTGTTGTATTTTATTTTATTTTATTTTTTACAGCTATATTATTATATCTTTTGATAAGTTTATTAGCCTTTAATTAACTTTATTAAAGCACATTTGTTACAAAAACATGCAACACAATAAAATATATAGCCCATAGAACAAACATTGGTTATTCAATAATTATTTAGGGAAAACAAAATAATAAAAATATAATTATAATTTATAAGGAAAAAAATGACGTACAAAAATGTATTTACAAATTAGGAAAACTTGTTAAATACAATAAAACATGTAAAACAAATTCAGTTCAGAAAAATAAAATATAATAAAATGTACATAACAACAAGTAACAAGTAAATAATATAAATAATAGTAAGCAATAAAAATAAAACTGATAATCAATTACGGGGTTATAATCAAGTCAAACTGTTAATTTACATTTATTATTATTTTTATTATTAAAAAGTGGGAAATATGTCAAACTAAATAAAATGTAGGAAAATTAAAACACTTTAATACTTTATTAATAATTAAAATATATTTTTAGAATAATTGATAAAAACATAATATAATCTACAATTAACTAAATATAATAAACAAATAATAATAATAATTATAATCAATAAAAGTAAAATCAATAACCTAATATTGAGTTATAATCAAATGGTTATAAAATAACCATAATATTTATAAAATATTTATAATAATAAATATTTAAATAAATGAGAATTAAATAGACATCACTGACACACTGGTCGTAGTAGTCGTGGCAGTATCAGCAGTAAAGGTGCAGGGGCAGCTCTAGTATTTGTTGTTTAATAAGTAAAATGTGCACAAATCTTTATGCCAGCTCTGCACAGTGTAGCACTGGTCTGATAAACGCTGTCAGCTACATAAAGTGCAAACGGTGCAGAATGCGTGCGGTCCAGTGGCGCCGTAATGACCTGACAGAAGTTATAGAATATTCCCTGAGAAACCTGGAAATATACGTGTCCAGCACTGGGAGGTAAAACTACAGGTTCACATTGATTTATAGTTACATTAAGTGTCCTCTTAAGACTCTGAGCTCATAAACCTCCCCAGAATCTTTGTTATAGTTACTGTTGTTGTTCTGCTGGACAGTAAACACCATGTTTTTATTTATTCAACCCTTCTGAACTCCTCTCATGCTGACTGACTGCTTGCTCATCGACTCTAAACCGCCATTAGAGGCAGATAAAGCTTTATGAATTAAACTGAAAGGGAAATATGAGATTATGAGGATATGACAGTGAGTTAAGTATCACCTGGGAGGGTTTTCACTGCAGGTTGGAGTGAGTAAGCCTCCGTCACGTGGTGCCAGGTCTGGTCTCGTTATGCAACGTTCTCCATGAGTCCATCCTGTGTTGTAGGTCGTGGAGCAGCCTGAGCTGTCGAGCATAAGAGGATCACATACAATGTTTAGGACAGACAATAAAAGATTAATAGGATGATCACTTCTTCCATTCATACAGCTTTGTTTCTGTCCATGAGACAGTTTACAGATGTATTATCATTTGTGAATATATACAGGTGCATCTCAGTACATTAGAATATCATGGAAAAAGTCAATTTCCAGTAGTTCAAGTCAAATAGCAAAGTATTGATGGTGCATAGATGGACATACTTTTCAGAGCCCAACATTTCCATATTAAACATACTTTTTAAAATTGGTCTTTTGTAATATTCTAATTTTTGAATTTAAGTTCATCATTAAATGTAAGCCATAATCATTATAATTAGAAGAAATTAAATAAATTAAGACATGAAATGTTTCATTCTGTGTGTAATGGATCTATATAATGTGTTATTTCAACTTTTTTGAATGAATTACTGACTTAAATAAACTTTGATATTCTAATGTAATGAGATTAATCTGTATATAGTGTTTTTGAGGGTCCTCGCCTTAATTGTGCTGTTTTGTCATGAAGCCTATATGTTGTGAAACTACAATTGTGTCTGTGTTGTGGTGAATCAGTTCATAATTGTTAACGTATGGTTTAAAAACAGTTATGTATGATTGTTTAATGCAATGTATCCTCAACGATTCATAGGATTTCTTACAAAGTGTGATTGTTAAATTTCACGTGAGAATGGAGTTGGAGTTTTACACAAGTGGTTAACATTATGAAACAGAATAACTTGGTTAGGTTTAGAAAAAAAAGGGTACTTTGGTGCATAACAGTGTGACATATTTTTTTTACCCATTTATCCACCCCAGCTGTCTCGTTACACAGACTTTGTTGCTCTTTATACTTCATCACCTGGTGTCTTTGGTCTGAGATCAACTTGCTGTGATGCCGGCCTCGAGTGTGCTTCTGTTTGAGAAGCTTCTATCCTTAAATCTGATAAACTGCTGGAGTGTTACTTTGTTTGTTTTTGTTTCTTTATTTACATCCTGCAAATCCAGTAGTTGTATACAGTCTAACTTCTCTGGTGCGCCCTTTAGTGGCTAGTGCATTATTTTTCGTAGGTACTTCGCCAATTCTCCAATTGCAAAATCATTATGTAATTTTAAGAAGAGGTTGCAACAAAACTTACTCCACTCTTTCAGAAATCCACTCAAAACCTGACTCCCACTGCCTAACCTGAACTATGCTTAACTCTAATTTCTGGTTTTGTTCATGTTCTATGTAAAGAGACTTTGAGAATCTTTAAAAGTGCTATATAAATCCGATCAATTATTAACAAGCAGAGGTACTTAGAGGAGCAATAGTCGAAGCTCAAATTGTGAAAAACCATGCAAAATAATTGGATGGAAATATGACACTTCTGTTTTCAGTTTTTTTATGCCCAAATTAAAAAAAATGCATACAAGTGTATGTTTATGTCCAAAGCCAAAGACTCTCTGGTCTTCCACGTCACTTGGACTGCTGGGAAAACAGAAAGAACAGTTAGATTACGTCTCGAGAATTCCCTGAAGATGGCAACTTGTGGGAAACCACAGAATAAACAAGATAAACACATGATAATGAGCAGAGAGATAAAAGAGAAGGGTGGTGGTGTGGTGTGCTGAAGATTGGGGGCAAAAGAAGACCACTTACATAAAAGCGTATACAGTATGTATACATTAAACAACATCAAACGAAAGACACCAATAAAAAGCATGTTCAACATTCAACTCCCACATGTTAGACTCTGTTAAATTCCAGTCTTAAGCTGACTGCAAGTGGTCCAGCCAGTACTGACTGACCTCTTATCCATGATCTGTTTTCTTCTTGTCTTCCAGGAAGAGTCGTCTTTTCTTTGCACCGTGCTTATAGGTCCAAAAATAAACTTAACTCTAGCCATAGGGAACATTGTATCTTCAACTGTGTGCAAATACGAGACCGTCTTCCCCTAAAAAAAGACATTGTAGCTCATTTGTACAACCCATATTAAAGTTTACTGTGCAGATGTGTGGTATAAAGAGCGATAAAGTCCATAGAGGGCAGGTGGGTCAAACAATCATGGGACTTTGTTCACATCCTGCTTGAAACTAGAAGTGAACATTGGGGTTATTTTTAACTTTATGTAACAAATGTAGCCATGTCACGTTCTACATCACATGAGCTCAAAGTAGAAACCAGACAAACAGCAGTAAAAATGACATCAAAGAGTGAATGTTTTCGAAAGCAAAATATTGAGAACAGAGTGGATAAGAATCACAACAAAGGAGCCCTCAGGAGTTTCTTTATCAGGAGCCTTTTTTTGGTCAAAACCAATCATCTGATTGATCACAAATCACTTTAAAACCCACAGGATACGTCTAAAAGCTTGTTTGGCAGCTTCTCAAACAAGCTGTCAGACTCTCAGCTGTCCACTTCGTTTATTATCACTGAGTCATCCTCCCACAGAAGAGACAAACTTTCATTTTTAGCTGCAAGAAATACAAAATTCCCCAGCTGTGCAATCACTGCAACGTTTTCATTATAAACATGTACAATATTTTTAATGATTCAGCCATTATGGAGGAAGACGTGGAGATTATGTCTCCACCCACTGAAACAACCACATTCAGCACTGCAACAACAATAAATAAATGAAGGCAAGGAATAGTTTAACATATTAACAATGAATAATGAATTATTATTAATAATTATACTAAAAAATATACATAGCTCATAGAAATGAAAAAAAAATAGTTATGAAAAATTAAATTAAATTAAATGTACATAAATGTAATCAGTTAAGTAAACAAGTGAAAAATAGTTATAATGGTAAGGAATGGAAATATGATTAAAAATCAATTATTGGGTTATAACTAAGTCATACTGTTAATTTACTTTTATTATGATTATGATTATGATTATTATTATTATTATGTCAAATAAAATACTTGAATTTTTTTTATGAAATAATGAATAACAATGTAATATAACATTGAATTAGGCAAGGAATAGTACAACATTTTGAGCAATAGCAAAGTATTTGCTTGATATTTCTGAGGGTTAAATGACAACATTAGGTATGTTTCCATCCACACAAAATTTGTATTTGCACGTTAATAAAACCTGAGTGAAAAAGCAGGAATTTAAAAATTTTTGTCCTGAAATATTGTAAAAAGAAAACATGAAAAAGGAGCAAAGGATGCATTTTGTAGTGGTAAATTAGCTTAGCTTAGCATAAAGAACTTTGAATTTGAGCAAAATTATTTGGACATAAATTTGGGCTTGGTGGAGAACGGCTTTTATTCTGAGCAGCAAAGCACAAAAGTTTGTTTCCCAAAAAGTCAATATATTCCTTTAAGAAAGGTAAGCAAAGAAAACTGAAGAAAGTCTAACAAACTAGACTAAAACACACTGTTCCCCAGCTGATATAAAATAAATACATCACTCATATGGCTGTAGAGTCAAATGTTCAGAGTTCCAGGAGGTCAGGGAGTCATAAAGTCAAATACAGAACATCATTTATTGCTGAATTTATTCATGAAACCTCTCCAAGTGTATGTAATTTCTCTTAAACATGTAAAACACATGAATTAGAGTCTCACTGAGAACAGGCAGAGGGTTGTTTGGACCTTTAAAATAAAGACTAAAAATGCCTTGGAGCTGCGAGTGAAGGCCACGATATCGCAACAACTCGTTGATTCCTTAGAGACAACAAAAACAGCAATTAACGCACTGAGCTTTGGGGCAAAAACACTGAGAGACTTCCACTGTGTTAACATCTCTTTAATGCATTATGTTTTTTGTGCAAATAAAAAATAAAAGAGCAAAAGGGATTAAAAATCCCCACGGGGCACATGAAGACATTTTACTAAAGAAAGAGGAAAAAACAAAGAAGAAAACAGACAAAAGACCAATGAATTATATGTGAAAACAATAAAATAAACACTGTCAGCTGCTATTAGCACAAGATTACAAGTATCTTATCTCAACAAATTAGTTCTTAATATGCCTTTAAAGTTTGAGAAAGAGAAAAATGTTGCTGTTATATGATTTTACTTGACAGAGTTGTTGTCACTCAACTGACATGCAATCACCTTTAAATTCTGTCGATTAAACCCAAATAAAACATAGAGCGTCTCGTTTTAGTGGACGAGATGCAGACAAAACAAGCAGAGTCTGTCATAAACCCATCTTTGTTTGTTTTTCTCTTCTATTTAGGTTTTTTACGTCAGTGTGAGACTGGCCGGTCGAGCTGTATAGGGGAGATCTCCTCATTCAGGCACCACACACACACATACACACACACACACACACACAAACACACACACTGCTATCCCTTCTCCGTCCTCATTTTCTCTGCTGTTCTTCCCTCCGACAGCTGCAGGACTCTCTGCGTCTCCTGCACAGCTGACCCGGATACACTGACAGCTATGAAAAGAGCTGTTGTTGTCCACTGATGACCCACACACACACACACACACACACTGACACACACATGACGCACATCACCACTTAACAACAGACTTGAAGCAGGAAACACGAGCACAGACCTGTGATGGCTCTTGTTGTCATCATCATAACCCCCATTTTGACATTAAAGTTTTTAAATCCTGAGATTTAAAGTGGATGAATGGCAGGAAACTCTTTCTAGACATTACATTACATTACATTACATTTGTTCGGTGATGTCAAAGCCATTCACAAATGTCTGTGAGTGTTTAAGGTCCATGCCAGCTTTCAAAAATAACATAAAAATGCAGTTTTGTAAGATTTGCAATTGAGAAAAGTAAGTAAGTAAGTAAGTACTGTACTCAAGTACAAGTTAAAAAAATATTTTAACTTTAAATATTTCCTTCTCGTACCACTTTATACACTTTAATTGACTTTACAAAATAAAAGCTTTGCACATAAGAAATTTAGTTGATTGACAGATTTATTTATTGGCTATTTATTTGAACTATTCTGATTTTTATTTTATTTTGACATTTTTCATGCAATAATCTGTCATGGTTCCAGCTTCACAAAGTGAGGATTTGCTGCTTTTCTTCTGAATAATTTAACTATGTGTTTTTTAATATGGTTGAGGTTTAGACTCAGAGAAAAACATTGTGAAGGTGATGCTTTGGGGTCTGGGTATTTGTGACGGCATTTCTTACTATTTTATACCTTTTTTGCATTTGCATCCATTTGTTTTACTTTTTAAACTTTCTTTTATTACAGCAAACCCTGTACTTCTCTGCTCTAACCTTATGGAAATAGCTTTGTTGCCTAAATGTAATGAAACTGAGGACGTGTTGATCTCCAGTCACCTTTAAAGGATATATTTTTTGGGAACGCTCCTGTGGGTCGTATTTGAGTGTAGGCACAAACAACGTATGTGGTTGTATGATTTGGAGGACTTGTTGACTTTTACATGAATGCATGAGTAACAAATAAATAATTTTAAGTTGGGAAACAGTCTCACAGTTTCACGTGGCTAACATGAGGTTCAGGCATCAAAACTACTTGGTTAAGTTTAGATTATACATTATGATTTGGGTTAAATAACTACTTCTGTACATGTCTGTGTTTTGCACTGTAGGAAATGTACTACAACACTAGAACGTGGTGTTGTAATGTACAGAGGTGAATTTATATGTTAACTTTAAACTCATCAGTCTCCTGGGTGAAAATCCTGCGTTTTTTGACACATCCAGCCTTCTTGGCCTCGTTTTTGCAGAATTTCTCGGCCTTTTACGTCACCTGACTTTCTCCTTTCCTCCAGTCATAATAACTACGACCACTAGAGGGCGCCAGCTAACAACAAAAGTCAACATAGCTCGTAAAAAGAATTATAGTGCATTTCTTAGGTATGACTGCATACTATAAATGACTTTGGAAGAATCTTATTCTAATACTTAAAGTTCATTATCCTGATTATATTTACATATTTTTACTTGGTTACATTTTCACTGTAGGGGCTTTTTATTACTTTTATTTTATTACTTTTTATCACTCTTTTAAAATCCTAATTGTGGGTCAGTAAAAGTACAACATCACGTAGAACATGGCATGTACAGAGGTGAACTTATGAGTTAACTCAAAACTCATCAGTCTCCTGGGTGAAAGTCCTGAGTTTTTTGTCACATCCAGCTTTCATCTTGCAAAAGCAAAATTTTATTCAATTTTTAAAATTTTAATTTATTTTTAATTATAATTTATATTAATTTATATTTATTATTTTTTCATTTAATTATTTTATTCTATTGTTGCACTGTGTTCATGTATTTTAGTATTTTAGTTTTTACTGTATTTCCTGCAACTGTGTTATCTGTACAGTACTTTGGTCAACCCCAGTTGTTTTAAATGTGCTCTATAAATAAAGTTTGACTTTGACTTACTGGCCTCACTTTCGCAGACTTTCTCGGCCTTCTACGCGGCCTGACTTCCTCCTTATCTCCCGTCATTATAACAACGACCACTAGAGGGAGCCACCTAACAACAGATGTCAACATGGCTCTAAAAAGCTGCTGGCTGGCTCATGATTACGTGGAAAATATATGAATTATAGTGCATTTTTTAGGTATGAATACAAACAATAAATGGCTATTAATTAATCTACTTCTAATACTTAAGTAATAGTAATACTATCTAATACTTGGTAACATTTTCACTGCAGGACTTGTATTTTTACAGTGTGGTATTATCACTGTCATTTGATTAAAGAATCTGAGTCCTTCCTCCACCTCTGCTGGTTTGTCACTCTTTTAAAATCCTAATTGTGGGTCGGTAAAAGTACAACATCACGTAGAACATGGCATGTACAGAGGTGAACTTATGAGTTAACTCAAAACTCATCCCTCTCCTGAGTGAAAGTCCTGAGTTTTTTGACACATCCAGCCTTCCTGACCTCACTTTCGCAGACTTTCTCGGCCTTCTACGCCGCCTGACTTCCTCCTTTCCTCCCGTCATTATAACAACGACCACTAGAGGGAGCCACCTAACAACAGATGTCAACATGGCTCTAAAAAGGGTTCTACTGGCTCATGATTAGGTGGGTTATATATGAATTATAGTGCATTTCATAGGTATAAATACAAACTTTAAAAGACTTTGAATTAATCTACTTCTAATACTTAAGTCTTACTTACACTATCTGATACTTAGTAACATTTTCACTGCAGGACTTGTATTTTTATAGTGTGGTATTAGTTGTTTTATTTGAGTAAAGAATTTGTGTCCTCCCTCCACCTCTGCTGGTCTGTCGTTCTGTTAAAATCCTAATTTTGGGTCAGGAATCTTTTTTGGTCTCGTTGCTGTTGTTTGACCTAGTTGCATTATGTAATTGCCATTTGTACTGTCATGTCCCACATTCTGCAGCCGGAGAAGAAGACTGGTGCAGTCGATAAAGCAAATTGTTTTCTGCTTTGTTTTTTTTTTAAAGCCACGGCTTACAAACAAGGCCCAGCAGCTGTATTTCTCTCATCACTGACACTTTCATCCACATCCAAGCTCACAGTGGATCCGTCTCGCCTTTCTGTCACACACCCACTGATCTTATTCCATTTCTTTATTTATTTTTAAACTGAGCAGCATGAATGCACTGAATGAAACCTAAAATGAGTTTTCTGAAGCAGAAGGATCTCCTGTTTCCTCTGTGGTCTCATTTTAGATTTTCTTTGGGGGAATTATGGCTTTTATTTAATCACATTCATGAATGTACAGTTGTAACTTGTCCTGTTTACCTTAAATTGGATTATTTATAGTGTCTGCAGCCTTGTAACACATCTACACACCTATAAATTATAGATTATATTTACACTTTTGATAAATAATACATGAGATGTTTAATAATGATGCATTACTGTGAAATCCTGCACACTGCATTGATGTGTATGTATACATGCATACTGCACATATTTGATGCATATCCATTACATTTTTTAATTCAATTCAAACCTGATTTCCTTTTTGTTCAGATTAAGATTTTGCTCCATATTTATTCTCATTATTTTGAAGAGGTATAAGTGAAAAAGCAAAGCATGGTTTACATTCTGTATGACCTTAATTAAGTATAAAAGAAATGTTATTTTTCTAATGCTGTGTAATTGGAAAATGTAAACAAAGAATCTTCAGGTTGGGGACAGACCTTAAAGTCCCCCTCTACTCAAAAATATGTTTTTCTTCTTGTTCCTACAGTTGAACGTTTGAGCTTTACTGTGCAGAATGATGTACGTTTGACACTTGGAGGCTGTTTTGACATTCATTTGCTGAACATAATCTCTGTGCTTATTGGAAATCAGATTTTAAATTGTGGTTTTACAAGCATGATATGTGACCTCACAAATATAGCAAAGTAATTGAGTAATAAGAACATAATTAAAATGTAAAAGGACAACTGTATGGAGAGAATAGAATACAAAAGAGTGAGATGGAAAGTCTATAAAAGTTAGTTTTAAGAAGTGATTTAACAGAAGTTATTGACTCTCCTGTCTGTAAATTAATCCTGGAACTTGAAATCCTGGAAGTATGAAAGACAAATCCTCTGATGAAGAGCTTTACAGTAAAGTAGGAGATGTTTTGTGTTGGCATATTAACAGATACAGGTTTTTTTTATTGAGGTTGAAACATTAAGATTTTAATGTGTTTTTAAAAAAAATATTTTTATGTTGAAAATAAACCCCATTATCACACATGTTATTGTTGCAAGCAGGATATTTGTATAAATGTCTCAATATGACTGCAGGAGATCTTTAAGAATAACTACACGGTCGCTCATAAAGTTGGAAAATATATACTTTTTACCTCTAATAATTGTGCCAATGTGATTTATTCTTGACAGATAAAGTGTATATCTTCTCGAAACTTTAGCAATCTTTTCCAAACATATCACAATGAAAATTAAACCACAATAAACAGAGGATTGTGTGTGAAAAAAAATATTCCAAATTTATGGGTGACTGTGTAAATAAATAGATTATCTTCTTGGTGAAGGTCTCATTTGCTTATATAGGTCATTAAGAGATATCAGTATCAAACCAGTTAAAAACTCGGTGTAGCTGTTTTAATTTGTGTTATAATATACACATATATGTTCAATTTCTTGTATGTAAATAACAGTTCTATGATTGTTCTTACCCCCTTTTGTTCAGCTTTGTTGTCCTTGTTCTTAACTTTACCTCTATTTCTACCTTTGTGTAAATGTTCTTGTTTTAAACTTCTTGTTTGTCACACAAAGCCGTTCTGAGTTCAGTAAGGAGCACTTCAGGTTGGAAAGGATCCCATTTCCAGCTCTCTAAAGGACGGAAACAAAGGCAGCAACATCAAAACAAACATGATGAACAGTATCAAAAAAAAAAAAGGAAAGGAAAAGCATAAAAATGAGATGAAGAAACAGGATGTCAGTAATCAGAAATGAGAGAAAACCAGGGCAGTGGCTGAAAGGAGGACACAGACACAGAAAGGGGAATAGAGACGCAGGAAGAGAAAGGGGAGCCAGAGAGGGGAGGGACAATAACGAGGGCACAGGGACGGGATGGGGACGGGATGGGGACGGGATGGGGACGGGGACGGGGAGGGACGATAAGCTCGGCTGCGGTTCCTGCTGGAGTCAGACAGGTTCACCTGATGACACATCTGTCTGTCTGACTCACCCAGACTCTGTAATCTCACTCTTAAAGACGTGCAGACGCCACAGAGGGCAGAGGAAACACACGCACACTCTGGGATTACATGATGGTGAATCAGGACAGTTTACAGATTTTATTAGAGTCACAACAATGACCTGATTTGTTGTCCACTGCTGACATGATGCAGGTCACTAATGTCAACAAACACTCAGCTCAGCCTCATGACTCATTGTTTATTTAGATGGTGAAACTTGTAAACAATGCAAAGTTTACAGGTGAACTTGAGATTACAAGTGCACACATTTATGATTTGATTTGATGTTGGACAGAGGACCAGCTGATCCTGTTTGTATGAATAAAAGACTGCAGTTTACTTTACTTTATGACCTCTTATGTTTTCTGCATGCATGTTGTAATGCTGCCCTCTAGTGGACAATTCAAGTCTGTTGTTTATTCTAGATGAAACTGTGCATTATAACTTTAGATCCTGGGGCCTTTCATTATTTGCAGCCAGACAACCAAACATGTTATTGCATTTGCTACTATAAATATCCTTTACAAGAAACATGATTTTATCTGTTAATAAAAGTCCTGCAGCTAAAACAGCAGCAGGCCTGACACCATAAATACTTAACATTTTATTAATTGATTGACTTCTAATCTAAATATTTTCACAGTAAACTTTAATATTTATGAAAAGGGGTTTTAAATTACCTTTTTCTGATTTTACCTGGACACATTATGATAAAATGGGACAAAAAAATAAATCTAAAAATAATTTTTTGATTAACAGAAACCAGCATGTCTCAATGGATACAAGGTCAAAAGAAATCACAAATTGCTATGCTATTGCCATCCTGTCATACTACAGTCACTTTTCACATTTTTTTTTATTTATTTTAATCAATTAAGGGAAACAACAAAATACTTCATGACCCATATACCTCTCTCCCTCTCTTCAAAACATCAAAAAAAAAAAAAAAAAAAAAGGAGCCTTAGTAGCCATTTTCTAATAATCTATACAGGCAATAATTTCACACATTTACTTACACTAATGATTTAATTAATTTAATTTGAAAAAACAAACTATTTGGTATTCTTTGAGTGTCCCATTTTACACAAACATGTCATGGGAGTGAGGGAAGGGTTGTTGATATACTTAGAAGTCAAAAGTTAAAAAAAAATATTTCTACCTGGTAACATATATTTGTGTTCCTTGACACACAAAGGTAGTTTTATTTTTTTTCTAGGTGATCTACCAACAAAAAAAGTCCCAAATGTGGTTATCAGCACATATTTCTGTCTCAACAATTTAGTACTATAACTGTATAAAAAGCTGCTCACCTCTCACCTGTCTGAGGGTCTTCAGTCAGGTGAGGGGGCGTGGCTTCTGACCTTCTTCCATGTGCTAGCTGTCAAACAAACAAACAAACAAACATGGCGGACTGAAAATATAACCGTCTGACGTCGAGCGTAATTAATCAAATATACCCGAAAGAGAATTATTACAGAGCTTCAAGAACGACAATTAACTAATTTACTCACCGTTCAGCCTATGTCCAGCAGAAAAACAAAGAGTCGTCCAGGTAAATAAACACGACTGTACTTTGTTTTAATGTTCTGTTAGTCGCTTAATTGGTTTGGTAATTAGTTAATGTCAGTTATTGTCAGTTAACGTCAGTTAAGTTTTGCACTCTGTGTCAATTATGACCAGTGTTGGGAACCTTAATTTAAAAAAGTAATTAGTTATAGTTACTCACTACTTGTTTCAAAAAGTAACTGAGTTCGTAACTGAATTACTCTATACTAAAAGTAACTAGTCACCAGGGAAAGTAAGTTTTCTGAGCAGTTTTCACAAGGCAGTTAGAGTTACAGTTTATTTTAAGCGACTAACAGAACAGTTCGTGTCAGTTAATGTCAGTTGATGGTTGTCGTTTTAAAGTGAAATCACATGTTTTGAATCTTTAAAGTGAGCTTGTGTTAAATATATCTTTAGTTACATCAGTCTGTTTTGGTTTGGTTTCTTCACTCAAACTTTTTCACATTGCTAAATTTAATTAATTGCAGTGTTAAATACGTGTTGTGTTGGGAGCAAGGGCGACGAAAAGGGGGGGTAAAGGAGACGGATTCTAGGGGCCCATGATGGAGGGGGGCCCAGAGAGGCCCCTAATGATGATGAAAATAGCATCAAAAAATTTTGCCGCTGTGTTGGGGGCCCTGTAAAGATTCTTTTCATGGGGCCCAAAATCCCTAGCGGCGCCCCTGGTTGGGAGGCTGCAGTATGCATTAAGTCCAACTCTTGCACCCCTTAACGGTACCGTGTGCAACTTGTTAACTTGAACTACATTCCTTTAGCTTTTTTACCTGTCGTGGAACTTTATGAGCAAAACCATTAGTATATTATGTTACATTACTGGCTAAAGCTGTAGCAGGAATATGATGTTTTGGTGGTGGAATGATACATACAACTCATGATACTGGATGCTTTCTCGTGATTTCTTTAAAAAAGAAAGATTATTTATTTATTTATTTCTGATGTAGGGTATAATCAATGCAATATAAAAGTAAAACTACAATATATTCTCTTAAAATACAAACCAATCAAATAAACAAAACATGAATAATGCAAATAAACAAACTAAGGCTAGGCCAGGTACCTACCTTTTCTTTCAGACAGAAGCTGAGATCTCTGGACGTTTACAAAGCACACTGTTTTATATCTTAGTTTTAAAAAAATATATTTTCTTTTATTCCTTATCATCTATTTAATGTATTGCGCTCGGAGCTGCAAAGATTAGTCGACTTATTGAGTTGTGAAATGACTTAATGGATGACTATTTTGATAATCTAATAATAGCATCATTTATTGTAGGCCTATTATAAACAAACATTTTAACAAACATTTGATGGTTCCAGTTTCTGAAATGGGAGAATTTGCTGCTTTCTTTTGCCTTATCAATAAATTAAAACAGATATTTTGGGTTTTTGTACTGTTGGTCAGGCATGAAAATGAAATTGTGTGCATTTCTCACTTTTCAGATGTTTCGTAGAGCCTTATTACTTCATTAATCCAGATAATAATTGGCAGATTAAAAAAATAGCCAAGTAATTGTTAGTTGCAGCCCTATAATGAGAAAATGTAAAGTATTATCTTGGTATTTGGGGGGTTTAAACATTCTGTAGGTAGTTTACATTTTGCAATGGAAAACTAACACTTGATGGATATTATAAATGCTTTTAAAACAGTATTGTAAGACTCATTCACATGTTTAAATTTCTGTTAAACAAATGAGGCATTTCTCTCTCAACCAGAATTGTATTGTGGAAAGAGCGTTGAAGCATCATATTATTATTTAATAACTGACTAAATGAAATGGCTTTAAAGGCTTCATAAAAGCTGAACTTGTGCAGGATTTTGCAGGTCACTCTTTGTCTCTCCGGTAGAGGGCAGCAGACACTCGTTAATGTGGTTTTCTCCTCCTGGCTGCAGCTTTTGCTTCTCTGCACACTGACTGATGTTAAATCCTTAACTGACAGTTTAGTTTGGATCTGACCTGTGTTGGCAGCGTGCTAAATGCTTTATATAGCAGCTCTGGGTTTGGCAGCAGAAGTAAAACTCAATTGAGTGTCTCAAATGAAGTGTAAGCCTTTCATTACCAGCTGCAGTGTTTATGTCAACACTGGATGAGCTGGTTGTTCACATATTGCTGTTAGTTGGAAAAAAGTAAATGGCACGCACAGTATAAACATTCACACAAATCCTGGGAAGTGATTTTAACAGAGTCACTGATGAAGAGGAACCAAATTAAGGTCCAGGGGCCTTCGAGAGAAGTCCGCCGGTCCCTCAGCAACATGACAAAAAGTTTATCCTCACAATGGTTCACAAAGATGTGTCTGTAGTTGGTTAAAAGTAGAAATAGTGATTTAGTTGATGTGTTTTGTCTGCAGTGTAACTGTGCTGTGAACTCTTTTATAAGTTCACAAAAGTTTCATGGCTGCATTCACACGCTGAGTGCTTAAAAAGTTACTATTGTGATTTATGAACGGCACACTGATTGTTTTCGCAAAGTTCAAATGAATCCAAATCAAAAAAGGATGAATTGAGACACGTAAGAATGTCTCAATTCATAAGAATATTTACTAGTTATGGTGGATTTAACTCCTGTTGCAGTTTTTCTGCTCATATGTTTTGATTAGACTGCTGCAAACTCTATCAGCATCCATCGTGATGCTTCAGTGTGGACATTGTCAATTCAAGAGACATCACCCAGCCCTAGCTAGAAATCAAATTTGAGCTTTTTTCATGGTGTAATGTAAACAAACATGCGACACTGGAGCAGGTTGATCTAACGTTAATTCTCAGATCACTGGGGCGTAAAAAGATGAAATGTGATTAATAAAACTGCTTGGCCAGCTCAAACGTCTGATAACAAAACAAAACAAGCCATTGGCCCCCTCTCACTCCGTTTTTCCATCATTTTCCGCCGTGCCGGGACGTACAGCTACATACAACCCTACACTGCTCCTAGCCGTTATATGCATGTTGCATCTCGTTAATTTCTGAGAACCTGTACAACCAACGCTCCAAAACACCGCAGGATACACAAGGCTGATGTCATGTGTTGGGGTACACGTTAAAAGCAACTATATTTGAGCCTTAAGTCAGCTAATCACATGTTGCATTAAATTGAAAGATGCTGGTGATAATTGGCTGCAAGGAAAAGCACAGAATTTGTATTTGTTCCTAAGTCTGGGGACAAAAAGGTTTGAATGCACCAGTGATTGTACTGGAGAAGTTTCGATGCTACTTGGTTCTGACACCCAGTCCTAATGAGGATCAGCATTTGTTGTTTTTAGGGGGATCTGTGCCTTAAAACACAGTGTAAACACAGTACGATAGAAAGTAGTTTAATTGATCACGTCTAAAGTTTCTCTGCTGGCGTCGTGTGTGTTTGTGTGTTGGCCAACCTGTCTGTCTTTGACCGCCGTGTCTTTGAGGGGGGGCCGCGGGGTCAAACCTGTTAACCTTACCATTGAAGAAAACATCATCGGGGGGACGATGTGCAGCTCGCTACACCTTTAGGCAAACAAACAGACACCCTGATCCCACAGGCAGAACGTAGCTTTCAGCACCGAGCAAACATTTGATCCCACAGCGGATCAGCACGCTAACCCTCATTAGCCCGCCGTGTTTCACTCCACTGCATATTTTTTACAGATTGAATAGATGCAGTGGAGCTGGAGGAGAGATTTATCTCCTGAAAGATGACACAACATCACAGTTTCAAGAGAGAAATTCATGGTGGTGACTTCAGTGTAGGAATGGAGACATTAGCTGTGTGTTTAGGGTGTGATGGGATTTATAAGACCAGAGAGTGAAGCCTTTCAGCCCCTGTTGTGGGACTTCGGGAGTACGTGTTTGTTGTTGGAGAGCAGCCTGTGGTGTTAACCCCTGACCCCACTGACCTCTGACCTGCAGGACGACAGCTCCATCCACGCGTCTGGCAGAAGGGTTGTCACAGCGGAAACATCCAGAGCACGGTGCAGGGCCGACGGGGAGGGAAGGACAATTAGGAGTCGGCTTGGATCAAAACCACCCGTCAGGCTGCCGGATGCATCATCTGTCTGCAGGAAAAGTGTGAATAGATGCCACCGGCTGCAGAGTAGAGGCAGGATTACCGGATCAGCTTTGTTAAAGGTTTCTTGGAGTGAGTGTCGGTGCAGTGAGCGCTTTAAATAACTAATTAAGTTGCAATTATTTCTGTCCATTTTCAAACAGTAATATACAATATAACCCCAGTTCCAAAAACAGTGAGACATTGTCTGAAACATAAATAAAGCAATCATCAGCAAACTAATTTCAGACAGATATTCATATAAAAACTGTACAAATACAATATATTTAACATTCAAACTGATAAACTTAATTATTTATTGTAAATTTCCAAGCATTCTGAATTCATTTCTGCAACAACAACACAGCACACTTTCCCATTCACATATTTTTTGGGTGGCAACTTACACGTTTTTATTGTCACTTACCTGTAATATTTAGATATTTATTATTATTATTATCATTATTATTATTTTTAATGGTTTATAAAATGTGACAGACATCTTCACATTTGAGAAGCTAGAACCTGATAATTTCAGGAAATTGAGATTAAGGCCCATTATGATTTCCCCAGTGACGAGGACACGTCTTCAAATTACTTGTTTTGTCTGACCAGCAGTCTAAAATCCAAAGATATTCAGTTTAAAATCATACAACCAAGAGATAGTCAGCAAATCCTAAAGACCTGTACTGTCTGAAGTTATGACATAAATTATTAGTCGATTGTTCAAATAAAAATAAAAATAAAGTTATTCCAAGCATTTTGAACTGCTCAAGTTTATTTATAAGGAATATAATAATGTCATATGTCATGTTGTAGCCATAAAAAGTATCCCTGGATTAAATATTTTAGTCCTGCAGATTATGATAATTTGTATGATTTATCTGATTGTCGTTTGGTCAATAAAATACCCAAAATATTCAGTAAACAGTGATGCAAAATAATAATAAAAACACAGAAAATCTAAACATTTGAGATGCTGGAACCTGCAAAAAACCCCGCTTCACTTGAATCATAATATTGCGTAATCCAGTCCTTTTTTTTATTCTAATGTATGAAATCATGGAAAATAATATGCATTTTGTTACTTGATGCAGTGGTATGGTCATAAAGTTTGTTGTCTTATATGTGATATTTTATTTAGATTAAACTTGCAGTAGATTTAGTTCAAGTTGAGGTGATTTATTTTCCTTTCATGCCTTTTTCCTGGAGTTGTTTTAGGGAATCGCTGCAGGTTAAATACAGTAGAACATGTATGGAAAGAACATTGAGGCCAAAGTTGAAGCTTCAGGGGAACTTTGGGGTTCAAGTGGTTGAAGTTCCTGCTTTTTACATCGCTGTTTATTTTATCTGACATGTTCTGACTGCTCCCTGAATTTATCAGCTGATAACAACCATCCACTGAGGTTACAAGGTCCACATTTGTCATCTTTTTTCCTCCCCCCCAGGTGACAAGTTCCTTTCGTACCTGCTGATGTCAGACATCTCATAAATATCTGCTGAGCGAGGTGTTTTTACTCTAAGACTACACTAGTCTATGAGAGCTTCATGCTGTCGGAGAAGTCGAGGTAAGTGACCACGAACCTCCGTGTGCCAGCGTCGTGCCACACATGTATCACACAGGGTCACGTTATCTTCAAAGCCCGTCGCCTCCAACATGTGATACGACTCAGACCTGAAACAAACAAAAAAAAAGAAACGGCAGACATCTTGCATTCCTGAGCCCATTCCACAAAGTACAATAACTTCCTTGAATTCTTCAAACCTCGACGGCGGAGCCAGGGCACATCCTGTTGTCCTCGCAGCACTTCCTGCTCATGTGGCTCAATCAGTCTTCCCCGTTGCCATAACAACTGGAAAACACTGTATTCATGCAGCAGGTAATAGTGAGTGTTAAAGAGTTACATCATATTGGCTCCATTTTGGCTTTTAATCTGCATAATTTGAAGTTTGGTGCATACTTCAGTAATAATCATAAGTCTAATAAAGTCTTGATAAATGTGATCAGAACACTAATATGGTTCTTTTTTGGTTTTAAAAGCTTGTTTCCATTTCAATCTTATCAGTTTCTTATAATACGAACAAACTGACAAATTAGATGGACGTAGGTGTCACAGAACATATTAAAAAATCGTTAACCAACCTGTTATTTTGTGGGAGAAATTGACCCATTTCAAAGTATTTTTTCATTAACAGAAAAAAATAAAAAATGTAAAATAAATTTTTTTTAAATCCATGTCATGTTAAACCATTGTATTTTATATGTAGGTCTTTCCAATGTACATAAAAAATAAAAGTTTTAGCAGCATTTTTTATGAAAAACGAGTGAATTATCCTTATTGAACCATGATCTTTGAGAGGTAAAGAACACAATTGTGCTAAATATTGATTGAAATGGTTAGTAATGGAGTTCTAATGAAATATTAACAATGTTTATTGTTCATTGTTTTTTAGTTCCTGACACTTTTGGATAATTAAACATGCCCTGGGTCAAATTGACTCACGAACATTATTGCTGTTCCTGAGAAACAAACTTAACAGGAGGGTTTAACTGGGTCATATTTTTTATAGTTTTTATAGGATGAAAATTCTCGAAGGTGCAGACATTTCTTGTCTGTCAGCTACACTGAATATATCCAAATTGATGCAATTGCATCTTTTTATTATTATTATTTTTTACAAATATTAGTTACTGACCGTGACAGTGATCACTTTTCTACAATTCTACAATGTCATTTAGCAGAAGCTTTTATCCTAAGCGACATACAAATGAGAGTTAATACAACCCAAGCAAATATGAAGTCAAAAACATAGCAAGAGTAAGTGCCATGGGTTAAGGTTGAGTCTATCAGGACGTAAGTGCATTTAGGTCGCGCGAGTGGTCAGTGCGATACTTATCGTTGTCATCCCTGTAGATCAAGTGTGAAGGTGTTCAATAAAGAGTTGGGTCTTCAGTCTCTTCGTAGAGATTGATAAGGACTCAGCAGATCGGATGGAGGGAGATCAACTCACCGCCAACTCAACTCTGTAAAAATTCATCATCATAATCTGTAACCAAGTGGCCGTAGGTACACTATGACGTTTTTCACCAGTTCTTTCCATTTTGATCGATCTTCTGGAGTTATTGTTGCATTATACAGTGTCATATTCTTCCAACTTGCAATATTCGAGAGTCGGTTTTTCGATTCCATCCTGCGATGCAATGGCGGACGCGGTAGTTGTAAACATTAAGGCAGGTTTATTTATATAGCCTTTCAGTGCTTCAGCCCAGTGGCGGTTCTAGACCAATTTTACAGTGGGGGCCAAGGAGGGGCCAGTGTTTAATCAGAGGGGCACATTAGCACATTAAAAAATGGCAAAGATGATATTTAAGCATTCAAAATCTTTATTTTAGCTTATTTAAACATCTCATTTAAGTATATTTGGAAGATACAAATACATTGATTTAATTAATGAGACTCACCAACAATAACAGTTTTTTTGTATGACAATGACATTTCTCATTTTTGTGCACAATCACTTTTTTTATTTTGAAAGTGCAGTACAGTCAGAATGATCTATATATATATAATATTTTATTGCACAATTAAACTATTATACAGTGTACACATTCTGGGTTCCTTTTGAGTACAATTAGATATTGTTTGAACAAAAAAAGTTTAGAATTGCTCCATTGTTCATTGTTATAAATTGATCATTTTATTATTAATTTGACACAGGGGCCACAGCAGGGGCCAAAGGCTTCTTCACAGGGGCAGTGGCCCCTGTAGGCCCCTGTGTAGAACCGCCACTGCTTCAGCCTTCAAGTGCTTTACATAAAAGGGCATTTAAATGCAATGAAAACAGTCATTAAAAAGCCGGGAGAATGGAAATATGAACAGGCAAAAATAGACATAAATCCGTCTAGTCAAGTTTGTCAAAGTCCTGCTGGGGCTGCAGAAGCTTCTAGCTTAACATTGCAAACTGAAGGTTAGTTGACTTTTAATTGTTCCCCCTTGGCTCTAAAAACATCTACCTCAGTTTTCTCTTTGTCTAACTGAAGAGTAAGCAAAGGCGGGAAAGGTGGGAAATGTGTAAAGGCTTAAGGTGTGCATCATTAGCCAAGATATTTGTTGTGCTGCTTAACTGGAAATGATGTATACTCGACAAATTCAAGTGAATATTGCATGCCAGCAAAAACACTGAGACGTTTTTAACCTGAACAGCTTTAATCAGCGCTGATGCTCGCTGTTATAAAGCCTGTACGAGCTGTATATGTCATTTTTGGATGAGAGCTCGGCTGTTTCATAACCACATTCTTGCTGCCAGCATGTTGTTCACTTGTCAGCTTCCAGCTCTGGCCTTCCTCGCCAAAACTTTTCATCCTGCTTTGTCAGAGAGAGAAAGAAGGAAAGTGAGCGGGCTCTCCTGGGGAAAGACTAACCCTGCAGGGATGAATTCAAGTCTGCTTCCTGCTCAGCAAGAGTCCACAAAGCTGGAGGAAATCAGACTGGCAGCCGTCCCATTTTTAAAGAGACGTTTAGCAGGTCAAGGGATTTATTTATGTCTTTATGCAAGAATTTTGTGTTTTTAATAAGGATGGGTGTTTGGAAGAAACCTGCCAACTCGAGCATCTATAACGTTAACGATCAAATAATCGATTAAGCGCTGCATGCATGCATACATGGGCAAAATAAAAGATATACAGTACTATGCAAAAGCCTGTTTGGATAACAGACACTTTTATTTTGAAAGGACGAAAAGAGATTTCCTGTTAATCGTAACACTAATTTCACTGAGATTAAACTGTAAAGATAACATCAAGGAGTTCAATGTTTTATGTTTTAGCGCCTGGAGAGGCTTGAGGTTAGTTTTCACAGTAATCTTCATATTTAAGTGTGTTTTGTGTTAAAAAAAAAGTTTTGGATAAAATTAAACCTAGTAATTCATGCTAGCATGTTTTGCTCAAATGAATACTCTTGTATTTCTCTCTGTTTTATAATTGTAATTACAACTTTCAATTTGCAAACTGTAGCTCCAACTTAATTCTCAGCTCATTGGCTTATTGACGTACGGCCGCAGAACTGAACGCTCGGCTGTGTTTCAGTTCAGTGATACTGATACACAGTCAGAGATAAAATTAAAATTAAAAAATACACAGATCGATTAAAAATTCCACATGATTGACCAAATCTTAAAGACCATTAATCGATCATCGATTAATTATTCCCATCCCTAGTTTTTAATCATATTTAGATGCTTTTTTTTAACGCTCTGTCACTCCACACAAACCTTGCAGAGTCTGCAGAACTACTGATGCAGGATTTGAAAGCAGAGCAGGGATGTAACGAGCCCTCATGCCCTGATGTGATGAGGATGAGCGGCCGTTTGAAACGGACAGTGATGGCAGATAGAGGTGGCGGTTCATGACATCATGCGTCAGGAAGGTGATACCGACTTGCCCACCCGCATGCAGTGGTCTGAACGCCACACCACCGTCTGCAGCCTGTAACCATGGAGGCCGTCTGTGCATTAGTACAAGAATATTCAGAATCAGGAGGAAAAATTCTGAAGAAATTTTTTGTCCTGTATTTCACCCCAGATTATTATTGTTATGTCACATTTGAGTCAAAATTATTTTGACATTCTGCGGTTTAAATCTTGTAACGTTCAGTCGATGATGAGGGTATTCGTGACTACACCCTTTTCGTCATGATTTGCCCGTATCTCGTCACGCTGAACAGTTTTCACGCCTTTTTGGATTAGCCGTATCAGATGGCATACCGGATGCGTTGGATATTCTCGAGATCAGGTTGTTATCTGAAAACGCCCCTACACGACTGATCCCAAACACGCACAAACATCATTTTAATGCAGCAACAGGAATGTATTGACGCCCCCGTTTTTGCCCAATATTACGAAATATATATTATATATACAATATTACCAAATATTTGCTTAAACTTTCTCCGCTCCCGGTGTACGTCATGATCTTGTATCAGTATAAAGATGAAGTTATGGAGGTAGATAATCACTGAGGGTGATCTCTTATCTCAGATGGTGCTGAAATCTCTTTGACATTAACAATATATATTGACTGTGACTATCTCTCAAAATGAATCCAGTACTGGTTTGTATAAAGCTACTTGTAAGTTAGTAAAAATCCTAAGAATAATCTTATGTTACTGTTACTCTCATAGTTTAGTCTTTGTACCATGCAAACACAAGCATTTAACTAGTTTGAATTTTTTAAAAACCCTCTCTAAACCGAAAACACAAAAGCAAAAGTGTAAAAAGCAAAAGAAATGGATGCTAAATTACAGTTAAAGGCCAACTTACAGCTGTTAGCATGACTTCAAATGCTAACGAGCAACTAGTTTGTTGGGTTTCAGGCAATTTCAGCGATTTCGGTTTGGATGCTGATGCTGTATTCTCTCACAGTCTAAGCTAACGTTAGCAGCTCTGTCCTGCTGTTTTATTAGATTTAAAAAAGAACTCTAGCCAACGTTACCCGAGGTAGCCTCACGTTAACCAAACACATCAGTTACTGCCCATCCTAAAAGCTTTTTCTCTGGTAAAAGTGTAAACACTCTGTCTTTCTGTTTGCTTAATTTACATACTTGCACAGATACATTATAGCTTCTTCGATGTGACCTTAGACATCAGCGTGCTTTTCAGATGGAGTGCAGACAACTGAAGGAAGACTACCAATACCGCATGAACGCCTGTGATTCATACTGTTTTTGGCCGTTTTAATTGACCAAATCAAAAGAAGACAGGGCTACTTTTGATTCCCTAATATAGCAGGACATCAGATTAGCAGGTTTTACTGAAAAACACTGGCCTATCACAGATATATCGGATATATGTCTGATATGTGCTGATATCCATTTGACTTGACTATATATATACAGAATATAATGCAGAAAAATGGTACAGAAAAGCTTGGGGTGATATAGGAATGGTGTCGTCCCACAGTTTGCCCAGCAAATTTTGCTCTGATTTACAATCCAGCAGCAAACAGCACAGAAAGAGAGACAAAAAGATGCTTTCATTGACCCTATAATGTCCAACATCGATTATAAATCAGCAAAAAAATAACAATTACAAACATAAGCCAAAAAACACACAAAAAAAATAACAAACAAAAAGTCACATTTGCTTTTAGGAACATAAAACAGCAACCTTAACAAATTATTTCAACCATTCTGCCTATAATTTATAAAATAGGTGTACTGGTAATGTTTCTTGTATACATACAAGAATTTCAGCATATATATACTGTATAGTGGAAAATTTAACTCTCTATGGGGTAATTTTTCCAAAAAATCCAGTATCAGTCTGACTCTTCTTCCTGCCCTCCATCTGAATTTCAAGTGCCAACAGTCACATGATTGTAAGCTATTAAACATTAAGTTTAGTCACATGTAGTAAAAACAGATGAGCATCACTTACAACACTTCCTTTATCCTTCTTAACCCATAAACTTTCTCCATGCCTGTTTCATCTGATGCAGTGTGACACATCATCTCTGCAGGCTCGTTATTGGCTCATTCAGTGTTTGAGGAAGGCTTTTAGACATAATTGTTGTCCTCATTTTACTCACTTTACTATCAGTTTAATATTCACTACACAAAGCTTCTAAATGCTTATCGTTTCTTGACTCATATGTCAAAGTATGTAATTATTATTTCTTCAGTTTTCCACTCACAGGCCCTGAAAACATCTCTGGCACGCATCCATTGTAGTTTGAGGTATTATTACCTCTACGTACCTTCAGTTTCAGCAATTAGACATGAGTCAAGCTGCTGTAAAATTAGACGGAATTATGTCAGAGGAACACAAAGAACCGAGTGCCACGCCGACATGTTGAAACAGATGAAAAGTGTTTTCGATGTTTCGGTGATATGTATTTTTTTAATGTGCTCGTCTCTGAAGTGAACCGAGCGACACCGTTTATTGGCTCTGACATGATCAGCGAAATCCTCCGTAAGCCTCTTCCCCCTCAGCTCTGCACGCTCATCAAACTTCACACAAATATGTTATGATCTTCTAACTGCTTTCCCCAACAGGGCAGCATGTAAGGAATGCTGCTTAATGTCACCGGCTGTCAGTCCGACTTAATGCAAGCCGCTCTGTAACACTGCGAATATGTTAAACCCTGTGATGTCATGGCGTGAGAGCCAGGGAAAGAAAAACTGCCGGCACGCGATGTTATTAATAGAGCGATGTGCACTGTGTGTGTGTGTGTGTGTGTGTGTGTGTATGTATGTGCTGGGAGGAATATGAGCAGCAGACGTTGCGTGGAGCAGATTTTGTCTAATCGGAGCTCCCAGAGGTTTTTTATTAGAGGTGCAGATGTGTGTCGAGATCAATGCAGATTAACAAATGTAAGAATTCATGCAGGAATCTTCTGTTGTTGGTGTCAATGGATATTGAGTTTTCAGAGTTTTTAAAAAAAGTAGCCTAAGATGACATTAACTAACTGATAAAACTTTTGGTCTGTTTCTTTCTTTCTCGTCTTCTTCACAATTTGGCCTTTTGCATATTTTAGTGCATCTTGGACCTTGTGCATATGCAGCTTATGCAGAATCCATTTAAACAAAGTTCACATGATTTGGTGTAGCCTTCTTTGTCAAGTTATGACCTCATGAGCAGCATATCATGTGCAGATTTAAAACTCTGATTTAAATAATTATGCATATTTAAAAGTAATTCATGCATTCATGTATTTAAAGCTGGAGTGTGGAGCTTCCCAGTGATACCAAATTCATGCAATTCCAAGACCCCAGTATGCAGAAATATTCAAATACAATAGGTGTAAATTAGCACATTTTAATACATGATAAAACAATGGGGTTTTTGCCTTGAACTGCATGTTATCAGCATAAAATAGTCATGTACAGTGCTAAACAAATTTATAAGACCACCGGTTTGTGCCCCAGAGTCCTAAATTAACGACATTAGTAATTACTCAAATCATTTTTTATGTTTCTGTAATGGTTAATTCACTGGTATGTAGAAGCTCTTTAACTAAAATTACATTTTTAATGCTTAAATATAATTATTATTGTTATCCACAAATTTTAAAAAAGTAAAGCACATTATTATTTCTTGATTGGGATGTCAAATTATAGTTATTTACTTGCATTCCTGAACAGAAAAATTAGTTTTAGTGGTTGAATGTTCTGCTTGATTCATTTATGCTCAGTAAGCTGGCTCAAATTTCGGTATAAAAAGGTGAATTTAGTTTATTTGCCAAATAAAAAACAAAAACATTTAGCTTGTTTAAAACTACAAGCTTGTGAAAGGTTCTAAAATATTTATGTTTTCTCATTATTATGACAGGTGATCTAATAAGTTTTTCAAGCACTGTATGTAGAGAGGAAACTGTTTTATTCAGATATCTTGAGGTCAGAGGTCATGCCATGTTTTCCCTCACTAAAATCCCCCCCTTACGAAAAATATATCACAACATGGTTGGTACCAGTTGATTCTTTAGATCTTTTAGTTTTATATCAGGAACTTCCCTGTAGCTCTAAAGAGTATAGATATAGATATAGATTATCCTGAGGCAGTCTCTGAAGTTGAAGCAAGGTCGTCGGAACCTCAAGTGGTCGAGCTACTTGCATATATTTGATGGATGGATTATGAAGTGTATATATAATAGTATATAAAAATTACTGTAGTTTTCCACTTTCCACTGTGATAACTAGGAATTACATGTGGGGCATTTAATCAGTAGTAATTTAGTGATAAACATGACTCAGCATTAATTTTAACAGTCTTTTTTTTTTGCGCATTGAGACCTTTTACTACTGTGCGAAGAAATTACATTTAAAAGTATTTTATCACATCTAAACTGTAAAGTCTTGAATCTTTTTTGTGAATCTGAAGCCTCTTAAAGAAAAACAAATGTTAATGTAATAATGCTGAAGACTAGAGAACTAAAACTCAAGTTATAGCAGATAGAAAACTTATTTTATATTATGTTAAATGACTACCTGCATGTTTTGCACATCTGTGTTTGCTAATGAAAAAGGAAATAGGCAGTAAAGAGGGTAATTACACTCTGAATTTAATGCATCTGTACTTTACCAAAATTAGTACCTAATCCAAATGTAACTGACTATCACAGCCCACCTGCGTTCATAAATTACATGTTGGAGAACGCAGTAATTTGCAGGTAATAAAAAGGCCGCTGTGCCTCACCTGCACTATGTTCCTGTAACCTGTGATTGTCTCGTCGTGTTGTGACCTTTTCATCTGACATAATTGTTTGTAAGGTCTGTTTCAAATTAGCTTCTCCTCCATATCAACCCTGACCTAAAAGTTATGTTCCCATACAACCAAACAGCATTCTCTTTCAAGGGAAACATATTTGATTTGAAACAAACTTCAGGTTAAACGTGTCGTCAACCTGCAAAACGGTTGCTATATGATTCGGTTGAGGAACCAAAGCTACATGGTTTAGTAAAAGGTTTGGGTCAAAATGAATATGTTTGTTGCATTACTCTGCATTAACATTTTGTTTCACATAGGGCACGAACAGTCCTTACCCATCCATCCACCGCAACCACGCCCATGCAGGACATCTGCAGATTTAGATTAGAAATGTTTTTGTGATCAAAAACCAACATAATCTGGGAGAAATTGTGTTTCCCTCAAAACTGAGGAATGGAGATACTGAATGGAGATACACTTTAGATGCATGGGATCATGATTTTTAGGAGACCAGTGCTGTGTTCCAATACCCATACTTCCCGTACTTACTATACTTAGTTTGAGTACGCAGGGTGTTCCGATTCCGATCACGGCTAAAAGAAGTGTACCTAAAGGACCCGGATGTTGCCCTAATAACGGTCAAAACGTTGAGTGTGGAACGATGTACACTATACGCACTCAACGGCTGCCATCTTGTCTACGTAGCGGAAGAGGCGGAGCCAGGCAGAGCCGCTCAGCTCTAAAAAAATGTTTGTAATGGCGGCCGACGACGTCGGCGCATTCTCCACATTTGCTGCGTTAATGGAGGCATATTGCCGGATTGTAGAAGTAAAGATTAAACAACACAAAGGATAATTTTTTCGCCATTCAAAGTCGGACGTTTTTTGTGGGTGACGAGCCGCGGCGGCTGTCGCAAGCATAATTTCCGGTAAGTGCACCACGGAGTATTAGATTTGGAACAACACTCACCTGCTGAAATCTGCGTACTTAGTAAGTGCGGATAGTGTACTGTGTTTAAGTGTACTCATGGAAGTATGGGTATTGGAACACAGCACAGGTTGCCGCTAAAGGTGCTTATAAATGTTATGAATCTGTAAAGCAAACTGACAAGGTGACAAATATATGCAGCATTGCAGTGAGATGTGGTGATAATGTTTGGAAAATTGCTCAGGTTCAAAACATCTTAGAACAAACGTACATTTCTGCTGATTTCAGTGTTTGATGCACCACTCAAGCTCCTTTCAGACTGCTGTGTCAAGATGCTATATTTAAGCCTCTGTAACATTTCACCTTCAATCTCAACGTCCCTGAGACGTGATGTGGAGACCAAGTGATCTGGCTTTGTACCGCCTTCAGAGGTAGTAACAGAGGTGTTAAATTGGCAAGACTGTTCGAGACGGGATCAAGAGTTGTGTTTCCATTAAAGTCAAAGCGAATTTTGAAGCGAAATGTTCAAATGTTGCATTAAAGAAAATGTGACTTAGGGATGTTTCCATCAACTGGTTTGGAACGAATAAACACAGCTGCATAAACGTGCTTTGGTCAGAAGATGGCAGGGTAATGTGTTGCTGTAGGCTCATCTGTCAGTAAATAGGAGAAGAAGTGGAGATAAATCAATAACAAAAAAGAGGTCACTAATCGGACAACTTTGGCCACCCAGGAGAGAAAATGGAGTCTTCAGGAATTGGATTCAATTGTTCAACTTATAATTGTTCTTTTATGTCAGAGGAAACAGCTGATCAGTCACGAGAGTTTAATGTTTGCTACTTCGGAACTTATTCAGAAAAAGTGTTTCCATCTCCCTTTCAGTGCATTAACTATTTTTCAAAAAAGACAAAAACCACCTCAAGCCAGCGTAAAAACTTTTATGCACATTTTAAAAAGTTTTATAGAATTTTGTTGTTACCATCAAGCTTTTATCATGCAAATCTTCAAAATGCACAGAGAATTTTTTTTGATGGAATTACGACTACTGTGAACCAACAGAGCCGTCAAGATGTAAAATAAGTGACGTACGTTATTTGTGCGGTAATAAGAAAGGAAGTGGGCCGTATCATCGGAAAAACGTCTCTCAATTGAGTCCGACAGCAATTGAATCATGTTCAGTCTCTACAGTGAGAAACAGCATTACGGGCAGTTATTTAGCCAGTTTTTTTGTGTTTTGATATCACTCTCTGCTGCTGTCGCTTATTGTTCATGTACTGCTGCTGCTCTGATCCACGCCACCACCGTGCTTGCATCAGTAATAATATCAGTCTGAAAAGGGCTCCATTCTTGCCCTGAGGTGGATTTTATTGATAAACAAACTGTTGAATGTCACCTGAACTTATAAATTGAAAAACTTGCTACCTAAGCGGTTGAGGACCGGGACTGAACTTGTCCTGAAATTTAAGTGACTCAGCTGCAACATTCAGAGGGAGTGTTTTGTTGTGAAAACCTTTTCGCCCATAGCAACATATTTTCTCCAGATGAGCCACACAGTAGCACTCACATCAAAGTCGGTATAAACGCAAACCTCGAACACGTCGGAGAGTGCCAATCATAATAACCCACGTCCTCAATGCAAAGTGGTGATGATGATGAGGAACTCGTGAGATTGTTCCAGTTGAACCTGAATAACAAGCAAACGGCAGCAGAGCCAGAGGCTGAGAGCAGGCAGCAGTGGTGGGAAACACTTTGTTTTTAAGTGTTGTAAGAACTTCATGTTTCTCTGAGTCACTGAACTACTGGGACTCTCGTTCCTACTTTTGTTTTGTTTTTTACCTGAATTCTTCGAAGCCCTCCTTCCTGTGAGCTGTTTTTTTATTGGATGGGAACTCCTCTCGAGGAGTGGTGAGAATGTGGCTCCGGCTCGACTGCCAAACTCCTCAGGGCATCCATAGTTCACAGAGATTCTTGCCTATTTAATAGCTGGGTGGCTTTGTTCAGGATTAAAAAGATGCTTCTTTGGAATCTCATGAAGGAGTTTAAATTACAGCTGTCACTCACACTTTGTGTCCTTTTATTCCACATGGCCATAACCTCTAATATCTAGCCCACAACACTCAAATTAACAGAGATTTAATCAACATAGTTGTACACAGGACAAAGAACAGAAAATATGTTTTGAATGAAATGTAATGCTGCCTGGATTATATTTTTTATCAACATACTGAGTAGGGTTTACAAGTGCACAGAATTATTGGAGTTTCTTTGAACATAGCTTTTGTCACATTGCATTTAACTAATGTTTTTACTAACTTAAAAAACCTCACACAGGACAATATGATGATGCAAAGACTAGCAAATGTTGCCAGGGAACATAATCCATGAAAGTCTGGTTGGTGCAAATGTCTCCATTTCCACTATGTCCCATAATGTAAAAAGTGAGATTTCCATGTTTCCAACTTTCCACATTTTGTGCATCAGTCAATATACCATATATTCTGATGAACACATGAACTGTTACAGGTCTAATAACGAGGAAACGTTTCTACATAAAAGTAGTAGCAAAGTACCAAAATACCCACTCACAACATCTTTTTTTCCTGGTAATATTTGTTTAAAACAGTTAAGGTTATGTTAACAGAGTTATTCAACATCTTAGAGAGCCTTTTCACTTTCTTGCCAAGAAGAAGATTAGGTCAATACCACTTGTGTTTTGTGCACTACAGGCTGTTAGCCAAGCTTAGCATAGACTGGGAAGTTAAGTTGTTTATGGCTACTGAGACCTCCACAGCTCACTAATGTAAATGTTTTATCACTTAATCCGTGCAACTGAAAACTGATGAGTTGTGGTCACTGTTGGTGAATTCAGATAGCAGAATTCTCGGAAGATCGCATGAGAATTGCAGGATCCAAATTGCAAATCCATCTTGGATTAGGCTTGTCTCCACACTAGCAGTGTCTCAACCAATCAGCGTCTTGTGAGGAGCTACTTAGTGTAAATGCTGCAACAGCATCAGTTTTTATCAGAACTGAAGAGTATTTCTACATTAAAAGAAGAGAAAAGAACAGCACTGAAGGCTTTTGCTCTTCTTCCGAGAAAACACTTTGAGGGTGAAAGATGATTCATCCAATCACCTGCCAGGTTAATTTGGAAAGAGCCTGGGCTTTTCCAAGCAGTTTCCAGTGACTTCTCTAATGATTCTGTGTAAAAACATCATCATCAGGTGCAGTAACCGTGGATAACATGAATTAAATACATTTTAAAATGTTTACGAGGCATATTTTTTAGATATTCATACAGAGGCTAGCTGTTTCCCCCTGCTTCCACTCTTTATGCTAAGCTATGCTAACTGCATGCTTTAGTTGATGCACAAACACAAGTTGTGTCAGTGCTCTCATTTTGCTCTTGGCAAAAAAAGTGTAAAAGCTTGTTTCCAAAGAAAAGTGTCTTTCTGGAAACTCAAAGCATCTGGTGAAGGTGTGGGAAATACTGCTGCTTTATTAAATATTAAAAAGCTGACTTCAAACACAAGACAGGACTTGTTGTCATGTGTCTTGTTACCAGGTAATTTTACAGATTTTGTTTTTGTCAAATGCACAATATTATTGTTGTTTCTTTGAAAAAGGTAAATAACTTTTGTTGCATTGCATTTAATTTAAGAGTGTAATACATGAATGTAATTAATAGGGCTGGGACTTTAACGCGTTAATTAAGATTAATTAATTACACAAAAATGAACGCGTTAAAAAAATTGACGCATTTTAATCGCACTTATTTTTGCACCGCGGAACGTTTCTCACTGGATGAATTTAAGGCAGACCGATTATACTGGAGCACCAACTAGCGTTCATGAGTTCAGACAACAACAAACCACAGTGAACATGAACGAAGAAGCTGATGAGACGCTTTGGTTGGCCCCGTGGATGATGGGACATTTTGTTACAAAAAAACAACGGATGGAAGCGTCGATAAGAGCATGGTTGTGTGCTAGTTATGCAACAAGGAAGCCCCGCACTTTGGCCTTGATGTCCTGTGAAAAAATGTTCAATTTACGGGCAATGTGGCCTTTGCGCCCTTGTCAAAGTTCCAGTATAAACACAACGCTAGTGAGGCGTGGTGGGCTTATGGAATTATACAGCCATCCTATTGGTCAACCCCCGACCCACTCTCCATCCTTCAGACATGCTGTATCAACACATGGCTCATTTGAATATTTAAATGAGCCATGTGTTGATGAGCAGCACAGGTAAGCTAGTGGGATAAGCTGTTTTGATATGTTGTAACTGAAGTATGTGGTAGTATTTGACAGGACTTAACATTTACGTTTTTATAGAAAGTACTATTGATAGGTAACACCATTGTATTAGCCTATTTAAAGTCGACTCGTTAACGTTACATTTTTGCGTCATGACAACTAGCGATAGCTAGCTAGTTGGGATAGCGCTAACGTCTTCCCTACCTCAGGGACAATGGCTGGACATTTAGCTGATGTAAATTACACCTCAGCAGGTTCCTCTCTTATGGCAGGGAGGAGGCATGTCTCTTTCTTTACTCTTAGATGAACTCAGGCAGGAGATTCATTTAGCCATCTTTTCAAAATATATGCATTTGCCATTTTTTCAAAACAGGTTCATTTGTCATTTTCCAAAAAGGTTCTTTCTAATATATTTAATATAGTGTGCACTGCACTGTGTCAGGAGAAAGTTGAACAAAAATAAACAATATTTTTGTTGCTTAAGCTTATGTATTCAGTCATTATTCAATGGTATACTAAAAATCCATGTGAAAAAAATTACTTCTCACTGTTCTCAGGTCAAATATTTATATGCGATTAAAATGTGATTAATTTTGATTAATTAATTACAAAGCCTCTAATTAATTAGATTCTTTTTTTTAATCGAGTCCCGGCCCTAGTAATTAACTAACACAGAAACTTTTATGTACCCAGACACAGGACAATATAATGATGCAAACACTGGAAAATGTTGCCAGGGAACATAATCCAGGGAGCAATTACATTTCCTTCTAAGTGTATTTTGCAAAACCATTTAGCAGCATTTAATTGCAATTTCTACATGAGATAGATGTTTAATTTATATCTCTACAATTTCAGCATTTAGGCCACAAATCTCACACTCAGCTGTGTGACGTGTTAATTGATGTTTACGTCTAAATTCCAGCAATTTCCAGACATTACCTGCTGTAACCTCCTGTTTCTGTCGTGCTATTTTTCCGCAGCATGACGAGGCTTTTATGCAAGAGCACGTATCTATATTTAAAATGATTAATCTTAAGCGTGTGATGATTACACGGCCTTGAAACGCCAGTCGGTGCAAACCGCAGGCTTGTTTATGACAAGTATATCCTCCCGAAGAACTGATTCATTTTTCTTTCGGTAATCACACAGTGTGGTGTCTACATACAGCTCTGCAGTTTGTCAGCAGGAGAACACCCTGAACATACTTTTATTATCTTGTAAACAAGATATTAAACAAATGCAATGCCTGACCTTGTTTTACAGCAAAAAATGGGTCTGTATTATAATTGCATAACTCAGTGGAAGGCCCTTTCCTCAGGCCTCTTCTGCTCGCTGATGATAAAAGTCGATAACACTGTTTGTTTTTGAAATTCTGGTTAATATTTTCATAATATTTTTATTCAGAGAGCCCGACAGCCAGGCCATTTGACATTATTTGGAAATCATCCTAGATTCCTGTCCAAAAAAGACGGGAAACGCAGCCAAATCAGCACGATGCGTTGGATTTTCTACCTTTACATTCGTAACGACTTCCACCTGAGTTTGTGGCCTGCGTGGGCGTAGAGGCAAGAAAAGGATTTAAAGCAAACTGCATTCCACAAGTGTCTTTATGTTTTCCATTACATCAGAGCTGCCTGAAGGACATAAAGGGGAGCAGTTGCTGTCATTTAGAGGGACAAAAGCGTCTCGTTGTCATTGTCTCTTAAAGATTCCATGATGCAAACAGGAATATTGATGTGTCATGTACTGAACATTTTGGCTTCTGATTCCATGTTGTCTTGAAATAGCCGAATATAATCAGCATTATTCATTACTGGAACTTTATGAGGCAGCCTCAGGTCCTCATTCAGCCTGGCTCTTATCTGCAGCGCTGCAGGAGCCACTCTGCGGTTCCTGTTATTGCAGGCAGATACTTGCACCCACTTTCTGGCTGTGGCCTGAGCTCTCGCCTTTTTTTTTCCACTGCCTGACAATTCGGATTGTATAAACCTCGATGGCAGAAAATAAGGATTGTTTGTTATTACAATGCCAGTCTACAGTGGCTTGAGCGTGCGTTGTTTTGACTCTGAGAACAATCAAACTGTTGCAATAAAAGAGCCTCCCTCCCTCCCCCGCACAGCCTCCAACCCCCCCTTCCCTTCCCTGTTTATTTACAGCAAAGATTCCTCTGAAAAATGTCCTTATTTCGACTTTTACTGGAACAGGGCAAGCACCTCCACCTTTACCGTTCTGTGGAATGAAACGAGGAAGGAGTTTCCTGTTGTGTTGATAGCTGTCAGTGGAAAGGTCTTAATTAATTTGATAATGATTTAAAGCTGTGTTATGTAACACTGGAATGAGGGCATCATTAAACCACAATACAAGTGTGCTGTATATAAATGTCTGGATGTTTGTTCAATGAGAACCATGCAGAGCGAACTCTCAACACGAGCACATATTTGTCATTTTATTGTGGCTGATTGTTCACATTCAGAGACCACTGCTTAAACCTCCACCACATGAAAACTTCCTCCTGTAACCGACCGTTGATGAAGCCCCACCCTGTTAGTTACTGTCATGCCTATAAAGTTTTGTATTCTGTCCAAGCTGCAACCTGCAGCGCTTGAAATGAAACCAGAGCCAAAAACTGCAGTTCCTCCACTGGCCACTTGAGGCTGGCTGCAAAAAGGAAGTCACTCCTCATAGATCCCCATGATAAAAGGCACAACTTTACAGCAGAAATACATGTTTACAGGCTGCTATCTATAGCTAATTTCCCCATTTATGACAACTGTGAGGGAGTGCAATTTCATATAACTCACCTGTTTCATTTATGAGCGATTTGAGTAAGCCACAGCAATCAGCCCACCTCAGCTCACTCACACACCACCTCTTTGCCCAATTTTTGGATTATCTGGGAGTTAGGAGGAGTCTGGTACTGCCAATGTTGGGATGGCCAGCACCACACACTTGGAGCTTCCTTTTTTGCAGAAAAAAATTTGTTATGTACTGGAGACAATATCCATATTTCATACAGTCTATGATTTTGCCGATTCTGATAATTGTAGCAGATTTTCCCTGAAAATTCCTTGTCATTTTTTCACTGATTCCTGATATGGCAGTTGTTATAGGGAGTTTTTGAGCTGGAGTAAGAATAGACCCTTTCTACGTAGATTGTGCACCACTTCTGCACCGAAATGACTGCAAAGGGACTGAAGGCTGCTTTGTTCAACTTTATTCACTAACAAACTGATTGCAGCAATAAAGATTTGAGTTGAGAAAAGTTTAATGCAGGTTGAGGATGGAGAGCAGATATAATGTAGGAGAGGAGGATCGAGGCCCTGGCTGAAAGGATGAGGGTCGACTGGGGATAGAAAGATGAGGAGATGAAGGGATGTGGGCAGAAGTCGGGTTTATGGACGGAAAGATGGTAGAGAGCGACGATGATTCGGTGTCGGCTGAAGGCAGGGAGATGGAAGTAAAACAGGAGTCGTGACTCTGAGCCAAACAGGGCGAGAGAGAAGGGAGAGATAAAAGAAAAGGGGGGATTTTGGTGGAAAGGATTGTGAGGACGGTGATGAATGAGGTGTGCTTAAGCAACTTTCTTCTGGGATGTGTTTGAAGTCTTTGTTCTCGAACCTAGTTCTATAAAACTTAAAAGCAAGGTGTACCTAATAAACTGGCAGCTATCTAGAAGTGGAGGCCTTTTTGATGAGAACTTTGTTTCTTTAACATTTCTCGATATAATTGGTGGAAGCTCTGAGAATAAATAAAACTGCAGTTAATATAACCAGCAGGCTGCGTGGAAAGAGAGAGGAGTGATACCATCGACTCACAATGTTCTGTACCTTTAAAAAACGAGCCGTTTCATTGTGGTTGGTACAACTTGATCTGAGGAAAGTCTGGAGCGAACAACAGGAAGCGGAGCTGCATGTTTATGGAGCAGGTAGCCTACTGATGCTTACGGCGCTTTTTTGCGAGTGCGATAAGACACAAAAGCTGTGAATTAAACCGCCTGAAATGGAAAACTACTTACTGATGGAGACTCTGAAAGCTTTTTCCTCTCCAGACTTTCCATCCTTTTCTTATGAAACTGAAGCCTGTGTGTGTGTGTGTGTGTGTGTGTGTGTGTATGTGTGTGTGTGTGTGTGTGAGGGGGGTTATAGGTGGCCGGTGGGTGGTGGAAAGGTGGGGGTCTCCTCTTTCAAAAGGGGCCGAGAACAAAACAGGAAACCATCCCCTTGTTTTGGCTCGTGGTCGCTACAAGTGTTTGGAATTTCGTGGAGGTGAATTCACATGTTGTGTTCACGTCTGTGCTCAGGTCAGAGCATGCACACACAAACACAAACACATCCACGCAGACGCGATCGCACACAGTGGACGGGAATGTTTGGCATGTCTCAATAAGCAGAGACACGAAGACTACACCCCCCTCCTCGTCCTCCTCGTCCTCCTCTCCGCTCGTGGATGTTATGAAGAGCGATCGCTGAATAGACTAAATACCCGCTGAGATGGTTCGTTGACCTTGGTTCGAATCTGGATTCATGTTCTTTGTGGGTCAAAGTGTTGTTGATGCTTCATGATTTTGGCTAACGAGTTCAAAAAGCATCGTGACCTCTTTTACGAACTGTAAACTTTACACAGATCTTGCAGCTTTATCTGGGGAGTTACACAAGGAGAGATTCTTGGAAGTTATCTTATCACCTCCAACAGACAATAAGAAAGTCTTTTGGGAATGTTGTTGTTTGGAAAATCATATTGTTGACATTGTTTCCAGTTTTCCTGCACCTCCTTGGGGGCATCATATTGTTTTGACATAGTTGGCATCTGTGTGCAGGTTTGTGTTAATCAGGGACTTTCTCCCGCTGAGGTTAGCTGGCATCCTCCACACCCTGACAACACAGCAAAGCAAACAAAGTGACACCTATTCTTCTCTGCTCATTCAAGGCAGCCTCCCCTGCAGAAGCCTTTCCTGAAGCTGTCACTGTTTTAATGATAAACAACGTCTGAGGAGATGCCTCTCCTGATATTAAAGCTTTTTAACGTTTCCTATTATTGTGTGGAACAATTTGATGACATCGAGGTCAAAGCTACAAAGAGAAGAAAGAAAGGTCGGCCCGCCACTGATACATTGATTGTTTCTATTTCAGTAAATCAAATGACTTATTTTCTCTGTGACAGTATTCAGTCTGCAAGATTCTCCGAACAGGAAGTCTCCTGGTTATTTTAGTCATACCTGGCTGCTTTGTGAAATGTTAAGGGGGCAAAAACAATCTGTTAGTGGGATCCCACTAACAGATTGTTTTTAGTCAAAGAATACCAGCAAATATTTACATTTAAGAAGCTCAAAAAAGTGAATTTTTCTGCCTTTTAGCTTATAAAAGAACTTTTTCTGTGGTGATTTTGGCGGCCTCTATGGTCAAAAGCGGTAGTGTTCTAGCCTGGGTATACCCAGACTGCCTTGCGCGCTCGAATTTAATTTCGAACCTCCAGGCGGTCTGGCAACCAAGCCAGTTTCTTAGCCCTGTTTTAGGGATCCAATCACGAAAGCGTGAAAATAAATAATCTTGCAGAAAGCGAGAACTGGAGGAGCAAAGCAGCAAACAACACTCTCTCACACACACACACACACACACACACACACACACACACACACAACAAACATCCATTTCTTTTGCTCTACTACGTCATCTGGTATAACTGATCTGATTGGCTAAGAGCTACCTACAGACGCTTTTGATAGACATTCTAAGCGCCCAATAAACGGCTCCGGAGGATCGTAAACCACACCTCCTCTACGGAGAAATACATTGCTCGTTGCCGGACTAGACCTCATTTGAGAATAGTCTGGTGTTAGCCAGGCTAGTAGTGTTCATGGTCACCTTTAGAAAGTCATGCAAAAAACAAACAAACACCTGAACGAATCCAGAAATCATCTCATGAAACCGAAGACAAGTCAGATTCTCATAAAATTCAACCCTTCACACCTGCCAGATTTATTTTATTCTCACCGTAGAGGTCACAAAAAAACTATAACCTACACTCCAGTGAGTTCTTATTTTCAGCACTCTTCCTGTGAGGAATCGTATTTTTAACTGAACATTTAAAAGTCCAACATCTGTGATATGATGTTTGTGCGTTGCTGAGGCGTGTATGTAAAAGCAGAGGAATTCATATTCAGATGACTTTGTCCGAACAAAGATTTTAGACCAAGAGAAGCGGCATATATTTACAGTTAAAAAGCTTAAACAAGTGAATTTTCTGCCTTTTAGCTTTTCGGCTTCTATGGACAAAAGCAGTAGTGTTCATGAGCACCAGACTCCCTTTAGAAAGCATCAAATTTAACTGCAGCAGGGTCTGACAGTCTGCCGCACTCAGTCCTGGTTCTGGTTTCCTCCGTGGTGGTTAGCTCCAGGTCCTGCAGGCGCAGACGAACCCACTGCCCCACCGCAGCCTGTCTCATCTGTTCATTGACTTCAAGCTGAAGTCAATGAACAGTGAACGAAAGATCCTCCTGACCAGCAGCACAGCTCAGCTCTGCTCATGGCCAGAGAACGAGCTGCTCATCATGGAGCTATCTCTGAATGTTGCAGTATTGATTTGCAGAAGTCCATATTGTAACTGCAATTAAATAAAATGAATTGTGTGGCAGGAAATAAATATAAAATATTGGCCATTTTCTCCCTGATGGTCTCAATTACTTATGCAGGTCATATTAGAGGCATTGGTATTAAATTGAGACATTTTATAACCAGTTTAAAACTCCTTGTAGTAACTTTAAATGATTAACAGATTTGTAGATCATCATAAAGTTAATCTTTGTCTATTTTAATAATTTATCAATCAAGAACTTATAGAGGCTGTGCCACTGTGTTGCTACTATTATTACTGTTGTTGTCGTCTCTTTTTACAAATATTGTTGTTAATGTTTTTATGCAGTTTTCATTAAACTGAATAGTCTCATGTGTTTTCCAACACATGAGAAAAATAAACCCAAATTAGAGTCACCTTTTTTATTATAGCAAATATTGATGTAAAGCTATGCAGTTTGGTATTAAAACTTAACTATAAGCAACCTTTTCTCAATATCTTACATTTATTGTAGAAGTATAGAATGAATCAAAGTTGTAAAAAGGTTGTTAAAAGGTGAAAAGTCTTTTTTTATTTTAATTCAACGTATCCCTGATGAACTGGCAGTCTGACTGTGGCGAAGCAAGGCTAAATTTTCCTTTTGTTCCCATGAACCCAACATCTCTCTCATTACGCTCCGTGTTTTTTGTTTACGTATAGATGTTGTCACTCAGGTTCAATAGCGTTGACCTCTGACCCCGGCAGAAGTACTTCCAGGTGGGGCCTCTCTGGTCTCGGGCCCCGACACTGAGCACAGACCTCCTGCAGCTACACACAGACATTTCAACCCTAAACAAACAGTGATCTGACCGCTCAGAAATGTCGCGTGATCTCTGTGAACATGTCAGCTCAGTCAGGCAAGAAAACACCTGAACGAATCCAGGAATCATCTCAAGAAATAAAGACATATCAGATTCTCACGCATCGTAAAATACAACCCTTTACACCTGCCTGATTTATTTTATTTTCACCTTAGAGGTCACATAAAAACTCCAGTGAGTTCTTATTTTCAAACCTCTTCCTGTTATGAATCATATGAATATCTGAACATTTTAATATCCAACATCTGTGACCGTGTATCCAGGAAATAGAGATATGACGTTTGTGCGTTGCTGAGGCGTGTAAAGGGACTATATGTAATATATTCTGTCCCTCTGCAAATTGGCACCGTGGGCTTTTTGAAAGGAATTCATATTCTGCTGCCAAACATTTGCAGTGTTGGATGTTTTGATGGTGACTTGATTCAGCGACACGAGGACAAGTGTGATATAGAAATCTTTAAGCACAGTCACAGCCAATTATCTTAAATGATTAAGGTCATTACTGCAGTGCTACTCAGTCTATTAAAACCAGAATCCATTAAGCCAATGCCAGTATGAGAGGCAGACGCCTGGAGCTAAAAGACAGATACATGTAAGGCTGCCTTAGTGATCGAGGAAACATCCCGTATAACTGCAGGGTTCCAGGTTTCAATTTCCAGCTGTTTCTTGCATGACTTTTTCATTTCCTTCACATTTCATATTTGCCTCCACTGTCTAATAAAGGCAGAAAGGTTAAAAGCTTTTTAACAAAGTAAAATTCAACTCTTGGAATGATACACATGCAACAATATGTGCCTTTTATTGGACAAACTCATTAGAAAGACACAGATAATTTGCACCAGACCTAGCAGAAGCTTTTTTTTTAAACTTATTTTAATTAAAGTTTTCTTGAACAATTACAGTGGGGCGGGCGTAGCACATACACATAAGTCAACCTTGCAATTAATCAAATCAACATGTCCTTGTTGTCAAATAGTAGAAGTGGTGGCGTCCTCTTCCTGTCTTCTGTTATTTGTCCATTTTCCCATTTGTCATCAAATTGTGACTCTTGAAGTCTCAGTTTGTGTGTAAGTTTCTCCATCACATAAATATCTTCCACAGCTCGACGGACGGGGGTGTTGGCCTATACCACAGTCTGCCTTTTTACTTGCTGATAACAATATTTTAATTAGATACTGATCCTCTTTTTGTATATCACCTGTCAAATGTCCCAAGTACAGTACCTTACAAGATTTGGGTATCTCGTATCCTGTTATTTTTTTTAAGGTCCTTTTAAGGTTGAAATCGTTTTATCCTTTCACAAGACCAAAATATTTGTGAATGGTCTACATCCATGAGTCCACATGATCTCCAGCATGGCTGCTGGATTGATACAACTCCCCTCCTGATTTTAGGAGTAATGAAATACCGGATCAAATTTTTCCAGTTAAGCTCTCTCCAGGTCCTGGATCAGTGGAAGTGCACTGCGTTTCACACATGACAACCCATTCTTCTTCAGATATTTGTTCCCCAAGCTCCTTTTCCCATTTCTCCTTGATATAAAGAGAGGAGCTATTTCTACTTGACATCAATCCTTTATACAGAGCTGAAATTACTCTAAATTTCTTTCCCTCGTAAGCTTTCTGAAATACCCCAATTATTTCATTTGTGGTGTCAGTTTTTATCTCTTTTTCAAAGTAGTCTCTTATTTGTAGGTATCTGTAATGTTCATGTTCCCCTAATCCGAATTTCTCCTTTAGTTTTTCAAAACTCAGCAGCTTACCCCGTTCAGTTATTGTGTATATTGCTGTAACACCTTTATTGGCCCATTGTTTAAACCCTTTGTCAAGAGTTCCAGGTATAATAATAATAATAATAATGATAATGATAATGATAATGATAATGATAATAATAATAATAATAATAATAATAATAATTATAAGTACTCAAAGTCGCTTAACATAACACATTAAAACAAAAACAAAATACAGAAAACAAAAACAGAGATGAGAGTTTATGAGTTCTGGTTCAACATATCCAGATAGACAAGCTAAAGTAAATGGCTTGAGATCACAAGCAGCCTGGACACTATGAAGACAGTAATGTAGCTGATATTCACTTGCTAACGTTTTTGGTCATGGAGCCAATTTTACTGCAAGACGTCCAGCTCTGTGTCCGTCTGCAGACTTTGATTTCGATCCCCAACGGCTAAAAGCAAGTCCAGGCCTCTTGTCTGGCAGCCTCTTGCTTGGTCACGCTCTCCTTTTATTCCTCCTTTTATTCTCCTAGCCTAGTTTAACATCCTCTTTCGCCTCTGCAGTGATGTCCGTAGAGGCTGTTGCACACTTACCTGGTTCTGGTTCAGGTAAGACAATGACGCCAAAAGTCCCATTTGCGAGATTTATTTGATATGGACATCACAATTTCATTAGACAAACCAGATACAATGGAATTTGTTGGTCAGACATATTTTTCTGCTGCGGGAAATCAAGGTCAGAGGTCCATTTGATTTTTTTCCCCTGCATGAATATTCCGCTGTGCTGTGCAAGCATTTATAGGAACCCACAAAACAAAGGCTACGTTTACATGATGACGGTCTGAACAGAAGACGCAACGCCACGTGGCGTTGCTTCTTCACTTTTTATTCCGCGTTTAGACAAACGTTTTCGGGAGGAAATCTGCTGCATACGGTGATGCAAAAGTGTGTGAATTGGATTGTATGCATGCCAGGCGGCTTCACTTAAAGCGATAAGAGCATCTTTGGGCATGTGGAAGTTTTCACACCACGTATTTTCATCAGCTACTCCTTCCACAAAGTTATCCACCATCCACTAGATCTCCCAGGTCTCGTCCAGAGCCGTCTGGCTCGCCTCCCACCAATTGGTGCATCCAAAATGTGATAGAGGTAATTACAGATCCTTCTCTGTTCACTAATACTATCTGTACATATCCTGTACATTTGGTGGAAAGACTCCTGTAAGTTTAATAATCCCACTGTTTATTTTCCTGTACTGGGGCATGTATGTGACGTAAATGCGTACGTGACGTGAGCAGATCTGAGCAGAGTTTTGCGTCTTGTCAGTGTAGACGGACAAGCTACGGCGGAGCGTATTCAACTTTTCCACTTTGGAAGGTGGCGTTTTTAAGCCCCAAAAACGCTGTCACCGTCTAAATGAAAGGTGCTTCCGATAAAATATTTTGGCGTTTTTACCCGCAAGCATCCTCGTGTAAACGGGGCCAAATTTTATACATTTTTGTGTGGCATGTGTCCATGCCAAGAGTCTTAATTTTACCAGATGGGTGTACTGTGACTCAGTTGCTTGCTTGTCCATTAACAACGGTTGAATGATGGAACAGAAATAACAAAAATTAGCATCTGTAATTTGGTGTTTTTGAGGAAACTCCGCAAAATCTCCACATAGAAAAGCTGCAGTCATCCAGCTCGGGTTCAGACTCTGGAACTTGTTCCTGTGATGAACCGTCCCGCCTGCTGCTCATTTGTTTCTTTCATGACAAAGCAGCTGATCAAAGGGACTTCTGCACCATCAGGTGATTTAATCTTTTTCCATCACAAAGTGTGCTGCTTGTGGCTGCAGCACGGCGACACTGTATCAACCTGCCTCCTCTTCACATGCAACTCTCGCCTTTGAGCTCCAAACATCATCAGCTAAAGATCAGCTGTCAGGCCGTCGTTCAGCCAAATCTGCTCCATGTGTCGGAGGAATGTGTGCAGGACAAAGGCTGTGGCTTGTTGCATTAGTGAAGCTGGAAAGAAATTATCATTCCTTCCTCCAGCGCTTCAGGAATGCTGGTGTGTGAACTGAGGGGTCACTGCGGAGCACACAGGAACATGAATGTGAGGAATTTCTTTTTCCAAAATCCTTAGCAGGTGCCTGCAAGCATACTTACTGTACATGTAATCTTCCCTGAGGGGACCGTGGCGCCCCTGGAATCACGCAAGTCTCTGTGCGACTTCTTAGTCATATCAGTCTCGGCCTGCTCTACCTGCGTGCTAAACATTAAGCCACAGTGAGCGCTCAGGATGACTCGTACATCTCTGTCTTATGTTAAACTCTCCAGATACCACCTGGGATGTCAAGTCCTTAAAATATGGAAAATAGCTTCAATAGGACCGCCTGCTGTGTGGAAAATGTTCCAGTGGAGCTTTTAGGAGCAAAACTGAAGCATAAAGTGTTCACAATGCTCCAAGAGACACTTTAAAAAGAGTTATGCAAGCAAATCCGTCCACGTTTTTCAGCTGATTTCACTCAACCTGAGCGCACAAGTTCATGGAAAGTTTGCAGAGCTGCAGGGAGGTCCGCCTGTAACAGACCAGTGAACAAACAAACTCTGAGGCATTAAGATGATGCTGAGAGAGGCGGCGGTGCTGAGGAAGGGGATGCTGTGAACCACAGTGTGGTGGTGAATGAAAGAGGCCAGGTGCCACCTGCACTCGACAGAGACCCCGCGAGTTTCTGTCCACACATTCAGCTTGTTTATGTGGCTGAGTTCCAGGCAGCGCACCGGGCATTACCACCACAGTTCCTGTTGTTGTTTAATGGCATCTTTCTCTCCTCTTCCTCCTCCTGTTTCTCTTCCTCCTGCTCTGCCAACTTTTCCTTTGGCTCATTAATGAGGGGGAGATTAAGTGCAGGTAGTGCTGCTTTTATCCAAATATGTCTGGAATTTGTACAAGGACTGATGGCTCTTCAGCACTTAAATATTCAAGTGTTTTACTAGGCCAAAAGTGTGGGACTTTAACAGTATAATATAACTTTTTTGCATTCAAATGTAAAAAAAATGTCTAATCTTTTGTCAATTTTTACGGAGTTGTGTGTGATACTATCCCAAACAATTTTTAAACCCAGAGAAACCTTTTTTAAAATCAAGATAACAGTCTGTAATTTGATCACCCGTCATATCCTTTGTGCATACATCAGCGTTATACATCAGCAGTTTTTGGCCAGTTTTTTTAATTTTTGTTATAAATTTTTAAGTTCTTGGTCCTACTTAAGATATAGACAGAACTCATAGTGGCAGAAGATTTCATATTGTAGGTTCAGTGTTTTTATTTTCAACTTCACTCTGTAATGGCACCTAGACTCTGTGATAAAAATAATCTTGCAAATTCATTGTGTCCCACTTTGAGAGATGAGTCTAACAAAATCCATTTTTTTTTGTGTCGGTTGATAGAACATCAGATCGAGGAGCACCAATCCTGGTAAGCTGTCAACTTTCAGCTCACAGGAAATTGATGAAATCCCTTGACAGTAAAGGGTCCTTAAATCAACTCTTAAGCCCTCATTTTTGTGACTAAAGACTGACTCGAGTCCAAGTCTCAATTCTACAAGTCGACACCCATCCAGTTTAAAAAATCAATGCATTGATTATGAAAAAAGCTACTTGCTTGATTTTCATGAAACTTCTTGTTGATGGAAGGAAGTAGCATGGGCCAAGGAAGAAAGCATTTAGTTGTTTGGGCAGACATTTGTGCTGCATTCATCCGGTGTTAAAATAATCTGAATAATTAGTTCCCGACTGGGGAAACTCATGTTCAAGTCAGAGGAAAAGCTTAGTGGCGTCAGTCCTCCCTGCTCCCTCTGGGCATCACTGGTGCCGTTTGACTCTGGTCACCCTAAACCTCCCCCCCACGCCCCTCCACTCATTTACCCGTCATCTCCCCGAACCCGCTGCAGGATTACCCCAGTAAGAAGTTGTCTGTCGACGCCCGCGGCCTGTGGCGGCGAGGTAATGGAGCAGTTAAGAGTGTTTTGAGGCGTGTATCTGTCAGGCGGCGCGGGGTGCTGCAGGCTCATGGCTCTGGGATTAGCGTGACAGAGGAGAGAAGGGGCTGTTTCCTCAGATTTGAGCTGACTGGGTGACCTCATTGTCTGCAGAAGCATGCCATTAGCCACGGGAACACATGAAGATATTTCACGGTGTGGTCGGAGAGCAAGAAACTGTAAAGTTTATTGCATTTGTTTGAGTGGCTTTTGTTTCCGCCGTCTTTGATGGCTAAATCAGCCCACCGGGGGCCTGAACTCTGTGACCTCTGGGTCCAGCTTTGATCCACACTGTTGTTGTTGCCGGGGATTTCAGAGGGATGGGTCAGGAATTAGTAGTTTTAGTCTCAGTGTCACAAGCACTTTGCCAAAATATTTCATGCTTCGCCAGGCTTTCCCCGGAGCTCATTACCTGAGTGAGGCGAGGGAGGAGGAGCAGCGCTGCCGGTGACACCAGCATCAGGCCGAGATGAAGAATGTGGATAAAGCTGTTTATAGGTCTGCCTGCATAGAAATGTAAAATAACAAATGTCCAAATGGAGTCGTCTGGAGTTATCAACTCTTTCAGCAGGTGTTAACAGCGACTTGCTGATTTCTTCTGTCGTCCAACAAAAACAACACACAGACACTCTGACGCTGTCGGCTAAAAACATTGTATCTTCAGATATCAATATTTTATAGACCTGCATGTATTTTAGTTCATATTTGTTGTTGTAACAGAGAATTATGAGGAAACAAGATGAGCATCCTGTTTGTTTTTACAAGGTGATATATTCAACACAAGTCGGTTTCTATCAATTAATTTCTCTGAGCATTTTCAAGATTTGCACAAGAAAAGCTTGATGCAAATGATTAAACTTCCGAAAAAATGTGCATAAAAGTTTATGGTGGTTTTTGTTGTTTTTGAAAAATAGTTAATGCGCTAAACAAGAGATGGAAACGATTTTTCTGAATAAGTTCTGACGTAGCAAATATTTTACTCACATGACTGATCTGCTGTTTTCGCTCTGCTGGAAAACCCAAAAGAAGAAGATTAAAACTGATTAAACAAACCAGAGCATTAGAGCTGCTTATAGACACATTTGTTACATTTGGATGGAGCCAGGTTAGCTGTTTCCCCTCGTTTTCAGTCTTTGTGCTAAGCTAGGCTAACCAGCTCCTCACACAACAACAAATCTGTTTAATCATTTGAAGAAGTAGCACCCTGATTATGTGGAAAGCATGAAAATGTGAATAGAGTCTGTAGAGCCTGTCACTGCTGCCAGCACATGTAGCATTAGCAGTTCAGCCACTACTAGGGGAACTAATCTCAAGTTTCTTTAGTTTTCAGCATGATGCTTTAAGACTGGCAGTTTAAAAACAATATAAAAAATCATGATAATAATCAAGTTAGGACAATATGAAAAAATATTGCTTTATCTTTTTTTTTTTTTTGCCATATCGCCCAACCCTTCATTTGAGTAAAAATCTAGCTGGTATCTAATAAACAAGACCTGCAAACAGTGACGATAGCAACAGAAATGTCTATATCATCCACGGGTGAAGTGAATTTAACAAACACAGCATCAGCTTCATTCAGCAGATCAAATGAGCTGGAATAATTAAAGCTCAGTGAGTCAAATATTTGCAAAGTGTTGGATTAGCTGTGATTGTGACAGTACTTTTTATTTTTAGTTGAGATGGATGCGATAAGTGTGGAATGATTGGAATGACTGGTGTGTTACTCATGTTTATTTTAAACTTGTTTTGGCAAAAAACAGGATTCAGGATAACCGCTTCACCTGATAGCATCTGTATCTTCTCGTCTCTGTTTGTCAGATTCTTACCTAACAATGAATCCTAAGTATTTTAGTCTCTAATCTCAGGATCAGGTGAGACTTCACTCTGGTTTATCGTAAGCAAGCGATAACATCAACATGGTGAAATAACAACAGGACACTGGTGAGTTAAAATCACACCACAGAGTGCTCATTATTGGTGAATGTAGGTGTTCTGCTACACTTGATTCTCCTTTACCCCACGCTGGCTCTTTGCACTCTAACCTTCCTGGACACGTTTTTTTTTCTTCTCCTCCTCTTCATTCATCTCTTCCTTTTCAACCTTTTGTCCCGACTCTCTCTTCCTCCAGCCTTTCAGGGCAGCATGCTCCTTTCAGGTTCACTGACTAACAAGCATTTAACACAATAGTTTAAAGTCTGAGAAAATCAGGTTTAACTTTGTGTTCCTGTGCAGAGAAATCCAGTTCTCTCCAGTTTGTAGACAACGTTTTCTCATAAACAGGGTTTTATGTTGTCTTTGTGGTGACAATCCAGTTCTCATTGTCAACAAACAAAACCATGAAAAGCCCAATACTGATCCACCTACCTTAATTCTTCTGTGCAGTAGACTGTAGCTCCTGTTGTTCAAAAACTAATCTATTGTAAGACATGAATGAGGCAGCTGAAAATATTCCCCAACTAATGTATAATTTAGTCCAGTTTGAGTAACATTTGTGAAAAATATCACAGCAGCTATGTGTGAGCCTTTTTCAAATGTGAAAGTGTATATTTGTGCCTAATTGTTGAAGATTTCAAGGTGTTTATTATCACATTAATTAAAGAGAAACACCTGTCGGCACTGGTTAGATCTGAGTATCTTTCCAAAGATCTGTAGTGCAACATGAAATATATGGATAAAATATAAGCACTGTTATACTGTATGTATTGGTGGTAGACAGTAATTACACAATGAACTAGGATGACACTCGTGTATGGTCCTATTTACTGACTTGGGAGGTTGTTTATGAGTTAAGTTCATGAGGTTTAAGTTGTAATGTGGACACAACATGAACGCTGCAAAAATGTGTTGTATTATACTGTTTAGAGCACTCAAACAATTGTAGTTGTACAGAGACATCATTATCTGTATTTGTTCAACCAAGAAAAATGATCTGTATCTGTATTTAGATAAAAGACAGAAAATACTAAAATAATAATACATTTGCCCAATTTGATGGTATACTTGTATACTTATGGTATGAACAACGCCTATTTCCTAACTTAATATTCATCATTGCAAGAGCCTTTAATGCATCAAAAATGATTTAATATTGGCCCATACAGTGCTACTTAAATGCTGACACACAGACATGTCGGTTTTTTGATATACATGACAATTTTTTTCACAAATAATAACTTATCATGAAAAAAAAATCTGTTTTCATCACATTATTTGTGCTTTCCCTAACAACATGTTCAGATTCAGGGACTGTACATGTTTAGTTTCCAGTATTTGCGTGATATCGAAGAGCAAAAATGAACAAATTAAGTGATTTGATCAAGAACACATTTTTCAGATTATTCCAGCAGCACATGAATGAAACAAAAATGCCCTATATTGCAATGATAATGAAAGTGGAAAAACAACTTTTATCTGCTCTGTGATTTGGATTTGCTAGAAAATAGTGATAATAATAAGTTCCTCCTTGGACCATGCTTCACCCTATCAAGTTTCATGAAAACAGGGTCAGACGTTCTGTAATCCTGCTGTCAGACAAACAAACCGAGCTGAAATCTCCTTGGCTATGGCAACAACCTCCTCTAGCACCAATAATTCCTATAAGATAAAAAAAAAGTTGCCATGCTGATCAAATTCATTGAATCAAAGCAGCAGGTTTGTCTCATTATCAGACTAAGGCCTTGTTTAGATAGAGACGATCGGCACAAAAAATGCAAAAGTGGCGTTTCAGCGTTTCGGTTCTCATTTCTTATTCCGCGTTTAGACAAGCGTCTTTTGGGGGAAATCTGCGTTCATACAGTGACGCAAAAGTCTGTGAAATATGATTCACACCAGGTGGCTAGGTGGTACTGTGAAGCACTGCCACACAACACCACCAAGAGCTCACGCATCACAGACACTCCTCTACTCTCCTACTTCTGCTCCTGGTTCTCCTGGGTCTTGTCCAAAGCTGTCTGTTTTACCTCCCCTGTATTGGTGCATCAAAAAATTGTCCTAGGTAATTAATGCGCCTTCTCTGTTCTGTTCTGTTTGACAGATTGAATGTCTGACTGATGGGAATAGTCTGACATATTTGTTGTCGTTTGCCTGGACTGCACATGGATGTTACGTAAACGCGTACATGACAAGAGTCAGCTTGAGCTGATCAGAGACACTTTCATGTTTTTAACCATTTGGGGCAGACCTAGGCATTAGGCGGCCTGGGGGCCACATTCAGCCTCTTGGCTGTCCCTGTCCGGCTCACGTGAGGTTTACCAGAAATTAGAAAACCAATACAACCGCAGTGCTTTTATTTTGATGTGCGTTTGTTGCACAAAAATCACAAATTACCTTGTCCAAAACACTTATTGCTTTTTGCATAAAGTTAATAAATTGCTGGTTTACTGCATATATGTTGGTTTTTGTGGTTTGAATATATGTTGTGTGTAAAATAAATGGAAAAGAGAGATGATTGGAGTTTTTTTTTACAGTTTTTTACCGCTATATTTGACTGAAGCGATGAAATATTAATATTGTAATATATCTGCAGTATCTCATGTGGCTCCTTGGGAAAATTAATAGCCCACCAATGCTTTAGACTGAAACACAATGGTGGAGCATTTTTAAGATTTCCACTCGGTAGGGTAGTTTCATTTTTTTTGCGTTTTTCAGCCCCCAAAATGCCATCACCGTCTAAATGAAAGGCACATCTGATAAAATATTTTGTCATTTTCACCTGAGAGCATGTAAACAGGCCCTGATATGGAAAATTTTTTGCAGACTTCCTCTCTGGGAGGCAGCCAGATCTAAAGCGGTTCGGTGACATTAAGGAGCTCAAGCTCTTCCACTTAACCACCAGTCCTCCTTCGCGCCCCAAACTGTCACACCATCAGTCGTCTTTCACTTCCCGCCTCTCCAAAAACAACACAAGTCACTCAGGTGAGGCGAGACGCTGGCATGCAGCAGTAAATCTCCGCAGCAGTCACTTTTTGAAAAGTGGCTGTTTGCATTCTGGCGGTGAAATCGCTCCTATCTACAAAGGGACATTAGATTAATTTATTTTTTAACTCCACGGTCCCTGAATGCCTCGTTAAGAATAACAAACAAGCTGCCAAGATAAATCACGTCGTGTTTTTCTGTCCCAGTTGTAAAGGCTGCCGTTTCATCACGCTGCTGTCGTCCTCAGAGGCAGATAAAGGGTCAGCAGACTAAGAGGGTGCAGAAAGCCATCTGTCCTGCATTTTCAGTCACCGCACACAAACACACACCCAGTTTGCATCCTCCTGCCTGTGGCTTTTGGCAAGTGAGCATGAAAGGGAAATTTACATTGATTTGTCCGGATGTCTGCATCGCACAGGCCAGAACGTTGATATGAGGTGTTTTACTAAGAAGATAAAAGAGAAACTCAACAACACTGAAGCATCGGACAGGATACACTCAGCTAAACAAATATGACCTGTGCATTGATAAATGTGTCACAGTACTATTATCACTTCCGCTCACTCTGACGGACAACACGACATTTTCCCTTTTTACAATCCTGGAATGCCAAACAGAGACAATAAAGCACCACACTGTGTATATAAGTTATGTCTCATTAATGACTCACTGAACCCTGAAGTTTTGGGTTATTTTGGCTGTTTTTGACTTTTTATTCTGCCACTTAAAAATGTTTATGTTTTTCAGCACAACCTCACATATATGACCTGGTAATCATTTTTTCCCTAGATCGTCATTTTGAATACACACAAAAAAACATAAAATCAAACAATTTTTTTCAAATTGCTAAACACAATCCTACTCAATGAAGAATTTTGAATATTGCAAATGTGAACACAGGCTGCAAATATAACATAAAAGAGGTAAAATGAGGATAACATCTAGTTCTATACAGTATTTTTGTACCAAATGTATCTGACCTTATCTCCGGTTTTACTTGGCCGATCATCATCAAACAAATACTGGCATGGAGATTGAAGCCAGAACTTTAGAGGGAAGCTTGGTTTTTATCTCCTTACATCATGTAAAAGGAATTTGTTAAAATAAGGACAGGGCAGTCATCAACCACTGAGTCCAACATCGTGATTTAAAATCCCCATCCCTCCATCCACACAAACACCTGAGTGCTGAAGTAGCATGTATTAAAGTGCTTCAAAAAATAACACTTCAGATACATGTCATGGTACACAGACTGATTTTTCTGCAAGTGTAGTTGAAGCTGCACACCAATTAATCTAAAGTAGAAGAGAATTCATTCAAACTAAGTCAAACTTTTAAGAATGCGCTTACTTTTACAGCCAAGGATTTTTAGCAGAATGTTTATAAAAAACCAGTTAGTTTACTGGTTAAACGATGTCAGCATATTAAAAGCAAAAGTGAAACTGACGTCTCTAGTTTCTGTAATGTAGTGTTGTTGGTACTGTTGTTATTCCTGGGAGTACAGGTCAGGGTTTCATGCAATGGCAATTTTTTTTTCCAGTTTCAAGTCCAGTGATGCATCTCCAATGAAAAAAAAAACTTTGGCAACTGCAGTATGGTTAAGGTTTGGGAAAGATTGTGTTATTTTGTCATTTAGTTATTTGCAAAGTTTAAATGCAGCAGTAAATAAAGAAGTAAGTTGTGCAGGTGAGAAAAATACCTGTAAGACTTATAGAACAAAACCTATCCTCAATAAGAAATAATTACAACAAATGCAACAGTCCACAATAGTAAATAAATGGCAAAGAATAAAAAATAATCACATGGTAAGCAACATTAATCACGCAAATGTCTAAAATAATAATCGTGTATTTATGATAGAGGGTTAGGCAACTAACACACCTTTTTAAAGAGAGAAAATGGACTGAAAATGGGACTCACTGTGAGAAAACGATGCTGAGTCATTCGTCTTAAAGCACAGCTAACCCTCCTGTTATGTTTGTTTTTTCAGGAACAACAATAACCAGGGGCATGTTTAATTATCCAAAAATGTCAGAAACTAAAAAATCCCAATAAACATTGTTTATATTTCATGAATAACTCCATTACTAACCATTTCAATCAATATTTAGTGCAATGGGGTTCTTTACCTCTCACAGATCATGGTTCAATGAACGTTTTTCATAAAGAATGCATGTTAAAACATTTTTTATGTACATTGAAAAGACCTACATATACAATACAATGGTTTTAAATGAAATTGATTTAAAAAAAAAATCACATTTTTAAACTTTTTCTTTTTATGAAAAAATACTTTTTTTTCAAAAAAATACTTACTTTTTTTTTGACCCACAACATAACAGGACAGTTAAATGTATATTCTGTAGCCAGTGTCGGTGAAATATCATCAGTGTCCTAATTAAATGACTTGCAGAGCCGAGCAGGAAGGCAGACAACATGCAGCACATTATTTATAACCAGTTAAACTGGTTTAATAAGTTCTTTATATCAGACGTGTGTGGGCATCGCTCTTTAATAACCTTCATGTTGGGTGAGGCAGAAGATTCCTCCTCCGAGACTAATTATTTTTCAATTTGTCACGCATGCACACAGGAGCCAGCTCTACAATAACACAGCAGACTTTGACACTGATGTGACTGTTCCAGTTTGTCATTGAGAGGTGATATCAGTGCTGATCGCTGGCCGAGCTACAGCTAATATCTGTAGATGTCACTCACCAAAGTGCAGGAGGAGAAGACGACAGAGAGCAGTGCCGGGTGTCTGTGCTGTTATCACTAAATAAACTCCGTCTGACACAGAGCCAAAATACCTGCTCAGTGTTCAGACACGCAAACTGGACCAAATGAAATCTGGAGCATTTTTGCAACAATCATTTCTTGTTAAATCTCTAAGAAAATCCCTCTACTTTTGTTTATTTGTTTGTGGTTTAAGAATGTGTTTCTTTTTTGTGATCAAGAGCTGTGTTTCCATTAAAGTGAAAGCAAATTTTGATATGTCACCTTAAAGAAAATAAGAATTGGGGACATTTCTATCAGCTGGTTTAGAACAAATATACAAAGCTGCATAAACGTACTTTGCTCAGAAGATGGCAGTGTAATGTGTTGCTGTAGGCTAATCCGTCAGTAAACAGTAGAAGAAGTAGAGAAACATAAAAAAGAGGTTGCTATTCGGACAACTTTGTCCACCCACGAGAGAAAATGGAGAGAAGTCTTCAGTTTGGAGAGACAGCCTCATCTTCAAATTAGCTGACTGTAACTGGGATGTTTATGCACATTTGAGGCTTCCTTTTCTGTCTATACACACAACATCCAAGTCCGGGTGAAGTAAAGTCAGAGATTTGTATGAAAACTTTTATTTTACAAGCTAAAAAATAATATCTCACAACATGTAAAGACTTAAAACTTTATATGACTGAATTTTGGATATGGATTAAAACTCATGGCTCAAAAATCATGGCTCGATGACACACTGGAGCTTCCTTATGATAACTCCGCCCCCAAATCTATATAAGCGTCTTTACCAACAGCAGCTAACGTTAATACATTTATTTATAACTTCTTCCGCATGAACACGACCTAATTCTCTGCTCAGGACGCCATCACTCAACTACATCTTTACACAGCTAATGGTAGTTTGCTGCTATATTAATGCTCTGAATGTTAACAGAACTTTAAAATCTTTGGAAAAACATTTTTCTTTCTCTTAATTGGCAGTGGAGCCATTCTCATTATGTTGTAGTATTAATATCTCCTGTTGGTACAAAAAAGAAAATCCACTGATGTCTTGTATTTTGCAACTTAAATAACCTGCTTAAACATCAAACCATTAAAATTTTTAATATTATTTTCTGTAAACACTGTTATTATGAAATTGGAGTAAAGGTTTGCATTGTGCATTAGTGTTACCACCGTGACCTCACGGGGACGCTGTTGGAGCGTTATATTTCTGCTCTTATTTAGACTTTTATAACTGTACATGGTCTGCAATCTATATTGAAGCCTACTGTCTGCATGTACTCTCTAGGAGCATGTTAAATATTATGGAACAAGCTGCTCAGTGTTTACAAGCTGACAAGGACTGAGTTTTGTTTAGAATTTTTCATCTTAAAGATCAGTGTTTTGGTACACTGTGTGAAGTCAGACGATTACTACAAAGCGTTGTGATTTTTCAATATTTTATTTTATTACCGACCCACACAAGTTTTGTTTGTTCCAGACCAAAACATAAAGCTCCAGATAGATAACCAGCTGTCGTTTCCTTACAGTGGGTTTCATGTTAGAGTCACAGATGTGGCGTTTGTGGTCACACCTGCTGACTATTACTGTACCAGCTGTGAGTGAGTGTGCAGCTGGTTTAGTCTCTCTGTGTCGCAGCTGTCGAACACTGTCCCACCTGCAAGATGAGCAGCTTGTGTAAGAGTGCTGTCATACACAGCTCTGAAAAATTAAGAGACCACTCTCACAAATGTTTCTTGAATCGGCATCTGTACATCTATGGCAGCCAGTCCTTTCCAGGGTTTGTGCAATTCCAACACAAGCCTCCTCATTCTATTTGATGAGACACTGATCAGGTGATCACCTGAACCAAACCTTATTCTATGAGGAACATTATAAAAACCACTGCTGTGATTAAAGATGATTTCTAAACTCTTCCCAAGTTAAAATATTAGTGTTGTGTTGTTTAAAAATGAATATGAACATGTTTTCTTTGCATTATTCAAGGTCTGAAAAGACTGCATCTTTTTTTGTTATTTTGACCAGTTGTCATTTTGATGTCATCCTAATGACGACTGGTGGACAAAACACGCCAATGGCACCGTCACCACTCCGTTTTTCCATAATTTTACGCCATGTACAGACGTTCCGGTACATGCAACCCTACTCTGCTCCTAGTGGTTATATGCATATTATATCTTGCAGGCATATATCGTTAATTTATGCAAGATATGCAAGGCTGAAGTAATGCTTTTGCATATGCATAGTTAAAAGCAGGTAAATTTGAGCTTTCATGATTGATCTGTAGAGGCCATAACCTATTTATGAAAGTTAATGCATCTTTTTTGTGGACTAATTGAGCCGAACTACAGGGGTAAAAGCAGCCTCAGACTTGAGTCTAGTTGACCCTGTCAGAGAAGTGATCTTTGTCTCACCAAGACGCCGGACATGTGGCCTTAAAACCTCTCCTCACTGCCCTCATGTGTCCACTCCCAGTGGGTGGCCACTCTATGTTTCTCCAGCCTGTTGAGTTTGGTCAAATGAATTCAGAGCAGCAGAGGGTTACTTTGACCCCTGCCACTCCCTCTCTGCCCCCCAGGCCTTGTCCCCGCAGGGAAGATCATCACGGCCTGAATGCCGTCCCTCCAATAGCCCTCATAAAGAAAGAGTGGGTACAAAACCTCTGCAGGGATCAGGTGGTGCTACAGAGGAGGCTGGAGTTAATCTGTAGCCGATCTGTCACAACTAACTGTTTTAATCTCATTTTCAAAATCTGTACAGTAAATTTCCTCCTAGAAAAGGTGCATGTGGAGCAGTAATGTAATGCATTCACTTGAGGAAAAAGAAGCCTGTTTTTCTAAATGAACAAGATAATTATCTCAGATTTCTGAGGTTTTCATATAGAAAAAATCTTATCATCTTAATTATAGAAATTAGATTGTTATGTTATTAATTCCCTAAAATCTCAGATAATGATCAGCATTATGATGACCAGCAAAACAACCCGATTTTTCTTCCCATTGTTATCCCCAAATTATCTCATTAATTAAAAAACTGTGCAAATTATTATTTTTTCAAGTTAATGTGTTACACTTCTTTACCAAACCTCATAGTGTCCAAAGTAGGAGAAATATTTTAACTTGCAGCCACATTTAAGCTGAATATAAAAGAAAAACTTCTCCAATAATAAAATTAGTCCTTGCACAATGTACTTAAGCCTTAAATTTTTTATAAGAAAAAAAGACAAAATCTTCTACCTAAAAAAATAAATAAAATAAGTGCAAACAGAGCCTTCTCTGTGTCTCTTATTCATTTCTTATTTTTCATTTCTGTCCCTGCTGTCTGTAGTCTCGACAATGCTCTGTAAAGATTATTACTTATTCTCGTTAATTTATCACAAACATGTCCCTGATCCAGATAGATTTGTCATTTGTGGGCCACTGTTAAAACTTAAAGGAATACGTGTCACACTGTCCCTTTCAAAGTCTGTTGAAGACAAAAGTTTCTGATATTATCATCCCAGTTTTTAATATTTCTGCCTGCTGCAGCATCATCGTCAGAGCTTGTGATAGTCTTCCCTGTTATTTGGGTTAGAGGTGTCTGAGGATGTGTTTGGGTAGCAGCTGGCTCGCCCGCTGTTGACAGAGTTTGGGTTTTGTTTGGGAACGGCTGTCTCAACATACTGCAGGTGCACACAATCTTGTTTAGCTTCAGCTCCAGATAGCAGCGCAGCAGTGAGGGAGAGGGTACGTTACACAATGACGGGGCGAAGCGACACTGTCAGAGCTGCTCATGGACTGAAGTAGCCCTGCTGTCGAGGAGAATCTGGGGTGATGGAGTGATAGCAGGATGTGTAAACACTTTTTCCCTTTTGTGTCTTTGTAGGTTTTCTCTGGAAGCTGGTGGCTGGTGCTTGTGATGACAGGTCGCAGTGTCTTTCTTCTTTTAAACGTTACAGAGGCGAATTCACTGCAGAGAAGTAGATACTTTACAGGAAATGTGAGGCTGCATTTTGGACACAGACAGCCACATAATCAAATTAGCTGACTGTAACTGGGATGTTTATACACGTTTAGGCTAGAAGAACAGCTCACACCACAAAACTTCAAAAGGTGCAAGGTTTTGCACAACAGCAAAAATAAATACCCCTACTCGGGTCTATGTTTTGTCCGGTGGTTTAGCCCACATCCCAGTGGAACAAAATGCAGTTTAGCTTCTGAGCAGAAATTACAAACAGCAGCAAAGCATCTAGATAAATCATAAAGATAATTAACTACTGTAGAATGAATGTAATTATGTCAAATATAAACGTTAAGCTGCAGTGAAAAGGAAACTTGTATGTCCTCTTATCAAGCATCAAAGTGACAAGTAAAGGTGGGAAGATTATACAAAGTAGATTTAATTATATAGTCGAGGTAGCAGAGTAGCAGCGTGAGGTAGTAGAGCAATAACAGTTGTGAAAAGGCAAAAGGTGAAGTGAAAGTCATTCTTTCAGGCCTGGTAGATTTGGTTTCATGTAGTATCAGTAGGTGTGGTTAAATATTACAGGTCTGTTTACAGAGCAGCCAAACAAACGTAATATGTTTTGATAAAGATATGAATCACAATAGTCCCTGCAGTATTTAAAGATGACCACATGATGTTAAAAATTCTAGTTCTTAATTAATTAATGGATCATTGCGACATAAAACATTGTGCTTCCTGTGACTTCTTCACAATAAAAGCCACCTCATGCTTCTGTCATTGAATGCATACAACAGTTCATATGATATTTTATGAAGTACGACCTTTCTATTTGAGTTTTGAGTTTTAGCGGAATTACTTGGTCAGGTTTTAGGCACCAAAATGACTTGGTTAAGTTTAGAAAAAGATCAAGATTTGTGTTGAAATAACTACTTCTGTACTAGTGTAAGGAAGGTAGTTAAGTAACATAAATCTTTGCTTTGAAATTCCTGTTTGTTTGCTCCAAACCGACCATCTCCCTATGAGGACTTTGACACTCTTTGTACTACATTAGCCGTGTTTCCTTTAGGGGGAAGAGTGGCCACAACCTCTCACATGTCCGCTCACTCTGCGTGTCTCCACTACAAAAAGGCCCCCAGAGGGATTTACGAGACTCCGGAGGTGACGTATGGTTTTTGATCGTTGTGACGGATTAAACAAGGGAGACACAACTGTGGCCGCCATTGCAAACTTTGCACAATGTCAGCAGCTGATCATAAACAAAGCAGCATGGCTAATTAAGCACATCGTCTCCGCTGATCATAAACATAGTGATCGTGAATTAAGCGGCATCGCTAACTGTGCACAGGGTGTCCAGTGCTTGTTGTAAACAAACAGAGATCGCTAAGTGAACACCTCCTGCTGCAGCAGCACATACACACTGTACTGCTACAGAGCTCACTGTTAGCCGGCTCTGTCACTGTAGACGAAAGAAATCCAGACAAAAGCCCGCTCCGGACTGCTCATATTCAAATTAGGGGCGTTTCGCTGAGTGAGACCCGCCTCATTCTGATTATTGCCCGGTAGTGGAAACAGCCCTATTATCTGATTTCCTTCTTTGCGCATGTCATAATTACTACGGCCACTAGAGGTCACCGTCTAAACTCAAACATCAATATGGGTCGTAAATTGCATCTCTTGGCTCACGATGGATTATGTCGTAGTGTATTTCTTTTTGTAGGTAAAAATATGAACAGTGGATGAGAACGGGCGGATGTGGAAAAGTTTTAAAAGGAAATATCATGTTTGCATTAAATTATCACAGTTCTGATACAGAGTTAAGTAAGAAGTTACTATAGCATCATTTAACTAATATACTGTTATGAGGTTTAATTAAAACAATGTCTAATCATTTAAATGTATCGTAATTTTCAGGTTAAATCTCAACCTGAAAAGTAACTAAAGCTGTCAGCTAAATGTAGTGGAGTAAAAGTATAACGTTGCATAACATGGAAATACTCAAGTAAAGTACACTTAGCATTACTTGCATAAATGTACATTCCACCACTGGTAATTTTAACGTAAAATACTTGCATAATTTGCTTTGAATTTGAACAGGTGTTCACAGCTAGAAATACTTATTTATCTTTGCTATAATTGCTCCTCACTGTGCTGTACATGCTCTGTGATCCACTATCTCTCACGTGAAGGGGCCACAGGACCCATCAGACTGCGGGCCCCCAGTGCAGCTGCACCGTCTGCACTAGCTCTCAGTGTTGAGTGGGGACATTTGGGGCCTCGGTGCACACTGACAGATGCTTCGGGAAATGGGACAAAGTCTTCCAGAAAGTATGTCTGGAATGTGCCACAGAGACAAGAAGAGAAAAAAAAGATAGCAAAACCAAGCCAAATGAAAGTTACTGTAACAGTCTGGTTATCTCAGTTTATCAGTGATGTAAGTGTTTAACCCCTTGGCCATGTAGATAAGGCTCAAGGATATTGGCCGAGCCGTGGATATCATTTTCATCAGTAATTTAGTTCAGTTTTTTACAGAAGGTAATTGGGATCAAGGTTATGGGTCAAGTCTTCTCTATGATGTAATTCATTCTCCAGTTTGTGCTACTTTACTTTCTCATGTGAGCTCGGTTACAAAACTGGGTTATTTAAGGCGGAAATTTAAGGGCCAAAACTAATGAGTGCATTTATGTTTTTATAGGGATTGCTGATGCAAAATATTGATTTCCAACATGAATATGTCACAGGAATTTGTGCTTGTTATTTAAACTGTTGCCTAAACTTTATTTTATGCCTTTTCTTGACAGATACTAAAGCTTTACCTGCAAGTCTTTAAAATTATTACAATCAAAGGAATAGTTTGTATGGTAAATACGAAGCTAGCTTAGCACAAAGAGTGGAAACAGAGGGCGACAGCTAGCCTGGCTCAGTCTGATGGGAAGATAAACTTAAGAAGTGCATCTACCAGCACCTCGAAAGCTTTTGTTGAGCTTTAGTGCTGCTGGTAAGCCACTTTATTTTTTTAGTTTACCCCTTTTACATCTTTTATGCGTACACTAACTGGCTGCTGACTGTTGCCCAACAGATAGGTATGACAGATCTCCTTATCTGAAGCCGTTTTCTCATATGAACTCTGGGAAATTTCTGGGAAATCAGGTCCGGACATTGTCTTGAGTTGAGATCGTCCGTGTCAGACGTGTTACTGGAAATACTCTGCTTGGTTCAGGAGAAGGGTGGCGTCTGTGGAGAGCAGGATGTCTTGCGGTCATAAAACGGTTCGTAATTTTGTCATAAACAACAGAGTCCCTCACCGTTCTTTATTGTGTCTGACGAATCCGGCGTCAAAAGGTCTTGAATTTCATCATTCATCGTCATCTCGAGGAAGCCTTTTTTAGTGGCCTTTGATGACGCTTCTTTCTCATCCTTGAATGTTCTGTCTTTTACGGTTACGTGTCAGTGTCAAGGTAGAAACATGCCTACTTGCTCGCTGTGAATGCTCTGGACTTTACGCAGACTTTGTATTGAGGAGCTGGTTGGGTAATGTCTATTTTATGTCCTGCCCAACTAATTTGGACATTTGCATTCTCACATACAGCTCCTCCGGGTAAAGTCGAGATAATTACAGGTTTGAAGTGCTTGTGTTGGGGGCTTAACTCTCCCAAAATGATTTCCCAAAACGTCGACCTATACCTTAAAGGGAAAACTAGTCTTTGGTTGAACTTCTCACAGGCCATAGGTGCTCTGCTCAGACCTGTTGGCCTGCACTGCTCTGCACTTCAAAGTATTTGGGATGTTTACATCCCGAGTTGCATCCTCGTTGTATCAGTTCACACATGTCACCAGTCCTCTCATTCCTGTGCTCCCGTATTTATAGACCACATTCTGCACCTCGTCCCGTATTGTTGTAACTCCCTTATTTCCCACCTCAGGATGGGATTAAATCTCTGAACTTCCAGTGAACTACATCAATCCAACTTGACACATCAAAGAAATATGATAAATGCTAATGGTTGCAGCAACCACCTAATTTGTTTTGGTGATTCTGCTGCAAACATTACATCAAACCTGATGGTATAACAAAGTGACTACCTGTTGCAACAAAGGCTTGGAGAAACTTCAAACTCTTTCAAACAACATCAATTACATGCAAAAATGTCAGCATGTTATGCAACATGATTGGCTCCGTCACATCTTGACACCAATGATTAAATGATGATCATTTCCATTTGAGACTGTTTTCATGTATCAACACAAATGTGAAAAGAATGCAGCTGAATTTTATGAGGCTGTAAAAATATCTCCAGAGATATTAGTGCACAGTTGAATCATAGTGGGCAGCAGCAAGTGTTATTGTTTTGGCTGAGGCTGCTGTCGGATCAAACGACATTTTTTTCTTTTTTGTTGACAATAGAGAGGAATGCAAAATTCCAGGCCCCGACATGAACAATCATCTTGGCACGGCTGTATACAATGAAAGACCAAGCTCAAGAGGACGATGATGGAGCATATAAAAAGATTTGACACAATGAGTCGAACACAGAAGTTTATCACTTGGCAGCCGTCCTGACAAAACAACAACCCGGACTCTTGGTGCTGTTGTCCCAGCCCAGGTTGGCTGCTGCTGGCAGTTCCAACATTTTAGGAGAAACAATTATGTCAATGTCTGTGCATTAAGTACAGTGTCAGGGCATGTTTAGCCTAGCTTAGCATTAGGACAGGAAACAGGGAAACGGCAAGCCTTATATGACAAAAAAACATTAGTAAATACTTATCTCATGTCTATGCGACCCATTCTTCCAACTCTTTGGATACTGATGTTTGGTCAGTGCGTAAACGCAGCCTTTAGCATGTGTAGGAGACAAACTGAGCTTTCGTTGAACTCCAATCATCACTGTCATTATTAGAAGTGCCAGAATTAGAGCTATAAAGAACACAAAGGTCTGTTTAGGGCAGGTGGGAGTGGTGGTGGATGGGTAAAACAACTTTAACCAAGAGTCAGTGTTGTTATTATAAGTTGACCCTTAAAATAACTTTTGCATGTAAATAGGTCAAGTTCAACATAACCAATTTCACCAACATAGCTGAGTACAGTAGTTAAGTACGAAAAAAACAAAACAGTTTTTAAACCTCATTGCTTGTCTTTTTTTCCTAACCTTAACCAAGTAATTTACATTCCTTTACATCCCACCACCCCCTATCTTTTGCACTATACTGCACTGTGAACCTTTGTTTTTATTATGTCTATTTATTATCTATGTACAAACACTTTTTGCTACTACACTTCTGTGCAATATAAGTATTCTGTTTTTACAGTTTTATATTTTTATACTTATACTTTATTCCAGAATACAATCACTGTGAGCCAATGCATTGGAATTTCGTTCAATGTGCATTAATCTATGTATAACTGAATGTCAATAAAGTCTGTCTAAGTATAAGTCTAAGTCTAGTTTTATTGTTTGAACTTAACTGTTTTCTATGAGCATGGATGTTTACTTTGAAAAGCCATTATGCATGAGACGAGCGCAGACTAACAGCCCGTCCCTGACTGGTCCAAAGGTGATGCAACGGGGATACCTAGAGTGTCCGAATCTGACACCAAGGAGCACTGACCAAGCATTGATAACTGACTGATTGTGTTTGAGAATTTGTTGGTCTTTCCACCATGTTTGGAGTTGAAGTCTTGATGTGTATAAAGTAGTAATTACTAAAAGCTGGGAGAAATGGCGAGCACTTTTCCTAAATGATGTGCCTGGCCCTTTCTTGGCCTTGAGCATGCATTAACTAAGCTACGCTAGTCATTTATCAGCTCCAGCTTCATATTCAAGGTACAAGTATTGATCTTCTTCTAAATCTCAACAAGAAAGAGTAAGTGTATTTCTCCACTCTTAAACTTGTGCTTATTTCCTCAAAATATACTATTCCTTTACCAAACAGCAGTGACTCTATCATTCAGAAAGTGTGCTGCAAGAAATGCTGCTGTATTTTATGTGGTGTTAGTATTCAAATTCTGGCACATTAATCAAGGTTTGATCTCAGTTTGATAGTTGCATATCATGCGCAGGGTTTAACGTATTGGGTAATTTCCAAATGAGTTTACCCTAAAGCAAAAATAAGACTTTTTTTCTCTCTTGCCAACATGTTACTGCACAGTAACCTATAGATTTAAAGGAATGCTGGCTTGTGTTATGAAACACATGTTGTTTCAAACTCACTTATTCTAAAGGCTGATGTAGGGCTTTGATGTGTTATGTGCATTAGGAAATGAAAACTGAGATAATGGCATTGATCTCTGATGAAATGTCTTTTTTTGAAGTGATTTTCACACAAAGGAGAAAAGACTTTGCAACTTCATGCACATCATCAATGTCTATCAACGTTTACCTTATGCATCCTTCAGAAGGGATTTTCATCATGTGTTGAGAGAGACAGAATAAGAGCTTCATCTCCACCTGCCAAGCAATGTAAACAAACACTGTGATAAAGGAGAGCAAAACAAACAGGAACACTCTTAAAAAAACGTGTTGCCATGCGTGCTGCTGTAAGTGAGTGTCCCCATTTCTTTATGTTTTTTTCTTTGAAATTATCTTTGGAAACCCGCAGCAGATTGATATCTGTCTGTTGGCTCAGTGGAGTGTTTTTGCAGATAGTGTAATGTTTTTTCTTTGTCCAACATATCAACGCTTACTGTTGACACTTGTAGTAGTAGGACAAATATGGGTCAAAACATCCAGACGAAAGGGACATTCCTATCAGTGGCGCATTATCATTGGCCCAAGATAACCCTGCAACCGCTTTATTCTGTATGAAGTCAAGCCTGAGCCACAACAAATCTGAAAGCTGTTTCACTACAAGTACGCATTTTCAGCCGAAAGTTCGCACCAAAGTTTTTTTGCGGGTTCTTATGAATGCTTGCACTCTGCAGAACATTTGCGTAAGGAAAAATTATTCAGATGTACCTCAGACCTTTTGGATTTGTGCCCACAGAAATAAATTTAACCGAATGAAATCCTTTTTTTTTTCAACTGAGCAAGACACCGTTGAACAAGAGTTCCGACTGTCTTTTAGTAATTGGTGAGGGAAATCAAAGGCTGCAGACAGACGACAGATCTTCTTCTGTTGGACTAGTAGGAAATATTAGCTGTTGTGACCAACATTAGAAGGTGCATATCACCAACAACACCATTATCATTTTCTTGTCACAGTCCAAAAGCTCACTGGACCTGGACATTGTGTTAATTTAATAAATACTGATATGTCAACATAAACAAAACATAGCAATACACGCTTCTGGTGCTCTATAACGAGGAAGAGAAAAGGTAGGCAGAATTTTGGAATCTTTCCCAATCTTTCCCAAACTTTCTCCCCAATGAGAGAAAAGCTTGGACATTTTTTTGTTTTTTTCCTACGATTTTGTAACCCAATGTCGTATTTCATGATCCTGGGCGCTACCTCGTCCCTGTTGGTCTGGTGAGAGCTCTGAACTGGCCACATGCTTCCTCCGACACATGAGGAGTTAGCAGACCGCTTCTTGACACCTGACGGGGAGATTCCCCGGTGGGACGCAGCGCGTGGGAGGATCACGTTATTCCCACCAGTTCTTCTCCCCCCCATCAGGCGCCCCGACCGACCAGAGGGAGGCTCTATAGCGACCAGGATCAATGCATGTTTTTGTGAGAGGTCCCTGTAAGGAGATCCTTGGGGGACATGGGGAGAACATGCAAACTCCACACAGAAAGGCCCTTTTGCCGACACCGACCAGTACTGCGGACACCAGAGACATGGAGGTGGGGACACACCTCCAATGCCCACAGCGTCATGGCGGGAATCGAACCCAGGACCTTCTAGCTTGGACATTTTTTTAGAACTTTTGGACTGCTCTTGAACGCGCCATAAGGCCAAGAAACAAATGCAACAATTTAAATTAGCCTCCAAATCAGCGCGAAGCAAATGAACTACAGATCTGGAAAAAAAAAAGTTTGACTTCCGTGGCTCTTCCACCACTCTGGCTACTTCCGGCTTAGGGATCCACCAACTTGAATGCGAATAAAAAGATTTAATCTTGCATCTTTTCTAGAGTTTCCAAATGCTATCGGACTGAATGTATCTAATTCTGATAGTGAATAGTGATAGAGTCATTTTGCAGGGTTTGTGACATTTGAAAAACGTTATCTGCTGATTTAAACATTTCTTTATCCATGTTAAGTCTATGGGAAAAGTCTTTCAGGGCTCAATGGCATCACGTGACACCCAAAAATTGTAATTCCACATTCTGCTGCTATGAAAAATCATCCTCAAAGCCCGGCCTTTTCCTGGGGGCTCGATTCCATCCAGTAGTTGTTTAGCAATTTCTGGACCAAAATGGTGAACTGACTGACCTTGCCATTCCTTAAGCAACACTGCTAGTGTTACAAATACTACAAATAACTGAAACTATGACTCTTTGAAATTAATAATTTAAAGCTTTGTCCAAGTACTTTAAACTGTACTTGTACACAGAACACTCACAGGCCTTTTTCTCATGTTTGACAGGGTGAAATTACTTTTGAAGACTAACACCTGCTAGCCACATTAAACAAAAATGCAAATAATTACTTTAAGTGCCAAATAAATGCATATTTCCCCATGCATTTATTATCTGTGTGCACTGAGTGCTTACATTTATTATGCAATGTGTATATATTTAGAATCTGTGGTGAATATGTTTTTCATCATCGCTGACTTGGACTCGGAGTTAATTTTGGACTACAGAGTTCAATATGTGACCTGTTTCTCAATCCTGATGTTGTATAATTCTTTGCATTCTGAACATTCCCTCCAAATGTGCAGATGAGCAGAGAGTGAGGGGGCCACACACACACACACACACACACACACACACACACACACACACACAATCACGCACTTCTCATCTGTGATTTCACACGTCAGCAGTGGTGGAATGTAGTTAAGTATATTCACTCAGGTGCTGTACTTATGTGCAATTATGAGGCAATTGTGCTTTACTTGAGTATTTCCATTTATGTAACTTTATTCTTCTACTCTACTACATTAAGCTGCCATCTTTAGTTACTTTTCAAGTCAAGATTCAACATGAAAAAATAGTTGAAAGCGATTATGCATTTTTATAAATGAAACCACATTATACAAGGTAGATAAAATGAGCCCTACTATGAAAACATTATAACACTGCTTACATAAATGCATCAAAAATAATAATCCAACTATATATTTGGAATATATAAAACAATCTGGGTGCATTCTGCATAACAAGTACTTTAAGTTTTGATATTTTAGGTAAATTTTGATGCTGTAACTTTTACTGAAGTATGGTTTTATTGTAGGGCTTTTACTTGTAGTGGGACAATTCCACAGTGTGGTATTAGTACTTTTACTGCAGTAAGGGATCTGAATATTTCTTCCACCACTGCACTGCAGTATAGTTAAATAAAGCCAGGGAAGAGGAGAGTCATATAACTGCAGACACGACTCATCCTGACATTCATGTCTGCCAGCAAAGCATTTTTGGAATATCTCTGGGATATTTCCTGTAATGCTTTTCAGTGTTTGTTGTGCTCCTGGCAGGCAGGGAGGGAGTAACTGGGTTGGGTTGGACTGAGAGCGGGATTACAGGCAGACAAAGTGCTGAGAGATACCTGCAGATTCCCATAATCAGCTCTCTGAGAAGTGTGTCATCCCCTCTCGCCCAGATGTGATGACAAATCAAACTCCACCACAATGGGAGAAATCACTCAAAGTGCCATGCTTGACTTTCTCTCGACACTAAAAGGCTCCCAATGTCAGCCTCCCTGACAGGCTTCTCGTGGTTCTGAGTCCTGGTGACCTTTTACAGCCCAATCCTGAGTTTGACTCGGTAATTAAACCCCTCTGGTCGAGCTGCGACAAGGTTTCGTGAGATGCTTTGGCACAGCTGGGAGTGTTGGTTGGAAAACAGGGTGTGTGGAGGTAGAGCCGGGCGTTGATCAGACGTCAGAAGCCGAGGCCAGTCCGCCCCGCCCAGACGTTCCCCGCACAGAGTCCTATTGTTTGGCTCCTGAGCTCGAGAATTCCTGTCGAGTTGAGGAGATTCCTCGCTGTGTAATGGGGTATTATGTTAGCGCTCGCTCTATTCAATACACTAATGAGTTATGCCAAAAGCTAATGTCTCAGGGGAGTTCCTTGCCTAGTGCTGCATAGTTCAGATGGTACATGCCATTGTGTTTGGCCCGTCCGCTTGCTGTTAACCTCTTCAGTGTGCAGGTACATGAAGGCATCTCCCGCAGCACTGAAAGCTTAATAAAGCTCCTGACGTAAAGGGCATGTAATGATTTGAAGATAAGAGGTGAAAGAGCCAAGTCAAAGAAGCAAACATACAGCAGTCGCTCTGATAAAGGTGATCTGATAAACGGTGGAGTCAGTATGTTAAAGGGGCTGTAGTGATATGGATTTTCAATAGACGTGTGGTTAGAATAATAATGTGGAAAGAAACACATGAAGCACATTTTTTTCTATTGTTAATTCTCATTCCAAGTTTTTCAAATACCGACATTTTGGGTTGGTAGTCGGGCCGAACCACCAACCCAAAGCTTCGACCTGGGGATGAGACTCAACAATCAACGATTTCTCTCTGTACTGCACCTTTAATATTTCCATTTAATGCCACTTTATACTTCTATTCCTCTACATTCCAAAGGGAGAATATGTACTTTTTATTTCACTACAGTTATTTGACAGCTTTAGTTAACTTTCAAACTCAGATTTGACAAAAAACGAACACATAATGCACTTATAGAACATGGATTTTATCGACAGTGTGTAAAATAGTTGCAATTAGTTCTATTCACCCATTTCAAACGTTATCACATGATTGAATGGGCGCTATCAGCGGTTATCATTCCCAATAATTGGCAAGCAGGGGCCTGCTTCACCTGCTTGCAGGTTGACTAGGTTGTTATCAGCCCATTAAATGGCTGCTCGCTGAAAACTAAGTGGCTACATTTAGTTAAAAGTGCTGCAGTTTCGTTGCAATTACGCTCTAAAACTACTTCTCTAAGATAAGGGCAAAAAAGTTCCCATTTAAGCATTATATAACATTGTTATAGTAAAATAAATGCATGTAAATGCCAGAGCAAAGTTGTTAGGAGGATGACCTGAGTACCGGTTAGTAACGTAAAATAATAATGCACATAAGTTAAGTGAAGTCCTTGGTTTGTTTGACTTTACTTTTGATACTGAAAGTGCTTTCATTTTTTAATGCACCTTTTTTTTAAACTTGTGCATAAATATTTACTTTGGCATTGTCACTTTGGTAAAGACTGTCAATACTTCTGTTGTGCGCCACCTTTTACATAATGCATCATACTCCTCAGAGTTAATAGGAAATCATTACTTTTATTGTTCAGTTTCACTTGTTATGTAACATGTTTTGGACAATAAACTTTGAGCATTATGCTGGTTTCTTTCCGACTTGATCACATTTCCTTTGCAGTCCCAGGAGGCTGCATATTTGCTTCCATTAACAGGAGGTTTGTTCGGTTGCAGAGATTTCCTCTACCTGTATCATGAAATTAAATCCAGCTGAAATTACTTGCGTGCCATCTAAAGATTCTCTCTATTGTCCTCTGCAATCCTGATTGTCTCCTGCAGCAGACAAGCCTTAAAATTGTTTGGCAAACAAAAAGTAGGTCTTGCCTGGAAAATATGACATCAGTATTATTATGATTGGAGTCTGCATGAAGGAGGACACGGTGGAGTTTCTTTCAGTAAGCCCGAGGCACTGAATCCACCATGGATTTGTTTGCTAAATGGGCTGGATAGATAAGACTTTTCAACCAATTTGCATTGGATTGTTCTCCGCTGCCAGATCAAGCAGCGCTGTGATGAGTGATGGGAGCGAGTTTTAGGTGCACCAGTGTTTGAACTTAGCCCAAGAACAACTCGTATGACATTCATCATATTTACAGCTGAGATATAAACGGGACAAATCCGACAGATTGATGCAGCACATTAGCGCTGCTTTAACCTGAAAAAAGAACAGCCTTCTTTAATCATTTTACCTCAAATAGTTAGTTTTATTTCTAATCCATGCTTACTGGGTGAGTCTTATTTGGGGATTTTTGGAACAAATGCAGTCGATTAAAGTCCATGTTTGATGGTGATCTTAACATTTTTACATAGATTGAAGGTTAAGAAAATTCTCCATCTTTGGCCGTTTCAGTGGCTGACATAGGTCAATACCCACCAGTCCCAGATACTGGCACTTCTGATTTTTGTCCACATGGGTACCCTTACTTCTTATTGTGCAGTGATGCTTTCTAGTCAGTCCAGGTGTGCAACCTCACACACGTACGTACCTGCTTCTCTGTGTAAATACATATCTTAATGCTGACTGAACAGCACTGAAAATACCTTTTTTATTGTTTCTCACTATCAGAAGCTGCCAACAGATAATCATATTTTAAATTGGTTTTAGTGTAGCATATTTGAATTATTATATTTGTGCAATATAAAAATGTTTTTGTTCACCAAATTGACCTATGAAACTGCACAAACTGTGCAAGATGTCGTAATGTATGTGATGAAATGCATTAAAAATACATTTTAAGTGGGAAATATTACCAAAAATTGCATATAAATATAAAATATATCAAGATGTGCAATGATGATGTCATGCAACTGTTGAATTAGGGTACTGGCACCTTTTTTGGGTCAAATTCCAGCCTCGTTTTTATCTTAAATATGCACTTAATCCTTTCAAAGTTGGCATTTCCATGACAGTTTTTTCAGTCTTTTTGTGACAGCAGCTAAATTAGCTGGATGAGTGATTTTATTGGACTGGGATGGAGTTGATTAATGAGCCGAAGGTGAATTTAAAGATATCAGTGGAAATGCCAGCAGGTTTGGTTACATTTAAGGAGAAAAACAGATGTAATGCCCCCGGAGAGAGTAAAGAGCAATGAGTGACAGCTGCTGCTAAGGTCTTTTTAACTGTAATGATGGTCAGAGGTTTGCGAAGAGGCGAGGGCAGGTGAGAGTAATGTAAGAGTGACTCGGGATTTGTTGAATTTCGCTGAGTCACATGTCCGCTAAAGTTGGAAAAAGCTCAGGGTGGAGGGTGGAAGTTATCTAAGTGTATTTTAAAACACAGGAGATCATTACAGAGCTGAAAACAAACAACGTGCTGGATGCGTCTTTGAAATCTGAGCTGCTGAGAGAAACCTTAAATCAGCTGATTTAGAAATTGCCGTGTATCTTCTGGTTTGGCACAGAGATGAAAGGGCAGGGTTAGCGAGGTTTTATTGCTCTTTGCCTCGTTGTCTTCCACATCAACACTTTGTTGTTATCACATCTGAGTCCCTGTCTCTGTCCCCGTCTGTCACACTTTGTCCTACTTGTTTTCTCTTCCACTATTGCTTTTCTTACTTAATTTACGACCTTAAAATCCTCTAACACTGAACCCAGACTGCTTTTTCTTACACCTCGGCTTTAAAGGTCAAATTAATTAATTCACAAAACACATGAAACAATAATGATGGAGTTGATCAGTTGTTTTTTTAAATAAATGTGTACAAATTTATTTAAGTTTGGCCAGAATTTGGCACCTTGGTGACAAAAAACATTTCATAGAAATGACAAACCCAAATGTGTGACGGACCAATATGGCCATCAAAGTACAATGCCTTAAAAAGAATAAATAAATACAACACATATATGACATTTTAAGTGGAAAATTAAATTACCAACAATGCAAAGAAAACTGTGATAACATCAGCATGATAAACTCCCAGCAGCTACTGTACTGCATAGCTACAATGACCTGACACACAGGAGATGACCTGTTAGGTAAAATGCAGTAAATATTTTCAGTCAGCGAAAAAGTGTCCCGTGTACAAGGCACATAATCCTTTCTATGGAGGCATAACAGTCTGTTGAATAATGGCATTTTGAAATATAATGAACAGGACTGCCTTCATCCATATACGGCAGTTGTTTTTATTTTCTGTAACACAGGGATCAATGTGAAATCCTTCCAGAAATGTCAAGTTGAAATGATATTTGGTGGGTCCAAAGGAACAGTGAGTCTGACCGTGACACCTACAACATCAATGAATGTCCTTGATTTTGCAGACTGAGGCCAAGTCCTCTGTTCAGCTTATCTCCTTTCACCTGAACTCCTGTAATTGTCTCTGACCTCGTTCAGTGCAGACAAGTCGAGTTGTAAATGCTCTCTTTTCTGTCACCGCAGCCACGAAGCCAACATGGAGTACGTTTGCTGGCCTCGCTCAGGCTCTCCATCGTCTTCCATGAGGCTCCTCTTTGGCTTTAGAGAAGGGCTTGTGTAACCCTCTCCCCTCTGTATGACAAGGTGCGTAGCTTATGTGTCGTCCTTAGGGGGCCATGCTCTCACCCTCCGATGCTCTCGCCCTGTGGCGCAGCCTCAGCCTCCACTTCTCGAGCAGCAGACGAGTTTTCAGGGCAGCCCTGATTGCTAGAGGTGACACCCGCTTCTTGTTGCTGTTCGTCTTTCTGTACACAAAAACAGAGAACAATCAGAACCATAAATCTCTTTTCACGCTCTGTAAAACTTTAACCTGGGTGGATTTTAAGCTGTCAGTCACCCACATTTAAACTTCTAAATGCCAGGTGTCATGCAGAACAACAGGTGTAAAGTGGTTTTAAGCAGATTGAAGTTTATTTTTCTAAATATTAATGTGTCAGAAAGTGCAGACGTATGGCGCCACAATCTTTGAGAGGTGTTTGATTTTGAAACATGATGGTACATGAGTGCAGCTGAGGCATTACCCACATTACTCCCATAGTTAAGTGATGCACTTTACTTCAGGTGAATTCCATACAATCTTAGAGGTTTTATGGTATTCATAATAGTGCTCAGTCATAATGATATATAGGGAATTCCTTGCTTAAGGCTTAGCCTCGAAATTCCTGCTTTTTATAAACACGCGTTGGCTGTTTTTATCTCTAAGGCAAAAATTATGAACTTATGAGATACTTTGCCCTACAAAAGACCTCAGTGTTGCGTGTGGTTATAATTACCATGTCCATTTATTTTGCAAATACACTTTGAGGTATTCAGTCTGAGCAGGTTTGTCTTACCTCTTAATCTTGCCCGTGTCGGCTGCCAACTTGTGTTTGCACTGCGCCCCAGCACAACCATCGCCCTCGGCAGGGCTGTCTGGCGATGTTTCATACCTGTGAGCAGAGAAAAACACATGATAAGACGCGGGGATCACATTTCATGTATTCATCACACAGTTTCGATACATTCACAGGCATTTAACACGCGAAACTTGTCCTCACACGCGATAGAAGCAAGCAAAAAAAAATATAGACTCGGGCGATTTCTAGTATCAGTGACAGTAAATCTGATAAATGCGGGTCCTATTATTGTTATTGCCTGTTGCTGGGATGTTTTGGAAGCTGTGTTGTACCTGAGGTGGTTTTCCAGCCGGCAGAAGTTTCTGCATGTGTCGTCGTTTTGGCGGACACACTGGCAGCGAGGTCCTCTGCTGGTTGCCATGGAGTCCGCGACCGCGCGCCTCGCTCTCGGAGCGTTGCCCATTCCGTATGAGACCACGCGCCTGGGGGAAAAAAGGGAACATTCGAATCAATCAACTGAATTTAACGGACAGAACACACAGAAACCAACGGTCAGAAAATTAAATCACTCAACTGAAATTTGAACAATTCATGTTAAAGACTTAATGTTAGGCGGTTTAAGTGGCTGTTTCATCAAGTCAAATGTGTCCAGTGCAGGTAAAGTAGGCAAAGTTTAGTTTATCTTCAGTTTCACCCGCGAAAAGTTGACAAAAAGCGTCAAATACCTAAAAAATGCTAGATTAACGTCACTGTTTGCTACTAGTTGGTCAAATTAGTTTCAGATTTTAACGTCTATCCAATACTTTTTAATGAGTACCCTAATTCATTTTGGTCGAAAATAAAACGCCTCGTTCCCTATTTGGTCTGTTGGAGGAACGTATTTAATGTGTTAGTGTTGACTTACTCAGGTGTGTTGACCCATATGATGTCCAGGTGGCAGAAGTAGACGCACTCCTTGTCGAGGAAAGTTGCGCAGGAGCAGCGTTTGGTCCGCACATGGCGCCTCTGGGTGTCTGTGGAGGCAGTGGGTGTCTCTCCAGCGGGCGCTGATAGCACTGTAATTAAATCATCGTTATCAAAACATTGCATATCAGCTATTAACATGGTGTTATATGTCTGGAGGATGCATAAACTACATAAACATAAACTACTTTATCAGCAGAATTGCAGCTCTGATACTTAATATGCCCCATATTACAACTCTTAAATAATTTAAGTAATTCAATTATTACTAATTTTGTGCAATAACATGTATAAATGGTAATGCACAAATTAAATAGTTAAACTTTGTCAGTTGAAGAAAAAACACGTAAAAGTTACCTGTGCACAAAATCCAGGAGTGCATCACTGACAACACGGAAATCAAAGTGTATATATCCATTTCTCCAGGTTCTTCTTAATCAAAAAATACCGTCAAGAAAAAATTAATAATCCACCAGAAGTGTGAAAGTAACCATCCAGTGTATCACTCCTCCGTAAAATGTCTCGGTTCGTTCTCAGAGGTTCCCGCAGGAGCGCAGAGGCGTCAGTCTGGAGTCTCTGTGTCAATGTGGCCCCACATGTGCAGCCCTTTGACTTTATACAAGTGCTTCCCACCTCCCCTCCTCCTCCTGCAGCGCTCTACAGTTTTGTCCTTTGGCTCGTACCCAGACAATGATGTTTGTTAGTTAGTCGGCCGCTGATAAGCAGCCCTGCAGACCAAGCAGAGGACTTTGAGATCCCTTGGTTCCGAGTTGGTGGATGTGGGAGACGCCGGGTGATTGAATGTGCCTTCATGTTGGACTGTGTGCAGGAGTTACACCGCTGAGACAGCAGGGGGCAGTCAAGCGACAGGATTCAAGTACATGATTTTTAATGGAGAGCACTGAAGCTGGGGAATAATGTAAGATACATGGAATTATTTCATATCATGTATAGTCTATTACAGGGATGGGCAACTTAAATGCTGGAGGGGGCCACAATTTTTCATCGACACTACCACAGGGCCACATATAGGACCGTGCACTTAATGTGATGAAACTGCAATTTTAAATATGTTAACAGTGCAGTAACGTAACATATTTCATGCTCAAATGCATGTATAACAGTATAAATAGGAATACAAAAGGTTTAAAGCAAATAAAATAAAAAAAAACACTTACTGTGATTTCTTTTTGTTCAGTGCAAGAACAGCAGACCAACATTAATTGCAAGAAGTAATTTTGTGCATTTAATGCTCAATTGCATGTAGTTGTAGTGAGGGCCACTTCAAGTGAGGGTGCGGCCCCCGGGCCTCCAGTTGCCATCATTGCTCTATTATATATAAAGTGAAAATATTTTTTGCCCTAAAAAGGTAGAAAAAAATTCGGAAGGTAAATGGAGTGCTTTTTTTAATCAAAATTACTTTTATTAGATAACCCCATTGATTTTGGAAACTGAGTTGCCAAAGACAACTATAAGAAAAATACTAAACTAAAACGGATACCAATGAGGCCAAAAATGAAGATTTACAATATTTTTGGGACATGTTATATTATACTATTACTATGATCAACAAGCAATTTTAGAGCATTTTTAGTCATTTTTGGACAAATTACAGAATGACTATGTATGGATTGAGATATTTCAGCTAGTTCTAAAGCCGTGATCTTGTCACATTATTTGAACTTTGAAAGCTCTCTGAATGTGAATGTGAAGATAACACATTTTAATCATCTATTTTTATATTTGAGCCCACGCCTTGAGTGGACCTGAATTTCATTGTATGTGTTTGTGCAATGACAATAAAAAAATCTAATTTAATCTAAACTGCTGTAGACAGAAATTTACTTTGGAAGGAGTGGGTTTTACCCTTTGCATTATTTGTACAAGAGAGTTGGAATAAAAATATAAAAGTTTAATAAACACTTTTTAAAAATGGATTTATTTGCACAGTAAAATTAAGCAGCAAAAACACAGCAAAGGCAATACAAAAAAGATGCAAGTTGAGATTAAGATTGATTTTTTTTATACCATTATGAAGAAAAAACAAAGTACACTGACATTCTCAACCATTACAAAAAAATAAAATAAAATAATAATACAATAAAAGGAAACAAAACTAAATAGATGAAACAAACTAATGTAAAACAGTGTAGGTAAAAAAAAAAAAAAAAAACCCTAGGTGCCTATAGAGAGAATCTCACCTCAAACATTTAGGCAAGTATCATAGAAACAAACATAGAATCAATAAACCAGCAGCTTATCCTCCTTCTCTAAGAATGCAGTATTATAGGTTTAAACCTGCACCCAACATTACATAACCAGTGCAAACATCTTTATCTGTAGGTCTTCTTGGGCAGGAGATTAAACATTAGATATGTCATTAAGAGGCATATGGTAGTGTTTGAAATACAGATGCATGTTTATAAAAATCAATAATCTAAGAGGTATCCATATTCCTGATTGTGTGTTGTCTTACATTATCCCTTTGCTCCACAACTGCCATGGATTATTTAATTAATTGACGATGATGTAAAGTACAAACTGTTCTGAAGTGGCTGAATTTAATGGTTTCTCTCCACAACCAACGGCAAGAAACTGTGGAAACCAATGTCCCTAAATCACATATTCAGAGACACTTTGCTGTGAGGCGGTGGTGGAAAATTGACCTTGTTTGTGTGTGCATGCATGCTCAAAGTGGAAAAGTCTTAAGTAAAGTATCCTGACATGCAGCAGCTCCGAGGCCCCTAATCAGAGGCTGGTGTTAAGAGTTTCCACTGGTCAGGGGAACAGCTTGTGCTTGTGGCAGGAGGAGGCAGAAACCATCCAGAGGAGCAGCATTAGGGGCAGAATAATCAAGTTTAGCCAGTTGAGTAATGCAGCTGCTGTGGTGTTGTGTAACATTGGTGATTTCTTCTGAGTTGTCGATCTAGAAGGCTCTTCTTTACTTCATCGGCATGCAGTTTGTTTCCTCAGCACTGGCATTTATTGACCTCTAGGGGGCTCTGTTTGCTTTGTTATAGCTTTCACCCGCAGGTTTCAGTCAGCCTGCAGGAGGAGGCTCTGTACTGTACTGTGGAGGGATGAGTCACCTTCTGAATGGTGTGGAATAAGGAGGCTATCCCTGTAAAGCCTCTTGAGATGAGGGAGAAGTTTACATCACTGAGGCCAGATTGTTGTTTGGTCCTGGTCTCACGACTGGACTGAATTATTTAACATAATGCCTCTCATTTGATTTATGTATTTATTTTTGGCATTTTTCACCAAACTACAGTATGACATGCGATAGTAGGTTTTTGTTTTTTCCCCATATTTTGGACATACTATAATATGGTGTTTTTATAATATTTTGGACCATGTTCATTGTGCTCTTTTAAGGTGTTTTTGTGAGTTTTTGATTAAACTACACTATGACCATTTTTGACAAAGTATGCCATTTTTTTCCAGATTTTTGACATGTTCTAAGAATGTTGTTTTTGTCATATTTTTGGGTGTATTATACTATAACTATGACCAACAAGCTATTTTAAAGTGTTTTAAGTCAATTTTGGACAAATTACAGAATGACTGATTGATTGTATGACATTTTTTCCCAGATTTTTGGACATATTCTATTAACATTGTTTTTTGTTAAATTTTTGGACACATTATACATTGGCCATGATGAATGTGCTATTTTAAAGCGTCAAATTACAGAATGAGCAATTCTTTTTTATTTTTTTGATGTACATAGTATAATGTAATAGTATATATGACTATTTTTGGAGGGGATAATTTTTGGATTTTATTCCCATTTTAGGACAAACTATGCTACCACATGTATCAACAGACAATAATTTACGAATTTGAAGCATTTTTAGGCATTTTAAAATTTGACCATTTTTGACAAAATATGACATGCTATAGTATGACTTTTTTTTGAAGGAGGTCATTTTTGGACATCCGATAATATGGTGTTTATTCCCATTTTTAGGACAAACTATACTACGCCATGTATCAACAGACTGTAATTGACCCATTTGAAGCATTTTTAGGCATTTTAAAATTTTACCATTTTTGACAAAAATAGACATGCTATAGTATGACTTTTTTTCTTTTTCTAGAGTTTTGGACATATTCTAAAAATGTTGCTTTTATTATATTATTGTAAGCATTATGATATAGCCACACGTGAGTTTTTAAAGCATTTTTAGTCATTTTTGGACAAATGACAATTTACATTTTTTTTCTGACAACATATTATACTATAACGTTTTTTAACTGATAAACACAGCCACACCACTTTAATGTTTGTAAACAAATTTTTACTGATACAGTTAAGAATATTGATACAGCAATGTAAAGCTACCATAATGCACATAACTATGGACTTATGAATCATAATGGGCACTAGATGGATTATAATAAATAGTTGAACACAACATCTGTACACAGAAACATTGCCCCATAATCCATAGAAATGTACATATACCAGTACAACATTTATAATTCCATAAACTTACGAATGACAAATCCTCCAAAATAAAATTGATATCCTCCATCTTTATGCCTCTCTTCTATTTTTTGAAATAAACACAAGCAACTACTGAATTTATAAGGAATTATGTACAGGTTCCTAAACAAGAAACTCCATAAAGGCACAATTGTCTATACAACATGTACAAAAAAAAAGAAGAAATTGTCTGGAGCTGACAAAAAAGTAAAAATAAAATGATTGGTCATTATTATAATTATCATCATATGATTGCACATACAATATGAATGTCAGCATCTGTGCTTTGAAAGGTGATTTGCAACGAAACAAACCCCCTGAAAAGTGTTTTCAGTCTTACAAAGTGACAAGAATTACAAAAAGAGAACAAGAAGAGCTTTCAACTTGGGTTTTGTTTAGGTGGCAATGACCAGTCTGTCTTCATCATCACTGGATACCTCATTATAGTCATCAGTTACCCTCTGCCAGCTGGTCACTGGTGGTGGTCGTGGAGGTGCAGGATCAGTAACTCCCTCAACTGGTGACTCTTTAGCAATGTCCGCTCGGCTCACAGGAGCTGGTGACGGATGCTGCTGTGGGGATTTATCCCTTTCTTGCCTCTCAACAGTTTGTGTGAACTCTGCTCCGCTGCTACCTCTGGGGCTCGTCCTGCTGCCTGAGCTCACTTCTAGACAGCTGCTGACCTTGAAAGGGGCGGGCGGTGAAGCAGCCATGCAGCTCCGTACACAACCAAGCCCTTGTTCACTCTGAGGTGGCTGTGCTGGAGCTTCGGGGCTGCCCTGCCTCTCTGAGAACCCAGGGAGGGGACTTAGGGAGGAGAGAGGGCTGAGGGAAGGAATGAGGGCAGGCAGGGCGATGTTAAGTATCTGCAGACCTGGGACGTGTGTCTGGGGCCCGGTGCTGCTTTGGGAGGTGGGGTTAGCAGCTAAAACCTGCAGCCCGAGGGTGGCGTTGAGGGTGAGCCCTTGCTGGGGCAGCAGCTGGGTGGATGCCAGGCCTGTGTTGGTCAGCCCCATGAGGTTTAGTGTCTCCAGACCTACTGGCTGTATCGTTTGAGCCTGCAGGCCAGTGACCTGCCCTAAGGGGAAGCAGGGCACAACACTACTGATGGGCTCCTGGACCACAAGCGGCTGGGACTGCACGCCCTCTGGATGGGGCGGAGTGTTGGAAGCTGGTAACGGGCTCGTGTTCCTGTGAATGACGCTCACTGCTGGGATGGTGAGCTGGACAGGGCCAGCCTGGATTGGTACAAAGGTGGAGTAAGCTGCCAGGCCGGCGGGCACCAGCTGGATCCCCCCAACCGGGACCATGCTGTAAGAGGAGCGAGAGGGCTGCTGGGAGTGCAGGGGCAAGTGGCTGAACAGGTGGGTCTGGGTCTCTGTCCCTGGTGTTTGGGATAGACCCTGTGGGGGAAAGTGCATGAGGCCTTGAGAGGCATAGGAGGAAGTCTGGGTGCTCCGGTCCACTGGTATGCCAGATTCACTGGCTGCCACAGCAGGAGGTGCAGAGGAGGTGTCCTGTAAAAAAGGAGAAAATTCAATATTCAGTCTTATTCCTTGACCTAATTGTGGCAAGATTGAAAGAGGTTAATGTGAAATGGAATTTAGATTAGAGCTGGGCGATTGGATAAGTACAATGTTGGTTGATTTTTGGTGCATTTTTGTCATGTTATTTAATTTTATGGTCTGCCCCTGAAGAATGTCTGCAATCAGCTAGCAACTCAGTGTGCAGCTCACACATCGCTAAAACAAAGTGTGGAGATAGGTCTGGCTATGCGAGACTACTCAGCAATAGGCTGCTGCACAGCAAGCTAGCCCAGGACCACAAAGAGGCCGGAAATGTCGGAAGGAGATGGCATGGGAAAACATTGAAATGTTAAAATATGCTGTCTTTACACAATCAGTGAAATAATTGAATTGAAAAGTGAATTGAGGGTTTACTTAAACCAAACCGGAGTTTGTGATAGTTGGGGTACTTGGAATACTGACCAAAATCAGTTGATTTTGAAGTGCATTTTAAGATGAGTTAAAGTGAGAAACTTGCAGGACCAGTTGGAAAAGTTAGAGCTGGCAACTTCTGGTTGGTTAATATTATCTTGTTCTACCAAGTTCTCATTGGTCGTACATTGGTCGTAATATATCGCCCAACCCTAATTTAGATCAATCCACTGAGACTAATCAGAATCAATAAGACTATTCACCTTTTTCAGGGCATTCACAGGAGCTTTGTGGAAGTGCCTCGCATGCAGGATTCAAAGTGAAGGTGTGGATAGGAAAGAATGGAGGTGGGCAGGGATGGGTGGAGAGACACACAATGAGAGTACATGGGTCTCACCTGGCCTAGCTTGGAGCCCTTGCTTGACACTGGGGGACTAGGGGGCACATCAAAGTCAGGGTAGTCGATGGACATCTGCCTGCACGGCGACACGGGGCTCATCATGTGCACTGACTCTGTGTCTGAGGTGTAGGTGTCTGACGTGGTAGCAACAGGCGGAGGAGAGTAAGGGAGGGGCATTGAGCTGCAGCAGGACCCAGAGATGGATATCTGCTTGCTCAGGGACACGGGGCTCATCATGGGGACAGATTCAGAGTCTGATGTGTGGGGTTCGGGAGCTGGAGGCTGGGAGAGAGGAAGGGAGACTGAGCTGATTGACATCTGGGCTAGGAGGGCACTGGGAGGGAAGTCGGCCTCTTTGGAGGGGATGTGTTGCGGGCTGGCGGAGACAGAAGGGTTGGTGGAAAGGCCGGACTCCGCCTGGCTGTCCTCCTCTTCCTCCTCGTTGTCATCGTTCTCCTCATCATCAGCGCCGTCGGAGTCGTCGCCATCTGAATCTTGGCGGTCAGCGCTGCTCACCTGACTCCGGTCTCCTGTTAGTAGACGCGAGAACATGTCAGAAGGAAGTCTATTCTTGGTTTTCTGCAGAACATATGAGTCATCAGAGCTGCTGTGGAAATATATAAGCTCTCTGGTAGTACTGAAACACTTCATTCATTACAGCTCTCTAATATCATGTAGGTTTCTTTCACACAGCCAGAAAATCCACAAATAAGAACACGATTCAGAGATGTTTTGTGCTGCTGCAGTGCTTCACACCCTCGACCACCGTACGCCCCTGAGCTCCATCACAGGCAGAGGAGGAAAAACAAATATGCTCTTAAGAGACTGGGACCATAGAATGGTTTCAGGCAGCTTCTCTCTCTCTCTTTTTTTTCTAAAATTAGACGCAGCAATTTCCTCTTTCTAAACGCTGTGCATGCCGCCCACATGCGCTTTGAGTTAACAGAGGAAGAAGCTGCATTTAGAATTTCTAATTAGACCATGGCAAAGCTATTGATCGACATAGCAACAGAGCACAAGTGGGGACAATCTGTGTTTTATATCTCATGCCACAAAAACAGCAGAACTATTTAAAGAAGGGCAATCCTGTTGTTTGAAACCAAAGCAAACCGATCTGCATTAAGTCACTTTGTAGCTGTAAATAAACCCCTTAATTTACAGAATATAGTTAATTTTGTTTGGTAAGCCTTTGATAACACCAATCCTTCTCCCTCCAGGCTGCAGTGAAGCACCATACCTGAGTCTTCAGCATCCTGATCCTCAATGAGACCCTCTGGAACCCCCATCTCCATGCATTTCTTACTGTGGGCCTTGGACTTCATGTGCTTGGTCAGATTTCCTGCAAGAAAAGAGGCAGTGAGGTCTCACGGGTGGGTAGAGCTCGAACAATAGCACAGAAGGAGTTTATGTAAGAGAATGCGGTCTTTGGGCAGGCTGTATGTAAAGGGTGAGTAACTGATAAAGACATTTTTAAATGAACGTGGGCTGCTGTGACACAGAGTACTGTTCTGCAGCGCGGCGTGGGTAGGCAAGTTCGATGAAGAACGGTGAATCACACTGTCTTGGTTTAAGAAATGGTGAAACATCATCTTTAATTTTATAAAAAAGGGAGGACTTGAAATGTAGCGGTCCAATATTAAAAAATATATGGTCTCAAATTTAAATTGTGGTGAAACTAATTGTAGGATCAGTGTCACAAAGTTTTATTTAAATGTGGTACCTTTCATCATGGTTTATATGCAACCAGTAAATAAGAACCACATACAGTGCAGAATATTGAGGGAAAAAAATGATTTTGAGGAATCTCATAGATCAGTAATTCAAGTTGTGTCTGTGGTCTGGTGGCCCCTTAAATGTTTTCAGATGGAATGTTTAAATAATGATATAATAATGTAAATTTGTTATAGCTTGCATTCATTTTATGATTAAACTTTTATCAATCATTAATTATTTACACAAACCATTACTTTCCAGAAACTTCATAGGGCTGTCATAATCAAGTTCACACTAGAGCTATAGATCCTTTTTATGCTTTTTGAAAAAAATAATTGTATATATATATATATATATATATATATATACAATGATCAGAATTCACATTTTATTTAGATTATGTATGCACTAAGAGTGAAACATTATTCTTTTGATATGTGTGTGCATGTTCTAATGGTTCTATGGTTTTTATGTATTTATTTGATTTCCTATAGTTGATTATTTACTCTCACACCCCTTTACTGTGCTAAAGTAAGACAATGAATCATGAAATTCAGAGTTCTTTGTTCATAGATTGATAAAAGCCTCTCTATTATATCATACTATGTGTACACAAGAAGAGGAACACTAGCTGTGGATTTGTTGCTTTGAATTCTGATCAGCCGCTGACCTTTTGTCTTGAAGGAGAAGTTGCAGTGGACACAGTGGTACGGCCGGACATCAGAGTGGGTGCGGATGTGTTTGCGTAGCATGCTCGGCTTCTTGCAGCGGATCCCACATTCCTCACAGATGTATTTACCACGTCCACGCCCACGAACGTAAATATACTCTTCATTAGATTTGTATCTGTGGGGTTGCAACAGAACCATAAGAAACACATACAGTATACATACAACCAAACAATCAAGATTTAGAATTATGATATACTATAAAATTAATTGTTTTCAAATCATACCCGCCATCAAATATTTTGACCCGTCTTGGTTCTGTTTTAGCTGCCACGTCCTTGTCTGACTCGTTGCTGGTCTGAGATTCCGGTGGCACTTTACTTCTGGTTTCAACTGATATAGACTTCTTGGTTATTGGCACCTGCAGAAAGAAGAAGTGATTTATGTTTTTATTGATTTGACCTATGAAACAAGGCAGCAACAAAAGAGAAACTTATCATCAACATATTTCAAACTGCACAGAAATATGTCTCTTACCCTGGGCATGACGTCTTTCAGCTTGCTGGAATAAGACAAGATGTCAGATTTCCCATTGGTTCTTATGGCCGAGGTGTAGTGTATTTTCTTGGAGCTCTGCTTGGAGTCAAACAGAGACATGACCACCTTGGTTGGCAGCCCGAGAGGGTTATGGTTGTTGGGGCTCACTGTCCAGAAAGCATATGCTGAAGTCTTCAAGTCAGTCTGTGGAACATGAAGTGGTTTCCTCTTCATCAGGAAACACCATGTGATAGTGGTGGCGGTCTTCAGGCTGGGGAACGACAGGCGATTGCTGTCTTTTGTGTTAACCACAGACACAGACGTGTTCAGTTTCACCTGACCGCTGTGGAAACTGGAGGGCCTAATAGGAGATTTGGCAGGGGTCAGCCTCTGCTCCTCAGCTTTCTCTTGGGGCTTCAAAGTGTTATGAGCTGGCATGGGGGTGCTACCAGGTGTAGTATTCAGGGTAGGGCCAGCCTCCTCATGAATAATAGTGCTTTTGTCTTTATTCAGCCCAGCACTATCAGGCGACATGGGCTTTACATCATCAGTAGCCTGCAAGTCCTTCTCTGCATCTGCTTTAACCTGCGGAAGTGGTGGGGCCTCAGTTTCAATGGGACTGTCCACCGGTTCAGTTGTGCAAACCTGACGAACAAGCGTTAATTTCCGCTGACGGGTAACCTCAGACATCTTTGAGTTCAGATAATTGACCGACCTTCCGTCAGTTAGACAGGCCACCCCGTGCTCATCTTTAGCCCGCTTTTGGTGCTTCTCCATGTAGATGTCCAAGCTGTTGGCAGGGGACAGCATTCGTTTGCTGGAGGCAGTGGGCTCCTGCTGAGGGCAAAGAGTCACTGATGCCAGTTTCTGAGTGCAATGTAAAGACCCAAGAGAAGGCGCTCGTTCGCCCGTGTGGTTATAAGTGCTAACTGTTTGAGGCTTATCCTTCTTTGCAGTTGGTACAGTGTGAGAATCACTCTCTACACTTTGAATGGATAAGAGGCTGTTTTTATTGGACACAGATGGAGCAGGGTGCATCTGCTCGTGGGTTATGAGTATCTGTGGCAACGGTATAGCACCTGCTTGGGTCTGATCAAACGGGTCCCTTTGCTGTTCACCTGACAGAACAACAGTCTGTGTTTTAAGCTCTGAGGCCTGGTGACTGTGTTGACCAACATATACATTTTGGAGCACATCTGATGATTTCGAAATGCTCAAAATTGGATTGGCAATAGGTATTGTTAAAACTGGCAAGGCTATCTGAGTTCCCTGTGTGCTGGAGAATGAAAATGTTTGGCTTGCTCTCAGAGCGGGACACTGCAGTTGATATTTGGGCACAAAACATTTCTTTTCTTCAGAGTCAGCTGGTTTGTTTTGGACATTCTCGCGACAAACTAAGATCTGGCTGAGCGGTTGTTGTAACTTTTGGCATATTTGAACCCTTGACGTTTGATGCCAAGGGTGCGGAAGGCCATGGACTTGAGGCTGCTGAGTCAGGCTACCCAAATGAATGCTTTGCACAATCTGCTCATTCTTTTGCAAGGGTGCTTCTCCAGTGTGCAGGATAAAAGGCTGACCCATGGTGCGCCTATTAGCAATGTGAATCTGCTGGGATCTATTCTGAGTTAAAGAGCTAACATTTGTTATAGGGGGTTTATCTAGAGGCAGGACAACTTTCCGAACAGGTTGCTGACTCTCGGGGCCGATCTTTAAAGACATTTGGCGAACTAATGGCCCCCGTCTCCTTTCAATGAGTGGCACCTGTGATATTTGGGAGTTATGTCCACTTTTTGGCAGGCCAGCAGGCGACAGAGATCTGCTGGGAGATACATTGCCACAGTCAAAGGACTTGCTACGGTAGTCACATGAAATCTCCACAGAGGGTTGAGTGCAAGTGATCTGTTCAGATGCGGCACGCCTCATCATCCCAGGCACACCAAGGGTGTTGAAGGCTGTTGGCAAACCTTGAGGCTCTTGGATTTTGTTGACACACTCCCCTCTGGAAGGACTCTCTGACCTGGATGGTTCATCTCTGTCAAAAGAGGCTGAGATGCTGGAACATCGAGAAAGACTACTGTCCCGGCTGAGGCTTCTTGAGAGGCTGGACTCAAAGCTGGATTCCCCCGAGGAGTGGTCCATTTGAGCAAGACGAATTCTTTTCTTTTTTGGTGGAAGTTTCTCTGCCGGTAACTTTGACAAACTTTCACTCCTCTGGGGCCAGTTGAACTGATCTGCAGGTTTATCTGCCGGCTCAGTGGTCTGTGGCTCATGCTCTCTGTCGGGCTCCTCTGTGACCAGAATCTCAGGAACTTGGATGTTATTTTGGCGAACCAGACGAGACTGATGCACAGGGGTTGAGTTTTCACCAACTGCTGCTGCCGTGCCATCAGTGCTCTGTTCTTTCCTTTGTTTTCCATAGTCAACACTCTTGGGTTTGGACATTTTTTCTTGGTAGCTGTCAGCTGAGACATTTGCTATTGCATCTGTTTTGAGCTTGTTGAGGGGATCCTTCTCCAAAATATCGACAGGAGACGCCCTGTCAATAGATTCTGTCTCGAATGAATTGGGTCTGCTGAGAGAGTTGGTGTGTCTAATGACTGAAGTACCACTGCCTTGCCTTTGCAAATCTCCTTTAGTCGAGGTGCTGATCTGGGTCTCTCGTATCGGCGACAGTCTGGAATCTGAAGTACTGATACCTCTTGCTACGAGCTGAATCTGAGGTAGCTTTGACTGGTTGTTTTTGGGCTGTATGTCTACTATCACAGCGGGCTGAGAATAAGTCCGACTTGCCAGAGCTGTTGGAAGCTCAAAACTAACTGAACAAGGTGGAATTGTGTCAGTAGGAGATTGATCATCCTCATCTCCAACACTTTTCATTTTCCTTCTCTTCCTAATGGAAGTTTGATGATCAAGTATTCCTGAGCCACTGGTCGATCTGGGGACTGCAGGCTGCATTGTGTTAACATGAAAAACATCTTGATCAGTTTCTTTAACCGTGATTGGCTTGTTTTTTGGGCCGTGGAGCTCAGAGCAATAGAATTTCTTATGGGTTTCAAAATTCTCTAACTTTCTGTACCGATTACGACACGTTTCACACTCATACATTGTGCCTTTGTTTTGCTGAGGCTTTCTGTGCTCAAAAGATCTGCTTCTTTGCATCATCTCTGCGGTATTGACTGGACCGTGATAGCCCTCATCCATGGAGCGAACAGTAGGGAGGCCATGCCCCTCACTTGTTGAAAAGTCCTCTACTGCTGCTTGTCTGACTAAGGTGCGAGAGTGTATTGCTGGATTCGGGGTTGATGGTGCCGATGAAAATACATCATCATTAAATGAACTAATTTTGTCATCAAATGACTGGCAAACTCGCAGAGGATGGGGCAGGGGGGCGACATTTAGAGGAAGAGCTGAGTGTCCTGGTGTAGTAGGCATTGAGTTACTTCTTGTTATTGGCAAACAATCCATTGGCGGGTATTGAGAAGGTACAGAGAGAAGAAATACTGGCTTTGATTTATCTGTAGGGGTGAATGGGGACTTGGGGATGTCGGAACTGGAACTTGACCTTCTTCCCATCGGTTTAAGATCAAACTGAAAAGAGTCTTTAAATATGTATGATTTAGGGGAGTCTATGCTACCTCTCCTTGAGAGAGATGTCCTCCTTGGCTTTACACTGTCCAGCTGCTTGTTGTCGACAACTGCCTCGTTATCAGATATCAACTTTGAGATTCGTTCTTCCAGCGAGAGTGCTTTGGCTTCTAACGGCGGACGCATTTGTCCATCTATGACTCGTGGCTTTTGCTCAGCTGCTACATGCATTACTGTGGCAGCCACAGGAGGGGCACTGGTGAGGGTATTCTTGGCAATGTCAATGTCCACTGGTGGAGTTATCTTAACGAATGGGCTGGGCGGACTCATTGCCTGGTCAGCACTCTCAGAACGCGAGAAGTAGCCGGAATCTGTACTTCCCAAACTGCGAGGACTCAGCAGACACTTGACCTGCTGCTGTTGGGAAAAGTCTGTCGCTTGTTGCCTCTGAAGCTGAGCGTGTCCACCCAACAGTGGAGACTTGCACTGTTGGTCTTCATCTTCACTCACAGTATCCAGTGAGGGGTTTGTACCATCCACTTCTTTCAGAGACGACAGGACCGTGATGCTTGATCTCATGCTGGCGCTCTGGAACTCTCGTTGCCTTTGTGCGGCCGCTTGCTCAGGTGCTGCACATGTAACTCTCGGGCTGTCTGCCCTCAGAGGGGAGACGTTAACCGGGTATACGACAACTTTTGGAAGTGCAGCCGTCACTTTGGGCTCATGCGCCCTATGACCTGGTGCTGGTTTAATTGACTCAAATGCAGCTGATGAGTCCACTTCCCCGTGGCCTGCTTGGGTCGTACCTGCACCCTGTAAACTGTTTTCAGACAAAGCTGTCACGCTGCTCTGTGACGAGTCGGGGTCCAAGTCTGCAGTGCTACCGTCCTCATCACTGTCCCCGCTCTCCTCCGCCTCTGAATGTGTCCCTTGGGCTTTGTCTGATTCTTGAGAGAGCGATCCGCCTCCAGATTCAGAGCGTGCGATGAGACCCAGTTTTATAGCGTGAGCATGTGACTTCTTATGCTTGTACAAGTTGCTTTTAGTTTTGAACGAGAAGCCACAAGTGACACATGGGTATGGTCTTTCTCCCGTGTGAGACCTGATGTGTTTGAGCAGCACACTGGGTTTCGCACATGCTCGACTGCAGTATTCACAAACATACTTTCCGGGCTTCTTAGGCTTCTGGTCCTTTGAAACCTGTTCAGCACCAAAGTTCATCATAGTGGTCATCTGAACTTGGTTGCTGCCAGGTGTGACTGGGACCTGGATGGTGCTGGGAACACTTGCTGACAGGGACTGGCATGTGTGCACGACTGGCGGTTGGCTTTGTGGCAAAGCGTTGGAGCCCGAGGGGACAGGTGCGTGGGTTATTGTGGACGGTCCAGAATTAAAGTTCATGTGCAAGCTGGGCTTTTCTGGATTTGAAGCAACGGGCATAAAATGCGGTGTAGCAAGCGGTGAGGACTGCATGGGAGTACCCTGTGTAGACGTCTGCACATTCCCCTGCAGTGGTGCTGCAATGCCAATAAAGTTGCCTTGCTTGTCAATATAATAAGTCTGCATATGGGAAGGTTGGTTCTGGAGACCAACATTGACAGCTGGCATTGTTGTTATTTCACCACTGGATTGAGCATTTAGGGTGGATGCTGGTTTTCCGATGGCTGTGACTTGCATCAAGTTTTTCCTCTCAGCCAGCGTGCTAAAATCCGGCTCCATGGCCTTAAGTAGGACATCAAGTGGAGCACTGCTGTGGTAAGGACCCCCCTCAAAGCTGGGGTCACGGCTCTTGCTGTCTTTTGGCTGGGACACTTTAATCAACGAGCCCTCGTCACCGTCAGTGGGCTGAAGTGACGGTGGCCTCGGAGACGTTTCCTCCTGCTTCAGCCTTTCAGCGTCCGTGCAAGGTGACTCCCTGTGAGGAGACGCTGACACTGGCTGGACATACTGTGGGTCTCTGTTCCCGCTGGGTGATGCCGAAGGATTGTGGGCGGGACTGTTGGAGGAGGAGCAGCAAGAAGAAGATGTAGTTTCCTTGGACGATGCTCCGCGAAGTGCAGCTTCAGATGGTTTCAACTGCAGCGGCTTCTTCACCGGAGATTTGGGAATCTTCTCGAGCCGATTCTCTGCGACAACCTTTTTCCTCTTCAGGCCTTTTATGTTATCTGCATTTCTCCGACTGCTTTCAGAAATCCCTGTGGCAGAAAGAGACACAAAAGACACACAGTTGGTACAACAACACCATCTTTCTCCAAACTTTTCCCAACACTCCACCATATGGGCAGAGTCCGCTGTGAGAAAATTGTAATTCCATTTCCTGTGCTGAATTGTTAAAATATTCTTGTTGGCTTATGGAACTAATAACACTTAAATTAAAAAGGAGAGAGTGCAGATAATTCTAGCATACTGTATTTAATTAGGGATCAGAATTGTTAACATTTAGTCATTTGGCTTAAAATAAATTATATTTCCAAATTAGCAAAACAGTGGAGTAGGGAGAGCCCAACAATAATTAAAGCTATTTTTTTTTTTACAAGTCAATTATACAAATGTCCTTTAAAAAGTCAGTAATATATGATTTTTCATTTCTAACAGTTCTGCACAGGGAAGAAAACAGTGTACAGGTTATGTCCCCAATAACGAAAAAACAATATGTAATTTTTATCTGATATTTATCATCTATTGATAAGCATCAACTGTTGAATTATGAAGTCTAATTATTGTACTTGGCATCTACAAGTCAACATTCCTTTTTTACTTTTTTCTGCAGAATAAAAAAACAAGTATTATTTCAGTTTTTCTAATGGTTGTATATTAGAGTACCCTTTTCACTCCTCAATATTGTGAAAACTTCACTATAATTAATATGAATTCTACTCCACATAAGCTGTGCAAACTCTGAGTTTTACGCTGCTTAACTTTTTGACTTAATTGAAACTAATACACTTGTTTGAATTGTTTCGTTATAGAGCAACGCAGTCATTCGTGAAACCGGCAATTTAATGCTGATGAACATACAAAATAATTAAAGTGCGATACAATTACATAATTGACATTCATAAGCTCTTATATAAGACAAAATATTGTACTCAATAGCTATTAAAAGTGCTGCAACTTAAAGATAAAGTGCAAAAACTTCCATGTTTAATTTCTGAAAAGTTTTTACCACAGCTAAACTCTGTAGCTTTACATCTTTTTTATCAATCACTTTGGAAAAGGATAGATATTTTGTAGTTTCGACAAATCACCCATGCTTTTATTTATCTGCTCTTTCGCTTCGTTATATAACATCGTTGGCTTTCGGAGGCTCGGCCGATCCAACAATGCAAGTGCTTTAAAAACTGCATTCCAATACTAAAGCAGCCGTGTTTTTAAAAGGACACACCCATACCATGGTGTCCCGTAACCTGTCGGCTGTTGGCGCGGCAACAGTGATTCATGCGTGTGTTTCTAAGGACATGTTGCATAAGGTTAGCAGTGCCCTGTCACAGTTTCCTGGCTTGTGTAGGTATTTCCCAAGATGAGGTCAGGGTTCCTTCAAGGTCTCTGGTATAATTAGATTGAGGAACGCCTCATCTTTACACAAGTTAATCCGTTCGCCACACAAACATGCAACCATTTTAGAGAAGCACACAACCGATGTAACACGCTCTCAGAGCTGTGAGCTTCAATCACTCGCCTAACAAAGAAACACATTTATGTCAACTGAAAAACAAGGGACTAGGATATTTTTTTTCTAGCCCCAACTAGTTATAAAATCAAATCCTGTGACTTTAAAACAACTATTCTATCATAAAAAAAAGCACTTCATGAAGACGTTGAGGATAAAAATATACAAATAAAATAAATCCAATCAGAAAATTATTTTTTCTTCTTGTTTTTCTTTCCTCTCTAATCATAAAATTAAGCTTATGATGATTAATGTAAAAATAAAGCCAACGCCTTGACGATCAAGTTTAAAAGTGCAACTGACAGAATTAACTCTCTCTTTTTAAAGGCGGTCATCAGAGGGATTAACCTTTGACCTGGACGCCAGGACCTGCTGTGCCTGCAGAGGGGGATTGAGATATTCTTATTTGTACTCTTTCTATTTAGCTTCTCTCAAATCTCAATTATGGTGGATGATTCAATCAAAGCTCACACGTCCTGCAAATAAGCCGGGTGGTGTTTAAAAAGGGGACGATGTCGCAGTGATGAGTTAAGCTCGGCTTAAAAGGAGACTGTGAAGCAGCTTCGGGCTCAAACAAACTGGCTTTTCTGTTTGAACAAAGTTACATAACAACCCACTCACTTAACAAAAGAAAATGTTCCACATGTGTTTTATAATGGCATCACAGTGTTCTCTGTGTGCAAACATTACTGAGTGTGTATTAGAGCCCGACTGATGTGGGATTTATTAAGAGCCAAAACTGATTTTAGAAGGAAAACTTCACTGATTACCTAATTCTTAGGCTGGATGATATGGGGAGATTTTTAGTACAATATAAATGATTTCATATCTTGATAACGATGTATCTGCACTTCAACTTCAAAGCAAAATGCAAAATGAGTTTCAAGTGAAATTATAGAGAGAAAAATAATTTTACATACATCAGATTATCTAAGAAATTTGAGTTAGTATGAGCTTATTATTATCAATTTAAGCAATTTAATTGAGTATTGTTACTACATCTTGATATATACAATATGATTCCAATAGATGAAAAACAATCATATTGAATTATCGCCCAGTCCTACTATATGGCAGCCGATATAGTGAATGCACACACAAGTACATGCTGACCAAAGATATCAAAAACAAAGTTTGTGCCAAACCTAAAACCCTGCTATTATAAAATATTCACTGATGTATTTTGGAGCCAATTAAAACTTTATACTGCAAATATAATAACAAAAGTGTAATGGCTAATATTATATTGTTTTTAACTCCACTTGTAAATGCATTAAAAGGACAAAATAAATCAATAAATTATAGTTTAATTACATAACCATCAAAGGAAAATTATGGTAAAGCAAGTCTCCAATATTATAAATATTTTAGCACCACTAAAAGAAAACCTGCTTTACATTCCAGACCAGTGAGTTACATTTGTTTTGTGCTTTAAGTGAAAAACCTATTTCTAAACGAACAATGCTCTAGAAACAAACTGCTACTCAAATAAAAGAGAAAACATTTGAGCCATGTTGGCATTAACTTTTCAGTCCTGATGAAACATTTCTTACCTTTCTGTGAGCCTTTGGGGTCTTTGAGCTCTTTCTGTGCCTCTTCGATTTTATCTGCAACACAAGAAGAGAAACCATTTTCAGCACAGATGCACACAGACAATCGCTGAACGCAAGTAATGATTCTGGGGATGCTTCCCACACGGCTGCAGCAGGATCTTTCAAATGAAAAACAGATATTCTTCCATAGCTGAGAGAGAGTGCACGATTCCATTATGGAAACTACTGTAATTATGAAGGGGGGGCAAGCCCAGTGTGTGTGTGCACAATAACACAACCATGCAAGCACACACACTTACAGAAATACCAGCATGAGTGTGTGTGATGCACACGTTAAGTTTGCAAACAAGTCAATATGGAGGGTTCACTCTCATTATCACAGAGCGAGCTCTAACCCACAGAACCATTTGCATATTAAATACCATTCACACCCCTCGGGGAAGTTCCTCTGCACGTCACAGTCGTCACCCACAATGCAGCAGGTGAAGAACCTGTTTCTGTATAAACCATATGGATGTGTGGGAGGTGACGCAGTCTTCGCTGTGTGTTACTGTAATCAATATTAATTATGTACGCTGGCTCAATGTGGCGTGAATGGGTTATACACAGTGGAATAGAAGGGGGTCACCGCCACAGAGGCTGTGGGAGGAAGTACATCGGGAACGTCTACATGCATGTCCAAGGCTCATTAGTTTTAGATTTTAATTAAAATAAATGTAAATTTTCCACTAGATTCTGATGATTTCGCTTCACTTATATCCACCAGACTTTAATTTGAGAACAAAATATTATAAATGAATTTCCTATATATTTTGCATGAAATAGAGGAAAGTGACGACATCAAAAGGCTGCATGAATGTGCACACAACATGTATCATCAGTAAAATAGATACTTATATTGGATGTGAGCCATACAAAATGAAAAAAAAAGCAATTTTTCCCCCCTCAACTTGAGTGATTTGCTCTTTGTTGGAGGTGATAATCTTTACAAATGATCCTGCAGACCTACTTCTTTATAGTGAGTATGATATTGCATCATGAAAATCTATCTTATATTATACTGTATAAACGACAGGCAAAATACCCCAATATAACTGCAGTTTAACAGTTTGTTTTTCTTGTTACCTCTAGATAATTTGGGTTAGGTTTTGTGCAGCATTTTAAGAGTAACGTTCAAGCACTTTCAAGGTACCTAAATCAAACATTTCCAGACTCTTGAAGCCTTTATCATCCCATCTAAATTTTTACCACAAATGCAGCTGCAAAAAATAGATAGAACTTTTATTCCACATTTTTCAAACATGTCACAGAATATTTCTAAATAACTGCAAAAATAAGTTCATTTTGACAGCATTTATAATTACAAAAGTGTTTGTTTTACATGAAAACAAGTTTTTTTTTAAATCAATCATTTTTAAGGAGTATATTTGAATTCTAGCACATTTACTATTAAATACAAAATATTAAATTCTTCCTCTTTACTGTCTGTTATGTTCTGCTCACTGAACGGCAGTCAGAGAAACTTGTTGATGTGCAAAGGCAGAAAAATGTACTTGATAATTAGTTGAAACTAATCTGCTGTTTTGTGTAGACACAAGAAGTCTTTTGCATGTATAAATGCATGTGTGCATACGACACACTCACATTAACTGCAGAGGAAAAAACGGGCAATTACTGGAGAAACCCAGCATGTTTCTGCCTCCCATGATCATGGAAACTAGAGGAAAAAATAAACCCTCTGCGGCTTCGCTGCCCTGCACATGACATTACAGTAAAAGAGGAATCCTCGAGGGCCAATGGTAACAATTTTGTCCTAGATTGCACAAACGTTAATGGAGGGTGAAAGAGGATGTTCTTCTGTGGTTCCCAAAAATCACAGCGCGATGCCGGGAACACTCGGAGGAGGGGGCGGACACGAGCGGGCCACAGAAGAGGTCAGTAGATTATGTCATCGTGTGTGTGTGTGTGTGTGTGTGTGTGTGTGTGTGTGTGTGTTACTACAGTCACACCCTTCTCCATCTCTCTCTCTCTCTCTCTGTATCCCAGGCACACGCCACAGATTACATAATGCGTCCCCACCCCTCCCTGTGCTGCCGTGGAGCAAAACAAAGACACCCTGCCAGCAGAAACACAGCAACCGAGGCTCATGAGGAGCGGGCAGCGAGTGTTTGTTTATGTCTTTGACAGAAAGGTATGTGTTTGTATGTCTGCTCTATTTATATATAAATGACCGTGTGAATGCACGCCTACGAAAGGAATCACGTAGGTATGTGTTTTTAGAGGCTGACAGAAGTATCGGTATGAGACTGTCCGACGAAATACCACATGAATCGTTTGTACAACAGCTTATTACGACTCATGTTTACTTTGTAGTTAGCAGCGTCCTCTAGTGGCCGTAGTAATTATGAATGACGTCAAAGTTGAACTGACGAAGTGTAGAGCATGAAAAGCTGCTCTTTGCAGGTGGATGGGTCAAAAATGTACAAGACTTCCATCCAATAGACTCGTGTTCATGTCCCATGTGAAAAAAAACGTTGGTTGAAGTAACTTTACTTCCATGCATGAGATTATGCATCTTTTTTACGCCACCAACATAACAACTTCTCTTCCGACATTTTACGATGTTAATGATGTTTAAAGTGATGCTAGTTAACTTTACGTACAGTATGAGGATGTGTTGAAACGACACACAAAGTCATATAGTTTTTGACAACATGTTGATCAGTTTCTATCGGAATCTGCCTCTACCAATGTATGCCGATATAAACTTTTTTTTACAAAATAAACAGTGCAAAATGATGCTTGCCGTTATTTAGAAAGGGTGTCATTTAGCGATTTAATTTATTTTAATTTTTAAAAATTGTTATCTTTATCTTATTGACTGACACTAAACATACTGATATTTATTTTATTTTTAATTATCCTTTATTTTCTCAGTTTTCATTTCTAGAATTGGTTGACATTTTAATCCATTGCATCAATAATATAGAATAATGGTAAATATTCCTTAATAAAGTTATTGGTTTGAGAAAGCAGCCTTCTTTTACCTTTGCAAAGTTTCATCAATGCACAATTCACATAATGATTTTATTTCAGCTCAAAAATCCACTACATCACTAAAATCAGAGTTGGTATCGATATAAAAAATTCTGGTTTCTGTAGTTTCTGGCAGAAGCGTGAAGAGGAGCGTGAAGCTTCCCCTCATGGTTAACACAACTCGACCTCACAGCTTCCTCAAGTAAATGTCTGTTATTGCAAAACCAATTTGAGATAATAAATGCTTACTTTAGTGGTTAGAAGATTTGGAGGTAGATTTTTTTTTTTTGCGAGCATTATGCTTAATTGTTTGCACAGCTTGATACATATGTCTTGTATTAGACCGCACTGGCAAACCGAAGCACAATGATTACTGCCCAACAAAAATCTGATTAGTGGTTGTGTGTGTGTGGAAGGAGAGTAAGGAGTGTAAGCTATTATGGGTCGGATTGCATTTCTTACATAACAAGCCGCAGAGAAGACCCCTCACGTTGAATGACACCCATGAAGTGAAGCTGCGGAGCATGGAAAAGAACAGGAAACACCCAAATCAGTGGAAAGGGACAAGGCAGCGTTAAGAAAAATATATTCCATGCACAGCGCCTGAGTTATTAAGACAGCAGGGAATGATTATAGGGTCAGTCATATTTCCCTCATTATGGCTGCCGAGGTGGTCTGGGTGACATTACACCACATATTTCACTACAGAGGTTTTGAGACTTTAATCTGAAATGTGTGTAATTGTCCTGTAACCACGGGGAAACAATAAGAGGAGCGTACACAAATGTGTTGCGAGCTGCCAGTGATGAAAACCAGAGCGTGCTGATGAAAACACGACCACGAAATTCAAGGGAAAACACAGTTTGAGAGAAAAAGATCCACTTAGAACAAAAGTGTTTACAAGTGTGGTCTTAAACAAAACGGAGAAACTAAAGAATACAAACAGACACTGTAATTCTTTCTGTTCCGACCAATAAATGAAAACCACTTGACTAATGATGCGTGTCCACAGGCTCTGTGATTTCCACACTTCCCTTTCATTGTCTCTAATTGTTTTTCCTAAATTCACCAAAGTGTAGTAAAAATAAACTCCTCAATGTGTATTTGGGATGTTTTCATCTTCTTGAAATTCACCACTGCCTTAAAAAAACACAGAAAATCTTATTTACTGCACTTATCATACTTGTTAAAGCTCCTTCCAACCAATAAGTGACACAAAGATGCCTATATTTTATACAAAGTTCCTATTTTTAAAAAATATTTCTTATTGTATAAATTGTTAATATTTTTAACAATTCTTGTTTGCAAAATAACTATTTATCGCTATTTTATTGATGCTTCTTTCTATTTTTTCTGTACACTTTTGCTGCTGTAACACTGAAAATGTCCCTGTTGTGGGACTAATAAAGGAATATCTTATGTAAAGAATCTGCAAAGTAGAGCTGCAACAGTAAAATATTTTCACATCATGATAACTGCCTCTGGAATTATCACAGTTTCATGCTATTACACATTTTATTGAAATTATTATTATTATTATTGGTACAATGACCCTCAGAGGCGTGAAAACAAAAGTCTTCTTTTGACAATAAATTCAGTAATTCCTTTTTCAAAAATGTAGATGAACATACATGCAGATATTTTGTAATTTTATACATTTTAAATTTTTTTATTTTTTTTATACTTTTTATTTTTAACTTAATTAACTTATTATTTTTCTATATTGCCATCTGGTTTCTATTGTATTTTAGTTTATTCTTACCAGTGACATTTCACACTGGAATGAAGTTGGATTGTTTTAGTTTTATTTTCCTTTGTTTTTTTCCATAAATCCTTTTATAAAAAGAAAGAAACAGTAGAAAGATTGTACTGTGAAATGACTGTATGAGCTGCCAAAGCTTGAATAAAAACTAAGCTTAAAAGAAATGTAGATAAGCATATATCGAGGGTATAACTGTACCACGGTATACTGCGATACCTGACGCACTTGTCTGAGGAGTTTAATGAGACTGTGAGCAAAAAAGCATGAAGCATCTTTAATAATTCAGCAGAATAGGAGTCGATACACCCGACTGATGCAACATAAACATGTGGCTGTGATATATTGCATCTTCCTTAAATCACAGCAGAGACTGATCTACACCTGACAGGTTCTTTAGTCGCCTCTCGCTCCTGATATCTCGTGACGTGGCGCCGCTCTAACAAAAGAATCTGAATTGCAGATGGAGTTTCAGTGTGAAGGTGGCCGACTCGTGATCTTTGATCTGTGCAACGTGACATCAGAGCTGAGCGGGGATCCGGCTGGGGGGGGCCGGAGTGGGTGGGTACATGTCAATTAAAGTACAAGTTTGTGGGCGAGGAAGTCAGTCTCCTCGCTGGTCGCTGTCATGACAACTACGAATCTTTAATGTAACCCCCCCCTCGTCTCTCCCCTCCCGTCCCTGCATCTTCCAGCCCACTCCTCTCTCTGCGCTGTCGAGGACGAGTGGGAAATGTGATTATTTGCGCCCAGAGGGCCGGAGTGACGTCAGCGCTCAGTAAACGTGCACGCTGTTTGAATCCTGACGCCCACCTGATGTGAATCCACCCTCAGCTATGGCCGGGAGGGGAGGGGGTCGCTCAGCGGGAGGGGAAGCCCGCCTCGACTCCATTAAGGCTCCTGACTGACAGTTATCAGTGGAGACGACATGCTGATGAGCTGGAGAAGTCGCCTCTGGAAACTGGACCTAATATTACTTCTACTGTCTATTTATTTTAAAGTTTATATGTTGACGTTTCCCATTCGTCATATTTTATTATTGGTCATATTCTATTCTATATATATCTATTCATGCTGCTGTTTTTTGACTCAGAGTAATTGTTTCCTTAATAAATATTTATATTATGATCTTTTGCACAAATACACCACAGCACAATCGTTGTATGTGAGAACTTGGCAATAAAATTATTCTGATATTTTGCATGAAAAATTGTCGTTTCCATTAAGAATGTGATTACATCATTAATGGCTGTTTTCTCAAAATTAGTTTTTTTCTCACGCTCTGAGCAATACATCTTCAACTTCAGTCCCACTTACAGACACCAAACTTCCCATTTTTATTCCTAACTATATTCTGAAGGTTTTCACAGAGGTTTGTCTAAATATCATTCATACCCTGATTTTGTTGCTAAAACATGCCAAAAATTTAATTTTTCATGGCTTTTAACAGTATTTTCTGATTTATTAAATGAGGTTACCTTCTAGACCTTCTAGAAAACTTGTAATGCAAAAAAATATCGTCTTAATGTGAATAACAAACTTGGGAAGTTTCGTGGTGATATCTAAGTTTATAAAATGACCCTATTCACCTGTAGAGTCTCCCCTGTGAGGATGTCACATTACAAACACATGCTAATGAGCTGAAGTCGCCTCTGGAAAATGGACCTAATAAACCAAACTGATGTGTGGAAGTAGACGCCCGTCTGTCAGATCAATAGCAATATTACAAAACAGCAAAAACTTCACCCCACTCGCAGCACAACTGCATCTCCGTGGCACCGGATTCCCCCCGAGAGTCTCTTCTTCCTGTTGGACGATAAATAACCACCACACTCCTCCTCCTCGCCGCCACCAGCCTGTTACACATTCATATTTTACTCGACAGCCTGCCCTGCTGGGCCTCAACATGCCAAATGGCGGCCATCAACGGCAGCTTTTCACAAAGTCCATATGCACGCCGTTTCAGACGGCTCAGCTCAAGCTTCCTCCCGCTCGCATCAAAGATATATATTGAGATTCGGGGGGGTGTATGGTGGTGGTGGGGGGGTTGTTTTTCAAAAACAGCATCTGTGAGGGGTGAGGTGTCATCAGTATGCACGGCACTACACCAGCAACACTCCAGAACAATGCCAGCGGACTGAAGCATTTTGGCACCAGCGTTTGTGATGCAAACGCTGCAGAAAAACACTTTAATCTCTAATGTTTTAGGACAAACTGCAGGTTGAAGTCGTGCGCCTGTTAGCGTGGAGCAAGCTGTCGAAGTAACACGCAAACATGCAGTGATAGCAGGTCGCTGTCTGGGTTTCACTGCCAGCTGGATGTGGACGGCACACTGAGCGCTGCAGCGTTGGGGAGAGGAAGAGGAGGAAGAGACGCTTCAGCAGGCTGAAGATGACGAGATGGGAGTCGGCAGCTGCCCCCTTCTTCCCCGTCACTGTGCGGGAGGGAGATTATGTAACTCGAGCACCTCCACCAGCCTGATGAACACGCCCGGCTGTGTGCAAACACGCACACATCAAACACACCCTCGCAGCGGCTGATGCATTCTCACAACGATCACTAACAAAGACATTCTTCCGTAAACAAAAGCAGACAGAAACCTAAAGGTAGAGCTGACACACGAGAAGTCGAATAACCAGCATATGTTTTGATATTTATCAAGTCACGTCTCTAGAAAAACAAACACATTCTGTTTCCAGCCTGGAGATTAGTGAGGATTTGCTGCTGTTCTTTGTCCTTTGACAGTGGACGGACTATCTTGATGACACAAAAATGACCTTGAGGGTGACTTCACCTTGCTGCTGACATTGTAAAGCCCGGCAGATTCACCGACAGTGAAAATAATAGTTAACTGCAACTATACGTTAGAGGTGAAGCTACTAGTTGGATAACCTGTTAGTCGTCAAGTTGTGTCATTTGCAAATGATTCGTTCAAAAAAACTGGGGGAACAAACTTCCTGAAAAAATCTGGTTATTTCTACGTTTAGTGGCAGGGAATGAGGTGAGAGCAGGAGGTTGTCTGAGACGCTCTCAGGTCCTTTAACTGTGAGGGAACGCTGCATGTCTGGTGATTCATTCACAACATGAGTCCTGAGTGACTGACGAGTCTCTGGGCGGCTCAAGCTCACCCCTCTCCCTCCCTCATGTCTTGAAGTCTCAAAGTAGTTCAAATATTTTAACTAATAATAAGGCACAGCAAAATATAAATGCTGAACATACCAGGGTAGGACATCACGTTTCAGTTTGCAAACTGTGTCTTCATCCAGCTACATTCACAGAAGAAATCTTGGAATGGATGAATGGATTTTAGTGATTCAGTACACTAAAAGGAACTTATTTGCCCATGACTAGTTTGTCAATAACATAAATATGAATCTGCAACAATTCTGACATCTGGATCAATCATTTTTCGACCAAGAATGCAATGCATCAGTTTGTTTCATATAAACATAAGTTGAATAAATGTTGCCAAAACAAGACAAGAATCATGTTCTGGGAACCTATTTTCTAGCCCAAACAGTCATTAAATCATAAAGTAGTTAACTGATGATAAAAAATAACAGTTCAGCTACAAACAAAGGATATTTTTGAACTCAACAAAAAGAGACAGAACGGGCAGTCGGACATTTAAATGTTGTTGGTAGAACCGAAAACTCGACATAAGAGCTGAAATGATTTATCAGGTAAAATACCACTTAATCGACAGAAAATTAATCTGCAAGTTTTAGTGTTTAATCATTGTTTAAGGTATTTCCCCGTGCAGAAAATCTGCATTTCCAGCCTCTCAAATGTAATGATTCACAGCTGAAGACGTCACGCTGAGCGCAGGGAACTTTGATAAACCAAATATAATAAAAAAAATTGTATTTTGCAGGTTAATCTTGAAGTGTTGTTCTCATATAAGTATAGTTTTATACAACAGATATAAAGATATGCCTCTGCATCCACATCACTGAGTAAAAAAACAAAAGTGCAATCCAGCTTCATATGACAATAGCTCTATTATTAAACAAGGACGTCTCCTCCTATAATAGTCACAACAACAGCTGCGGATGCATGAGCTCTGCACAATTCCCTGCTGTCACCTTTTAAAGGGAAGCGTGTTGATGTTATCTCAGCTCTCTCTTCCTGCGGCCTGCGGAGGAGACGCGGCGTTTCTGCAGCCGTCAGCAGCTGACCCGTGCAATAAGTGGCCATAAGGGTTACAGTCAGCATCTGACACATTCTTTATCTTCACGGACACGCCCGAACACAGAGACGGCCTTCAGGGAGACGAGCCGGTCTAAGAGCCCAGACTGAAAGCAGCGCTACAGGAAGTGCACGGACGATGATGCGGAGTGGAGGAATCCCCCCCGACACACCGAGAGTGTCCCATTACCCTGCAGTCCATCATCATCAGCTGGCTGAGAGTGACTCCCCTCCCTCACATTAGCTGGACGGAGAGCTGGAGTGGCTCACTCTATCAGATCTAAATCGACACAGGCGGACGGAGATAGAGAGGACAGAGCAGTGCTTAAAGCAAAGAAATGTTAATAATCGATTTATTGTTTAACATCCGTGTTCATGATGCATCATTCAGATCGTATTTATGAGCAAATCATGTAGGAAAAGCAAAGATATTTAGATTATCAGACAGCAAAAACATCTTCCACAGCAAGACAAACAGCTTCCAGATACTTAACTCAGCAAAAACAGCCAATTTAGACTATTTAACTGGAGTGAGGAAAGGTTGAATGACATCTTTTGTCACGGAGAATCTCTAAATATTTGCTGGTTCATTTCTCAGATGTGAAGGTTTACTGCTCTTCTCTACTTTATGTTGCTGTAAATGTAATATATTTGAGTTTTGTGCTCAAAAATCATCATATTTGAAGACTTTACTTTGGACATTTTGGATAAAATGTTACAAAATAAGTGGTTTCTTCATGTGCACTGTGATGTTTTCAAATGTCTAAAAAGCATTAAGTCCTCACAAAAGAAACAGAAACCAGCAAATATTTGGCATAATTGCTTTATAAATTACTTAAATTATTAATCAATTATCAAAGTAGTTGGGGATTTATTTGCTGTCAATCAACTAATCGTTTTAGCTTTTGGTTTGCAACACCGACCTCGAAAACTGTCGTGTTTCATCAGGAGACAGATTTATCCTGGTGCAACCCAGATTCCAAAAAAGGTTGGTACGCTGTGTAAAACATAAATAAAAGCAGGATGCATCCAACAGAATGAGTGTTTATATTATAAGTTTATTTGTTGAGCATCTTGTCTTTGTACTGTATTCTCTTTAATGTAGGTCACAAAGGATTTCCAAATTATTTCATTCAATTTTTCTTTTAACAATTTTCACAACTTTTTGGGACTCAGTGTTGTAAATCCAAACACAAATTTGTGTTTTACAGCTTCATGGATTATCTCCACCATCAGAAGATTCCAACAGAGCCCGTTTCTGATGAATAGTAAAAATTAACGACGGACATTAACTCTTCTGAATCTTTAATCGTGAAGACTAATAATTACTGAGGAACGTTTGATGAAGTCGGGTCTCAAGAAACAGAACAGAAGGAAAATCCTCCTTATTGCTTCTTATTTTGTTGGCTGATTTAACTTTTAATTTGTACTGTTTTGTATATTTTGTTTGCTTTGTTATGAGAAATACTTATTAAATAAATTACAAAAAAAGCTGGCATTGAACATCTTGTAATCTTGTTTATTATTTGATCAGAGAGTTTCTGATTGAAATAAATATTATGCCAATTTTAAACTTTATTTTAATGATGAGTTCTCTTGTAACTTCTCGTGTTCAATCAACATTTCACAATTGAGAAAAACATGATATAATAATCTAAGATACACAGAAGTACTGTTTCTGCACTACAGCTACATTTAAAGCCCATTACTTTTTTGGGGAAAAACTGAAAAATATTTTCTGTAATTAGTAAAAAAAATTAATCCCAGTTCCTCATAATCTAAGGTGATGTCTTAACTGTGGTTTGTCAGTCCAAACCCAAAGATATAAAACAGAAATCTGCATATATAAGAGGCTGGAAACAACATTTTCTGCAGCTTTTGCATGAAAATCAATGAGTCTGCTAGTCGCTGCAGCTCTAATCTGCACTAGAATCAAACATTTCAGAGCGATACCAACAAGCAGAGCAGAGTGAGAATGAGGAGAGTTTGGTGCATCTAAAAACACTCTAAAAAACTAATCATTGAGTGCTGCTCGCTCTGCAGCCTGCAGATCAGCAGCTGAGGGAGGGAGGCAGCAGCTTGTTTATGTGCAGCATGAATGAAAATGACGAGTGAAGCCCAGGCAGGTACGAGTTAAAATAATATACCGTCTAACCTTTTAATAATGTATGTCTATAAAAAGAGGGAGAGATCTTGTACGTGCAAGATGAACAATTATGAGCAGAAATGTGGATCTACTTGTTCAAGTTACCCGTCCCATTTTACATAATAATAATAATAATAAATGTAATAATTAGAGGACGTGTTTGGAGGAGAAGTCAGTCCTCCTTTTCTCGTAATAATTCGTGACGATGCTGCAAACAGATGAAATATTGATCACACAGACAAAGACAGTGGTTTGGTATCTGTACAGTGCTGCTGCTGCCCCCGCAGGAAACTGTAGGTGGAAGAAGCAGCAGACTGGAGGCCACTGATTATTGGGACTGCGTGGGCACCCTTGTGAAAAATTGATATAACGAGAACTCTACTGGGTGGGTAGAGAAGTGTGTGTGTGTGTGTGTGTGTGTAGGGGTTTAATGGTGCAGGCGGGGATGAACGTGAATATTACCTCTTCCATCTTTTTCAGACCACACATACACACATTTAACTTCTTAACACCCCCCATCCAAAATAAAATTTGCCTGCACCAAAATAGAGCCAGACTCACAGAACACAATACAGAGGAGCCGCGCCAAGAAACACTAAATAATGATTTCCTTTCCTCGCAGCCACAAATCATGGAAGGTGTGAAGCCTGTAAAGCTTGTTTTATTTAGGATGTAGCAAAATAAATCACAAGCTGCCCAGAACAATCTGCAACTAGCAATTATTCTCATTATTGATTTATGAAAGAGTCTTTTTTTAAACTAATCAACCTGGAGGTCACAAGTTGTTGTTATGCTAAAAAACATTTCTAGAATTTCCAGAAAGGGTAGTTTTCTGGTTTGAGCCTCAATTAGTCTGATTTTATGCAAAGCATCACCAATCTGAGCCGACTGCATCATGGTGCTAAATCCAACATGTATTTCAATGTTTCCAAACATCTACTACACCTGGATGGGCCGCCATGGTATGTTTATGGAAGTCAAACTATATCTGGCAACCCTTTTTAGCATTTTTATATATATATTAATCTGTCCAGGGGAAAAACGCCATCCGGAGAAACACAAAGAGGTATTACTTTTTTTTGGTATTATGTTAGAAGATGCATACATGGTGCATTATGACGTGATTAACATTAAAATGAAAATTCTTTCGCAAACCAGTTTAAAGGTGCACCAAGTGGACAGGGATTGCCACGTTTTCATCTATGGCCCCTTTCAGTGTCATTATGTTGCACTCTGGAGCAGCTTCTGAGTCAAGTGTGACACACAGTGGTAAAGCTATGTATATTCCCTATATTTAGAATATTTTCACCACTTTATTTTGCCACCAAACAGCCCTGTTTCAGTTAATACTCGTCAAATCTTTGCTCACTCCACAGCCACCAAACTCCATCGACAAAAGCAGTCATTTTACCTCAAAGAACACATGAGTTTCTGCTCTACTACTGCCTGACTGGTTAGTTTGTTTGTGTTCTTTTGTGCCTTTGGTGAATACGAGCTAACCATTTAAAACACCAAAATCACACAATAACACAATCAAACTAACTGATAGAGGAACTGTTAAAACCAGAAACTCCTGTGTTCTGTGAGGTAAAATAACTTTTTGTCAATGGAGTCTGGTGGCTTTAACGAGAGCTTAGATAACAGCTTCAGTTCTCCATTTAAAAGGCTTTCTGATGGCAAAGTGAAGCTGTTAAAATATTCTAAATACAGCATACAGCATACTGATATAAACAAATACATATACTGTAATTATTTGACATAGGGCTGTAACTAATGAGTGTTTTCATTAGAAATTAATCTGCAGATTGCTTTCTTGATCAATCTGTCTAGTATTTGGTTTATAAAACATCCGAAACCAGAAAGAAAGGCTCAAAATTATTCACTTTATTGTAACTGAAGACAAAGAAAAGCAGCTGAAACTATCAGATCTTAGAATAGTTGCAGATGAATTGTCATGAAGTATAAAGTACTTTGGAGGCTCACGTTTAAGAAACTGCAACTTTGGTCCCTTTGTTTGATAAAGTTCTGTTTAATAATTAATTTTCGAGTCACTATTTAAGCTCTAATACACATGTACTGCTCTGTAAGAAGTCCTAACTGAACTCAGTAACTCTTCACTTCAGACTCTCGTCTGTTTGAACTCTTTCAGATAAGACGTGTCATTGAAATTCAGCAGCTAGTCCTCGACTGTACACAAACACCCACTTATTTCTTTCTTTCTTTACAGAGGCTAAAAAAAAGTTTAAAAAAGTGGAAGTAAAACAAGGTGCACGTCAAACTTCGTCCAGTCAGCGTCTCGAGTTCCCCCTCCGGGTTGTGAGGTGCTGTGACACAGAACTAACAGAGCTCAGTGACTGATGGCCTCATGGGACAGGAAGCACGTTTCACTCGTTTAGTGCAAAAAACAAATTTTGAAGACGTACAGTGAGCTGTGTGCGTCAACCGAAGGAGGAGGAGGAGGTCACGTGCAGCTCAGAATGTTTAATTAGAGCTGAAATGTAACTACTTTCTGTTATTGCTTCATGCACCTTTACATTTTCTTTTATGTATTTTATGTGCTTTTTTTCAGTGAAGCATCAAAGCTTTATTAAAAACACATCTGCAGAGTGGTGAAAAATTGGTGCATAATCCACATAAAAAAGGTCTATTTTCATTCCAGTTAAAAAAGTTACTATATCGGCCGCCATATCGGTTACCACTGAATTTTCTCCTCTAAAATCAGTATCGGCATCAGTCTCAAATATCCCATATGATTCGGGCTCTACTTTGTACAGATTTAAAATGAAAAAGAATAAGCAAATTTTGCACCGATTTTAATTTACGTTTCAAACCACATCGCTTCTTTTATCGCATCACACCAACTTTTTTGGAATCAAGGTTGCATTAAGATTACTAAAAATATATTGGCCTGTGGTCAAGAAAAATCCTATTTTTTGTGGACTTAATGGACTTTTCCCCTCCTTTATGCTGTGGTATGAAAAGTATTGTTATTTTAAACCAATATTGTATCAAAGTTTTGACCTTAGTTGCAGCTGTCTGCCAACTTCTGTGCACACAAAGCTGATCACTTAACAGAAACTACAGCCACTCTCTGATATTATATTATTAACTGTAAAACCCTCAGGCTTGATGACAAATTAAAGCAGGACTTACACGTCAGTGTGTTTCTATAGAGCCGCCCGGCGTCCCGTGGCTCCTGTCAAATCAGAATTGAAAGCAGTGCTGCCTTTCAGTAGGAGGAACTGCACTTAACAACTTTAAAAACACGCTCAGGCTCCACTGTCCCTCTGCCCACTTGTTGTTGGTTACGGTGGCGCCACGGTTGAGTGACAGCTCACTGACTGCTTCCTGTCTGAGTCGCTCACTTTGACGAGAGCCATCTCTTTTGGTTTGACGGGTGCGGAGGTGTTTTGTTGTTGACTTGAAGTTAAAAAAACCCCGCCACAAACAAACAAAAGGGCAGCTGCACCGTGTCTGACCTCAACCGGAGAGAGAGCAGCAGCCCGCTCAGCTCGGAGCAAACAGCAAATAATGAAGATATCTCGGCGTGTTTCACAACAGCCTAAAGGACAAAATGTTCACTTCTTACCCTGCTGATGTTTCATGGAACAAACACTCAGAAGCGCCTTTTGTTCGAGAACAAAAGCCAACTGGAGAAAGAACAACAAGTGCACACACACACTCCAGTGTCAACACAAGCAGTTACAAGTCTGTGTTTCCGCCCTATCAGCTGTGGCTCTGCAGGGCGGTTTCCTCCGAGCGAAGTGACGAGGAGGGGAATTCCTGTAAGGCCCAGGAAGAGAGAGAGGGGGGGGGGGGGGGGGGAGAGAGGGGAGGGGAGGGCCTGCCCAAACAGAGCAGGCTGAGTGACGTCACTTAAACCGGCTTTGGCACCCTCCAGGGGATCCTTCTCTCTCGCTCGTTGTGTTTGTGTCAGAGGGGGAGGAATTTAATGCGCCCTGCCAACTGCTGGTTGCCCAACAGCTCACTCAACGGGTGAGGACTCTTCCAACTTCTCGTCCTACAGCTTGTCTTTCAATTCCTACTCCATAATGAGGCCGCAGCTGAAAGTTTCAGGTTGCTTTTAGTGTTTCTGATACAATCGAGTGTCCTTAAAGATTCCCCTTTAGACAGGTTTTAACCCTTCAGGATCCCATTGAAAAAAACATGGAAAAAGACATAAAATTACATATTCATGTTATTTTTCACTATTTTAAAATCTTAAAACTCCAGTCCAGATCATAACTACCAAATATTCTTTTTTTTTTTTGTAAAGGAATTAACCCTTTAAATGCCCGATTTGTTTACATACAGTCATGGAAAAAATTATTAGACCACCCTTGTTTTCGCCTTGCTTTCTTGTTCATTTTAATGCCTGGTACAACTAGAGGTACATTTGTGTGGACAAATATAATGATAACAACAAAAATAGCTCATAAGAGTTTAATTTAAGAGCTGATATCTAGCTATTTTCCATGGTTTTCTTGATAATGTTTTCGGTTATTATCAAATACTGCAGTTCTCCATAAAACAGCAGGAAAAAAAAACCCAGCGGGAACGAGGGAAATAGCACGTACAGTATTTGTCCCAAAGGGCAAACATGAGAAAATAGTTAAAACTGCTATTTTGAGTCCTAACTTTAGATTGAAAGTCTGATAGAACAGAATACATGATTTTATGCTCTAATTGCCGTGGGATAAAAGAAAAATTGTGGGTTTTAATGGAGATATTTTCGTCCTGAGGGGTCTGAGTGTCAGTTTCAGTTAATCAGTTAAAATGAATAGAACAAAAACTCTCCCCTGTCAGAAGTTATGCCTCAACAATCAAAATGATCCAATAATTAAAACATTAAAAAAATCATGAATGTCCCCAGTGATGCACAAACTCATAATCTAGTTTACTTTGGATCAGATCACTTATGTACCGTACATTCTACTTTATTTAATATTTTGTATCATATTTTAGCTGCTGCACTATTGAACAGTTTGGATTAAAACTTTACTTTTGTAAAAATGTAACCACCAAAATTACAAAATTAGTTTTCATTTGTAATATACATATTTCTTTTTCTTGTTGTGTGTAATCTTTTGGTTACTAAAGTTATATTTGATCAAATTTGATTTGATGTGAAGCACATGAGATGTCCTATATGAATAGTTTCCTGTGTTGTGCCTTAAAAACAGCAAACCACTGCTGTTCTTTATCTTTACTGAGGAAATCCGAGGAAAACGGAGACACCCAGCAGCAATATTGTTTTTAACTAAAAAAAAAAAAAAAGAGAGAAATTTAAAACTGTGTGTGGGCGCAAAACCAAGAGAAACTGCAGGATTTTTTAAGTCAACATTAACTGTGCCTCTCAGTTTTAGCTCTGGTGAACACCGACTGACTGATGGAGAGATGTTGACACTGACAGGCTGAGATAACGCTGCAGGGTCTCAGTCAGAAACAGCCTGCAGGTCACTGCGAGCTTTTAAAAAGAGCTGGGGTCGATATTTAAAGGAGGGGATTCACCCCGCTCGGGGCAGACGGGCTGACAGCAGACAAGCGTTACATAAACACGACCAGCCGGGCGTTAAATGACAGCAGCGTCTCTCTGAGTGGCACTCGCCTGTAACCTCACTGTACTGGGAGAAAAAAAGGAAGCTCCCCTCTGCTTTATTTTTGGATTAGTCAGTACGGGGAATTCTGCGGGTTTTACAGAAAAGAGGTTCAGAAAATCAGATAAATATTTACGCAGGAACAGAGACAACAAACAGCGTGACCAAGCAGTTTCTGCAGTGTCATTGGTGGGGTACAGAAGATAAACACTTCACAGGCAAAGAGTCCAGGATCAACATCATGCTCTGTAATTAGGCCGGCCAAAGCAACAGTGTAAAGTTGGTGTTGGCGAAAAATAAGCACTGAGTCACTGCGACGGCCTCTACTGTTCTTAAAAATGACCTAAGGAGGGATCACTGCACAAACCCTGCGAGTGTTTGTGGAGGACAGGCCGCCTCATCCCTGTGGGAACATCTGAGTTAATGACAGCTGAGCTGGTGATAATGCAACAGAGCCTGAATGAAGTAATCCAGCTAGTAACCTCTAATACTCTGCCCTGTGTGTGTGTACGTGTGTGTGTGTGTGCCGGCCGGGTGTCCATTAGGTTAAAGATGTCCGCAAACACACACATAATCACACACAATCCTTCGCAGTCAGTCAGCATGAAAATACTCATGAATTGAGTCGTCCTTGTTGCCAAAAACTGTTTCTATCCTCTCTGCATACAACCAGACGCCCACGCTGACCCCTTCATACTCTGAATACCAAACTGAAACCAATCCAAAACCACACGGGGAAGAAACGATGAATAACAATCGCAGAGTTCGACTGAAAGCTCCCATCATAATCTTCTTTTCACTTGGCTTCGTCTCAAAACTTTCATGCGTATAGTCGCCATCCCCATTCAGCCGCACACAAAGGCCACATTCAGACGTTCTTTTGTTTATGTGAAATGAGCTGATTTTATGGCAAAAAAGGCTTCAAATTTTTTATCAGAAGCAAAATGTCAAACGGCAGCCTGAAACAAGCGAGGTCACGAAGTTCATCTACTCAAGTATCCATTTATTGTAGTAGAAGTAGACGAGAAGTAGGGTGAACTCAAAAATGTCTTTTGTGCAGTAAAACACGATTAAAGTACCATCAATTACACAAAAAGTTGAATTGATGCTATTCAGATTGAACTATTTAAATCTGTACCATCTCTGCTTACCACTGCTCTTGACCTCTCCTCCCTGCTCTGTGTAAATAGTCTTCAATTCAGTCGATGTTTGACTGATATTTTGTTGTATGAATGTTTCTCTCAGCTGAGTAATTTATGGCTTCAGAGTTGCACTGAGGAGAGCAGAATTTAATGTTTTTCACAGAATGTGGTTCAGGCGGACAGCTTATTTTTTGGAACATTCTTAATGAGCATTTTTAATAGAATTACATTTTGATGAAATATCAGTAAATAGTCCTCCTCTTGGCTTGATTTGGTTACTTCTTCTGATCAAAGCATTCATCACACATGATTCATTCAATGACCATCACAAAGTTAAATATTCAAGGATAAAGCGCTCAATTCATAATTACTGTCTTTGATAAATGGTGTAATTTTGGTGATATTTTTTTAAATAAAGCATACTTTTCAAACCTGCCAGGGGTTCAGAGAGCTGAACTTTGACTCCACTACATTTCTCTGACAGCTTTCAAATTAAGATAACAAAACAGAAAACAAGACACAAAACAAAAGTTTATAAATACACTGTTTTGTTAAAGATTAAAGCAGTGTAAGGCTCATTGTCACATTTTAATATTTTTTATTTAATATTAATTATATAAATATTATTTTTTATTTATTATTACTACTTTAAAAAAATAATATATATATATATAAACAAAATCAAAGTTTATTTTTATTTTATTATTTTATTATTATTTCTGTTAAAACTACCAGAATCCACTATATATTTTACAAAAAAATTAAATTAAAGAATATTCCCGCCAACATGAAAATCTCTAACTGACCCCTAGTTTGGGAACTACTGGACTAAACTGTATATAAAATTATTAAAAACGATCATAAGGTCACCCTAAATTAAATATATCGGTCCCAAGTGTATTGATACTTTTACTCATGATATTTTAAGTACATTTCACTGATATTTCTACCTTTTACTTGTAATGGAGTACTTTTACATGAAAGTATTGTTACTTTTACTTAAAGGATCTTGCATACTTCCTCCACTGTTGATGAAATTCCAGAGAAGCCTGAACACGACCGCGTACCGTCAGAGACACACTGACGCAACCGCGAGTCCAATCAGAGGAATCTAACACAATTCCGGGCAATAAGTTTCATCCGGTTGACAGATGTTGCTCTCGTATCTCAGAATCTAATCACAGCGCCATCCTCGCTACGGGAGGAGAGACTATTACAGCCGCCGAGCCTTCTAGGAAAAGAGACAACTCTTAATTAGATCTGGAGCTTATGAGGCTGAGAGCAGCGAGAGGCAGCGGCTGTAACAAAAGGCAGTGAGCCTATACAGGAAATAAGGATCTAAAAGGTACGTGAGGTCATTGATCATGTTACAAAACAGCAGTGGGATCCTGCTGAGGATCAGCTTCTGTATCTTGGCTGACGTTCACCTATTCTCTTCCCTCCTCCTTTCTGCCGTTTCGATTGCAAAACAACCACCAGCCTCTCCTCCATCCGCTGCCTCCCACTGCTCACCCCCTCAGGGAGGAGCTGAGAACTTAATGAGGGCTGTTGTGATTGCTGAGAGTGTATGTGAAGTGTTGTACATGGAAACATGTTAACACCATGATATCCATTATGAATTAATTTAAACAAATGGCATTATTGTCTTGTACTGACTGTAGAATAAAAACATGATTCCTATGTCAGGCTGTACCCAGTTTAGAGCTGAAATTATTAATCAATTATTCCGATAGGATAATACCAACGTGCCTTAAACCTGCATTCTTTCTAATGGCCAGCAGGGGGAGACTCTACTGGTTGCAAAAAGAAGTTGATTGTACTAAGTCGATAAGAAAATGATACCACTTCTCACATGATTTGTATACCTCAGTAAACATTCTCATAATGAATGTATGGCCTCAATTATTAGTTTCAAGTCTTTTTCAACACAGCATGATGGTGATTTAGTAAGTTATGATCCCGTGTAGAGTAAAATAGCTGAAAAGCAGGGTATGCTTTAGGGTGTGAGCTGTAGGGCTGCCTTATGATTGAGTTGTTGTTGTTGTTGTTGTTGTTGTTGTGTTTGCAGTGTGTTGTTGTTGTTGTAGTGTGTTGTTGTTGCAGTTTGTTTATGTTGCAGTGTAGTGTTGCAGTGTGTTGCTGCAGTGTTGTTGCAGTGTGTTGTTTTAGTGTATTGATACAGTGTGTTGTTACAGTGTGTAGTTACAGTCTGTTGTTGTTGCAGTGTGTTGCTGCAGTGTGTTGCTGCAGTGTGTTGTTGCAGTGTGTTGTTGCAGTGTGTAGTTGCAGTCTGTTGTTGCAGTGTCTTGTTACAGTGTGTTGTTGTAGTGTGTTACAGTGTGTTGCTACAGTGCGTCTTTGCAGTGTGTTGCTACAGTGTGCTGTTGCAGTGTGTTGTTACAGTGTGTTACAGTGTGTTGCTACAGTGTGCTGTTGCAGTGTGGTGTTTCAGTGTAGTCGCAGTGTGTAGCTGCAGTGTGCAGTTGCAGTGTGCAGTTGCAGTTTGTTGTTGCTACAGTGTGCAGTTGCAGTGTAGCCGCAGTGTGTTGTTGCAGTGTGTTGTTGTTGCAGTGTGTAGCTGCAGTGTGTAGCTGCAGTGTGCAGTCAGCTGCCTGCAGAGACCGGTGGCCGGCCCTGCAGACTCCCACAGGGCTTTCCTGCAGCTGCTCTGAGGCTCTCTGGTTTCTCTCTCTGTGGATGCCGCCAGACAACCATCTGCTTTTATAGCTCATTTAGCACATACGCGCTCTCGTATATACATGGCTGGTACTGCATGTAAACACAGAGGGACATGTCTCGACGGTGGCCACAACAGACAGCCGTGTGTAAGTCAACCAGTGAAGCGTTAACACCAGAGTCAGAAATTAACCTTGTGGGGCATTCAACCTGTGAAAAACCAACCAAAACATCGAATTTCCACTGAAACGCATCACTTAGAACCATTTCTTTTTACAGAAATAAGCCTGTACGGTGGTCAAAAACTGTGCATGAGCCATTTAAATATCACCATTTTACCAGCCAGAGTGAAATGTGCACTCTAACTCTCCAATCTGTCTGCCGATTAACATATTGGGGCTGCAGCTAATTATTATGGTCATTATCTTGATTAAACAATTCATTGTTTGGTCTATAAAATGTAACAAAATGCTGAAAAACAGCTTTTAAAATGTCCTAAATCTCAAATAATCGCTCCAAATAACCAAATCAGGTTGGAATCTGGGAATTAACAGGAGGTAAAAGCAGCTCTTGACCTTTCATATAGTTGTGATGGATACTGCCGCAGCTTCTTCCTCTGTGGTGTTATTGTTGCCACCCACCTCCACGCCATTCACTGCTGTTACTCTGCGCTTTCCTCTGCCATCAGCAGTAGGCAGGAGGTAACGTTACATAACCACAGCGAGCACGAGAGACATGGCGTTCCCTGCCCTGTCTTTTTTCAATGTCCCTCCTCCTCCTCCTCCTCCTCTAAATCCTCAATTTCCCCACCTTGTCTTCCCGTTCTCCTCCCTCCTCTCTGCCTCTTCCCATCACCATCACCATCACCTTCTTTTATTCCCATTTTTTCTCCTTCCTGCGTCCACTGCCCACTCCCCTCTCCTGTTTTTATCACATCAGAGTTTAAAAACAGTATGAGGACGAGGTAACCAACAACATGTCTGTGTCTCATTAAAGCAGACTGCTCTACTCACATGTTTCCCATCTACTCAAGCACAAAAATACCAATGCCAGTCCCAATTAGGGCTGCAACTGACCATCATTCGCATTATCGATTGATCATTTAGCCAATGAAACGCCAATCACAATATTCCAGAGACCAAAATAATCTCTTCAAACCTCTCTTTTGTTTGACCAACAGTCCAAACCCCAAAGATGTTCAGTTTATCAGAAGCCAAGACAAACAAAAGCAACAAATTCTCACATTCGAGAAGCTGGAATCATCAATTTTATTTCCGCCAAGGAGGCTATTGGGTTTGTTTGTTTCTCAGCAGGATTTCAGAGAAACTACCGGCCTGATTTTCATGAAATTTGGTAGAAGGGTGTAGCATGGGGGAACGCAGAAACTATAAAAGTCTGGAGAAGATCCCAATCAAAAGGGTTTATACACCAAGTATTTTTCACTATCATTAACAATGTAAGATTCGGCAGTGCACTGGTGAAAGGTTTGCATTCTCCTAGTGCCATTTTTTTAGCGCTTTTCCTAAATGATTAATCGATTATTTAAAATAGTTGCAGCTCTACTAAAAAAATCATTTTCTCCAAGCTAATTGTCAAGTTTCCATCCAAGTAGCAGAATTTTAACCAAATTTCATCAAAATCTCCAAAAATCAAATGAGAATTTTGTTTCTATTCGATACTGTGAATATTGGGGAGTTGGTTGTGCCGATTGTCCAGTTGGGTACCATTTATGAAGAAGAAGAAGAAGGTGAAGTAAATGTGGAAAATGTAAGGGAAATATGTTTTTTGTGTATTCATCTGATGTTATGGTCTCTTCAGTGGACGTTCCAGTCATATGCTTCATGTACGTTGTGACGTCTTTGTTGCCATTTAACTTTTGTTTTTAGTCCACACATCACATTTTACACCTCAGGCACAACGTATAAACTTTTTTTTTTTTTGCTTCTGTGTTTCCCCTCAACACAGGTGAGGATTAACGGAGACAAAGTATAAATGGGACAGAAACAGGAAATCATGCAACACTGGAGGATTAAAGGAGGCCGCTGCTAAGGTGGATGTTTCCAGGAGAGCTAATAAGATGACGCATTTAAAAGAGCGTAATGAAATTAAGCAGAATTTAACAAAGGAAATGAATTAACAGAGAGATGTTTACAAATAAATACAGTCAGACATGTGTGCCACAGGGCTCATAACTGTCCTCACTGAGCTTCTTCAACATCTATTCTGACATGGAGTCGTCCGGCAGCAGCTGAGAGAGCCTGATGATCTCACGGCGCGCTGAAGAAGAAGAAGAAGTCAGAAGTGTCTAAGTTCAGCTCTGCTCTATCTCTGGACGGAGCTGTTGCATAACAGCAGCAGCTCATCCACAGGCTTATCCTGTCCTCCTGCTGTACGTCAGCTGCTGCAGCCTGGACGAGGACGAGGAGGACGAGCACGCCGCCGCAGACAAGCGCTTGTTAGTGTCGGGGGTGGGGGTTTGAGGGGGCGCGCCAGACACTGTTGTTAGAAAAAAAGATGAAGAAATGTTCTGCCTGTAATACTGTAATAATCATGTATAAATAACTCATGTGTTCTTCATGACATGTAGATTCTTTCTATTGGATTTAAAGTGTAAAATAAGTACAGCTCAAACAATGAATTGATGTATTCATTAGCGGACCACCTGAAAATAAAATATGCAACTTTTTGTAAACGTTTGAAGCAAAAATGCCAGATATTTCATGGCTGAAACTTCATAAATGGGAAGATTTTGTGCTTTTTGCTCGTCTTACATTATGATAAACTGAATAGATCTATAAATGTCTTTAGTATTGTTTTGTGTAAACACACAGAGTGAATATTTTTGGTTTTCGGACTGTTGGTTGTACAAAAAAACAATCTAAAAGATGTGGGCTTCAGGAGACTGTGATTGAGAGTTTTTAGTATTTTTTGACTTCATATATGCTATTTTTCATTACTAAAGAAAATCAACTGGCAGATTAATGGATAAGGAGAACAACAGTTAGTTTTATCCCTAAAAATAAGTGAAAAATTGTGAATCGTGATCAGGCTAAATGGATTTCCCCATCACAGAGGGGTCAACCCCTCATGAAACAGCACTAACAACAGAGAAGCAGCAAAGGGAACAACTCCCAACTTTGGGAGACATGAAATGATGTAATGACACAAAAGAAAGAGAAAGAGAAAGAGAGGAGGAAGGTATCGTCATACAATGAATCTGAGCCCACACAGAAACAAAAAGCCTGCATCGAGGAATTAAACACAAACTGATCAGCACAAAGACGAGCTCTCGCAGCAAAATACCTGTTCGAAAGAAGAAGTGAGCCAAAGAAAGTCGACACTTTCTCAGAGAGTCGTGGCTGCTGCTGCCGGCTGCTTTTCCCTCCCGGAGTCAGTTGTGCTTACGGGGGAACACCTGACATTCCCGACCCAGACAGACACTTTCCCAGCCAATAGCCGCTGACATTCCTGTGCCTCTCCCGGAGAAAAAGGAAAAAAAGAAAAGCAAAAGAAAATGCCACTGCAGAGCGGAGAGAGCCGAGCGTCTGGCCGCCGTCTGTCCTCACACACTAACACACAGCTGTGTCGCTGTGCTTTCACTTCTCACTTCTGCCTGGTTTCTCCACTGTCAGTGTAGCAACCACGCTTCTTCCTTCTCCCTGCCTGCCTGCCTGCCTTTGTGTTCCTTCTCCTCTCCTCTCCTCTCCTCTCCTCCCTCCTTGCTTTTTTTCTTAAAGTCCTTACTCTAAATCAGGGAAAGCCCTCCCTGCCTGCCTGCAGGAGCGCTGACTTCCCCGAGCAGCAGCGGCGCTCTCTCCTATAAAAAAGCAAAACAAAGCAGAATGCAGGCTGTAAAAACGGCACTAATTCCTCTGTAACTCTCACACACACTGTCAACATGAGATTAGCAGCTAACCTACTTGTGGCGCACAACCTCCCACGCCCCCGCGGAGGCTATAAATACTCCTCTATCCGTCCTGTGCATTGATCCTATCGACGCAGGGCGAGCGCCGGGGACAGCCGCGACTAATGAAGGCACTAATAGGACGAAGGTGTGTGATGTACAGGGTTAACCTGCACCTGAACGCACCACCTCCTCCACAACAACAACAACAGGCTGCTGAGCACGGCTGCAAATCATGATTATGTTGAGGAATTATTAACATGCAGATTACTTTTATAATTTATCAATTAATTTTCAAATCTAATCTTGTCCAAGACAGCAACTGTTCGCAATTGGGAAGCTGGAATTAGCAAATATTTGCCATTTAAGCTTGAAAAATACCTTTCATCAATTATGCAATGGACAGATAATTAATGACACATAATTTAATAATTAATGAATCACTAACCAACTAATAGTTTACACTCTAACTTACACACTTGTATACCTTGTATACCTGTATCTTATTCCTTATATATTGATGCAAAACTCCAGTCAATCCAGTAACATCATAATAATAATAATAGTAGTTATAAACAACCAAAAAAAGTATAAAAATGGCAACTTTGGTACAGATGCCAGAGACCAGTTCCCACAGGAGGGGCTCTTCACCATCATGTGACTTATGTTGTGAATATGAAGTTTAAAAAGTATCTACTTTGTGGAAACATGAGATATGACTAGAAGGCTGTATGCAAGTTATGTAACACAAGTTATAAACAGCGGCCTCCTGGAGAGTCCCGAGTTTGTTTGACCCATCGATCCAATCCGACATCCTCCAGGACTAAAAAATTCTGGGTCAAACCCAGGTTCAGGGCTTGTGGACTTGATCTTTCTGTGGTTTGTTTATTTACTACTCACGCAGAAGGAATAATGACCCAAATATTAGCTCATACAACCGAGCTAGTTGACCTCATACACAGGTGGTGGATTCTTTTTAAACACCATTGAGTTATTATTCAGGTCCTTCCTATTATGCAGGTGAAAAAGCAGTGAGCATCTTTACTTTGACCCCTAAAAACAAAATTACACTTGGTAATGGGCTCATTTATGCTCGATTCTTTCCACACTTAGAAGTGGAACAAAACGGAGCAGTACCACTAGAAATCCTGTGGGCAGTGCAGTGTATAGTCCAGGCAAGACACGACGATAAGACAAAAAGAAGAAAGCTTAAGGACAGAACTTAAAAACTTAAAATATTCTCCAACCTCACAGATCATCGGTATCTACAACGCTGCCTCCGCTACGTCTTTTTTTCACCTCCTCCACTGTCGCCATATTTGTTGTTGTCGGAAACTTTTATGACTCTGAGCTGAGCTGTCCTCTATTGGATATACCGCTCAAAATCCCCAACATTGTAAGGGACGCGTGGAAGTTTGTGGGCAGTGACGTATCTATTTTTTACATAATAGTAGGAAAAATTTGGTTTCATAGTGACTAAAATTCAAACATTGTTAAGGCGTCAAAATAACCTCACATTGGTAAGGCTGAATAAAAGCCCAAAAGAAATGATATAAAATAACACTAAATCTGACAAAAATAACCCAATTTTGGGGTGTGATTTGGGCTTTTTTTTAGCACACGGATTTTGGTAAACTTTGACACTCTTTATACTACATCACCCAACTGTCTCTGTGCTATAACGTAACAAATTATACTGAATAACTTTTGTGTAGGTAAAAGAACAAACAGTGAATGAGAACAGACTGTTCATATGAGCGGTACAGCTGAAGATACATGTTGTCGATGCTCCTTATAAAAACACACATTAGACATCTGCACACATGCACTGCTGGGACTCACTCTTAGTCATGCTGTGCACATAAAAAAACATTAAAAAAATTGCGGTTATAAACAATGCCAGGATTTCATTTTATAAGGCACACCTGAACCTGAGACTGAGTCACACATTTACGCCCTGCAGGTTCCCACACACACACACACACACACACACAAGTTCGAACTCTCACACACAGTTGTACATGGCGGCGGCGGCTCCCTTATTTTCTTATTTTATTTTAAATGTGTTTGGGAGTAGCCGGCAGCTCTGCTTAGCGCTTTGACAGAAAACATCCAGAATGCAAAGAACTAAAAATATCACCAGAGGATTTTAAAACCGCTCTTCTTCTTCTGTGTTCGAGGAGGGAAGTCGCAGCTCAGAATTCCCCAGAGTCCCCCCCCCCCGTGAGGCATCGGGAGCTCAGAAACCCCCCCTCCCAACATCTTTCCCCATGGCAACAGCGGCTAAAGGAAGAGACGGCCCGTGTTACGCAAGAGGATGAAGCTTTGCCAGCAGGCAGGCACCCCTTCCTCCTCCTCCTCCTCCTTCCCCTCCTGCCTCTTACACATATTTTCACAGCCTCCCTATTAACCCTCTTTACATTTGCCCCCCCATAACCTGCCATCATTCCCTCTCTCTTTCACGCTCCCTTTCACACCCTTAACTCTGGCGCTCTGCCATCTTCCCCCTTTCCCGTCCTCGACTGCTGCTGCTTTGCCCCCTTCTCATGTCCCCCTCTCACACTCTCCTCCAGTCTGTTTCGGAGGCATTTATCTTTGTCCACGGCTGCAGAAACTCTGCGATGCTGCTGCTGCACGGCTGACCGCCTTTCCATTTTAAAAAGAAGAAGAAGAAGAAGAAGCAGCAGCTATTTTTTAGTCAACTGACCCGATGGCTTGATGGAGGCTCAATGTGACCGGCTGACCCTGCTGAGGGGAGCAGAGCACGAGTTTCCCATCGTAAAGCCTTCGTCACATCATCAGGGTTTCTGCAGAGTTCACAGAGTTCAAGACTTCTGACATCTCTTTAATACCACAGAGGATAACATGCAACCATGAACATACTGGACAAAATATTTAATTAAGATGGATGATATAACCTAGAATTATTTATTATATCACATTTTTCCAGCATTCTATCTTTATAATTCTTCTTTTATAATGTTGTGTATCAGTTTTACTTTATAAATCTTAAGTTGTGTTATATTTCTATGTCCAGGACCCCAGGGAGACACCTATATGTTGTATAACAGGGTTTTCCCAACTATTATAACTAAGTCTTAGCTGCTGCCAATTGAATGTAAAATCATTGTGGAATAAACTTTTTCCAGATCTAATAGTTGTTCTTCTTCTTTTGCAAGATTTATTTCAGTATTAGTAGTACAGGGTGTTGTTTATTTATTATCTGCTCTTCAGTAGCATTTTCAACTTTATTTTTACACATATTGGTTAAAAAAAAATGCCAAATTGTGTATTTTTTTAAAAAAACCATAAAATGTTCTTGGGGGAGGACCCACACATACGAATATGTGCGATAAGTCTTCAAGTTTTCTATGGAAAACACTGTATAATAGTAATTATTGATGGTATAATCAAATGAATGGATAAGCAGCATAAAATTGATGAATAGTTTAAGAAATTAATTATGACTCATTCATTAAAGGTTAATTTAGGTTTTGCTAAATTGACATATGTCCATAATAACATGATGATCTTCTTTCTGTAGTTAACTGTTGTGACTGATCTCCACACAAAAAACGACTGCAAACTGATTCCAAATGGTTCGATCCATCAGAACTGTCTCCCTTTAAGATCATCAATTCCTTGTGTCAATGTTAAGATGTTTTTCTGACAGTTGGACATTTCAAAACAGTTCAACAACAAACTCATGCGTCTATGCTGCGACAACAAGGAGTCATGCTGGAGAGAAGAAACGGTCAAAAGCCCGGCTTCTTTTCACCAAGAGAGACAACAACAGTGCTCCAGTTAAATGGTCATTTTAAGAAGGGGTGAAACATTTTTCTATTCTACATGGGCCATGTATTTCACACTCTACACACAAGTGCTACTGCTTCCAAATAGAGCGCAGTACTGCAGTTTCTGAGGGTAAATATCCTGTTATAATAACATTAGCACCACACAGGTTTAACACATTTATCTTTGACTAAGAAAACCCTAATTAAAAACAAATGCTGTAGAATTCTCTCATTCCATCAATTTTAGATGATGACAGAGAGACAGTTGCTGTGTGTTTAATAGTCAACAAGTTTGTGAGAAAAGTAATGATTGTTTACCTAAATGCCAAACTGTAAAAAAAACAAGTCCTGGACTCAAATACATCATCGTCAGAGTCTTGTGATTTAAGAGCTTGCTCCACATAAAAATTTGTCTTTCATCAGACACATGCCCTTTACGTGCCAGTCCATAAAATGTGATTTAATTTAAATCACAACAGTTTTCCCTGAAATGTTACGAGTAGGGATGGGCGTTTGGAAGAAACCTGCCAACTCGAGCATCTATAATGTTAACGATCAATTAATGGATTAATCACTGCATGCATACTTGGGCAAAATAAAATATATAAACAGTAGTATGCAAAAGCCTGTTTTGATAACGGACACTTTTATTTTGAAAGGACGAAAAGAGACTTCCTTTCGATCGTAAAATTAACTCAAGTGAGATTAAAGTGTAAAGATAACGTCAAGGAGTTCAATGCTTTAACCTTCGAAGAGGCATTTTACAGTAATCATATTTAAATGGGTTTTGTGTTTAAATAAGTTTTGGATTAAATTAAACCTAGTAATTCATGTTAGCAAAGTTTGATACAGTAAGCTAGTTTTGCTCAAATGAATACTCTTGTATTTCTGTGTGTTTTATAATTGTTATTGCAACTTTCAGTTTGCAAACTGTAGCTTTATCCAACTTATTTCTCAGCTCATTGGCTTACACTCGGCCGTGTTTCAGTTAAGTGGGTACTGATACGCATATAGATATGAAATTAAAAATTTAAAAAAATTACACAAATCGATTAAAAATACCATGCGATCAACCAAATTTTTAACGACCATTAATAGATCATCGATTAATCATTCCCATCCATAGTTACGAGGTCTTGGGGCAGGAAATTGGCGGTACAGATTCCCCTGAATCCCATTCACACATGACACATTCAGTGATAGTTAACATTTCCTCTTAATGTTAACAGAAAACCTTCACAACACATTTGCTGTTGCATCAACTCGTAACACCTGACTTCCACCCATCACTGCTGTCTACAACCTCCTGACCTCTCTCTATAAATATAAGTGTGCGTATGTCTTTAAAATATTGAGCCGACCTCGCTGACCCCGCTCAACCTCCCGATGACTCACACACACAATCTTTCTGCATCGACCTGCTGAAGTCCATGCAGGGTCCTGTTCAGCCAAGGACAAACTCCTCACCCCTCCCCGACTCTGACAGACACTTCAGGGCAGACCCTTCCTCCCACTCTTCCTCCTCCTCCGCATCCTCGCTCAGTCAATACCTCACAAACACACAAACCACACAGATAAAACAACGCGCTTCCTGAGGAAACAACATACAGACTTTATGAATGAACAGGCTTCTGGATTCGAAGGCGAGCCCCTGGTATTTTTTAAGAGGCCCTACAGAGGGAAGTTGTTTGCTGACATGCGAAGGGTCCACTGATTCCAGTTAAACGCCCACAGTCTGCAGTAACATCGCTCTCAGCTCCATTATTCAGCATCCTGCTTTCTGCTGACGGACCGCTGAAGCCTGATTGAGTCCACAGACTGTGAGCGAACGTTTACATGGATCTATGTGTACGACACAAACAGAGAAAGGCCGGCCAAAGCAGAAAATGAACCAGAAACTGGCATAAAACTTGTAACTAAACTCATAATCTCTTATTTATTCTTTGACCAGATTTCCTTGCAAATTCTGTCAATTTAGGTCAAATTTTATACATCAGGACAAGATTCTGAGACATTTTGACCCTTTTTGTTAAATGACAGAAGCAGTTTTTTGTTGATTTTTCCCAAATAGTTTGTTACTTAAAACTATCAATTGATTAATTAATTAGTCTATTTGGGTATTTGTTTACTTATTAAGTCATTTGTAAAGAAAAAATGAGTCTTACATGACCTGGGTCAAGCTTCTCAAATGTGAATATCTGAGTCTTTTCTTTTCTAAAATTGATTATATTTGAGTTGTGAACTGTTGGTCAGACAAAATCAAACATTTGAAGAAAAACTATGAGTATTAAATGACAGTGTTAAAGGCAAAACACTCAACTGATTAATACATTTTAAAAAATGTTTGACAGTCTGTTTGAACCAGGACGATTTTCCCCATGTTTTTGTGTTTAAGTGAGTAATGGGGTGAACAATGGTTTGTGTTTGCACATTTCAAAACTGTGCCAATAAAATACTGAGCTACACTTTGTGGTGCTTTCATAGACTACCTTAGTTGAATACAGAAAGGCTAAAGTTGTGCTACAAATGGATGCAAACACTCTGGCCCATTCACTGCATTTTAGACCAGGACGATTACTGCCAGACAAAGAGGAGAAGAAATTCAACATTTAAGCAAATTTGACTCAAGAAAAAAGCTTGAAGGGGAAGCGTCCCTGCTGCAGTCAGAGCCGAGATCATGTTACAAGCTTAATTTATTTCTTTGACCTGCATCAGTACACATGAATGCATAACCAATCACCACAATAAGCCGGCAGTAGGTCAAAAGTTCAACTCATTCATGACTCATTTTAAAATATCGATACAGATAAATGGCCTCAGGCCTTTACACTGCTGCAGCACTCTCACTCAATACTGGACCACTTTAAAAACCGCTGTTCCCATTGGTCACTTAGACACAAATATATGTGAGAATAGAGGCAGGTTGAAAAATGCCAAAAGCAGACTTACTCAAAACAGACAGAGCTGGAGTTACGACATTATTAGTTTAGCTTTGCATAAAGCATAGCTGCACAAAGGGCCCTGAGGAATATTTTGTGCAAGCCATGTACATGGAATTAAATGCATGTATCATATTTTAATCTTTCATTGTCCATTTTAATACTTCCACTTTCAATAATTTACCTCAGCTACTGAAACAAACTGCACCCTCCTGACAAACATCTGTCAAGTTTGTAATGACTCCTTGTAGAAAACTAGTCAATTAATCAATCTGGTTATTAGAAATTAATTAAAATAAACCAGCAACTATTTCTATGGTTGATTTAAACTAAATATCTTTGGACTTAATCAGAATATAATCAGAGGATACATTGAGAATGAGAATAATCTTCAATTACAATTGCAAGAGACAATAAAACGTTTTTCAATGATTAATAGGAATTAGTGCATTAACAATTAGTCAATTAATCAATCTGGTTATTCGAAAATTAGTTAAAATAAATGAAAAACTATTCTTATAATTGATTTAAGCCCATTTTCAAGCAAAATCACCTTAGATAGTTTTATATTTTCTTTCTTTACTTCATAATAAATGCAATAATATGGGTTTTTTGACTGCTGGATGGACAGAACATAAGATTTGATTCTGCTAAATATTTTTTGCATTTGTAACTCTAAGCATATTTTCATGCCAATTATTGCATACTTTTATGTAGGTTAAAGGCATACTATTCAGGAATTGTCGCTTCCTGTAAAACAAACTGTGCCCTCCTAACAAGTATTGCTGTTAGGTGAAGTTAAAAAAGCAATTTTGGACAACAACTTGCAATAGAATTTTTTTCCAATCAAAAGCTGGCTCTCTGAATTGGCACAAAAACTTTGAGCAGCCCTGAAGACTGAAGCAGGGGGAAACCGCCTGCCTTGTTCTGTCCAATGTGAAAAAAACTGCCTACAAACATTAACAAACACTTTTCTTGTTTGTGAAGCAGACAAGATGTTTTTGCAGGCGCACCATCAGAAACTATTGTCTCAGCACTGTTGTATCAACATCCTTCACTGCACACCACAAAGGGCTTGCTGCAATTTTCTCTAATCATTTCAAATTGTTTGTTTTGCTGCTAGATGCACAGCGCTTCTTCAAGTCTCCCCTCTGAGCTTCTCCACAGATCACTAAGTGTTTAAAGGGGAGGAGGACAGAAAAAAAGTAAATGCTTGAGAGAAGCAGCGAGGCGACAGTGATGATTCCTGCTGCAGCAGAGAAGAGTTGTGTGCAGATTTTTAAAGAAAGCAGATTGACATGTCTCCTGACAGTGAGCTGCTTCAGTTTTAAGGAAAGCAACAGTTTAATGTTAGTCAGCCCCCACCCAACCGCCTCATGCATGTGACCCCACACAGCTGTGCTCTGATTGGCCGCTGCGCTGCAGTGATGATGGCAGACGTCCCACGCAGCAGAGAAACAGCAAGTGTCACTGTTGATAAATACAGCCCACATCCTGACCTTAAGGAAACCACACGGCTAACCTCTGCCTCCTCACCCATCTGCCCACCTGCACTCAACATCTGGTGCACGCAGCTGCAGAGGACTCCTGAAGGTCCGCTGAAGGCTGACAAACTGAAATTATGATTTTAAATTCTGCATAAAGGGTGCAATCAGTGAGGAACATACACCAGGTTAACGTCCCGAACGCCGTGAGCAGAATTAAGACGCTGACATTGAATTAATTATGAGCCATAATATCGCTCAGCAAGCTGCTCCTGTTAATGCTAATAGCAGAGCAGTTTCATGAACGTATATAAGGAGAATCAGAGTCAGCAGAGTCTCCTGACGGCCTTATGAATCAATGCATGATGCTGCTGCGCCGCCTGACTGACTGGACCAGACTGGAAAAAAGGATGACGAGCACAGAGAGCAGAGAGGGGGATTCACAGAGGAGGCTTTTTGAACCAGCGAGGAATGTCTGAATGTACCTCCGGGCCTGTCACTCACAGGACAGGAAGGGGAACACCACATCTGAGCTGACATCCACACATTCAGCCGCTTTCTCCGTCAAACCTGAAACCTCAGCACCCCACGCTCTGCCAGGTACTCAGGTTCAACTGACAGGACTGTTGACCTCTCCTGCTCTTCTTTTTACCCTCAAACCTTACTGACAGCTCCACTTTGGATTCAGACGCAGAAAACATCACAACGGTGGCGTCATCACAGTGTTCATGCGATATTTTCTTTCGTTTAGACATTTTTTTTTTAACATTTATAAGACGTTTTTACACTTGGTTTACGTATAAAAGTCACCCAGTCACCTGAACCACAGAATCTGTATCTGATTGTGCAATGTGACCACCGCTGTTTTAAACTCTTAAAAACCACTTGGTTAAGGTAAGGCACGAAAACCACATGGCTAAAGTGAATATCAAGCAAGTCCTGGGTCAGTTGGAGTCGGACTGTCATCGTCAGCTGCTTGCACTTGTGTGTTTTGCACCGAAAAATAAACAAACAAAAGGATGTAATGGATGAGAAGACTGATCCAGCATGACTTATTTACATTTTGCACAGGGAGCTGGAAGTAAAGTTTTTTCGCTTTTCGTCCACCTGGCAAAACGTTCAAAATTTATAGCAGCTCAGATGTTGTATGTAAAGAGTTCTGCTAGATATAAAGAGGGAGAGCTGGTCAGATTATTACTGTGGCTCTATAAGGGTTTTATAGTGAAAAAGAATCCCATGAAAACTTGCCAGAGCACACAGAGACCTCTTCAGATATCTCGTTTTATTCGACCACAAGTCCAAAACCCAAATATATTAGTCTTAAAATGATATAAAACAAAGAAAAGCAGCAAATCTGCACATTAAAGAAGCTGGAAATTGATAATTTGGGGCTTTTTTTTCACTATATTGGCTTGAAAAATGACTGCAAACCATGAATCGATTATCAAAAAAGACCAAATGTCTCTGACATGATATAAGAAGCATCTCCTCAAGTTAAAATTGGCTCGACAGATTTATTAAACAAATTTTGAGTGATGCATACATATTATAAGGCCTGACCGATAACATTGTTATATAAAAAGTACTTATTCAGACATGAGACTACCTGTTAAATTCAGACATAACATTAAACATAACAAGCTGTATGTCTTTACGCACTTTTATCCAACATTACAATAGTCCCAATTTTCCCTCCTTCATTTGCTGTGTTTCTGTATCAGGAGTTCTTTTACCAGTTTTCTGTTTTTTTCTTTTTTTCTCCCCAGAATCTTCTTCTGCCCTCCTTTATCTTTTTTCGCCCCTCTCTGCACATTCGTAGGAGGTTCCAGCAGTCGGACACGAGGAACAGCACCTGCAGACCGAGACTCATGCTGCTCTGTTTCCCTGGCAACCCCTACATCGGGCTTTGCGTGTGCAAACCATTAAGCAATGCCAGCTCTGCATACACACACACACGCAGCTGCACACGCACACTCACAGAAAGGCGCCCCCACATAACATCCCTTTTAAGGGTTTCCGGCTTGCAGGCATTTTTAAATTAGAGTTTTCCAAAGGTTTTTTTCCTTATTTTATTTTTTTTAACTCCTGCAGCTTAACTGGCGTCACATTTTCCTCACAATCATAAAAAAGGACCCCCTGAGATTCAGCGGGCCCCGTCACACAGAGGCAGGTTTTGTTGAGGCACTTCTCTGCAGATGACATACATCCTCAGAGCGTATAGGAGCTCTCCACCCCCTCAGTGTGTCATGATCTCCAAATCCTGTGACATCCAGCCTTCGCCACCGCCACCGGGGAGAATTTCTTCCACTATTCTGGGTCTCTGTGCTGACGTGAGCAGAGGCAAATCCTGCCGGCCCCCACCCTGTTTTCTTTTTTCCCCCCTTCGTCATTCTCGCTCAGACGCCAACATCACTGCTGCTCAACAAAGTTTCCAGGAAGTGGCTCGGCGGGCCGCAGAGGCTCACCTGTGGAGGGATGAAGGTACTAACAAGTACACGAAGGTCAACGTTCGTTAGCTCCAATTTAACTCGGCCGGCCTGAGCCCTTCACTAACGCTCCAGTTTGAAAAGTTTAAAGGCCAATAATTTGACCAGTTGGACAGAAGTCCTGACACAAGACGGAGACACACACACACGAGGCTGTAAACAGTCGGGTCACATGTCTTCAGGGGGTCGTACGTAAACGGCCGAGTGGGTGGCGAGCTTACAGTCTCTCTCTCTCTCTCTCTCTCTCAGCTGTGGACGTCTGAGCGGCGACAGGTAAACAGGCTCTGGCAGGATGTTAATGAATGATGCCTTGATCGTTTGTAGAACATTTTGTCTCGCAGGAAAATGCATCGCTGCCTCCACAGAGAGACGCTCGCAGCACAGGATGGGAATGACTTAATGAACACACACATACATGCACACAGCCGACACACACACACACACACACACACACACACACACACACACACACACACACACACACACACACACACACACACACACACACACACACACACACACACACACACACACACACACACACACACACACACACACACACACACACACACACACACACACACAAGACCTTTACTGCACAAGCAGGCGGGCGGTGTTAGCTGTGGTATTAGTCACCAAACGTCTGATAAACAGGCAGAGTTTGACAGACATTCAAACTGAGAGTCTGCACAGCGCGAATGGTTTTATGTGAGGTGGGAGGAAGAACCGCGGAAGTGTGAGAGAATTAAAAACACCTTTCAGAGCATCTTCAGAGGAAAATTCAAGCACTTTCAAGGTGAAATGTCCAGCCTTCATCATCACATCTACACTATACTGTTACACTATTACTGTAATAGAAAAGTCTGTAATGTGGCAACAAAGTCTTATTAAATTGGTTAAAATTCCAAGCTATGAAACCCCCCGAAATACAGCGAGGCAAAACACCAAATGGTTAAACCTAATTACAAAATTATTTCACTTTGTTGTGTTTACAAACAGGAAGCAACAATTCCTGCATAGTAAACTTTAATCTACATAAAAGTATGAAAGAATTGGCATGAAAATATACTTAGAGTACCAAATGCAAAAATATTTTGCACAATGAAATCTCATGTTCTGTCCATCCAACAGTCAAAAAACCCCAAAATATTACAATCATTATCAGAATCGCCTTTATTGTCATTGCACAGAGTAACAAGTAGGACAACGAAATTAGCCATCAACCCGTCCAAACACATAACATACATACAAAATGACAAAGGGGTGGACAGGACAGGGAGACAGGGATGAAAGAAAAGAAATACAGCACAACGTGAGGAGAGGGGAGGAGGAAAAAAAAAGAAAAACCTCGGCAACATAAGCACATACTCAATACACTTAACAACATGAACAAACTTATGACATGCCACAGGGGAGGGGAGAGGGGAGTTGAGGTAGCCAGCATAGGCCAGCAGCCATCCGGTCCTGCAGCCATTGAGGCGCTGGTCACATCATAAAGTAAAGAAAGTTTTGCTTGAAAATGGACTTTAATCAATTATAAAAATAGTTGCTGGTTTATTTTAATTAATTTTCTAATAACCAGATTAATTAATTGACTAATTGTTGCTGCACTAATTCCTATAAATAATTGAAAACCGTTTTATTGTCTCTTGCAATTGCAATTGAGGATTATTCTCATTCTCAATTTATCCTCTGATTATATTCTTGATTAACTGATTAATTGTTCAGTCTATAAGATGCCAGAAAATAGTAAAAACTGTCCATTCCACTTTTTCAAAGTCCAAAGATATTTTGTTTAATATGATATATATATATATATATGTTTCTGCCATTTCTGCATGAAAAGTGACTTTCTACTTTCTATACTTTCTATAATTTATCTAAAATGTTTATCAAAACAATTTTTCTGTCAATCAACTCATCAATTACATGACTTCTCATTGCAGCTCTAATCTTCAATACCTAATTAAGTGATTAAAATAGGCCACTAAAATACTTAATCTACAGTCATTGAAAAAAAAAAAGAATAGACCACCCTTGTATTCTTCAATTTCTTGTTCATTTTAATGCCTGGTACAACTAAAGGTATATTTGTTTGGACAAATATCATGATAACAACATATACAACATAAATAGCTCATGAGAGTTTAATTTAAGAGCTGATAGTCATTTTCCTTCATTTTGATAATGATTTTGGTTATTATCAAGAAAACTATGTAGCAAATGTACCATTAGTTGTACCAGGCATTAAAACGAACAAGAAATTGAAGAAAAAGGGTGGTCTAATATTTTTTTTTCCATGACTGTATTTCATTAATTATATTTTCTGAATTAACAGTGAGTGCATTTGACAGTCATTTATCACCAGGCTGCCTTGTGAGATCCTCACAGACGAGTTTCCTGTAAACCAGATGTTTCCAGGTGTCGGGGAGGTTCCTCTCCTCACCGCTGCAGTTGCACTTGTTACCCTGAGGGCTGATTTGTCACGAGGCGACCGCCCTCCACTTAGCTGAAAGGCCCGAGGTGACGAGGAACACCGTCATTTGTGCGATACGTTGCAATTAAGGGTTTACATAAAATGGAAAAAGGGCATGAGTCCCTGATAATCACATTTTCCATCATGAAAAATGTGTTCTGCAGAACCACTAAAACCAGCACACAGTGAAAAGGGATTAAAGTGTATGCTTTTATTCCTCCGTTAATAAAAGGAATAGACATTAACCCACATTTCAGGATGGCAAAGTGAGCTCTTTGCACCATATTCAATTTCATTCACACAAAATATGGCCATAAAAACTCCTCCCTGCCCGTCCCAGTGCTGCCTCTCTGTCAAAGTGAAAGCGTCTCTGAGGTTTCCACTAATTCAAACAGACATCCCTGAACCAGTTTCAGCCCGTCTGTTGTAGTTACTGTTGCTAAAACCCCAGTTTATTCCTGCCTCTGGGAGAGAAGTTCCCTTTGTGTGAATCTCGCTGCGTTTCAAACACACACTGTAATTTTGAAGGGACCGTACGGAAACACTGGTTTGGCTGCCTGAGCATGACACAACATGTAAAAATCCATTCGCTCGGGCCAAAGTTTTAACCCTTTCTCTGCTCCTCTGAGGCGTTTGCTTCAGTTTAAACAGTCTAAACAACACAGAAGACACATACAGCACATTTGAATTATCCTGTGAGCTTTTTAAGCAAAGCTAAATTAAATAGAGGACAAAATAATTTTTAGACAAATATGTGTAAAGTTTCAGGATGTGTACCTGAGCAACAGCGTTACAAACTACAATAGCAAGTTTACACTCAGAAAGTGGAAACTAGTTAGTAAAAGAATTTAATTTAAGGTAAAGTAGCAATAATACACTGTCAAAATACTCTTAAGTAAATGACTTCAGTTCTATATATTTGCACATTGAAAAGTCATAGAAAAAGTAGAGAAAAAAAGTGTAATTAATTAATTACATCAATAAATGAATGTGTTATTATTATTATTATTATTATTATTATTAATAATAATAATTATTATTATTATTTTATTTATAGGCACTTTTCTTATCACTCAAGGTCATCAATTAAATTAATTTATCTAATTCATCTAATTTAAATTAATTCATATATATTTAATATAATACTTTAGCATGTTATCACGGAAAATGGTCTGCAAATGCTACTTTGTTCTGTGTATCATAACGACAATACAAGTTTGTATATTCACAGTCTTAGGATTTTCAGTTTCCTTTTTTCTAATTACGAACACAGACTAGCGCCACCTGTTGGAATGAAGACTTATTTCCTGTCATGCAGGTGCAGAACGAAAGTCATTTGCCTTAATAGTCAGAACTGGGACAGTGTATCTGTAGGAAACTTAAATTATTTACAACCAAATACGTGCAGAAGTCATAAAAAACACCATGATTATACAGAATATTCCAATTTCTGCGCAAAGCACATTTTAGATCGGACTCATGATTGACAGCCTGTGTGTGTGATGGCTGCTGAAGCAGTGGAGTGGTACGTAAGAGACCCTGACAGTGAGATTAAAACTTCAGCAGGTTAAAGACGGAGCACAAGGCCGGGTCAAAGAGCTGACAGCAGAGACCGTTACAAAAACCTCTCTGACCTTCAGTCGCAGCCACTTGTGAGGGTTAAACGAAGCTCGCTCTGTAGCTTTAACAGCAACAAACAAACACCTCTCTGGCCATCTCTGGGTTAGCGAATAACTCTGATTAGCGCAGTTTATTCTGACCCTGGATATTTAACCACAGTCAGCGCTGAGGTCAGAAGCAGCACGGTTGATCATTAACAGGAAGCTGTTGTCAGTTTGTTGCAAATTACTGAGGCGGTGAAAAACAACATGGAAATCTGACCTGTCTAAATCCTTTCATGAAGGCAATTTTGCGGTGGTTTAAAGCTCAATAAATCCAGCGAACATTAATCAGCCATCAGAGCTGATGTAATAAAACACACCAACTGTATTTCTGTGCATAAACATCCTCGTCAGCACGGTGAAGGATGTCGGACGGAGGAGAAGCTCCGTCCTCCGTCTCCCTGCGTCGGCTTTATAGGGTAAACATTTTCCACCTTGTTAAATGTAGCCCCCTTTCACTGCAGTTGTTGGCCATTTATCACGCAGCGTGTTCTCCACTAAAGACCTGTTGGGCTTCTGGTGCGAGGAGCCTTTTTATAAGACAAGAGGAATGCAAGAGTCAGTTCTATAAACACTGGTGTTGCTAACAAGTCTGGGCACTTTCAGGGGCACTTTGAAAACTGAACGCCACACAGACGGATGACAAACACCACGTACCGTCTGTACCCTCTGGATGAAAGCATCAGCGTTATGCAAGAGCTCTGATACCACACTGTGAAAATACTCCACTACAAGTAAATGTCCTGTACTCAAAACCTCACGCAAATATTAGTATCATCAGCAAAATATACTTAAAGTTCAAAAGTAAAAGTACTCATCATGCAGGAAAAAGGTCCCTGTTAGTGTTTTACCATTATACATATAATATTTCTGTTGAAAGTTATACATTTTTGCATTAAAATGGCTAAAAACAACTAGATATATGTATTATATTTTTTTGAGTTATGCAGTGGCACATTATCTCAAATGTTTCCCATAAATTTGGATAAAAGAACCCCAGAGAAATACCTAATTTTAATCAAGATAAAAGTTCCATTTCTCTCTTTGCATGAATCAGCTTAATATTATCTATATAGAAATTTACTGACTTTTTATCCAGTGTTAAGGCACGTTTTGTCATCTTTAACTCTATATTTTAACTGGATGAAGGATTTAAGTCATCGGATGTCTGGATCTTATGTTATCAGAGAAACAATCAGAGCAAATGTCAATTCCCCCCTAATAATGTACCAAACTGCATTGGAAAAACACTGATTTTAACATAAAACTGCTATATTTAGTGTTTTTACTGGTTTTACTTATCTGCTCTGTTGTTTTGGAGAGGAATAGACCTCTGCACATAATTCGGCTGACGGTAAAAACCTCCTGAGTGATGAACATTGAAAGAATCTGGGAATCTGAAACTGGGAAATGACGTCAATGCTCTGTCTTTTGTTTGTTATTTGATTGCGAGACCTTGAGTGGCAGAAAGCTACATATTGTTGCATACATACAAACAAATGTATCCAATAATTTTGGATTTAAAAAAAACAAGAGAAATACCTTAATTTTAATCAGGATAAAAGTCTGCTTCATTTCTGTCCGTGCATGCATCAGCGTAATGTTATCTATATAGTAATTTACTGACTTTTTAATGTAGTTTTAAGCCATGTTTTTATCATTTTTAACGCTATATTTTAACCGGATGAAGGACTTCAGTCATCGGATGTCTGGATCTTCAGTTATTAGAGAAACAATCACAGCAAACGTCAGTTCCCCCTCTTGTAATGTACCAAACTTCATTGAAAAAACACAGATTTTTAACATAAAACTGCTATATTCAGTGTTTTTACTGGTTTTAATTACCTGCTCTGTTTGTTTTGGAGAGGAACAGACCTCTGCGCATAATTTGGCTCACGGTAAAAACCTCCTGAGTGAACTGCAATGACGACAATGCTCTGTCTTTTGTTTGTTATTTGATTGCGAGACCTCGAGCGGGCAGAAAGCTACATATTGTTGCATACAGTATCTAAAATAGCAGTACTTATACCTCCTTTAGCAGTACTAAAGTATTATCAAGTACAAAGTACTGATTGTGCAGTAAAATGTTCCCTGACTGTGTTTTATATTATACACAACACCGATCCCCAAAGTTTCCCAGTTTGAGCATTAAATATTTTGTTCTGTATTCAGCTGAATGTAGGTCGCAAAGGATTTTTGCAAATCACTGCATTCTGTTTTATGTTTTTTTTTTTAAACTTTGGATTAATTTTACTGCTGCATTCATGTTTCATGCTGTAGATGCTAAAGTTGTGCTCATTTAAACTCCTTTATATACTGTTGGGTAGTTTAGTCTGCAGCAATGCATCTTATTCTTTAAGATCATCATATGTTGATCTAAAAGAAGTCAGAAAAACAGACCTCTTTTTCAGCTTTGTGATGATGAATTTTTCCAGCTGATCTAAGAGGGTTATAAGTAGGAGAACTTTCTCAACATAAAGGAATACTTCATCCTTCAGTTTATCAGAAAAAAATAAAATCAACACGCCGGAGATACGTGGTTTTCTCTGGGAAGAAAAACTGTAAAAGTAACTAAAACTGCAGACAAATGTAGTGGAGTAAACTGTTCAATATTATGAGATGTAGCACAATAGAAGTATAAAGTTGCATAAAATGGAAATAATCCGGTGAAATACAAGTACCTCATATTTGTACCTAACTAAAGCACTTGAGTAAAACTACTTCCAGCTCTGGAAAACACTAACATCAGGAGGAAAAAGAAAAAAGCAACAACAGTCTCTAAATGTAGAGAGGTAGAGAGAGGTAGAGAGAGAGAGAGGTAGACAGAGAGAGAAGCAGAAAGGTTAATGAACTCATTTCTAAACCAGTGGGTTTAAACTTTGGGTCACATTTTTCCGTCGCTACTAACTAACTAGGCCACACATCCTACAGCACGCTACGCCGCAGGGGCTTCATCTGAATATAAACCACTTTAGGTGTTATTTGTAAACAAAACATTTCCAGGTGTAACACCACAGGAGGAACAATCATTTAACTTCAGATGTTTAAGTAACTTTTACTTTTTTAATGTGATCAGAGCTGTTGGTTGTTGATTTGTATCTATTACAATCCTTGTAACATCATGGCTCTACTTTTTGTGCATTATGTACAATGTGCAAACTTAATTTCTTCACACTATCAGCTGTACAGTGTTTAATTTGTTCATGCTTGTGAGGCTTAAACTAAAATATTTTTGCCTGAGAAATTACTTAAATTGTTAAAAAGAAACTGCTGGATAGTTTAATTTCTAACAAAACATCATGCATGATACAAAATAGCAATATGATAAAGGATCTAGAGCTGTCAAATCAATGTAGGAGAGTAAAAAAATCCAATATTTCCCTCTGAAATATTATGAAGTAGAACTATAAAGTTGCATTAAAAGAATTTACTCAGGTACAGGTATGACAATGTTGCAGGACAGTAGAGTTTTACTCCCTGAGAAACATTGAAAGAGACTGAATAAAGTAACTTCTTGTTAGTTTTACAGTTTTACAGTAAGCCTAATATTTCATTACTCCAGTTTGCCTGGCAGCTAGTGAGTATTCTGTGTATTTCTGCTGCAGTCCACAGAGAGAGAGAGAGAGAGAGAGAGAGAGAGAGAGAGAGAGAGAGAGAGAGAGAGAGAGAGAGAGAGAGAGAGAGAGAGAGTCTGTCTGAGGGGAAACCACTGTGTATCCCTGCTTAGAGCTGCTTAGAGACCAGCTGTTTGACAAAAGTAAACAGAGACTCAGAGGAGAGGGACAGGAGTTCCTAACTTCCTGCAATGTTGCCCACAAACTGCGTCATAGGACACACAAACACAGGAGCACGTCGACGGTTCACTGACTCCGGCAGGTTGGAAATCAGAGCACTTGCTGAAAAAAAGCTGCTAAAAGTTCATTAAATGTTTGTGAAATTCAGATTTAAGTAAGTAAAACTTCACTTTATATATGCATCTCACCTTATTTTGCTAAGCTCTCAGGTTTTATGAATAAATCTCACAAAAAGGCCCTCAAGGGTAAATGATTCAGTGAGTGCCTGTGAACAGGTTTTTTCCCTTTCCTTGGGTCTCGTATAAGGAAAACAAGGGAGCAGAAAATAAAGACGGGTCTGTTTACACTGTGTGATGGTTTATTGTGATTCGGGTAAGAATATAGCCAGCAATGCTCTCTTTTTGACAAACATTTTTTGTTAATTTCTGCATTTACCAGAGTAACCAAGCAATTTTTTGTTATTGACAACATTTTAGCAGCATAATTAGCATCATTTGGTTTACTTTATATGTGGGAAAACCATGTTAACCCTGCAGAATATAAAGACAGCTATAAAGACATAAATCCTAAAAAAAAAAAAAAAAAAAGAAGTTCAAATGGAATAAAATGTAATTTATATACACAACTTTTTTGTGTATAATATTATATAATCTCTACTTGCAATCTCTCCTGTCCTCCCCCCTCTGTTCTGTGTAAACAGTGTGTATTTTTAACAGGATCTAGTTTTTCCAACCGGTTTATTTTAAATCAGAATGTTTTAAATGAGACATGTAGAAAGAAGTAATTTTGACAGAAATATCACAATGTTAAGCTTCATTTTGGAAACTTTTGTAACCCATGATCCATTCAGGGACTGTCAGAAAGTTTGATAATGCCGTTTTTACATTTTCTTTCCACGATAAACAATGTATTTTTGGCTTTCGGAGATCCCCAACATCCCACCGATGAGAGGGGGTTCAGTACGTTTTTAACCATGGCTTAAAATGACATAAAATGTTGGAAACTCATCATGTAGTTTATTTTGGAGCTCAGATATCGAGCCATGTCGCCTTAAATCCACCTGAAGGATGTCAGGGCGTGCAGCCGGGTCGGGACGGTGTCAATAAAACAATCCTTCTTTGTCCCCCGACAGATCAACGTGTGTCAAGTCACATTTCAGATGACCGAGATGAAGAATGTTAATGTGGTTTCTTTTATACCAGAGTCAAACTGCTGCCAAGCATCTGAGGCAGAAATGACCCGAGAAGATCCGCTGCTTCTCGTCATCCGGCCAAAAAACCCTGAGCACTGAAGCAAATACCACGTTTGCATCTGTGCTGTGAATTAATTACTGCTCTGTTATGAAGCAAAGAAAATACTGTGTTAAAGGCTCATTTAGCTTCAAGCGCAGAGTTTTTTAGTCTTTGGCATTAAGAGTCATTATGTGATGGCTTCAGGGCAGCATGAGGAGAGTTCCCAGGAAGAGACATTCTCCACAGCAGAGTTTAAGCATGTGATAGCATGCCACGCAATTATCATTTCCTGTCTGATGAAGGGAAAGCCTTGAGTGCAGGCCCGGGAGGGGAGGTGATGAACTGGGTCAGAAGGCAAAACAAGAAGCCAAACAAATGTCTCAACAAGTTATCAGATGATGAGGAAGTGAACTGAGTACACCCAGCAACATGTTGAGTAATTTCACCAGAACTGGAGACGGCAAGTTACATCAAGTTCAAGTTAACACCTCTAAAAGACACACTATGGTATCTAAAGGAGACTGTGGCAGCTTCTACTGCCTGTAAATGTAATACCTCAACTAATTTAAAAATCCGTATACAAATCCTAAAAACAACAACAGGAAGAGATATACACAGGCATTTTTAATCACAATTAAGACCAGGGTGGGACCAGAAAGGGTGGCTGCAAACGGATACTACATTATCACAAAAATCAGCTACAATAAGATGGAAAAAGACCACAAATACACAAAATCACTAGCACCAGAAAGAGATACAAAACAACCACAAAGATACACAAAATAAACACAAATATACAAATAGACATGGAACAAGCACAAGACAGCTGAAAAATGACCATAAGGGGACACAAAGCAACCACAAAGAGACACGAAATGACTATTAAGAAACATGAAACAAGCAGGAGATAAGACAACCATAAAGAGACCCAAAGCACCTACAGGGAGACACAGAATGACCACAAAGAGACGCAAAATGACCATAGTTACAAAACAAACATGAGATATAAAAACAACAGAAAAATGACCACAAACAGACACAAAGAGACACAAAATGACTGCTAAGACACATCAAACAAGCATGAGAAATATAACAACCAAAAAAAGACACAAAACAATCAGAAAGATGCAAAATGACCACAAAGAGACACAAAACAACCACAAGGAGACACAAAACAAGCACAAGATACAAAACAACGAATAATGACAACAAAGAGACACAAAAGAACCACAAAGAGACACAAAATGACCACAAAGAGACACAAAATGACCACTAAGACCCATCAAATAAGCACTAGAAATAAAACCCACAAATGGAGACAAAACAACCTTAGGGAGACACAAAGTGACCACAAAGAGAAAAACAAACAAAAAGAGACACAAGGTGACCATAAATAGACATGAAACAAGCACACGATATTAAGCAACCAAAAACTTGGCACAAATAGATACAAAACGACCACAAAGAGACACGAAATAACTACTAGGGCACACAAAACAAGCACAAGATATAAAACAAACACAAAAACTCATGAAATGACTACAAAGCGGCCTGTCTCATAATCTCTCCATGGCTGAAGATCATTTATATTCCCAAACAGCAGCCATTTATTAACTTGATTCCCTGTCATAATAGTTCATTTGGTATTCATTCATTACACTGGACAGATAATGTAACTCTCACTAACATACAGTTTATTATTGCTGAGAAACTGAGGGTTTTAATGTGAGTCACACATTTCATACTTATTTCACAAATGAGCCTCTAAAGACACCCCTGAATTAAGGATCTTCCATCCCAATCAAATGACTGACAATTATACTCTCTTCACGTCCAGATCTTTCACCCTCAAGTAGAAAAAAGCTCCACACACTGCAGCAGCTGCAGCTCGATTGTCTGCACCGCCAGAAACCAGAGAACAGCCACCATTAAAAATAGAATCAAGTATAATTTGGCCGCCGTTTCTATTGTCCTCCGGTTGGCCGATGTAATGTACTGATCCGAAACTTAATTATTTATGTTGTTTGGCCAAGTAATCTCAATGAAAAGAAAAAGCACAGGAAGTGTTTATATGATAAATAAACAGAGGGACTCTGGCTCGCAGCTCAGGAGGAAATCTGCTGCTGGGGAATGGCAGTGATGCACATTTTCACACCCAGCATGTAACGCTGCAAATTCGTAGATCTGTGAACTGCAAACGTCTGTTGACATGTAAATCTGTCAATTCTCAACATAACAGGGAATCCTTCAAGCCAATTGGTGCTCTGTGCTAGCATGAGGAGACGCTGCAACACCACTGTCAGTCTGGTTGTATTCAATAGGTACTTTTACTGCATTTTGTTGTATTTTGAGTGTTTCCTGCTGCAAGAGGAGCCTATTTTCTCACTCGTGGCGACACATTCAGTCACACCAAATACTGTTTGAATAAAAACGTCTCCGTTTGACACGTCGGCTTCATCAGATATGCGACAATATGATCACCACTGAGGGAGATCAAACACAAACAATGCAGCCACAGACTCTGCCGTGTGTTAATACGTGCAAAGACAAATAAAAAGCCTGAGTTGTCCATTAACATCAAACACCTCCAGAGGAAAGCAGATATGATGGAGTGTACCAGATCCTGTTGTTCATGATGAAACCATGCAAGTTGTAGTGTGATTAAACACTGTTATATTATGATTTATTCATGTCATGAACGTTTGGCTCCAGTGTTGCAAGATTTGATCCCCGATTACAGCCCTGAACTCACACAAAACGTGCCTTGTTGTTTTGCTTTGGATTAAAGAGGGATTTATGTTCGTTCAACATGTATGTATGAAATAGAGGTGTGAATCATCAGAGGCCCCAACGATACAATTTTATCCCGATACTTGAGTCACGATATGATTTTTTTGCGATTTAAAGCATTTTGCGATATGGTGAGTACTGCGATACAATATATTGCGATTTAGCTGTTTAACTGCATTTTTGTCAACAAAATTAAATTAAATCAAGAATTATTTTGCCAAATAACAAAAAATTCTCAGCATATTCATCTCACTTCAGTCTTTTTATTTCTCCACAATGAGAGTCAAACCTACAGACTGACCAACAAAGCATTCAGTCAAACTGAACTGAAATCAAACATGTATGGACGACAACAACTGCAGCATTTTATAAAACTTTCCTCAAAGTTAAGCTTCACTGCTCTGAATTTTTTTGAATGAAACATAAAAAAAGCCTAACTGTGCCGCGTTACTTCGACAACTTCCCGACCCGATGTCCTGGTACCTATAGATTCCTTAGATCTTCTAGTTTCATATGATACCAGTATCTCCTGTATATTCCTAAAAGTGAGCCGGCTACAGCCTTCGGAAAAAAACCCCGGTGAAAATACTGATGGCCCGCCGGAATGCCAAATATCGATACTTGGTGGACATTAATCAATATAATATTGCCATGCAGAATATTACGATACTATGCTCTATTGATTTTTCCCCCACCTCTTGTGTGAAATATATGTCAAGTCACGACTATAGTGAGCAAATTTCATGCTAAAAATCACTATGATCAGTATTCAAATGTTGCTCCCTTTGCAGTGCTTTTCTTTTTGCATGTTTTGCAGACAGGGTGAGTTTTTCCTCAGCACTTTTGCAAAAACCGAAATACAATCCCACCGACAAACACGTCATTTGCAATGGTTTCATTGATGCAAAACAAAAACCCACAATGCATCCTGTGCCAGCTTGATTTAATTAAAAACTGAAATGGTAAAGCTAACCATCCTGAATTTCACCGTTATTCATCATGAAACCAGTAATCGTATTAACATCATGCTATATTAAAGATTCATGTCCATACAACAATCCTACTGTGCTTTAAAAAGTTTTTGTCCGATATGATTTTCCCCCAAAAAAAGTTCAGTTATAGTGGACTTTCTCCCTCATTGGGAAATCCAGAATCTAAACAAGATGAAATCAAGATGTCTCCTGCTTCACTGAAAAGTGTTGAATATTGAACCACATTTGGCCTTCAAACTTCATATGATTTCACACAAAATCTTCTCGTACACACACGTACGTAAAAACTAAATTAAAGAAACTTCCTCACTTCAGCAGATGAATGTGAAAACAACCTTTAGTGTTAAACTTCATTCACACTTCATTCTGCAAGAAAATGTGTGAAGAAAAAGCATGTCCAACAAGTCTTTGGAAAACGTTGAACCAAATAGGAAAAAAAACGGCCGTCATTTGTCGTCTTAAATGTAAAGCCTCTAACTTTTAATCAGAGAAACAATCCACATTTTTACACGGGGCAACTCTGATTGACTCCAACAAAGGAAGCAGCTTCACTGATGTGTTACACTGTAAAAAGGTCAGACCTATAACAAGGTCCAATCCCAAGTCCCCCATGAGACCTGAAGCCCTGAACCCTCATTCACTGATGTTAGCTGGTAGTGTGGGAGGCTGCAGAGGCTTGAAATGGTATAAATAGGAATGGGACAGCATGGGGACTTTATTATATTTTACTTTCTTGTACTCTTCTTGAATTTAACATCTTCCATGCTTTCAGGCCAAGAGGTAATTTTCTAACAGCATCATGAAACAAGAATTGTAAGAACTGCTTGATAAACAAATTAAGTGTGTAATACAGCCTGTTCTCGCACTCCTATTATTTAATCTATTTTAATGTTTCTGTGTAAATTTAACGCCAGTCCTCCTTGTTTTTGATGCTCTTCCCCGGGTAACTACATGATTTAACATCACAACACTATGAATTATTATATATCAGCCAAAGTCTGTAGAAATGCAGAGTTATGGAAAAATAAAGGGATAAATAAAGATGTCTGCCAGGAGACTTGACAATTTGACAGGGGGACAGCCCAAAGCTGGGGCGGACTTCCCTGAGTCTCGGAGCATTTGGGAATGGGCGACAGTAACAAGTAAAAACACTGCAAGAGCTCAGAGTCAAGAAGCAACCCGTTAAATACAAGGAGAGTCAAAGATAACATGATGATCCCAAAACAAAAACAGCATCCATTTAATGACAATGCATGTTTCAAATAATCTATTAGATTATATAATTTTTCTCTTAATCCATAAAAGACACCTAATGTGAAACATTAAACAAATAAACATAAAAACAAACAGACAAACTGCAGGGTATGGCCACACCAGCAGCAAGTTTTTTCAGCTGAAGTCAATGAAGTATTCTTGGTAATTAATCATCATTGCTAAGAATAGATGCTGCAACATCCTTGCAGCATTTTAAGGCAGTATCGCCAACCACTATGACAAAGACAGAAAGCTACCTTCTCTTACCAAAACTATCTACTCTAGGCTTTCATAATCATATTTCAGAACACATTTAAAGGAAATGATCACACTATTTTAACTTAAACCTCTCAGAACACCAATTCGAAATTATCTGTGGGCTGAAGAGACAACTGAGCCGTTCCTCTTTAGGCCTTAAAATCCCAAAATCTACGAATCCACAAGCCGACAGGAAATGCAGAAGTGTGGACTCACCTTTTAAATTCTTCGGGTGGTTCTGCTTGGTGCGCGGCATGTTTCCGCCCTCAGTTCACAGGTGCATCTTGGGGAAAATCTAACGTTGGACCTTGAGAAGAGTTGAGTCCTCCACAGTCTGCGTACATCTACAGAAACACACACACACACACACACACACACACTGAGTCAGAAGCAGCTAAACATGAACTCCCACAGATCAATAAGGCCTTCACTATGCTGGCCTTGCAGTGTGTAGAGTCCTCTGCTCTCACTTGGCAGCTGTCTGCGAGTCCAGGACAGAGTCGCTGATTGAGTTTATTCCTCAAACAGGTGCTCCGAACAAGGCCGGACTTTTCATCTCAGGCCTCTCGTCTCTGAGCTGCTGTGTAATAATGTGCAGTGCGGCTCGGGCGACTGTCAGAGGGAGGAGGTGTGAATATGTCCCCCCCCCTCCTCATATCGATATAACCTCTGCAGCAGCTGCTATCTGCCACTCTGATCACAAACAAAAGACAGAGAGGTGGAGGATCAGGCTGCCGTTTGTTGGGGAAACGTCTGATTGACATGTCAGTGGCTGATACAGGGCGCCCGCTCTTCACTTTGACGAATGTCAGCGGGGATGACGAATGATGCAAACAATAAGGTCCTGTGTGTGCCGGTGATGAACGCTCGGGGCAGCTGGGCGGCCACACAGAGGTTACTATCTGAGAAATCTCCCTGCTGAAGTTGGATCACTGCAGAAAGTCAAAAGACACCTTTCACAGGGGAATTGTTTCCACTCTGATGCCCTTTTACAAAATGAAAATTAAGAAGCTTAATATAGGGTTTATGCAAATATTATGAGGCAAAAAGGTGGAAGTTAGAAATGTCAAACAAACAGCTGCAAAAGCTTCTGTCATGTGCATAAACAACCGCATAAGAACTCACATCTGCACATCACAAAATCATAAATTAACATCCAAGTTAATGATATTTTTAAGCTTTCTTGCTCTTGCATCATCTCCAACATGCCCCAATAACACCTCTACCTCCTGCAGGAGCAATGCACATTGCAGAGAGCAGCAGTGCTCCAGGAATCAGCCTTTGTTTCCCCTCCTCACCGATATTACATAACACTTACTACAACTGGATGATGATTTTGCTCTATACAGTTGGTACATGTGGCGCTACAGCAATGACATCATCCCACGGTGGGTTTTCGGTATAGAGTCGCCTGTGTGCACGGCGGCGGCAGCAGCAGCAGCGGGTCGCATAAAAACACATACAGGTCGGGTGGAAGTCACGAGACAGAAACATGAAGAGAGTCTCACCTGAGATGCACGATTTCAGTTCAGGATCGACGGCGCGGATGATGAGGCGGATGAGAGAGACGTGCACATTTTCTCTGGCGTGTCTGTCAGTCCGTCTGCCAGCCTGTCTGCTTGTCTATGTGTGTGCGCGCGCGCGTGTGTGCACGGATATTTGAGGAAACACCCTGATACTGACACAAGTGGAGAAAAAAAACATACCGGTGATTCAAGCTAAAGCAGCGTCGCAACGCTATGTCCTCACACAGTGCACTTGCAGGTGACTAATGATGATTTCCGTTCACACCTGAGGATCAACCGGAGGCATTATGTAAAAAAAAAAAAAAAAAAGCGGCGGCAATGCACGCATAGTCACGCATTGACGGTGTCTGAGTGTAATTAATAAAATTAAATAAGAAAGAGCTGCACAGATTGTTTTTGCAAGGAGAGAGATAAGCGCTGGTTCATCGGGTGCAATCATGACAAACACAGCAGGAGAACAGAAATAATTGGGATTTAACTGCATGCAATGAAGTCAGCAAAAACAATGCGTGGGAATAGCGTATTTTGTGCCTGTTGCAACACGTGAACGCCCTGTAAGTGAGGGAGGAGCCAGGGAAAACCCCTCACTGTCTCTGCAACAGCGCTCGAATGGGACACTTCCCCCTTTTCCAACAAAACCCCACCGCTGCCAAAAAATAAAAACAACCCTCTTCCGCCACACATGCACATTTATTCATCACAACATAGGCGAACACTTGAACACTGACAGAAATAGCATGTGGCTTACCTAGGGTGCAAAAAAAGAGCAACAAAGAGCAAGCGCTGCGTAGAGCACCGGGGAGCTCAAGTTGCCTCCTCAGAGAGTGAGAGGTTTGCTGCAGAAGTCCAAAACAACACTGCGCCAAAAAACACGCACCTGGACAAACCCAGACTCAACAGACCCCCTTTAAAGTTCACAGCAGGCTAAAACCGGACGCCGATAGAAGCATGTCCGACTCTCTCAGGCTGCAGCTACCGACAGCGACCTATATCACACTGACAGAAGCCCCGCTCCGGCAGCGGCTCCGGCGCCACAAAAACACACAGAAAAACAAATCAAGCGCACTCAAAGTGGATTTATTAATACTCACAGGTGCAGGGTAGTAACACACCTTTTAGTGTAAAGGAGAGGAGGGGGGGTACAGCTCTGTATTTTCTCCCTTCACCTTCTCTCTCACTTTCTATTGCAGGAAACAGACAGGCCCACTGACGTCAACGGGGGTCCCGTCTCCGCCTCCCAGCCACGGGGTGTCCTCTCTGGGCAGCGGGGGGCTCCCGACGGACGCTCCACCACCGCGAAGCCAACAACACCGGAGCTAAAAATTCACCCGTGTGTTGCTCCGCATTCACCTCCTCCTCCTCCTCTCGCGGTAGCACTGAATTAATCGTTTCTAGTCGCTTCTCGAAGAGTCTCAGAGTGTGTCGTGTGTCGCAAACCCCCCTGGCGGACCCCCACCCACCCTCTCTTCTGCACATACTTTAGGACTGACGGTTTTCCCGGAGGTTCCTTGTTGTCAGGTCACGTTGTGCCCCTCCGCCACTACCGACCGGGCTTTCCCATGCACAAACCCGCAGAAGGCTCATAACAGTGGGGTCTTTCTGCGCCAGGACCGGTGCCCGTGGATGTTGATACGAAAATGGATACACTGGATAAACTGTGGCCTCCATTGGCGTCAAAAAACCACTGAAATATCTGCAATCCAATGCTATTCCAGTAGAAATGTTAATTTATTTATATAAAAATTGTCTACCCTAAACAATCTAGTCATTGACTGTCATTTATACCAACTGAATAATAAAGATAAGTAAACTCAGGTGGATTTTCCAAGTTAACTTCAAATCCAAGTACATTTATTATAGTATAGGTGTATATAGGAATAGGTGATTGTGTACACTGCAGTTGGTATTTTAAAATTAGGTTCAAGTTTATTTAGTAAATTTAAGAATACTAGTAAAAATATAGCTTATGTTGTTTATCTCAGGACCAAAAATAATAAAAACAAATTTAAAAAAAACCTAGAGGCTGTAGAGGATCTAAGTTTAACTTCAAATAAAGTCATATTAAATTGCATTTTGTATTTATTTGTATTGCATGGTGCCCTGACAAATGCATGTAATAAAATAATATAAGCAGGCCTATGGATGCTTAAATGCTGCTTTAAATATCCAAATGTTGTAGTAGTATTGTGCTAAAAGTAAACCAGCTTGCTTTCCATTGGTTACCTAGATTCTGAACCTATTTAGATAGAGCATAAAACAATGTTACCGGTGTACCTGCATGAAGGAAGGTTAACTGACGGTCACAAACCAGTTTTAAACACAAACACAGATCAGCAGTGAACTGAAATAAACAATTCCAACCAGTCTTCATCAAACACAGGATCCACCTGGCTTGTTGAGCAAGTTAACAAACAAATATCCACTAAGAAAAGTACAAAAAGAAGCTATTGTCATTTTAAGGCTAGATATCAATGAGCTAAGCTACTGCAAACTGCACACTGTTAACATCTTGAAAACGTACATGAGTGTATACATTGGCTGTTTTAGATGATGGAAAGTCTTAAACATAATATGAAAATATATGAACATTTTATGAAAAACGTAATCGTCAGTTAGCCTACAACGATCAGCTAAAGAAACTAGCTATATAGCATTTTCTTCACTTTATAATAATCCAAAGTTAGCAGTTAAATGCACATTTTCTGCTGTTAGGGGTCTCAACATCAAAACAATAACAAAAGATTGCACTGCAGTCAGATTCTCCCAGTTAGGATTCCTTCAGTGTTCATCGTTTAGGAGCACAATTATCTGCAGATTCCCTCCTCTCCAAAACAATCAGACCCAGTGATTAAAACCGCTAAAAAGACGGAATAAAGCATTTTCAATAAACTGCTGTAAACATTTGCTCAATTTGTTTATTTGATATCTTCTAGAGGTCTGATGTCTAAAAATCCTAATTGGGTTAAAACAAATAGTTGAAATCGACCAAGATCTAAAAAGTGTATCGTAAAAAATAGTTTAATAAGTCAATTTATCATATGCACATGCACAAAGGCTATACGACAACATTGACAGGTAACCAAATAAAACAGACAATTATTTTGAATTATATTAAAATTAGATTTCTCTGGGTTTTAAAATAGTTGGAAACATTTGGGATAATGCAAGAACATAATTTGACAAAAATATATAACATAGTTCTAGTCTTTTTTAGACATTTTAATACAGAAAAGTTACCTATTAAATCTTTAACAGAGGGGAAATTCACATTTGCCAGAAATTACATTTCAAAAGCTTTTAACAGCAGAAATGGATATTATTTGTAAAAATAAAATAAAAATAAAAAAGCAAGATATTAAATAACAGATTCTATTTCCCCAGTATGCTCAGGCTAACATCAATAATATAGAACAGGCCAATATTTTGCATTATGATCAGTTAGGAACTACACAGAACTAATACATCTTTAGGCATTTTTGTGTATGTGAGCACACATGAAGAGTCAGATGACCTTTGTGAATTCACACTCACTGTTACACTTGTGTTTCCCCTTCGTTAACTCACATTTTCCACAGCAGCTTTATCTTAGTGCCCATTTAGGCTGTTGTCTTAAAGCTAAGAGAAACATGCACAGCATGCATGGATGGAAATTTTTTACACCTTGCTCAGTTTCACCTTTCTTCCAACAAACGTGAAAATACCACGAAACCCATAATGCAACATGTTCTCAGCCCACGCAGTCACAGAAAGGTCATTAAAACAAGATACTGAGCTCAGAAGCAGCTGAAATAAGTTGATTATTTTAGATGTTTAATCATATTTGATGATTTCTTTTAAATTGTTGATACCGTGATGCTGCCTGCAGCAGAAGAAACCGGTTGCCTGGGTGGACTGCTGTGTCTAAAGCGTCAAGAAGACACCGTGTGGCTATTTTTATCCTCTAGTAGTCCTCCAACCACGGCCACCGTGAGTGCGAGTTGTTCCAGCTATGACACATCATCGAGACTAAAAAGGTCAGGCTATTTTCTGCGACATACTCAGAAATAGCTCTCAAATAAAGGCGTAAATAAATCGAAAGTTTTCACCAAGCAACCGTGTTCCTTGTCAAGAAATGTGTTAGCAGAGCAACAACAGCAAGAGATGAAAACATTTGGGAGAAAGCATCACAATTAAGAGGCTATTTTAATTAAAAGTAGGCTCATTTGTGTTAAATTTAATCTTTTAGATTGAGAGGAACTGACTCGGATTAATGAGCTAAATTGCAGTTTGAACATCAGCAATACATTTTTCATATCAAGCCGCAGTTGCTGCAAAATCTGTCTCTAAGAAACACACCGTCACCCGAAGAAACTTTGCTGCAGTGAGGCAAATCTCCCCATTAATAAGTGATTGTGTGACAGCCGCCCACCTTCATATCAGAGGCTTCCTGCAGACTGGGACTCCTGGCTCAGCCGAGCTTTATGACTCACCTGTTTCAACTGCAACAACTTAAAATGGCACATTTGAATAGTGGAACTTTTTTTTCTGCAAGTGTAGGTATCAGAGGGGGGGGGTTGTTTTTTTTCCCATTGATGCAGCGTTTCTGTCCGTTTGAAGGTTTATTTCATATGAATGAATGAGGAAAGTTGATGACTTCATGCATGTTTAAGTGTTTTTTATAATTAAAAACAAAAAAAGTAAAATGACAACAGAGGCTTTTCATTTTTTCTGAGAAAGAGACGTTGCTCTTTTTTCTTTTTTGTGCATTCACTGCTGTCTGTACGCCCACATAAATATTGAGATGTTTTTGGTTTTTCAGTGCAGGATGAAAAAGCCAAGGAGGGGGAGGGAGGGAGTGTGTGTGTGTGTGTAGTAAAAACCTTTTTACATAACCACATTTTCTCCTGAGCAGACAGCTTGTTTGGTTTGAGGTAATGCAATGCCAAGAGTAGAACAATTGTTTATTAATTGAACCCTCAGCTGCCACTCTGTTCGCCAAAATCAATGGGAGAAACGATCAAATGTGAGTTTTTCATGGTCGGAGCTGGACCAGATCCATTTAATGTTTTGAAGATTCAGCAGAAATGCTCGTTTTACTCTGGATGTGTTTGTAGAGTTGGAGTAATGAAGTTTGTGAGGGGAGGGAGAGGTGCTGCTCTTCTATCCTACTTATTTACCTCTTGGAAAAATTATCAGTCCATTCGTGCAGTTTGAAATGCCAACAGTGGCAAATTAAACACTTGAAATTTGTGGTCATTTTAAAAATGATTCGTCTTCAATTTCACACGGAAGTAAACAGAAACAGGCCACTCGTTGTTCACCAACAACTACTGATTTTGTCAGCTGCTTGAGCTGATTTTATCACTTCCAGCTCAACCTTTTAAAGCTGATTTGTTTTAATATAAAAAAAAAAACCAGTAAGAGGGATTTAAGTATGCACACGAATGCTACATACATGTTGTAATAGATCGTCCTATGTAAAAGGAAAACATCAGTTAGTCCTCACATTCAAATGATTTTTCTTGTGAAAGTAAAGCATACAGTTAAAATACATAAATCTAACCTCTGTCTTGCTCATCTTAAGCCTAATTTTTTGCACTGAAACCATCCAAAGTTTTTGCATTGGACAGTCTTTTCTAGCATGTATTTAGCATGCACTCTCATCAGTTGATGATATAAAAAGACTTAAATAATAATAAGGAATAAGGAGTGGAGTTGTTTGTGTTTTGCAGAGTCAGGCTTGTAGTATTAATAATGAAATTAAATGAATTAATGAGGTTAAATTTCTGCTTTAATGTTCATATTTTCAAACTGTACAGTCATGTAAAAAAATACTAGACCCTTGTTTTCTTCAATTTCTATTTCATTTAAATGCCTGGTTCAACTAAAAGTACATTTGTTTGGACAAATATAATGATAACAACAAAAATACCTCATAATTTTAATTCAAGAGCTGATATCTAGCCATTTTCCATGGTTTTATTAATAATGATTTTGGTTATTAAATTAAACTCTTATGTTGTTATAATTATATTTGTCCAAACAAATGTACCTTTAGTTGTACCAGACATTAAAATGAACAAGAAATAATTAAAAAAAAAGGGTGGTCTAATAATTTTTTTCATGACTGCAGACTTGAGAGGAGGGACACAGAGGTTAAATTTCTGCTTTAATGTTCGTATTTTCAAATTGTATGCTTTACTGTCACAAGAAAAACAATTTGAATGTAAGGAATAACTTCTTCTGAAAAATGTGACTATGTGAATTTGCCTGGATTTTTTGGAGTGTAAAGACAAAGTATAACCGATCATCTTGGCTTCCACAGGTTGGATGTAGCAGGAATTTTAATGTAAACAACATGTACCCCCACCTAATAACATTGTTAGCTAATGACTCACCCCTTGTTTATGGAAAAAAAACATTGGAAATAAGCCAGTTAGGTCAGCATAAGATAAATGTACAGTTTGGAAAACATTGCTGGGGAGACAGACGTCTGATTAGGCTGCTGCCCCCACAACCCGGCCCTGGATAAGCAGCAAAAATTGGATGTATTGATCCAAAGTTTTTTGTTTTTGTCTCCTCTGTACATACATTATGACATCTGTTGCATGGAGAGGGATCCCTTCCCTGTTGCTCTTCTTGAGGGTTTTTCCCCCCACTGTTAAATATTTTAAAAGTTTCTCCTCATCCAAATTGAGGTACTCTTGTACATCTTGTATTATTGTGCTGTATTACTATGAAAGCTCTTGAGGTAAATTTTGGATTGGTAAATAAAATGTTCGACAGATAAAAAAGTTAATAGAAGCTGCTCTGTTTGAATCCCCTGACATTCCCAGATTCAACTGTGTCCGTTGGAGATTTGTCAGTGCAGCAATATAATCACAGTCATATCAAAGAAGGGGACTTCCTCAACTGCCCCCACAGCAGTGTTAGTGAAAGGCAGTCGGGGCTATTAATATCCTGGAGTGGTTACAGAAAATAAGCACAGCTGCCCAGCAGTACTGTCCTCCTGAACAATAGGCTCCTATGTGAAGGGAAGGCTCTGCCGTTTGTGTCCCTCTCTAACTGATGTTCATGGGGGTTCTTGTGCTGTTTGTCTATCTTTGTTCCCCTTCGTATCAAAAATAGATATTTATTGGACGCGACCTTCCAAAGAAAGGCAGTATTCATAAGGGAATGCCTGAGTGTCCTATTTCTCTTGGCACACAGTGAAGCGTTTGGATAAAGATTGATGTTGGTGAAATATTTATAGGGTGGCGTCCTTTCATCCTTTCCCCCACCCTTTCCTCCATACACTTCCTATTGCAGCAGATTTGCAAAGAACTGGCCCTAAACACCCTATGTAAATACAATACAATGTTTCTGACACCCAAGCTGTCCGGTGGAGATAAGCTCCACCTTATACACGTATCACACCGGACAGCTCTTCCCTTTAAACGCCATTACTGAATCCAGAAGCAGCGTTCAAACAGCCGCTCGCCTCCCTAACAAACTATATATTTCAGGATTTTCAATTAGAGCTACCATGCATGGCAGTAAAAGGTAAATTATGAGGCTATAATGTCCACTGCTCTCAGTGTAATTTGTATCCATAAAGGCTGAGACTTTAAGATGCAACTGCTGTGCATTTGTTTGAGCAAAAAAAGTCTGTTTCTGTCTATTTTCTCCGCAGCGCTGATAAAAGACTTTGCTGGATGCTTTGTTTACACCGCACCATATGATGTTACATAACTGAGGCTGTTGCCGTGGCAACGCCATTACCCCACCCCTCCACCCTTAGTCACTCACACATATAAAAACACACACACACACGCCCCGCACAGGCAACAGGACATTCAGCGACCACATGTCTTGACTTTGTTGATTTAACGCTCTCTGATATTAACGAGATGGCCTCTCTCTGGTGCCCGGAAATGTTTTCCCTGAGTGATATTTTACAGTTGCCAGGAGGGGAAACATCTCCGCTATGATGATCCACTCCGGTGTTGTTTGATAAACAAATTAAACATTCACCACATTTTATTACCTGCACTCAAACAATCCCGTTATTTATGGCTGGGCATCAAAGCGCAGCCCACAAAAAAAACAAAAACCTCTCAACCAGGTTTCACAGTACAATGTACATGTTGTCAGGGTCTGAATGGCAACATTGAGAGTCAGTTTTCATTACTTTGTGTGAGCAATCAGCTCCACTAGTTGAATTCAAGGTCAGGGAGGCTCTCCTGCCTTTCTGAGCCGCACAATAACAACCCCAGGCATCCCCGCACAAGAGCTGTCTCTTTGTGTTGAAGGGTACAGCGCTGAGTAGTCTCTCAGCTCTCGACGCCGTCTCAAAGCTCCATTCACACGCCATCTGACAGTCCATCGAACCGGCTTCTGGTCCAGGAGGCAGAAATAGAAGCTCGGGGCCTTCCCCCCGCCGCTGTATCTGTCAGCTGACTGATCAATTAAAAGCCATTTTTGTGTCCCGCTGGACGGTTATTTTACCCGTCTCCAGTTTCAAAGAAAGCAGTCCAGAAAGTATAAAGAGGACGTCTGCAATGCTTCTTTACATCTTTAATATAACGGCACACCACTCACATTATTATCTTCAATGTGACCCAAGACACATCTGTGTAAATACTGTGAAAATAATTTGATCTGAAAAATCCATCCTTAATGAATCTTGGGTGCATTCAGACTATAGACTGTATGAAGAATGGAAAGAAGATGCGTCTCCACTTCCTCCAACTGTACAAGAGTGAAGCCAAAATATTCCAACGCTGGTGACGTCATTAAGAGTCTGGAGCCCACAGTATTGAGTTCCCGCTCAAGCACCTACACGACGAATTGGGAGTCAATCACAGCTGTCAATCATGACCTTACAGCCCCGTTTTATAGAATAATATAACTAATTAACAACAAACTTAGCAGAAAAACGAACATCAGCATGATAAGAACTATATTAACAAGAAGACCAGAGACAGAAACCAACTTTAGGAGAAAAATTTGACCTCTGCTTTGAGCTTTTAGTTTGGCCAAAAATACTATATAGGGAAGACGGAAAATAAAGTTTTGCCAATGCAATGAAATCATACACGTCCTGTCTACTAAATGGCAGTGGTTGCCTCTCCGGCTACTTGTTTGGAAGTATTGTGAATGTCAAGAAGTGATAACAAGTCAATAGTTTTGACGAAGTCTTGGAAGACTTTGAGTAACGCTAGCACTATGAATGTTGCTGAGACAGAAAAATGCAATTTTTGTGTCAGAATGTTCAGAAGAATGGGTCTAATATTTACTTCAGTAAGTTTGGAACAATACTCATGACAAAAAACATTTTTTGCATTGGCAACAATAGACTCTGAACGCGTTTCTGGTTTGGCGCTTGTCCCAGTCATTAACATGTAGGGGCGGGATTTTATAACCTATACTGCAGCCCGCCTAAGGGGCAATCAAGATGGTTTGGATCTGACTTATGCGGAGCACCCAGGACTCATGTTAATGCAAGGTCTGGACAGGGCGGTAGAGGTGATTTTTTTGGTTTCAGTAGGGTTCAACTTTAGCTCTTCTGTGTTCTCCCGTGTTAGCCTGGGTTCTCTCTGGGTCCTCCAACTTCCTCCCACACTCCAAAGACATGCAGCATAAGTTTAATTAGTGACTCTAAAATTGCCCATAAGAGTTAATGAGAGTGTGAATGGTTGTCTGTCTCTATGTGTCAGCCCTGTGATAGTATGGCGACCTGTCCAGGGTGTACCTTGCCTCTCGCCCAAAGTCAGCTGGGATCGGCTCCAGCCCCCCGCGACCTGAGTTTGGATAAACAGTTAGGGATAATGGACGAATGGATGGTTCCAGTAGTGTTTCCAATCAGCAATGTTCGACTGATACTTTCTCAGAAAATTAAATCCGGTGTGGAAAAGGCATGTGTGTATAATCTGTTCACGTGCTTTGCATGTTTCAGTGCTAAAGAGAGCATTTCACATACATACAAGTTAAAGTGATTGAGCCATGAACTTTCAAGGTCTTACAGGCGTCTTCTGGCACGTGTGGATCGTTAAAAAAGTTGTCCCAAAGCATGCTGCCTGGCACAGATCCAAAGATATCCATCAATAAACAAATAAATAAATAATGGAAGGACAGTGTGTATGTGTGAGGGAGGGAGACTGTATTCCCATGTCGTCCATCATGGCTGAGCAGAGCTGTGCAGTGAATACATGATGGCCAGTCAGCTGCTTTTGTTTCACCTCTAGACATCCTGAAGGCAGCACAGTGCAAGATCATAAAAACTGTGTATGATTGTGTATGTGTGGGAAAAAAGCTGACATTTAGACCAAGTTCATATAGAGATTGTTTGTTTTGTGTAAATCTTCTTGGTTAAAGCTGGAATCCACTCAAGCTAAAGCCACTTTTAAGGCCCGATTTAAAGCATAGTACAGTATGTGGATTTGATGTTTAATCAGTGGAGCAGAAGTGGAAAGATATTACGCCTGACACTAATCCCTGGTGAAAAAAAAATAAAAATCACTTTGCCTGATGCCAGCTCTAAACGCAGCACTTCTTCTTGGAAAAGTATAGCTGAGGTAAACCCCTGTTTCTGTGTCCTGATCAACCTCCATCCAGCTCTCAATGCCCTGCAAACGAGCCCTTAGGAAAAATAAATTCCCCCTTTTTTTACAGCTCCCATGTGACCCACATGTTGTCCAGAGGGGGAAAAAAAATTAAATGTTATTAAAGCCACTCTTTAAAGCACGGCCAACATCCTTGCCCTGCATTGAGTCACTGCCACAGACTCGGTGCCAGTGAATTTCACTACAGTCCAGCTGAGTTTCCATTCAGCTGCAGACCAGGGTACAACACCGAGCCGGAGCTGTGACGACATCTACACGGCATCAATGCTGAGTACGATGTGGGTTGAGAGAGGCCAGGCGCTGGATCCTGAAGTAGAAGGAGTGTTTTTCGGGGAGAAGCCTGGTCTTGTGTCAATATTTCCAGTGACGTTACCACAGAGGGAAAAATCCCTGGGAAGGCCAGGCTGTGCTAATAAGGGAAAATGCTTTGAGTGTCTGCTTATATGACAGTAAATGCACCTATTATGAGAGGAGAAATTCAATAATTCCATTCCAGGGTGGAGCTGAGAGAAATATTAAAAAGAGAGTTGCTGTATTACTGTTGCTAAAAATATGTACAGCACTGCTCAAAAGGATTTAGGAGGTTTAACCTACCTGGACAGGTTTGAATTGGGATTAATTGTGTCCAAGTCCAAGTCAACTACTAGCTTGTTTAAATGAGCAAAGACTGGATCAGACTGAATCAGGTTGCACCATTTAAACTTGAAATGCCCCTGCTAGTGGTAAAACTGTTGGTTGCTGCACTGGAATATAACACGATAGCTTGACTGCAATTATATGTAACTTTAGATATGAATGTTTTATTTATACATAAATAGAGAAAGACATGTTTTAGAGTAAGTTATACAGTTTGGAATGAGAAAACTTATGCCAATCGGCACTATTCAGCGAGTCATTAGCATTATTAGCACAATGTTTTTGTCATTTAAGTCATTTGTCTTATCTGTTGTAAAATCTAATTACAATCTTTTATGTTTACATTGTTAATAAACAGCAATTTGATCAAGTTTAAGTTAAGATATGTGACCATGCTCCATATTTTAGTGGTCAGTAATAAAAGCGGGTCATATTTTAGCATGCTAACCCTAGTTTTGTCTGTTGGTTCGGTTAGCTCGGTCAACTGGCAGGAATTCTGTGTAAATATCTACATTTTTTAGGACTTTAAGGATAAATATGTGTTTCATAATTAACAGTTTTCATACAGTTTAGAATAAGTGGTAAATATCAGAGTATGCTAACCTAACTGATGCCATTTAGCTAGCTATTTAGTCTGAAATTATTAGCATTATTAGTGTAATGTTTTAGTAATTTAAAGCATAATGTAATGAAAATGTGTTGAATGGTATTAAACAGCCATTTGATAAAGTTTAAGGTAAATTATGTGACTATATTCCATATTTTACTCTTCAGTCTGAATAACTGGTCATATTTTAGCCTGCTATCGTTAGCTTTGTCAGTTTGTTTAGTTAGCTATGCCACTGGGATACCTGGCATGAATTTGATGTAAGTCAGATGATATATTGAATTAACTGCAAAGGAGAATTATGTGAGTTTAGAAAGAGTAGGAACTATCCGAGTATGCTAACCTAACTGATGCTATTTAGCTATTCAGTCTGGCATTATTAGCATGATGTGTTTTTGAGGTATATTGTGTTATTTACTGTAAAATTATTTTACATATTCCCATTGCCATTAGACTGTATAATCAAATGTTAGGTTAGGTGTACTTCATACCACCATCTTTTACTCTTTGATGTAAACTGGTCATATGTAAGCCAACTAACGTTAAAGCTTTTGTCAGTTTGTTCCAATAACTACAGAGCAGACATATCCGACAGCTTTTCAGTTTAAATATTAACTGATAATTAGACCTAGTTTATGTGGTACCATATTGATTTAATGAAGAGTGTATAAAAAGTATGTTTATTTTGTCTACATCACACATATAATGACATTTTGATACTCGTTAGACCCAAGATCTTCAGTTTTGACTAGAGATACTCTATATAATCAGAAGAAAAATCAAATAAAGAACTAAAATGTGAAAATGTCTTGGTTGTGAGTCATAACCTTTCTAAAGGTGGGGTGGCATAATGTTGCGCAGACTCATGAGCTCACTATTTCTTCAAAAAAGATTGCAAATTACTTCTGGGAATACTGAAGTGAGAGTTAAAAATGTTATTTAACACTGGCATGTTCCACTTCTGTTTTTAAGAACAGGGTGAGAAATCACATTTGCAAAAAACAAAATGCTGCTTTTTCTCATCTCTAAATGTATAATCATATGTTAAAAGTTTTCAAAAGCTATTCATTTGGGTTTTTTTGCATTCAGATTTAGTATTTCACACATTTTTGACACATTCCATCTTTTAAAGTAAAGTCTTCATGGTTTGTTTCCACTTGTTTGCACTCTGGATGCCTGGAAAACATTTGCGGGAAGAAGAGGGGAAAAAAACAGAGGGGAAAGAATCATGTCAGCTGTATTGTTTCTATTTTAGGTCTGTCGCTGGAAAAGAAAAGAGGGCAGGAAACAAAGAAACACACTGGGTTTGCTTGGAAAAATGCTGCATTAGCTGGAGAGAGAGGAGGAGGAGCCGGAGGCAGCTCCCCTGGTACTTCATACATCAGCTGATTTATGGGTTACACAGCACACTTAATAACCATCTACTGTCCCTGTGAGCGCCGGCCCTGGGGAGCGTCAAAGTAGTCCAACGCCTGGAGCAGAGAGCAAAGAGACCCGGAGGTCAGTCTGCTGGGGAAACCTCCGGTATCCAATTTATCGATTTAATAATTGTTCTCTGAGTGCTGGAAGATCAATGTTTCGTGAGATCCTACTTTGTGTGATGCTTTTCACCTCAGAGCCACACTGATGGATGTTTGAGGTTTGTGTTGCATTAAAATTGTGGTTTATCACAACTTAATATTGTGGGTTTGGCCGTCAGCCCTATTGGTTATGATTAAAATTGTTATATTGCCAAATCAATAGCTAAATTCTGGATGAATTGTGACACTGCAAAAATTAATAATAAAAGTCAGACGGGGCAAGAAACGATTCAGTTGATCAGACAGATTGTAAACAAGTCAGATCCAAAGCTCTTTACTTGGATGTTATATTCAAAGTGAATATATGGATATTTACAACAAACAATGCAAAATACTTTAAGTATTTTTTTTTCCCCAAATAGGTTTGCAACAAGGAATACTCTTATTTGCCTTTTTTTCAAGTTACATGAAAAGAAGGACACCAGCTTAGCTAAGCACAAAAGCTGGAACCAAGAAAGCGGCGACCCCCAGGCCTGATAAGTGAAGCAAATGAAGTGCCTTTAACCTGCATTCCTTCCAATGGCCAGCAGGGGGCTACACCACTGGTTGCAAAAAGAAGTCCCTTTGTATGCAAGTCAACAGAAATATGACCTTAGTTCTCACTTTATTTATTACCTCAGTGAACATTCTCATAGTGCGTTTATGGTCTCAATCGTTTCAAATCTTCAATACACAACATTGTTAATTTTGTAAATGGTCACATTTAGATTCAAACAGATAATAAAGCAGAGTATGCTTTAGGGTGCGGCTATTGTGTCATTGACTTGACACTACTTCAGTGCACTGTGAACTTTGTTTTCACTTTTTCAAAGTTAACAGGGACAGTTTGGTCGCTTAAAAATGTCTTGTTCAGTGTTCGGTTGGACTTAGCGCCACTCTAAGAAGTCCGATGTTCATTTAGAAGAATGATTGTCCCTTGCCAATGAACCTTGTATCATGCGGGCTCCCGATGTGTTCTGTGACGATACCAAAATGCCGAAGTCGGGGCTTCAAAGCAACAGCCTACAAACCCATAGGATGATATCAAGGTGACTATGTCCACTAAAATACAGCCAATAGAAACAGCTAGTCTGACTCTGTATAAAAGTAACCAAATCTGCCTACCAGCACCTCTAAATCTTGCAAATAAACTAGTTATATTTTGTTTAAACAAAACGTACAAAAACTATTTTTGTATATAAGTGTAAAAAGAGTGTTATGAGTCAATTGAATGCTCATTATCAATGGCCTGCTACACCTTATAGTGGGTTCAGAAAGCTGTTATCATCTATTCACAGTTGCAGTTTTAAACACATGGTTAAAGTTGTGAAACAAAACTACTTGGAAAACATCACAGTTTGGGTTCAAATAAGTATGTTTGTTACCTACAAGTCCTCCAAACCATACGACCTGTTTTGTTTTTTCCTATCCTAAACTATGATCAACAGATGGGTTTCCAAAAATAAGGCCCCTACCAGTTGCAGGAGATCAACACTACCTCATATGGTTGTAAAAAGGTTAAAAACAACATCTTTAAGGCATTTAAAAAGTTCAATAAATGCATGTGAGGTAGTTATGATTTGACCTAACTGCAAGAAGTGACATATGTAACAAAACTATGAAATTATTGATTTACAAGGGGACACAAAGGCTCTTGTTAGTGTTTGTTGAGAGCAGATGTAGCAGACAACAAACAAAGTAATTTAAATGCTAGGACTGTATGTTCTAGTGTTAATTAAAACTAAAAGAAACAACAAGCTATTATTAAGTGACTGGTTAAACAGGTTTGTTATGGTTTCGTCGTTTACTGTCATCTGACATTACCAAGAAGGAATTGAAAGTATCTTGGTTACATGTTGTTATGACATACAGTGTTTCCCCAAACAGATCCATGGGTGTGAAAGTAGGTGACTCTGTACTGCCAGGGTCACTTTAAATACTTCCCTAAACAGTGTGGCTATCAAACTATTTAAGTTAATTACATTGTTAAATCATTTCTGTCTCTCATCGACCTCAAATACTGATAATACTGAGTATTATATTTTATCTCAAATTGTGAATAGTTTTTTCAAATTATCAAATCTTAATATTTTTTCAAGGCCTTAAAAACATCCTTCTTGTGGTCAAATAAAATTGGGTTTTAAATAGTTTAAATATATTGTAATCATAATCAAATGCAGGCTTTCCAAGATATGTACTGCTCTCTTGAACAACAGCTGGCAGCAGATCTGGCTTTCATTTTCTTTTTCTCTCTGAAAGATAGAAGTCTAAAAATACTTGACTTCTTTAGTAAAACACGTCTTTTCACTGGAAATCTAAACTGGAGCATACATGCTGGCCCATGTTCAGTATGAGGGCTTTATTTTACTGTTATAGAGTCGACTACATGTTGAATCATACAGTTGTTGCTGTGTTTAAAGCTCTCTTACGCCCCCTGTGGACAATGAAGAAACACTTCTATTCAGCACTTCCCACTGCTGGTACTCTGCACCTTAATTAATAGTAATAATAGTAGAATATCTGAGCCCAAACACTTTTGTACCAGTATTTATAAAGAGCTTATTCTCAGTCTTTTACTAAAACATTTTATTTCTGACTCAAATTTAAAATTGTTTTTTTTTTTTGTGGTGGCATTTTTTACTCCATCTTATGTAATTACATTAAACCTTAAATTCTAGATACTTGGGCTTCACTTTAGTTACACTTCTGCACTTAATTTCAAGTAAATATTGTATTCTGCACCACATTTATCGGACAGCTGTAATTACAAGTGACTTTGCAGATTAGTATGTTAAAAGTGATTCTATTTAATGCACACTTGACCGTTTTTTAAAATGAGTAAAATTAGCTTTTTGATGTTGGAAATGTGGATTTTTTTTTTTTAGAATTGTGGACCTGCTAAAGCTATAATTTTCATATTAACAGTGGTTTAAATGCATTCAGAACAATTAAACATCATCTGTTTGATCAAATTTTGATCAATCTATCCACCTCAAACTCCTCCCTACATGGGGTTTGTCACTCTTTATACTACGTTACTTGAAGCTGCTTGCACAGACGACCTTTACAGCCAATTTTTATGAGAATGGTCTGGTTTCACGGTTGTGGTTCAATAAATCCGATATTGCAGGTTTAAAATGAATATAAATTGATATATTTGAAGTGAAGTAACACTCTCCTCCTCCAACTCCTGGGAAATTCTCCGTGTCTCCACTTGTGCTCCACCACTGTGACAATCTGATCTCTCTCTCTTCACTTCCTGTCATATTTGATAACTGCGCCGTGCCGCAGCCTCTGGGCCGTCTGTCACTTTGCACTCGCCACTGCAACTCACGGAATCAACACTCGAGTCTCCGCTTCGTCCACGCAGAATCGTGCATCAAATTCAACCCAAAAAACACTGGCGGTGTGTTCGGGGGCTCACTTGGGTATACGAGCTACCCCTCAGTTGAGTCCCACATTGATGAATTATACATGCCTCGCATCACACCTCCCACGCTCCAGCTTATGTAATGTCAGCCACGCGTGGAGAAGCGTATGAGTATACGTGTGTCTATGTGGATGTATTTATATCCAGACTGGGATTGAGGGAACGGTGACTCATTCTCTTTGCTCTTTATTTTTACCCCACAATCTGCCCACCCACCCATCGCCTATTTCTAAGAAGAAGAAGAGAAAGCGTATTAGTTTAGACATTTCCCAACTGTACACTGTTGTTATAATAACACGGCATCTTCTTCATCCGAAACCGAAGACAACCATGTTAAAAATAAATATAACAAGGTTAATAAGCCTCCCGGAGGATGGCTTTCTCCCTTTTACACAATGCCGCAGGGTGAAATAGTAAAAGGATCAATAGAGATCTTTTCAAGGAACTTCCTCCACAGTGTTTGTACTCTCCAGAAACATCAAAGTATTGATTATATAAGTCAATCTTCCAAGTACTGTTCTCTTCAATCACAGGCGTCAGAGTGTAAACAAATAAATAAATAAAAAACATCACAGAAAAACTAGCTAGTATAACAAATAAGATACAATATAAAATGAAATAAAAATAAAATGTAAGCTGGTCTTAGGATGGGAGAGCAAGTGTTTTGAGTCATTGGATTCACAGAGTCAAATCATTTCTGTGGTTCATACAGTTTGAAAAGTACAACCCAAACTCTTTCCCATAGCAGATTTAAGACTTTCTAAAGTTTTGAGCCTTGAACTTATTCATTATTTTGTATCGTCACTTGCCATTGATCCAATTTGTCTGCAATAAATCACTGTGATTACACGGTTTATTAACTTTCCTGTCCCTGAGAGTTTGAAAACTAAAAAATATTTTGACTAGTGAGGAAGATTGTGGGTACGGTTGAAAGCTCCAGAACAGCCATTAAATAGCTCTTGTAGAAAGGTGTACAGTCAAAATTATGATTAGTTTCTGCAATTACTACATCATTCCACGAAACAGAACTCTGAGTTGTATGATTTCCAATCAAAAGCCAACAACTTTTACATCATATCATAAGAAAACATATGGCTGCTGTCCGAAACTGACTCAGTGAATGTGACTCTCTCGAAATATTATCTCCCTTAGATTTAAGATTTAGGGACATTTTTTCTATATCTGTGGTTAATCTAGTTTATAACTACATTGGAATAGAGTGGCTTATCTTACATACACTGCAAAAAGGCAGCACACTCCACTATCACCTCCCTAAACTCCCTCTGACAAGAACTGATCAGATTTGGTGCATAGTCATTATTTTAAGAGACTGCAGTCAGCACAAATCCAGCATTATGTTTCATTACATAACACTACACCTGCCTCTCTCATCCGGTGCTCAGCAACCTGCAGGCTCAGTTCACACCTGCCAGCACATCACTGTCACATTCCTGCACAGAACAACTGCGCTAATCAGCATTTACCTCCAAACCAACACTGGTGGAAAGGTCAGCGTCCCAGCCAGCAGACTGAGAGTAATGACTGGATAAAAGTGCTCCTGTCCCTCCCCTCGCTGAGGGAAAGTCACAGGATGGCAGACGAAGCCCAAATCAGCAGCGACATCTCAGCGGTGGCTTGTTACCGCCTCCGACCCCGTGTGCTCAATCAAAATGTCAGGGCGCGGGCCCGGCAGGAAGGCTGAGGGCCAGGCAGGCAGCTCTGGAGGGGGCCTGATAGGAGTCCACCATTGTCCCTTCCATCTTGAAGAACACCGTCCTCCCTGTCTGTGGCATTTTACTTCAACTGTCAACCACACAAAGGCTGTGACAAAGGGTGGCCAGGGGTGACACAGCCCATCTGGAATCTGATTGGTCACCTCTGGTGCCCCTCCTACCAGATTCACACAGTGATATCCAGGTGACATGTTGTTATCATGGATGGATTACTGAACAGGCCTTCAGCAGCCCAGGGGCTTCAAAGAGTCACACACATACTGCCATAGAGACATAAAACTACCACAAAGAGACACCAAACAACTTTAAAAAGATGCAACAGAGACTCAAGACAATCAGTAAGAGATGCATAAAGACCAAAAAGATACACAAAACTACCACAGAGATGCAAAACTACAAGAAACTGATGCAAAATGAATTTGATGAGATGCTGAACACACTGAAAACAACCACAAAGAGACACAAAACTACCACAAAGAGGTGTAAAAAACTACCAAATAAAGATGCAAAATAGACTCGAGACAACTACAAAAAGATGCAAAATGACCACAAAGAGACACAAAACAATCCATAAAGAGGTGCAAAACCAACAAAGATTCAAAACTGTAATAAGGACATGCAAAATGACTACAAAGAGCCACAAAACGACTGAAAACATCCACAAAGAGAAGGAAATTTACCACAAACTTAACACAATGCTGCAAAGCCACCACAAAGACAAACTACCATAGAGACATAAAACTACCACAGAGGTGCAAAACTGCTAAAGAGAGATGCAAAAGTACCACAAAGCGATGCAAAACAAATTTGAAGAGAATCAAAAGAGATCCTAAATGACTACAAAGTGATGCAAAAATACCAAAGAGAGATGCAAAATGACCATAGATTAAAAAAAAATAACACAAAGATAACAAACTTCCATAAGGAAATGCAAAACAACTACAAAAAGAGATTGAAGAAATCCAAGAGACTCAAAACAACTACTAAGAGATGAGAACTGGCCACAAATAAACACACAATTACCAGAGAAATACCACAAAGAGATACAAAACAACCACTAAAAACAACCATACACGGTAGTAAAATGACCACAAAGATGCAAGCTGACCATGAAGAGGTCATTATCTTGGCGTCTTGCTCCAATGTAGACCTGTACATTTTATTTTTTCGAACAACCAGAGCTTGATCCAGAGTCTTCACATATTTCTTTACCTATTTTATAAATGTGCTCTCCTTTTGTGCCCAAGTGGTGCCCCCCCCCCCCCGCCACAACTTTCTGAACCCTCCCTGTCGTTACATAACTGTTCTGGTTGGATGTTGTTAGACGAAGCGCTCCTGAAGAGCAGGGACAACAAACGTTTTTAAGGTGGGAATCCATTATTGATGAGGATGAAGCTTGTTTATAGCACAACTCATTTGGATCAAGAAACCACCAGTCACTTTGCAGCTCTAACTGAACATGTTACATAACAGAGCTGTGGAGTGGATGAGGGAGGAAATCCTTTAGTCTTGTGTGTCTGAAAAGCATCCGACATGCTCGCTGTGCATCGTGATGCTATCTCAGCTGCGAGACGTGTTCTATCTTATCATCACACTGTGTAAAACGTGTCGTCCTCAAACAGACAGCTCGCATCTGATAGAGAGTCTTATCGCAACGTCAAATCAATTCTGTCCATCTGAGGAGGAAAGAAACAGAAAGCTGTCACAAAGGAATGAAAGAAAAAGGCTCTAAAAAGCATTTTTTTCACTCAAAGGATGGATGACATCGCTGCAGACGTGGACATGCAAGATTTTAGAGACAGAGTGACCAGAGTCGCTGGTCAAATCCCAGCAAAACAACACAAGTATACATTTTCTACTTTACTGTATATGATTTTTGTCCTGGATTATACAGCTCATTTCAAATGTCTACCTGATGTTCTTTTTAAACTGCTGATTTATGAGCTCATCCTTTCTAAAAATACAAATTGTAATGGCTTGACTAAACGGAAAACAAAAAAGCCTAGAAGCCACTGAAGGGCTGCTTCACCAGCATTTGCTTAATTGAGGCGTTGCTTTTGCATAACAAGGACAAATAAATAACTCCAGTTTAAACACGTCCAGATAGCCAAACTCAAGTTTATTTCTTACACACAGCAATCCAGATGCACCTATATCAACTCGCAACTTCAATGCACAGAAAATAAAAATACCAATATGCTTCACATGAGGCTTCTTGATGGTCATAGAACTGTGATCGTCTACCAGCAAACAAAACACCTGAAGTGTGAATACAGGTTCCTTTACTTTCCAGCTCAACATACCAGCTATTGTGTAAAAGGTCGTTACTCCAAATACTAATCCATACAAATACATATTGGTAAACAAACAACAAAAGTGTCTCCTAGAGATAATATATTGCTGTATGTTCTACCAAAAAGGAGAGCTAATGAAAAACAAAGTAGTGATAGGTAAACATGAAAGGTAGCTCAACATGATTAGATGATAAGCAGGTGACTTGGTAGTATCACGGATGGACAGGCCTTCAGGGTTCATGCCCAGGGGCTTCAAAGAGTTAATGACCACAAAGAAACACAAAACTACCACAAAGCAGCAAGGCCACCATAAAGACATACTACCATAGAGACCTAAAACTACCAAAGAGATGCAAAACTACGACAAAGACACCAAACAACTTTGAAAAGATGCAGGAAAGACTCAAGCCAACCAGAAACGGACGCAAAATGACCACAAAGACACACAAAACTACCACAGAGATGCAAAACTACAAGAGTGAGATGCAGAAGAATTTTAAGAGAAGCAGAACGGAATCAAAACAACCACAAAAAGATGCAAAACAACTTTGAGGAGAATAAAGTGACGCAAAAATTCCACAAAAAGATGAAAAAATACCACAAAAATGACTTTGAAGAGATGCAAAATAGACTTAAAAGAACCACAAATAGATGCAAAATGATAAAAGAGTCACAAAACCACTAGAAAGATGCAAAACTACCAACAGTAAGATGCTAAATTACACATTTTTACACAGAAAGAGTAAAAATGCAACATTTCAATCACTTTAGAAAGAGATTTCTTCGCAGTGGGTATGGACAGGAGGACCAATATCTGTTTTAATGTACATAATTTATGTGTGTGTGCATCATTTAACAAGAATATCAATTACTTCATACCAATTACTGGCTGTGCTCTCTTCGTGGAGTTTTCACATTCTCTCATTGCCTTAATATGTTTCCTCCAGGTTCCCTAATTTCCTCCCACAATACAAACTGTCTGTATCAGCTCTGTGACTGACGGCTAGCGTGTCCAGGAGGACTCTGCCTCTCACCCAGTGTTCGCTCTGATAGACTCCTCACTCCTCTGAGATCCTGCACAGGATAAGTGTTTATATCTGTAGATAATAGATGGATAATTACCTGTCAGTCAACTGTAACATCTACTTTACATTGCTGTAACTTAGGTCTTTTTTCCAGTGCATATATACCTTGGCATGGTTGTCAGAGGTGGAAGAAGTACTCACATCTTTTACTCAAGTAGACATATCAATACCATAGTGTTTATTTAATTTAGCTATGCACAAATAATACATAAAGCAAGAATGAATTTACTTCCAGGTGACATAAAAAATGTTCTCAAACAGAGCTAAAATTTAGCAAAAAACGAAACAAAACAAAGTGGTTTGTACCGCTATGAAGAGGGATTTGCAGAGTTGCTTGGATATAAAACTTAAGCAAATATCAAAATGAATTTAATAAAATGTACTATAAAATAATTTTCAAAGGATGAGGAAGGGCTGGTTGCATTAATTTGAGGTAACTGTTTAAGTTATATCTGACACTGTATTCGGCTTGTACATTTTATAATGGGGTTTTTGTGAGTTGTAGATATGACAATAAAGATTATTATTATAATATTTGAGATACATAAGTGGAGTAGAGGTATTTAGATAAATACAAAATAATTTTATTTGTGTAGCCCATTTTAAGCTTAAGTGCAAAGTGTTTTCCATATTAAATTATTTACGGAATATAAATCCCCCCTTGTATTACATACAAAATTAGGAACATGAATAAATGTGGATGAGAAAGATAAGTTCAGGAAGGACAAATCTTCAGTAAAAGGCAATAACAAAATGCAAATAATGTAAGAGACGATCTCATATAAAATGCCAAAAAAAGATGAAGGGAAAAAGTAACAAATATACGGACGTGCATATTAAATACGAAAATAAAATTAAAAGCCAAATTAAAATATGAAATAAAGTCAATAAAATAATAATAAATGAAACACCAGAATATACTGTATAGTATATAATAAGTACCTCAAAATTGTACTTAAGTACCGTACTACAGTAGTTATTTCTCTGGATAAATAATGAATAAAAACAGAAACCAGTGCTCCTCCTGCAGACCAGTTCTCTGTTTATTTTCCCATCATGCCTCTGGTTCAGATGCCTCAGAGCAGGCCATCACTCCCACCATGCCACAGGTGAATATAAAAGCTAATGCCTCGATTTACGGGGGATCATCACCGCTCGGATCGGATATTGAGCGGCTAAATGAGTGATGGGCTGTGTGAGTCAGTCGTCAGTCCCAGCGGCCCGAGCATGAATCACTGCTGGGATCCCAGAGGGGGATACAGACACACAGTGAAGGGGCTGATGCTGCTCTCTGCTGGACGTTACGGAGAATAACAACAGAAGCTGTGAAAGACTGCAGCTGTCAAGAAAAATGCTGTACAGCTCTGGCTGTAAATGATCATGTATCATCTTTACAGCTTTTATTCTACCGTCAAGCTCTTGTTGAGTAACAATCTGCACGCTTGCTAAAGCTCAAACAAACTGTCAAATAGATAAAAGTTGAGTTCCAAACTCCGTTTAGATCTTTAGCAGATGCGGTGAAGTAGATGCATTGTTGGAAGAAGTATTCGGATCCTTTACTTGAGTAAAAGTACTAAAACCACACTGCGGAATTACTCCTTTACTTCAGTAAAAGTACAAAAGTTTTAGCATCAAAATTATCTTAAAGTATCAAAAGTACTTGTGATTCAGAATCTCCCCATTCAGTCTAATCACTTTAAATGTATCATGATATTTATGTAAAATCTCGACCTGAAAAGTAACTAAAGCTGTCAGCTAAATGTAGGGGAGTAAAAAGTACAATATTTGCCTCAAAATGTAGTGGAGGCGACTTTTGACCATTAAAAACAATAATTATTGTATAGAAATGGTAATTTTTTAGGCTAAAAAGCCAAACATTTGCTGATTTCATGTTTCTTAAATGTGAGAATTTGATGCTTTTCTTTGTTATACATGATAATAAACTGAATAGCTACATTTAAAGATGTCACCATGGGCTCTGAGGCAATACTCAGGGAATGTTTAACTTTTTTTTTTGACAAAAATATCAATGGATTAGTTGAGAATAGAATAGGCATTTTAAATTCGTGTTGGACAGATGGATGGACAATACCATCTTTAAAGACAAAACGTTTTACGGATGTAAAAGGCTTTAAGATCAGGGGCGTACTGAAGAATGTCTGTATTTAAAGGTCCTGCCCTCATTTTTCAAAGTTTATCAGGTCCTATATTTGGCATCTACGATATTTCCTGGATTCTCGCTCATTCATCAAAGTTCACAGTCACTTCCTGTCTGATGCTGGAGACAGAGTGGGAGAATCGGGGGTGTCTGCTGGCGTTGGTCACGCTGTCCCTCGCATGCGACCACTGTTCGCTCGAGACAATAGTCCCTCATCAGAAAGTAATCACTGACGAGGGAGCAGCACGCAGCGGGGGATCCCACATTGTTCTAAAAGGGAACAATGGAGGCGAGGAAAAGCCTATTTTTCTTTCTGCTCCTCATCATCATCAACATTTAATATGCAAGAAGAAAACTTGATCCAGAGCCAGGAAGATAAATTGTATCAATAGGGCGCCACAGGAATGATTTCTTAAACCCAGAAGTTAGTTAGTATGTTAGCACCCTGGGATCTATCCTCTAAAACTCAAAGAGGATTTTCAATGGGTTTGTGGTCAGATGTCTGAATTAAGGTCCGTGGTTAGCACAAGCTGAAGAGATATAAAATATATAAGTAAATACCCGCATTTGTGAATTTTGGCTTCTAACAAGACTAGAAGACAAGAAGGACTGACATTCCAACTACAGTGACCCTGGCTGAAGTATTTTGGCTACAACAAACATTTTAATAGCAAATTCATTTTCTAATTTCTAACATTTAATCAGAAAACCTTTATCACCTTCTGATTCACCAGGCCTGACCACTACACAACATGGCCATTTCATAAGACTTGCACTAATTTCTTGCAGTGTTTATGCACTCCCTTGTAAATTTCTGCTCGTACAGTATTTATTTTTTAATATTATTTCCCTGCATTTAAATTTTTATTGTCTCTTGCATTCTGTAATTTTGCACATTTATACTATTTTTTTTACTTTATTCTATTCTACTGTATTCGTGTTATGCTGCTGTTTGAAGTGCAAATCCCTGAGGGAACCTTCCCGAGGGATCAATACAGTTGCTATCTATCTGTCTGTCTGTCTGTCCGTCCGTCTATCTATCTATCTATCTATCTATCTATCTATCTATCTATCTAGCTATCTATCCACCAGCCGCTGTTCAGGATTAGCATTAAAAAAATCATTATCAGGCCAAAAATTGTTAATGGACTCTCTGAAATCACAAACAAACCTAAATTTAGAGCAATGTGAAAACTACAAAGAAATACAGTACATTTTTGTCATTCTTTCGACTGTAAACGCCTCCCAGCTTTAGTCAGATATCATTGTGTTGACACTGCAGGAGAATTTGTTCCATGTTTAGGATATTGCAGGAGACGGAGGACCCCGACAGAGCTCACAGCTTCATGCAGACGGCGGGCGCTGTTTGTTGTCTGTGCTTTATATACTGTACATTATGAGCAACTGGAGTCAAGTCAGCGAACATAAAGGCAAGGTCAATAATGTGAAGTGATCCACCGGGTCAAAAGACTTGGCCCGGTGCCAGCCATTGTTAAAGGGGCGCTTTTTTTTTTTTTTCTAAGCAAGCATGCGATCCCCTTGTTTGCACTCACGCTCAACTCTTTGAGTATTTCCTGTGGAGGAATCAATAAGACAATAGCAGCGAGCGGCTCAGCGCCGGGAAGCCACAGGCTCTTTAGTGCATGATGAATGGTCGGACATGCAAAGTGGCTGCAAATTATATAATTTCCAAAAGCACCAAGGAAGCTCTTCAGGAGGTTTTGGCAATTTGTGATACCTTTACTTGCAAGTTACTACATAAATATACACAGGAAACTGCTTTTACTGTAGTTTATACACTACCTCTTTTTATTAAACTTAAACTTAATGTATTAAGAGCTTTCTATCACTGTACTCAGAAGTAGAATAATTGTATTGCCAAGTAGGTTTTCACATACAAGAAAATTGCTGTGGTATACTGGTGCATAAGAAACAAACATCCATCCATTATCCTTAACCCCTTTTTGGGTCGCGGAGGGCTGGAACCAATCCCAGCTGACATTGGGCAAGAGGCGGGGGACACACTGGACACGTTGAAAGACTATCAAATAGAGACAGACCATTCACGCTATCATTCACTCCTACAGGGAATTTAGACCCAAGCTGACCTGGGAAAAACATGCAAACTCCACACAGAAGAGCTGCAAACTGGAGTCAAATAGGGTGACTCTAATGCTGTGAGGCAAGAGTGCCAACACACCACATGTAGCCCCCATTAACAAACAAAGAACGAAAAATATAAATGGAGATTAAAGTAAGTACTGCGAGTCAAAAACAGCAGCATACATAGGAAATTAGAAGAAGAGAAAAAGTCTCCTGTGGTGCAGCAGAGACTAGCTCTGCACTTCTGTCTGCTGTGTTCACATTATAGAGAATATTATAATTATTATTACTTACTGGACATATCACAGAAACATCCAATTCTGGAGGATTTATTAACTGATGTTTTCAGAAATTTAGACACTTAAACTTTCAGTCCTTGACAAATAATTTGTTTTTTTGCACTACTTACGTTTATCTGACGCTCAGAGTGTCAGGCAGGTGAGTGTGAGGCACCAGGGGAAGGATGCAGATACAGACGGAGGAGATTTCAGCTCCAGGCTCCAGGCTCTGAGCCCTGGATATGTGGAGCACGAGGCACAAAGCAATGATAACATTCTGGCCTGGAATAAGCAGAAAAAATGTTTGTTATATAGAGCAGGGCGGATGAGAGAATGTGGAAACAGGTGAGCAGGTGAATAAAGTGAGCTGAGTGGGACAGGTGGAAAACTGAGGACATCTGGTGGACGAATGGAGAATAACAGTGCAGAGAGCTGAAGGGAGGGACAGGCAGAAGCATATAATTGTTACTTTCACATACTTTTTCTTTGTACTTGTAGTAAAGTATGTATGCATACATACACATAACAGTATAAGTAGTTAAAAGTAACCCTACGTGGACTGTTACTGTAGCTTTAGTTACTTTTCAGGTCGAGATTTAACATAAAATACGTGACCAATTTTAATTGATTAAAAAAAAAATTATAATTTTGCAAGAAAAAAACAAAATCCAAAACCATTCAGTTTATTATCATATATAACAAAGAAAAGCATCAAATTCTCACATTTAGGAAACATGAAACCAGCATTGGGTTGAGATTTAATATAAAAAAACATGATCAATTTTAAGTGATTTGACTATATATATATATATATATATATATATATATATATATATAAACTCATAACAGCATAGTGAGTATTTCTATATATAAACTCATAACAGTATAGTGAGTAGGCAAAATGAGCTGCTTAGATAAATGCATCAATACCATTATTGTGACACATATAACAATCTGAGTGGGTCCATTCTGAATAACGGGTACTTTTACTTTTCAGAATTTAAGTACATTTTGATGCTGATACTCTTGCATTTTTTATTTAAGTACGTTTTGAATGCAGGATAGTACTTGCAGTAAAGTAAATTCGCAGTGTGGTATTAGTATTTTACTGAAATACAGGATGTGAATGTTCTTCCACCTGTTTAGGAGTTAATTTTGCTGCTGGAATGGAAACTGCGGAGCGTTTCAGGAGAGGCGCCGCCATTTTGGAGCATAACGTTCGTATCTATGGAAGCCGTTAGTAGCTGTTACCGTCTAATAACCTGTCAATTCTTCAACAGGAGAGGTGTTTATTTACGCATGAGAAACAAATTTCCATAAAAAAAATTAGACTTTTAACATAGAAAACGTTGAATAAACTTAAACACACCACGTGTAGCAGATATAGTCAGACCTCAGACAGAGGTTTGCTAACGCATTTCGCTACCGTTAGATACCGTTACATTAACGTAACTTAACAGATAACGTTAGTTAGCATAACATTAGCTGTTAGCTTGCCTATATTTGTCCACATAATTATGTAACTTAAGTTGGCATTTAACGTTGAGATCTGAATGTTTTCTACCCACCTGTTTTCCAAAGTGGACACAGACCTCCAAAGCTTTAAGCATTTCTTAATTGCTGACAGTTGAAGACTAACTGACCTTACAGGGCAGCGAGATTCTCGCGATACTGTTTGTGAAATCACGCGAGAATTCTTCTTTCTCATATTTCGTCACCCTGTTAAAATAATTGGATTGGATTGGATTGGATTGGATTTAAGCAAGATATGGTAATACTTTATTTTGAAGGTGTCTACATAAGAGTCACACAAGCCTGTCAGAAACATGACATGACAAGTATCATGAGCAATTAATGTTACTTCAAAGTATCATTAATGTTCATGACACATCCCATGTCATGTTTATGACACGCTCATGTCACTCTTATGTAGACACCTTCAAAATAAAGTGTTACCATATCACCTAAGTCACTTAGGCATAATAAATCCGCTTAAGTCACACACTTGACATAGGCCATTGTCTTAAAGGGGTAAAATCACATGATCTGAAACATAAAAAAAATGTTGACAAAAAATGACTTAGGTGATTATTTTAACAGTGTGACGATATTTATACAATGCAAACTCTTGCACAGAACAAATACTCACAACACAATTACATTTTAATGAACATTCTTAAGCTAAGAGACAATATAGCATACAAGAAATATATACATATGTACATTAAACAGACATATTCTAATCATAAGGCATATGAAAAACAAACAACAACAAAAGGAGCAAGGACTTAGGGGCATAAGTCGACAGACAGGTGGTTCATCCAATCACCTACCAGCAGTGGTGGAAGAACTAGTACTCGGGACCTTTACTTAAGTAAAAGTACTGATGTGAAAATACTCCACTACAAGTAAAAGTCCTGCATTCAAAACCTGACTATCAGCATCAAAATGTACTTAAATTATCAAAAGTAAAAGTACTTATTATGCAGAATAGCCCCACTCAGCTTGTAATACATATTCTAAATATATTATAAGATTATTTGTATTGATACATTTATGTAAGCAGGATTTTTGCTGTACTCAAGGTAGGGGTCATTTGAACTAGTTAATATTCTGTATATGGTTAATCTATTTAAAAAAATGAGTTATCACTTTAAATTGATCATGTTTTTCATGTTTAATCTTGACCTGAAAAGTAACTAAAGCTGGCAGCTCAATGCAGTGGAGTAAAAAGTACAAAATTTGCCTCTAAAATGTAGTGAAGGAGAAGTATAAAGTTACACAAATGAGTGTAATAATGAGTGATGATGAATAATGACAAGCTGTCAAGATTCTTTAACTATATTATGTCTCTTAATTCGTAAAGATTGATATCATTAACTGTTTCAATTTTGTAATAAATCTCTCCTTTGCTTCTGTCAGAGCTTCTCTTTATATGTAATTTGTTGTTCAAACATTTCTATTTCAGACAGATTATCAGACCGGTGACAGATACAGCTGTACACTTTCTTCCAAAAAAGGTGACCTCAGCCTCAGTGTGAAAAATTATCTCTTTTTTTCTCAGAAAAATGAGGCACGAACTCTGCACGAACACATGCATAATGATGCATGAACACATGATCCACAAACATTATTGTTTCTGCTGTAAAGTTCTTCCAGTTTACCAAGCACCCATAAATACCAAAGCCACATTCCCTGGCCTGTTATGAAACACTTCCTGCCCTCAGAGCAGCCACCGGCCTCTTATCAGCTCCGCTCAGCCTTTTTCTCTCTTACTGGTTATAAAACCAGCGTTCACAGAGCTGCTGCTGCTGCTGCTGATGAATGGAAACCAGGAGGGCAGCCACAGGCACCATTAAAGAATAAAATAACAAAAAACAAGGTGATAACAACTCAAGACCTTTGTCCTTTCAAATACACAAGCATGCTGATTAAATTCCATCCCGGTTATTCATAGCCCTCCTCCTCCTCCTCACATCACATTTGACAACCGATGAGGTTTGTTAGCCTTGACAAAGCCGCCGGCGGTCAAATCCTTTTAAGCACATCACACGGGTGGAATAGCAATAAAATGTCAAATCAGATATGAAGAATTGTGTTTTGTTCGGTGGTGGAGTCTTGTGGACAATCATAATGTTTAAGGAGGTCCTGCCCCTGTCGGTGCAATCATCACATACTGGAAGCTTTTTTTTTGAGGAATGATACCACCAAAAAAAACAGCCAACTTCCTCGGGACAAAACACAAGGTTGGCTCCTCTAAAAGTGGCTGCTGCAGAAGAGCACGTACTGAGTAGTATCAGCCGTGCCAGGAGGGCCGAGGATCTCCGTCTGCCTCGGTGCCACCAGGAGATGAGCCATGAGTGCAGACAGCTGAGGACAATAGAAACAGAGACGCACTGAATAATAATAATGCATTCACAGACTGGGCTGTGTGGCAGCTTGATGCTGCCTCTGATTGTATTCACAAAGGGGGCGAAGAAACAACAGTAACGAAACACTAATGAGTTTGATTCTTTACATTCAGGGATTCACGCCGGATTACATCATGTGCAAAACTGAAGCCAAACGGGCACTTTTAAAAGTCAAGGGGGTCAAAAGTCAAATACTTGAGTTTTTCTTTGCTTTTAATAATTTAGTATACAGTAAAACTATCTGAGTATATTTTCTGTAACTTTGAGAATACAAAAATTCATCCATTCAACTGTCAAGCAAATTTTAACCCATTTAGACCGGATGCAACGTTTGCCTGCATATACCTTTCAGACTTGGAGAATATGGCTGTCACTTTTTTCTTGCTGTGCCACACAGTGTAATATGTTTTTCATTATTTTTCTGTTGTTATGTATTGATGTGTTTAAAAAAATGTCAATTAACTTTAGGGCAAAGGCAATTCTCTACAGTTAAATCTAAGGGTTTAAACTTCTAAATGGTTTTATTTCATGTCTCCATCTGCTATGGAGGATGAGAAATAAATTATTTATGGAACATTCTGTGTGGTTTTTCATAAAACCCTCAGGTTTTGGGAGGTGGTTTTGAAAAAATGCTTAGGTTTTAATGGGTGTTTCTTTTAGGCGGACTGAATGCGTTAAGTTGAAATGTTGCTAAAAAATGGAATAAAGCTTTGTTTCCATTAACTGGTTTGTAGCAAATTAAAGCACAGTTTCATCATAAATTAGTGCTGTACTACACCTAAGCAATAGCTCACAACCATAGACTTAATATATGGATGGACACACTGACAGCTCACCAAAAATGAAGCCCAAACTCCTCTATTGCCCCCTGGTGGTTGGCTGCAGTATAGGCCATAAACCCCGCCCCCTCCATGTTAGTGGATGGGACATGAGACAAACTAAAACCACATAGTAGAGGTCAACTTTATCCAAAGATGGTTTCCATCGTTTTGGTATTTCTTGTCCTGCTGATGTTTTTTCAAGAGTTCTTCTTTGGATACATTTGGTTTAGCTCAGTTATTTATTGTTGTGAAGTACCAAACTTGAGTAAATGTAATCACCTCCCCCAAAGAGAGTGATGTTTTCAATTTAGTTTGTTTGTCTTTCAGCAAGATTACTGGAAAACTACTTGCCAGATTTTTATATAACTGGAGGAGTGTAGCATGGGCCGAGGAAGAAGAATCCATCACAATTTGTAGTGAATCTCAATCACAGGGCAGATACACATTTTTGTAAACAAAGTGAGATAGGCCAGTTGTCCTTGGTGGAGGTCCTCAATCTTTGAGTGTCCTTCCAGATATGCATGTTCCACCACTGTTAATAAAACATTGTTAAATACTTTATAACAAGTCATTATCAGCTCTAAGACTAGACAAATAACTCCTTAATCAACACTTGTCAACTTTAAATACATTACCTCGAATAAACATTTAAAATCTGCAGCATTCCTCACTTTGAGGCTGATTGAGGTCGCTGTCATGAGGGACTGAATCCACCCCACACAGCAGATTTTACACCCTTTGATGAGCCAATGCATTGTAGCTCCTTCCAAAGAACTAAAATTACTCTGCTGAACGTGGACTTTGATTAAAAACTTTGGACTTTTTACAACTTGCTGAGTTTCACTAAATAGGGAGAGCAGTTTCTGTCCTCAGCTAATGAGGTGTTTTCATGTTCTTTCAGCTTTAAGGAACAAGTGGAAAGAGGAAAAAAGAGCACAAAGACCTGAGAAGAGAAAGTTATGAGAATAGATTGATTGTAAAAAGCACAGGATGATGATAGCAGCAGTAAAGAATAGAAACTCCTGAGTGTTTATACTGCAAAAGATTTTTAATTCAACAGACTGTTGAGTATGTACAGGAGGAACAGTTTGTACATAAATAGGCAATAGTTATAAATATCAGCGGTCTGGCTGGTACAAAATTAAAAAAAGAACATATTGTACATTATCTACAAGTGCCACTTTGGGTTTTTGTACAACATTGTCTCTTGTTGGATTGTCCGTGTATATATATATAATTATATATAGTCCCATTCACACGTTATCTGAGCTGCACTGCACATGCAATCACAGCGGGTACACAGTAAGTGTCCGGGGGGGCGGGGAGTAATGTGGCATTTTGGACAACAGTAGACTGACGGGGCAGCTTTAGTTATAAGCCTATGAAAGAGACAGGATTATTGAGCTGGGTGCCTCACTGCAGTGCGTTGGCATTTTTAAAAAGTCTAGAGGGGATTATTAATCGCTGGGTGTCTCCTTAGATATTGCAGTGTACAGTCACACAGCCACTCAGACGGTGGCTGAATCACAGAACCTAGAGCAGGGAAAAAACCCAGTATTCATCATCATGAGTGTGAATACTGTCGCCAAAACACTCTCCAGTGGTTAGTTTGTTCGTATCGTCGCCCTTCACAGGTGGAGACTCGTACACTGTGGCTATATATACAGCTCAGGATGGACAGTAAGTGCACTCGTCTAAAAAAAAAAAAAAAAAAGAAAACTTCCAGTCCAGTTTCTTCTGCAGGAAAAAAGTATTTTCTAACACATCCAATAAAAAAAGGTTTCCAACACATTATGTAAGACATTTTGCTCAGTGAGCAGCGCCACTTACAATTACGTCCTCACACTTTCTGACGCTTCAGGGGTCCGCTAAAGAATGTGAACAACCCCTTCTAATGGAAAAGAAAAATCTGTGGTAACACTTTATAACAACCACCATTAACAAACAGTCACTTGATTAAACCTTAGTTAAGAGTAAAAAATACAACCACGTCATTTGTTTTTACCTTTAAAATAAAGGAAGGAGTCCTCCTCCTGGCCTGAAGGTAGAGGATTTAAAATGTTAATGTCACATTGTTGCAGGTTTTTTTTAGGTTTAGGTAACAAAACTAGTTTTATTAAGGTTAGAAAGGAAAATACATGGTTGATGTTACAAAAGTGCATAAATGGGTGAAACTAGAAGAAGTTAGGTAGTAACTTGGATAGTGTAAAGTGTGATGCACAGAAGTTAATTTCAGTATTTTCAAATTAACTTTTGGCTTTACACAGGACGTGAACGATGTAATATAAGAACTGGATACTAGACTAGAGAAGGCTTTGAGAGTCTGGAAATTTTGGGTTTAGGTACCTTGAAAGTTCTTGAAAAGTGCTTGATTTGTACTTTATAAAAAGCTTTATGAACCTTGATATTAAACGGTTAATAAATACTTTGTAAAGCATCTTTAAATGATAGTGAAACGGATATTATTGGTGCACAAATAATCACTGTTTTACAGATCAATAACAGTTAACTTGTAACTTTACCATTTATAAATCACTTATTAATTATTAATGATTATAAGTATTACTGGCAATTTTAATATAATAAGCAGACGACATAAAATCGATAAATAGTTTAGAAAACAGTTACTGGAAGTATTACCTATATAATGTTTATAGATGCTTTACAAAATATTTATTCACCATTCTTTTAGGTATTCAAATAAGCAGTTAAAAGTTTATAAGAGTCATCCAGATGTTTAGAAAATGCCATAATTCATTTGATTTAATTTATTAACAAATACTGTTGAAGTAACATGAATTAAAGCAGTAATACTTAATAAACATTATTTATCATCCTTTCATTGTTTGTTAACAGTAAAATAACTATTATCCAAAGTCTAATTTGACCGTTTATACTGATGTTTATTATAAAGTGTTACCAATTCGTAATACTAATCACATGCACAACCGCACAGACCGACAGCAAACACAGCAACAACAAACACTCACATGTCTCCTATGAACCACATACACACACGTACAAACATGCAGAAACTGCCCCACAAACAGCTTCACAGAGATTTCATTGCTATGACAGCAGGTGAGTCATCGGCACAAACTCACATTTGGTCCCTGATATCGAGCTAAAACATTCAAGCAGGTAGTATGGACAATGTGCAGAGCATTCAGTGGATAAAAAGAGGTTTTTTTTAGATGACTTCTCTCTAATTTCGTTTTTTTTAAGGGGGGAGTAGGATAGAAAACATTATTTTTTTGTCAAATGTCTGTATCAAAACACTCTGTAGCACTTTCATTTTTCTTTTTTTAAATCAACAATCATCTTTCAGGCATTCAGGCTGCCACTTCATCTCTGTGCAATATCGCCCTCTTGTGTGCTGAGCTGGTACTGAAGGTGAGCTGTGTCAATTACATAACTCACACAAATACACGCCGTTTACCTTGAGAGCTCACAGCACACACACCAAACAACACAAAGAACCTTTTTTATGTGTGTGTGTCTGTGTTTTTGTACCACGAGTCTGGGGGGCCGAGCCAATGTGCAAATGTTTCTGAAACTGAATAAAACACATAAATCGTGGCTGTGATATCAATTAAATGAGACAAAGATGATAAATAAAGCTAGAACATGAACGAAACTTTGGCATTATAACCTCTCACCCTGCTGCACTCAAGAGAATCTGTTTGAGAGGACTTATGGGCCAAGTCATAAGCATAAAGGGACAGTTTGGATATTTTGAAGCAGGGTTGTATGAGATACTTATCTATAGTCAGTGTATTACTTATGGTAGAAGCTAAGCAATGTACTGCTGTGGACAGGGGCAGCAGTTAAATGTATCAGTTTGACCTTAAGATATATTTAGAATATTTTCACCACTTTACCTTGCTGTCAGACAGTCCTGTTTAAGTTTACACGGGACTAAAGCGGTTATCTATGCTTTCTTCAAAAGCCACCAGACTACATTGATAAAAACAGTAATTTTACCTCACAGAACACAGGAGTTGCTGGTATGCCGCTGCCTCGATTGGGTAGATTGTTTGTGTTATTGTCTGACTTTTGTGTTTTTAGGGGTTTGTTCAGATTCACCAAAGTCACACAATAACACAAAATAACGGATCGAGGCAGTGGTAGACTCTGGATGTATAAAGAGATGTGGATACAGCAAGGTCCAGTTCATTACTATGAAAGTTGCACAGCTGAGCATGAAGCAAATTTCCATGTATAAAATTACCCAAATCTTCTGCATCTATGGGCTCAAAGAGCAAGTGCACTGGAGACTTCCACCAGCTAAGCCAGCTACTTCTGGTTTCGTGCTCTGCTAACTTGAATGGGAATAAAATGATTTAATCCTGCAGCTCTGGACTATAAGAATCTTATCGGACTGAATGAAACAAATTTATGACAGTGAAATTGCATGGGTTGTGAAGCTCAAATTTTAAAAAATATTTTTCCCCAATGCAAGTCCTTGAAAGACTTCACTTGACTGACTCAGGAGTTTTAATTCCACAGTTTCAGCCACTAAAATAAAATTACTCTTTTTTTTCAATTGACCCTGGTGCTTTTTAAGAGAGTATAGATGGATATAACAATTTTTGTTCCCCGTCGGTAAAAGCTGTCTGACGACAAATTAAAGCAGTGAAAATATTCTAAACACAATATACACTTAAACTGATATGTATATTTTTATGTGTCTCAAATCAATTTTCTATCATAATCTTCAATACTCCTGCCTGCTCCTCCAAACTGGGGGCTTATTGACCTCCATCTAAGAACCAAGTATCCAAGTACCTCATACAACCCCACTTCAACGTGAGATTATCCCTTTAAACTTTAATAAAATCAGTGTTTTCTATTCTCAGTGAAGAACTCAAACTAATGAACCAACACGATAAACCAGTTTGAGTAAAAACAGTAGTTTCAAGCACATTCTTCTTCTTTGCTTCACCAAAACAAGATAATCAGTGTCTATCGTTACTGATTTCTGTGTTTAGTAACTGATTACTGTTAATTGGGTCACACCAGACTAGAATCATCGCACACTGTGCTAAAACAAGGCAGTTAATTTCAGTGCAATATGCAAAGTTAAACTTAAGGAACATGGGTTAATAAACAAAACAAAGAAAGAGGAAGCCATAGAAAAATGGCCGTCTGAGCAGCAGAATCCGTCTGACCTTCTCCAGGGAGGGATGGCTTTCCACGGGGGAACTTATACTGCAGACAGTGTTGGTAATACTACGTTATTACAGAGTCTGCCCCGGGACTCACAGACACTGAATAGTTCTTCTGAAAATGTGACCCTCGAGCAGCAAAACAACTCTTTTTAATACCATACATCTCTCTAAAAACCTGAATAATCTGATCCTGATTTTACACAAACCAGACCTGAATCAAACCTGCTCAATGAAATCACTTCTAGAGGGCTCGTCCAGGCCATTCTCTCTGCTTCAAAGGAATATTTCAATGCTCAGTGCTAAAAGTTAAATGAAGAGATTGACACCACTCTCATGTCTGTATGGTAAATATGAAGCTGAAACCTGCAGAGTAGTCTAAGCAGGATGTAATAAAGATGATTGTTTCTAGAATTGAAGGAGATAAAAAGGTCTAGTTTTTTAGATATTACGCAGATTTCTGCACTAAATTTAGCTATAAACCAGATAGAGAGAAGTGTTCTCTGGAAGTGTAGGAAACTGGCTTTCGAGTTTATTTGAAGAAAGTTTTTAAAAAGAAAGTTGTTAACATCTGTAAGACAGATTTAAGAGTTGTGTTCTTGGAGTCAAACTAGAAATTGGTTAAATTAGAGTGAATGATTGAGCTTTCAAGTGTTAGCCTTGAGTTAAGCTAGCTATTTCCCTCTGTTTTCAGTCTTTTGCTACTGTTTCCTGGCTTTATCTTCATCAGTACAGACATGAGAGTGGCATCTCCTCATCTAACTCTCAACAGGAAAGCGACCAAGAGTTTTTCCCAGTGTGGTGAAATATTCCTTCAACTCCAATTGGAGTTCTCGTTGGCACACAATAAATCAATATGTTAAACTAAATGTAGCGCCGATGCTGGTTTTCTCCTCCACGTCTACTGATTTCACACCTTCTGAGGCAAAGAGCGTCTCAAACATTTACAAAGTGCAAAATTCAAAAAGCTGCGTCTCGCTCGTGAGTTGAATGGCGCAGCTTCAAGGAAAAGGAATGATCATGATGGTAATCTGTACTTGAACAAGAGGTGAGGCTGATGTTTAATACTGAAGGAAAAAAATTGTGTTTTTGCTGATGAACACTGTCGGGTCGTCACGCCCTAAAAACACCACTCACTGCTCAAACTTTTTGTTCTCACTCTGAGATCATCAGATCATCGTTACAGTTCGTCACTCTGCTGTTTTTTGTTTTTTTAAAAAGAGGTTGTTTTTTTCTCTCCCCTCCACCAGTGCAACAGAAAGCCTTCAGGAGTCAGTGGCCATAAAAGGCATCTGGATGTCCCAGAGAAGGCTGTTGGCACAAAGAAGTGATGTAACTCTGGAAACACCCAAAAACATGGCTTTCAAGTCCAGAAGCTGAGGATGGCGCCGTCTCCGCCTGGTGCGGCTCTGTAGCGCGAAGACATCCGGCCTGCGTCGAGTTCCCTCTGAAGCGCGGCGTGATTGTGGCAGTGACGGAGCAGAGACAGCAGGGGGCGCTGCCTCCTGCGTCCCGCCCCCAAAGGTCCAGAGCGTTTCTGCCTCCTCTCCGTCCACAAACGCAGCCGCCTTAAAGTCTCGCTTCATTCGCTCTCGTCCCAGCATCTGTGCTTGGTCTCGTCGCGGGGGTTTTGCTTCACAGAGTGGCGAGGACGCGTGAGAAGGATATGATGACGGAGAGGGTGGTCTGCCCCACGCCGAACACCAGAGCCTCCAGCGGTGCCATGTCCTTCCCTGCCACGCGGTACACCCCCGCCACCGCCGCGCCTGAGGGAGGGAAAAACACACACATCACCAGCGTTAACACACACACAGCGAGTAAACAGATGGGCCAACGCACAAACACAGCTGTCTGTCACGGCCTGCCACCATGACTGCAGATTCACCACGAGGACAAACACATCCGTCCTCGTCTTTTCAGCGTCCCGCCGGGAGTCGAGCACTCTGCACAAAAAGTCTGGTTTTTGTGTTTGAATATTTATTCAAAAGATGGTTGGAGGACGTTTATTCAATGCACAGACACACACTGTGTTCACACTTACACTCGCTGCTTGGGCCGTCGCCACGAGACACACACAGACAAGAGGAAGTTTTTATGAATCTCTGAGGCCGGATTTCGGTTGAAAACTGAACAAAACAGAAATAAAGTTGGATTTAAAGGCCTCATAATGAGCTTTATACTGTAAGCAATGTTTTTGTTTGTGCTTTTTTAAATAAAATCCTTTCATTGGTTTAAAGAGGCGTTAAGGCGAATTTGGTAAAAAAAAATTTGATGCAACATATTTCTATCCAGATTACTTTTTAGTTGTAACTTAAAGTTTTTGAAATAGCCAGCTAATTTAGCCTGTAACTGTATTTCCTTGTTCCTCTTGTTACTAAAAAGTAATCCAGTGATGGCTGTCTTTGCATCCACGTATCCATGGATAACTACGATGTATGATACAATAGTTTTGACTTACCTGGGTATTGCCCGTTTTGTTTACATGCCGGTTTGTTTACCTAATAACGTCACTAAAACTTTAGCCAACATGATGTCCGACAAACAGCAGGTTTTACTAACTATAAGACCTGGCTGCAGCGCCTTAGCATGTTTTCACAGCTCCAAAGCCCATCAAACAGAAATCATTTCTGTTGTTTTTTTATTTATTGAGGCTATCTTTATATTTTTCCACATTCATGTGTGAAGAATTAAAGAGTGTACTTGCACTTAATCCTATTATATTATCATTATATCAGTGGCATGAATTGGTTTTGAAATGACAATAATATTGTTTATTGCAATAAGTTCTTGGACAATAAATCACCTAAGAAAAAATTGTGACAGGCCTACATTTAAGGGTACAGTGCAAAACTAAACTGCTTAAACCTGATTCTGCAAGCTTAAATTGCTGTAAAACAGACAAAATTTAAGCAAACATAGGCCTAAAAAAAGTCTTTAAATTGAATGGCAATCATGTCAATAAAATCTTATCTTAAATCAAACCAATAAACGTTTTAATTGATTCTTATTTAGTTACTGATGCTTTATATTAACGATTAAAACTTTTTAGGTCTGAAAGTATTCAAGAGCTTTAAAGGTTGATTTTTTTTGTCACTCCGAGACTCCTTGACCTTTCCATTTCTTCTGCTCTGCCACACTTTGACACTTTAGTGAGACTGAGTGAGGTGTGTGTGTGTGTGTGTGTGTGTGTGTGTGTGTGTGTGTGCGTGTGTGTGTGCGTGTGTGCCCACAGTCAATAGTCTGCTCTCCCTGATTGCTGCACATTAATATTAAAGTGTTTTTCTATTTTGGGGGCCGGCTTACATCCATGATGGAGAGTGATTCATTGAGCTGAGCCCTGCAGAGCTGCGGCCTGACGCTCAGATAGATTTAGGCCTTTTTATTTACACACCCTGTGATCACACTCTGTCACAGCGAGTGGAAGGTAATGAAAGATAAAGCGAGGCTTAAATAATATCTGGTGCATCTGGAAGCACACAGACACGGCAACTGTAGAGTGTGTGCAGGTAAACAAATACAAATAAAGAGGTGAACAGAAAGAAGGCAGCCAGGAAATATAGATATAAAGCTAGCTCTGGAATATAAATATTGGCCATGAATCAACATAAGAATTATGAGACTTTCACTGGCATCATATAAATTGTAAGTCAAATTGTAATTAAAGGCAACATTTCCCCATGAAAATGTCTAAAGAACGGCTTCATATAACCTTTAACCCCTCTAGCTGCTCTAACTTCCGGGAAACACTGTAACCACGAGATGAAACATCAGAGAGTTACTGTAAATCAACATATCACAACCGATATGGGATTTTTGAGACAGATGCCGATACTCATTTTAGTGGGGAAAATTCATCAATAACCGATTTGAGCTGGAATCGAAATAAACCTTTTTTACACCAATTTTACACCACTATTTAACATTTTTATACATTATACAAACAATGTTTTACACTGTCAGCCATTTTTTAAATGATAACTGAGAAAATAAAGAATAAATAGAAATAAAATAAAAAGCTAAATAAACATCATTACTGCTTAGTGTCAGTCGATTGCTGACCATTTTTTAAAAAAAGAATAAAAAAAGTGACTAGCTAACACCATTTCGAAATCACGCTGAGCAACGTTTTCTGCATTATATATTGGGTAAAAATGAGTCCTCATAACAGCACAGAAAGCATATTGTCTAGCGTATCCTCTGGTTAAACCGCTATGTTTGGCACGCTCATAAAGTTATTTTTAGTTTGAGTGTTTTGTCCGAAGATAACAGACTGAATTTGCGACTGACATAACTACATTTTCTGTACGAGTTGTCGAGTCACCTAATGGTAAGTAAGCAAAAGTAACTAAGCTACAGTTATTTTAGCTTAGTCACTAAGAGAATTGGGAATAAAACTTTAATACATAAATAAATAAATATTAATACATATATAATATTTCTGCCTGAGTCAGGTCAGATAATGGCAGCTGCATGATCCCACACTTATTGTTTTGATTACTGTTTTGGTTGAGGGACCCCTATAGCTACAGAAATTACATGATGCATGTTTTAAAACGATCCACCTTGTGATTTTGATGATTCACAGTCTGCAGCAGTAAACGGATCTTAATGTGTAAAATCACATGAGTGCCACTTGAAGGCCTCCTTCATTTCAATTTATATTATGATTGAGTGGCTCATTAAGTATTAACAGAAATGAATCAAATGAATCAAATTAAAGTCATTAGTCAGGGCTCACTTTGACTTATCTGTAATCTAGCACTGCAAGGGCCCGTTGCACAAAAGTAGGATTAAGACATCCAGGATAAGTGACTGAGCTGGGCTCAATGAATCCAAAACAAGACCGTCCAGGCTCAGTTAGTTGCACAAAGACCAAGCCAGGATGAGCAGACACGGAATCATCAAGCCAGGTGAAACCAATCCTGGATAGGTGCGCGCTCGCGGCTCCCTCAAATAGACCCTGCCACCGATCACAGATTCACTGATTCACCATGGCGAGTAGAGCGGCTTACTTTTCCCCGTCGGAGGGAGAAATCCGAATGGAGGCATACGAGGAGGTGAAACACATAATTAAAATGAAAGGAAACACTGCCACAGTGATAAAGCAAAGAGAAAACGCGTGGCAAAGTATTGCTGACCGCCTGAATGCGTAAGTAGTGCACAACTACACACTCACCGCTCCACTGAAACATCACAATTACAATCCAGATAATAATTAATTCACATCTCCAAAAACGCAGTTGTACTCTGATTATGAATCAGTTGAATTTTTAATTGAAATGGACTGCAGATATGACTGAAATTGTGTAAATATAACTCCATCAGACTTAGATGAGCTAATAATAGTAATATCAACTTTAATTTATATAGCGCCTTTCAAAGGACCCACGGTCGCTCACTGACTTCATTGGATTTCCTTTTGGGATAAATAAAGTTTCTCTGTTCTTATATTTAGTGTGTATATGTCTTCATCTCCTTCTCTGGCCACAGAAGACTCTGTGACATCAAAGAGGAGTTCTATTGGATTGCAGGTGAGAAAATCTACAAATGACAGGACAACTGTTACCAGTCATAGTAGGATAATCATTATTTGTGTTACAGGTTTCCCCAATGTCACTGATGCACTGGACTGCACACACATCAGGATAAAATCCCCCCCAGGGGCCCATGAGGTGGATTTTGTGAATATGAAATAAATTCACAGCATTAATGTTCAGGTGAACATAACTTTTTGATATTGTCAATTGATGAACACTGTACATTGCTTGTGATGTGCATTGACTGGTTTAATCGTCCTCATCTTATGATTTCAGATGGTCTGCAATGCTGACTGTCTGATCAATGTTGTGGCAGAATGGCCTCAGTCCATGACTCCAGAGTCTTTGGGACCTCTGGAATCTGTCAGCGCCTATCACAAGGTGAGCCACACAACCATTAATAACCACTTTTTACATCATGGCTGTGTCAAGAATGTCACTCTGTTTGAGGTTGTAATGATGAGCTTTTGTGTTGACAGGTGAATTCTCTGGTGTGTTGCTGGGAGACAGGGGGTCTGCCTGCCAGCCTTTTCTCCTGACACCATTCACAGACCCCCAGGAAGCACAGCAGGCCTTCAACCATGCCCATGCCAGGACCAGGCCCAGAGTTGAAATGACCTTTGCCCTCCTAAAGGCACGCTTTCAGTGTCTTCACTGTCCTCCACAATGTGGCCTGCCTGAAGAAGAAGAGGGCCCCCAGAGGGCCCCCAGCCATGGACTGGGACAATCCTGCAATCTTCCCTGATGACGACAGTGGTCGGATGGTGAGGGACCAATACGTGTTAAATTATTTTAGTTAATATGCATGCTTTAAATTTAAGTTAAATATGTCCTGCAGTGGCAGAGGAATTTGTGTGTTTTTTTTTTATTTAAATTGATTTGGCCTCTGATGTTTGTGCTGTATACTGTGTGTATACAAGCCTGCAGGGAGGCTACTGCATCATTCGTCTGTTCATTCCATGTGTATGGATTTGTCCTGCATTTATTTCAGTGTGCAGACATGCAGGGTGTATTATATACAGACCTTTGAATGTGTATTTATCCTTGTGTTGTATAATATACTTTGATTCTGTGCTTTCTATCTTGTAGAGTCACTGTGTCTTCAGTTTTGAAAGGAGCTGATGGTTTACCTGTTTTGATTTATCCTTATTCAATAAACAAACATAATTTTACACTTTGTATATATATATATATATATATATATATATATATATATATATATATATATATATATATATATATATATACTTTTTTTTATATGGGATGTGGATTTTATACGACCGAGTTTTAGGGCCACACTGAGGAAAACAACAAAAGTCATACATTTATGAGACTGATTCTTTCTGCGGAAAAGATGTATTGTCTTGCATCTTTGCATCTTTTTAAAGTCCTGATACTTCTGACAATGTGATGCTGGCTGATGTGCCAAAAGATTAAGTATCTCCTTGTTGGTGAAACCCATACTGAAGTACAATTCCACAAAAAGCTCCACGGCCCTCATTTTAACAACTCTCCTCCTCTAAAACAAGTTAAATTAGTAAGCTGTCATTTTATATATAGCCTTATAGTCTATAGGAAACTGTAAATTATCTAATGATTGCAACATCATCTAAAATAATCAATTATCCAAAATGATTGAAATGAATGATCACAAATGTGTAAATAATGAGAGTGGGCCTAGTTCTATGTGATAACAATGTATAAAGGGCAGTGGAATAACTATTGGTTTCCGTTTGTGGTGACTGCTGACTGAGATAAGGGATGAGATTAAATAGATCCTGGAACTTAGCCTGGTCTGGAGCAGGCTAGCTCCACAGAATAAATCTCCATGGTAACTTATACCATAACATATCCTACTGCCCCCTATCCTGCTTTTGTGCAACCGGATCACGGATAAATTGAGCCAGGATAACCAACATATCCCGGCTTAAATCCCTTACCCTAGTTTTGTGCAACAGGCCCCAGGTATAATGTTGCCCCTAGTTTCCAAACATTTCCCGGCTTTAACGCAATGTTGTGAGTTTAAATACGGCGTTTCTTCAGAGGCCTTTAGAATATTATTCATTATTTTTCTTGAGTGAATCAAATCATAAACAATAGATATCTGATTTTCTCAAGGTAAACAAGAAAACACGAGTCGGAAATCTGTCTGTCAGCTCGTGTCTTCCTCTGTTTGACAGGAGTTAACACACAAACTCCCTCCGTCCCGTTTCTTTCCCTCACTGTCACGTCCCGTCTCCTTCTGACTGACTGGATGCTGTTGAGTTAGAGTCTTAAAAAAAGGATTTTAAACAAACAACAACAACAAATTTAAAAGAAAAAGAGTGGAGTATGACTGGACTTACTGGTGATGACGCCTCCGGAGAGGGAGGCCAGGAAACCCACGCTGACCAGCACCAGGGTGATGAGGCGGCCCCGCTTGTGGCGCTGCAGCATGACCAACATGAGCAGCCCCACCGCCCCGTGGACGAAGAGCGAGGAGAAGAGACACCACAGGAACACCCAGTACCACATCTCTGCCGGGGAGACCAAACACATCAGATACAGAATAAAACTACTTAAACACACCAAACTACGTGACGGTTTTCCACAAAACTGCGAGTGATTTGACAGCTTAAAATTCAGAGATGTATTTACACTCTTAAATGCTGAAAATATTAGTATCCATTTAAATTATATGCAACTAAAAATGTTTCTTTTTAGAGCTGCAGCAATTAGTCAGTCTAAAGAAAATTTATGAAGCAACTATATTGTTTAAGTTTTGTTGAATTTAAAGTATATTTTTAAAGGAAAAAAGGCATAACTTTTGCTACTTCCAGCTTCTCAAACTTGGATTTTCTGCTTTTCTCTAGGCCTCTGTGATACAGCTGATAATTAAGTAATAATAATTATAATATTACATTGGTTTTATATAGCGCTTCTCTGAACACTCAAAGAAGCTTTACATAACAGAAAAAGTAAATAAAAAATAATAAAAAAAATGTCAAGTAGTTGGTAAAGGCTACTAAATTTTTGTTTCCTCCATAGTCCATGTTAGCAAAACGGTGTCTCTATGTTTCAGGGATCAGAACAAAAAGTGCAAACATGACGGAAAAATTATTTTTGGATGTGGGAATTTACCAAGAAGGGAGAGTACAATCTTATAACCAGTTGCATTATGGGAAATGAAGGATCTCATTCTTGCAAGCCTGGCCCACATTAGGATATCAGGATATATTTGTGTCTTCAATTCTTAAGTTTCTTCTTTTGTTGCGTCAATTTCAACCATCCTTTAATAAATCTGTCTCCCAAGTCCTGCCACTTTAAGGTAAATTTAATACTAGTCAATCACTGTAGTGTTCCTTTAAGCAAAGAGGGAGAGAAAATGATTGATCCTTGAAGATTCCCATCACAGTAAAGAGAAGGATAAATATTCCTCCCTGGATAGGTGAAGATAAAATGTCCTTGTCATGCAAATTTAGAGATTTCATCTCTGAGACAGAATGCTATGCTGCTCCATGGGCCACTGGGAGATTTCCTGATGCATTTTTACAGATTTCCACACACATTGACTCATTACAGCTACAGATCAGGATGCACAGATACTCTCTGAGCTGCACACGTCTGTGAGGGAGGATTTCAATCTACAGCCGCCACAATCTAAGTAAGGGCTCATCGAGGAGGCAGCGGACCATGGTAATGGACCTGAGGTTGTGATGTATAAAACTGCTCCGAGTGAGATTTCACACGAGCTGCAGCCAACCAGACATTAAGCAGTAAATGGGAAAATCTCGCCTCAAAGTGTGAAACAGCTTATAGTATTCAGCATGACTGCAGAACAATTCAACATTTGTACAGTTGCAATTCCCAAACTGCCTTACGAAATAATCTGTAACATTTTCTATGATGCTCATGTCTATAATGCATTATAAACTTACTTTACATATGTTAAAATCTGCTTGTAATATTTTCCATATTTCCATAATGTTTTATAACAATAATCATAGCACATTATAAAACATTTTACAATTACTTCAAGTCTGTTCAAATATCAAAGTACTTCATAATTTGCAGGTCACTTACTGACATTTTTTTTTTTGCAAGAATCATAGTGTATTATAATTCTCATAACTGTAGTGCATGATAATTTATTCATTTGTAATAATCACTGTTAAAATGCATAATGATGTAATTACATTTATAAACATGATATACGTTGATAAATGCTGGTTATAAGTCACTGTGGGTAAAAATAATAATAGCAATAATAGCATTAAATTTGATTTATATAGCGCTTTTAAAAGGTACTCAAAGCTCATAAGTGGTGGGATTTTTTTGCTAAAGTGGAAAAAAACATAATTTAATCTAGAACCACATACAAAACATTGTAAATCGAATTAATTTGTTTAACAATCATAACAAAAATGTGGACTGACCAGTCATTATGTTGTATTTGTGCATATAGTTGTCCTTTAAGTCATTATAAATTGCTTTATGATGTTCGATTACATGTCAAATAAAATCTCAACATCTCTCGCAAGCACTACATACATTTATTCTTAATGTATTATCAACTCGGTCATGCACTGAGGAAATAAAGTAACCATTATATTATGTGGAAGGTTATCCATTGCAGATGACTTACTTACCAAAACCTTTATGGATTTAACAAAATTAAATGACTTTTTGTCATTTTCCATGATCATATGAACCCGATAAATGTCTCTTTCTCTTTTTAAATATGAGTATTATTATTTTGTGATGTCCAATGGGTATGTCAGAAAGTGTACTGTTCTGTTAAAGATGAAATAAATAAATAAAAAACGTCCAAACGACCAAATCAGAGGACAGCCCTGTTCAAAATCTCTCTCGTCCTCTTCCTCCTCCTCATCCCTCTCTCTTTCTTTCTGTCAAACAAACCCGCTTCACATAAAGAGGCCGCACTTCGCCAGTGAGGGGCCGTGCTTTGAACCACTGGCACCGTGAGAGCAAAGACAAGCCAGCTGGCCACAAGAATATTCTAGAAGAAAAGACTGAGGAGGAAGAATGACCAATTCCAGAGCACAGGAATGTTGTGTAAAAAGCCTGAGCCTGTTTTGTTTAGATGATGGGACATAAACAGGAAATGTGACATTGTTGTGTGGTGTAAACATCTGAATTCTGTAACAAAAAGGGAGCTGTTTAGCATATCCATCTAACCTTGTTGTTCCACAGTCCACTGGGCACCTACATCTACTTATTGATCCGGCAATCAGCTGTCGAGCTGGGCGGAGAGAGACGTGACAGCTCAGGAACACAACGACTCTTTGTCCCGCATGACTGGCCACGTCAGTTAGATCACGCTGCTGCATCACTGCTGCCTTTCCACAACCATCTCCGTCCATCCAGCCGGAGAGGACGGAGATGTCTGTGACGGGACCGGAGAGATGGATTCTTTCCATTCTGCTAATTATGCTTCTTCCCGTCCTCGCTCCTCCGTCCTCCAGCCCGTGACCCGGAAATCAATGGAGGTCCGCCATCATCAAGGATGTCCCAATCATTTAAATGTGCCTCGGAGGAGACGAGGCTCCCCGAGGAGCTTATGCAACGTTCAGGTCACATCGTTCAAACCACCATTATAACCATCCGAGTGGGAGAGACACTTCAAGAGTTGGAACTCAATCGGACGTCAGTGTTTGCCCGAACATTATCTCTAAGACCCCACTCCCCGCCTGACAGACGAGAAATTATGAATCAAATTAATTAAATAAATAATAGAGCTGGACAATTAATCTATTTCTTGGCTTCCATTGATTATAAAAAAAAGATAATCAAGATAAAATGATTATTGTGCCACATTCATCCATCCATCCATCCATCCATTTTCTTCCGCTTATCCGGGGCCGGGTCGCGGGGGCAGCAGGCTAAGCAGGGCATTCCAGACGTCCCTCTCCCCAGCCACAACGTCCAGCTCCTCCTGGGGGACCCCGAGGCGTTCCCAGGCCAGGAGAGAGATATAATCCCTCCACCGTGTTCTGGGGCCTCCTACCAGATTCAGTGCCACATTCAGTTTCACAATTATGCTCTTGTTTTGTCCTGTATATTTTATTCATCCTTATTATATTTTTGTAACATTGTTTTTTAATTGAATTTATTTATATTTCAGTTTAATTATTCAAAATCCACCCTTAAAAAGACAAGTTTTTTTATTTATTTATTTTTTAAGTTCAGTAAATGGATATTTCCAAAATCGATAACTAATTTTGATCACAGCATTGGCCAAGTATTTATGGCAAATGCACTGAAACAGCCCAGGATACATGTAACTATGAAAGTTTTTTTAAACAAATACATATATACAAATATATACAAAATAAATATATGAAAATTTGATTAATTGGATTATTTTCACAGGAAATATAAAACATATTACCAGAGTCCCACTAAATTGTGAAAAAGAAAAATCCTGACAATGACTGATACACTGAAACTACATTTCTCGTGTCTTCAAGACAGTTTATCTAGAGGAAACAATGGACATATCAGGAATTCCCAGACAGCTTATACAAGATATCTCCCACTTAAAATAAACTCATTTTTGGTTGAGGTAAGGGCAAAAGAACTACAGACCAGTCAACAATCTAAAAACAATCATCTAAAAACAATCTGATAAAAACACGAATTAATTTAGCTCATTTAATCACAGTTTGCTTGTTTTTGGTTTTAGTTAATATATTACACCGTGCCACTGTGGCCCAATGGAAAGAAATCCCACCCTGCTCCATTAGGATCCCTCATGGAGTCCCGGTTACACAGGCCAGGCATCTGTCGCCCAACTTAAGCCTGAACGGATTAACACAGTGCTCAGCACAGCAGCATGTGGGGCCACGGGAGGACGTGTCCCACAAACCCCATAACTGTCCCAGTGCCTCTCCACCAGCACCACTGGCACTGAGCATCGAATTCACTACAACATCAACACTTGTTTACTTGACTACTTTCATTTTATGTTACTTTTATACCGCTTCATTTCATTTCAGAGGGAAACTTTTACTCCACTACATTTATCTGACAGCTATACTGCAGCTACAAGGTACTTTTCAAATAAAAATTTCACATAAAGACACGTGCTAAGCTGATATACTTAATTGTCAAAGGTTAAATCATTGATTGCCATCGTTTTGGATTGTACCCCCTACAAGCTAAAAACATTGTCACATTTCAGATATAAATGCCTGTTAACAGCTTCACCAGTGACCATGTTTACATGCACACTGCAATTTGGATATTAATTTCATAGTTGTTTTGTTAGCATACAAGCATACTGTTTATAAATCACAAATTAGGCCTTTCTCCAAATATAGAATTTTATGATAAAGATGCTTATGTTGATATTATTCAGGTTTATGAGCATTTCTTTGGACATGTATACAGCACATTCAGAAATATGTGTCTCAGTCTGGGTTTTAACAGCAGTTTGCGACAGTTTACGGCCTCTTGCTTGTTTACAGTCAGCTCTATGCATTGCTGCACACAAACCAATTAGTCAGCGGTTTGCATGCATCTCTACTCCTGCCTTGCAAAGAAACTGGAGGCCTTTTTCAAAAGATCAAAACGTGATCCCAGTCCTCCACCAGGCGCAAGTATTTTTGCTTCTAGCATCATTGATTAAGGAGGCTACATAGGCTATGAACAGCTCCAACGATCGCTGGAGCGGGGAGCAGCTGGGACCAGTGGAATCAATCCACAGCTTACCACTGTGGTGACTGTAGCACTGTGACCCCTCCCCAGGCGAAGCTTCGAATATTTAATTATGATTGGAGCTTCAAAGATTTTATTACTGAGAGCCCTATGATACCTAAAGAACTCCTTGTTTTTACTTAAGTAAAGGAGCTGGGCATAACCACTGACAGGCAGGGTCCAACACTGACACCCACTGAGGACCTAATGTCAGTAAAATCTGTCTTTGGTGGATAAATACGTAACAGTAACCTGCCAGGCTGGCCACTATAATTTAAATCCACATTTAAACTCCTTGGTTAAAGGGATTTCTGTTGCCCTTCTTGATGAATTACAAGTTTGATGTAATGTGATCAAGATTTAAATTAACAACGAGAGAGAGAAAGTCGGAGGGGTGAAATGTTTCAGATAAAATACATGGCTGGTTATTTACTCCTGCTGATAAAAATGACTCTTGGCAGGTCATTTTTTCCAGTTTAGCCGACGCTGGAAGCTGAGCTGAACATTTAATTTCAGGGGACAGTGGTGCAGATGGTCACAGCTCAACAACAGCACCTATGGGGTGAGAGATGCGCTTGACTCAAGTGCTGTGTCATGTTCAGAGATACGAAAACACAGTCAGAGCACGGCTTTAACTTCTGCTAATCCGCAACTACAGAACGAGGTCTTTGTCCGCACGGCAGCTTTAGAGCTCGCCTGTCAACAGTGGAGCACAAAAAAAGCAGTGGATCATGTTATTTGGTCGCTTGATAAGAGGTCAGAGTTTCTGCACGAGCACACAGCCGCTACAGGAACATGAACAAGTCAAAGTGGCAGGACTGCAGGAGCTCTGCAGGGCTGTTGAGTTCATCCGTCAGGAGGAAGAATGATGGATTTGTCCCGGTACACGCAGACACAGAGAGGTGAGATGTGGCCGGCTGGTGGTGATAAAACTGGAACTGTCTTTATCTCTTTGTCCTGGGCGCTGCACGGTGGATCCAGCAGTGCCAGATCAAAGCAGAATGTTGGAAGTCCCTCAGTTTTCAACCTCCCTGCTTCAAGATGTGATGCTTGCAGAATCACAAACATCTCTTGAACCTCTTCCTAAAACTTGTCTTTTAATAAAGCCTTTTATTGCTGTGAAACCAATGTTTTCATTTTCAGTAAAATGTACGTGTTTTATTTGTTTGTTTATTTCACTTTCTATATCTTGATTTGCTGGGTTTTGTTTACTTGTTGTAATTTTGTTTTTCCCATGTTAAGCACTTTGTAACATGGTTTAAAGATGCTATATAAATACAATTTATTACCATTTTTTTGGTTGAGTTTGTCTGCCAGTGAGTTGGATTGCAGAAAAACTACTTTCCATGAAACTTGGAGGAAGTTGTGGCCAAGGAAGAATCCATTAAGTCCTGGAGCTGATCTGCATCACAGGGCGAATACACAAATTATTATTAATTTTTGTTAACATTGCAAGATTGGGCATGGCCTTGGCAGAGGTCTGCGCTCTCTGAGTGTCCTTCTAGTTTGTATTCATATTCAATACTTTAATTTGCTGGCTTTAAAAATGTGTGTGTCCAATGTAAAGCACCATAACACTGTCTTAAGATGTGCTATATATATAAAGTTAATTATTAATATCATTATTATAAAGCTATTTCCAATTTCAGCTGCACTGTTGACCAAATGTATTGTCTTATGGGCATTGTGAATCTCCTGCTGACCCTAAACTTACCCTCATCCCAGTTTTCAGTAAATAAATAACCAGAAGGACACTCAGTGTCCCGATCTCCGCTGAGTCCAGGCCTATCTCTCAATGTTAACAAAAGTGAAGCATATTAATCTGCCCTGTGATTGGGGTAGATGTGAACGTTGCTGGGTTTGTTTGGGTTAGGCTTGATGTGGTGATCACACATCCACATATGCAACATTAGCAAATATTTGCCTTCCATTCACTTCCATTCTGGTAGCAGAGCTTACTCAACTGTGGTGAACTTTGCCTGGAGAAGTCGCATCCTCAAACAAAAGCAAAGACGTGTGGGTTGTTGACCCCACTTGGCTGTCAAACAGACCGCTAACTAGCAAACTGATAACTGTGTGAGTCACATCCTGCACTGCCCACATTCAACACAAATATCACCTCAGCATTTGCGTACATTTGTGTGACCATAGGCCAAGATTGGCTGAGGTTAGGGCAAAAATATCACCGTAAGCCAGACAGAAGCAGAGTAGGGCCAAGTAGGGTGGGTCACGCCTTCACAATTCAAGGGGAAAAAAAACTACTGCTACCGTTCGGTGGTTGGGATCTAGCATCTACCTACGATTCATATGCTCTGTGAAATATACAATGTTCTTCCTTGTCCCATGCTACACCTTTCCACCAAGTTTCATAAAAATCGGTCCAGTAGTTTTTTCATAATCCTGCTGACAAACAGACAAACAAACCCAATGGAAAACATGACCTTCTTGGTGAAGGTAAACCGTATTTTGGGGATTTTTAGTTTATGTCTTTGTTTTCATTACAATAAAATGTTTACACTAAGCACTGTGGATTGTCCAGTTAATGTTAAGTTTTTCCCGACACAGTTGCATTTACATACAATAATTCAGATCATATTTTTACAACAAGGGAACACTAAACTACATCTGTGTGATATTTAGTTATGCTGATACGTTTTTATGTGTTGGATGAATGAGCCCTTATAAGTTGACTTTACAGAAACATAAAGCTTGAACATAAAAGTATGTTTCCTGCAGAACACTGTAGCTCATGTTTGCAAACCATAAAGCAGACAATTTTCCTTTTATGGTTTGCTGAAGTGAAACTGCTGCAAGCACACAAATCATAAACAGGAAATCCATTTGTTTAAGCAACTCCCCAGAGCTTCAGAGAAAGGGCAAAGGGGTTGACGTATATCAAAAGTTTACATCTGCTGCTGGAGTGTATTGCTCTTGTTGTTCAGGGCCGACACACTCCCTCCCCCTGACCTTATCTCATGTCTCATGAGGTCGTTTTTCACCTGGTTGGTGAACCGAGGGGTTCAGGGGGATCGGGTGGCAGTTTTCACTACAGCCCAGCTCCTCACAGCTTTTCTACTTGCTGCTGCTGCTGCAGCTGTGCTTCCTCAAAACTTCTACATGCGCTGCAGCTTCCTGCTGAGTCAGCATCATTAACTACCTCCTTTTTTTTCGTTCTTGCTTGATGTGTTTCTCAACACAGGATGTCAGCTGCGTTTCATAAGATGGGTCTGTGCCAGCTTGGCTATGACCACATGTCCTTCTCTGCTTCACTCACTCATTCTCTGCAGGGAGGAGTTCAAGAATGTCTATAATCTGGTGTTTATTTGACAGAGCAGTGCCGTTGTTCCCATATACACACACTTTCATACATTTAGCAGGAAAATAATAATGAAACAGATGGTGGCTATTTCGTTCTTGCTGAGGAAGCTCGGCCTGCCTGTAGAGGAAGAGATAATATGCTGCTTTTCTTCTTCCTTCTTTCTTTTTTTATTTCATGTGAACTTGACTGTGACCGTGTTTCAATCCCAGATTGTCCCTTGCAGCTCCTTAACACATTGTCAAGAAAAGGTCTGTATCATCAGTGTTACCTGAGAGAGAACACCTATTGTAGAAACACTGTCAATCATGTGCGTATGAAATAAAAGCACAGAGAGCAAGAAAATCAGCTTGCAGGCATTGCAGGCCCTTCAAAGTCAACAAATTGGCTGTTTTGATCTTAGATCTTTTAGTCTATTAGTGATTTCAATGCCTTTTTTCCTTCTAAATGACTTATGAGGAAATATCTCTATGATTTAAAGTGCTGTTTTTGCACAATTCTTTGTGGAGAAACGCAGTTTTTACAGATTGAGTCAACAAAAAAAGCAGGAGTGATTTCTTAAATCAAAACAGTACAATTTTTTTCTTTTCGTGGTGTACAAAATTGTTGACAGGAATTCTATAAGAAGCACCTCGATATGCTGTCATCTGAGTCGACCCTTCAGCTATCAGCCCATCATGATGCTCCAACCACATATTTGCAGCTTTTTTAACACCCATACATTAAAGCTTTGATAGCCTGGTCCTACCATTCAAAAGCACACTGAGAAAAGCAAGGATTCTAACTCAACCTCAGTGTTTCTGGAGAGCATCCCAGACAGATGCCCAGAGTTGAGGATGCTGCCTCTAATTGCCCCTTGATTACTGGACTGCAAGACAAAGGGGGGAGGAGGAGGAGAAGGGAGGGAGGTTGGGGCGACACTCCATTTACTACACAGTCAAGGCGCATTCACGCAGCAGAAAGATTAATTAGCCGCATGTTGTGATTACTTTCATGTCATCCACTGACTCCGCACGCGTGGACAGAGGAGTGGCATTTTTTATTGTGGCCCTGCCGGCGTTAACTAGCTGTGGAGGGGGTGAGGTGACATACAGATACCCCCTTTTTGATGGGCACAGCTCTGCCCTTTCTGCTCACTAAGCATTAAAGGTGAAAACATCACATATGTAGGTTTATTCTGCTTTAAAAATGGACGCGCTAAAGCGACACATCTATACAGTAACATGCTGCTGATGGTGAGAACTTGTGTGTGAATGCATGAAAACAGAATAACGGCACCTTTCATTCCGCATACCTGTGAAGTGCTGCAGCGTCGTGCCTTGCACCCAAAGGCTCAGCACTTGCTGCACCGACAGATTAACAGAATAATCCCTGTTCGTTGTCATGTTTCTGCCGCCGCCGCCGTTGCCGCCGCCGCCGCCCGGGTTCGCACCCCTCTTTATCGAATAGCTGTACTTGGCTTTAGACGAAGGCATGGGGGAGACCGGGGTGGCATGGGATGTGTGAGGCGGCTCTCCCCGGCGCGGCTCGCCTCTACCGGTGCCTCTGCTTCGGCTTGACGTCCGTCTCCGCTCCGGGAAGGGAAGGGCCGCTGGCTGGTCGGTTCATCCTCGGTGGTGTCGGTGTGGAGGCCATGATGGGGATGGCAGCGGGAGCGCAGGCAGGCAGACGCACGGTCGGCTCGTCCTACATCGGCCAGCCCGGCTACATAACCCTTAAAGGGCCAGTCGCCTGCTTTGTGGAGGGGAGTTACCGTTTACGCTGACACATTTTCGGCTTACTGACGTCGCTCCATGAATGGGGAACAAAAGAGAAGACGGTAGCGTTTGCGCAGAAAATGTGCGTAGTCGTTCAGATAGCATTAAATAAAAATGAATGTAACGTAGAAACGTAATAATTGCACATTTGATCGATTTTAGACTACAATATTAAATCAGACACTAATTATCTTCATCAATATACGGTTAAAAACTCGCTTGTGACTCGTTAAAATTCAAATATTTATTGATTGTATTGTTTAACGCCAACCGTTAGCCAGCTGTTGACCAGCCAAACAATGTGGTTGCTAAGCGACAAACAATCGAACGAGTTTTTCGAACGGCATCTTAGCCAATCAGAGATAAGCACCAGAATTTGAATCTATATATATTTAAACATTGAAACACACGCTTTTCATAAGTACCGTAATAAATATAATATTTTGTTGATTTATGAAAAAAAACGACATTAAAATCAATGACGTTCATGTCAGATACTACCGGGGTGTTGCCCATGACGAGGGATGGATGCAGGAGCTCTCCCTGGTGCTGATTGGCTCATATCAAAACGCCTGATATAATAATAAATAATATGATAGGATGGATAAGTGCAAGACACAAAGGGATGGTGATTGTGGCAGGGGTGTACAAAAATACAAATCATGATTTACCAAAGGTTTAAGTAGAAGTCTGTTAATAATGAAATAAATCCAGGTTTTTAAGATGAGGTGGAATAGTAGACCTCTAAGAGCACTACAAGACAAACAGTGAGAAGTGAATTTGCTCTGTCAGCCCCAGTAGGATTAAGACAGAATATGAGAACAGATGAAAGCTATTTTAAATAGTGTGAAGCTTTACACTTGTCCGACATCTTATTCACACACGGTCGAGCGTCAGAAAGAAAATGAAAAAGTTGGATGTGGGAAGCCCGGGAGGGGAACCTGAGTGTTATGTAGACACTGAATGTTCTGGAACATTTCTCCGAGGAGTGCAGTATTTTAAGAAGTGTCCCAGTTCAGAGGTATGAGGGCGAGGAAAACGTCTGACATTTGACATCTTTTGAGACTGTAGAATTTTTTCTAAATGCAAAGGTTAACAGAGTGGGTTTTAATAGGCTGCTGGATCATCAGGGAATTTGTGCACACTCACATATACCGACACAGCTGTTATTAGTGAAGGAATACTATATAGAGAAAGAGGAAAATGTAGGTGCTGCAGAAAGGTAGTGTTAAAGGAACATATATTTTTGTTCCTAATTGCAAATTATGTACTTTAACAGTATAAAAAAGCCAGACAGCCACTATCTCCCATCTTCATTTCTGTTTTGTATATAAATGTGTTGTTAATGGGCTAAAACATGCAAAACTACAAAACAATGTAAATGTTTGTATCCCTTATGTAAGAAGACTACTTAACGGTAGGTGATATATTTTTTATGTTTCACCTGTGTGTGTGTGTGTGTGTGTGTTCAGGTTAATACACTGGGATAGGACCACTGGAAAGCGTTGCCAAATCTGTTGAAATATTTCCCCTCTTCCTCTGACACATCCTGTTTCATCACAACTTTTTTCAATATGCTGTTGCATCGTTCTCTGCCCTGAGGGCTTGAAAGAGACGAGTTGTCTGAGAGGGAAAAAAAGTTCAGGCGAGATGTCAAAGGAGGAGGAAGAAACACAACTTTTTTACTTTAAAAATTTAAACCATGGATGGTATTTCTGTGAAGCAATAAGTTGTTGTCAAGCATCTCTCCATGTGGTCATTTTGAAGATCACTACAGAGCATTACTGTAATAATGGGCATCATAAATCTTCCCTTGCATAATTTATTCAGTTACAACACACCACCATTTATTCCATCACATGGCACAAAGAAGTAATTGAGCATTATACTGTAAATTCTGCCTTTAGTGTTCTGGTATGGATTTACATTATCTGTGAAACACAACAAAAGAGAAAAGATGTGCTACCTCACTCTGTACTGCTGACAGCTGGGCTTTAAGGTAACCGGCAGACAAGAAGGCAAAGATTCATTGAAGGCGATGTTTGGTTTGCAAAGCAAATGTCAACCTTTGTTTCCCATAAAAGATCAACCTTTCAAACAAGATCCAACACCAATGCACAATCTGTCCACTATGAAATCCTTTAGAAAGCCTTTTTTTTTACTTTACAGGAAAATTTTCTTCATTAACTTGCTTTATTATGATGCCAAATCAGTGGGTGGTAATCATTTGTGTAAGAGAACATAAAATAGTCGATGTTTTAACCAAAATTTATGAGGGGCGTCGGTCAATAAAATACTATATATTTAATAAGATAATGTTAAGACATGCCAGTATGACTGGAATATAAAATTCAAAATCCTGGTAATTGTTTAGGGTCCTATTAGCAACTCTGGATGTGAGAATGGAGTTGACGATTTCAGATTTTCATATATCAGATAATAGCTGATGGGTTCTGGGATTATATTCAGGCCATTTCTGCCTCTTTTGTTCTCTACATGGACTGTTTACCTGCAACCTACCAACCAAAGGCAGCTCAAACATGATTGGTCGATTCCACTCAGACTGCAGAACAGAAAACAGAATGCTTCATTTACCAAAATATGATAGCTTCGGCCACAGATTCTGCATTCATATGTAACAAGGCTAATTGTATAGAAGTAATGCAAAAAAGAGAGTTAAATATTTAGTTGTGATTCATTGTATTATAATTACCCCAAATCTATATATATAGTTCTTACCTGACATGTTATCCTCCTGAGTCTGTATGTGGAATGTTTTACATTAAGCTCCTGTAACACGTAATTTTTGTGTGTCCAGCTACTGTATATATACTGGGACGACCAGTTGGCCTCTCCCCTTTTGTCACCGTGTTCATGGGAGAGGTAAGCTCCATTTTCCCCTGTATGTTCGATACCCTTAATTGTCCGTTATACTTAAATATTCTATAATATACTTTCTGTACCTTTGTGTAGGAGCTGAAGTTGAGGGCAGGATCGACTAGAGATTTTTTTGTTTTCTGTATCTGTCAAGTATGTTTTGTTCATTTGAGATGTTGATGGCCGCAGCCCCTTTAGTCACTGTGTTCATGGGAGAGGAGCTGAAGTTGAGGGCAAGACAGACTGGAGATTGTTTTGCTTTCTGTATCTGTCAGAATAAATGGAGATCACCCCCAAAAGAGATCACGTCTGGGCTTTGTCACTCAAACAACGCAGAGTAGCCTCCACCGGTTACACTATGATATGCAGATATCTGTTCATTTTTTTCAGTAGGACTATTGAACTGTAATTGATTGCATACGATGCATACCAAGTCTCCATATGTTATGACTGCTTCTTACTTTTTTAAGTTTGTTATTCAATCAATCGGACTTTATTTGTACAGCACTTTTCATACAAGAGAGAAGAATGACAAACAGATGACACATTGGTCGGTGTTGTTTTGGCAAAGAGCAGAACAACAACTATACTTACATTGTGGCTCTGATGAGCACTGACTCATTCACAGGAAGCTGGATCTTGTTGCTTAGTTTCATATAGAAATATCTGCATCCAAAGCTCAAACCTAACCCTGCAGTCTCTTTGATGTATTAATTTTGCATTTACACCAAAGGAGGTATTTTCTCAGTGTAAGTTATGATGTGGAGGGTCAGCAGGGTGAAATGAACCGTGTTGGGGGAGGTGGAGCTACGTGGGTGGGGGAGATGAAGGAGCAGACACATCAATGGTCATGGCAGTGGGATGAAAGAGTGCTTTGACTCCCCCACAGCTTTGCTGCATCTTTGAATTGATCTCAACTGTCTCCGTGCATGGATCTGAGAACAAAAGATGTATTTACTTCTGTCAGCTAATAACCACAAATACAAGCTGTGAAAGATCATTTTCTCCCTATTCCCAAGAGAATCCAGCTTTTGTTATTGTAGGGAGGGGATTTTTAGCAAGTGGAAAGAAAATAATAAAGTTATTAACATATCAAATACAGTCTGTGTCGTGGAGAATTAATGAAACGCTGGTTGAATACTAAAATGAAGGTCAAATAAGAATTAGGTCAAAACATAATTAATGATCTTTGCTGAATAGGGCAGATTAAAATGTCATAAATGTCTTTGAAATATTATCCCAAGTGGGAAGCTGCTTGCTTTGATCAATGTGATCATTCCTCCAGTTGGCCAGTAGGGGGATTCCTTCTCCCATTTTTCAAATGTTCCTGTGCCTGTAGTTTTCCATAACAGACCTTGGTTTTCTTTTCCAACAATAAAGTCAATGGTTAGACGTCGACAACAGAAAAAAACTAAAAGTTTGTAGATTAGAAGGTGATTAAAATAACAATCATAGCTTTTTCCAGCATGGCCTTATAAGAAAATGTATTTAACTCGACTCACTCATTACCTCCATGCGTCAGCGAGCAGAGGCTTCACCACATCTGTCACTGCATACTTTTGAACTGTCAGTCGCTGCTTTTGAAACTCTGCAAAGGCCATGTGAATCCCTTTCTCACATGAAGGGGCCTTGACAAATGTTTTTGTCTCAAAATGGGAATTTTTTGGGGGGCAACCTGAGACGTCACTGTATCCCGGACAGACTCATGCTGGCATTGTGCTCGCCCACAGAGTCAGCCTGAGGTTCTGTACAGACCTGCAGCATTTTGGACCTATTATCTGAAGGCTTTTTTGATCTCACGTATATATTGAGCCTATTGTGTTCATTTTCGCCTCAGTGTAACTGAATCTGCGGAGCGAGATATCTATTCATCTGCGGTTGCTGTGCTCTTTCTGTCATTCACCATCTCTTCTGTCTCTGCCCCCCTCAGGCAGATGGCCTCGACTCAGGTGAGTCACCAGCAAAGCCCCCTCATCTGGCCAACATCGCTGTCACACTGAGGACATTAACTGGAACCAACCGACTGTGTGATGACTCAAAATACTGCTGCCTGTCTGTTTCACAAAGACATGCAGACGTCTTCCAGCTGTGTCTATTTTCTTCTTTTGGTCTGTCTTTGGATGACCATCTTTTTTCATTTATTTAAATAAGTTACATTAAATATAAAAAACAAGTTCGCAAACACAAAAACAGCCACACAATCCATTCACTTGCATAAAATCAATCTAAAAACACAAACTAAAGAAGTTAAAAGCTGAAATATACAACGATGGTAAATTCGTAGCGATCTAACAAGTACCAAGTGCAACTGAATAATTCAATCACAAACCAAACCACTCTTCTGTTTCTGGAATAAACCCATAGACTGGATAAAATAAGTATTAGTAGCCACTGTGACTAAACCCATGGGTTTGTGGACTACCATTTCGAAGTCTTGAGGTTTGTTCCTTGTTCCATGTTCCTTTTTTGGAGCCAGATATAACAATATTTCGACAAGCGAATGGTCAAGTGGGTAACCTAGCTAGCACTAGCGTTAACCTAGCTAGATGCATCCACAAAAGAAAATGAACAGCCAACAAGTTACATCATAGGGTGTCAAACTGATCCATGAAAGGGGCGGTGTTGCTGCAGGTTTTTGTTCCAGCCAAGCAGGTGGACACCTGACTCAACTCATGAAATCACCAGTGTCTTCACTCAGTTGATTTGTTGTTCAGGTGTGGAGCAGAAACCTGCAGCCACGTGGCCTTTTCATGCATCAGTTTGACATCCAGACCCTAGAGTCGTTTTTAGTACAACAGAACACTAAACAAGACATTTTTAGAAGACCAAGGTGTTACAATTAAATTTCATGAAATATAAACATGAATATAAAAAATAAATATATACTGTCAAAGGGTCAAAATTGTATGAAAAAACAAACAAACTACAGTGCACTGTGGTAGTTTTCGTTCAAAAGGTTGCGACACCCTAAATCATATTCTGCTTTATCTTCTATTTTACTCTAAAAGGGGCCATAATTTACAAAATGAACATCATGCTGTATTAAGGACTTGAAACCAACAATTACGACCAAAAACCTGTTATGAAAATGCTAATAGAGGTATTAAATCAAGTGAGAAGTAGGGTTATTTTGTCATAGACTTCTATACAACTAGACTTTTTTTGCAACCAGTGGAGTTGCCCCCTGCTGGCCATTACATAAGAATGCATTTTCCATATTGGCTTCAATTTTTGACCCAGAGACTGCCACTTGAATCTGTTGGTTTAAAAAGAAAGAAAAAAAAACAGCCAATCCAAAAGTCATTCCTGATTGAATTTGCCTACATGAGAAGATTGATGCACTCTCATAAGAAAGTTGCAATCACCTGATTTAACTCTTAGCAAGAAAGTGCATAAACATATTTCCCCAAATGTCAAATTATTATTTTAAAGTAGCCTTGCGGTAATTATTTCTCCTTTTGTTTTGAGACAGATTTTGAAAAATGGTGGACCCATCCATTATGTGGATCATTTTACAGCTGAGGTTCACAACATCTTCACAAAGGGATGTAAACCAGCAAATAAATGTCAAAATATTGTCTATAAAAGAGGTTTAAATGCTGTCAGTATGATCTCATCTCCTCCAAAGGGGTTTCGTTTTCTCAATAGACATCTGTATTTTCACTAAATCTCAGTCTGTCATCAAACACAATCCATCAGTATTTGTAGGTCTGGATGATTTCATCACTTCTGCCATAAAACTGGTTAGAAGACTGTTTTGAGGACTGTTTTGGTTAAATGAACTATTCTTTAGATCACCAGCCCAGAAATATTTGAATTCTGGGGCCATTTGATTGATCCGTCTGACCGAAAAGAGACATAATAACGCTGGCACTGGCAGCATCAACTGTATGCAACAAAAGCTATAAAAACACCAAGACTCTATTGTTTGGTGCCGTACTGGTACACAAATCTAAAGTCAAACAAAGTTCAGGAGGGCAGGCACTCTGATTCCCTTTTGTAGTGAGAACAAGGAGTTCCCAGAGGCTCACAAGCCGGGATAGAGTAGCTCTCCTTTGATGGCTCAGTAAAGGCAGGTGTTCACAATCACAGTTTAAACAACCACTGTGTTTGAAGTGGCACGGGTTATACCGAGGGAGCGAATGACGGTTTGATCTCCCTTTTGGCTCTACATGAAAATAGCTGCACCTGAGAGACCGGGTGCTTGACCACAACCAAGAGCTACACCTGCATCTGCAAAAACCTGCTTTTATCCTTTTATTTCTGCCTTTATCTTCCTATAAAAACTCCCAACCTTGTATAAAGTTTGGTGCTGCTTTTCACACTCATTCCTTTAAACAAATTACCCCCCTTTGAGATGTTTTTGTTCTTTCTGTATCCTGAGAAAGGACAACAAAGTGACACAAATGATTAACAGCTATGTATTGGTAATTTATTGCAGCGAGTGGTTTATGTGATTAGAGGGATCTTGTGTCTTTGAAGGGTTACATCAAAACAAGTGTTGAGTGACCACTGATGCCGCTGTTGAACTGTGGGAAACTCGGAGTGAGATCCATATTGCTCCAGGCCGTGTAATTCCGATGAAAGACAACTTACTGCAGAGAAATGTTTAGCTAAGGCTCAAGACTCGCGCAGCGTGGATGAGTCATTACGGGGAGGACGAGCTGCTTCATGTTCCTGCACGTGGGTGGATCTGCTCTTTCATTGAGAGAAACTTCTCCTCGGGGCACAGATTTTCTGTTTTGGTCAATGTCAAGACAGGGAATTAATCATTACTGGAGCACTGTGTAATTTACTTGTCGTCATTAATAACTTTGTGCTTTGATGGGTTTTTATTGCAGAGGAACAACAACCCCACATTGTTTACCATGTGAAAAAAAAAAAAAAAAAGAGGATGAGTGTTTGAGTTGTAAGTTAAAAACAGCAGCTGAAAAAACTTTGACAGGAGGCCACAAAGTAAACATTTACAACAAGTTAAGTAGGAGGTAATTACATAAAGTGCATACTCCCTGGTGTCTTATTCACGTTACAATGTATGAAAGCAAGATTTAGAGTCTGTGAGCTGCCAAGGCACTATAGGCCTCAACTTTGAGTTACATGCTAAAATCGGTATTAGAGCTCGACTTATATGGGATTTTTGAGGCTGATACCAATATATATATATATCTTAGAGGGGAAAAGACTTTGATAAATAATAGGGTGGACAATATAGGGTTATTTTTTAATCTGAATTAAAATTTCCATTTTCTATCTTGATTGTACACTAACTTTGCACTAATATGTCTATTCAGAGGTACTTTCCTTTGAAGGCTGCTCACTTACAAACATTTTATAATTAAATAATATTTTATATTATGATGCATTACTTTCTATTAAACATACAATGCATTAGATTGTCAACCAAATGTAGAAATGAGAAGAGAAAAAATAAGAAATAAAAAGCCAAATAAACGTCAGTACTGTCTGTATAGCATAAGTCAACTGCTGATAATCTAAATAAATAATAAATGTACTTCTAAAAACCATTATTTTCTGCGTTATACGTTCAGTAAAAAGTCTTCATATGGGCAAATATTGGACAGCATTTCCGTTGATTCCGATGGTGTTAATATGTCAGTAATAGGCCAATGTCTGACCCATGAATCAGTCAGTTAGCATGCCAATATTGTTGCTATTGTGGTAGTGATAATAAGCACTAATTCCAAAGTACAGCGGGGCTGACGGGAATGTAAATTTTTGCAGGTATTTGGTACTAAAGTAAAGTTTTGGACAAATGAAATGGTACGGCACTAGATGAAAGGTTAAAAGATCAACAAAGTTATCACATTTCATCCTGAGGTGGGCATGCATGTATGTACCAAATTTCATGGCAATCCATCCAACATTGTCCCAACATTTCACCAAAACAACAAGACTCAGAGTCTGCAGCTGTGCTAGTGAGTTAAATGCCAACATGTTCACAATAACAGTTCTAACATGCAGCTAAAGCAATGGTGTTACCAAGCTAAAATATAATGCACTAAACCAATACTAAATCACTAAAAAACAAAGATGTCAACCTCATAGTGGCGCCACTGGAAAAGTCAGGAGATCACCACAGTCTATAGAATTCATCCTCTGGGGACCATGAACATTTATACTAAATTTTGTTAAGAGACTCCCAATTGATGTTGAGATATTTTGTCATGGACCAGCCCCAAAAAACTGTGTACAGTATAAGTATAGTCACAGATGTCTCGATGCATGTCAAAGTTTTATTAAAAGACATGTATAACATCAAAAAACAGTAATACAACAACTGCAGTGAGTGTTTCTGCCCTGTAAACTGCAGTGTATCCAGTGTATTCATACAAGGAAGCAGACAAAATCTGAAACTTCACTTATTCTAACTTAACTCCCCCCTGGAGGCCTATATCCATCCCAGGGTCACTATAACTTGTCTGGAGAGAGAGGGAGAGCAAGGAAAAAAGGAAAGGGATGGTTGCCAGCAGTATGTGGGTGATGCAGACAAGCTTAACACCAAACTTTCCAGAAGCAGAAATGTTCCCGGCACGTTTTGAGTCAGCCGAGCAGCCAAAAACCATCCAGTCCCAACAGGCCTATCAGCGTCTGGGATCTGGCCTTACAGATCCTTCTGTAGGAGGTGGAACTCAATGACCCAAATACAACTGCTGTGTAGATTACATTCAGACTATCAGGACACTGGGCTGTTTCCTTCACAGCTCTTTTCAATGTCCAGGTAAGCTGTGAAATGCAACGGACTGTGTCGCTTTAAGACCAGCGGCGCTCAACAAATGACCATGAGGCATTTATGATTTCCCCTGATTAGACGTCTACTGTTTGTGACAAAAAGCTCTTGAGTTACCAGCAAAGACCTCCACCGAGATAAAGGCCCTCATGTTTTTGTTATAAGGATCTAGCAGAGAGCGGTTTAGACGACAAATATCTCAGCAGCTTCCGTATCACCGGCTGAGAATGTGTCAGAGTCTTATCAACATGAACAGAGTCAATGGATATTGTGAGCAGTGTGATGCTGTTGTGCTCTCTTTCTGTCCCTGAAAAAAAGACTGTGATTTCTTTATCACAAACACAAGCTCCTGTCTAGACAATTTCTTTGAAAGGTATTTTGATTATTTTTAGAATGAAAACAATCAAGCTGCTGTGACTGAACGCATTTCAGTCAGCCAAGCCGTAATTTACTTTAAATCAAACCGCAATCCAGGTTACAAAGTTGAGACGCTTTGTAAAACATAGGAAAAAGAGAATGGATCAAATTCAGAGTTCACAAGAGTTTATCAGTTAATAAACCTCTTAAAACCCACCTGCCCGGGTAGATTTAGGGAAGGGGAAGGGTTGGGATTAGACCCAAAACTTTTGAGCCAAATCTTATAACAGAATAACTGTAAGGCCAAAATGCATGCATGAAGCTTCATTTGAAAGGGAACATCTTATAGTTTCTGCAGTTGTGCTTGTTTAGTGTGTGGCTAAAACCGAAACTACATCAGTTTGTTTTTAAAAAAAAAACAAGGTGTAATCTTGAGCTAACCCTTCCCTTACCTACTGGGTGGGTTAAAAGGGGTTAAAAAATAGGACGACAAAATATATATAAAATATATTCCTACTTATAGCAAGACTTATTAGTCTAAGGAAACATCTTGGTATCGGAAAAAAAAAATTGGGTCATACTGGATCTACATAATGTGTTATTTTATGATATTCTAATTTATTGAGATGCATCTATTTTATTTCACATGTATTCAATTTTAAAAAATGTACAAAGACAATAGATTAAATGTTCAAACTGATCAACTTTGGAAGTTATATTTGTTAGATTTTCTTTCTGAGGAACTGCTTTAATTAAATCTTGTGACTATATTAGATGGAGGAAACAAACAGTGGAGAATTACAGATTGAAATCGAGCTAAACTAGTCTTCCTGATGTATACTGTGATATATTTTATATGATAAGTAGAGGGGTTTCATCCTGGATGGGGGTGATTGAAGGTGAAGTGCTACACATATTTGTATCACTTTGGCAAAATCCTGTTTTATCTTTTTTTAATTCAATGTTGTGGGGAAAAAATCCTCCCAGCAGCCAGTCAGACCTGCGTTTATCTTGCTAATGTGACAGACGGAGTCACTCGTCTCCGCCTGAGCGATGCCATCTTCCCTGATAAGCCTGTCGATCTTCACAGGGAGAAAAACTCCAACTTCCTGTCTGCCTTTTCCAACAAGAAGAACAGTGTTTTTCTCTCAGTATTACCCCATATGATACATACTGTGGGTGTCTGTAACGTATCCAGTGAGTTTTCCTCTGAACTCAGTGAGTGAGTCATCCTTAAAGCCGGCAGTAGTGGTGAGTCTAAACAAAATTTATGTTATTTCTCAGAATTGTGATGTCATTGGTGTAGGCCTGGACTATTTGTGTCACTATTCCCATAATATGTTTGATTCATTCCCAAAACATATGGAAACAAGCAGCAGCCTTACACTCTAACAAAAGATGTGCTGGCTCAACGCAAAAAAATTGAGGTAAGAATTTCCATGGATATTTTTAAGTTATTTCAACTTAGCTAGTATTAAGTACATGCCACAAGACTTTTCTAGTTAAGCCAACTCAGTTACTTTAGTTCAATGAACATGATTTGCCTATTCCTCTACAAGTTTATTTAAGTTAAACCAACTTAATTTTAATTGTTTTAAAATTACTCCTTTTAGTTAATCTAACTTATTTATTTCCTTTCATTCTACTCAGAAATGTCCATGGAAATTCTTACCTCATTTTTTTTATGTTGAGCCAGCACAACTTTTTTTTTACAAGAACTTATTTATCTAAGTCAGAAAATATCACACATTGAAATTCCACTTTTATGATTTGTTTATTCAAACAGTCAGCATCTCACTTAGATGTGAACATTTTCGCGGTGTGACATTTTAAGTTATAGCCTACATTGCTTTGAACTAGGTGTAAACTCAACAGTACACCTACATGCACAAGGCCTATACACATTGCAAATAATGTAACATGTCCTCTTGCAGAAATTTGAGGATGGCATACATGTCTTAACTCTCAACACTGCACAATAAGTACAGTAATTAAACAACACATTGCAAATACTGTAATGCAACATTTCCTCTTAATTTGAGGAGAGCATAAATGTCTAAACTTTCAACACTACACGTACTGTAAACAACACACTGCAAATAATGCAATACTTCCTCTTAATTTGAGACTCTGAACTATTGTATAGTTTAGAGTTTAGACTCTAAAACAGTCTCTGAACAGTACAGATACTATACAGTATTTAAACAACACATTGCAAATAACGCAACATTTCCTCTTACTTTGAGGACAACCCAAATGTCTAAACTCTCAACATTAAATACACAATACAATATTAAACAGCACACAGTAATCAACACATTCCAAACAACATGGCAACATTTCTTTTTTTAATAAGAGGACATCTTAGATGCCTCTTTCCTTTTCAGCACAACAGCTTATTTTTAAGCATCATTACCTTGGGGCTTGCTTTGAGGTCATCCAGCTCAAGAAAGATCTTTTGAAAGACTTTGAAAGTGCTTTTCAGTTCTTTTGGGTAGCTGAGGTTGAGTGCATATATTAGCCCCATTAGCAAGGCACAGGCTCTGGGAATATCCATGTCATCCATTAGGACCTCGGTTCCCTCCAGGACAATCTTTGCATGGGTTGCAGGTATGCCACCTGTTGGAACGATCTTCATCACTTCGCCTGTGATATCCCCATCTCCATCCTGGTTGGTCAGAATCAGCATAAATGTTTTAAGTTTGTTTGTAGAGGGAACATTTCACATGCACATAGTTCTTTTATGTAAACATGCCGCCTGCTATTTGTTTGTTTAATTGTAGAACACATTACACACTTCATTTTTGAAAACTAGCAGTTCTGTTCAAATAACTTAAATTAAGGTAAATCAGAAAGCTATGATGCCTACAACTTGCAACTTAATAACAATACATTTGATTGAACTGTTTTTTCAAGATGGAAAACAAAAGAAAATTCACACAAACTACTGCAACGAAATGGGCAGGGAGAAATACACATGCGCTGTTAACAACAACTAAGACAATACAATATTCTTGTCGTCAATGTGGATTTTGGTGCTGCAATGGCTGACTAAAACAAACCGAATGAGTGCAGTAACCTACAGCCTAGCCATGAGGCTATTGCTGCTCAAACACTACAAGTTTTAAATTAATTTGAAAGAAACAAAGTTAACCAGTGCCAATCAACATTTGCAACCTAAAAAACAAAACTTAGCAGCCAATACGGTTAGACCTAAGCTATGATGCCTACAACTTGCAACTTAATAACAATAAATTTGATTTAACTGTTTTTTTTTTCAAGATGGAAAACAAAAGAAAATTCACACAAATTACTGCAACGAAATGGGCAGGGAGAAATACACATGCGCTGTTAACAACAGCAACTCAATATTCTCGTCGTCAATGTGGATTTTGGTGCTGCAATGGCTGACTAAACCAACCTAAAAAACAAAACTTAGCAATACGGTTAGACCAAATTACTAGGAGTTACTGCTAGCTTACACAGTAGCACTGCTGACCAAGAAAAATCACCTAGTGTTGTGTAAAACTATTTCTTATACTGACTACTGATTAGCTGCTGTGACTAATATGAGTCAATTTTTACTCACCAAACCGCAAAGTTAGCAGATGTGTGCTGTGCTCACTCGTGTCCTCCACTTCCATCTCGCAATGCCGCATGGTCTGTTCGCGCTCAGTCTTGTACTCAGCTAATTAAGTAACATGGACATGGATTTTTAAGTTGTGCAAACTGAATACACCTACATGTTGAGTTGAGGCAGAAATATCCGTTGAAAATCCATGCATTATTGAGTTAAAACTTTTTTATTTATTTTCAGTTAGACAAACTTATTAAATTAAGTTGTCAACTCATTATAATGTATAAACATAACAAACTTATTTTTTTATACAGAAAAAGCTGTTGATTTTGAGCTGTACCTACTAACTCCATGAATCATTTCTTAGAGTGTACCTGAACATTTTTTGTTGCCTTTACTGCTGTGAAATCCAGCTGAACATCAGTTTAGACGGGTTCCCAGCTCTCTATAGCACATCATAGGAATCTGAAAGAGATGCCAGCAAAACATAAAACATCAAAAAACAACAACAACAACAACACCAACAACAACATTGGGTTTTAAAGAGCTCTAAGGCCAGGTTAAAATGGAATATACATTCCAAGATACAACTGACTATTTCCAACTCTAAACAGGATAAAGTTAGGAAAAAGGTCAAAAGTTAGGTTACGGTGAGGTGTCCATGATAAATGACTATTCCTATCTCCAAACAGATTAGGGTGTAGGGTTACAGACGGTTAAATGGAAACTTATTAAAACTTAAAACATACTAAACTAAACACATTCTAATGCATCAAATTTGAACCAACCTCAAGAGGAGGGTTAAGGTGTGTTAACAGAATATCGAACTAGTGAACATAGATATGATTCTGTTGAAAAGAACAGTTCTGAAACAACGATTTGGATTGTGGCATCACCTTTCCAAAACCAAAAGCATAAGAGCAAAAGGAAAGAAATGATAAAAACTGTTTTTATGCTGTAATGTAAGCTGAAAACATTAGCATGTAGTGCTAACTTGGGCAGTCTGTGGCCTCGAGGTTAGGAATCAGATTTTAACTGGAGGGTCACCCGTTCGATTCCCAGGACTGACAGGTCAAGGACTGAAGTGCCCTTGAGCAAGGCATCTAACCCCACCCACGCAGCTTCCTTGGTGCAGTAATGTGCAGCCCTCTGCTCCTTGCATGGTGTGTTCACTTGTGTGTGTAAAAAAGGATGGGTTAAATGCAGAGGTTGAATTTCCCCATTGTGGGATTAATAAAGGATAAATCTATCTTAACTCGCTTACCAGCTCAAGTATTATGCTAGTGCCCCAAAGTGAAAGGGCATTAGTAGCTAACTAACTATATGTGAGATTTCTGGTAATAGCATTTTCTTTTGTAAAAGTAAAGCATAATTTGTGAAAAAAGGGACATTTTTGCATAAATCTAACCACAATCTATGTTACTTGCCGTAAACAAACAATGCCCTTTTTACTTCTAATTGAATGATTAGCTTGCGTTTAGCTTCAGTTATTTAGCGTTATATTATGGTGTGCCAACATGTGTTCATTTAAGAACCTTTTTATTATATTTTACTGTCAAAACAAACCAGCTGAAAACATTAAAAAGTCAGATGGAGACGGATTTCAACCAACTGGTGGAATTTTACCGTTAGCATTAGCATTTGTCAGCCAGCTACAGCTGAAGGCGTCACAAACAGTTGTGTGAAAGGCTGCTTCTGTCTTCTTGTGTGTCTAACCAAAGACCCAGACTTACTAAGAAATGCCACAGGTGTTTACTGAGATCATTACAGTAAACTTGTGCCTCAGGACAAACAATCTTTCCACAGAAACAGACTAGTATTTACTTTCGGAATCATATCGAAACAGATGTGCTGGCAGTGGAATATCCCTCTGAATTATTTAATTTCCTTTACAGACCCACTGATCAGTTTCTGTTTCATGCCTGGCCAGTTTAATCAAAAGGGGAGCGTGCAGGGGGGGCAGGTGCAGAATCTCATTCCAGGTGAGACGAGGTATTTGTTCAAGCATGAAAGGGAAAAGCACTATTAATTATTAAAGACAATCCAGGACGGCAGAAACAGGCAGCAAGGTGTGAATTCAGGTAATGATTTATTGTAGATAAGATAGGTTGATGTTCAAATGTGTCAAAAATATCAGATTAAAGAAAAAAGGACTAATTCATGCAGCCTTTTATTGGAAAATCCAATTAAAATACTGAGCTGATTCACACAAAAGTGTCATTGATGCTGAGAAAGAGAAACCTGAGATCAAGAGGAGGACAATTTATGAACTTTTAATATTTTTTCTGGCACGGCTGTATGCTACTGAGGCTGTTATATTTGTTGTTTTTGAGTAAAGTGTATACTTCTGAGATCAAATTACACCTTTACCTGGCTTTTATGAGACCAGAGTGCATATTTGGAGATAATAAAACTTAAAGATCTCATGACAGTGGGCTCCTTTGTTACCACAAAACCTCAATTCACCAGTGTTTTCGAGCCCTGAGAGGCATGTAGTAACTGGACAAACACCCCCACCACGTTACCTCCATATAAGGCTGCTATACAAGCTGCATTGCACGACACAGCTCGCCTCAGAATTGCTCAATACCTGCACAAAGCCAAGAGACGGAGTAAGAACACGTCTTGTACATTTAGTCTTTTGTTGTATTTGTATTTGTGGTCCCGAGTGAGCGATTGCTTCTGGTTAAACATAGTTCTTCTTTGGGGTTTCGTGCTCAGAGAGCTGATGTCATTGGGTGAAAATTACAGGCCATCACCAATAACACTTGCTAACATGGATACGCTGTAAGGACAAACAATAAACAATGTTCACCTCAGATCTGTTACTGTCTGATGATTTCTTTTCAGTTTCTTCCTCAAAATTCCCAACAAACAATCTCAGCATTTATAATATAAGATGTCTTTAATCAAGATGATTTAAAAAAACATACCATTTCCATGTTTCACAGGTAAAAAAAACAACAACAACAACAGTAGTTCACAATAATGCTATTTTTGGTTGTAATGACCCCCAATCAGCTATGAATAGCAGTCTGAGTATTTCATATTACACGGAAAGTAATAAACAGTTGTTGAGTGTTAATAGGGTGACAGAGATGTGTGTCAGTTCCCTGAACTACAACATGGCTGTGGTATTTTTCAAATTCAAGCATCTGGATTTAATTCAGTTTCATTTTCTCAATTGGTCTTACACTACTCATAACTATATTTTAGTTTCATTATCCGCTTTTAGTTTTTTATAGTTTTCTCTGCCTGTTTTGTCTGCACCTTTTTATGCTACTGCTTTTCAACCTCAATGAAACTGACCTGGTTCAATAATGGTAAAATAAATTGAGAATACTGAACCTAAATTAAATCCGAATTACCCATCATCTTCTGTCTGATAAATACTTTTGCCCACAGAGGAGATATTGAAGAATAAGTAATGTAATTCCTGTTCTGTAAAGAGCACCCTCACTCATTTGTCACATATTCAGCCTTCCCAAAACCTGACCAGGAAGTTTTGTTGCCCAAATTAACCAAACTCTGTCAGCTTGACAACATTAACTATGTGATTAAAACTATAACAGCTACGTTTACGTATAAGGACATGTTGATCAAATTTAGAAAAAGCTTCTGTGGATCTTATTGGATGAGAGGAACAAAGAGCCTGAGACTTGTTAGTTCTGTAGGGGACAACCAGTCTTCAGTATCACTGCAACAATATTGTTTGTGCAAAACAACACTGAATTTAATGTGAGACCATTCTGACTGATATACTCTTAAATGGTGTATATTTATGACATATACCTTGCAGCTCGATTTCCCAATAGTCTACAATTACAAAAGAGGCATTTAAAACTGTTGTCTGGAAACTTTTAACTAAAGGAAATATTACTTGTTACTCATGTCAATCTTGTAATGTAAAACTCAAGCAAAAAAGCATACATTTTTTCTTTGTGAACTCTTTTAAGTCGAACCCTGTACTTTTTTTGCCCTAACATGAGGGAATTAGTTGTGTTGCGTAAACCGAACAAAACTGACCATTTCACGTTTCATGTTAACAAAATGTTTAAAACATGAACATTATGTTAAGTTATAAGGGCGTGTTGATCGCGACCGCTTCTCTAGACCAGCTACCACAACAATTTGTTGATGTTTGTTGTCAATAAAAAAAAAACAGAGAAGCTCAGATTAAAACACACATGGATGGAGTGTGACTTATTTTTCTGGCCAGGAGGCCGTTAATCCAGTATTTATTTACATGGTAAATAGTTGTTTACTGCTATAAATCTGTCCTGGATGTTGGTCCGGATGTCTAAACCATAAAGTTTAATAACCGAAAAACATTTATAGAATTATTTAAGAGGATAAAACTACTTTTTTTTTTTTACCTGAGGCAGATGATCCAGTATAATCCTGTGCTTACCAAACATTTGCTATCTGCTGTCCTAAGATGCACAACAGTTAAACACATTCACTGTCACTCAAAATAACTTTCTTCGTAGGAAAAAGGATCTTTGTGAATTCATGTTTTCTCCGTCTTTTTTTGTCGCTCTTTCCTTTTTCAAATATTCATCAAGGGTTCAGATTTACAACAGATGCCCCCTTTCTCACGTTGCTCTTTATTTGTATGCATGTGGTGGCCGCGGAGGTTCGGGGGTCATTATGCATCTCGGCTGAGCGACTTGATGGGTCACAGTTCAGCGATGGAGCTTCAAATGAGAAGGAAGGGGAGGCCTCGCAAGGATGGCTGCTTCTACCATCTGCATTACCTGTGTCTCTGGTGGCTGCTCTCTCACATAAAGACCCTCAGCGTCTTTCATCAGCACAGAGCACAAAGTCCACGCCTCAGCCTGAACTTCAGGTCATAATGGGATCACACACAAAGGACAAGACGCACTGTGCTTTTACACTCTCCCTCAGAGAGTATTAGAAAACCCACAGGCGTTTTGATCGGGTTTGGACAGGAGGCAGCATACCAGGGGCTAAAACTGGGTTGGAAAATATTTTGTGTGTGTATTTGTGTGAGAATAGAGAAATTCCTCGGCATAAAACGTCCCACTTCACCATCTGATATGTTTAGCAGAGTTGCCCCCAGAATGCAGGGTATTTTCTTGATCTGGGCTGAACTAAGGGGGAAGGCATGCAGGCCTGATCCCAAGGTCGCCGCGCTTAAAAGCTGATGTGGACGGCAGCCGAGTCGAGTGAAGACACAAGTGATGTTTGTGTGTCTTCTTGTTTGTCCTCATCCTGCACGTCTGCCTTGTCTGAGTCAGGCAGACCAGAGCGGGACATCAGAGTGACTCAGCTTCTGAGGTATGTAGTTTTATTTGTCCTCACAAAGCGAGACATCAGCTGGCGGCTCACAATCCGCAATCTTCCCCTGGAAGCTGCTGCGGCTCTTCTTTTCCTGCCCGGCTGCAGAAGTGTCCTCTTTGCCAAAGGAAGAAAAGCAGGTCCATTAACAGGAGCAGCTGCCAGGAGAGAGCTGGAGAAAATGTGTATGAGCTGCTGATGAAACTCTTGTTTCTTACACATGTCACAGGCCGCAGAAAACGTGCACATAACACCTGTCACATCACACACTGTGCAGGTCTCTGAGGGGAATTTTTGGAGCGAGTTTAGCTTTGGTTTCGAAGAGCTTTGTTGCATTCCAGTGCAGGGATGTTTTTAAGTATCGAGAGATGGATTAACAGAAGTGACATACAGTCATGGAAAAAATGATTAGACCACCCTTGTTTTCTTCAGTTTCTTGTTAATTTTAATGATTAGTTCAACTAAAAGTACATTTGTTTGAACAAATATGCTGATAAAAACAAAAATAGCTCATCAGAGTTTAATTTAAGAGCTGATATCTCAACATTTTTCATGGTTTTCATGATAATAACCAAAATCATTATCAAGAAAACCAATGGCTAGAAATTAGCTCTTAAATTAAACTCTCATTAACTATTTTTGTTGTTATCATTTTATTTGTCCAAACAAATGTATCTTTAGTTGTACCAGGCATTAAAATGAACAAGAAACTGAAGAAAACCAGGATGGTCTAAGATTTTTTTCCATGATTGTATCTTTGTCGGCCAACCCGGAAGTTAGCCTCACCATGGGCTCTATTCAGAATTCGCCTATGGGATTTTTGCATTGGATTTTGGATCATTGCATAAAATAAGCTTTGTGGCGAACACACATTTCAAATGCTTACGTGTTTTCCACCTCTTTAAGGACATGTAAAAGCTTAAAAATTCACAAGTGGGGGTATTTACTGACGTATTTAATGTCGTATAACAATTTATTACCATTCTTTCAGTTTGTGCTACCCACAGATGTTATTCCAGGCATCTAACCACCAACCCATTCAAAATCCTCATTGAGTTTGAGAGGAGAGACCCCAGGGCGCTAAAATACTAACGTACTTCCGAGTTTAAGAACTCATTCCTGTGGCGCCCTACTGGCAGAACTACTCATTAAGGCTAGCTAAAGTTAACATATGAAAATAAGAAACCGAATTGCATTGATCATAAATGCAACCATCAGAATAAAAGAACGAAAGAAACAACCTTCAAAATTCGGCCACCAATGAGAACAAAGCAAAATGCCCACAGAAACTCTGAACCTTGGACGTTTTACTCGACAACAGTGCCATGTTCAACACAGCACCAGTGCAGTAACTATGTACCCAGATGCCCATAATAACAGGGTTCCCATCATGAATCGCCCCCTCCCTCCCGTTCACAGATGGGTCCACCCTCGTGTCTCACCAGCCAGGCAGCACATCTTAACTCCTGAACCCCAAGCCGCAGAGCTTTCACCAGTGAGGCCCCATGGAAAAATTAAACTGGACACTGCAAGGAAGCCCAGCTCTGCGGTCATGGCAGGGGAATATGATTGGATAAACACACAGCAAAGCCTCAAACCGGTTCAGTCAGTGCCCGGCGGTGATGTGACGAGAGGCAGGCAGTGAGGTTTTTATTCAGTAGTGTGGCGGGGGGGGGTTGGATCTGCAGGGCACATACTGTTCCTGGAAGCGTCGGTGGGGCAGAGTTTCACAGAAAATGGAAGAGGACATTTATTATCCATGTAGAGCAGGCCAGGCAGCAGTGACATCCTCAGTCACTGTTTATTAAAAACAGGCCTAATTATCCAGCTCAGTCTGCCTGTCGGAGCTATTTCAGTCTGCAGCGAGCAGGTGACTCGGGCTCCGGCAAACTGGGTCATGTGTTCATACGTCAGCCGCTCTAACCCGCGTGTGCCCCCACTTGTTTTTCAATTAAAGCCTGATCATTAGTGCGCTGGTTCCTGTTTGAATCTGTAACCAGCTTACATCATCAACATGATGCCCTATGGTGCCCAAGTGTGTGTGTGTGTGTGTGTGTGTGTGTGTGTCAGCTCAGTGCACTGTAAAACCAGCCACTAGAGGTGCCGAGGGACACATGCACAACATCACGTCCATCAGCAGGAGAGTGTTATTATATGGGTAGTCTGAAGAAGCCACAGAAAGAATATTTACGTTTACTCCTTAGCAGGATATACACGTCTAATTGCCAGTTTATTAGGTACACCTAGTTACATAAGGGGTTGATTTACCTCAATTATTATTTTGGAGAATGAAGTTTGTGGTGCTATTCAATTATGATGCATTATACCGAGAGTTGTTGCCAATACACCTCTTCTGTCGTTTAGCTTGGAGAACTTGTTGCAAAATCAGTTTAAGTCTAATTTCTTTGTAAGCTTTTGAAATGTTACTTTCAAGTTTAAGCTCTGACAATAAGCTCTGTTACTGTCTGTAAACACTAAAAATAACTGAATGCAGCTCATTAGTAAACATTTCTTTCCACAGACATCCAACATTATACATGATTATCGTCTGTGTCTAAAGTTAATGCTGTTTTGGAAACAGAAAAACAGTTTGCTTCTGAAGTTCATTTCATTATTAGAAGCTTTATCTCACATAGCAGATGTATTATTGTGGATGTCATTTTGACAAATTCACTGGAAATTCACATTTATTTATTTAATTACTATACTTACTTATTTAACTTATCCCCAAACTGTGGCTATCTAACAGTTTGGATGGGAACTCTTCCTTTGTCTCCGTCCGTCGTACTAAAATAAACTCATCAGTCTCCCAAATTATCTGCAGTGCCAAGAAGAAAATTTCTGCTATCTGTTCTTCATCATGTTTTTTTTCTTCTCTTACTCTGATGAACTCATTTGCATGTTATTATCCCGCCGTCTTCCATGAGAGGGGATCGAATTTGAAATGCAAATTGTAGAAATAATTACTACTTGGCTTCACAGCGACAATTCAGCTCCGTTTGCATCGCTAATGGCATCATTCAGAGAGAAATAGGATGCAGCATTTATTTTGTATTTATCTGGAAATTCCCCCTTCTTTGTCTTTTTTTATTCCATTTCGGTGCTTTCTTTCTCACAGATTAATTGTTTACCCAAAGAAGAAAGCTCATTAACTAGTCATTAGTCTGCCTTTGTCAAAGTAAACCTTGTGAGTCACAAGAGTGTTTTTTAACAGATTGGTGTGAGAATTAACGTTTCCTCCAAACTAAAAGCTCTAAAGCCGACACAGATGTCGGCATCACAGTCGCTGTAATCACAAATAAATCTGAAATGCATATGGATGCTCGGCACGGACTCATTTTAGCGATTTAAAGTTTGAAAGCAACACAAGACATGAGGAAAGTTTACAAATTACGGTTGATTTGGATCATACAAGACTGACTGAAAGATCACAATCTATTACAATTACAATCTATTACACTGAAGCCATTAATGACAACTAGAAGGGCACTCAGACAGCACAGATGTCCGCCAAGCCAAAGCTCTATGTCATTGTTAGCAAAAGTGAAAAATAATTAGTATATCGGACTCATGATTTGGATCTGCTCCAGGTTTTAAAGCGGTTCTTTGGCCCATGCTGCACCAGAAACAGTTTAGAAGCGAGACGGTTCACTGTCGAGTAGGGATGGGAATAATTAATCGATGGTCGATTAATGGTCGTTAAGAATTTGGTTAATCACGTGGAATTTTGAACTGAAACACGGCCGATCGTTCAGTTCTGCGGCCGTACATAAATAAGCCAATGAGCTGAGAATTAAGTTGGATAAAGCTACAGTTTGCAAACTGAAAGTTGAAATAACAATTATAAAACACACAGAAATACAAGAGTATTAATTTGAGCAAAACTAGCTTACTGTATCAAACCTTGCTAGCACGAACTACTAGGTTTAATTTGATCCAAAACTTATTTAAACAGAAAAAACACTTAAATATGCAAAATATTAACCTCATGCCTCTTCAGGGGCTAAAACATAAAACATTGAACTCCTTGACATTATCTTTACAGTAAAAAAGTGAAATGAAAGTGAGCACAGATTATGACCTTTGAGTCTTTTGTCCTCAAAGTAGATATTGGATCCCTTTTTTTTCAGTACACATCTCTTCTGAACATTCTGAGACAAAAATGGCATTTTTCTGACAGAGAAATCAGTAGAAAATGATCTTTGTTCTAGTCTTTTCTCTGTCTCAGCAACTCACTCACAACTGAAAGCCAAACTGTGTTAAAACCATTAACAACCATCCAAAAAACTAATTTTTATAATGCAACAGATGACTTATATCTGTGTAAATATAAGTGGTGGAAAATGTATGCAGATTCTTTACTTAAGTAAAAGTACTAATACCACACTTTATAATTACTCCACGACAAGAAAAAGGCCTGCATTCAAAACTTACTGAAGTAAAAGTCTAAAAGTACCAGCATCAAAATGTACTTAAAGTATCAAAAGTAAAAGTACTTGTTATGCAGAATGGACCCACTCAGATTGTTTAGCATATTTCTTATTTATACAGTCTGATATATTCCAGATATATTATTTGATTATTATTATTGATGCATTAATGTAAGCAGTGTTTAAAATAAATTTCAACTACTTAATAAACTTAAAAATCAATAATCACTTCAAATTGATCATGTTTTTTATGTTAAATCTCAACCTGAAAAGTAACTAAAGCAATCGGGTAATGCAGTGGAGTAAAAAGTACAATATTTGTCTCAAAATGCAGTGGAATAGAAGTATGAGGTTACATAAAATAGAAATACTCAAGTAAAGTACAAGTACCTCAAAATTGTACTTAAGTACAGTACTTGAGTAAATGTACTTAGTTACATTCCACCACTGGTGAATATCTAATATTAGCTAAAGAAAATATGAATAACCTATTTTTGATGCTCATAATACTTCCAAACTTCTCTTATCTTTGGCTTTCATGAAAACTTGACCAGCAGCTTTCTTGATAATCCTGTTGCAAAACTGACTGAACTGAAATAAACCCACAAAAAAAACACAAATTAAGCAATAAAATCATGTGTGGGGGTTATACAAATGTGCTGCTGGCTGTAGAGGAAGAGAGGGAAGAACTGCATGATTTAAGTCACATTTATAGACGTTGTTTATCACAGACGTCACTTTCCTAAACTGCTGATAGAGCCGACATATGTGTCAGTGTTTCATTAACGCCCAGCCGATGACAGAGATGAACCTCCGTCAGTGTTTGGACAGGCCTGTCAGAGAGTGGAGTTAGTGGAGCTAAATGGCTGCTTTTTGCTTTTTCAGGTGGAGCCACAGACAGTCGCTGAAGTCAGACGGAGACGGCGGCCTCCTGCACCCACTGCTGCTTCCTGCCCCATCCCTCTGCTGTCCCACTGCAGCTTAAACTTATCAATACATCTCACACTCAGCTTTAAAAGTCATTCTCAGTGTGGCCCAGCTCTCACATGTCCTATTATTAACTGCTTTATTCTCTTTCTTACATAGAAGCACAAAGAATGATTTAACCGGACTAAAAAGTGCTGGAAAACACTTAATAACCCAATATAAGTTATCTAAGCCTAAATTTATGCTAGTTACATAAGTATAATTGAATATCTCCCTTAAACTCTAAACTGCATGTCAATTCAAGATTATACAGGTGCATCTCAATAAATTAGAATATCATAGAAAAGTTTGTTTATGTCAGTAATTCAATTCAAAAAGTGGAAATAACACATTATCCATTACACACAGAATGAAACGTTTCATGTCCTAATTTATTTAATTTCTTCTAATTATAATGAAGACCTAAAAGTCAGTGTCTCAAAAAAAAATAAAAAAAATAAAAAAAACATTATGAAACACATATTTCTTTATACCTACACTGAAAAGCATTGACATTTACATCTATAAATTGGCCTCCTTAGGCATTTATTTTTGGGTTATTTTAGTTATTTAAAGCTACAATAACTTTACTTTTGTTGTGCTAAAATCACTCAATTAATAAATAAATCAATTGACAAAAAATCTTGCAACTATGTTGATAATTGATAAATAATTAAAGTATATTTTAAGCAAAAATTTCCCCAAATTCACTGCCAATAGATTTAGTTTTGGTTCTAAATGTAAAGTTTTTTTCTGGTTTCCTTTATTTTCTACAACTTAGTAAATACAAACTTGTTTTGACCTCAACTTGGACTCAGAGAAACTGTGATGGACATTTTTCAAAAACATTTTTTACACAATTTATTGAGGAAATTGTCAGCATTGAATATAATATAACTATATAATTAGTTCCAGTCCTACATTGTTCATTTACTTTTGCCTGGATGGTGCTACTGATGTTTCCTTGTTAACCATTTAAACATCACTCGAGTCTTTACTCGCTATGACATTTTGTAAATTGTAATGGTGCAACCCAATTTGAAGAACTGGAAACTACTCTAAGTATAAAATAGCTACGGGATGATTTAAACACAGAGTAATGGTGATTAGAATAGCTGGTGCAAACTGGTCCAGGTGTGTTGGTTCATGTCCGGGGCTTTTGTTGGATGGACTACAACAAAGATGGGAAGAAGAAGTGAGCCTCTCAATCATTTTTCATGTCCGGACTTTCCTCCAGCTCTAAATATTTCCATCAGTCACCCCACAGAGCTTGCTGCTGTTTCCATGCTCACCCCGCTGTGTGTTCAGTCCCTGATGACTCAAAGCTAGACTTAGTAAATCTCTTTGTGACGCGCTGGCGAGCCTCTTGTCAAATGATAAAGTGCACACGTGTAATGTCTCCTGGAGTAAGTGGCAGTCTGCGAGCACTGAACCGAACTCTGCGTGATGAGGTAACGCTCTTCTGAGCAGTTATTGAAAGAAAGGAACCGTCAGAGAGACTGCAACGAGCTGATGAGCTGAAACTTGTGCTGCAATTATTCTTATTTTCATACCATGATAAGCCTGTCATTTTGGAGTAAATCGACAACAAGAATGACGTAAAAAGATTTGTCACGAAGGTATAATCACAGCTCTAAAACGTATTATTATTATTAAAGTTTGCTGAGGTAACCGTCTTGTTAGGTTTTATCAAAATCAGTTGAAGAATTATGAAGATTTAAGAGCTGTACACATACGAAAATCTGATATAGTGTCAGCCATATATCCTTCCTACAAATGTTTGATTTTAGGCTGTTTTCCTTCAATTGTTTTCCTTTTATGTCTCCTTATGATTGCTTTGTTACCTTCGCCAAATAATTTATGTTTTTCGGTTGGGTTTGTTTGTCTGTTTGTCAGCAGGATCACAGAAAAACTACTGACCAGATTTTCATGAAACTTGGTGGAAAGGTGTAGCATGAGCCAAGGAAGAACTGAATCATGGGACAGATGCACAAATAACTCACTTTCATTAAAATTGCCAGATAGGGCATGACTTGGTGGAGGTTAGTGCTCTCCAAGTGATAGTTTTGCTTCTCTTTGTACTCATCTGGCATCTCTCTTTTCCTCTAAAAGCCAGTTGCCATTGACTCTAGCACAGAAGATGACATCCTTATCTTATCCCACCTATTCAGATTTTAGGTTGTTATACCTGTAATGCCTTTCTGCTTTCTTGGTGGATTAAAAACTACAGCAAGCATTTCCATCCAATAAAGGTAAATGTATAAATAAAATTAAACAAACAAGATAAAACATGGTCATTAGTCATTTTGAGGGAAGCTAGATTAAAGAGAGAGATAGCTGTTTGTGGTCTTTATGCTAAGCTAGGCTAACCGCCCCCTGCTTTCAGCTCGTACTCCAAACAGACATCTGAGAGACTCATAAATCTGTTTTGAAAGAAAGAAAACATTGCACCACAACTATCTCTTTAAAAACAAGTTCATCCCAAGCTTACAGCATTGCAACATCCCTAATTTGGTGAACGTGCTGTGTGCAGTTCTGCAAGATTTGTTGGTGTTAAGTTTGATTTGTTTGAGTTATTCCTCGCTGATAGCGTGCTCAGTGTAGCTTTTTAACTTAAGTATTTAAGTTGGCCTTTGATTATAAAACTCTTGCTGCTATGTTGTATCACCCTGCTGAACTTCTCAGTGAGAGAAACATAAAAACAAAGATTTAAAGCTCATTTGGGTGAGACCTGTAAAAACAGACACCTCATGAGTAAACAAACTTCTCGCACCGTTCATCATCAACACGGCGGTGGCAGATTTTACATGTGAGTGACATTGGAGTAAAGGGTCAGTAGTCTAGTATCTCGCCTTCAGTCTGATGCATGTTCACAACTACTGACTGAACTCTCCGGAGGCTCAGAAAGAAAAAATGTGGGTTTTTTTCTTCTCTTAAACAGGAGACGTTCCCTAAAGAAAACACTGGCTGTCAGCTCGTCGTCCCCTCAGCAGCTCTGAGAGCACGTTGTGCTGTCTGTCTGTGGATGGATCCCCGGGGATTGTCCGGAAGACGAGATGAGTGTGAGATACATGATGAGTGCAAAGGTCAGGGGTCGGGGAGGCCTGCAGGGTTCGGGGCTTTAAACTTAAACTAAACAGTGTGTCACACAAACACGCCGCAGTTGCAAATATTCAAACTTACAGATGGCTGCAGAGACAATAAAGTCAGATGTGTTGAATGAGAATATATTTTTGGTATTTATCAGGATCACGGACAGATACTGAGACAACGAGCCCAAAAGTAAAAACATATAAAAGCCCCGGAGCCCTCCCACACAGCAGCAGACACCCAGACTGAAAGACACAACAACGTGGCCATTATGTGCCTCTTTGCATTCGTTTTGCATCTCTTTATGTTGTTTTGTTGTTGTTTTGTGTCTCAGTGCACCTCTTTTCATTTGTTTTGCATCACTGTGTATGTGTTGTGTGTCTCTTTGAGGCTATTTTGCACCTGATTTTTAATTAATTTTCTCTTGCATGTGTCTCTTTTTTTCTTTTTATATCTCTTTGTAGTTCTTTTGTGTCCCTTTGTGACCAGGTTGAATGTCTTTACTATAATTTTGCATCTTTCAGTGGTGTTTTTTGTCCCCTTTTTTCACTTTGCATCTTTCCTTGGTCTCTCTCTCTTTGTAGTCATTTTCCATATCTATACAATTATTTTACATCTATATGGTTTTTTTTTTGGCTCTTTTTAGTTGTTTTTATTATCATCTTGGACATCTTTGCCTTCGGTTTGCTTCTTTTTGTGTAACTTGTTATTTTGCATCTTCCCATGGTCTCTTTGTATTAGTTATTGTCTCTTTGTGGCCATTTTATGCATCATCAGCTGTTTTTCTTTTTGTGGCTATTCTGGACGTCTTTGCCATCATTTTGCCTTCGTCTTTCTTTGTATTGATTTTGCATCTCTCAATATTCATTATGCATCTTTCAGTGCTCTTTATGTGCCTCTTTGTCATAATTTTCCGCCATTTGATGGTCTCTTTGTATTAATTTAGCATCTTTTTGAGGCAATTCTCAGTGTCTTTGTAACTGTTTTACATATCACTGCCATCATTTGGCATCTTTCAGTGGCTTTTTTGTGTCTCTTTGTGGCATCTTTTTGTCTTTCTGTGGTTATCTGCCCTCTCTTTTGTCTTCCTGCTCGTCTTTCAGTGATATTCCGCAGGTGAAGCCCATGGGACCACCTGACCAATCAGGCCCCTGGGCTTCTGCTCGGTCATCCTATTCAGTAATGCACCCATGATCCTGATACTTAATGCCTTTAATGTTCTCTATGCTTCATAGTTATTATATCATCATATTATACCATCTCTGTGTTGTTCGGTGTAAATGAGTCATAAAAGGACGTGTTACACACCAAAACAATCCCTTTTCTCTCTCTGGGCCTCATGAGTCAACGTCTCATTGAGCTGCACGGTGACATATGTCAGGCTCATTCATTGTGTGTCCCCTCCGCTGTCCCCAAGGACTTCTTTTAACAAGGTGGGGAATACCTGATCTCTCTGGTGCTTTAAGTGGTTAACTCTCAGCTTACCCTCTCCGCTGGGGGTGAGGCGCTTTCCCACAGTACGTTCAGTCCTGCATGAAACATTGGAAACGAGACACTCCTCTCTACTCAATCCGGGCTGAGGAGATCGAAGCACGCAGGGGGATCATCTTTCAGCTCCCACGTCTGACTCTGGGTTTACCTGAGAGTGCCACGCCACGTTCAGACCTGTACCTGTGGCGTTTGCAGCTCAGCTAGTTTAATGCATGACCTTTACTGACCTCGCACACTTCTGTAATGTCTAATCCTGATAATTAAAGCAGAGAAGATCAATTTATCCTCACCATATTAAATACCAAAATGACAGACAAGTAAAGCTTTTTTATGGCTCTTTATCTGCAGTAAAACTAGGTCACAGATGATACGGGAATTATAAGGCCAAAATTAATATACTTAAGACTTTTAATAGTACAAAGATATCTGCTTTTTGGGCCAATACTGCATCATTCTTCAAATACTTCACACAAACATTTTTGGAAATTGTGCCATAACAATAATAGCTTTTTCCAGCTTTTATCTCTAAGAGTTTTTGTCAAACTACTGTTTCCAAGGTCAACAATGAACTTTCATGCTAAAAATAAAATGAAACTAATACAGACATAAATTTGTGCATTTGTCATCTTAAACTGTCCTTTCTGTCCTTATAATGTGTACAGTTGACTGTTGTTATAAGTTAAAACTAGTGACATTTACAATAAGTATTAACATGCACCACATTCAAGCTGCAAAAGTGTAAATATCCAGTTATCCATGATTCATAATCTAAAATATGTAAGACTGTTTTGTAATAATTTGAAGACATAGGCCCAAAATGAAAACCACTGAATATAAAAGGATTTTGTGTTTGACACACAGCTGGTCTTCAGCTCAGTTCAGTTCAGTTCAGTTCAGCCCGTCACGGTTCAACAGGTGTTTTTCCCATCAGACATCACAGTCTCAACACCAACACACTGCTGCGCTTCACACAGCCTCCATCTGCAGAGACGACTCCGTCAACTTTAGCTCCGTTGGACACGACTTTGCTCCACATCAACTAAACGAAACCTCGACAGAAATATTTTTTCCACTTAAGAGAAGCTCAATTCTCCTGGAACCAGCACTGGGAAGTAACTATTGACTTCTTTACTGTATTAAGTACAATTTTGAAGCACTTCTAGGTATTTTTTAAAATTATTCTAGAGCTGCTTCTACTTCCAAACACATTTCAGGGAGTATTTTTTTCATTGTGGTCTTGTTACTTTTACTTAAGTAAATGATCTGAGTACTTCTTCCACCACTGTCTTGCTTTGGCTTGGATCATCCGAAGCAAGCTGCTAATAAATAAACCACCTTTTTATTTCCCTCTACATCAATGCTGACATTGCATTGTAGTGGATTTACGACCTCAGTTCTGCTATTTTTTCAGACCCAACGCCCCGCTGGCATCGCACCAAAAGTCTGGTTCTTGAAATAAAGCAGGAATGTTATGCTTCAGCACAATGGGGATGTTTTATTTTCCGGTGGAGATGCATACACACAGAGCCTGGTATGTGTGTGCATGTGTGTGTGCTTATGCATGCATTCACAGGTGTTAGCAACTTTAACACCAACAGAGGCTAGACCGGGAACAGGACAGTGTTAAGGAAATGGATTTCTGGAAGTGAATGTTTAACACCATCGTGTAACTGTCGTCCTGACCGGCTGCTCTGTGAGTCACCGTCACAGATCAGAGGGTTTGTTTCAAGGAAGATGTTGAATAGACACTGTTCTTCTTGTGGAGTCTGTTGGTTAACTCGTAACAGAAGCACCCACCAACTGTCAGACACCAGACTTCCAGCCATGTTAGACACATGGCTTTGCTGATGACAGGGTCAGTCTGTTGTTCAGTCCACCACTTAATCCAGGCTGAAATATCTCAACAACTACTTGATGGATTGGCATGAAATTTGGTACAGCCATTTGTGTTTCTCAGAAGGTAAATCCTACAAACTTTGATGATCCTCTGACTTTTTTCTCATTGGTTTATCTCCAATACTATTTGATGCATTGCCATGAAGTGTTTAACAAATATTCATGCCCCTCTCTGGATAAATTGCAACAACTTTGGTGATTGCCTAAGTTTTTCTTTAGTACCAACGCTAAGTCAAAATTTAAGTTAAAATTTGTCCAAAATAATGACATTCCTATCAGTCTCAACTGTGTGTGTTGCAAATTTGAGAATGTTATCATACCAGCATGCTAAACTAAGATAGTTCAAGTTTTTATGCTCATTCAACAAGACAAATTTACACAATGAAAAGCAGTCTAGTTATACTGCATGCAGCCTGCAAAGGCCCAGTTCCAAAAGCATGAATTGCACTCTCAGTTTAATATTTTTGCAGCCTCAGTTGAAATTTGAACAATAAATGCCAAGCACAAAGTGATAGAGCGCATGGACTATGTGGGTGTCACCATATCCACCTTCTATTATTAAATACTCAGACAGTCACATCACTTGTCTCATAGTTTTGAAACAAACATTTCACAGTTAAATGTGATAAAAACATCTCAAGAAACGGAAAGCTTTACGTCAGAAAAAATCTGGTTGTTCAGAGCGTCACGACGTTGACGCACATCTCCACAAATCTGCACCCAGAGACGGGGAGAAATGAGGTATGAATTCCCATCAGGTAGTTACTCTAAACAACAGAAGTAAAAAATAAAGACTGATTTGGTGAAACCATTTATATGACTCAGCTATTTTAAGCAATAATTCTAATTCATCTTGCCTCGTACATGGTCACGTTTTTCAAGGATAAAACATGAGCCGCTACTTTTGCTAAAAAAGAAAGTTGGAAACAAGGCTTTGAGTTGTATAACTGGACGTCTCCTGCATAAAAAAACAGAATATTGAGTTATAACAGAGCAGTCTGATGTGTGTAGAGGTCTGTATGGATATGCTGCAGCAGCCTGGTTATAGTTTCCAGGTGATTTAATGAAGGTACACACAGTAACGGCTGTGCGTAACACCACTGAGCTCTGCTTCAGAGATGGAGGATTTATAAACATAACAATCCTGCAGCCCTCACATGCTGTATGCTTTTCTTTCAGTATAAATCACAGGAGTTTCATTTTAGAAGCATGCGTGGTCAAGGACAAAAACATTATATAATCAAAGAGAAAAAAACACAGTCGGACTGCAAATCCCAGGTTCTGGCACCTAAATCTAATTAAGTAGTTCTGTTAAACAACATTAACCATGTGTTTAAAACAATACAAAAGATCATAAGCAACAATAACAATAAGTCATAAGATATTGTCTGAATCGCATGAAGATATGTTGAAAAACAGCACGAAAGGAATAAATAAAAAGAAAAATAAATCAAGATAAGATAATAAATAAATCAGTAAAGCCACAAGAGTGTACTTCTGTAACTTTTCATTGGGCAAAATCAGATTTCTACAATCAGTTCATCTCGCGAACAAATAAAAAAAGAAGCATTAGTTCAATAAGTTTTCATCTAAATCTTAAACCTACAAATCCAAAACTCAGAAGCTTCAATTACCCGGCGGGGCACTGCATTATTCCATCCTCCTATAAAAACAATGATACCACACACCACCAGGCACAAAGCCATGCCATGGATTACAATTGTACCTCAGAAGCTACAAACTGGTTTCCAGCATGAACTCATTCTGGATGAACATAAGGATTCTTGGTTTCCCTCTTTAAGTGCTTCTTGTTCCTGCTGGCGGGGCAGAGGGGTACATGGGAAACAAGCTTGTTAATTCAACTTACAGCAGGGTTTCGACAGGGTTCTCTTGAATAGACAAAAGAGGGCGAAAACAAAAACCAACTGGCTTGTTCTTTGGTTTTGTTGTGCAGTAAAACGAACCAGTCAGTGAAGCACATTCCTCACAGAGTGAACAAGAGTGTAGACACAAGAAGCAAGTTTAATTGGCCTTTGTTCAGATTTGTGAAAAAATGAATGAAGCTATATCAACCCTCATTGAAAGAGTTTGGAAGGTGCTATTTTTAAATCTAAAACCAAAACCAAAGAGCAAAAGGGCTGGATTAAGCTTTTTCTTTGCTTTCCAGCTAACTAGTTTGCCTCCTACAGCATTAACTGAAGCGGTTGGAGCATTTGTTTTCTGATTTTAATTAAAGGCTGATCATATCAATCCACATTTACCATGTTAAGGGTGCTGCTTTTTTAATGTAAAAACAAAATCTAAGATAACTAAGCAAAGTGTCAGATTAAACTGGGTCTATCGTTAGTTGCAGACATTAGCATGTCCAGTTAACTATTTTAGAGAGAAAGTTTAATCTGCTGTTGGTTCACATTTTGAAAATTACTTTTAATTGTAGCTAAGATAAATAAACCCTCATTAAAATATAATAAAGATGCTGTTTTTTAATCTGAAACAAAAAAACATAAAAAGTATCAGATTAAACCATGTTTTTATCGTTAACTGCAAACATTAGCATGTCCCGATAACTAGTTTACAACCTGAATCTAGCATTACTTGCACGTAAAATTTTTAAAAAGCCATGTTAAAGACTGTAGCACATCTACTGTTTAGTATTTGTCAGTCCTTGAAGTTATGAGACTTATATAAGAAGCCCTGCTAATGTACACCACACACAAAGTTAGCCTTCATCCTAAAAAACATTAAATATAAAGTATGTAAGCTAAGTAAATGCTTACATTATTCCTTTATCATCATAACTAAGTCCAAGACAATGATTTCCCACATTAGCTTAATTAACTGGCATGCTAAAATTGATATGTATGCTTGTGATGGTTAAAAACTTACAATTGCTGTCTGGAAATGACAAGTTGCGTTCGTCTTTTAGGTAAAAAACAAAACAAAAACAACAACCCGATATTATTTTGGACTCCCAAATGACGAAATTTGATTTTTGTTTGGTTTTAATGAAACCAAGTGGCAGTTTTTGCTAATCTCCAACTGTAAACTGCTTTATTTGAGACATTCAGGGTCGACACAACCAACTAAACTGAAACAAATCTCGTCTCTTGACTTCATCAAATCAAAAGGACAAGGTCAGCTGTGGGTTTGAACTATAACCGGGACAGAAACAGTAATTCAGTTTACACTGAAACCAGCCTTGGGATGTTTGCTAAATAACATGCATGGGTTGGAGGCGCTCCACGGATAGGACGTAGATAGACAACGACTCTTCTGTCCACACATAACCTTTAACTGGGGCTTAAATGCATCACGGACAGGGGATTTATTAATATAATCCAAATAAAAAAAAGACTACTGACTTAACGCTACATTCCATCATCAAACTATTTAAATCACTTGTATGTGGCGTCCAGAAGATACTGAAGGCCTATGAAGCTGTCACCCCTCGGCCAGCTTGTTGACAGTGAAAACGTGTTTGTTGACCTCCGTTCTCCCCGGGGTGCTCTTCATGTTGTCTGGGATAAAGACTGAGCACCAGGAAAGCCGGGCCAGTGACCTCAGCCATCGGCCCCGAGGCTGCAGGGATTTCCCAGTGTATAAACAATGGTGTGATCCCTCTGAGTTCACAAATACACAAATGTATTATGTCTACAAACCACATGTCCAAGCTGAAAGGACGAGCAAGAATAAATCCAACTCAAACATGGTTTTTAGTATCTCAACTTGGGATTTTGAGCTGGTTCCAGCTTCTAAATCATGATGATTTTCTTTGTCTTATGTAGTAAAACAAATAAATTTGACATTTAAAGACACCAGAATGGGCTCTTGGTACTTATTGTGGGTATTTTCCACTACTTTATCGTATTTTATAGACCAGATTATCAGCAAATCAGTTGATATTGAGAATAATAGTTGCAGACAACCAGTTATTTTTGTACAATAAAAAAAAAAACAATTTCCTCCTAGTCAATTCATCACAATAAATATGACAATCATTTGTATTTTTTCCCCCTTTATTGTCTTGTTTTATTGTGCCCCAGTTGAATTGTCGTATCACTTCATTATGTTTCACTCTCTTTGCTGTCAATCATCTGCTGCCCACACAAAGAAACAGACAGAAAATGTGTGTGTCTTTGTTTTGCCTGGAACAAGAAGTTAATTTCAAGCTTGGTTTGACACAAAAAAATGATAAGAATATAAGAAAACACTGCAAACTGCGCACGGCAACAGACCGGGAGGACTGTAAACTAAAAGGCAGACAGGCGTAAATGGTCGATAAGTGAAGAACAAACCTTTAGATTTAGTGTGTGATGCTGAGACAGCTCGGTAAAACAAAGCTGCATCTGTTCTTCTGCAGAGGCGGATGTGGGAGCAGCAGGGGAGCAGGTATGAATCCCCGCAGACCTCCACACACTCTCTGCTCCCTCCTGTTAAACCTCTGACCAATATTTCATTGATTTTTTCCCCCCATTTCTGTGACAAGGTAGAGAATAGGTTTCAAAGGCCTCATATTCTCAGAGCTCTATCCTAAATGCAGCAGCGGTGGAAAAGGCTTGAGGTTGTCGTGCCGGTGGGACTCTGCAGTCTGGCCGGGCCTCGCCGTCTGTTGAGGAAACAGCTGCCATGACCCACTTCTCTGCTGCACGTGAAGCTTGTCTCCGAGTCTGACATGATGTGTTTTATCTTTATTGTCTATTGTGGCTTCTGATCGATCTACTCTGAACAGTGGTGGAATGCAACTAAGCACATTTACTTCAATTTTGAGGTGCTAGTATTTCCATTTTATGCTACTTTATACTTTGACTCTACCGCATTACGACACATATTTGAGCTTAGATCATTAATAGAAAATATCAACCAATAACTGATGAGAGGTTAAGCTGCCCAGCAGTATAGCAATTCAAATTGGCTCTCCACCTTTACTAGCTGCAACATTTAAGTGATGAATAGACTGTGAAATATGGCTTTTGAAGAGCGGAATTTAAGCTCAAAGTGGGTAGCTCCAGCTGCCACCATCTTGGCAGTGCCCGACTCTTCCCAACTCCCGGCTATTTCAAAAAAAGGGTCAAAGAGGTGGTGCAGGAGTGAGTGGGGGCAACCACCTTTTACTCAAAGTGGGCATGCCTACTTATGAATAACTTTAAATGTTGTTATGTATGAAATGGGTGAGTTATATAGTCATGAATGAAGAAATGAGCTAAAACCATTTTTCATACCAGGCTGTAAAGATGTTTATTCGTGCTGTAAAGTTGGGCTTTTTAACATGGGACTATATGGGGATTGACTCGCTTTTTGAGTGGCATGTTTAAAAAGAACTATCATGAAGTCTAAAGCAGCAATTGTGACTTTGGGTACAACATTTCACAGGATATCATACGAATTTCAGTGCAAAATTTTTTGTAGGAAATCGCGGGTACACCTTCATGATAATATGTTGCATATTGCAGGTTAGTATTTAGGTTAGGTTAGCTAACATTCCATTTAATTTTGTGTGCTTACTTGCAAAAGCACACTAACTACTACTCACCGGGCTTATGTCTTTTTATTATTCTTCCGTTTCTTTCGTGTTTTTTTCGGTCGTCTCCTCCCAGAGTTTTGGTCGCACATACACAAAAAAGGTATCAAATCGACCGTCTCGGCCGGTCATTGATTGCTCTGCTCTGATTGGTCGACTCCACCTGGCCACCTGGTTTCTTAGCTACCAAAGCCTCCCCCACCCTCTCCCCTCCTCCAACACAGACATTCTAACTGAAAACTGTCATGCTGTGTTCCAATACCCATACTTCCATGAGTACACTTAAATGCAGTACACTATCCGCACTCACAAGGTACACAGATTTCAGCAGGTGAGTGTTGTTCCAAATCTAATACTCCGTGATGCACTTACCGGAAATGACGCTCGCGACGGCCGCCGCGGCTCGTCACCCGCGAAAAACTTCCGGCTTTAAACGGCGAAAAAAATATCCTTTGTGTTGTTTAATCTTTACTTCTACAATCCTGCAATATGGCTCCATTAACGCAGCAAATGTGGAAAATGCGCCGGCGTCGTCGGCCGCCATTACAAACATTTTTTTCGAGCTGAGCGGCTCTGACTGGCTCCGCCTCTTCCGCTACGTAGACAAGATGGCAGCCGTTGAGTGCGTATAGTGTACATCGTTCCACACTCAGCGTTTTGACCGTTATGAGTACAACATCCGGGTCCTTTAGGTACACTTCTTTTCACCGCGATCGGAATCGGAACACCCTGCGTACTCAAGCTAAGTACAGTGAGTACGGTAAGTATGGGTATTGGAACACAGCATTAGTTTACTCTAACTGAACAGACATGGCGTTTTTTCATAAAACACGAGACCTTATAACTTGACCATACATTGTCCAATCTGCCTCAAACTTGTCATATATGATGATGGGTCATCACTGACCAGTTCTACACAACAGTATTTCATAAAGTCTAGCCCCTTATGCTTTAACCACGCCCCCTTCAATAACTAATAAACTGTTTGTCCTAGAAACTTGTATAAGGTGTCAGATTACTCGGCATAGAGTCCCTGTTTAACTGGTGATTGATTACCCCGCCCCTTTTGCTTAGCCACGCCCCATTTTAGTAACTCGTGAACCGTTTGTCCTACAGACTTGTATGAGGTGTCTCTGAACTCAGGACAGAGTCCCTGTTGAACTGCTGAAAGCCACGAGAATGACGGTCCAGCGGCAAGCACGCAATCAAAATTTCTTTAGAAATTTTCTAGTTTATCTTTTGATATTCTGTTTAAGGGGTTATGAGGGTTATGATGCCTGATTAATTACCCAAATTATTGATAATCTGACTTGGACAAATAATTAGATTCCTGACAGTAAAGCTGCCCGTGTTTTGCAATGTACAGTGTAAGCTCTTGAGATCTACAACACATATTTATTAGCAGTGTGTTATGTGCACACTATGTAGTGAATTGAGAGGGGACAACTATCAACTACTACACTGCCGAACAGCATTCTTGGTACAGCATGCTCTTTATTGCTCACTACAGTACATTCAAGCACAGATAAAGAAAGAAACCGGAGAGGTTACATTTGTCACAAACTCAAACATTTTAAGCATCATGAACGTAACTTTCGAAGAGAATGCTTCTATTCATGGAAATAGTCCTGTCCTAAATTGCTAGCTATCAGCAAATGATACATGTACTCTAGCAATGCTAGGAGACCCAACTATGTCATGGAGGGTGTATTGTTCAGGACCCAAAGAAGAGAAGTGTCGAGTCTGAGGTTGTTTGAATGAGCTGTCCTTGAACTGAAAGCAACAACACTGAAGGCCAAGTGTCCTCTCAGTAACATTAGTTCAGACACACACACACACACACACACACACACACACACACACCTGTGTTAATAAAATTAAGCTCCTGGTGCAGTGTGATTACATCAGTTAACAAAAATTCTTGTAAAATGTCTAAAATTGCCTCCTGCTGATCAGTAACCTCAAAGATCCTGCCTTTTTTGAGTTGGTGCAAAGGAGAATCACAGCCAGTCATGTGACATTTGAAAGCAATTACAGAAAATTATCCAGTCTGAGAAAATTTTTTCAAAGTGACACCAGCTATAATGACAACATCAGAGTTTTTCTCATGTATTTCATTCAAGTGAAGAAAACCTTTGTTTGTCTTTGGCGTCATTCTGATGTCTTTTTTCTGCAAACAGCATCCAAACAGTTTGTGTTTCCTGCAAACGTCCTCCCCTCCCCCCCAACAGAAATTCTTTGAGATCCACTTAAACATTCCCGTGGAGCAGGGTAATAAAAGAGCTCAGGTTGCCCCTGTGTTCATTCACCGGAGACGTAGTACGGCAAACAAACAAGCAGAGTGAAAGGCTAACCCTGTTGTTTGGAGTCAACTACATCCTGTACAGTATAATCCCTAAACGGAGGGCTTTTGTTGGGAAGGGCTGAGCTAACTGCAGGGCGTGGTGGTATTACTGTACCATACCTCGGCAGAGCTGTCAGGATGAAATACAACTCGCACAAAAACCAAGAGAAAGAGGAGATGGGAGCACAGAGAAGGCTGATATGAAGCAGAATGAAAGCCTAAAATAAAGGCTTTGTTGTTTTTGTGCTGAAAACCCCACATGGATTATAGTCCAGACAAAAAAGACCTGCGGTCGACAAGCTTAAATCATATTCATAGCTCTGAACAGAATCAGGTCATTTCATAATGGGAATGTTGTCTCCCAAATGACAGGCGAACACAGCCTCAGTGTGACAGTGATTTAGAGTAAACGCCCCTGCAGGCTGGAAACGGGCGAGGGATGGCGGTGATAAGTGAGAGAACGGCTCACCAGACTTGTTGTTATAACAGGACGTGGTCACACATCCAGCTGCAGAATTGCATAATATGAGAATAGGAAATTCTGCAGATAAACTGTCTATTGTTCCCAAAGTGCCAAGCAGACCAACAAAATAAACATAACATGGGCAGGTCTGCCGGCGAGTCCAAACAGCAGCTCTGGCTGCACGAGATGAAAATTAAAACTCAATTAATTCAAGTCAGAATCACTTTAAAGCTATTAGAAATGAATGGTTATACAGTTAGATTTGGTGTAAAAGGCTCTGCTCTTTCAAAGAATCTGATTGAATATGATTGGGTGCTAGGAATCAGCTGGAGGCTGAGCAGATGAAGAATGAGCTGCTGATTGTGAATGAAGCAGCAATCAGCTAATGTCTGAACTAGCAGCAGGGGTGGACAGCAACACAATACATTTGCTCGGCTTTATTAAGCCAATTCTTCTAAGGATTTGTACTTTACTTGAGTATTTCTTTTTTTGGTGAATTTATGACTTTTACTCCACTACATCTGAAAGACAAATATCGTACTTTCGACTAATATTGTAATTTCTATGGAGGTTCTAAAGCAATTGCTACTTTGAATGTTTAAAGTTGGTGTTGGGTACCAAAACGCTAAATAAAAAAGTCCTGGGTTTAAAGGATTTAAGACCTTATTTTTGAAAAGTTTAACTGTACTTTTTTTTAAAAAGCATTTTTATATTTAGAGACAGTCCTGCACCAAAATACAATCCCATGTGTCTTTTTTACAACACCTTATTACGACCAATGACCAGTGTTTGTAGTTAGTGACGTCCTCTATTGGCCGTAGTAGATCTGAACGATGCCATGGACTTGATGTTCAGAAATTTGAAAGTGAAGGTGGGAGCAAGGAAATGATCGAACACAGGACTTTTTAATGAGGAGACAAGCATTCGTTTTCTGTGTGAAAACAAGCATAAACAATGTTCCATGCATCCACGTTTTTACAAACAGGCAGAGAAAACCAAATCCATGACTTCCTTGGTGAAGGTAATAGAGATTAAGTTTCCTATTTTACTGATTGCCAACAAAACCAACTATTTGTAAGCCAGTTTTCCTAATACTTTGCATCACTCAGACCCAAACCCATTAGCTCCTACTAAAATAAACATGAGCAACATTACCTCAACAGTCGAAGATTGTTTGGGACTATTTTCAGCTGCGGAATAATACACATTTGTTGCTTTAGTGAGTATGACAAACAGTGAGTTTATTATACTTTAGATAAGCACACAATAGCCTGAGGATCAATTCATCGTGTTGATTTTTCCATAACAAAAACACATTTATCTTACTTATTATATCTTGCTATTTATGATACTTATTCTTTGAGTGTAGTAATTGTGATTATTTTTGTGTCTACACATATGCTTATTGATTGATAAAGTATATAATATGTAGTATTTGCAGCCGATTGACTGAAAAGAACTGGAAATTGACCTTTTCATGGCATTCTTAAAAGGAGTTTATTATTAGAAAGCTACTGTATCTTCTCATATAAAATCCAATAAAAACACATACAGAAAATATAGATTATGGTCTTTCATCTAATGGTCCTCTGGAGGTTTCGTTAGCTTCCCCTTATGACTCTTCTCCATCACAAACAAACATCCTCGCTGCTTAAAGCGTAACGCGGCCTCCTCGCAGGAGATGAAATGTGGTCTTGGTAAGTGGGTGAAGCCGGGATGCTGGGCTCCATTCAGCCGCCTCAGGGGGGCTTCACGCATGCAAGCGGGTTATATCAGGTCAGGATTGGAGCTGGATCCCCTGCAGCAGCCGGCAGACTCGGTATCCTGCCCTGTTTTCATTCCAGACGTCCGTTTGGGGACGAGCTCTGGTGGAATTGGTTTAGCCCCAGGTAGCGCTGGATGAGGAATCCATATTTTCAGCTAAATAGGGAAATCTGCACTGCTGTTCAGAGCAATAACCTCACCATCAGTTGTGGAAACCAGACGTGCATGGCTCAGACAAAAGGTTGGCTGCCTTTTGTGTCTTTTTATAAAGCTTTTTCAATCACAAAAAACTGTAACTTTTAGTATTTTATGATAGTTGAGCTCAAATGGGTTAAAATGCAGACCAAATGGCACATGATTTAAATTTCCACACTGTATTCCATGCTCAACAAAACAGCATTTCCCAGGATCACAACACATCACGTCCCTGACTCGAGCTCCAGTTGTTTCCTCCATGACTTTGGAATATGAAATGATTTACAGCGAGGCACATTTTTCACCCACATTAAAACTGCAGCGAGCCAGAGGAATACAAATATAAACATCACTTAAAGTTCCTGCGCCCAGATGAACTCAATAGCAAAAACAAATGGCCGGTTAAGTCAGGCACCGAGCCTTTGTGCACATTCTTTCACCTAATGGGTTTCTCATCTGCTGCTGTGTCTCTTCTTCAGCATCTGTTGCTGAGAAATCTGAATACAGCATCAATCTGAGGTGGTAAGAGTTTCTGGAAATGTTTCTGGTGCAGAAACCTGGCCGGCACTCATTCTGGAAATGGATAGTTTGGAATTCATGAGGGAAATAAACTAGAAAAATGTGACTGTGGTGACTATTTTTAGTGAGATAAAGATAAAAACACTGCTGTGAAGCATTTTGGAGACATTTTAAAGAGACTTTTCTGTCACAAATCTTCATCAAGCTCACATTAAGAAAACATCTTTATACTCAAGCCACAAGCACCAGACACGTCCGTAATTTTAACAAAATGCATCAATAAAAGGACACAATTGAAACCAGTATCTACTAAAAATAGATAAAACCCAACAAATAATGGAGAAAGGGTGAAAGAATATGGGAACAAATAGCTGCATATAAGAGAACCAGTGCTATTTTCAGACTGAAAATCATCACTTTTTATTATACAACACTTTCTCATGCGTCTCAGTTCAGTTATTGCAATGCACCTGTATACATATATTGTTTTAAGCTGTTCAGAACCCTTCAAATGGACAGAATGAACTAACTACTGCCATCTGACTCACCCAAATGTAAGTTAAAAGCAGCATAAATCTAGTTAAAAGTACTTTTGCAGGGCAGAGAAAATGCTCAGTCTGAAGTTCTGTGTATAACTACTGTATGTGTGGCTGCTTCCATTCAGATTGACTCTGACTGCATGGGGGGACGTGACATTGAGAAGAAACCACTCCGGATGGCCGAGAGCAGAAACTGGATCAGACTGCTGACCACAGGTTTGGCTGCGTTTGTGAGTCAGAATCAGAGAGAAACAGAAGGGACTTTCAGGTGATTGCAGACGTTTTGGAGACCCTCAGCCCCTGATTGACTTTCTAAAAATAAAACTCTGAAAAGACTTGAAAAGACTTGTTTTGTATCAGTGCAGACGCTGAGGTTTCCTCACTGGAACATCAGATTGATTATTGTGTGCTAACAATCACTGCCTTGTTGTAAACATCTGTTTTGTGTGCTAGATAATGTGCCAGTGGCTTGTAGATGAATGTTTTCATGGCGGTCACTCGACAAAAACAGAAAAGAGTTCAGAAAGAGAACACGCATGAAATGTCTTTAGACAGTAAAACTCAGATGTAGGAGATCCTTTTTCTTGTCATTATCAAATAAGTCGGCTTATTATCTTTCCAACGAAACAAAATAAAATGTGTTCGCTGAGTTTGAAAGCTAGTCTAGGCAAAAATGGATTGAGCTAAATGTAAGTACTTTTGGGCCGTTTCAATGCCTTTATTAGACAGCAGACAGCAGAAGACTGATATGGAATAAAAAGAGTGCAGTGGGGAGGGACATGTGACAAAGGAATATTTTAGAATAGCATTTCGCTCAAAGTATCAATGTGCCTTACAACAACCTCACAAAGATGGTAGCAAGGTTTTCAGTGTTGGAAGAAGTACTTGATTGGTTGTTTCTAAAAGTCACAATCTCATCTATCACTAGATCTGGATGTTATCACACCATTGATATAACGTTTATCAGCCTTTGTCATCCCATAAGTTTAGGCGAGTAGGGGCCTACTTTACCTTCTAGTAGGATGCTATCAGTTCATTCAATGGTTGTTGCTGTTTTGTTACATTTTCACTTTCAGATTCATTCGGTTTATGCTACAAAAAAACTTCTCCAACATTAGGACAAAGAAGTTTCTGGTAAGACTTGATAAAAGATAGCTAAAAAAGTCGACTGTAAGCCGGAAGTGAAGTCATTACAAGGACGATGAAAGTTCTTGAAAGAAGAAAGATGAAAGGTGACATAATTACAATGATTACATAAAAACATGACACACTGAAGTTAAGTGACCTTACTTTTTGTTTACCACCTTACGACATCTTTTTGTGCCTTATATTACATCCACTTTCTTCCCACTTTTCCCACACACCTTAACATCACTTCTGCATTGGCGTTGTTCACAATTAGTATGTGCACTAGGGGGCACCACCAACAACGCACATAAATATAGCAGCACATTGAGTGAGCTGATAACAACCTGCTGAACCTACTAGAAGGTAGAGGAGGCATTTAAGACGTACATAAAGGCTTGTGTCTGTATGAAGCTTTTGAAAGTTATGTAAGATTGTGTCTATGTGTGATATTAAATGATAATTAAATGTATGTATATACACATATAAATTAGGGTGACCAAGCGTCCTCCTTTGCCCGGACATGTCCACTTTTTACGTCCTGTCCGGGGCATCCGGCCGGGTTTTATAAATTCACGAAAATGTCTGGTGTTCACTGTTTTCCATAGGACCAGTACACGTGCACGTAAATTGACCGGCGCTTTGCATCCAATTTTGCGAGACGCAATTACCAAGAGGCTGCCTTGTGGGCGGGTCAGCGCCGCGCACACACACAGAGAGAGACAGAGAGCAGAGCAGACAGAGGGCAGATCGAACAGCGGAGCAGCATTGCACGGGAAATGCCGAAGCGTAAGTGCAGCTTCACAGATGAACTGCAAAAAAAATTTCCGACATACCGTCCCAGTCGGGACAATGCTGGCACATATGTCTCAGTGTCTAATAAAGATGCTGGAGATCTCAAAGCTCAAAGACAACTAAAGATGAAAAGTATAGATCCTTTTTGTTTGTTAAGTATCTTTGTGAGACTCTTCTATTATTTATCTTATTGCAGTTATTAAGAGATATATTGTTGAAGCTAGATTTTCTAACAGAAGAGTTCATATTTAGAACATTATTTCATATTATTTATTCATTTATTTGAAAAGAGTCTACGAGAGCTATTATTTTGTTACAAGTTTTTACAGATTTCATTTTATTTTATTACAGAAGTTAATTTTGCACCATTGAAGCATAATAAAGCATGTTCATCAACCTCCGAGAAGCCTGTCTGAATTTGTGTCTCGAGGCCGTGCCGATTGTACTCTTTTTTGGAAATCAAAATATGGTCACCCTAATATAAATAATAAAAAAAAGAAGGTAGAGCGCAGGGGCAAACAATTCCATCATGATGCCCGTTTTTCTGTTCTGTAAGTTTTATTTTAGAATGCCTTGAATGTGACACGTGAAATGTGAATGTGAATGTGAACAGTAGATTGAAGAGTGAAAGCAAGTGTCCAGTATGAGAGAAGGAACAGAAACACAAATACGGCAAATCGCTCAAAATATCTACTTTTTTCGTTCCTTTTATCCTGCAGTCAACTCTAACCTAATATAAATAAACAGGCTAGTTTAACTCACGTTTGATTAACCAGTTAATGTTTGTTTGCCCCTACTCGTCCATTTTTAAAGGGATGATAACTGATAATGAGGTAATCTGCTGAATCTATAATAATATATCACAATTTGTATTTATACAGATTTGCATTGTTATGTATCTGCAAAAAACTTATGTTATCAGATAAATGTCATGATGTAAAAAGTGCAATAAAGTAGTACTATAAAAAAAATGGCCGTCTCAAGTACAATACTTGACTACATGTTTTAAAGCCTCTTGTTGATGTAATGTGTTTGTTTCCATTTCACGTTGAACCAACACAGCATCATCAACACCAGGAGCTGTCCCATCATGTCTCCTCCACCCACGGGCCCAACACCACCAAATCCAGACGTAAGCCAAGCGCTCACTTTACTCTCTTGGCCGCAGATCCCGGGCAGAGCTTCGTGTCCTGACAACAGCAACCAGAAAGCAATCAGAGCAGTCAGGCCGGGCTCTCAAGAGCCACAATTAGATTTGTAGCGCTCCAGACTCGGTGTTGAGCAATCTGCCAGCCCAGACTACACCCTGCTATGAGTTCATTAAGAAACTACCCACACTACACCCATTCATCTCAGTCAGTAGGGTATGCAGGAAACCAGAACCCCATTTCCAATTCACCGCCAGCCATACCAGAGGCACACACTCACACAAAGACCCCAGCACTGATGGCTCGCATTGTATCACTGACTTCCCTTCCTGCATATTCTCATATTTGCTCAACCACCTCTGCTGTGATTGTGCTTTGTGTTTTCATGGGATTAGCTTAAGAAAACATTTACATGCAGGTATGAAAACAGAGAAGAGAACATGAGAAGTGCTGGCTAAATAAAGCAGGAGGGAGAAAAGGTTAATGGGTACAGTGCAGTCAGAAGAAGCTCAAAGTAGGTCAGCTGGCAGATTGGCGTTTGTCTGGCAACACAAAGGTGAGTAACAAGACCGGAGGAGGAGTTAAAGGTCAGGAATCCCTTTTTTAAATGTTTGTTTTCGTGCATATTTAAACTCTGCAGCACCACATTTCAAAAAGCTGGAGGCACTGGCGCTCCTCACCGTCCACCAACATGTTTGAGGGGGTTTTTGTTGCCTCGTTTTAGATCCTTCACTTCCCAGAATTCCCACCCGCATCGCCCCTGCCCGCAGAGCACAAAAAGGATGGATGGATCCTCTCCATAAATAACCAGCAGAGCAAAGCCAAAACCACTATGTTTTCCTCTCCATGCTTTGTTTCAAAGCCCCCGGACAGCTCACTGCAGAAAGTAGCTGTCCAAATGTGCTGGATCCATCACACAGGCAGATAAATCTCTGGCACACATTTGAATAAAGGGAAAATAAAAGCGCAGGGTTTCTGTAGATAGAGGAGAAGAAAAGCTGAAATACGATCAGATTAGACCGACTTGTCTGCACATGAGATTATAAACACAGAATACTTGTTGATTTAATGTGTCATGGAGGGTTTTTCTTTATCAAAAGAGTCTGAAGCATCACTTTGAATGAGTGCAAATGAGCCATCAACACAAAATAAATCTCCAATTTTGAACAATATATTCACTGTTTTTGGTCATTTAAAGCAAAAATGTCAAACATCATCCTAGTGCAACTAAATTTTGTCAGTTTTAAGTTACTTAAAATGAAAATGTTGGGTTTTTGCTGTGTTGGTGAGACAAAACAAGACATTTAATACGTTGCTTTGGGTTTTGGAAACTTGTGTTTGGTTTAAAACATATAAATAAGACATGATGAAGTGAGTAGCCAATGATTGAAAGCACACAAAGTGGTATTATGAAATAAAACAGTCAATGTGAAATAAAAACAGACCTTGGAAAATGGACATTTTGAATTAAAAAACCACTGGAAAGTGAAATAATTTGTTATTTTAAAAAGGAAGTTGGAAAAATAACATTCAACCTCATAACAACATCATCATATCAAGCTGAGTTTTAAATGAATACTTTATTTAATTGCTTTCATGTCTTTATGTAATGAATAATCATAATATATTATACATATACAATAAATTGGTTGAATTAGTTGAACATTTGAGGTCTCTGGAAAGGCAATTTTATTAAAAGACATTTTTTCCTTGCTCACAATTATAGGTTATATAATTGTTATTTGATACGTTGTGCGTTTTGCAACCTCAAACTATCATTAAGAGACCAGCAGATTTATTATTGTAACATTCATTTTTTAATAGTTTTAGTTTCATTGGTACTCAGTTCTCGTCAGAGCATTTTAGCCCCTTTCAGCTTATTGTTTTGGTTTTGCAGCTTACAATTTTAACGTTTTTGGTTCACTCTCACCACATTTTTTAGAGCAGCAGTTAAAAAATTGCAAAAAGATCCAAATTAATATTATTCCTTATAATGTTTTAAGCTTCTGTGTTCTGCATTAAAAGATTCATGAGTGGTAAGTTATCATTACTCTTCTTTTTCATTACCAACTTGGGAACATAACAATACATTTGATTGTTAATTTATAAAAATAGCTGACCGATAAAAGTAATAGTTAATTGCAGCTCCTCTTTACAGACAAAGAAACACACACACACGCACACATGCACACATGCACACACACTCCCTCATCGTCTCATGCTCGGCTCTAAGCGTCTCATTTCACTCCCACAATGCTGCAGCCTTAAAGCACTGTGGGATTAGTGGCCTGATTAAAACTGCGTTCTGCGTGCTGCGCTCACACATCCCTGTAACACACCACATGCAGTAAACACACACACACACACACACACACACACACACGAACGCACACAATTCTCCAATCAGACGGGGGTCAATACACTCAGTCTGTCACCTTGCCAACCGCAGGTCTTATCACGCTTCCAACCAGGCGGAGAAGCACCTCGCAGCAGAAATGTGAGTGTCAACACGTTATCAGGCATCATCACCCTCAAATCACTGCACAGACTCTGAATCCTGCACCAGCGGTCCCCAACCTGGACTGTCTGACACCACATCCCCACAGCCCCTTACAGATGGACTCAAGTAGCTTCATCCACACCCGCCATCCAACCAACGTTGTATGAATAAGATGACAATTTCTAAGTGTCTAAGTATACTGTATGATAGTATGCATTAGTAAGTCTCAACAGCATGCATTGGTTAACTCTGCACACTTGATACTTAGGTATGTGTGTATTTTGAGGAACAGACTTTGTGTATACTGTACATTTCACTGACCACTTCAGCTATGACAGTCTGACCATATAAGCTGTGGACAGTCTGACCAGTTTGACTACACCTCACACATATATGTTTCATCTGTATGACACGCTGACTAGGTATGTATAATGTTCAGCAACCTGCATAGTCCAAAATAGCTGGCACTGTGCCATGACAAGCATATACAAGTGTACAGTCATCTTCTGGAAGTATGGCAGAGATGAGTCCGACTGGATGGAATAAATGCGCACTAAACAAAAACTTCTCCACTTGTTCTCTTCCTCTATCATACCACAAAATGCATACTATCACTGTAAGTAGCATGATGCTCCACACTGGGTGGAAGGGAGAGGAGACGGATCTTTAGAAAAAAAAAAACAGACTGTGACCCAGGAGACTAGTCATCACGTTTCATGTGAAACTTTTAACCTAACCTTAGTCTAGTGGTTTTACTGCACAAAGTTTTACCACTTCCTGTGAACATGGAAGGTTATTTTGAAAAACCACTATGCATACAACTAGCGGAAAGTGACACATCAGCCCTGACACAAACCAAAACCAAACCAAACCAAAGGGGTTCCATGTTCATTGGTATCTCTTGGCAGGGCCTTGGTAGAATGTTTGTATCTGACACGTGAGGATGAGAATGTGTTGGTCATTCTACACCAAGGCAATATAAGCTACTATAAGTCAAGCTGCTAATTAGACTTATAGTGTAGCTCAGTGGATAAAACTTTTATTTTTGTGTTGTTCATTCTACACCACGGCAATATTACATGATATAAGAAGCTCAGGGGAAATGCTCAGAAAGTGAGGTGCTGAAGTATAAAGGAGGTTTATGTCCTCTATGCAATAAAAGGTCAGCGTTGCGAAAATTACTCCTGTTTTACCATTTTCATTGTAATACTTGCATGTGATGTTATATATGTAATAGCCGTTTTATGTCATATTTTTGTCATGTATGATCTTTGCTTTTATTTTGAAGCCCACCTGTCTGAAATACGTTAAATAACTAGACTTAACTATTTCCATCACATTATTCTTGCATATTAAAATCCCTAGAATCAGTGCCACAAAGAATTAAGACAGCTCTGAAGGGCAAAGGCTGTTAACGACTAGGTATTAGCAAATCGTACCTAATAAAGTGGTCAGTGAGTGTCTAAATCCCAACCCAGTTAGTCCCCCCAGTGTCTGAAGATTTCTCTTCCTTTTACAGCAAAAGAGCTGCTGTGGATTGAGTGACACATATACGGGCTTATTGTTCAGTGGAGTGGATGATTGGGAGTGAGACCTGAGCCTATACCGTGTCGATATCACATATATGACCTCAGTGTGCTCACATTTTAGAGTGGAAAAAGGGTATTTTTCACCTCTCTTGTTTCCACTAATAAAGCTCCGCTGAATGCAGGGAACTGTATGTCGTCTGAATTTTAAAACTGCTCTTGACACTGAAGCATTATCCTGCAGCAGCTGGTGACAGGATGATGAACAGTTGGCTCTGCAGCAGAATACAAGACCAATCCAGAAGCAAATTACTCACAGGGGAAGGTGTGCCCAGGCAATGTACAGAGAATGAACAAGTGAGAGGGATGAAAAAAAAAACTGAACGTTGAACTGTGCATTTTAAAAGATGGCCTTGGCGCCAAGTTAAGAGTAATTCACGTTCACAGTGAGCGTTTACGTGTGCTGCACAATCTAAGTCTAATTCAGACTTTTATGGCCTTGTTTTCCAACGACCGTGGATCACTTATATCACTGCCAAGCTGAAGGCCAAATAAAGCAAAGCCTTTAGCCGCGCACAAGGAGCTATTCAGGTCATTGAAATACAACTGTGACAATCAGATGTAAATGAAACCCTTCATGTTCGTGAGGTCGGTCAAACTGGAGCCGTGCAGCGGGTTGCTAAAGGCTACAGAGCTCATAGTGCTGTGACTGTTTCCTCTGATCTGTGGTTGATTCAGCTAATGATGCAGAAGGAAATCAATCTACTGTAATGTTTGAGAAGAGAGACTGTGGACATTAAGCACAGCGGAGAAAGCAGCGTGGAAATCGTCAGATCATTTAAATCCAGTTCAGTACAAAGATTTATTGTCACTGACTCTGTACAATAGTTGTTGTTGTTAAAGGGTATTTAACACATTTTGGAAACTATGCTTTGTTCACTTTCTTATTTTAGAGGTAGTTTTCAGAAGATTAATACATTTTGAGCCAACTTTCCTTGCATGGATTACCCCCTTTTGCTTTCATCCTGGCCATTGTGGAGACATGCCTAAGCAATGGCATCCATCAGAATGTGTAATGTTATTCTTAGGTCGAATGGTCAGGTAAATATTTTTTTCTGATATTTTTTAGTTGTGGTAAGATAATGCAAAAGAACTACTTTAATAAGTAGCTTTAGTTGACTAAACTAGATTTCTCCCTTGGGTGGGGTATGCAAGGCAAGGCAAAGTAGCTTCCCCAACACTGGTCATTATACGTACACGTACAGTGTTGTTGTAAAAAAAGAAATAATTATCATTTCTAAAAAAAGCTTTCGTTGAATTTGGGCTTAAAAACCACTTCTCTAGGTTTAGGTTACAAAAGTCCTGGTTATAAAAGACAGTTTAAAAAATAAATAAATGCAGGTAAAAGTAGTTACGAGGACGACATGATAAACGGAAGTGACATAAGGCACGTTTACATTATATACTTTTCCCTCTAGTGAGAGAAAGTACCTGCCTCGGGCCGGTACGTTTTTGCTACTAACTAGTCGACGCTGATTGGATACGGTTGGAGGCGGCGACTTTGCGCATGTGTGATTCATTTGCAGACCAGTGGAAACTGGACGCTGAGGGGTTAACGGCTCCTGCTCTGCTGACTGCAGAAGAGTAAGAACAAGTCTCCAAAAGTCTCCAATAACACCAGAAAAAGTCGCTCGATTTGTCTCTAGTTGCCGTTTTGAAAAAGAGTCGCTAGAGTGGTAAGTGAATAGTCGGTAAATATAGCGACAAAGTTGCTAAGTTGACAACACTGCTTGCCGCGTCGGACTGTTGTCACATTCTAACTCCGTTGGTTAGCCGCTACAAAAGTACCTGTGTGGGAAGAGGTAGGGGGGAACTAACTAGTGGGTGGAGCCAAAACACTCAGCAGCTTTCCAAAAAGTACTCAGTGGAAACACAGTTACATAAAAACATGATGCACGATGGTTCAGTGATATTTGAATCACATCGTTTAGTTTTGTTTTCACACAGGACACGAACCTCGTTCTCCTGGGTAAAAGTCTGGAGTTTGTTTGACTCATCCACCAACCCACGGTCCCACCCGAAGTGCAACTTTGTGCCTTATTCTCCGCCTCGGCTTGATTCATCATTACTATGACTACTGGAGGGTGGGGAAATGTAAATATGGGTCATATTAAGCTACTTATAGCTACAATCTAGGGAGACAGTAATTAGATCATGATCGATTCTGTGGATTTCATGATGTCATTGAAGCTTTTAACAATAGTTAAGGGAAACACCCGGTCGACATTCAGCTCAGTTTGGGGATTTTTTGTGTTTGAGATTAATTGCTTCATGCCGTCAAGGCCGCACCTTGAGGTCTCTCCTCTTCCAAAGAACAAGACAGGAAAAATAAATAGCTGAGGTAAGTCTACAACAGGGTTTCGTCAGAAGTACTATGACTTCATGAGAGGAGGAAAAGTAAACAGCATGAGGGAGGATCAGACTTGTCCCAGTTGCATAAACCACATGTTGTCTTTTCTTGTCTGTCTCTGGTACATGGATGAGATGTGTCGGCTCCAAATGAAGGTTTCTGTTTGCTTGTTTGTTTTTTTCCCAATTAAAAGGTTGGTTCACCCACAATTTACGAAAAAAGACGTATGCCTAAAGTGGAATAGAGACATGCAGATGGTTTGTGCCGAAGTTTTTATATGGGTTTTTGAGATTTCTGACTCCACTTAAATGCAACGAGGGTGATAAAGATTTTGTTTGTGGTGGTTACAAAAAACCATTGTCTAATACCAACAAGCAGAGCTAATGGAGGAAGTATTATGTCATTGAGGCGTTGAGGTTGGAGTGGTGGACTTCCAAGCAGAAAATCAGAGTGAGTGTACCATGTTTCTATTAATCATAACCGCAATCTGTTCCTAACCTTAACCAAATTATTTGCATAGTTTTAACCACAACCCTACCATAGTTAGTATGTCATAACCAGTATCTATCCTTTACCTAGGTGGCCGTAGTTTCGCCTTCTGGTCTATTTTCTCCATTAGAGCTAACATCGGAGAGATTTAGCCATACATAGTCTGTTTTGCACCAAAATGAACCACCAGCTAACCATCCTGATTGGTAGTTCTTGCATGAAACTTAATTTAAGTAACTGGAGCAGGATTTCTGGAAAGATTCTTTCGAGTTTTTTTCAAAAAAAAATGTTGCCACCTTGAGCACCACAAGCCATTGGTTTCATAATATTCAAGAGAAGGCAGATATCTCTCTCAGTAAGACTGATGAATAGTGCTAAAGGTAAGAGAAACATTTTTACTTTTGATTTGGGGATGAACTGTCCCTTTAAGACATAACTTCTCAAACTTTATGGTACAAATGGCAGAAAAACATCATGACCCCAGCTGCGTGTCAGACTCATATTTTCTCGCTCTTCTTGTCTTGTGTGTTTTGTGCATTCCTCTCTGCTGCTGCCCAGCCACAAGGCTGCACAAGGTCACAGGGCACAAAGAGCGAGACACTGAGGATGAGTGGGGGGCCTCGCCTGTAGAAGCGCAGGCTGTGGAGTTAAGAGTGGTGGAGGGGCTACGTGGGTCCCATAAATCTGCCTGAGCTGCTTTGCGAGAGTTTGAGGGACAGTGTTTCACAGGGAGCAGTGAGGGGCCACCTCTGCAACAGATGAGCTGTTGTCAGACCCACCAACGCCTCCTGCTTCTGTCCATCCACCTCAACAGCAGCGAGAGAGCTCTGCTTCAGGCAACACAGCCCTGTGATCTCCACTTATGGAAGATGTATGGCTGCTCTGCCCTCTGTTAAACCTGGGGTCAGATCTGCGGGGGCGCTTATGTAACCAAACATCACAGACACCTGGCGGAGATGAAAGCCAGGCGGCTCATTTTTCATGCGCGACCATTACCGGCTATTTCCGTGCTGAAATGCACCATAATACCACTGAAAGACCTCTGGAGGCCCTTTTCTGCTCATGTAATACAGTAGGTGTGAGACCACAAATGCTGCGGCCGTGGTGGCAGTTGTCATGGCAACCCCGGGGCTGGCAGCTCAGAGCCGAGATGCCAATACAAATCTCCCCCTGGCCGGTTTGATTGTTTGACTTCTCCGTTGAGATTCAAAACCAGGATTTGGGGCTGAAACTCAAGCTTGCAAGAGGCTCTTTAAATCTCTCATTTCTACCAGCGACGGGCTGATAATGCATGTCGGGCTCGAGCTGAAACCAACTGAAATGACACGCCACCAGAGATTGAAGACTAATGGACTCATTCAATCCAGCCAAATGTTGTGAAAGGGGGATAAACAACCTTTTTCTCTCTTTTTTTTTTGGTGGCTTATTTCAGGCTGTTTTCTTCCAAAGCGCTGATATAAACAGATGGGAAAACGAGTTGTGTTTGTCATAGGAAACAGGTGCTCACATGCACATAATCACATGCCATACACAGAAAAGAATACCCCCCTAGTATACCCACTTGTGGCCCAGAGAATGGGCTCCAGCTGGTCATGGTGTATATTACACAAACGAGTGTTTTGAGTGCCCTTACAAGAGGCATTCATCTGAGGATGTGACTGTTCAGAGGGGCACAATGAGAGCCGATCGGGTCCCTGTGATTGTGATAAATGAGCTGACACAAATTAGAGCATTCGGAAACACATGAGAGGCAGGCTAATTACAGGAGATTTCTACCCATTTAGAGAAAACAGTCTCTATAACAAACAAACAGACCCACATCAGGCCTGTATGTGCACAAGATGTTATAAATAACTTATTTTGCATTGGTTTTTTCTCAGTTCAAGACATGCAGATCTCGACTTTGCAGAGACGAGTGTGCAACAAGGAGGTGTTAGCTCGGTGATGCAGAAACACGAAGCCTTTCCTGCCAATTTGTCAGAAAGCAGCTTGGGTGTTTCCTCGTCACCTCTATTGCACATTGAGCTGATACGGAGGTGACATCTCTGCAATCAACCGTGCTGTCTTCACTCAGGACAGGGTGAGCACTAAAGATAACTTGTAAATTACAAAAATAACCTGCATAGTTAATCTACTTTCTTAAGTATTGTATCGGGAATTGTGTATAGTACAGAGATTTCAATTATTTTTGATTTATGATGTTCATTGTACTATGATTTCTTTCTTTCAATAAATTAAATTGAGAATTTAAAAAACACACCATGTACCACTCCAGGTGATACTTGTTGATAGATTCAGGAAATTTTAAACCCTAATTGTCATTTTTAGATTGTAGCACCTTGAAAGGAAACACCTTGAAAGCATGCAGTCTTGTGAACTAACTGACTTAAGATTTGTCAAGACCAGTAAATTACATGCTCCCATAATGTTTATTTATACCTAATTTAGGATTCTCAAATTAATCCTGATGATATATGGCCCCATCATACACCAGACACGAGCTGCACATGCAGCTTCACTGCTAGTTTCAGACCCACGTAGTTGTCACCAAATGTACTTGCGCCCATCTGTGCACCCATGGGCGTGTTGGTGTTAAGATGGAGAAGTTCAATGACGTACGTGAAGGCAATAGATCCTATTTTTTCTATGGAGAGCAGAAGGTCTGGCCATGGAATGCATGATGAATATAACACATTGAGTTGACTGACAGTACATTTTGAAGGGGGTTTCAATGCTTTCTATTACTTTTCTATGGAGAGCAGGAGAGGCAGCGCATGGGAGGCTGGTGGCGAGTTTGGAGGGGGGCTGCGAATCGTTCACCGGTCTCTATTAGTAGTCTAGACCTCTTTATGCAAGCACCAATCGGCCGGCTCACAAAACTTTGGATAAGCTTTTAAACTAGGTGTGTAGTTATAAATTGAAGACCTGAACAACTCCCACTGACTGGAGCCAAGCGGATCATCTCAGGTGCAGTTGTATCTTTCTGTTATTTTTGCTGAACTTGGTGGCTCTTCATTGAAATGACATGTGGTCAGGTGCATTGTCGGTACATTGCTATCTTGAGGCAGCAGAAATAGATTGCGCTTTTGACCAAGAAAAAGCTGGTCTAAACTCAATGCCATTTAAAGAGTTTACAATGCACGCACATGCAGTCAAATGGAGTTGTTGATGCAACACTACTGGGAGATGGTGGAGACAGAGAGTCCGGTCCGCTCGCTTCTCCAATTTGTAGAATGCACCATGTAAATAGGCACATCTGGCTTTTAAAGGTACACCACACAATTATAAATTAGGGGACTAAATACAACACCTTCACCCCTTGCACTTTACTTTGGGCCCAGATTATGTGACATTTAACAAGCAAAAGTGGAGTTGGATACAACCTAAATTTAGTTTAGACCATGGACTACGGATCATTTAAATAGGGCCTGAGACTTTTATAACATAGGTTGTGCTTTATCAATACATTTAACTTGACTATAACAAAAATACAGGTTATATCTTTCCCATGTTTAACTGTATCCCTTAATCTTGTAATCAAAAAGTTGAAATTTCCAAACAGAAATCACAAATAACCAGCTATTTGTGCAGTGACTGTTTTCAATCATGTACTTAAACATCAACAACTGCTGCTTTAGTTTTCATGTTTTTTTCAGAGCTTTGGAAAGAGAGCTCAGAGAAAAACTTATTTGTTTATGTATTTATTTATTTATTCATTGAAGAGCAGGATGAGGGTGTTGGTGGTAATTTTTTTCTGAACCAACAAGGCATACTTCCGTGCGAAGAAAATGCTACATAATCCCACTTCCTTCATGTTGAGGGTTTCTGTGTTTCACAGAAAAACCACCAACACGCCAACAAGGTACAAGGACTTCCTGCTGTTCAATCAGTAAACATATATGAAAAAATACTGTAGCTGATAAACTGTATATTTGGGGATTTAGGTAAATCATACATTATTTTAAATACACACACACACACACACACACACACACACACACACACACACACACACACACACACACACACACACACACACACACACACACACACACACACTATTTCAACAGGCAAAAAAACAACAACTTTAAAAACATATGTTAAAGAATAATCAATGCTGGAAGAGCACAAAAATGATTTATTAATCATACTAAAACGCTAAGCCTGATTGCCACATTTCGATCAAAAAGTATTCTCAGCCATAACACGTCATTTCTGATTATGTCGATCGTAAATAAACCTTTTCTTAGCTCCAATAAGAATTATTAGGAAAAAAGCATATCAGAGCTTGCTTAAGAATCATCACAATTTAAAGTTTTCATCAGTATAATACTAATCCAGTGATAGTTGTTTGAATATTCATGGTTTCATTACCAACAGGAACAGACAATAATTAATTCTGCATATGTTTACTGGTGTTAATATAATAGTTTAAAAAGTTATAGCATGATTATCTTTAAAAGAACTAAGACAAAGAAGTTGCAAAATCCCTCTATACTCTTCACTTTTTAAATTCTGCTCTATCAAAATATCTTATTTGACATTATTGAAGCACTGTTGAATGAAAATATATTTGTTTTTATAAGAATATAAAGATAACGGAGCTGCTATCTTGTAATAATGACGTCAGGCTTGTAACAGAGTAGTTGGCGCGCGCGGGGGGGGGGGGGGGGGGGGCGAAGGGCGGGATTAGAATGTTCATTTCGACCAATCAGCGGCTGTTATGCAAATGACCGGGTCCCACAGTCAATGTGGTGAAGAGCAATCTGGTGTGTTGGAGCAGAAAGAAGCGGTGCGGATTCAGAGAGATTCCTTCGTGCGTGTTTCTCCGTCTATGAAGCTGTGGATGGCTGGTTAACCACACAGAAAAACACTTCAGCCTCTCCAGTCACTCAGATGTGCGCTCTTTGAATGCGATAAAGCGGATATTTTACTCACTTTTTTCTATCATTACTGGAGTCACAGAGAAGAGCTACAAGATGAAATACAAAGTAAGTGAAGCGCTACTTTCTCTCTCTCTCCCTTGTGTTATAATAACGTATGCTGGGGGGAAATGACTTGAGTCGACGTGGATGCTTGTGAAACTTTTTCCACTTTTGGTTTTACGGCGGTAATTACAAGTTATTTAAATGACTGCATCCGGGTTCGTTTAAAAAATGACTTTAAAAAAAGGGGAAACTGCTGAGAGGGCACTACCACTTTTAATGCCAGATAGCAGGTTTATGTGTGTAAGTGTGTATGGATGTCACATTTGATTGAACAGAATTGTGTTGTTTTGAATATCTGCCTTTAGGCTACATTTATTGCCATCACAGGGGCGTAAATAGTGGAAATTATTCCACTCCACTCTTTAAAAAGTAGAAACAGACACATAAATATGTAGTTTCTCATGTTTCCTTTCATCATTCGAGCTCAGATTCTTCTACCAGTATCCAAAACACAGTGTAGACACAGTAAAAACATTTCACTGAGAGTCAAGTTGCCACCTAGTTGTTGTAAAAAGCACATTATACCTCATTATGGCTTTGCAGAATGGGATCTCTTTTCTTGAATGACCCCTTTCCTTGTAGCTGTTGGACTTTGCTTGGTTACTGTTTTATTTATCTAAGATATAGGCCTGGATAATATGGATATAATGTGATGTATTCAATTTTCTTGAAACTCGATTCAAAACAGTTAATTGGGTTGCCAGTCCCAGCTATTGTCATTATTTATTACTGTATCATACTGCATTGTGTTGTGTTATTAACTTGATTGATCAGTTAATTCTGTGGTCTTTTAAAATGTCAGCAAATGGCAATGTTTGACAATCAGGGGAGCGTTTATAATGTCAAAGAAACTTTTATGACCAAATTAGATAAAAAAAAAGCTTTCTCTCATCCTTAAACATTTATATTTTTATATTGTACACATTTATTATGTTACGTTACATAAGTTCTTATTGTCATATTTGCTTATTGTTTATCACAAGCACTGAACACAAGAGCAAAATCCTTTTAAGTGAAAACCTACTTGATGAGAAAATCAGATTCTGATTCTGAAAAGCAGCAAATACTCAAAACTGGGATGCTCAAAGTAGAAATGAAAAAAAAAAAAATTTTGTTGGAAAAATGACTAAACCGATGGATTGACTGTCAAAATAGTAGTTTCTGTAAATAAGCTAACTGATTAATTGGCTTGTGTTTCAGCTTTACAAGATGTATTGTGATAAAAAAAAGAGTTTAATTACAACCTAATTCAAATGAAAAGTGTGGGTTTTTTTTTTTGCTAAAAGGCTAAAACATCTTCACATTAATGCAACAATCCTGTCACTACAACCTTAAGAGATGTTAAAGGGAAAGGGGTTGACTCATTTATCATGTTTTCCATTCCTAGCTGAGATCATTTGGGGCTTTCACTTAAAATGATGAAATCTCCTCGATGGCCTTTAGATTCCTCTTCACTTGAGCATGTAGCCAATCAGAGGCTCAGTTGTGTCTGTCTCTGTTAGTCACTGAGGTTTGTTTTGTGATAGACAGCTTGACGTCGTCTGAGAGAGATTTGGATCAAGTTTTGTATAAAGTTGACATGTCTTTATCTCACTGGACGACGACTTTGTAAATGAGCTTCTAACATTATTTGTGAAACACATGGCGAGCTGCTGGGCGTCATCTCTCCTCCACTTTGGTCTGAAGGCTGCCTCACCATATTAGGGAAGCAAAACTGTGTAAGTGTTTAGATGATTCAGGGCTTTTTTGGAGGGCAGTGGCTGTTTTCTGAAGTGTGAAGTAGCTGTTTAACAGAGTTTTGGCTCAGGTTATTGCCTCTGGGTCAGCATCTACTGGGCCTGGTGTCACTGTTTGGCCGGGCGTGGTTGTGATTGGAGGGTGGTGTACGCTGTGTGTCTGCGTCATGGTCCAAACTGAGTCATTGTCCTGTTAAGTACACAGTAGACGGAGTGGAGAGAGCCGGAGCAGTCGAGGGTGATGGTGATGGTTTTGGGCGAGAGGCCAGTGAGTAACAACGTTCCTCAGGGGAAGAAACAGCTTTGATCAGGCCTCTGTGATAGCTGTTTTCATCCTGAGCAAGAAGATCGATCAGTGGGTGTTAATACATGTGATCAACACCAGTGTTTCCAAGCTGTCTATATAGGAAGGAGATCTCTGACGTAAAACTGAGTTCTTTGTTTGCCTCTGGCGAGATAAGGAGAGCATAGTAACCATGTGGAGTGCTCTTTGATTATGATAAACATATCTGCATTATGCAACACTGCCAGGGGAAAAGTACAGTGGCAGGAAGAGAGAAGAAAGGTGGGAAATTAGACGACACACTTTGCGTCACTGCTATCGAGTTTCCTGCCTCACAGATCTTTGTTTTAATCTGTTAAATGGTGTCAAAGATTTGAGCCGAGATGAATTATTCACAGATGTATTAAGTGCTCTTTTCCTCACAGAGTGGTAATGATTTAACAGGAGCTTAACAAGGTGGCCTGAGGTGAGTTGCTGCAGTCTGGCATGATGCCGCCGCCCTCCCTCCCACCTGGTTTCCAACTTGTGTTCAGGTGTGAAGGGAAGGTTTGTCTTCTATAGGTCACCTAACGCGTATTAATCCCCCTGGTGGGTCCGGACACAGAGGATCTCTTACAGTGAGGCCCTGAGGTTTCTGAGGAGGAAGAGCATGGAAGAAAGCTTTTTTCAGAATACGCTTATTTGCTTTTTGAAGGGAGAGAAGATTATCACTTTCATCTGTACAGTTAATGAAGCTGGAGCAAGGAGAAAGGTGAATTTAGCTTAGCTCAGCACAAAGGCAGGTGGAAACAGCCATTTAGGTTTTATCCAAAGCGGCAGCTTAGCATAGCATAAACATGTCTAGTTTTACACCTGTAAAGTCACAACTTGTTGAGTTATATGCAGATTAAACAACATGTTTATTAGTGAGTTTCAGAGGTGCTGTGAGGTTGTTACCTTTGGACAGAGCGAGGCTAGCTCTTTCCCTCCGTTAACAGTCTTTATACTAAGCTAACTGCCATATTATTCTGGAATATACCAAGCCAATTTCACCGATCCGATGACACCGTGGTTATTGGTTAACATTCCTGCTATTTTCTTGACTTGATTATCATTTACAAAGACAAAGAAAAGCATGAAACCATCTTAAAATAAATTACAGTTAATAAACTATTGATATAGTTGCCAACTAATTTTCTGTCAACCGACTAACTGTTGCAGCGGCATAAAGACATGAGTGGTTAAATTTCAGCTAACTCTCCACTAGAAAGACAATGAGTGTGTTACTTAAATGTCAAACTATTTCTTTAATGCATTACGACAAAACTTTCTGAGGCAAAATCAGGTTTAAAAAAAGCCCCCCACATTCTCACCCAGAGACTTCCACAACCTTAAAACTCATTCCTTCGTAGCTGACGTAACTGCTGCAGAAATAGCTTCACAACCGCAGTGAGGAGTGATTAGGTGAACCCACGTTCTCGCCAAAATATGTGTGTGTGTGTGTGCTTTCTTTAGTGTTTCTTTTTTATGGGTTCAGGCTCCAGGCACTGGTCCAAAAGCAAAGAGGGCTGGAGGAGAGCGGAGCAGACATTGTTCTGAGAGGGAGGAGGAGGAGGAGGATCTGTGATGCTGAAAGGGGCCTGCAGAAAATGAAAGAAAAGAGGAAGTTGTGGGGGGAACGAGAGGGCAAACAGAGTTGGATGTATTGGGTGGTGTTTGGGGGGGGGGGATGGGAGCCTGGAGGTCGAGGAGCGCCCCGTGTGAATGAGAGCATTCCAGGCGATCGTGCGTGGGAAGGTTGTTCGGAAGATGCACATGATTGTTTCAAGGTGCCCCTTTACATTGTTAATGAGCCTGGCAGCACTGGGATACTCGGCCTTTTATTGTCTGTTAGCTTGTGCATTGTGCAGGAGGAGACATTTGTATTCTTCCGGAGGAAAACCAGGCAAACAATTCCTTTGGAGGATCCTCTGCAAGCACATAAAAGCAGCGAAAAACAGCTTTTCCGCAGGCTCCCTATCATATTATGAGATTGAATTCAACACAGACCATTTACTAAACCACTGGTAGTTAAAATGTCATGCTACTTTCATGCTGCGAAGTCGAGTTGTGCATTTTAGTGCAGAATTAATTCAAGGTTGCTCCTGTGCAAGATTACCAAGAGCGTGAAGAGCTTCTCCCCCAGCCAGTATGAATAGCGGTCGTCGCCCCCCCCCCCTCGCACCGTGAGCCAGCCATTAACATTTGAAAACGGTCAGTGGGGAGACAGACTACATTGTGTGCTCATTTCAGCCACACAGAGAGAGAGAGAGAGAGAGAGAGAGAGAGAGAGAGAGAGAGAGAGAGAGAGAGAGAGAGAGAGAGAGAGAGAGAGAGAGAGAGAGAGAGAGACGACCCAACATCAGCAACAATGCACATAATCATTTCCATGTTTGACCTTTGGCGGAAATCATTCCCGCCACCTCCTTCCTCCCCCCCCTTGAGGAATGCCAACTATTTTGCAGGGTCATCTCTCAAGATGTAGCGGGCCTCTGTCAGCCCGGTTTCGACCCTGTGGAGAGTCGGTCCTCGTGGCAGATAAGAGGAGTCATGACAGCTGAGAAAAGTTTAATGCCACTGGACCGAATAAGTACACACATCCGGTAGTTCCTTTTTTTCTTTGGGAAATGTGTTTGGAGGACCGTCAGTAAACAAGTCAGTCCTTTTTCTCTGGTTGCAGCTTCTGAAATGTGAGAATTTGAGTTTCTCCACAAGAAATCATGCCAAAGCATCACTTTAAGTATTGATTTTAGCAGATATTTGCTCATAAGCCTCTTAGAAATAAGTCATTTTACATAAAGAAAATTACTAATTGACCAAAAAGCCCTCTTCATTGACCAATTAGTCTAATTAAGAAGGGGGGCAGCCAAATGTAATTAAACTTAATATCGTTGGATTTCTTGATAAAATAAGCAATTTGAAGATGCGAACTTGAGCTCTGGAAAAATATAATGTGCATTTTTTGAGTATTTTATGACAAGATGATTAAAACCTGCAGATTAATTGATAATGACTTATTTGATGGGGAATGACAAAGTTTACTTCCTTGTGTTCCTGCTTTCTTACTTTGTTTCCAACATTTTCCGGGCAGCAATATAGTTGTGGTTTGTTGAGGCTTCTGTGGGTAAAGAACTTTGAATCTGGTCCTGTCTGACAAATTATTTCTCTGTGTGATTGTTGCTGTGTGAAGTACACACATTTTTTTTGATGAGCTGACACAAAGTCTGATATTTATTGTTGATCTCTGCCATTAAACCCTCTGTAATATCAGAAAATACATCAAAATGAGATTGAAACGAACCTCACAACAGTCTTTCAAAAGTAAGATTCCAAGATTTTTCTTGTTTTGTTTTGTATCAATTTAAGTGGAACGTCTTTGGGTTTTGGACTGTTTGTAAAACAAAACAAGACTTATCGACGTGAACTGGGGTTCTGAGAGCTTCTTATTGGAATTTTTCCACAGTTTTGACATTTTGTGACTCTGATCAGTTACCAAAAAATATAAAATCCCCAAATCCATCATCCACAGATGTTTTCAGAAGCACTAAAGAGTTAAAAATGGTGAATAACAAACAAAAGCTCCTCCTTTTATCTCGGATGCCCTTCATGGTTCAAAGAGGGACGATGGCAGCCGCAGTTGTTTGTCTTTTTGTGTCTGTGAGATCTTTTGCGTGGCGTGAAATCAGGAAGACACTAGAGTGAATCTCCATCTCATTGGCTATTCCTATATGTAAAACCATTCAATGTGGCCCTGCGGAGATACCATGAAACATATTTCACATCTCTTCGAATGCCCCCTGGAGGGATTAGCGCCCCGTCTCTGGGGGTTACCACCACACACTCATGTACCCTCGTTTGGCATCAGTGCCGAGCTTGGATATAATCCATCTCTCCGCTGCCAGCACTGAGCGCCTCTTGGCTGGGACCCCGTGAATACCATCCATACTGTTGTTTGTTTTTGTCTTGATGATTTTGACCCCTGTAGGTGCAGTAAATTGTCTTTTGTAGGTCAGAGGTCAGGGGTAGCGACCAAACAAAGCCCCAAGAGCACTCAGAGATTCACTGCTTAAAGACGCTTCAACGGCGTGGACTCCGGCCAACGTGGCTCCTCAGATTGTAGGACAGTTTCTCTTCCTGCTGCTTGACGACTTTCACACAGTACTGGAATGACTTGGCTGAATATGAGAGGCGACGTTGCACAATATGTTTCCCCAGCAGCAGATTCTAGTTCACAGAATTCGATACACTTTTTGGGAGAATATCTCCAGTGTGGCTTTCACGTCTAATTATAGGTTGCACATGGCATTCAGGAGCAGAGCGAGAATGAAGGAGTCTCCAAGATGTTAAGTGATAAGACGAGGTCAGTGGAAGCCTCCTGCAGGAGGCAGGAAGTGCTGCAGGGGAAGGAGGAGGAGGGCGTGTTAAGTTACCTTGTAGTTTATGTGACAGTAAAAAAATAAAGCAGCTATGATGAATGGATAGAGTGAGGAGGAGAGTAATTTTAAAGTTAGTCAGATCACTTCCTGTGACCAAATCAAAATGTGGTTTTGCAATTGTATCCTGCCCACGTTGTATTGCATCAGGATTTTTACTGCTGTAACCACCTGAGGCTTCCACAGTTCAGTCAGATTGGTAGAAATTAGGCAACTATTGCAACTGATGACTATTTTGACCATAATATTAGAAATGCACATATCCTAATTTTAAGAGTTAATTTGCAAAAACAGCATCTTTCTTTTGATTTATTTTCCTAAACGTTTTTTTTTTTTTGGTTTCTGCTGCAGTCCAGTTAATATCAATGAACCAGGTTGTTTGGATGTATTTCTACTGTGCACTCTTGGTACATAAGCAAACTGGTACTAGTGTATTACCTTTAAGAACAACTGTTACCCGTTTTTACAAATTAACTCTTAATTTATTCGAATGTCTTGTTTTGTCTGACCAACGGTCTCAAACCCAAAAGTCTTCAGTTTACTAACATGAACTACAAAAGCTGTGTGCGAGTCATTTTTTTAGCAAACTCGTTAGCAAACAGTTGTTTGTCAGAGTCAAAAGGGGAATTATTTATTTCATTGATTAGCTGTGTTGAACCCTCCTCTGTCTCCACAAAAACAGGAATAGCTTTTAGGCATAGTAAAGAAGTCTAGTTCTAAAATGTTGCTAACTAGCTAAACAACAGTATCACTACTACTGGTATGCTAAAAGTCTGTTTGTCTGTTTTATCTACTAAATGACTCTTTATTGAATGAAACAATGTAAAGTATTGAGAACAACCTGTCATTGAAGCACAGTAAAGATTTTATTGGAGGAAACTCTATTGAGCTACTGTGAGTGTTTAACACTAGAGTGGCTTGCTAGCGTGTTAGCTCCACAGCTACAGTTCCTGCTTCACAGAGCTTCTAGCACTAAATATTTTAGCACTTTTTGGTGTAACTTGGTCTTTAATATAAAGATATTGATCTTTGCATCTTTAAATGTTATCTTTCAAACACAAGCAACCCTTCAAAGATGTAACATTTACATACGTGTTTATGTTTTTAGGGAAACTCCACATTTGTGAGGTTTTAGTCATCCACTGACTTAACAAATACTTCAGCTGACAAACTGAGATGTTTTGAGCATCAGTGGTTTGTCACAGCTTGCAGTGTGGTTAGACGCAATCCGGCACATCACATCCTGTCGAAGAGAGAGACCGTCGTCGCACTATTGGCTGTCAAGATGTTTTCAGGGGTGTGGAGATTTCCTCGCAGCACTGCTGCAGCTCGTGAGTCACAAATGAGAGCAGAGGGAAGGTGGTGGGTGTCATATTTACTCTGGGGATACAATAGTCTTTTATGCAAAGTGAATGGAGCCTTTTCTATCAGCCTGGAGGAGCTTGGTGTCTTGATGTTTATGGTTTAATGAAATTCTTCTCTCAAAACAAAAGCTAGCTGGAAAAGAAACAAATGAATAAGCCAATGACGTGATTTGTGTTTAAATGTGTGACGACCACGATGAGAGCACAAGGTTGGAATAAGCTATTGATTGTTTAACAGTTAGTTCCAGCTCTATTCATGCCACTGTAACTGTGTCATAACTATTGATTTACAGCTGCTTGCATAACATATCAATCAGTCATTGTGTGGCAGTGGTGCACGTAATGGATCACGTTTCCCTGGCTTAAAATGAAAGTTGTGACATTTTCCAAACTACTTTTTTCAGAAATAGCGGAGGTGAAGTTTCACCAAAGCCTGCTGTGTAATTATGTTAATACACGGCCCGCTGCACGGCTGAGGCTGTAATCAGAGGGTCAGCCTTCCTGAAAACTGTCCAAATGAAGAAATTACCATGTGCTCTGAGCTCTGAACCGCTTCCCATGAGCCCTTCCTACCCAGAACCCTTCACACGGCCCATTTATTTGAACTGGCTCTCACCCGCACTCTGAGGAACGCCTCGTAAAAAGTCATCAGGTCCTCATTACCGTCATTACTATAATTATTTTCTATATTTAACCATGTGAAATGAGGCCAAATGAGTGTGCTGGTTCGCCCCTTTTTCCTGCGAACCAACCCGGGGACACGTGTAACAGTTGGTACGGCCCGTATTTTCAAACTGATATGTTCTCACAGTCGGATCGTACCACTTCTTTTAGGAGCAGTTTTCTGGTTGTTTGTTTGGGTTGAAAACATCCTCGTCTCTTTGAAAGAAGGACCGCTCCCGTTGCTGTGGGGACGCCATGTTTCTGCTGTGTGGTGTGGTTGTGTTTTTGGCCGCAGTAGCAGGGGAATTTAAGTATTTGTGAGCTTGTTTAGCCAAAGCCACCTTCATTATTATTAGATTGATGTGTACCCTGAAGAGGCAGAGCCAAAACCACCCAGAGCGCTCTTACTGAAAGCAAAGGTGGGGCCCTTTCAGCCAGCGGTGAAGTTACATAAGGGTTTTATTTTTGGATGGTCAGCGCAGGCTTTCCACACAGGACGTTTACACTGTTTGTGTTCAGGCGAGACACTGGTGGAAAAAAAGGGCCTGTTGATGTAAAGCAGAGGTGTGTGAGTCAGAGAGCGGAGGGGCTCAGACAGCTGGGTCTGCAGGCTGTGTATGGAGCTCCAGGTGTGAATCTGGACTGCTCAGCTTTGCACGATTTGCTCACTTTCTAATGACGAAAACATACAAAGTCGTGAGAAAGTCCCTAAAGCCAGATGTTACAGAGGGCAGCTGCAAGACCTCGATATATAAAAAATATACATGCGTAGGGGAGTTTTACACCACCACCTTTTATCTTTTGAATGTTTTAATGTGTGTGCAGTCTGATCTGTTTTGCAATAATTAGCTTTATAGTTAACATCTGTGAAGCTGAAACGATTAGCTGTTTAATTGATCAGTTGATCAACAGAGAGATTGTAGTAAAATTTTTAAGCAATTTTCTGCTTTACTGCGATTAATATTGAGATTTTGATTATTTACCAGGACTACTCATTTTACTTTAGAAGCATTTTTTAACAAAAATAAATAAATAAATAAAAGTAACTGAGCAGAAAAACAAATAAAAGATGCATGTAAAAAATAAAGTAAATAAATAAAATAAATCTTAAAAAATAAATGGGAAGGTGAATTGGCAACAAAAATAATTGTTAGTTGTAGTTCAATGTCTCAAAATTCTTTGTGTTATTCACCATTAGTCCAAAACACCCAAATACAATCCAGTCAAGTAAAAAAGAATAATTAAAATTACAATGAAATTTATGATAAAAGTATATTTTAAAAGATATGAGTTATGTTGTTAAAACGTTTGTATGAAATGACACATGGGCTAAGAGCAAAGCCCTTTAAAGCCCTTTAATGTCATGTAGATATAATAAGATATTGTTTTTACCGTCTAACCCACTTTGTACACCTCTGCCAACCCGTGTAATTTCATTAAGATTTAAAGGTCAGGACCAGAAACGCTTCATATTTACATTTCTGAGCTGCAGAACGCCTCCCGCCTCGCCGAACTGTGACAGATAACTTCCTGGAAGCTCGTCTGTGGGTGAAGCAGAAGGGGCCATCCACGTCTGCCCACTGACAAATGGCAAACACATGTGTTTATAGGAGGATCAATGGCGAGCGGTGGAGTCACCGTGTTATGACTAACCAATGTTTATACCAGAGATCTGACGCCCGCTTTAATAGTCAGTTTCACCTGCTGCGATTACAGTGATGCAGCTGACTGAAGCAAACAGAAACACGAGCATCACTTCAAAAAGAAGCTGCGAGCCATTACAGCTAACAACATGTTTGTTCAGTGTGATCAGGGGAGATGTTTTCTGTTTCACATTGCCCATCAGTTTTAAAATCTACTCATGTGTGACTCACTCTTTATTGGTGGAGGTGGTATAAAAGTCCATTTATAGCGTCTAGATGTTTGCTTCTCCACTAAATCTGTCCCAATATAACTGAACCGCAGTGAGAACGAAGGTTAAGTGTGTGAAAATGTGTCAAACTGGCATATAACGACGTCAACACTAAAACATCACAATGTGCGATGATATGGTTGTTTTTTATATACTTTGTATGTGTATTTTTTGCACTTTCGAGCTTATTTAGTGCGGGTGAGGATTTTTTTTAATATGCACCCACCAGACCTGTTGTTAGAGCCAAGTCACAAAAATATGTGTTAACCAACCACCAGACAAAAATGTAAACTGCCAACTTTATGTGTTATCGTAAAACAATCTTCAGGAGGCTTTTTAAATCACGATGTTGGGTTCAGTGGTCGGTTAATGTCAGCCATTGACGATGGACAATGTCGACAAAAGTCAAAATCTTACGAGTGATAGTTGCCTCAGAATTACTTTAGTTGGGGATAATCAACCAATTTTTTTTATAGTGAAATATATTTCTATCTCCTTGCTGGCTGAAACCAAATATGTACAAAAAATGTACTGCACCTTAGAAAACACATGCAAATAGATAAAATATCATCACTTTTAAGAGTCCTTTGGAAGTCTCTCATTTGGTTGTGTTGTGTTGCATTTTTGGAGCATTAAGTTTCTGCAAATTTATTGTCAAATTCAGTATGTTTTCTTCATTTGATTTTCTTTTGTCTGTTTGCACGTTTTCTTTGGCTGCAGTGTGTTAAACTTCCACTGCTAGTTCACATTTGGGCTTCAGGAGTGCTGCTATAAAGTACTGTCCACACAAATCACAGATACATAACATAAAACATTGTGTTTTACCACAGTTTGTACAAAAGGAAGCTTTATTTTGTGCAGAGGACCTCACAGTAACAGGGTTTTTGTGGATTGTTTTTGTGCTGTTAAAGTGGGTTCATGACCTAAGACAAAACATCAGGGCTAAGTTTAGTCTAAAATCTGCACTTAGGCTTTTATAAACTGTGAGCTGTTGTCGCCTGTGAGAAGCAGAGATGAACATCTCAGTGTGGTTTAGAGCACGGATGCCACAGGTCACAGTTTCTATCACACCTTTCCTTCCACCACCGTACAGTATCTCTGCATAGCCACGATGAAATATCAACGTTTGCTCGAATGCATGCAGCTGTCAGCACCTTTTATGTTCATTTGTGATCATGTGCACATGTGGCATTCTCGATTTGACAGCTTGCTGCAGCCATCACTGTAATCTGCAGGGACAAAGGAGCGTGATACGTGCTGTTCTGGTGTCTGTGAGATGATTTAATTTCTCCTCAGAGCATCAAACACCAAGCAGTTCACAGACAGGTTCGTTCTGAAGCAGCACGTACAAGTGAGTTAAGAGAAATTATGGCATCCATCAATTTTCTCGTATGTAGTCTAGACCTGTCGTACAAGTCACGTACAGATCTGTCAGTCTGTCTTTTGCTGCAAGGGGAAAAAACACAAAATTTTTTCTCGAAGAATCGTGATTCCTGTAATCTGAAAATTTACTGCCAAGGAGGTTGTTTTCAGTATGGTGTAGTTGTTGGTTTGTTTGCCTGTTCGTCAGCAGGATCTCAGAGAGACAGACATTCAAGTTTATTTACTTTTCCAATCTTAGAGTTTATAATTGTATTGGTATATTTTGGCATAGCAACTTTTAGTTTCAGTGTTTTTTGAGGGAAATTCTGTCACTCAGCAGATTTGTTATTCTGTGTATCTGTTGCACCTGACAGTGCATCATCACCTACTGTTGGCTGTAATATTCTCCCGTCAGATATACCTTTTGCAGTAATTACAACATTGATTTATTGATCATAGATAAGGTACAATATTGCCAATAATGAGTGCACTCCAGGGTTTCCCGAACCATTATTTGAAAACAAAACACTGGTCTTTGGAAGGGTGTACTTGCATTAAGATGCTATTTTATTATCATTATATATAGGAATTAAATGGTCGTAAAATGACAATAATAACGTTTGTTTCAATTATTTTCGGGACAATAAATTGTCCAACAAAATGTCAGTTATTGTGTCCGTCACTTCCCTTTGACAACCTCTCGTATTAGTTATGGATCTCTTTGCTTTAGAAATACGTTTGACTTCATGTCAGCTGTACTACTTTCTAATTCCTTCTGGTCCCCTTGCAGGCCTTCCCGCTTTAAAAAAACCCTGCATATGCATGCTTATATTGTGGGGGAAAGGGTATATGAGAGAGTGGAAGGTTTAGGAGTAAGAATATAAAAGAGTTCTTGCATGAGGCCCAACATCAGCACAGCCTCTTAATCCTCAGAACAAATATATTCAAACTATAATTGAAGCTGCCGTTGTAATCACAGTAATCAGCATTTTATTTCCTCATGGATGCCTCTGCCAGCCTTGATCAAATGATTGCAATGAGTATGAACCTCCAGGTCCGCTCCCATTGGGCACCGCCGACCTACGGGGGTCACAATCGAAGTCGATGCAGCCGAAGCTGGTGGCGGGGGGTGATTGTGAGGGCGTAATTGTGCGACAGGTGTTGCTGGCTAATGGCCCTGACGGTGCACTTTGACAATAGCCAGGGAGGCCAGGCCCGCAGCGAGAGATAACGATGTTAGGAGCATAGAGAGTTTCACATGGGAACTGCATGAATCAGGCGGTGTAGGAAAGAGGAAGGCCAAAGAGGGTTCAAAAAAGCCTCAAAGAGTGCTTCCTGATTCCCACACTGAGCTACTGTAGGGCGAGGCACTAATGGCACGGATAAAAAAAGAAAAAAGGTACTACATGGTGAAACTGAGTGACGCTTTTCCTTTGAGAAACTGTATTTGGTGCTTGGACAGTAAAATCTACTGCTTCTTGTTTACATTTTTCTGCTAATCCCTCACTAATTTGCAATCCGAATGTGCATGGAGTTTAATGTCAGATTAAGAATCAGATTCTATCCTCTGCTCAGCTCGTTTCATGATACAAGTGAGCTTAATCCAGTCTTCAGGATGAGAGCTTATAAATGAAGATTTAAAGTCAGCAGTAGTGTGGTTTCAACTCCTCTTCCTCCCTGTAGTTTCAGTTTTATTACAAGATATTTTTTGGCCATTTTATTGCTGAAGCAGAAGCAATAAATGTTAACAAAAGATGTGTTACTTGTTTTTTATTTTCTTTACAAGGCCCATCTGACTGGATAGTGGTGCTGCAACAATAAACAAAGCATGGGTTGTTCGCACGAAAACACAAAACCCAGGAAAACAGAACAACAAACACTCTCCTCCCCCTCAGTGTGTATCGCTAAGGTGCCCTTGAGCAAGGCGCTTAATCCCTAATTGTGTTTATGGAGTTTACATAGATTAAAGTACAGGACTGTTGTTGTGCTGGGCAGCTCCCAGGAGTTAAAGTTTGTAATTATTTGAGTATAAAGCAGTTGAAAAGGAGTGTTCATACTCAGTTAACTTCATCCATGGATGAATGAAGGCTAAAGGAAAAAGACTGATGCATTTACTGAGGCAATTAGTCTCTAAATGCCTCTCTCAGACACAGAAGTGGCACACTCTGGGGGTTTTCCTATCTCCAAAATCTGTGGTTTTGAGTCATTATCCCTCAGCCCTCACTGGCCCTTTAGATAACTGTGCCCCGGAGCAGAGAGCAAGCTGAGAAAATCCCATCAAGTTCAGATTGGTCTGAAAGACATCTGGCATGGAGCTGGGGGCTAATGGGATCCTGCATGGTAATTTGAAGTGCAGAGAAAAAGTTCACCAGCATGTCATTCACCAAAGCGTTTTAAAGTATCGGATATGATGGTAAACTGTAGTGTTTCAAAGGGTTTCATGTGGATGATACCAATATCAGTACACTTAATATTTAACTGCTACGGTTGAAACTAATAGTTATTTTCTGTAGATTATTTTCTTAATTAATCAATTAGTTGGTCTATAAAAAGTCAGAAAATTATAAGATGATATCCTTAAATGTCTTCTTTTGTCTACAACTCTAAGATAATCAATTTATAGTTAATAAGGGGAGGAAAGAAACACGAAAATTAAAAAATGACTAAACTGATGAATCGATTATCAAAATATGTAGTGAAAAAATGTGGTGGAAGGAATTTGTTGGTTCTTTGTCCAGTGGGAAAGGAGTTTTAGAGAGCTTAGTTAGCGGTTTCCCCCTGTTTTCAGTCTTTGTACTAAGCTAAGCCAAGGAGCTGCAGGCTGTAGCTTCAAGTAAAGTTGTATCAATCTTCTCATCTCACTTGGTGAAATAAGTGGATTTCCCAAAATGTGAAACTATTCCTTTTATGTTTAAAAGGTTTAACTAAAACCAGACGGTATGTGACAGAAGGTAAAAGTAGTTTTTTTCTGTTAAATTGAAGCCAAGATCTTTTTCTAAAGAATGTCTGCCTTTTCTTTCTGCAGAACCTGATGGCCAAAGCGTTGTACGACAACATGCCGGAGTCCCCTGAGGAGCTGGCCTTCCGCAAAGGGGACATCCTGACTGTCATTGAGCAGAACACAGGAGGCCTGGAGGGCTGGTGGCTCTGCTCCCTGCACGGCCGCCAAGGCATCGCGCCTGGCAACCGCCTGAAGCTGCTGATCGGACCCATGTTCGAGGCCCAGTCACCGGCCGCCGCTGCCCAGTCCCCCCCTCAGAGCTCGGCCTATCAGCAGAAGCCTGGTTCAGGGGGGGCGCAGGGCATCTACCAGGTGCCACCGTCCCTCCAGAGTCCACAGCAGCAGTGTCAGCAGGGCATCTACCAGGTTCCTCCGGGACAAGATATCTACCAAGTCCCACCAAGGAGTACTCTAGCTGCTGATAACACCCCGAGCAAGGTGAGACAGAAAGAGCACATTTCCCTTGGGCTGCAACTAATGACTATTTTTCACAATCAGTGAATCTGTAAATTAGTTTTTTAATTAATCATTTAATCCAATCATGCATCATGGACCAGCTGATTAGCATTACTTTAAAGGGGAAGAACTGCTGAATTGATTGGATGAAAAAGGAACAACTGTGGACTTATTAGTTCTCTAGTTAGTCTATAAAATGTAGAAAAATAACTTTTTTCAAAAAATGCCCATTCACAAGTTGCAACAGTTTACAATAGCTTGTTTTGTCTGAACAACTGTCCAAAACCTAAAATTGAAGTTGGTATAAAATGGTAAAAAGCTGCAAATCCTCACATTAGAAAGTCTGGAAATAGAGATCTTTTGCATTTTTGCCTAATAAATGTCAATGTATCGACTAATCCTTTGAGCCCTACAATTTCCAAAGGGCCTGGCTTCATCCTTTATGTAATATCATTTTCATTGAGTTTAAAACAGTCATAAAATAGGGTACAGACTTTTAAAAACCCAGTGCCAACAGTATACGATTTTACAAGTCATATTTATTGGATACAATGGCAGAGAGGGGGATGACAACATAGATAATCAGAAAATGAAGAATTGGATTGAGTTCAGAGAAAGAGACAAAAAATGGAAAATGGTGTGTTCCCTGACCTCCAGAGACAGTTCTTTGGGATCAGAACGGATTTAAAACATAAACTCTGGTGGGTGTGGCCTTCACTGGTGAGGTATTAGATGCGATGGGACATGGCATTTACACCATGACCTGTGATCCTGCCAGTCTGCCACGAGTCTCATCATTGTGATTGCACACACAGAAAGCAGAGAGAGGCCGGAGAGATTGTGGGTCTGCGATGTGAAATGTGGACAGGGTGTGCCGGGCCTGGTGCTTACCACAGAGCAGGGTAGTGTTTTTGTGCAGGGCTCCCATTTGGCTTTATATGTATATTGGCACACTATGTGTAGCAAAGCCAGTCTAAGCCACAGAAGGGCAGTGAATATGGGAACTTGTGGAAAAGCAAACAGCACAGAGCTGTTTTTTGGATTTTGGTGGAGCCCAGCTGCCTGAAAGTAGTTTTTTCTGTATTTCAATGCTCTACACAGCGTGGCTGGCAATCCCATTACACCTGGCATGGTCCTTTACAGTATATCTATATATACAATCCACCGCAGTGTGTCCATTTTGTATATTTGTTGTTTTACTGGCTGGATGGCATATAATTTAAAGTATCTCAAGCCTGTTCCTGCACACAAAACGAGTTTAGATACAGCTGATTCAGCTGGTTTAAAATAAGATTATTTTACTTTTGAAATAAAAAATAACAGGTTATTCCTTTTACAAACAAAAACTTGAATGACCAGTCACTTATAGCAGCTCATTTAGCTGATGTTAGCTAACGTGTGTTGGCTACTAGCTCCCGTAAGCTGACATAATTTCATTTTCTTAAGGTATGTTTTTTTTAGCTAATATTAGCAAACATTAACGCCCATTAGCAAGTGGATATAACTTAATTTTAGCTGACATTAGCCATCAAATCAACTAACATTGCCTTCTTATTGTAGGTGATGTACGATGATGTACGATGATGTGTTGGATATTAGCTACCATTAGCTGATATGTTGGCTAACAAAAGCCACTTGATGTAACCTGAAAAATAGCTAACTTTCAGATAACAGCAGCTAACATAAAGGTGGTTGGTAAGGTTAGCTGATGTGTTGGTTAATATTAGCTACCAAAATCAACTGGATTTTAAAAGCTAACATTAACTAACTTCAGCTAAGTGAGGTATGCATTTTAAGCTAATGTATTGGAATTGGCTTATATGCATTGGCAAATATTAGCTATAATAAGCTAACATTAGCTACTATAAGTGACTGGTCATTCTCATGGTTTTTGTTAGCTGATGTTAGCAAAATTAAGCTGTAAATTGGTTTATAATTGGACAGTATTAAGCCAATTTGCTGACATTGATGCTTCTCTACTTGTACTATATTACATTTTATCATCTTCCTTTATCTAATAATGTCTTTTCCAAATATTTTTCAGCAAAAGTCACTGAGTATTTAAAAAAAGGCACCAGATAAACAGGAGTGAGCCAGCCACCCATTCATTGACAGGTGTGTGCTTAAACAGGAGGGATGAATTTTCCTGTTTATTCAGCCGCTTAACTAGTTCCAGCACCTCAAACCAGATCATCCCTCCAGGAGACGTATAGTAATTATATGCTGGATGAGCTTTTGAAATCCCTAGGGTGTTTTTTTTTTTACAAATCAGCCCCAGCCATCATAGAAATGAGCGAAGGTGTGCATTTTCAGTAGGTAAATAGGCAGCAGGCGCCGAAGGCTTAGAGGACTTTGTGTGATTGACTGTGTGATAAAGTAAGTCAGAGCCAAGGGGCTGAGAGGAGAGACCTGTCAATCAACCTGCACACTGTCAACCAACACCGCCCGTTACCACGAACAGCTCAGCCTCCAGGCTTCCACAAAAAATGGTATTAAAAAGGCCTTGGTGATAAAATGGAAAAATTAAATGTGGTTCTAATGAGAGTGCATATTGTGCTGTAATCATGTTATTGGAGAGATTAAATTAAGTCTTGGACGTTTAACGTTCCCTCCAATCTGTGGTTATCAAAGTGGTGCAATTTTCGGCGGTTGTTCCTGTCTATTAAATAGAAAGGTTTTGAGTGTCTATGTGAATTGCAGGAGTTCAGACAAGGCTCTGTTGTTTTCCAGTGACGTATCTGACTGTTGGACCGAAGCGCTGTCAGTCTCTACGGCCACAATCGGTCCCGCTAAAGCCAAAAAGCAATATCTGTAGTGAAAGGTTTATAGAGTGGAAGTTGAAGGAGTTATTTTCGGCATCCAGGGTTCAAAAAGTCCCCTCTTTTTTGCATAGATAGTTACTGTTTGCCTGCCAAGGCTTGGATGAACACACTGGTTGAATCATCTATACTAAAGATAAACATGGAGTGATTTCAGCTCTTTGGTAAATTTTATATTCACATAGCATATAAAAAGACTAATTTTAACTATAAGCATTTACTGCTAACAGTTAGCAGAAGCTAACAATTCTGTTTTGTAGAAAGCTGATGACCAGTTTAAGTCAGTTCATTTTCAAATTCTGGGTCAATTAACAACTTTGTTTAAGGTAATAGATAAGTTAGTCAACATTAAATGTCAGGGCTCGACAGGAACAGTAGCCAGGTTTTGAAATTGGCAACCAATTTTTGGCATTTGGTTGCCATCAGTTGCAAATATTTTTTAACATATAAAAAATTGGGACACAAAGATGACTATTCACTTTGGAAATGGACTAAAAACTACAATAAACATCATCCAAGAGTCGTTAAAGTGCCTCCTTCCACTTTGAACACCAACTCATAGTATTTGTGGATCATATTTGTTGACATGAAATCCAAAGCCTGACCTTTGCTCTTCAAAACACCAAACTCAGTGTTGTTTACTACTGCTTGTGTTGTGCAGCAGTATTGATGACAGACGGCAGAGCGTTGACTCACTCTGCATGCGGTGTAAATGTGCTAAGAGCCGATAGAGCTGAAGGGAAAACAGCCATTTTCTGGTTGTCAAGTGACACTAACTTGCTTCCCAAATGATTACGGAGACTGATGCAGGCTTCCTAAACTCATAATCCCCTCTCATGTTACTCTAAAGCCTCCTGCAGAGAACGGTTCCTGCACGTCTTTCACCATGTGTGTGTAAAGTCATGCATGCGCTGTCCTCGGGGGTTTGCATGCCAAACGCTGCAGTGCAAATCCAGATTGGTGACTGGTTGTTTTCCCTTCATGTGGTGTGAGGCTCTGGTATATAAAGGCACACTGAGGTTTTGGCGCTCTCTTCCTCTCTGGCTGTTTGGTTTGATGCTGCAGCCTTGTCCTTGGGTGACCCTCCTGGGGAGGGTGAGCTACACAGCTGCCCCCCCACCCCTCCCTCTTCCAAGGCCTCGGAGCTGGGACCGTGTGGGACAGGAGCCTGGAGCTCTCGGCCACACAAAGAGCCTCCTCACATGGAGAAGCCTTGTGCCTCCTTTTATCATTCTGCTCTTAAAGAGGCCCGTTTTTCATCTCAGTCTGCTGCTCTTCATTTCTTCTTCGCCTCTGAAAGGTGTGTCTGTTTTCGCGCCGTCGGTTTCTCCTCTGACTCAGGCGCTGAGGTCACAGTGTTCAAAGATGGGTTGGGTTCAGAGTTCAAAGATCTCCGCCGAGCTTCTTATCTACTCCTACCAGACGGCCTTTTCATTCCTCACTTCCTGACTTCATGAGGTCTGCTCCTTGTACGGGCATTTCCTCCATTCACTGTGTCATACCCACAGATCCAATCTGCTCATTGGTGCCATAAAAAGGTAGGGGTGCAACAAAAGGATTAATAAAGTCCCACACAACTCAAGGAAGTGCTCTGATAACGGTTTATGGGCTGTAAGGGTGTGCCATCTACCTTGATGAAAGTCCCCTTTTGGAAGTAACCAGGTTAAGAGAAATGAATGGCTTGTTTGTTTGCCTGGGACATATTTTCTGGGCCTAATCATGCGCATGACAATCTCAGCACCAGATAAGTGAGTTATTTCTTCCTGGAGCAAGCCAGCTCCTTCAGACGCCTGTCTGCTCGCCATTGTCGCAGTTGTGATGAATCGCTGGCCCATGAGGTTTGACCGAAGGGGGCAAGGTCATAAATCAGTGGCTCCAAAAGTAATCTGCTCTGCAGTGTGTGCATACTGAGATGACTTTCTCTCCTTGAAAGATTTAAAGCAGAGGTTGTAATAAAGTTGCATGAGTAGGAGCTTTGCTAAAAGTTATTTTCAGCTCAAGAGATGGTAACTGCCAAAGCTCACGTTTACGTGTCTGAAACTGAAAGATATTCGGTTTCACATCATATGAGAGAAAGGAAATCAAGATATATTGACATTTAGAAAGCAGAAGCAAGCGTTTACATTTTCAGCCACTCTATGGATGGCACTGTTGGCCTTTTGCTTGGTTGGCCCACCACCTAAACAAAGATATCTCAACAACTACTGGATGCATTGCCATAGAGTTTGGTTCGGATATTCAGGTTCCAAAGAGACAGAGCATCAGTCCTGCCCAGTTATATTAAGGGTTCATTCAGTTTCTCATTTTACATTATCCTCTTATTTTCTTAGGGCCGTCTCATGATATAGTTTTCCTAGAAAGTAAACAGATGAATGTCAGGCACATCTATTAACATTACTTCTCTTCTGATAATCACGCTGCCGGATTAAGAAGCTGCTTTGATCAGAGCGGATGAACGATGATCCTTATTAGTGCTAAAATCAGTGTGTTCTCTTTTTAATGCTCCTCATTAAGCCCGCTGTCTGTTTTGGTTTAGCCACTTGGACGCGGTATGGAGACGGCTGAGAGCCTCGCAGGATTCACGAGTTAATTACCTGCATTAATTAGTTTGGCACTTTAATAGGCTGGTGCAGCTCCGAGAGGCTGAGGGGAACATTATCGAGCAGTTCTGGCCCACAACACTGAGAGAGACGTCTTCGTGCTGTGATTCAGCACGGCAGAAAAGGGCAGGTTACTACAGAGCAGAAACACACCCTACATTTAGACGATGTAGTCATTTTAAAAAACACCGCTCTTACCTAATATGTGAGTGATATCACAGCTAGATTGATGCCCTTGGGTGGCCTCAATAAAAAGGTGAGCCTGTGCTGACGGAGCTAAAGGTAGAAAGCGGCTGGAGGTTGACTTTGTCAGCATCCAGATGGATGATAAGAGCACAAGAGAGGAGATGAGGAGGTGTGAATAAGGAGATGGATGGATGAAATTCAATAAGGTGCCGCTTTGACTGCAGCATCATTGTTGTCGCCGTGTTTTATAAGCTGACCTTCGGTGAAAAGCCTCGTTAGGGTTGTTGATTTGTGTCAGCGGGGACATTAGTGGGGCAAGTGGTTGTGTGCGTGTGTGTATGCCACCAATGAAAAGGTGTGAAATGATGATTTCCTGTTAAACATAAAGTGCTTTAACACATCCACAGACAATCTCGCAGAATCAAACAAGGCTAGGGTTGAAAATATTCTGAAGGTATCATTTTCCTACTTAAATCTTTCAGTGAGGCCTGAGTCTAAGTGTCTATTGATACTGTATATTTCTTTCATTTATTCAGTTTTTTTCTCTAAGTTCAGTTTAGATTAGTCACCAAAAACAGTTGAAATGCAAGTATATCCATTAAACATAATGAAATTGTGTAAAAAGCTTGAGAATAGGACAGACAGGCTTTAAAATATATGCATACAGTGAGTGTATTAAAGAGTAACATTTATAACCAAAAAACAATTATGACTAATCAAAGTCCTTAAAACCTAATTACCCTAAGATATAAGTGGAAATAACTGAAAAATTTAATGGATTTTAGAGTAACTAGTTTAGAAGTCCTGAGCCATTTAGGGTATTTAAGCAAGCAACAGGAGCAACCAACTTTAAGCATAATTTCGGCTCTTTAAAAACGGGGGTGATAAATATTTTATACAGTTTATCTCTTTTTTTGGGAGGGGTGCTTAAAGAGACAGGAGCTAAAACTGACCTTTTTAAACATACTATACAGGTACATTCAGACTGACTGATCATGTGTTTTTTGAGCATTAAAGCATATAAACATTCTAGTAGAAGCCAAAATACAAATATAAACTTGAAAATGTTCCCTGTGAAGACTTGAGAAAACTAAACATGAAGAGGTGAAAGGTCAGGATGGTACATCATGTAGCAGAGAAATTAATGTTGTCCTTTTATGACCTTTAGAAGTATTTCCTAATCCATTATTTCACAAACAATAAGCCAGATCTAGAGTGACATGTTTTAGGACAGTAATATTCATATTATCACAATATGCTTCTGCTGGAAGTTAAAAAACAATAACATGTTATTGTTCAGTCCAACAGCACACACGAAATGTGCGTAAATTCTAAGAGAGCATATAACAAACTGATGAGGTAGGTGTTGACATTATGACGACACCTCTCAAATGACTCTGAAGTAAAGACTAAAAGTCCTACCTGCCAAAACCTGAGCCTGCCAGGATGCTAAGTAAACACGGTAATGCTGAAAGCGCCATGAGTCACTCACCAGAGCGCGTAGGAGCACTAACAAGGCATCTATTTGGCTCCTCGGGGCACTAGTTTAAACCTGATCCGTCTTTAGTCACTCCATGAAGGAATCCTAAGCGTCTATCACCTGAGTGGGAACAAATGTTTGCTCAGTCGCCCCGGCTCTTCATGATGTCATCGCTCTCTGAAAAGGCTTGCCACCATCGCCGCCATGCAAGCGCCAACCTCATTGGACGCGGTAAATATTTACCCACCAGCAATTATAGCAGCGCCGAGCGGCCTCGGAGCAACAGCCTGCTGGGTAAACAGAGGGCGGAGATGGGAAATAAATGAGCAGTGTGCATCTGGCAGTGGCTGAGAGGAGCCACTGATGGGACGAGCGCCTCTCAAAGCAATGACATGTACCTGCGGAAAAGGTCACCGAGGTCTTTGACAGACACCTCGCTGCCATCTGCATCAGACAGCTGAGTCCAGACGTCCTCACCCCTTATCACCAGCACACAGGATCAACCCGCAGGGACAGCAGCCGGGCTAAAGTGACCTTTTACCAACCGTGACTGTAGAAAGACTAGCTCTCCATCTGCTGTGACTGCTTACATGGTCTAGGAAGTTTTAACAACCTTTATTTAAATATTATAAACACATTTTTATCTTGTAAAATATGTTAAAGTAAGTATCACAGCTCTCAAGCCTGGCAAATAAAACTAAAGCAACTAGATACTTAATGATGTATTCAGCCTGATTGTCAAAATGTGCATAAAAATATGCACTTCGGAACATGCACACATTATACACTTATTTTATATTCTGAGTGACTAAAATGTATAATAAGCATTTTTAAGTTGTATTCAAGAATTTTCATGTGGCAAAAAATCAGCAAATGTAGTTTACACAGAGCAGAGAGGAGTGGACAAGATTTTGCAGTAAAAAACAACACAGTGAATCAAATCTGAGACTTTTTTGATAGTAATAATGGTGAGTTGGAGGTAGTTTTCCCCAATAATTAACATTTTCACAGTGCTACAAAAACAGATGCAGTCATCCTTGAACAAATGCCAGTAACACAGTTTCTATCACTGTACAGTATACTCTAAATTCCAACTGATATGGGTGTTTTGATGCCGAGACCAATTTCAGAGGGGGAAAATTCACTGTTTACCAATACCAAATAGGCCTTTTCTATGTTGACTTTGCATCGATATGGCTAAGTAAAGGTACTCAGTTAATCACTCTAATAAACACTATAAAGTAGGTTAAACATATTTAAACAGTTTTAACAGCCTGAAGCGCGTGCGAGCGACAGTGCGTGCGTGAGAAGAGCCAAAAGCAGCGAGTCTATTTATTCCTCCGCTGGTTTATTTCAGATGCGTTTTAAAGCCCTCGGTGTACGTTTCAGCTCTGACCCCACAGGCCCTGTTGGGATGATGTATGCACGGACAGGAATGCCAACAATGAACACCTTAAATCACCACGGGCTTGTTTCGGATTGGACTTATGAGAACCATATGGACTACCGTTAGTCAGACCCCGGCTCAGATGAATGGCATTCCTTTCCATACTAGGCGACGTGCTCTCATTTTCCGTTCCTCTCACTTTCCACCTCTGTTACCTTTTTTCATAAATCTCTTTTACAAACCCCCATGCTCCATCTCTGCTGCCGCCGCTTCCTCAGAAACATTAATCCCGCTCTGAGTTGGCTGAGGTTACAGCTCCTGCTGCTCACGCTCAAATAAATGTACCAGAGATTGTATTAGGATATTAACTCAGCTACACGGCGAGTCATGACTGGATACTGGGACTTAACTCTTATACCTCCCGGTGGACTTTCCCCTCTGCCAGGAAGCCGTGCGTATGGTTCCTATTTTGAGTCGTATTAATGAAGCCAGAGTGGCGATGGTGGTGCGTGGGGGCAGAAGAGGAGCACTGGGCTCAGGGAAGGACATTCCCAGCATTCCTGTGTCTGTCTGACGCAGCGAGGAGGTCTGCTTTTAGGGGGGAGGGGGGATGGAAACACTGGGATTAGGAGGTGAGGAGGGACTGATTAGCTCTGATGGGAAAAGAGCAGGAAAAATGTGGTTTTAAAAAAATAAGGGGGCAAAAATGTCACATGCAGTTTGTGTTTTGTTTTTCCAAACACACCATTATTCTATAGCGTGTCTGCAGCACGGTGTAAAATATTTTAAAGGTGTGTTAAATCCTGCTGCAGAAAACGCCAGGGCTGTTCATCACTGACCCGCTGATTACTTCACCAGGTTTAAAAGCTTATAATTCAGCCAGTGCTGCGATAAAACTCCTTCTCATATACCCACTCAATCATAAAATACAAAACTTTTCAGACAAAGTCTTCGGGTTTAAAGTTCCTCACTGTTTGCTGCTGAAGTTTTACTTTTGCTCATTTTTATCGCTCAGCTGAATCACATTAGTTTTATTTAGTTTTTATTAGCCTTCCAGTCCAGCTGAAATATAACACATTAGTTTGTAGTTGTGTATTCACAATGAACTCTTCTTCTTGTTTCATGAGTTGCTGCTTTATGTTGTTGTAAACTGAATATTTTCGGCTTTTGAACAGACAAAATAAGACATTTAAGACTTCACTATGGGCTCAAAGGAATTGTGATAATGGCTATTTTTTATTTCTGATATTTTATTGACAAAATAAGTTATTAGTAAGATAAAAAAAAAAGGACTTTAGATGTTTTCTCCATGAAAATGTATTTCCTTTCTATTAGATACAGTATGGAGCTTGAGGAGGATAGTGTTTATTTGTCCCGAGCACTGCTGTCTCCCAGGTGTCGTTTTCTTTAGACAGCACTCTGATAGTTTGTGTCTCCCCCTCCCGCTGTGATCCGACAGGTGGTGACCCCGACCAGAGTGGGACAGAGCTACACCTTCAGCTCAGGCCAGCACAACCAGCAGGACCTCTATGATGTCCCACCCAGCAGATCACAGGGGGTGAGTGTCTCATGTTCTCACAGCATGTACAGTTTGCCGCTGTGACCTGTTCTGCCTGCTTCAAACTAATGTGAGGAACCACCAGTGTGAAGTATGACTGATTAAGTGACATTTTGGCTGAAATGTAAGATAAGACAAGATAAGATATTCCTTTATTGATCCCCCATGGGGGAAATTCAGGTGTTGCAGCAGGACAAGTACAGAGTAAAGACAGATTAAGATATATAATAAAAAAATAAAATAATTAAAATGAAATAAAATAAAAGTAGAATAATTAAAAATGAAATAGAATAAAGATAAAAAAAATATTTATAAATAGTACAAAATAAACATACACAAATTTACTATTTTTATTACTATTACTCTCCTATGGAATAATAAGGGTGAGAAACTACAGGCAAAAACATTGTTTTTCTCATGTACTAGTCCATGTATTTTATTATTTTGGGCTTTTTTTGCATCAGGTAACATGTCACTTCTTTCATACTAGTGAAAAGACATTAAGGTTTTTACTACACTTTGCCAGTTTGCGTCTGCAGATTTCTCCTTAATTCACCAAACGTTAGCACTGTATAATGCCTAATTTGCATAGTTAACCACAGCATTTAAGAAAACTTGAAATACAAAACGTTTTTTATTTACCTATTCACCTGCAGTGTCTCTCCTTTAACTTAATCTAATCTAAAATGAAAGAAAATTACATAATAAAATAAAAAAGTAAAATGTCAAAGTCAAAATTTTGCATTAAAAATTCCAAAAAAATTTTTTAAATATCACATTAGATAGATTATTAATATAGATTATATCAGTGTGTTTGTATGTTTTAGCTTTAATCTTTAATTTGTAAAAAGTTAAGTGGTTTCTTTGTTGTGTTTTTGGTCCAAAAGAAGTCAGGTTTTTTAATATAAATTTAGGAATGCACCTTTTGCTCCAATTCAGCATTAATAAATAATAAACCAATAATTTACACAAACAAAGATGTCAGTATGCAACAGAGCAACAATAGTTTGAGACAAATGCAGCAGGAGGTTTATATTTGTCCGAACAAGAACGCTGTTTCTTTGATGTTCAGACTGTTCCGTGTTTGAATCCACCACATGTCCTGTTCTCTGTGGTGACCTTATTTTCTCTGAAAGGATCCTTGACAGTAATAGTTTTGTCCTGTCATCTTGTTTTCAGCTGATAAAGTTGTCTGTGCTGCAGTTTTATGGCATGCTGCATCATTTAAAGCCAGAAAACTTAAGCTTCTACAAAATAAAATGCTGCTTTGTACTTTAATCAGTTCTATCTGGAATCAAAAACTGCCAAGTAGATTTGGACAAGGAATTTGTCTGGGTGTTTTGGTGCATAATGATTAACACAGTGCAAAGTCAAGAGATAAATAGAAAAAAATTACAACAGAAACATAGCACAAAAATAAACTGATGTGTGTTATTTGAGACAAATACAGATTTTAGAGGGGAAAATTAACTGATTTTTTGAGATGGACCTTTGGTATGTAGATTCTGCACCAATATAACTCTGCAGGAGTACCATTTTTGCAGGAATGTGCAAAAGTTTAAAGAATAAAAATGCAGCCATCCACGAAGCAATCTAGAGATTCTACTAAATGCTAGTAGTTGTGATCATAACTCATAGTATACATTTAACATGATTTTAACTGTTATTTTCCTGTCATGTTTCAGGTGTACGATATTCCACCTGGTCAGATGTTTCCTGCTGCCAGAAACCAAGGAGTTTACGATGTCCCTCCATCTCAAATGGACCCAAGGACCCAAGGCGTTTACGACATACCGCCCTCCTCACAAGAGGTAAGAAAACATTTAAACAACTGGGATGGCGCTGACCTCCGCCAAGGCCGTGCCCTACACACTTCCACCAAGCTTCATGAAAACTGGGTCAGTAGTCTTTCCCATAATCGTGCAGACAAACGGACAAACAGACAGACAAACCGAGCCCAAAACATGACCTCCTTGGCGGAGATAACTAGATAACTCTTCCACCACAACGATCAGTCAGACACTCCGTTCTTTTCAGTCAAATAAAGTTTGAATGAAGGAAGTGGTAGCTGCTTTAGTTATTTATTGATACAGTTCCTAGTATTTCTCTTAATTGTCTGCAATAAATGAATAATGTCATATTTGAGGCATTCCTGTGGCAGCACTTAATGAAAGCTTTGCCTGCCAGCAGAGTTTAACCAAAAAGCTCCATGAGTAGTTCAGTGTCTGAAGTCCAAAAAGTCAAGGACATAACTCTTCTGTTTCCAGACCCTCTAAGATTTCAGCAGACTTCCAGACCCGACCGGGCAGAGAGCCATCAGTTTGTTTGTAATAACCTGAAATATGTCGGGACCTGTTATTTGCGTCGTTCTTAATTACAGTTTTGGGCAGGCCTGTCGAGCTGTAAAGAGTGCATTTCAAGGCTGATGGAAATCACTTACAGGCCACTGTTTCATTCACCCCCACTACGCTCCCATCATGCCCCGTTCCAAGTACATCACAGTCTCCGTTCGGTCAAGTTTAAAAGCTTTGTTGCATTAGAGGAAAGAATCAAAGGCAGAAACTGAGGTTTCAAATATAGTATCTACTGATAGCCAGAAGGTCTCTCACTTCCTCAATCTCTAACTGTAGCACTGCTGTACAAACCGTATCCGGTGAAAACCTGCTGACTATAAGTGTGTTTACTGTCAAATGAGCTGATTATTAAATGTTATGTAAACTTGTTTCCCTGATCTGGGTAAGGGAGTATAGAAAATGTACTTCCCCAGGTAGATTTTTTTTCTAAAAGGAGAACAATCCTTTTTTGTGTCATGTGTGGTTTCTATCTAATCGGGTTTCTACAAATAAAATAAATCAGAGGGGGAAAACACCAACAGACAGACTCGATGAAAGGAAATATTGTTACCTGAAGTTGGTTTCAAATCATCCACAAACTTAAATTGTAGCCTATAAACTAAAAAAATTGCCTATGGAAGATATATTACTTTATTGTCCCAGTGGAGAATTTGCTTTGACTATTTGTGAAATTCATATTTTAGAAAGTGAATCTTTCACGTGTCGAGACTGCAAACATCAGCGTCACACTCGCGTTACAGCAGCTTTTAAACGACACAGAAGTGATTGATCTTGTCTATGAATTTAAAAGCAGCAAAGGAACAGTTGAACTTTCCGTGCATTATAGGTTACATTTAGTCATGAACAAATACTGCAGCTCCTAAAGACTAAAGATGTTCCCCTGTTTTGCTTCCCAGCTGCTGAGCAAAAGTGAAGCAGCAGTGTTTGTTTCTGTCTGGGTCTGTGCAGACAGCAGCACACTCTGCTCCACCTCGGTTTCAAAATAATGATTATTATATGTATTTAGTGCCTTTTTATTGGGCATCAACCTCATGTTTATGTGCATATTGTTGAAAAGAATCTACTTAAAGCATAAACGGAGCTGCTGCATGAGACAGCGAGTGAATAACACGTCTAAATCGCATGCAGTCTAGACACGGGGTTAGTGTGGTTAATTTTATTTGTAAAGCCTGGGACAGAAGACAACGTTCTTTGTTTTGCAATGTGATGTAATAAAGTTTTGTTCAAGTCAACAGCATTTTTTTTGTGTAAGTCCTTATGGGATGGTTGCCTGTATGTGCATGACTCAATGAACACCAAACATAAACACAGATTGTGCTGCGGGGCTGTGAATGAATTTGCACTAATGGTTGTCTACTCCTGCAGGTCTACTCGGTACCTCCCTGCAGGACTAACACCAACCTCCAGGAGGGAAACTACGACTTCCCGCAGCCTCTCAAACACAAACAGGAAGGCATCTACGACGTGCCGCCGCCCGCTCTCACCAAACCCACGCAGAGCCCGCAGTCACATTATGACTTCCCCCCGACTGTGGAGGCTCCGGTTCATCACCAACACTCAAACACCAACGAAGGTATTTACGACGTACCTCCACCCGCGCTTCATTCGGGGGCGGGGTCTCAGAGAGACATATACGACATCCCCCGGGGCATGCAGCCGTCCCAGCACAGAACCTCACCCGCCGACAGAGACGGAAGCAAAGGCATCTACGACATCCCCGCTCACGATGCTCGTGCAGTGGCAGACATGACGGACGGCGTGAACCGCCTGTCATTCTCCAGCACCGGCAGCACGCGCAGCAGCATGTCCACCTCCTCGTCCTCCACGGGCTCCAGCACCGAGGGCCGCCTCACTCTGGACGTAGATGCGGCTGTGCAGAGGTTGTCCCGCCTGCAGCAGCAGGTGGAGGCCTCAGTCGGTGCTTTACATTCAATGGCAGCTTCCCCTCACTGGAGGACTTTTCCCTTCATGGAGCGCCACGCTAACGACGTCCGCACCGTGCTGGACAGGGTCCGAGCTGCTCTGGGGGACTTTGTTGTGTTCGGTAGAGGAGCTGCAGCGAATGCCACCGCTCTGTCAGACTCCAGCCTGCACAGTAAGCTGAGGCGGCAGCTGGGACGCCTGGAGGACTCGCAGCAGATCCTCCTGCAGATCTACCAGGTCCTGGAGAGCTGCAGCTGGGCTCTGAACGCCCTTGCGTCCTCCGGCAAGCACCACAACAAGACCGACGACCTGGATCGCTTCGTCATGGTCTCCAGGACTGTTCCCGACGACGCCAAGCAGCTGGCCTCCACGATAGGCAGCAGTGCTGAGCTGCTGTTCAGGCGGACGCACATGGATGGGTCTTTCTCCATCGGGAGCACACCTGATGAGAACCTGATCCACCCGCTCACCTCTCCCTCCTCCGATAACGACAACTACGGAGGTCAGACCAAGCCCTTCCCCGTGCCGTCCAGCCAAGACAAAGACAACATGAACAACAGCGAGAAGTGTGTGAAGAGCTGGATGGAAGACTACGACTACGTTCATCTGCAGGTAAATCCTCAGAGAGAAAGCACGGGGGTTAAAAAGTGTTTAGTTTGAAGTACAGCCTTAGCATTATGGGATTTTTGCATCTATATCAATTTAAATTTTAGAGCAGAAAAATTCACTGACGTGGCAGCTGATATAATGAATATTTGAGGTGGAAATATACCTTTTCTATGTGGATTTTGCACCAATGTGAGCTGCTTTCCTAAACAAATAATTAAAGAATATTTAACGGTATTATACATTACCCATTCAACATATTAAATTGTCAACCTGCACACAACTCTAGAAATAAAACGGAGCAAAGATTAATAAAAAATAAAATAAATAGTTAAATAAGCACAAGTACTGTATGTTCAGTCAATAGCTATTAATTTAAATAAAAATAAAATATATTGCCAACATTATTTCTTAATCACCCCAAGTATTGGGTCTTTCTGCATTAATGTTCTGTAAAAAACAAATTTCATGTCCAAACATATATGACAACATATACACTGATATCAATATATACAGATATGTCAGTCAGGATATAGTTTAAAGTGTTTCATTTATTTATTGTTACAGTTTGTGCCATCTAAAGGCCTTTTTTCATGCAATTAATTTAAACTTGAATATATTTATTAAGAAATGTTTTTGTTATGAGTACTTTAACAAAGACCCATGAATATATTACACTGTAAAAGTGATTTTTTTCAGAAGGAGATTTTTCTGACCTTGATCACCACAAATAAAAGGATCAACCAGTCACATTGTGTTGAACACTAACAACAGAGGCTCCGTAGTCTAACCAAAGAAAGCAAACTTCATTACGCTGACAACCTTTACAAAGACAGCACATTCTGCCTTTCTTACCTTTCACATTAAAAGCCCTAGACATATTCAATGTTTACTGGAGAAAACTCACATTTATGCATTTAGCTAAAAGGAAACACAATGAAATAGCTTCAGTCTCTGGGTCAATGGTCTCCCTGTAGAATCTGCTGTGCACTGCTGCCATTGTCATGTTGTGCAAAGGCAACAAGTGTTGCTTTTCACCCATTAACTCTCTAAGGCACATATTCTGGTTCATGTGGGGCTTTCTTGTTGAGCATATTGTCTTTTAATACTTAAACTAGAATTCCAGAAATGTGTAACTCCTACATAAAGGGGTTTTAAAAAGTCTTGTCATGTCAATTTTATATAAATAGCCTCTAAATTGAAGTTCAAATGTCGTTCAGTCTTCAAACTACTGTTTTTTTGTGGGGGATTTGAGTTTCAGTCCTCTATTAGCATTATTTCCACTTTATTTTACAGAGTTTTATTTATGTAGTATGTGTCAGACCCCACTGTGTGAGTACCTTTGAAAGCCTCTCCGTCCTCTCACCTCCTCGTCTTCCTCCACAGGGCAAAGAAGACTTTGAACGACAGCAGAAGGAGCTGTTGGACAAAGAGAACATTATTAAGCAGAGTCAGGTCCAGCTGGGACAGGAACAGGTGAGCCTTGTTGCTGGATTCTTTATTATCAATCATACATATGATTTATATATCATCAGATACACACAGCTGTCAACCTTTAGGGTCTCATGGGTGCAGAGACTTTATGAGACAAACAGGGATTCAAACATTCCGACCCTTTTTTAAAGCCACATGGCCCCTCATAGCTTTACACATTGAAAAGATCTAAACTGACTTTGATGGTAGCTTATTAGTGATAATAATTCAATATTAAAGATGGATATTTAAGATTTATAACCAAGTTTTCAGCCCTTAAAGTCACAACTATTCTAAATGTCCTATTTTTTGACTGCTACTTACGATTACTTTCAATACTGATGAATCTGCAGTATATTTTCTTGAGAAATGACTGTATAAATGATTAAACAGTAGTTAAAAATGCCCTTCAAAACCCCCAAAAGCTCAAAGTGGGGTCTTTAAATTGCTTGTTTAAAATGACCGTACAAAAACAATTTGATTTACCCTCATATATGATAAAAACAAGCATCATTTGAAAAAGCTGAAACCAGCAAAAATGTGATATTCTGTTCGAAAAATGACAAAAATGATGAATATCCATAATGCGAGTTAGATCTGGCAATAATCTGAATCGTGTCGCTCTCCACAGATCAATCAGTTCAAGAAGCTGGAGCAGGACGTGATCAAACCGGTGGAGAACGACGTCACACAGTGGATCTCAGCCTCCCCCTCGGACTCCTCCTCCGTCCTCTCCCCGTCCACCCACGTGTGCTCTCGGGACCGCCAGCTGCTCGGCTTCTACTCGGAGCAGTGCGAGCAGCACTTTGTGACGCTCCTCAGTGCCGTGGACGCCTTCTTTGGCTGCGTCAGCGCCGGGCAGCCCCCTCGCATCTTTGTGGCTCACAGCAAGTTCGTCATCCTCAGCGCCCACAAACTGGTCTTCATCGGAGACACGCTGTCCAGGCAGGCCACGGCGCCTGAGGTGGCCAACAGGGTCATGAATTCCAGTAACGTGTTGTGTGACTTGTTAAAGACGGTGGTGGCTGCGACGAAAACTGCCGCCCTGAACTACCCCAACACCGCCGCCATCCAGGAGATGGTGGACAGAGTCACTGATCTCTCACATCACTCTCAGCAGTTCAAAGAACAGCTGCTGCAACTGGCAAATTTGTGATTTCTAACCAGTAAAAAGACTCCACATGTATATTAATCTAGCATAAATATATATATTTACAGTATATATATACATATATATATATATTGCTCTTCATCTTTAAGTTTTGGATGTTGTAAATAAGCTCCGTTCTGTAAATATTTGCTCTATTTTTGTGTAGATTGTTTTATATTATGGTATGAATATATATGTAGATGCAGTATTGGTGTCTCTGTAGGTTTACTGTATGTAGACATTTTTCATAACATTCCCGTCGCATATAATGAAGCACCTTATGAGATGTCCTGTGTTTTTGTTTTTTTTCCGCCTGTAGAGTGTCGTTGATGTGTCTTACTGCTGGGTGTGACAGTAAATCTCCTTGTAAATCACGTTAATGTCGATATATATGTGTGTGCGTGTGTGTGTGTGGAGCGTTCCACAAAGTAAAGGATTGTTCTTAACCATATGACTGTCCGGTAATTTCTCTGACATAACAGATTTGCTATAGTTAAAGAGAAGTTCCCAAGAGAGCAGAATACTTATGGTAAAGTCAGAGGAAGGGTTATATTTGTCAAATAGTTCTACTTTAATGCATGAAATTAAAATCTAGATTGATGTTAAGGGGTTTAAATATGATGGCATATTATAATTTAAGCAAAATTGAGATTTGAAGGGCAATATTGATATTTTTGGACAAGAAAATACCAATTATGATTTTAAAAAATGTTTTCAATGCTCAGGGAACTATTTTATACAACAGGCCAATTACAGGAAAAATAAGGTTTAAATGTAAGGCTCCTTTTATAGAGTTGTGGATTTTAAGGGGGAGATAGCAGCTCATCAGTAGATGCCACATAGAAGTGGTGTACATCATTGAAAAGCTGGGGATCTAAGGATTAATTTGAGCAGCTCAGCACAGTTGTTCTAGTCATAAATCCTTAAATCCTGAATATTAATTGGTTAATTAAAATTATTAATATGGGTTCAGAATATTAATGGATGGCTTTCATTTCCATGTCCATGTGTAATTATGTCTCTAGTTGATGTAGCAATTTTTGGGTTGATACCAATTGGTGCAAAATTTTGCCATTTTTAAAATATCAACAATGGATAAAAATGGTCAAAAATCCTCCAAGACCTTGAGGAACACCACAGAAAAATCCATGCTGTGATTTGGTTTCAAAAACTTGGTGATTTCTGTATTTTTGGCGAATGGATGGTGAGCACATCTGCTCTGTCAACTGCTTAGAAACCTCCTTATTGTCAATATACATTCATGTAAAAAATATTAGACCATTGTTTTCTTCACTTTCTTGTTAATTTTAACGCCTGGTACAACGAAAGGTACATTTGTTTGGATAAATATAATGATACCAACAAATGTAGCTCAGAGAGAGTTTAATTTAAGAGCTGATATCTAGCCATTTTCCATGGTTTTCTTGATAATAACCAAAATCATTATCATTAGCTATTTTTGTTGTGAAAATGAACAAGAAATTAGAGAAAACAAGGGTGGTCTAATAATATTTCCAAGACTGTATGTTGGAAAGCTGAACATTCTCTAAATGCTCTGGGTCTCTAGTTTATCGTTATAAAGTTTCATGAGAATGTGATTATCTTAGAGGTCACAATAGGTAATTTTATACAGTGAGGTCAAGTTTCAAGAAATCTGGCAGGTTCCCAATGATTCTTTATATTTTCTAGTTTCATATGATAATAATATATTGTCTTAAGCCTTACAATTGAGTCTGCTACAGCCTCTCAAAGTAAATAAAAGGGCTGAGAAGTCCATTAGCCCGTCAGCAGATCACTATAAAATATTGCAAAAAAAGTGCTGAAAAAATTCAATCTTTTGGGGTTTTATTCAAAAGGTTTGAGGCTGAACTGTTTCACGACATTAGGAAAAGAGATGTAGCAAAAAGCTTCAAAATGACACATTAGTATTTTTTTATTTGAGTATTAAAAAATGGGTTCTGGCAAAAAAAATAAAAAAGTAAAGTTAACTGGACCTTGGGTAGCTCTTTAAGTTTGAGTGATGGCACCATTTCAGTGGTAAGAAATATAATTTACATGAAGAGTTGATTCATCCAAAGCATGACTCAGCCGTTAATAAAACTTCAAATAAAATATCATTGCAGGTTTTAGGGTTTTTTTTATGCAACTGTGGTAGCCAAACGTCTTGTCAAACTCAATCACATCCTCGTGGAGCCCTGCGGGATATTTCTGATCTCAAGTCATGTCTGATCAGAGTTAGTCGTACCCTCTACTTTTAAGAAAGGGGGGGGACGTTAAGGACGGGGCTGAGAGCAGGACAGGGCTGCTGGATGAAGTTCCTGTGCCAAATAATTCTTCACTTTGCTCGCAGAACATTAGATATGACACATGGAGAATAATGAGGGGCAAAGAAAGGACACTACATATGTTCTCTGGACCGTGAGAAACATGTTTTTCAGAGTGACCCGATCAGCTGCAGCACATTTTCTCTGGTTCAAAGTGTAGTGAATTGCTAAAATATACAGAAATGCCTCTTGGGAACATAAACTTGGAGGCTTGGGTGTGTACAAATACATTAACTGGCTGTAGGATACAACTAAAAACAACCTTTGTGTTCTTCTGCCCCCTTTTTCATTAAAACCTGTCAGAAATCAGGTCTCTCCCTGTGGAGAAGAAGCTGCTTTACAGATAGATTGATGTCTGAAGAAGAGATGACCACAGTGAGATCAGAAAATCTCATTAAAAATCTTTGGAGCTCGCACAGGCTGGCACTTACAAGCAATCAAACTGTTTTTTATTATTCACTGCATCCCACTCTGAACTCTCCGGGGAGATGAGAAAGAAAGGAATTTGCAATGACTTTCAAAAAGAGTTCCAGTTTAACACAAACTGCAGACCGACACGATAAATCAGGAGATGTCAGGTCCATTTTACGAGTCTGTTTTAAGACGTATTCTCTGCTAATCTTCCCTGCAAAGAGAGCAGGCACTACAGAAGCAGTGAAGTCGGGGGAAACAGACTTTAAAGTAAAAGATGGTTTGCTTTTATGCCTTTTTAGGCTGATTGCTTTATCTGTTAATTGATTTCCATGGAGCCTAACAAAAGTAATGCTGCAATAGAAATGTGGAAACTAACAGATGAGACATTGGTGAGTTGTATTTTATCGTTGAGAGTTCAAATACAACACCTATGGATCCCCTAAAATCATTAAAATGCTGCTTTACCTGACTTTTTATCATGCTTAATGATAATAAATACCTTTTCTAAATATTCTAGTTCACTCTACGTGGACAGCAACTAAATTTTTCATCATATACCATATTACAAATTACATGTGAGCAAAGAAATGTATATGAAACAGATTCTTATAATCAATTCAAGATTTACTTTTGTAGGCCCGAGACATTTTTCTGCTCCATCAACTTTGCAAGTCGTGTACCAAACTTTACACAGCCTTTTCTGGTTATTGATCTGACATGCACATGAATTTTCCCAGTCAGACAGGAACTCCATGCTACATAAATGCAGAGTTATTGACAACCATGCTAACAGCCTAGAAATAGTGGCGTTTTGAAAGAATGCCAACATAATTGATATTTCTGCTGTTGATTATACATAAGAACTATGGAAAAATCAATGAATAGTTCAATTTAGTTATATATATTGTTAAGGTTAGCTGTATTTCACTATAGTGCACTGTAATTAAATGTTATGCTACCTTACATTTGTAGGCAAATATTCTACTTTTTATTGAACTACATTTGACACCTTCTGATTGTAAAAACAACACTTAAATCAACCAAATAGATGAATATATATTTGCTTAAGATACCAAGTAGTTGAAAGTGTAATTAAATTAGCTCCACCTTTACCTGTTGCTACATTAAAGTGATGTAAAGCCAACATTAATGCATCAACAAGTATAATCCAGTAAAAGTATATATTTTATATTTTGACATGGGCCATTCTGCACAATGAGTACATTTACTGTTAAGTGCACTGCATTTAGTATGTTTCTATGCTAATAGTTGTTTTGTTTCTTACTTTTGTTTGAGCTAAGATTTAGATTTTTTTCAGTAGGCTGCTACTTTTTACTTGCTTCATGAAGTAAAATGCCCTGAATACTTCTCCCACCACTTCATCTTAGGACATATTGTGGCTCTTAACAAGTGAGAAAAATAGCTTTTGGCAGATTAATGCTTGAGACCTGGGGAGAGATTGGTGAATCAATGAGTTATTTTAGTCCTGGCAGCTCTAATAGATCCACTCCAGCCAGAGCACACAGTCCTGGGCTTCTGTGTGTGTTTTGTCACCAGGGGCAGCGCGCCAAACATCTCATAAACTGCCGTCTCTGGTTTACCACAATTGCACAACTACGCAAGGTGCTGCAGAGACAGAGAGCTGAAGCTGCATTTTGCTGAATCCCCTGGAGCAGTTGTCTCCACGCTCCCCGATGAGATACCGTCTAGTCGGGCTGAGAAACAGCTAACAGGTGTTGGGACTGCTGAGATGGAAATTTAGCAGTGATATACAAGAGCAGCAGCAATCAAAAAGTCAGCTGCTCACCTGTCTGTTGAGTGAACAAACAGTGAAAAGGTCATCGGAGAGGTAACGTATGTAATACCTGCAGCCAACAACAGGAGGAGGGAGCTCAGCTTGCTGTATATAGAGAGAGTTAGAGGAGCACTGGAGAGTCGATGTCATTTCCTTGGTTTACCACAATCATTTCCTGTAAAGTATTTGCAGGCTCTGAAATTACAGCTTCATAGCTCAGCAGGGCCTCCTTCTCTGAGAGAGAGCTGCCACAGCTGCAGGCAGAAACACACTCTGAGGTAGAGGTGGCATCATTAGTATGAATAAAACTACCAGTGAAGGTTTGCCTCAAAGTCAATTTACTGTAAGGGTGGTTTCTTAATTTTCTGCATGTGTTTCCAGCCGATGATGGATGCATGATGATCGAGTGGATTCTCAACATTTGAGTCATACCGCAGTGAGATGTATCAATTACTGCACTTTAAATAATCAAGATGCATTTCTTCTTTTACATGTAATTACCAGCGGTAGAGGAAGTACGGGTGCCCCGATCTGACGTCCAGCCAATGCTGATTATAATAGATCTGGTATCTGTGACAGTGGTGAACGATCTATTCAATTCAATTCTATGCTTATATGCTAAATGACTGTCCTCCCCCAAAATACGAGCCTATGTGTCTTCTGTATAGCAGCTAACCCATATTTACGTTAGTAGTTAGCAACGCCCTCTAGAGGCCGTAGTAATGAGTGTGAAGGCAACAGGGGAAGCGAGGAAACATGAGTGTATAAAAAGAACTACATACAATGTTAGGGGGAGCATGCTGACCTTTTATAAGAGCAATGCTCAGTGGTGCATGAAGCCAACTTCCGTGTATAAAATTACCCGGATCTTTTGCTTCTATGGGCCCAAGGAGCAATTGCACTAGAGACTTTTGCCAGCTGAGCTGACAACTTCTCGTTGATTGCTTCTGTAACTTGAACAGGAATAAAATTATTTAATCGTGCGCCTCTTCTAGACCAAAAATGTATCTAAATTTGATAGTTAAAGGTGTCATTTCAAGGTGGTTGTGACACCAAAAAATGTATCCACCAGTTTATAAACATCTTGTTTAGAGGAAAAATTATTTTTGGGCCCCATGGCATTATACAATGCTATAATTCCACTGTTTGGCCACTACAAAAAACAGGCTTGAAAGACTGATGCTGGTCCTGTATTTTTTTTTTTACTAATGAACAAAATTTATTAAAGTACCAAAATTAAAAGAACTCAGGAAGCTTGGCCTTTGAGGGTGCAGCTAACTGGAGCTTACTATTTTATATACTGCAGGGTCTTGAATAATACTACTTCAATAAGTAACTACTGTTGACAGATGAGTTTAATGAAGTAAAAGGTAAAATATCTCCCTTGAAATTGTACTGAAATTGAGTACAAATTAGCAGAAAATGCAAACGGTACATCAAAATTGTACTTAAGTTACTTGAGTAAATATATTTAGCTACTTTCAAAAACTGTTATTAGCGCTTTTTTTTTTGTTCTTAAGATGCAAATATAAAGTTATAGGTGCAGATATATGATAAATTTGTTTTTGCAGTCGTGAGTGAAATTATCATTTCAGTTTCAAAAGAGCTGATTGACACAGAATAGCCAAAAAAAACAAAAAACACAAACCCTGGTGAAATTCAATACATTTGAACTTTATAAGTGTCTGTATAGATAATGTAGCTCAATTTAATTCTTTAGGGCTCACTGTGCTGCGTGTTTACAATCACAATCATTGCATCCTCGCGTTGCATTAAATAGGAGCACTTTAGTAATACGATAATGACCCTCGGGGCTGGAATAGATTAAGCCTTGTCAAAGACTAAAACAGTCTTTTAAAGCTACATAGACTCAAATTACATTATATATACAGTAGATTAATTCACTGCATTGACTTCTGGGGCAGTAATTTATGGCAGCAATCAGCTGCAGAGCCGAAAGGACACAGAGACACGTTTGCACATGTGTTTCTGTGTTAGTATTTTTAGTGTTTTATTTTTGTATATTTTAGCATCTGTTTCTGTCTATGAACTCCACTGAAAAAGGAAACAGCTGCACTGTTTGCTGCAGATTATTAAATAAACTTCATGAACCCTTCACTGGGCAAATAAACTATTGATGACCATTAGTTTTGAAATATATTAATGTAATAAATGTATTGGGGGGGGGGGGGGGGGCTTGTTGTTCCTCCTGTCATTAAAAAAAGGTAAACATTTTTTTCAGTTAAGTTAAAACCCGTTTTCAAAAGAGATCTTATTCTTTATCCACGTTGATTCACAGTCACATCTACTGAACAGACTGTAGATCAAAGTGATTTAATTTATAGCTCAGTTGTTGAGTATTTCATTTTAAACAGTGATTGTGCAGATGATTAGGCTGCTGTTTTCTATCAGTGCTATACTGCCCCCTTGTGCCCAAACTGTAGGATGTCAAAAAAAAAAAGTTATTTTGAGCTCGACAAGCCGAGTGCCAACAAGCCAATTTTATATTTGAGAAGTGCAGACATCTTTATGGCTGATACCTCCAACACAATGCAACACACACCAAAACAATCTAGATTGAATGATATAACAACAGGTAAGAAAAATTATGTATTGTTTTGTTATTGCAGTAAACAGTACTCATATTCATATTTTAGGTTGCAGACATATGTTAAAATAATTGAATGTCTTTATCCTACTTATAAATCTCATTATAATGACTAGGAAAATAGGATTTATTTTTGCAAAATAATTACATCTTAAAAAAACGAAATATGACATTTTTAAAAATATATTTCTTTCAAGTATTCAGACCCACTCTGTACTATGCGATAAAGCTTCAAGTATGACTGTACTGTATTTAAGTAAGGTTTTATGGTACGTGTACTATACTATATTACGTATTATATTACGTAACAACATTTCCATTTATGTAACTTTACACTCCTACTCCACACCATAAATGTAGGGGCAAATATTGTATGTAATCCACTACAGTTATCTGACAGCTTTAGTTACTTTTCAGGTCACGATTTAACACGTAACAAATGATCAGTTTAAAATTATGAGGACTGTTTATAGAAATTAAACCACATAACAGCATATTAAGCAGCCTAGTCTAAATTATCCCTGCCTTGACAAGCTAAAATGCTGTTAACATCAATGCATCAATAACAATATATTCAGAATATTCTGCATATGGACTGATTTTACTTTAGATCGTTTATGTACATTTTGATGCTGATACTTTTGTACTATCACTGAAGTAACTTTTGAATGCAGGACTTTTAGTTGCAATGGAGTAATTTCAGTGTGGTATTGGTACTTTTACTGAAATGTACTTCTCCCACCACTGCCTACAACTGAACAAATTAACAAAATGATTAAACAAAGTTGTGTTTTGTAACATGTTTATGTTGGAACAGTTTTTAGCCGATTGAAAAGACCGAATATCACCCAGTTTTCAACTAGAAATCAATGTTTAAATCCCGGTTGGTGCTCACTGAGGAGGCTTATTTGATCTTAAGGAATGATTCACCTGTTATGAAACTATCATGGCAATCTCAAGACAGCTGCTGTTAATCACAAAGATATAATTTCATGTCTGAGGCAGTGCTTTTCGACATTAATTTAGCCAATGTGGGTGACTATCAACGACACAGATGAGTTGTTAGTTAAGGCTAATTACAAGTTAGCACACCTGCTACATTAGCATTACATGAACATTAACCGTTATTGATGCCAACGGTTACTAAAGCAACACTTACCCTTCAAGTGAAGACAAGTAGCTCTTGCCAGTAGACTCCAAAGCTGAATATTATTCACAAATCCAGATTTCGTCCATTTATATCGCTCCAGGCTTTTGTAGACATTTAAAAACTCTCCAAAGTAAGATGAGAGAAAGTTAATACTTTCGTTAATAGAAGTCTGTAACTTTGTCCGTTTCCGGTTGTTTCTAGACCCGTTAAAATCACCCGGGCGACTTTATAACGGTCACTATTGTTTAAACAAACCGGGTATAAATTATATCGTTCAATGTTGTTTGATTTAACGTGCGCAGTGAACTCTGAGGGCTTGAAATTAACGCCGGTGACGTTAATTTTACTCACTTCCTGCCAATATGGCGGCGCAAATTATACGAGGTACGTCACGCCCAGATATTAATTTTGGCTTCATAAAACCAGAGAATCTTTGTCCCCAGTTTGAGAGATTTTTTAGCATCCTTTGATATTTGGTTTTTCTCTTGCTGAGGCTTTTCTACCCCAATGCTCAGTTTAGCAGGTCAGACAGTTCTAGGAAAGGGCCCTGGTTATTTCAAACTTATTTAATTTAAAAATATATGAATGTAATTTAGTATAGGGCCTATATATAAACTTGCATAAAATGATACTTGTGGTGATTAAGAAATTGTGTTAGCTATTTATATTATTTTAATTTCCTCTTTATCTACATGGTCAGCAATTGGTTGATACTAAACAAACAGTACTTATGTTTATTTTGCTATTCATTTTATTTTTATGTATGCATTGTCAGTGATCATTTCTGGAATTGGCTGACAGTGCAATACATTGTACGTATGATGTATATTAATGTTAAATATTCTGTATTAAAGTTATGTGTTTAAGAAAGCTGCCTTCTAATTGCCTTTGCATTGTTGTATTGGTGCAAAATTATTTTAATTAAAATATTTTTGGTTTAAAGGATTTGTGAAGATGTAACACCAGATTATGTTGAAAATCAAGCATTTTTCAAGGAGTGTATTTTAATACAGGGATATTCCTTACCTTGGAGTTGGTAAAAATTAAACATTTTCCAAACTTTTAAGACTATGTACAAACTCTTTTACTATTATTATTGCTGACCTTCTAAGTTGTTCTTCTGACTTCACATACATTTTCCCAGTCAGGAACTAATTTCTCTGATTACTCACACCATCACATGAATGCAGATCAAATGCCCTACAGCACAATGTTAATGAAAAGTGAAAAATTATTTGTGTATCTGCCTTGTGATTCTGATTCGCTCAAAACATTTAAATGGGTTCTTGTTCCTGGCCCCACGCTACACACTAAGTTTCATGAAAATGGGGCCAGTAGTTTCCCCGTAATCCTGCTGACAAACAGACAAACAAAACTTGGCAGAGAGGTAGCAAACAAACAGGTCATCATATTTATGGCATTATTTATTTGAAGCTTCTGTTCCTCTGAAGAAGAAAATAAATCACTGCTGATAAAAAGGTGTAACAGTTACATGAGTTTTACCTGGAGAACATTACATAAATATTGATTAGGTCAGCTTTGATTTGCCCTGTAATGGAAACCAAGCGATTGTTGGCTGTACAAAAAGGAGGCCATGTGACAAACAGTGGATGTCATCTAGACAGGCACTGATGCAGACAGAGGCACAGGGAACGGGAGAGCAGGAAGCCTTGTTTCATTGCTCTTAAAGATAAGCTAATAATGTGTATAACTGCTTCCAAACACCAACATTTCTTTAAACGTTCTCCTGACTCTTCAAGTATAAATCTATAAAAAAAAGTTGAAGGAGAAGTTGCAAGAAAAAAGGTCACATTTTTTTTTTAACAAAACTGGAATGAAGGTATCTTCATCTTGGAGGCTTTGGGCATTATGTACTCATTCCATCTCATGGATGGTCGTCCGTAATACGAGTATACTGTGCAAGAAACAACAAAAACAACAGTACAAACATTCCTTTCATTGCACTTTGTTAAAGAAAATAAAATGGTCAGTTCACTGTTTCAGTTTATCTTCAGTTGATCCTGTTGAAATGATGCAGACAGGCTCCTATCTAACATTTCTCTGCCTACTTAGATCAAAGCAGGACGTACTTCTGTTAAAAACACAAGATTAAAACACGTACATGAAGAGAACAAACATCTCTTTGTGTGACGGAGCATCTTCGTGCTCCACATGGGTGGCAGGAAGCAGCATGGCCACTCAGGAAAGCCGGCCGTCACTATTGCAGGATAACAGGAGGACCAGACTCACTGCTCAGCACATAATTAAACACATGAACAGGTGACATAAAGAAATGGACAGTAATGGCTTTTCCCTTTGAACCCAGGAGATCTGCCTGGTCAGTTTAAAGTGTCTTGGTGAAAAGGAGGGCTGACTACTGTGTGTCCACGAGGTCGTTGTGTAGTGTAGCGCAGAGGCAGGGTTGGTGGGAAATACCTCTGATGATCACACATGACGTTTGTAGAGGTCTGGCGAGCCATCACGGCGAGAGAGTGGGTCATGAGGGATGCACAGCGGCTGTCAGGATGATCTAAGAAGTGCTTTCTGGAGAGGCCACTCTTTGGCGTGCAGTCCTGGGCCGACTTCGGGTCGGGGCGTTCACTGCACGTTCGCTCTTGGTTTCGGACGGCTGCGTTTCGGCCTGCGGGGTGCTGGCGTCTCCGACAAGTTCACGTAGGAACTTGAACTTGGACAGGAAGAGCTGCCAGACTACATACCAACCTGAAGGGTGAGGAGGAAAAAGGGAAGTATTTAAAAGCATAATAAAGGCACTTTTAAATCCACAGGTGCCCCTCTGGTAGAAGCATTACGTCTGAGTCACAGAGGTAATCCTGTTTTTCTGCAAATAAATTCAAAACAATCATTGACAACCCTAGAAGGTTATTGAACAGCTCTTTACACTGCTTTAAATGTATTTCAAGAATCTTAAAAATAACCTTTTAACCACCTGGATGAAAAATTATTCTGGCAGCAGGTCAATTAAGACTTTCAACCCAAAGTGTCTCCAAAAAAGCAAGAAATGACACATTCTTTCTTAAGAGTAATTTTATAGTTATTGCTCCTTTCATGTTATTAAATAATTGAAACACATTTTCCATCACTGCAGAGTTCTTGAGGATGAAAACAATGGAGTTGATCAACGATGTTGTGGTATTTATCTTTCAGGAGCTGCTTAGCTCTGAATCTTAGACTAGTAATGGTTTAACATTATAGGCACAAACTGGAGGTAGGTGAACCCCAGCATCTCATATTTTCCAACTCCCCCTGCTCCACCCACACCTGGTAATCTGGACCAGGTGTGTCCAGTTAAAAGCTCAGCAGGTGCAGTCAGAGATGGAAAACACGCAGTGCTGGAGGCGGTAGAGCAGCAGCCATGATCATAATATTCTGGTTTCAGACTCCTCCTCTGCATGATAAAAATAGAAACTTCTGACTGTAATCGAAACTTGCCGGTCAAAGACATTCAATACACTCTGACCTGCTATACAAGGCAGTTTCAAAGAAATGGCTTTTAGCAGTTAAGGCTAAAAACTGATGCACAATTCCTACATAAGTTCAGCCAATTTATCAGCTATTTTGCCCTCTTATTAGCTCGCAATTTTGTATTTAGTCTAATAAAATAAAGGCTCGTTATTCCACAATAGCAAACATTAAATCAGCTACATAATTGCTTAGGGAGTTAGCTTGTTATGTAAGTAACTTATCAAGGTTAATGTTTTCAAACTCACCAAACAGCATGAAGAGCAGCGCGCAGACAAGTGTGGCCACAATGACCAGCAGTGTGAGCCCGACACTTTGCCACATCTTAGCTGGACAGTGGATATCAACAACAGCATAAGTAGGTGGTGGCTGCGCTGTATTTTCTGCCTCACGCCGCACACAAAACACGTAGCTGGCTAGCTCGGTTAGCCGCCTGGCAGCTGAGTTAGAAAGCTAGCGAGAAAAACAAACAGCAGCACATCGCACACCAGCTTGTTGCTAGCGTCTGGGCTGACTAGCTGGTTAGCTAGCTGGTTGCAACAGTTTCTTTAGCGACAGAGCTTAGCTTCATGAGCTAACGTTAGCCGGTCGCAGCAGGGTAAGGTCCTTCTTCTGTGAGCTACATAACTGCAGTCTGTATTTGACTGTTATCGGATGAGACGGACAGAGCAGTAGCTACACTAACTGGGTTAAGACAACAAAATCAGCGTCACGAAACTGACTCAAACTGCGCCTGCGCATGGCCCATTTGAATTGTGGGTAGTGTAGTTTATTAGAAATGTCCACATTCGATGTACTTTTAACATATTCTGAGACATCCTGCATCATCCTTATGAAGTACATTTACTCACGTACCTGTACTTTAATTGGGTATTTCCATTTTCTGTACTTTATATATAAATATATTACTTTTTACTCCACTACATTAGTCGAAAGTCTTAGTTGCTTTTCAGGTCGAGATTTATCATAAAAAACATGATCAATTTAAAGGGATTAGACCAGGGGTCTCAAACTCAAATTACCCGGGGGCCACTGGAGGCAGTATCAAAATGACCAAAAAAAGACACAAAATTACTATAGTAAGATAATAATAAGACACAAAATGACAGAAAAAAACTAAATGACCAAAAAAAGGACACAAAATTACTAAAAAAAAAAAAAAAAAAAGACACAAAATTACATTACATAACATTTCCACTTCTTCCGGTAATAACAACACAGCAGATAATAAACGGTCCGGTACCAGCTGCATTTCTTTTTTTTAAGGTTGTCATAGAAACAAGTGAAACAAAGCTCCAGCTTGCGCAATAAAGGGGCCTTCCACACACAAAACGGTAAAGTAAAACTCACATTAAACTTTCATATCAAGGTGAGGGCCGCAAAATATCGTCATGAGGGCCGCAATTGATATCAATACAAATATTATTTTTTTAATTAAAAAGGGGAATATATTTCACTTGGTTTGGCAGTGAAATGTTTTACAATTTACCTTTCTTACTGTTAGATCATCCACAGTACATGACAGCACTGTTGCATTTATTCATAAATCCAGCAGGAGGAGTCATTATCAAACATCTGAAATCTGGTTTATTATTTTCAAGTGACATACCACTTGTGTGGGAGCTGTTTTGTTGGTGCAGCTGATGCTTTCATGAGACTTTGCTGCACATATTAGCAACTACATTATTTGCAATGTTTTGACGTTAGACCTGAAGTACAAATACCTCAAAATTGTACTTAAGTACACACTGTATAATAAAAAAAAGTAATTGTATAACATTAAACAGTAAAATATCCTAATTAAAAAAAATATCAAATCAATCAAATCAAAATCAAAATTACTTTATTCATCCCCGAGGGGAAATTCAGTTAGTCTGGTAGAATCTCTGTTAGAATGAGACAGCCTGATGGCTATAGGAGCGAAGGATCTTTTGTATCTCTCCGTCCTGCAACGGAGAGAGAGGAGCCGTCCACTGCTGTTTTTTTTGGTCCATAAAGGTTTTGAGTAGCAGATGATCCGGGTATTTAAGGATGGACTCGAACATGTTGACAGGTCATCTCTCCACCACCTCCTCCAGTGTGTCCAACCTGGCTCCAACCACAGAACCAGCTCTTTTGACCAGTCTGTCCAAACACCTTGCATCTCTGTGTCTGATGCTGCCTCCCCAGCAGACTGCAGCATAAAACAACACACTACCACCACAGACTGATAAAACATCTGCAACATCTTACTACAGAGGTCAAGAGATCTGAGCTTCAAGAAGAAAAAGAGAGGATCTGTGTTTAGGGACCAGTCCAAGTTATTATCAAGGTATACACCTAGACACTTATAACTTGGCACCACCTCCATGTCCACCCCACAGGTATTCACTGGCTAAAGAGGGGGCTTGAGCCTGTGGAAATCTATGATCATTTCCTTAATCTTTGAGGTGTTCAGTAGGAGATAGTTCTTGTGACTTCAGTCACTGAAGGCTTTTATCAGATCCCTATTCAGATTCCTGTCCATTCCTGTCACTCGCCACAATAGCAGTGTCGTCCGAGTACTTCTGGATGTGGCAGGACTCAGAGATGTATTTGAAGTCCCCTGTGTACAATGTGAACAGGAATGGAGCCAGAACAGTGCCTTGTGGAGCCCCTGTGCTGCTCATTAGTGTCCCAGAAACACAGTTCCCCAACCTGACATATACTGTGGTCTTCCTGTCAGGTAATCTGTGATCCAGGAGATGATGGAAAGATCCACTCCCATCTCTGTGAGCTTGTTTTTAAGTATGTTGGGTTGGATGGTGTTGAATGTGCTTGAAAAATCAAAGAACATGATTCTCACACAAGCACCAGTTTCCTCCAGATGAGCAAGGGCAAGGTGAAGCATGTAGAGGACAGCATCGTTCACTCCCATGTGTTGTTTGTATGCAAACTGCAGGGGATCGGGTTTGTCTTTGACTTCAGCTCTCAGTAGGTGCAGAATCAGCCGCTCCAAGGTCTTCATGATGTGAGAAGTGAGGGCTACTTGTCTGTAGTCATTAAGTTCAGCTAGACATTTTATTTTTGCTACCGGTGCAACACAGGAAATCTTCCACAGTGCCAACCAAAACAATACATTTACAGACATTTTTAACATGGTTTTTCAAGGTCATCTGAAACTTAAAATCACAGTGTTTGTATTTAGATTTTTTAAATGAATAAATGTTATTTAAAAAAACTGTAGAAGTACAAGCCATGCGATATTTGAAGTGGTACTGCACATTTAAATGTGTGGGGTTTTTTTTTAGCTATAACTTTACTGTCATAAAACACTGCTGGTGTTAATACTGACATTTTTTTTTACCAAGCGAGTAAAAATCTTTAAAACTTTAAACAAAATAAAATATTTAAATGATTGTACTCATTAACAGTAGAAACGTTTATTCAAATTGTAATAATTTCTAAGCTTTACCATTACTGTGAAATATCCTTAACTAAAAACATTAAATGGAGTCACTACATTTCAATAGTAGAGCAGAATTTGAGCTGTAGATATGAAATCTGCTGCTGTCTAATTTATAATGTGTTTTACAACACTGCTGAAACCAAAAATATTAAATTATTTGTATCAGTAAAATCAAAACAAACATCGTCATTCAGGTCCGTGTCACCTGTCACTCACTCTGCTTTCTCACCTGAACTCCTGGAACCGCACGTCATGCCATGACATGCAGTTTCAGTGGAGTGTATCCTTTCACAGCAACCTAAGTATTTGCATATTATAGCGTCAAGGCGCAGCAAGAGCATGACTCATTCTGCAAGATGCCATTTTAAACATGCATAAATGGAACAGTATGTCCAGCCAAAGTAGTCCAGCCCTGCAGCTGCAGTCTCACCTCAACTAAACTATTACTCTCAGGTTTTTAATTGTTTGCTTTAAAGTTCAAAGTAGTTATAATAAATATTAAAATAATGATGAAAACAATGAGCGAATCATTATAGTGAGTTTCAGCTCAGTGTCTGGCCATCTGGCCCACATTTTTACTGTCTGCTTCACTCTCACTGCTCTCATTAAGTGATTTTTTGGTTGCAGAAGGCAGAAAAAACCCTAAAAACAGACTGTACACCACCTGCAACTCATGTTTCTTATGTAAACTCTACGGGGGCAGAGCCACAGAGACCTGTACTGAAAGTGTGATTTATTATTTAATTATTCTCAGAGCTAGATCACACAACTGATCAACTGTTTCTGCTCTGACATGAAAGAATAATTATAAGTTGCCCAACTGAATCAAATTCCTGAAGACTTTTCTCCATTTTCTCTCCTAGGTGGCCAAAGTTGTCCTATTATAAACCTCTTTTTTTGTTGTTGTTTGTGCAACACATTACACTGTCATCTTCTGACCAAAGTGAGTTTATGCAGCTTTTTTTATTTGCTCTAAACCAGCTGACGGAAACGTCCCTATCATCTTTGCATTTAACTTTAAATTCGCGAGTTTAAGAGATGAACATTTCCCTCTGGAGATGGTGGAGTCCAAAAACGGAGCTAGAAGAGAGTGGATATTGGATTTATATTAATCAGGGAACACAAACACGGCTCAAAATAAGTGATAATGTTGCTTTGTAACTGCTGTATGAGGAAATAAACAACTGTCTGTTAACATGTTTATCATATCAACTTAAAAAGGTCATGATATGTTAATGTGTTGGCAACTTTTTGCTGCCCCCAAACAAACAATGAGTTATTGCGAGAACAGAGGGGGCTCATCTGGTTTCAGAAAGGTGCTAAAGATTGTATCTGATGCTCCAAAAAAAGGTTTAGCTGGAACCTCAACCAGGTTAAACCAAAATATGTGGTTTCCTGTGTTTCATTTCTGTGGAAGAAGAGCATTTTCACACTAGAGATAGACAAGATAGATGCAGTGGTGTAAAAAGTGGAGTCCCTCCATTAGACCACATGCAATACACAAGTTAAAAGTGCATGTTTATGTGGCTTCTTTTACCATATTATTATTAACAATATATTTCTCTCCTGAGTAAGTTCTTGTTGCTTCAGTGGCCAAAATTACACACTGATGAGCAAACTTTTATTTTTAATCTCACATTATCTACATTGTGCTGAAATTAGAACATTTCCTTGTTCCACATCCTCGCTTGTGTGTGTGTGTGTGTGTGTGTGTGTGTGTGTGTGTGTGCCTGTAATGTGCATACAAGTGTGTTTGCTTGTATTTAGTCAATATCAGATTGCAGCGTAAGCAGGGAAAGTACAGTTAGAGCACGTTGGAAAACTGTTTCCGTGACTGACTCATGTATGTCACTGTACTTTTTTCCAGCATTTCCTCCTTTGTTGTGTTTGTTGAGTGCTCTATAACTAAACGTGCTCGATGAGAATCAATATATAAAGCTAACACTTCATTATATTAACAACCTGCCTTTTGCAAACACATTGTCTTAATTGTGGATGAGTTCATGGAAGATTTATTTTTATGCCACCTGAGCCTGATAAAGCTGATCGGTGTCTGATCCTCCTGCAAACATTTGACCTTAACTGCAACAACGTGTGCTATTTTGGTTTCTGGTAACGTTCTAAAAAAGCCATTTTGTGGTTTTGTGTTGGAGAAACAAGTTTTGACAGTGCAGCATTCCACTTGGTTTTACCTGCACCGCTGACGACCTTTTGACTTTTTGTTTGAGCTGCAGAGGAGAGATGTTTTACATAACATACATCAGTGCTTTGCAAGGACAACAAACCTGTTTTGCATAAAGGCTCCTTCACTCAACATTTACTCAATGTGCTTACATGCAAATGTGACGTATTTACACTTGACTTTGTTCTAATGAAGTCCTCTTTTGAAACATATGAAAAATTCACAAGCAGACCAAACCATAAAACTGTCCTCATCTTATGTGCTAGCTGAAAAGCATTTTTAACTTAACTTATTACTATGTAAAACCTTTACCTGACAATGAAGTTACACACAACAACGCAATAGATAGGATAAAACCAACTGCATTAGGCTACATAATCCAGGCTGGGCTCAGGAATGGTTCATACAGTAATTATTCCTACAAAAAGTAATAAACTCGAATGTATTTCTCTTGCACAAAGTATAAACCTGTAAATTGTGACAGTAAAAAAAGTTAAAGGTTAAAAAGTTAGGATGCTATGTAAAACTGAGTGAATATATCTGAACAAAAACAAGAAGCTTCCCAGAATGAGCATTAGATCATTTTGAATGTTGGTCACAAAGTATTTGCAAATCCTTGCATTCTGCTTTTATTAGGTTTATCCACAGCGTCCCAACTTTGTTGGAATTGAGGTTGCACGTCTGCCAGTCAGATGGTAGAAACAGTGGTGGAAGGAGTATTCAGATCCCTTACTTAAGTTAAAAGTACTAATACCACTCTGTAAAATTACTCCACTACAAGTAAACGTCCTGCATTCAAACCTTACTGAAGTACAAAAGTATCAGCATCAACGTTTTCATTTTGTAAAGGTATAGGCTCTTTTTTTAAAAACAAATTTCTAGAGAACAGAACACAAGAACATACATTTGCCATCATGTACAGTAACAGAGTTAGATTAAAAAAAAAAAAAAAAAAAAAATGCCATCCATCTAGTTTCAACAGGTAAATTGACTTCCAATTGACTGCCCGCCCTCCACCCTCACAACACAGACAGAAGCCCCTCCCGATATTGCTCTGCATACACACACATCACCCATTAATGTAGTCACAGCCACACCAACATCCTACAAAGTAAGCAGTGACACATCAAGCAAGCATGAAACAATAAAATATGGTAGTATGTAAGTGCCACACTGCAAAAGAAGACACTTGTGGATTTATCACAGGTGGGCGTGACCATTGTAAGGAAGACAGTCCCCTCATGATGAGCTGAGACAATTCATCAGGTAGATAGTTAAGGAGAGGAGCCCACATTTCATTAAAGGACCTCTCATTATCCTTCACAACTGCACTAAGTCTTTCATGGGGGAGGGCTTGGAATATTTCCCTTTACCATAAGGTGACAGTAGGTGGTTTGTCATTGATCCAATTAATTAAATTACATTTTCTGGCCAGTAGTAGCAATTTGTCGCATAGTTTGAACTTCAAACGGGTTAAAGTCACCTCCTTAGATGTGAGGCCGAGGATGAAAAGGCCAGAGTCCCTCCCCACCTTTGCTTGGAAAATGCCACTCATTTCCTGCGAGATTGTACCCCAAAATCTTTTTATCAATTTACATTGCCAGAGGTAGTGGTAATATGTTCCAACCCCTCTATGACACTTAATACACATAGTTGAAACCTGACGGTCCATCTTGTTAAGTATGTATGGGGTAAGGTGTAGACGGTGTAGTATTTTATTCTGTGTCACTCTCAATCTATTACATGTGAAAGTGGATTTAAATACTTCAATTCCCTCCTGCCAGTCATCCTCAATATACTCTGTGTCAAGATCTTTCTCATGCTTCTGTGTAATGTTTGTTATATCATCTGTACTAAGGGAGTATAGCTGTGCATAGAAGGAAGAGATAAAACGGGTGAAACCTTTTCGGGAAATAAGGAACCTCTCAGCATCACTGTACATGACTGTATCAAGAGGGGGTAAGGTCTTGGATCCAATAAAGTGCCTGACCTGGAGGAATCCATAATGGTGTTCTTTAGGGATACTGAATTTGGACTGCAGCTATTGGAAAGACATTAATATCCTATTGTCATATAAGTCTCCAATCACACGTGCCCCATTGCCATGCCATATGTCAAAGATATTGGGATGGAGGCCTGGGGGGAAATCCTGGTTCCTCATAAGAGGGGTCAGGAATTAAGTACACCTCCCTCTGCCTAGATATTTACAGATTTCCTGCCACACTCTAATCGTGTTGTATGTAGTTGAATTATTCTTGGTATCCCTGTGTATCTTTTTCTTATCACACATGACAAACCTCCATAGCGAGACTGGCAAAGAGGACCATGAATCTAGATAGGGCTTGGAGTCAAGATGAGCATGTAACCATTCCCATAGAAAGCGAGCGTGGCATGCCTAGTTCTAAAGAATTATATTTGGTAGGCCCAGGCCTCCTCTGTCTGAAGGTAACTGAAATGTTTTCATTTTTTGTCTGGGCCTCTTGCCGTGCCATATGAATCTAGAGAATGCCCTCTCTATGGTAGGGCTCATTTTAACTACTTAATATACTGTTATGAGGTTTAATTTTTTTTTTTTTTTAAAACAGAGCTGCAACGATGAGTCGAATAATGGCTTTGCTGTGTTTAATATCTTTGTAAATAAAATTAAAAAGTGAGTTTTTGGACTGCACGTCAACCACGCAATTTGAAGAGGTGTACCTGGGCTTCTGGCATTTTAAACACTTTTAAACATGACTTAAATTAATTAAATTGGAAGTGATCGTCAGTTGCAACACTTGACATGAAACAAGCAGCTGGCGTGAAGTGTAATTGACAGTGGTGGGTGTGAGAAACGGTATTTACTTGTGCAGACAAGACTCGACTTTAAGCTCACACACACAAACACAAAATGTTGAATCATTAATCACCATGACATGTTATTCCAAATGTTTATTTGAAATACCTTACAGTGACGTTTGTTGACAAGAGTTGCTCAACATAAAAGCAAAAACAATCCACGTATCTCTCAATCAATCATCGCTGAATCTGCCCTGAAGTAAATACTATAAATGTTACTATAAATTAAACCTGTTTCTGTCACACTGTCCCCGAAAGCTCTCATGCTCTAGTGGGTCAATTTTGACATAAAAGCAAATGCTAAAAACACTTTAAATAAACAAAACTTGCATTATAACCCCATTTTTAAGTTTGAAATCCCAATTTCTGTGAGATTATTTATTATTTATGGTACGTATTGCCTTTATTGTGCAACATAACAACAACATCATATTTTCATCATGACTGTTTTACTGAACGGTTGATTCGAGAAAATTTTAACCAAAACCACTGCAATAACTGGCTGTGAAATTGTAAATGTACAGGGTGACAATATGACACAAAAAGACATTAAAGGCACATTAAAAGTAGCTTTTATGGCAGCAACATTTGCATTGGAATGCATTGGAGTGTACCCAAAAAATCTTTTACCTTAACAAAAACAGGGAAAATCACATTTAGTGGCATTAAAAGCCACTTTTTTCCTTTTACATTTATAAATAAAGATACAATTTGTATCAACTGCATACTGCCTCGGATTTTATCCGGTTCACTGAGGCAGCTTACAAGGTAACGAGGCGTTTTCGGCAAAACCGTTTGTTCCGAAAACTCCTGAAAACGTATTTCACATATAGTTTACAGCAAGGTGGATACCACAATACATAAATACACAAACTCATGTTTATCTCTTTCCACTGAAAGTCGTGGGTTAGGACTTTATCTCTGCATCCTGTTCTGACCCTGCAGCTTCAGGATCTCAGCAACCAGGACCTGTGGATCCATCACCAGAGGGAACATGTTCATGGCCGTGTCCACCAAGTTGGCGTTGAAGATCGCGAGGAGATTCTTCCGGACCACCTCTCTCTCCTTCCTGCTCTGACTCGGGGCCTGAGGAGGCTTCCAGTGCGAGCGTTCCCCCGACAGGCTGTGGAGCGCCGGAGGATGAGCCCCGCATGGGTCGGACCAGTACTGCTGCTGCTGGTGCCCATAGACTCTGGTGTGCTGGAAATCAGCCGGATGGCTGCACACATGCAGGCTGCCTGGGTAGGCGTCGTAGCCGGGGTACGGATGCTGGTACGGGACGCTGTAGTGCTGGTTGTGGTGCTGGAAAGCTGGCGTGGTTTCCTGAGAGGACGGGCCGTGTGAGGAGCAGCAGCTGCACGGATCGCAGTACTGCGGTCTCAAGCTGTGGCTGGGCGGAGCGCTCCCGTACGTCGCCCCGTACTGGTGATCGCACACGCTCCACGGAGCCTCGATCGGCTGACTGTCTATGGAGCCCAAACCGGAGTCCAGCTGCTCCTGAGAGCTGCTGTGCCGCACCGAGCCGTGGTCAGAAGACGAGTGCTTGTCCTTTCTAGCGGTGGCTCTCTTGCTGGGGCGGTGGCTCACCATCACCTGTTCGTGTTTGTGGTCTTTCTTTGAGGAGCCACTCTCGTGTCCCAGAGTCAGTTTCTTGGCCATGTCCTCCAGTGAGAGGCTCTGTCCGGGCACGGGGCTGGAGCGAGCCGAGGACGGTTTCTGAGCAGACGAGTGCTTGACGATCGCCCGCAGATCGTCTGCGAGGGAGCAGTTGGACTGTTTGGGTCTCTCAGGATGGTGGAATTTACATTTGATCCCGTAAGTGCATTTTTTCCCTGGAAGATGAAGTAGGAAACAATATTTAACCAGTGCTGATCATTTTAAAACAAAGCTCTGATGAACACACAGTTTTGAGCAGGTACATTTACTCAAGTACTGTACTTGTTTTGTGGTACTTGTACTTTACTTGAGTATTTCCATTTCATGTAACTTTATACTTCTACTCCACTACATTTCGAGGCAAATATTGTACTTTTTACTCCACTACGTTTAGCTGCCAGTTTTAGTTACTTTTCAGGTCGAGATTAAACATGAAAAACATGATCAATTTAAAGTGATTAGACATTTTTAAATAAAAATGTTTTAAAATAATTTCATAACACTATAATGCTGCTTCTATAAAAGCATCAATTATAAAAATCCAATAATATATTTAGAACATACAGTCAGGGAAAAAAAGATTAGACCATTGTTTCTTCAATATCTTGTCCATTTGAATGCCTGGTACAACTAAAGGTACATTTGTTTGGACAAATATAATGATAACAACAAAAAGAGTTTAATTTAAGAGCTGATATCTAGCCATTTAACATGGTTTACTTGATAATAACCAAAATCATTATAAAGAAAAAATGGCTAGATATCAGCTCTTTAATTAAACTCTTGTGAGCTATTTTTGTTGTTATCATTATATTTGTCCAAACAAATGTACCTTTAGTTGTACCAGGCATTCAAATGGACAAGATATTGAAGAAAACAAGGGTGATCTAATAATTTTTTCCATGACTGTATAAAACAATCTGAGTGGGTCCATTCTGCATAATGAGCACTTTTACTTTCGATACTTCAAGTACATTTTGATGCTGGTACTTTTTTACTTTTTTTGAATGCAGGACTTTTACTTGTAGTGGAGCAATTCCACAGTGTGGTATTCGTACTTTTAGTTAAGTAAGGGATCTGAATACCTTTTTCCACCACTGAAATCTACAGTTATGTCTTTTAGTTTTCTCACCATAAGGGCATATCTGTTTTTTGGGAATCTTTGGAAACTTCCGCAGGAAGTTCTCCAGGGTCGGTCCGTGGCGGCCCAGAGGATCATCAGGAGGCATAAACCTGAAGTTAAAATTCAAACATTAGTCGAAAAGCATTCCAGGATGAAAGCAGCGAGGAAGTTTTCTGTATCTAGATGACAGAACTCACTTGTTATTGACGAAGGAGTACATGAGCAGCCTCTCCTCGATGAAGCGCTTCCACTCCGGCTTCTCCGCCTGAAGGTCGCGGTACATGTCGTTGGACACGATGATGCCGTCGGACTCGTAGCCGTGCCTGACGATGAAGCGGTCGTCGTTACAGACAACACGTTTGCCTGAGACACGTTTGGACGGCGTGAACACCAGGATGTGCCTCCTCTCCAGGTCTCCCAGAATGTGCTGATCTGGAAACATAAAGTCATAGTTAAACCTGAAATAACTGATTTTATGTCCACTTGTGAGGCAGCATCCTTATAACGCTCTGAGCCCCAAGCGTCTATTTACATTTTACTCACTGCAATATACAGTCATTTGTTTGGACAAATATAATGATAACAACAAAAATAGCTCATAAGAGTTTAATTTATGAGCTGATATCTAGCCATTTTCCATTGTTTTCTTGATAATAACCAAAATCATTATCAAGAAAACCATGGAAAATGGCTAGGTCACTAATTTACAACCAACGCATTCATTTTCAGACACATAAAGACTGTGTTTGTGTGTGATCACGTAAACGGTGTGTGATTTACACATCTGTCGCTGATAATAAAAACATTGATTAACGCCACTTTAAGTAAATCATTCCACGTCATACACTATCTCCAGTGTTGCATTTTAATTTAGGTTCTTTCCCAGCAGAGAGATCTGACCTGGTTAAATATTAACACAAGAGCTCTAAAACTACTTCCTGCAAGAAAACAATTTATCAGCAAGAGCAATCTGTTCTTAAAGCAAACAAGAAGCGTGCCGTCAGTAAGGTCTAGGTTAACCAGAAGCTGACGGTTGAAATGATATGTTTTTGGAAAAACCCTGCGTCTTTATCTTTTGAGTTTGAGCTACATAGATTACAGATAAACCTCATTTACCAGCATTCTGGAAAAAAAAGCTTCATTGGGTATTTCCCAGCTGACTCTGTTGCATCTGTGCAAAGATCATCTCCTGCTCTTTTACTGGAGCAGTTTATAACTTTCAACTAACAAATATTTGCATTATTGCTTATTCTTATTGGTTTCTACATTACCCTTTAAATTTATAAAATATCAGTAACTTTAGTGCACTCAGGCTTATTTTATTTCTATAAAATATGAAATTATTGTGTAAAATGGCCTTTAAACACAAATTGTCTGATAAAACTAGACATTTACATGTGCCACACAGCCTAAAACACAAATATATTCAGTTAACTGCAATATAAAATAGTTATTAAAAAAACAGCAAAATCTCAAATTTGAGAGGATTTTTGTCATTCTTGCTTGAAAAGTGACACTTTTAGGAGATACTACCTGCTTTTCTAACTACAAAAAGAGCACCAGACCTCAGAACAACCCTGCCTTTAAGTTAACAATGAGGGCCGTGTTGTGTCAGGCCAAGAAGGAAGTAGAAAACATTAACAACAAGTGGGAATTCACGTTGTGTTACCTGTGATGGGGACATCAGGCCGGGGCTGCTCCTTCCTCCACATGGGAACAAACACGGTGATTTCTGTGTGACCTCGGTCCTTGAAGAATTTCACAGCCAGCTCGATTCCCAGACAGGAGAAGACTTCCTTGTTCCCGTGGCTGAATGAATAGATAAGTAGAAACCAGATATGAAAAAAGAGGAAATCTTCTCATGTTAACAACTAAAGGAGTGTCTTTTATAATGCTCACTACGCTTATCAATAAATCTTGTCACAGTTTTTGTTGTGTTGATCTAAAGGATCTTGTTAGAGCTTATTGGTCTCAGACTGGTTCAGCTTGATGATTTACTTGTGGATGTTTTACCTGCTGAAAGCTGCACAGAACAACTGAAGGGTTCCTTTGTAAAATCAGATAAAAGTCATTCTTAAAATGAATGAACCAACACAGGTTTCACTGATTTTCCCCAGCGTGCACACACAAAAAACATGATTTAGGAAAATGCATTAAACCTATCTGTTTTTGCAAATGAGCCCTTTAACTATATCCATTACTGGTTAACTTTTTCGGCCTGTATTACATGTCAAGAAACTGTGAGGAAAATGTCTATTCCAAGCTCTCAAACCCCCAACATCAAATTGCAGAAAATATTCACATTTGCAGAAAATATTCATATTTAAAATGGTTGAAAATGAGAATTTCTGTAATCTTTTCTTTAAAAAAAAAAAAGATTAATTTACCATCAACAGTTCAAATACCAACTGATCAGTTCAAACCAGTGAATTTATCATAATGCTAAAATCTTAACAAGCTGATGCTGAAAAGAAGAAACTGAAGAAAAGCAACATTTTGCATCCCACTGCTGAAATAAACTAAATGCATTTTAAATCACCTTCTTTTATTTTTGCTATTTTATATTTCATGTTTGCTCTTTTTCCTTACTTTTTCTGCAACTCCAGCACAATTTCCCACATGATAAATTCTCAAAATTCTCAATTTTCATTCTTTTCTATCTCATATATGTGAACCAAGAGGCCCAGCTTATTACGACCCATAGTGATGCTTCTTGTAAAGGGCGAGAGCAGGAAATGAGGCAACACAGTATAAAGACTGACAAAGGCCATTTAGGGTGGGCAGAGGATTGGTAGCAGGATCGAACAAAACCCAAACATTGACTCTGTAAAAAGCAAAAATTAATTTTTTTGTTACTCTGTAAATTAACTTCCATATGTCGCCTTCTGTGTCGCCTTTTACGCCACCTACAAAGCTGCATCGGGTACATACAAAGTCGTTTTTAAAACCCAAACACTGATCTTTCTTCTGACTTTCTTAGTCATTTTGTTGCCCAAACATAACCAAGTAGTTCTTTTTCAAAACATTGAGGACATGTTTAGGACAGTGAACGGTTCACAACATTGAATAGATAAAGAACTCCTTAAAAAGAAGTAGTTTGACACTTGATACCACTCTCATGTCTGCTCCTCTAAGCTCAATAATTACTTGCGGTTAAGCCACAGTGGATCACTTTCTTGGCTGTGAACAAAGACTTCCCAGAAAACCATGTTGCCAGAAAACATGCAGAAATTCCCCAGAAGAGAAACAGGTAAACAAGTGGCTTTTGTAGAGTGGCCTTCCTCTGTCAGACTCCTTTTTGAGGCTTAAATAGGTCACAATGTACAGTACTTCACAATAAAAGCGCAACATTTTTTTAAAAATCTGGAGAAAAAAAAAAAGTTCAAACCCCTAAGGGGAGTTTTTGAACATGTCAAAGTTAAAGCGAAGACAAGCGATAGACGTAGTAATGCTAATACGAGAGTCGGGGTGTGAAATGCTGTCGGGCCTGTTCCTGTTGACATAAAGGTTTTTTTCTCTATAAGTATTGCTGGTCTTTAAGGAAACAAAAAGGCACTCATATACACTCTGATTTGCATATTCGCAGTCTGTCGACATCATGCCTGAACGGGCGTGCCCAAACGGGAAACAAAGGGGTGTGTATTCTCTGAGACAGCAAGAAATACAGTGTGTAACCAGTGTGTGTGTGTGTGCGTGTTTTGGTATGAGAAGGTGAATGAGGGAAAGGTTGTGTCTAGCCCGAGGCAGAGTTTCCTAAATTACTGGAGATGTATTAGTGGTGGTGAAAAGTGAAATAAATAACAACAGTTCCTGCTTGTCTTTTGAACTCTAAGACACAGAGGAAAATCAGATTTTTTAAAGAGAGGGAGAGAAGCAACAGTGTGGACATGGCTGCCCTTAACTGCCAACCACGTAAAAAAGATAAATGATGGCTGAAGCTGTAATTAAGTTCTCAAAATGGGTGTATTGACAGTTATTGATGTTGAGCAGTCCCTCAGGTGGTGCGCTATGCAAATTCAGAGTCAGCAGCGAGCACGTACGGTGTCACAGCTTGTCACAAAATTTGTCATCTGTCAAGTCAAGTGCTTATTTTAATTTTTTGTTATCAGCTGTTCTCATGGCAACATGAGGTTTACATTAGTTGGCCAATTTACAGGTCTTTATCTGTATTTGATGGAAGACAGAAACCCCTTTCAGACTTTTCGTTTTAAGCCGTGATTTTTACTCCTCTGTGATATTTCGCCTTCAGTGTGAACGCCCCAGAGGCACTATGGGGGGACCTAGTGAAACTGGGTCTGTACTGCCTTTGAAGATAGTAACAGAGTTGTTAAATTGGCGAAACTGGATCAATGTGACGGAAGACGGAAAATACATGACGTACGTTATTTGTGCAACTTTGGTAATAACAAAGGAATCGGAATGTATTATCAGAAACACGCCTCTCGCTTGAGTCTGACAGTAATCATGTCATGTTCAGCAAAAAAACAATTTTCAGGGTCTGTAGAATCTCTACAGCGAGAAACAGCACGACGTGCAGTTCTGCCACCATTACTGTTTTGATATCACTCGCTGCTGCTGTCGCTTATGGTGCACGTACTGCTGCTGCTCTGTTACACGCCAATACCGTCACCTCCCACTTCTTTCAAGTAGTGTAAATGGGGGAGAGAGAGGTGAAGACTTGCAGGAAAGGGCTCAGAGCTGGAACTTGAACTGCTGCAGCCCCAAGGACTAAGCCTTAATGGTATGCATTCTACGCCCCACATTTGTGGTTTTGAGTGACAGCTGTTGGGTGGATCGCAATGAAATTTAGTACAGACATTCACGCCCTCTCAGGATGAACTTTAATAACCTTGGTATCACCTGATATCAATGGTCAAAGTTTACGTTGGTTTATGACCAAATACTCCCATCACCACCGGCAAATTATTGAACGGGCCGACCAGCGGGCGAAGGCCCGTTGGCCAAAAGTCTTGGGAGTGCACGTGCAAAAAAAATAATTCGAAAGCCCCTTTTTGTCTACAGGAACTTTTCACAGAAGACGTTCTGTGGAACACATTGTGTTTCAACCTCAGATTCCAGGGTCCCAAACAAGTTCTGGGGCCATTTGACCCCAAAAGGCCCTGGTAGTTATTTCTGAAAGCACAGGAGCTTTCAGGGTGGGGTTTGCAGGGACCATCGATACTCTAGTGTTGATTTAGGACCACTCCAGGACAAGGGGAGAACATTTCTTTTTGTTTGATCGGATTAAAAGTACAGAATCATTTTAAAAAGCGAGCTATAAAAGTGAGCTGAGAGCACAGCTAATGTTAGAAAAGAAAAGACAGCAGCATCAGTAAATGTTGTTGCAGTGAGACAAAACTTAAGGTTTCTCTTTTTGTAACATGTTTGATGGATAATACAGGCTTACATGTTTGATGGCTTACGTTAGCATTTAGTTTAAAGCTAAACTTTAGCTGTAAACGTTAATCAGTTGTACTCAGTGGTGGAAGAAGTATTCAGATGCCTGTAAAAGTACTAATAACATATTGTGAAATTACTCCAATAGAAAGATAGGGCTCATTTGAACTATTTTATTGTTTATTTTATTATATGGTTTAGTTTTTTAAAAAGTATAATTACTTTAAATTGATCATGTTTTTCATGATAAATCTTGAAAAGTAACTAAAGCTGATGGCTAAATGTAAGGGAGTAAAAGTACAATATTTGCCTCTAAAATGTCATGAAGTAGAAGTATAAAGCTACATAAAATGGAAATACCCAAGTAAAGTACAAGTACCTCAAAATTGTACTTAAGCACAGTACTTGAGTAAATGTACTAATTTACACTCCGCCACTGGTTGCACTTAATTATTATTGGCAGTAGTTGTTGTTATAATAGGAGATATTGCAAATAAACATGTTGTAAATATTCTAACAGATTTAATGTCTAACTTAAGCTTCAGTTAAACATCTATCTAAGTTTCTAACTTCTTAATCATATAAAACCTCCCACTGCACTAGATTACATTACATTACATGTCATTTAGCAGACGCTTTTGTCCAAAGCGACTTACAATAAGTGCATTCAACCTGAGGGTACTAGACTTAGACCACAGGAATCAAGTAAGTACATAACTTTAAATGTCAACTGTAATCGCTACAGGAGTGCTATATGTTAAAGAAGAAAAGAAGAGAAGAAGAGAAAAGAAGAAGAGCATTTTTCTTCATGCACCATTTAAAATCACAATAAAGTCTATCAGATCGATGTGAGTCAGTGTTTGGAAGCTCCCTTTGTTGCCTCTCAGCCACACAGCCGCTCAGAGTTGATCTCCACAAACACAAACCGAATGAATCATCGGGTGAATTGAGGTGAAAGTTAATGTCAATGAAACCGTCTCATGTTTTTTTCACGGATGATGTCATTATCAGCGCTTTTAATGGGACTTTGCTCTCAGTGTGAGCCAAAAAAAATTAAAGAGTTGATTTATGAAGCTACTGTGGGACCGATTATGTTAATAACTATGACTTTAAAAACACAATAAGAACACAAACTTAAGAGCTTTTTCTTAATCAAACAAAGTGACGAAAGGGCTTTATTCATCTCTACCTGTCCTCAAACAGCCTGTGTGGAGACAAGTTAGAGCAGGTCTATAAAACCTATATTCTGATAATATTCTGAAAAATACCACAGATTATCTTTTAAAATATGTTATAAACTACAATTTCCTAAAGCCTGAGCTCTGAGCTGAGATTAGAGATATTGAGTTTACAATTATACAAGGGCTGCAACTAATCATTATTTTCATTGTTGGTAACATTTATGTGCAATTGTTTAATTAATTGACTCTACGTTCCAACTCTAAATTATAGTTGCAGTGGTATGAAAAGTATTGGTTATCACACCCTGTAAATTTACTTATCAACAGTATTGAAAAAATATTTTATTTATTTTCCAAAGGGGAGACTTAACTTTTATAAAAAAAATGGTTTCAAACAACAACAACAACAACAACAACAACAAAAACCTTTCCTTCCATTCCTTCAAGGGTGATTGTAATGGATAATTAGGGCTTCCACGTACAATTATTTTCCTCATTAATTAATCTGCAGATTATTTTCTAGATTAATTGATGAACCACTTGGTTTATAAAATGTCACGTCTTAAATGTCTTGTTTTCTCATCTAAAACCTAAATATATTCAGTTTAATGTGATGTAAAACAGAGGAAAGCATATATTCAGAAGCTGAAAACAGCATTTTCTGACATTTTTGCATGTATAGTTACTTAAACAAACAATTGATTATCAAAATAATTAGCAAATATTTTTCTGCTGACTAACTTTTATTATTAATTTATTATTCCCTGTCCCATTCCCTGTCCCACGGTCTTTGAGTGTTTAGAAAAGCTCTATATTAATGCAATGTATTATTATTATTATAATTATTATCATTTGTTTAGTTCAACAACTGTTTAGTTGCAGCTCTCCCACTACAACTACTACTACTATTAATAATAATGTAACGTGTTACTGTGAAACTGTGATATTTTCTGAAACAGTTATCATGTTGCAGCCATACTGTGAATTTGTCCCACTGGAGAATAATAATTAGTGGATTTTAGTCTTTTTTCTCTCACCTCATGGCCACGTTGCTCCCGTCTATGACAACAGGCCTCAGAGCGTCTTCATCCTCTCTGCTGTGAGCTGACACAGTCACAGGCAGCTGCATGGTGGGGCCCACAGCAGGGGGCTCCCCTCTGGGCACCAGCACCGACACCCTAGTCACCGGCACCTGCACTGGCCCCGGGTTGGCCCCCATCTTCACCAGCTTCCCCAGGAGTTTATCTGTGTCCATATTGCCAAACTTGTGCAGAACGGCCTGAACCTGAGCGGTGGAGTACCCCAGCTTCAGGAAGAAGTTCAGTGGGGCCTCCAGGTGCTGGGGGCCGGAGGAGGGGTCGGGTTCACCGGGAAACATTCGCTCACAGGAGGGACGGGAGGATTCTGGGGCCGAGAGGAGAGAAGGGAAGCTCCATGCAGAAGTGTCAGAGTCAGAGAAGTTCAGACGGGTGGTGTCAGGGATTTTACTCCACGGGTGTCCTGATGTTAAGAGAGCAACTTCAGTGTTCATTTCTTCACCTGCAACTCACTAACACCTGTGTGGAAAAGCACATAAGGTACTGAGGAAAGTGAAATAAGTACCTGAAAACTGTTTCCATTTCATGCTACTTTATACTTCTAAAAAATATACAATTAGCTCCACCTTTACACACTACAACATTAAAGTCATGCACACATTAATGCACCAGTAATTATAAACCAATAAAATATATATTATTCTGAAATGGGTAATTCTGCAGAACAAGCACTTTTACTTTTGCGAATTTTGCATACAGGACTTGTACTTGTAAGAGAGTATTTACTGTAGTATGGTTACTTTTACTAAAAATATCTGAATACTTCTTTCACCACTTGTCAGCAGTCTATAATACTAAAAATGTATCTGCCAGAACTTAATCAATTTCATATTTTAAAAATTTCTTTACCAAATATTCTCTGATTTCGGCCTCATAAATGTGAGAATGTGCTGCTTTCTTGACTTATATGAGAGTAATCTGAGTATCTCCGGGTTTTTTTAAAAAGTTGGTCAGATAAAACAAATCCCTCGGAATATGCCAAACTTTAACGGGCCTTTAAAAAAAAGATTTTCTAAACAAAGATTGAGAGAATTTAAACCTTTTCTATTTGTTTTTTTTTTAATACATAGTACAACTTTATTTTCATTTTTCTATATTAAACACTTTATTTTGTCTTACAGCTCATTGTTAATTACTTCTATGGCTGCACCTAAAGATGATTTTCATTATTGATTTGCATACTATTTTTAGATTAATTGAATCATTGTTGTCTATAAATTTTCAGAAAACGATTAAAAAATATCTACCAGTTTCCCACTTTTTGCCTATTTAGCACTCGAAATTCCAGGAAAATCAATACACTAAAAATGTTTAAACTTAAAAAAAAAAAAAAGAAGAAGCAGTAAAACCTCTTATTGAAAGGCTGAAACCAGAAAATATTGATTAATAGATCTGTAAGTAGGCTATGCTTCTTATCATCCCATCTGAGTTTGTGATATAAAGGGAGAACGGAGAGAGGAAATAAACACACATTTAGTCATGCTCTAACTATCTAAATAAACTAACTAACTGTGAAACTTAACTTGAGCTTTAGTGGTTGTAAACATAAGGCAACAGCTAAACTAGTTCAAATTTAACCTAAAAAAGAGTCGCAACTTGTTTCCGCCTCAACTTCAAACTTCAGAGACGAGAGATAAGCTTACCTTGAAGACCTCAGACGAGCTTGTTCACATAGTCTTTCCTGCTGATGTGTCCATGTCAAGAGTTTTATCGCTGATGATGAAACGCGGCGACGGGACGCTTCTTTTCTAAACTGCGAGCCGGTAACAAGGAAGTTGGGTTTTTCCTTGTGTTGCGCAGCAGCGACAAGGTGGAGGTCTGATGAGTCACATGTGCTGCTGGTGCACCAGTAAAAACACGACCTGACTCCCTCTCTGTTCACTGCTATCGATTACAGGCGCAGAACATAGATACAAAGTAAAAGAAGTCATAGAAAAAGTAACTTTACTTCTACTTGTTTGCCCTTAATAAAAGATAACAGACCACAGTGTAGGAATAGGCTTCTCTGTTGCTAGTAAAAGTACTTGAGTTAAAGTATTAGCATCAAAATGAAAAAGTAATGTAAAGTTAAAAAAAAAATGACAGGCTTCACTACTGCATCAATGAAATGAAGTATTAAGATCCTTTACTTAGGTAAAAGTACTAATACCACACTGTGAAATTACTCCACTACAAGTAAAAGTCTTGCATTCACAATTTACTGAAGTAAAAGTACAAAAGTATCAGCTTCAAAATGTACTTTAAGTATCAAAAATGACTATTATACAGATTGTTTAATATAATCTAAATATATTATTAGACTTCAGTATTTCTACATTAAATTAAGCAAATCTCTATTATAGGTGTATTATATGTGAGTATTTTCTTCCATTGACAGTTATTATTGAAGCCAACTGATACAGGTGGAGCTCATTTTAATGTCTTAATATACTGCCGGGTAGCTTAATGCATCACGTTTTTTGTTTTGTTTTTTAACTAAAGACATCTTCACAAATCTTGATGATTTACAGCTTTCAACTAGGGGAAAAGGCCACGTTTTTTAATAATTACAGGCTTCATGCTGCTGCATACTTCCTGTCAAGAACATATGAGAAGTATGTGACACTTGCTCGCTTTAGGTGAGAAAATAAAAGTTTGCAATCTGAGATTGAACTGAATACTTTAAATAAAAAAGATGAAAAGGGGGAGAGGGAAGACACATTTCTGAGATTTAAGTAATGATTATGGTAAATTAAGTTTCTATTTATATATTACTGTATGCCAATAAGGCTTATTTAAGTTCAAATTCAATAAAAATAAAACACTGAAAACTGAAGTCAGCAACTCCTGACTTTTTGTATGACCTTTTCCTCCAAATTCTGTCTCTTAAGTTTGTCCAAAAATCTAACATTTTTCTGACTAAATTGAGGTATAAAGTCACAAAAATATCATAGAATAAAATCAACAACTCGCAACTCTGCACCTCTTCACTACCACTTTAACCAAATAATATTAAAATGTATATATTGTCAGTTATTGTTAATTTAATGCTGAGAAAAATACCAAGCACCATTAAACTTCTCTTTAAAGAAAAAGCAAATAATAAAATATCTTGCTAATTTAAATCTTTATTCTTTTAACTATCAGCTTGATTGATAAATGTGTGATGTGATTTGATGCACTGTTTTGATGATTGTTTTCATATTTCTAGTGTCTTTCATGTCAGTTGACAAATATATATCTTTGAAAACACATTTTCCCAAAATATTCACTATTGTTTCTAACAATGAGTGTGAATGTTACACAAGGATAATAAATTACATAACAAAATAAAACTCTTACATTTTATTTAAGTTTGCAGGACAAAAGAGCTTCAACAGTTTACCTTTCCAGAATTTTAGAAGATAATTTACTTTCGTGATACATTTCTTACTTGATTTACGGTCTAAGACAATTGCGGCTTCTCCACTGTGGTAACATCTTGTGCCGTATTTTAGGAGGGATTGTAGGAAGCACAACGGGATGTGGCTCAAGTGGTTCTGTAGTGTTTGGTGGATTTGTCATCGTTGGTCGGGGTTCTGCTGCAGTCTGCCTAGATGTTGACTCTGAAGCTTGCACAGTTGTTGGTGATTCTGGTGAAGGCGCTGGTCCAGATGTTGACTCTGAAGCTTGCACAGTTGTTGGTGATTCTGGTGAAGGCGCTGGTCCAGATGTTGACTCTGAAGCTTGCACAGTTGTTGTTGATTCTGGTGAAGGCTGTGGTCCAGATGTTGACTCTGAAGCTTGCACAGTTGTTGTGGATTCTGGTGAAGGCTGTGGTCCAGATGTTGACTCTGAAGCATGCACAGTTGTTGGGGATTCTGGTGACGGCTGTGGTCCAGATGTTGACTCTGAAGCATGCACAGTTGTTGGGGATTCTGGTGAAGGCGCTGGTCCAGATGTTGACTCTGAAGCTTGCACAGTTGTTGGTGATTCTGGTGAAGGCGCTGGTCCAGATGTTGACTCTGAAGCTTGCACAGTTGTTGTTGATTCTGGTGAAGGCGCTGGTCCAGATGTTGACTCTGAAGCTTGCACAGTTGTTGTTGATTCTGGTGAAGGCGCTGGTCCAGATGTTGACTCTGAAGCTTGCACAGCTGTTGGTGATTCTGGTGAAGGCGCTGGTCCAGATGTTGACTCTGAAGCTTGCACAGTTGTTGTTGATTCTGGTGAAGGCTGTGGTCCAGATGTTGACTCTGAAGCTTGCACAGTTGTTGGGGATTCTGGTGAAGGCTGTGGTCCAGATGTTGACTCTGAAGCTTGCACAGTTGTTGATTCTGGTGAAGGCTGTGGTCCAGATGTTGACTCTGAAGCTTGCACAGTTGTTGTGGATTCTGGTGAAGGCGCTGGTTCAGATGTTGACTCTGAAGCTTGCACAGTTCTTGGTGATTCTGGTGAAGGCGCTGGTCCAGATGTTGACTCTGAAGCTTGCACAGTTGTTGGGGATTCTGGTGAAGGCTGTGGTCCAGATGTTGACTCTGAAGCTTGCACAGTTGTTGATTCTGGTGAAGGCTGTGGTCCAGATGTTGACTCTGAAGCTTGCACAGTTGTTGTGGATTCTGGTGAAGGCTGTGGTCCAGATGTTGACTCTGAAGCATGCACAGTTGTTGGGGATTCTGGTGAAGGCTGTGGTCCAGATGTTGACTCTGAAGCTTGCACAGTTGTTGGTGATTCTGGTGGTGGCGCTGGTCCAGATGTTGACTCTGAAGCTTGCACAGTTGTTGGGGATTCTGGTGAAGGCTGTGGTCCAGATGTTGACTCTGAAGCTTGCACAGTTGTTGATTCTGGTGAAGGCTGTGGTCCAGATGTTGACTCTGAAGCTTGTGCAGTTGTTGGTGATTCTGGTGAAGGTGCTGATTCAGATGTTGATTCTGAAGCATGCACAGTTGTTGGGGATTCTGATGAAGGCTGTGGTCCAGATGTTGACTCTGAAGCATGCACAGTTGTTGGGGATTCTGGTGAAGGCGCTGGTCCAGATGTTGACTCTGAAGCTTGCACAGTTGTTGGTGATTCTGGTGAAGGTGCTGGTCCAGATGTTGACTCTGAAGCTTGCACAGTTGTTGGGGATTCTGGTGAAGGCTGTGGTCCAGATGTTGACTCTGAAGCTTGCACAGTTGTTGGGGATTCTGGTGAAGGCTGTGGTCCAGATGTTGACTCTGAAGCTTGCACAGTTGTTGATTCTGGTGAAGGCTGTGGTCCAGATGTTGACTCTGAAGCTTGCACAGTTGTTGGGGATTCTGGTGAAGGCTGTGGTCCAGATGTTGACTCTGAAGCTTGCACAGTTGTTGATTCTGGTGAAGGCTGTGGTCCAGATGTTGACTCTGAAGCTTGCACAGTTGTTGTGGATTCTGGTGAAGGCTGTGGTCCAGATGTTGACTCTGAAGCATGCACAGTTGTTGGGGATTCTGGTGAAGGCTGTGGTCCAGATGTTGACTCTGAAGCATGCACAGTTGTTGGTGATTCTGGTGAAGGCTGTGGTCCAGATGTTGACTCTGAAGCTTGCACAGTTGTTGATTCTGGTGAAGGCTGTGGTCCAGATGTTGACTCTGCAGCTTGCACAGTTGTTGGTGATTCTGGTGGTGGCGCTGGTCCAGATGTTGACTCTGAAGCTTGCACAGTTGTTCGGGATTCTGGTGAAGGCGCTGGTTCAGATGTTGACTCTGAAGCTTGTGCAGTTGTTGGTGACTCTGGTGAAGGCGCTTGTTCAGATGTTGACTCTGAAGCTTGCACAGTTGTTGGGGATTCTGGTGAAGGCTGTGGTTCAGATGTTGACTCTGAAGCTTGCACAGTTGTTGGTGATTCTGGTGGTGGCGCTGGTTCAGATGTTGACTCTGAAGCTTGCACAGTTGTTGGTGATTCTGATGGTGGCGCTGGTTCAGATGTTGACTCTGAAGCTTGCACAGTTGTTGGAGATTCTGGTGGTGGCGCTGGTTCAGATGTTGACTCTGAAGCTTGCACAGTTGTTGGGGATTCTGGTGGTGGCGCTGGTTCAGATGTTGACTCTGAAGCTTGTACAGTTGTTGGGGATTCTGGTGGTGGCACTGGTTCAGATGTTGACTCTGAAGCTTGCACAGTTGTTGGGGATTCTGGTGGTGGCGCTGGTTCAGATGTTGACTCTGAAGCTTGCACAGTTGTTGGGGATTCTGGTGGTGGCGCTGGTTCAGACGTTGACTCTGAAGCTTGCACAGTTGTTGGGGATTCTGGTGAAGGCTGTGGTTCAGATGTTGACTCTGAAGCTTGCACAGTTGTTGGTGATTCTGGTGGTGGCGCTGGTTCAGATGTTGACTCTGAAGCTTGCACAGTTGTTGGGGATTCTGGTGGTGGCGCTGGTTCAGATGTTGACTCTGAAGCTTGCACAGTTGTTGGGGATTCTGATGGTGGCGCTGGTTCAGATGTTGACTCTGAAGCTTGCACAGTTGTTGGGGATTCTGGTGGTGGCGCTGGTTCAGATGTTGACTCTGCAGCTTGCACAGTTGTTGGGGATTCTGGTGGTGGTGCTGGTTCAGATGTTGACTCTGAAGCTTGCGCAGTTGTTGGGGATTCTGGTGGTGGCGCTGGTTCAGATGTTGACTCTGAAGCTTGCACAGTTGTTGGGGATTCTGGTGGTGGCGCTGGTTCAGATGTTGACTCTGAAGCTTGCACAGTTGTTGGGGATTCTGGTGGTGGCGCTGGTTCAGATGTTGACTCTGAAGCTTGCACAGTTGTTGGGGATTCTGGTGAAGGCTGTGGTTCAGATGTTGACTCTGAAGCTTGTGCAGTTGTTGGGGATTCTGGTGAAGGTGCTGATTCAGATGTTGACTCTGAAGCTTGTACAGTTGTTGGGGATTCTGGTGGTGGCGCTGGTTCAGATGTTGACTCTGAAGCTTGCACAGTTGTTGGTGATTCTGGTGGTGGCACTGGTTCAGATGTTGACTCTGAAGCTTGCACAGTTGTTGGTGATTCTGGTGGTGGCGCTGGTTCAGATGTTGACTCTGAAGCTTGTGCAGTTGTTGGTGACTCTGGTGAAGGCGCTGGTTCAGATGTTGACTCTGAAGCTTGCACAGTTGTTGGGGATTCTGGTGGTGGCGCTGGTTCAGATGTTGACTCTGCAGCTTGCACAGTTGTTGGGGATTCTGGTGGTGGCGCTGGTTCAGATGTTGACTCTGAAGCTTGTACAGTTGTTGGGGATTCTGGTGGTGGCGCTGGTTCAGATGTTGACTCTGAAGCTTGCACAGTTGTTGGTGATTCTGGTGGTGGCGCTGGTTCAGATGTTGACTCTGAAGCTTGCACAGTTGTTGGGGATTCTGGTGGTGGCGCTGGTTCAGATGTTGACTCTGCAGCTTGCACAGTTGTTGGGGATTCTGGTGAAGGCTGTGGTTCAGGTGTTGATTCTGAAGCTTGTGCAGTTGTTGGTGATTCTGGTGGTGGCGCTGGTTCAGATGTTGACTCTGAAGCTTGCACAGTTGTTGGGGATTCTGGTGAAGGCTGTGGTTCAGATGTTGACTCTGAAGCTTGCACAGTTGTTGGTGATTCTGATGGTGGCGCTGGTTCAGATGTTGACTCTGAAGCTTGCACAGTTGTTGGGGATTCTGGTGGTGGCGCTGGTTCAGATGTTGACTCTGAAGCTTGTACAGTTGTTGGGGATTCTGGTGGTGGCGCTGGTTCAGATGTTGACTCTGAAGCTTGTACAGTTGTTGGGGATTCTGGTGGTGGCGCTGGTTCAGATGTTGACTCTGAAGCTTGCACAGTTGTTGGGGATTCTGGTGGTGGCGCTGGTTCAGATGTTGACTCTGAAGCTTGTGCAGTTGTTGGGGATTCTGGTGAAGGTGCTGATTCAGATGTTGACTCTGAAGCTTGCATAGTTGTTGGGGATTCTGGTGCAGGCACTGATTCGGGCGTTGTTTTTAAATCCTGTGGAGGTGTTGGTGATTCTGGTGAAGGCACTGGTTCAGATGTTGACTCAGGTTCAGGTGTTGATTCTAAATCCTGCTCAGACATTGTAGATTCTGCTGCAGGACCTTGTCCAGGAGTTGGGGTTGCATCTTTATTGCAATCACATGGTTTGATTTGAATGATGCTTTTAATAAGATCAACACTTGGGAAGCTCATGCTCAGGACACCTAAACAACCTTGGTTTATGGAGCTGCGCTTATGTTGCACCAAAAAGTCTTTAAGCTGTTTGTTAGCTTTTTTAGCCAGAGTTTTAGGACCTTCAAACCTTAATGTTTTACCACCAGTCAGCATAATGTGATGGTTACAGAGGTGTGACTTAATTCGCTTAATTTTGGCTTCAACATTTGTTAGTATTTTATGCTCAAAGAAATACGTTTTATGGTTTTCTGTTCCAGCATAGAATGTGTCACTCTGGAGTAATATAATCTTGCCTCTGGCCTGCTGCATGTTCGGTACAGACAACTCAGTCCATATGTTATTTTTGATGTTTTCAATTAATTTCTTTATCATTTCGCCAACTTCCATCTTGTATACCCCATGAATTTTCACTTTCAAGAGCACAGTCTCACTGCTATGGTCTGTTAAAAAATCTAAAATGATATTCAGGACTTCATCAAATTGAGTGTGTTGCCAAAACATCCATTGACTGTCCTGGATATAAACATGTTTTTGGGTTGGCAGCCAAATCCCAGCACGCACATCAAAATACCGTATTCCCACATTAAGTTGGTCTTGCAAGGTCCAAACTTGGCGTATAGCAAGTGGTCCTCCATGTAATGATAAGCTTTCTTGTGTTCCAGGTATGGTGATAGCAGATACTGGAGTCTCATCAGGTATAGACTTCATCCAGTCCTGGTTATAAAATTCTTGATCCAGGACTGGGTTATCATTAAAACCTTTTCCTGAACCTGAACAGGAGGATATTCTGGTGGAGGGAGACATGATACGAGCTCATTTGAATATTTTAACAGCAGAAAAAAAGTTTAAAGAGCAAATAAAGCATGAAAACTGTCAAATATGAAACAAATACTTTGCAAGCCATGATGTAATTAAGATGTCTATTATGCAGAATAAGAATATGTTTAACAACTCAGTACAATTATTAATATTAGGTTTGACTTACATGGAGAGAAGCCAGAGGTAGAGATGGATCCCCATAATTGGTTTGCTGGCTAATCTACAGTCCGGTGAGAACAGTCAGGATTGGTTCAGCTCTCTTTCCCAGATGTTTACATTTTGTCTCAAATGTCAATTTGTAAAATGTTTCACAGGAACAGCTTATACCCGTGCACATAACTGTGACAAATAGGCAATTGTCTCCGTTGTAGGTGAGCAGCAGTCACAGTGAGCATGAAGATAAAGTTTCATTTGCATGTTTCTAGTCTCTAATCTTTTAGTCCGCGTGGCAGGGACAGAGAGAGAGAGAGAGAGCAAGAAAGACAAAGACTTGGGCATCATAAAGGAGGTGTCAGGTCTTATCGTAACAGTTAGTAAAATTTTACTTCAGTGACGAGTTTGTTCAGCAACAGGCCTGTAGTTCATATATAACCTAAAACTAAATTATTCAGATTTTGTATTGTATTAAAACAGACATCAGTATTAGTATTATTGTGTGCTTTTGATTTTTCTTTGAAATGTAACTTCATATTTATTTATTGCACTCTCAGCATGAAAATGAATAAGTCTACACCCCAATGTGTAGAATTACTCCTTGAATGCTACAGCACACTGATATTTTAAAAGTGTGCACTATCTTGCGGAAAGCTTAGCTAGAAGAATATAGTTTGTTGAGTTCTCATTAATTTATCCATGTAGTGTTTAATACAATGCATTCCTTTTATGTTTGTTGTCACTTATGTGAAGGTAGTTTGAAGCTTTTTGATGTGCTTAAATAAGGACTGTTTGTTTTTGTTGTGATGCTAGTTGGATTTTGATTTTGGTTATGAAGTACAAAAATGTTAAATTATTTGTACCCTTATCGACTGTGAGAATCAGGTAATTGCTGGTTATCAGTTGACAAAAATCCATATGAAGCCTCTCTACTATAAGGTATCGTCAGTAGACCCATTAAGCACAGTCTTGTGATATAAAGTAGGTTGTCCGGTGCAGTATATGCTGCTGTACCTTCTGTGATTGGTTGTGCTGTGCTATCACGTCATCTTCATCCTGTCCAATTAGCTTTGTCTGGCTTCTGCTGATCCTCTTCTTCGCCACCTGTTGCATCTTAGTGCAACAGTTTATCTGCAGAAGCATGATGAGATAAGACTTAACATGGACAATTTGTTACCAGTGGTAATTCACAGCAGGAACAGTGCGATAATGCCCTTTAAATGACAACAGTGCTTTTGATTTGAAAAAGGGTCTCAACTGCTTTTAACACCTACTTCTACACAAGCTTTCGCCTACTACGAGTTAATCCCGTCTTTGTCTTTGCAAGATGTCTGTGAGAACTCTGCCTCTGGTTTTCATTAATCTTGGTGGCGAGATGCTTTACATACTGGATCAACGCCTGCAAGCTCTCAACACATCTGAGGACAATTCAGAGAAAGGTAGAGGTAGCTAGAGAACTGACAGCCTTTTTTGGGGTGTGCGTGTTTAGCTCCCAGCCATCCCTCCACTTGACAGGCTGTAGCTGTCAGATTATAAACAGAACTGTACAACTCATATTTTACACGCACAGCCCCAAATGACAAGTCTATTTTTCTTGTCTTTTCTTACTTCGGAAACGTGACTCGGATGCAGGCGTGTGGTCAGAAAATGACAAAAAAAGAGGTATCAGTGCTATACTTCAGCATATTAGTGTTTAGTCAGCTCCTTGTGCCCCTGTAGCAGTGGTGGAAGTACTCAGATCCTTTAAGTAAAAAGTAGTAATACCACAGTGAAGTAAACGTTCAAATGTTTTAACATGAAAATAAAAGGAAAGTACGAAACAGAAAAGTACTGTAAGCACCTTTCAGAATAAGGTATATTATTGGATTACATTATCCACTAATGCTTGAGTTCTGCTTAATTCATCTTTGAGGTTCATGAGTGTTCACACAAACTTTTTGTGGGTCTCGTGTGACGTGTTTTCCTCTGTCAAAACACATCTGAAAATTGAGAGACAACTAAACAGCTAATTAAAGCAGGAGAACTGTAGATCAAGTTTTAGCTGGAAAGCTTACTATTTTACTGTAGTACTGTATGATTTTAATGTAATAATTAATGTATTTTATTAACATGACTAAATAAGGCAGTAGCTAATCCACTTATCCACTAATCCACAGAATAGCCGTAACTGCAATCAGTTTTTGACTCCAGTTGAATTCATTAATGTTAGTATTAGTTATTAAACTGCCCTTAAATCACATATTTAAATGTACTAAAGGATAGATTAATTTACTATTAATCTCCTTATACTGTAAATAGTAACACTTAGTAAAGTTTACCTTCTTAGAAATCACAAAACGGTGAAAGAACTTATTTCTTTGCAGATAACTTTACTGTGTTTTGCCCTTTGGTGACAATACAATATCAGTAACTGTCTTTTCCCCCCACATTGTTTCTGTAGTTTCTTTCTGTATAACCCAATGAGGACTACTGGGTAGAGAAACAACACAAGTTGCATTAAAATGCTCTTCTGTGCCGTTTCAATCCACGATTAAAATTTTCAAATAGCAACTGTAAGTCGGAATTAACCACTTTTCTCTTTCTGTGTCTTCTCTACTCATTCATAGTTATGAATGACATTATCGGGACCATGTTTAGTAAAGACTTTATGGACGAACTTCTCAAACCTCAGCAACTGTACTCTCACCGGACGCTGAAAACAGTCCTAACTCGGATAGCGCACGCCTCCATCATGAGGCTGAACCCGGCCAGCATGGACAGGGTATGTCTTTAGTTGTTTTGTTTTTTTTGTTTTTGTTTTGTTGTTGTTGTTGTTGTTGTTTTTTGGGGGGTGGGGGGAGTCCAATTTTGAGTTATTTAACTACATTACATTTAAACATGTTTCTTTTAAACTGGTGTTATTGTTTTTCTATATCCAACACCAAGACCTTTAAATCAATAAAGAATATCAGTACAGTATATTTAAGGTGAGGCCACACAAGGCCTGTCCCATTTTGTTTTATGTTTCCAGGATTTTATCAGGTCAAATGTTGAGGTTTTGATGGTTTGAAGCCACATGGCTGCAAGTTTTTGTTCCAACCAAGCAGGAGCACACCTGATAAAACAAATCAACTGTGCAAAGAAGAAGCTCAAGTGATTGAATAAGTTCACTCAGATGTTCTTCCTGCTTGGTTGGAATGAAAACTTGCAGCCACACCAGCCCTTTTGTGACACTTGTGGTTTAAAGAGTTTCAAGTGTCATGTGTCACTTTTGAGCATATAAAATCAAGTCCAAAATCCCAAAGGGATGTGAGGGCATCGTAAAAGTGGTGAACAAGTCCTATCGAAAAGTTTATTTAGTCAAATTTGACTTCAGGGACAAGTTAGTGCAGCTACAGTAGTTTGCATACAATGGATCAGTTTGACGCCTCTTGTTGAAAGTATAGTCTAAGTTAAAGTTAACGTCTCAAAATTAGTCAAATTTAAAGTGCTTATTTTAGTGTCTTAAGTCCAAATCCTTCCTTCCTGGTCATCTTTCTGGTCATCTTTGCAATTTTTTAATTCATCTGCACATTATTTCTGCAAATGTTTAAATATTTTAGCAAAGGGTCTTGATGTAAATTCATTATCATATGTTAGTTATTTATAGGTTAAGTTTATTTTAATGTATGTATATTGTATGTTCAATGTATGTTTGAATTCTGCTGCTGGATGCTTGAATGAATCTATCTATCTATATCTTAAGTCTACAGCCCTGAAAATAAAAAGGCAAGGGAATTTGTCAGTTTTGCAACAAAAAAAAAAGTTTTGTTGGATTGCAGAGGTGGCATGTCCTGAAAGTCTTCTGTCTTTTCTTTTCCCCCTTTAGCTCTACGAGCTGATGGTTATGGCATTCAAATATCAGGTCTTCCTTTGCCCACGGCCTAAAGACTTGCTGCTCATCACTTACAATCACATAGATACCATCAGGGAGTTTGTTAAAGACACTCCCGTGCTCGTGCACCAAGTCGACGAGACGCATAGGAAGATCATTGAGGTATTGAGAACTGTTATTTAAATCAACCTGTAATTATAGCTTCTTTTATTACTGGATGTGTTTAAGACGTGTGACCCCGGGACACAGTATGTCTGTACAGTGTGTTCAGTCAGTGTGTACATACTGTCTGGATTCCAGCTGTCAGTTTTTATCACCGGTGGCCCGTGTGACCTGTTTTGGCTCTTCTTGATGTATGTTCTATAGGTATACTCATTTTTACCGGAAGGTGAATTCCAGCTCCTTAGACAAACACTGCTCATATTTTTCCAAGACATGCATGTCCGCGTGAGTCCTCTTTTTTCTTCTTCTTGATACTCATCTCTTTATACATGAGATTAAAAAAATAGCCCTATATGCATTATTTTTATTAGTGTTCTTTTTTTATTCCCTCCTCTTAGGTGTCACTTTTCCTCAAAAATCAAGTGCAGAATCCCAACGGACGCTTTGCTCTGCCGCCGTCAGGCCCGGTGCCTCATGGGATCGAAGTTCCCGGGCTCATTAGGTGACAAGCTGACAAACGTGACATTTAATCAGACCTTATATCTACACTGTTTAACCCAAGTCGGCACTTCTGCACAGTCCCATTATGTTTTACAGACATTTGTAGTTAACTAATAAGGTAAAACATTTTGTTTATGCTGCATTTTGTCAGGCACTTCCCTCAAAACAGCCTAATTAAGCCTCAAAACCTAAGTTTATCTAATTCGTTATCACGAGAAAACGATCTTTGTTATATCAAGATAACAAGATGATAAGTCGTTATCATGAGATAACAGTGCATAAAAATGAAATAAACACATGGCTGTTCTCGGCTCCCGTACAAAGCACTACTGTGGCCATATATATTGTTATTTTGATCATATATTTATAACTGATTTAGCTTAGAAAATGGATAGAATTCTCTCCGCCAAAAGTACACGTTTCAGTGTTTCAGAAAAAGCAAAAAATAATTTCTCTTTGAGTTTTAATACGGGATACAGTAGCTAATAGAGACTAGCTGGAAGCTATTGGTGCTCCTAAAGTCTGGCCTTTTAAAACACAAATAAACTAACTTTGCTTCTTTACTACTACTCTTTTTAAATCAAATCTAACCTGTCAATTCATGAGCTGGCAACTAGCCAACAGATTATTTGATTTGCATACTAGCAAAGTTATATCCTTAGGGTGACTGTCAATAACCTCGTACGGGTTGTACTTACTCACAACTAAATGTAAATATTCCTTATCTTTACACAATAGTTATTTTACTCTGATCGTAGGGCATGAACTCTTGACCTCCATTCGTGGCACCAGATGTGTGATGTAACTGCAAAGGCCCCACTGACAAACCGACATGTCTTAATTTGAAATTTTCTTGTCCCAGATTTCTTCGGGACTGCTTATAAGAAATATGTTAATACTCCAGAGTTTCATCATCATCTGCTTCCCGTTTTTGACAGGACGTTTGACAGAAAGGGCAGAGAAGTGAGACGCAGCGAGTTCCCCACAGGAGGAAGTTACACCAGCGCCGTCAGAAAGGGATGCTTCGAGCTGCATGGAGCCCGAGTCCTCCAACTGGGCCTGAACATGTACGTAAGAACTGTACGATCCTGCATATAATATACCTTAAATGGATAATAAAATATAAGTGGATTAGAAGATGACAGTGTTTTGTTTTGTGTTTCATTAAATTAAAAAAAAAGGTACACTGTGAACCATCCAGAGGAGACACACACATCAAAGGCTTCTTCTGTCAAGGTATTTCGGACGTATTAATCGCAGGTGCAATTAAACTCATTATAAATATAATATTAAATACATACATTATATCACATACAGTACTGTGCAACAGTCTTAGGCAGGTGTGAAGGTGTGAAGGTAAAGGATGGTCACACCAAATGTTGATTTGATATAGATTCTTCTTCTGTTCACTCACATTTTGTTAATTAATAAAAATAAACTATTAACATTATTTTTAAGATAAGATATGTCTTTTTTGGTTACCCATGGGGGAAATTCAGGTGTTGCAGCAGCACAAGTTTAAAGTGAACAGATTAAGATATATTAAAATAGAATAGAATAAAAGATAAAATAGTATAAAATAGTATGAAATAAAAATACAAACAACCAAGACCCTACATCCACTAGTGGTATGCCAAAACTAATAATGCAAGCATATGGAAGTGGCAGTAAATTGTAATAACATATGTTTTTGAAAGCATTCTTATTTAATAGCATTTTTTCTACGCCTGCCTTAAAGTTTTAATCAGTACTGTATATCACATCAATGTTTCCTTTCTTTAATTTGATTTATTATGATTACATTTTATTTTTTTTTATTGATTTTATGCATTGATTGGTTAGTTTTTACATTGTTTTTTCACTTTCTTTTACCTGTTCTGGTCTTGTTACCTAATCATTACTAATCGTTACTAATCATTCATCTGTGACGCACTTTGAGCGACACTAACCTTTATGAAAGGTGCTATGCAAATATGGTTTGATTGACTGACTAACTGACATGTTAATTCTCCCCTTACACAGTTCCTCAGGCAACAGTAATTTGTACTTAACAACTGACTACGTTTCAGAGTAATGCGACCCAACCCTGGTAGTTTATATGCAAATTAAGATTCTACATGCAAAACATATCATCTTGTTATGCTGGTTACATATTAAAAAATAAATTAGACACGACGGAGTAATCTAGCCCTCAAAATTAGTCAATTTGTTGCATAAAAAGTGCCTTTACATACTGTAAAGTAAGGTGTACTTTTTATTAGGAAATTTCACAACAATTGACAAGTACAAATGGATTTACAGTTGTTAGTGTCAAAATTGTACAGAGCCAAGGGTTTTGTATCAATAGCTTCTTTTTCCAAATGTTCATTGTCTATTCCCTTTTAATAATATGAATATGTAAAGAAAAAAATAAAAATATGGAGTATGGAGGCAAAAAGTAAATACATAACATGAATAAATAAATATAAATGTCTGTAGCAGTTGGGCATCATTCAGTTGTATCCATGTCACTGAGATACAGTGGGAAACCCAAAAAAAAGGAAATCAAATAAAAAGTTTCTTCAGTTTGTTACCTTGACAAAATCCAGTCTTAAAGGTCTCTGTGTAGTTTTATTTAAGATTTTTATTGCAAAACTTGACTTGTAATTGGGTATTTTTACAATGTGGCATTGCTATTAGGGTCTGGATATTTTTTCCTTTACTGCATGCTTCTCTAATGGTTGGGATTATCTTTCATTTTATGTGTAACCTCCCTGTTCACCTCCTCCATCCTGCTGCAGACAGACGACTCTCCCAACCTGCTGGCCAAAGAGGAGCTGAACCTGCTGGCTCGTCTGATGGGCAGCATGAAGGCTGAGAGTGTTCCCAAAACTGAAACCGGTTTCAGGATCAACCTGTTTACTACAGACCAGGAGGAGGAGGAGGCGTGAGCGCCTTTTCTCTTCTTTTATTAATTCCTTTGCTATTTAATTAACATTATTCACCACAAATCATACTTATATTTTGTTTCACAGGGGAGCTTCAGGTGGAGCGGAGGAGTCCTCGTTTGCAGTGATAAATATTCAGGCGATGCAGGTAGGGTGATGTTATACTGTAGACTGTAAATAAACCAGCTTTTAGTCATAGACCACTAATAACCACAAATAGCCCTGGCTCTGATGAGACACACCTTATTAGGCTGTGATGTCTAATAAGGAGTGATGTTTGTTTTAAGGTATAAGGTACAGGGATGACATAAGTACAAATAATTACGGCACAGTACTGTACTGTAATTATGTGTACTTATTTCATCCCTGTACAGTGCAGTACTGTAAAGTACACAAGAGCAATTAAAGACAAAATTACAAGGCAAAAGAGACAAAGAGTGGAAAACATGTATCATGTGTTTTATGTACAAATAAGTTATTAAAAAGTATTTTTAAAAATCCCTTAAAAGTACTTTATTTACCTCTGTAGTGTAGTGGACTAGATGTATAAAAGGGTATGAAATGGAAATTCTCCATTACAGTTCAATAATGTCTAAAATTGTACTAGAAGTCGAGTAAATGTACTTAGTTACATTCCACCACTGATTAAATGTGATGTTTGAGACATCACTGGTTTGTCTGTTAATAAACGTGAAGAGACGAGATGTTTGTTTTGTTTTGTTTGGTCTAGGATGAGCAGGCTGCGTCTGAGCTCGCTCGAATCGCCGGACAGTTTGCAGAAGGAGACGAGTCGCCTAAAGATCAGAGCAGCAGCAAAGGAGACGACCTGCTGGCCATGATGGACGACCTCTGACCCTGATGTTTGTTCCTCTGACTTTCATTTACTGTTTCAACTTTACTGCCTCACTCTTTATCGCAGTTTTAAAAAAATCACAGTTACTGTAAACTCCTGTTTAACCTGTAAAATATGCAGATCATGAATTAAATTCTTATAATTTAAATACTATGATAAATATCCAATGACTCGTACTGTAAAAAATTGTATCTACCTATATTTTAATTTGAATGAAGTGAAAATTGTAAGAGCGGCTATATTCGACCATATATTTTCTATATACTAATTATGTTTTCAATAAAGCATATTTATTCATTTTGTTGTCTGTTTGTGTTTTTCATCCATAATTTAAGAATAAATGAGTCGTTCTGATGCAGGATCTGATGCAGGAGACGAAAATAATTTATATATTTATCTTTTTTCATTAATTTTCAAGATGATTAGAGTTTTAATTTATTGAACTATTTGCCTTAGAAGCTTCAAATTTAGACAAAGATGGTGCATGCACAGCAAATTTCCCAAAGGGTATCTAAAAGACATTCTCTATGAATTATTAATCAACTTACAGAAGATTTGATTAAATACTATGTAGGACACACATATGATTATATGTATCCATTGTATTTATTTATTTATAGACATTTTAATATACTATGATTATTTGCCCCTTTATTGCTGCTTTAATATGATCCATTTTTGAATTTGTCATAATTATTTTAAGTTTTACAAACTTTATTTGTTATATGGCTAATATTTGGGCCAAGACACATCTGCATACTAGATATTGAAACTTGGTTGAACAAATATATTGCTATTTAAAATAGTTTACATTGGAAGCATTTGTTTAAAAAAAAAAATGCAAAAATGTAAATGCTTCAATCTTTACAATATTTGCCAAAGCATACATAAAATAAATAAGGGAAAAATGAAACAAGTATGCCTGTCACACCACCCATTCACAAAAATAAACAAATTGACAGTTTGATTTAATTGCATCAGTTTCTTATTCAAGATAAATAAAATATTATGTGGTTGTGTTTAAACAGATTTAAATATTGGCGGGTATAAAATTAGTATACATTGAAAACAGATTTGTTTAGATTATTAAAGTTGCGCTTAAGAGAGTATGTGGTCTAATTTTGCATATATAATATTGCGAACATTGATATATTTAGGAATAAAAATCAAACTACACAGCTTGTTTTCCTGAAGCTGCCAGTAGAGGGCGGGGTTGTTCCACGTTGACGCAAATTCTACGACGTAAAGTAAAACGTCATCACGCAGCGCTTACTGCTTCTAACTTGCGGGAAAAACCAACTTGTTTACATATTTGAACCAAGATTGTACAGTGGATTTTGGCATGAAATAAGGATTTAACTGGTTCGGGTAAGTCCAAATCTCAACATCTATGAGTATAATGTGTAGTGTTTGCTCTTTGGAGGCTCTGGCGTACTTAAATAGCGCCATGTCGCTGCTAAAGCTAACAGTGAAGCTGCTAATACAACTCCTACCAGGTCTCATAAAACTGGTCACTTTGACGTGAAGATGCGTTAATAAAATTAGATGCATCCTCTGTAATATATTCCTTTCACAAGGAAATCATTGTATGTTGCTTTTTGGCTGTTAAAATTTTCATTTTGTGGCTAATTAATGTCAGGCCCACAAACAGCGAAATATCAGTAGTAAACATGTTTGTGTTTTGCTGATTTTTAAGAATAGTATTAGACAATGTCTAATTTACCAAGAACAACAGTTCATGTGCTAAAACATGTTAATTCCTGCCCCGAGTTTCTGTTTGGAAACCTCATGTAACCCCCTTTAAATATATTTAATTACGAAGTGTTAAACCAGCAATTTTGCATAGATGCTGACTGACTGACTGACTCCTAATTAGTCTTTTATTAAAAGCAGGTGTGCTTTTGTGGAAAACAAACGATGCTATAATCAGCTAAAATACAATGCAAGTCTTAATTAGAGAGATAAAAGTGTAGATTTTATGTTTAAACAATATGGCCGCTAATGCTTATTTCCATTATTGATTAGTCAGGCAATTATTTTCTAATCTTGAATAATCAATTGGTTTAAAAAAATAATGAAAATCTCCACATTTGAGTAGTTGAAAACAGCATTTTTGCATGACAAGTAATGATGCATTGATTATTAATAGTCCGTTATTTTTCTTTTAATTGGCTACTTGTTGCAGCTATTTCTACCTTGTGTTTTTGAATTTTTCTGAAAATTAAACTATCTACAAATTAAGAATGTTTTAAAACTTTTCACTTACAAGGAAAAATACTTCTGCAGTTTTACAAAAAAAATTTCAGCAAGTTTTTTCGATTAGAAGTTTTAATATTTTCCCAGTTTTTGGTTTCTACTCAGTTTTCTAATAACCACGTGAGAAGGATCATTGGCATTAGTTTTCAGTACAGCTTATTAATGTGGCTGAGTTCAGCAGTATTACACAATATATTATAAATGTTGTATACAAACATCAATAAGCTGCAAGAATTAGTTATACGTTTAATTGACAGAAAAAAAGACAAAAAAATGAAATTGGATTAATGTTTTTAACTTATATTGTTAAAATGTCAGCCTCTAAAAAAAATTAAAACAGTTTATTTTTATTAAAGACATCAGCTTGAACTTTGAGAAACTGGACGTGTATTCACTATTTTCTGACATTTGTTTTTATTCGACCAATCTTCAAAATAATGGGCAAACTAATCCATGATGATATAATTGTTAATTTCAGCCCAAAATAAAACATTTTCCACAAAACATAACAATTCACACTGTTGATAATTCACGAATTTGCTTCTGGACTGTATGTCATATATTGTGCCTGTCTGCAGGTGTCCCTGACCGCTTCATCTGTGTCCATGGCGTCCATGGAGTCCGAGGGGACTGGATCCGGGGTGCCCGGGGTGCCTGTTGCTGACGTCATCAACTCCATCCGGGAGCGCTCCATCATAGAGAACAGCATGGTGGTGCTGCTGCAGGGCCTGCAGGGACAGGTGACCACGGTGGACCTGAGGGACGAGAGCACAGCACGGGGCCGCGTGGTCAACGTGGACGCCTACATGAATGTTCGTCTGGCGGATGTGCTGTACCGGGACAGACGCGGTAAGCTCACCCGGCTGCAGGACCTGTTCATCACGGGCAGGAACGTCCGCTACGTCCACATCCCAGACCACATGGATATAATGAAGACCATCGAGAGCCAGCTGGCCAAGATCCACAGAGTCCGCAACTTTGGAGGAGGCAGAAAAGAGTACGCCAAGACAAAATAAAACTTATTTTCTTTTTCATATAAGGATACAAAACTCAGTGGAGTGCTGCTTGTGCAAGACTAGTCCTGAAATACTTTTAAGAAGACAAGCATTTTTTCTTTTTTTCCAGATGTGAGGACAAGTATCATACACGATCAGCAGTTTCCAGTCTTCAGAGAGTGAAAAAAAAAAATCAGTTACACAAAACCTTTTCCAGACTTTCTTTCTATGGCTGCAACTTACAATTATTTTCATTATTAATTTATATACAGATTGTTTTCTTGATTAATTATTGAATATTTTGTCAACATAATGTCACAAAACAAAACAACTATGATTTATATCTTGTTATATTTGACCAGAACACAAAGAAGGTTGAGAAAAGCAGCAAATACTGACGGTTTTTCAAGCTGAAACCAGAGAATGTTTATTTTTTTGCTTTAAAATTGATGAAATGTGTAATCATCTATTAGAAAAGCTGCAGATGAATTTCCTTTAATTGCTCAGTCAGCTGGTTGTTGCAGCTCAACACAACATAAAAATTTGTCTGTAAAGCACTGGACTCGCGAATGAGTTGAACACTGTGTGTTTGTAACATTAAACTGTCAACCATTTCTTTTGAAGAAGTTACAACAATTTTTTTTGAGATGCACTCTGGAGTTATGAATAAAGATGCTTATAATTATCTAATTTGTCTGCCCCCAAAATATCTCTGTTCCAATGAAGAATGCACATGAATGCACCTCATCCCTATTTAAAGGTTGTTTCATAAAATGGTATAATTGAATTTGTGCTCAGTTAAAAATAGTGTAATTTAATGCTGAATGCTTCCTCTTCTTCTCTAGAATATTGCTTAGAAAAAAATGCCATTTTAAAACACTCCCTAATAAGACACAGTTTGGAAAACATACAATTTGTTGACGTATTCTAAAAGCCTCGTGATTTCAAAACAGCAGCAGTGGAAGAAGTATTCAGATCTCTTACAAAGTAAAAGAAGTGATAGAAAAAGTAACTTTACTTCTACTTATTTGCCCGAAATAAGTTAAAATATCACAGTGTAGGAATAAGCTCTGTTGCAAGTAAAAGTACTTGCGTTTAAAAAGAATTAAAGTATTAGCATCAAAATAAAAACGTAATGTAGTGTGAAGTAAAATATTGCTGGCTTTACTAATGCACCACTGAAGTGAAGTATTCAGATCCTATAATTAAGTAAAAGTACTAATACCACATTGTGAAATTACTCCACTACAAGTAAAAGTTCTGCATTCAAAACTTACTGATGTAAAAGTACAAAAGTATCAGCATCAAAATGTACTAGTAAAAAAATGTGTTGTATCAAAACTATGAGTACTCGTTATGCAGAATAGACCCTCTGTTTTATATGCATATTATAAATATATTACTGTTATTGATGCATTTATGTTAGCAGCATTTCACTGTTGTCAAGATAGGACTAATTTTTTCATGTTAAATCTTGAAATTAGTAACTAAAGGCAGCTAAATGTAGTGGAGTAGAAGTATAAAGTTAAATAAAATGGATATACTCAAGTAAAGTACAAGAAGTGAAGTACAGTACTTGAGTAAATGTACTTAGTTACATTCCGGCACTGCAAAACAATTATATCTTCTATGAATAGAGTCAATTAAATATGGATTTGTTTGTGACCGTTGAGAATAGCCCCAGACAGCAGGAGCTCTCTGGATTTTAATTAAGAAAACTTTCCCTAAAAAACATTAGTATTGGCATCAACCTTTGACCAAATTGTTATTTTTAACCCCTCCTGTTATGTTGCGGGTCAAATTGACCCATTTCAATGTTTAAAAATCCTTTTTTTTTCAGGATGAAACTTCTTCTGCTTTGCTCAATAAGTGTAATCAACTTATAAAATGAAAATGGTTAATTTCACATATTTGCATGTCTATATTACATAGATACTGAGGTGACAGGTGCAGTTAATTCATCAACATCACTCCATAAAAGAAAAAAAAGAAAAATGTAAAATAAGATTTTCAAAAACTCAATGTCATGTAAAACTATTGTATTTTATATGTAGTAGATAAAAAAAGTTTAAACATGCATTTTTTTTTAATGAAAAATGAGTGAATTATCCTCATTGAACCATGATCTGTGAGAGGTAAAGAACACTATTGCACTAAATATTGATTAAAATGGTGAGTAATAGAGTTATTAATTAAATATAAACAATGTTTATTGGGATTTTTTAGTTTCAGACACTTTTGGATAATTAAACATAATGCTGTTCCTGAGAAACGAGCGTAACAGGAGGGTTAAAAATCTGTATCGGCCCAGAATCGGTGCATCCCTAAACATGTCACAATACCGGTGAGTGCGGGTGTGGCCCAGAGCGTCTCTGGGGCACCACAAAGCTCTTCTGTGTGTCTGTCTGTGGGGAAAGTTAATAACTGCCCACATGCAGGAAAACATTAGTCACGATCAATGCCAGTCTGGTGGAGGGAAAAACAAGCAGCCATGTTTCCACAGCTTCCACCTCACAAACATCTCTGCTGCATGCATCAGTGAGCTGTCACCCTCTGCTGTGACTGGTGCTGTGACATCCAGGCCGGGCCGGATGGGACTGTGTTTAGCCAATGGAAACGAGCGGAGCAGGGTGAAAGGAAGAGAGTGTTTCACTTGGAAACTGCTGTCCCAGTGTTCTCCCGATACACAAATACGATTGGGAATTTGAGGAATTTGCAAAGGGGTATGTTATTCCTGCACAGTGTCAGGAAGAGGACAGGCCTGACATAACACAGGCGGAGGCAGCTGGTGCAGATAAACCGACCAGATAGACAGGAGTGCATTCGCCGGCTGTGTCAATTTAAGTCAAAGACCGCATTAAATTAAGGAATATGCACACAGGAATGTCCCTCGGCGGTTTGGTCATTGTTTTGGCTGTGGCCTCAGTGTGTTTTTTTAGGGACATATTTTTCTCTTGACTAGTTTAAAAACCGACATTGAGAGCATCTGAATGACGGCAGCCCACATAATGACTGCTTACTGCTTCGCTAAAAACACGACAGAGCGCCACATCAACACTCACTACACTCAGAATAGCACTTTACAGAGGCTCAAACCGCATAAACAATTCTTTTACAAGACATAACACGGACAGATTCTGGGTCACAGACGCCACCAGTGGTCAAAGAAGGACTCATATCCTGTACTTTAGTTAAAAAGTACCAATAGAACACTGCACTCATAAAAGTCCTGCTTTCATTTTCATGCTTAAGCAACAGTACAGAAGAATTATCAGCAAAATTTACTAAAAGTATTAAAAGTAAAACATTTTTTGGTCTACTGTATAATTCTGAGGTCCATGTGCCTCACATGAGTATCTACTTTTACTTCACTACATTTTTAGGGGAAATACAGTCATGTAAGAAATGATTAGACTATTGTTTTCTTCAGTTTCTTGTTCATTCTAATGCCTGGTACAACTAAAGGTCAATTTGTTTGGACAGATATAATGATAATAAAAATAGCTCGAGAGTGATAATGATTTTGGTTATTATCAAGAAAACCATGGAAATGGATATATACCAGCTCTTAAATTAAACTCTTATGAGGTATTTGTGTTGTTATCATTATATTTGTCCAAACAAATGTAGCTTTAGTTGTACCAGGCATTAAAATGAACAAGAAATTAGAGAAAACAAGGGTGGTCTAAAAAAAATTTCCATGACTGTATTGTACTTTTAACTCCACTACCTTTATTGACAGATTCAGATTACCAATACAAAATAAAATTATCATATCAATTAGACTTCATTTATCTGCATTAGGCTCAAAAAGATGGAGAAATATACTCTGCACATTGGATAATGCACCCATGAACATATATTTATTTTATCTAGTGTGTGTCTATAGTCTTTTATACGTTTTTCTGTCCAGCAACTTCATTTTTATCGTCTCTGCGTACCTGTGTAAACAACTTTATGGGCGACTGTGAATATATGATTCTGAGATGAGCCATTCTGCTGAATGGGTACTTTTCTTTTTGGTGCTTTAAATATATTTTGATACTAACTAAACTTTTGTTCTTTTACTTTACATGTATTTTCTGATCTGATTCGAGTACTTCTTTCACAGCAGAATGTAGCAGAGTATCGCATAAAAACTGTAGTAGAGTATAAAAGTATAAATTAGTATAAAACAGAAATATTCTGTAAAAAAATTCTATGTAAATACAGCACAGGAATAAATGTACTTCATTACTTTACACATCTGGACTCAACAAACAGAAGCACCTGCTGGATCCACTGTTTGCCTCACAGATAGACAGATCAACAGTCAGACACAAACTGCACTGCTGTGTTCTTATTCCTCTTCCCGCGATGCTGAGATTAAAACACAAAGAGCTCAATTAATCCACGAGCCCCCGAAGGCACCGCGGCTCTGTGCCCATGGCAGCCGACAAGCTATTTCCTGTCCCACCCTCCTGGCTTTACAGTGAACAGACCTCACTGTGGTGCGTCTGTGGCCAGCAGAGGAGAGCTCACCTCCCTCTGGTCACTCATGGGGCTTAAATCTCTCTACAGAGGCAGAACGGCTACCAGTAAAGGCTGATTTCTATAAAAGTGAGGACTCTAGAGAGAGAGCGGGTTTCCTGCATTTTGGGGTCAGATGCCAGTGGTACATGCATGAGTTTCAGTTATCTCCCACGGAAAGGAAACACCTCCTTCTCAACACATGTGAGGACCATTCCCGGCTGGTCCTCCCTCCTCTAAAAGGATGACAGGGAGTGGATCATAGTGGAGGGCTGCTCCCTCTACAGCAGCTACATCAGCTCCTCTGTCACGAACGCCGAGTGACCAACAAGCTCTCTCTGCTGCTTTGTCCAAATTACGGGATCTTATCTCAGTGTTGGCTGACACACCAGGTCCAAATTTGGATCTAAATTATTTGTTTTCCCAGCATTTTGCATTAGTCAAGCTGTGGAGCAGCTCTCATCCAGGACCAAGGTGAGTGATAACTTCTGATGTTTATCTTTTAATCTTTTTCTTCCAAGATATCCAATTTAATTCATGTAAACAAGCTTTTTTGCACTTAACAGAATCTTTCCTGCTGGATCTTTTTGCAGATTTTATAATTTTCTCCATTTTCAAAAGGATCTTTCCAAATATACTGCTGTTACTCTGCTGCCAGGCAATAAACAGGGCAACAAACTAGTTTATTAGTAGGGCCTGCACCATGTTCTTTACAGTACCGCAGACCATAAAATCATTTATAGGTGCAGTAGCTACAACGTGCCCAAAATCATTAACAGTTTGAATATAAATTTGAAGACAAAACCCAGTTTGTTTCATTTATTTGTATACTTAATTGAGTCCACTTTTATTCACGTTCTACTGCGCTACATGAAAGTATTTTGAAAGAAACTTGCTGTATGTGTGTGGACTACTGTAAAACAACATCTTATTTTCAATGGTTTCAGGTTTCATCTTTTGACTTAAATGGGATTATCTAAGCAGGAAGTGTGGGAGGGTTGAACGGGAGTGCATTTTATGGGGTTACATAAACAGCTACAGCTGCTGGGCTTTGAATGTGTATAGTTAAGACGAGAAGTTATTGGACTTGTCTGGAAATGTTAGGTGTTAAATGTGTCTGCCCGAGACTGCGGCGGCTGTATAAAACGGACATTTGTCTCCCTCTGGCATTTCTGTTGTGCTTCTAGCTCGGGCAACCTTCACCGCAAACAGCCCGCTTCAGGCTGTCATGAAGTTCTGTGGAGCTCTGCATAATAATATGTGTATTTTAGTGTTAATCTGCAAAAGTGAGACAACAGAAGAGGAGTGGGAGCGTGCTTCCTTGAGGTACAAAAAGTCAACTGTGGCACTGTAAAAAGTCTCAATGTTATCCTTTGTGTCTAGAATTTAGTAAAAATAATTCTAGAGAACAAGAAAAAGCCAATGAAAATCTGTCAGTAAAGCAAGATAATAGATAATAGAACTGCTTCCAAAAGGAATTAACTTGGAGCTTTAAACATGAAACAATAAGACAGGTCACGGCACTAAAATCAAGGAAATTCAAACTTGATTTAGTTTGAAACAAAACCTCAGGAAACACTCATACTGCACTAGCAAACAGAGTTGGATGGAAAGATCAATACCATTCTCTAAATGTGAAGCTACAGCCAACTACCTGTTAGCTTAGCTTAGCACAAAGACTGGGAGGGAAACAGCTCGTCTGGCTCTGTCCAGACGTAACAAAATCCATAAGAAAACACTTCTAAAGTTCACTACTTAACACGTTATATCGCGATTGTTTAATCCCTATAAAAACCAGAGTGTTAAAACAATATTTGGCACTCTTGTGTGGGGTTACATGCTGTAAAATTTCTTGGTCAGGAGTAACAGAGGAGGAACCAACTCAATCTTTTATAAGTCTCAAGTCTTTGCACTCAAGTCTTGAGTCAAAAAGACAAGTCCCAAAGTCGTAAACAAGTCATAATGCGCCCTTCATCAACAACAGAGAAATAATGCTTTAAATTGACAAAAATCATAACTTAACATAATTCAGCACTGTTTTTCACAGTTCAATTGAATTAGCCCTTTGCAATCTTCACCGCACCGAAATGTTTTTTTATTTATATTTTTTACCTCTTGACAGAGCCAATTTAGCTGTGTATCCCCATTTCCAGTCCAAGCTAAGCTAACTAACTGCTGGCTATAACTTCATATTAAGCGTAAAGAGAGAGTGGTATAAATCTTCTCAGCTAATTCTTCACAAGGAAGCGATTATATCCCAAAATGGCGACCTTTAAAAACTCAAATTACAGAGAATATGACAAGAATGTCATATCAGCAGCGTGATACAAGTGTGATAAACAGTCTGATCGGTGGGCATGTAGAAGTGATGGGTGTAAAGGCCGGTCTTTAATTAAAACAAACACTGTTTGACTTTACGCTAGCCGAACCAGAAACTTAATTGCCCACTTATGTTGTTAAGGTCTGGGGGCCACAAATTGAGGGTGCCGATGGAGTCATGCTCCTTCGGTCTGTGAGTTAAATGCCGAACAGAAGGCAGCGCTGGTCGAGACCCACCGGTTCCCATGAGTCAGCGGCCACCATAAGAGACTACCACTGTAATTGCCCCCTCTTAGAAAAAAGAAAAGAGAGCCCTTGAGAGTGCATCGGGTCTGCCAAGAGTCACCAGGATAAAGATCAGGGTGGGAGAGAGACTCAAGCCCCCAAATGGCAACGATTGGAGCAGGGCATGGTTTCGTTCTCCCTGGAGAGAAAGCACCAGAAAGAAAAACATTTGGCTCCCACGCACATTGTTGTTGTAATGACAGGGAATGTGAGGGGGTGGGAAATATCAGTCATCATGTTTACATCAAGCTTTAGTGTAACTGTGGGACCATCTGCGTGTTTTAGTTAGCAGCGGGGCTCTGTGGATGGCAAAGGTCCAGAGTGAAATATCTCAACAGCTACTGGATGGGTTACCAAGAGCATCAGATGTACTCTGAGATTAGTGATAATAAAATCTCAAAGTCTAAAAAGTGAAGCCAATGCGGAAGTGCCTTAAACCTGCATTCCTTCTCATGGCCAGCAGGGGGCAACTCTACGTGTTGCAGCTCTGTATAGAATTCTATGAGAAAACAGCCCTACTTGAAGGCTGGAGATCATGTTAACGCGTTAAACTAAGATGGTTAATGATATACATCAACATGTAAGTAGGCTTGGGCAGCATGAGGGTAAAGTAGGGTATTTAGAAATTAGATTTTTAGTACTGTTAAAAATAGAGACGCTCATTTAGTCTATTTAAAGTGGTAATCATGCTGTTTGTGTAATGCACAGCAGCCGCCACCAGAGGCCACTCTCTATGCAGCTTAGCAGAAAACCTGGCGCTTTACAGGATTTTATAAACTTAATTGACTCTGCCACTGTTCAGGTTTAATCCTGATGATAAAGGTGAGCCAGCCAATACGGACCAAGTTTCTTTTGGTACAATTTTTGTCATTTAAGTTTGCAAGTTTAATGGATTGCCTCTGAAGAACAACAGTAAGCCGCTCTGAGATGAGGCACGGCAAAGAGACGGGGGGATACATACTGTACACCCTGTAAATTCTCAGAAAGGTATGGCAGTATGAAACAACGGATACCACCCAAGCCTACAAAGCTTTTTGTTGGGTCTGTTTTTCCAAGTAGTGTACAATAAATCAACATATTTTTATACTTAAAGGAAATCAGACAATACGTGTCAGTAAAACTGTCAACCGAGTCTTCTAAACACACATCAGAATGTTTTTTCCAAAGATTTAATGGTTATTTTTTGCTTGCTGAGATTTTTCCACCATACTTGTTTTTAATTTTCTGCAGCTGTGAGCAGCTCCCTCCATTGTGCATTGCATTGTGGGATAAGAGTGTGCATCAGCAGCACACACAAAGCGTGCAGACTGACTTATGAGTACACTCATTTTCATCACTGCAGTATGAACACACTGATCACCCGTATCAAAAACCTGCTTATATTTAGTCTATAGTGGGAGTTTGAACAATTATTGCGTCGTTCATAGATATGACTTCATCATAAGGCTTTGTAAACATTTCTAACTAATGGCTTTATTAATAATATTACACTAATGCTTAATAGATCAGTAATAAGATATCAATAAGAACAATTTTTGGGTTGCCAGGTCATGACAAATTTGTGGTTTTGTCTCTTTCAGTTTAAATATTTAAATATTTGCTTCGTCTTTTTAGATACTAATTCTGTTAATCTAGAAGACGGTTACAACAGTGACAGACCAATATAAACCCTTCATTATATATATATACTTTTTTGGTAATAACATTTTGTTAATAGCTGGAGTTTCCCTGTGAAATCTGCCATGTGACTTGTTTTCTGTGGGAAAAAAGAAGCCGGAAAAGAGCCTCCTCAGGCACTGATGTCATAAATATAAACATTCCCATCAGACACAGAGGGCCTCATGTTGCCATCCGCACCGCAGGCTGAGTGTAAAACACTTACGAGGAACACAATGTCCTTGTCGACTGACCTCTGACCTCAGGTTTAGATCACAGGAAAGATGGGTGGGGAACATTTTGTTTGACTTGTTCATTACCCCCCTAGTGGGTTTAAAAGGGACACTCTATTATATACATTAAATCAGACTGAAACATTGTTGCATTTGCTAACTGATTGTGTTCCTCTGTGATAGGATCTATTGCTGGTGTTGGAGCTCAGTGTGGAACAGAAAGTCCTGGTGAGATGATAGATATCTGAACACATATTGAACCAGGATGGAGCCTGTTAAAAGAGACATGGAGCTGCTCAGTAACAGCATGGCGACCTACGCTCACATCAAAGGTAAAAACCTCCATGTGTCCATAACTGTTCTCAGCCTGGGGCTCGAGGCTCCATCAGTGAGTCACAGCATAAATCTATGAGGTCATAAAATGATTACCGGCATAGGGCAGACACAAAGAGACAGACAATCACACTCTCATTCACACCTACGGGCAATGTTAGAGTTACTAATTAAACCTAAGCTGCATGTCTTTGGACTGTGGGAGGAAGTTGGATCACCCAAAGAGAACCCACGCTGCAACCTCCACACAGAAGAGCCGCAAGTCGGATTCAAACCTGCAACTAGTGTTTCTAGCTAAATACTGTATAGTTTTACTCAGGCTCTGTGGTGGAAGGACAAAATGTATTGAAATTGTATTTCAATATCAATTCAGCTTACTACCATGTGCTACAATGACAAGTAGCTCAGTCACAAAGTTAATTTACTTGTTCATAAACATGATTTCTGCCTGATGTACGTCAGATAAACAATTTGTTGTTAAATACAATTGCAAAGTACTCTTAGGAAAACAAACAACACAATAATATGTATAAATAATAATGCCAAATAGCAGAAACGTATGTATATAATGTGTATAGAATGTATGTATGAGTCTTTTTTATATTCTAACGCCTGGATTCCACTGGATGCGTAACGGCTGCAGATCCGCTGCGTAATGAGTCCGACAACGCAGGGCCATCCGACAGCCCTCGCAACACTTGCGCAGAGCTTCTATTTTTGTCGGACGACGGAGCACAACGCATAAATTCAGCACAGAGCAGATCGTTCGGGACAGGAAGTCTTGCACATACACAAAATAAAACACCGGTATATTTTCAAAATAAAATACCTCAGGTTCGCTAACGAGGTCGGCCGGCTCGTTAACAAGCCGGCCGACCTCGTTAGCGCTCGTTAAGACGGAGTCGCTGGATTTGTCTCCAGTCATTAACGAGGAGATGTTGATTATCTTCCAGTTATATCAATTGATTAGGCGTGAATTCGCGAGATCTCGTGCATCCTCGGGACTCTGCTGTCCGCAACAGCTCCGACACAGACGGATCCGGTGGGTGTTGACGGACTGCGTAGATACGCAGCCGTTGCGGACAGACCCCTGTCGGAGTCCTTACGCATCCAGTGGAATCCAGGCGTTATGCTTATTCTGTTCTTATATCTATGTGTCTGTATCTTGAGCTGCTGTGACATCTAAATTTCCCCACTGCGGGATAAGTAAAGTCATATCTAGCTATCTATCTATCTATCTATTTTCAATTTCAATTCAATTCAATTCAATTGGCTTTATTGGCATGACGTAACAATGTATATATTGCCAAAGCAAGCATCAGAAAAAAAGATAACAAGATAAGGAAAGCAATATTTACAATAAATTATTATAATTCTGTTATTCATTTTAAAAGAAAATCTAATAACAATAAAAGAAAGCAATATTTACAATCATTGAACAATATTTATAATCAATATATAATTCATACAATCTAACTATCCCAGCAAAAATAAATAAATAAATAAATAAATAAAAACAAAACAACCAACAGCTGTGTGTCACTAGCTGTCCCTCAGTGTGTGACAGGCAGAAACATAGACTGCTGCTAATCTACAGCTCTATCTATCTAATCTATCTATCTATCTATCTATCTATCTATCTATCTATCTATCTATCTATCTATCTATCTATCTATCTATCTATCTATCTATCTAACAACAACAGCAACAACAACTATAAGTCCCATGATCCCACGCTACTTCACATTGTCATCAAAGTGTGTTTTGATTGAGAGCACCCTAGTGGAAGAAATCATATACTCTGTGTTTAGGTACAGTACTTGAGTAAATGTACTTACTGTTGCATCTCTGCCCTCACAGCCAATCCAGAGAGCTTCGCCCTCTACTTCATGATGGGCGTGTGTTTCGGCCTGCTCATGGCTCTGTGCCTCATGGTGGCCGCCATCGCCTGCAGGACTCGCCGCCACATCAAACCTCCCCCTTCCCCCGAGAGGAGGCAGCTGAAGGAGTCTAGCGAGGAAGAGGACGATGAGGAGGACAGCATTGCAGAGGAAGACGGGGAGGAGGCGGAGATCCCTAAAGTGACAGTAGGGCCCATGAGCGATCGCAGCAGCCCGTCTAATGGGACTCTGAGGAGCGTGAACGTGTTCGCATCGGCCGAGGAACTGGAGAAGGCTCGACGTCTGGAGGAGAGAGAACGAATCGTCAGAGAGATCTGGAGGAATGGACAGCCGGACATCCTGGTCACAGGGACGGGGACGATTGGACGAGTTCATTACCACTAACAGACACTTTGACTGTGCCCTTCATTTCCACCTCACTGACTGAAAAGGGCGGGACAGACAAATCAAGACATTTAGATTTGTGTGGTGACCCACAGTGTTCAATATGAAAATAAGAGACTGCAACAAAATTATTTGGGTGGTGAGGAGGACTGAACTTTATGGTTCACCAAAGCCCTCCCAATGGTCATTAATGTTTGAACCCTTCTCTTGTTTCACCTGTTAAAACATGTACACCATTTTAAATCGTGATATCTATTGTGTACCATCAATGTACACATTAATAAACACTGATACAGAGACAAAAAAAGTCTAATTAAATTCTAATTAAGGACAACAATAAAACTTTAAAAAAAACAACAACCCACCATCCTCCTTGACTGCCCTTTTTCGTACAGTCCATAAATAACAAAATTAAAAAATCTGAAATAAGTAATGGCATAAATAAATACACAAAAAATACAAGATATTATCGATATATTCACAAACAAAACCTGTTTGTCCTGATTGAAAATAATTCAGTCTTACAGCATTGTAAAATAAGAGAACTTGGAGAAAATGAATAAATGTAAAAACATATTTAAATAAAACTACTGTGAAAAACTTCAATAGATAAACTCTCTGGATGAGAAAATATTGCATATATAAATCTAAAATTCAATAAAAAAAATAAAACAACGATTCAGTTTCAATTTCAGCGTTACATTTTTGTCTGTATTTAGTATTTATGATTATATGGGGTACATACATTTTGTATTATATTGCTTGTGATAGAAAACAGACTTTTGTATGTAGCATATTTAGCTTCTTCTGTATTTTACCATATCTTTGCATTGTGAATAATTAAAAGTTAAACCACTTTTTAAGCAGCAACAACTGGGCATGTATTTATTAACGGATGTGCCAGTGTCCATTTTGTTTGGCAAACTATATGTTCATTTGCTTCCTTGCCGATAAATAAATGAGAAAAACATGACACTCAAATGTTTGGATGCTTAAGTTGTAGCTACTAGCTGGAGCCCAGAGACAGTTAGTTAAATTAGCTTAGCACAAACACTGGAAACGGGTAGAGACAGTTAGTCTAGTTCTGTCCGAAAGAAAAATTACCTACCAAGGATACTAAATATTGAAATAAATAAATAATGAAAGATCAGACTGATATTTTATATTTTCTTCTAAATAGAACAACTTCCGGAAGTAACCGGTCCCGCCCAAGAAATAGTCTGACCCCAAACCACTGATAAACATTCTTTGTTTCTGGCTTCTCAAATGTGAATATTTTCTGATTTGTTTCGTCACATGTGATAGTACACTAATCTTTTGTAGTTCCTTGTTAAAGTAATCTTTTATAGTATCGTTGGCACCACCGATTGTAAAAAATATAATAAAAAAAATAAAAAATAAATAAATAACACAACGGTAACGGTAGTAGTCCTTACCTTGACGTTGACTGGCAACCGGGGTAGACTCCAAGAAGTAGCCGGTCGCGTCCAAGAAGTAGTCTGACCCTGATATTTTGTTTCAACTTCGTCTGATTCGACCTTCTCAATTGTGAATATTCGCTGATTTATTTTGTCTTATGTTAAATTAAATTGAATTGTTCTTAAAGTTGCTTAAATTTGTCTGACCAACAGTTAAAAAACATTCAATTTCTAATGTTATAAAAGAGAAAAACAGCAAATTTTATTAATTCATTAAAAAAATTTTTTTTTGTTAAATACACATTTTTACTTGAACCAAATATTTAATTTGATAATTTATTTAACCAATTTGTGATCACAGCCAAACGTTTTAATTTTCTTTGTCGAAATTCTTGCGAAACAAATTTGAAAGACATTTTCTCAATCATTCAAACTAAAATTCAGTTCATACTAAAAATATGTTCAAATAATATTTTGTTAAAAATGTGATTCATTTTCTGTTAATCAACTAATCATTAAATATGCATTTGATCATTTAAAAAAATATATACATTTTTGATGATCTGGAAAACTGTCATTGGCATTTAACTTTTTTCTTTCTTTCCTTTTAAATGAAAAACATCATCCGTATATAAATCTGAAAGTTAAATGGTTGCAGCCCTGGTGTTAAACTGCTCCCACAGAGTCAGAGTCTTCCCACAGAAGCCCTCCAGTCTTTTTCCCAGCCACTAAATTGGCTTGTGTCTCTGACCCCCATCACTTCCTGTGTTTCCCTTTCCACAATTCCCAGTTCCCTCCCTCCCAGTTTCTGCTCCAACACTGCAGCTCTCTCTGCTGAAGACATGTCTGTATCGAGGCTATGAATGAGCCATTCACCTCAGCCGTACTGTAGATATTACCAATGCAGAGCTTCCCAGAGTGGATCCAAGCGATGTCACAGGAGACGGTCTATTTTCTGTTGGCTGGGTTTTCCTCCTCTGTGCATGAAAAGACTCACTATGTTACAACTGCAGCAGCTTGTGTCCGTTAACTAACACTGAATGGAGATTGTTGTAGGATTCATGAGAAAACAACTCTCAATACTGACAAAATGAGACACTCATGACCTGATGGTGATGAGTGTCTCATTCTGGGACAAATTCACACTTCCTCACAGCTAATAAATGTTCATTTAACATTCTTTTGCCACCTCAATTCTTTATCAGATTTGTTTATCAAGATGATTTTGAATTGATGACGTTTCAGACACCCAATGTTGAACATCACCTCATATAACTATATAGTAGACTGAGTAGCCAAAATACAGAAAAATAAAGACAAAACTACCCCAATTAAAACTACACAATACAGATTATTTTCCCTAAAATAATAGTGATAAATTAAGTCGCATTTAATATGATTTTTAGGAAGGGGTCCTGTAAGTTAACAAGTGGGAGTTTGCACAAAAAAATAAAAATGGATCTTGAAAAAAAAAATCCCTCTTAAAGCATATAGTTTCATTATGTAAACAAACAGGCATTTAATTGATTAAAATTTCCCAAAAATGTAATTAATATTTCATAGTTAATATCAGGACTGAAGTGATGCAACTATTCGACTCAGTGAAAGTGGAAAATATTGGTAACTTACAATTTTATGGCAGTTTTTTTAAGTTGATGTTTTTTTGTTGAGTAAAAGAAGCCAACATTTCCAAACAAAGAAATGTATGGCAACTGTTACCGTGCAAAATTATAACAATATTTTTACACATATTGCAGTGTAAAAAATAAAGAGATTATTCACAAACCATTTAGCATATATAACATTTCTAACATTTCTACAGTCAGTCAGTTAAGTTTCTGACCTCAACAATCACACTCACAGAATTGCCCTGAATCAAAGAAAGATTTATTGAAAATTAAAAGACAAAGTACTCCAAAGCTCTTGAGAACAGTACAAAAGTTTTCAGCTTCAGATTAAACAAAAAAAGTCCTACAATTCTGCTGAGTACATGCAGTATGTACACTCGAAAGTGGGACGAAGCAGCACAGTGAGATTCACAAAACTAGTTCTGCTAGTTCTTGTCAACTCCTCTTAAAAATATACACTTTTAATCGTTGCCTTTGACAAAACATTTTGTCACAATTTCTTGGGTTTCTCCACTTGTTTTGATGCCCAGGTTGCTCAGAAACTGGTGTCTTTAGTTTTGCGAGAGGATTTACTGCAACTGTTGTATTAAAAAAAAAGAACCATATTAAGTTTCCCGCCCCAAGATGTTAAGATTACAATAATTTAGTCTTATAATTCTATACATGTATTAGCCTATTCTGTTTTTTATTAAAAATCTAAACAAAATGTAGCCACTTACCTAAATCGATATGACAAGAGGCAGAAAACCTACTAGTTTATCTGTCTAAAGCAAAATATTTTGTTGCCAATTCTTTTTTTCTTTTTTTTAACTGAAAACATACGTATACTGTAGCACACACACTTAACAATGTCGTCACTTATAATGAGAAATTCAGGTGAAGTGGCACAGTATGAAAAAGCCCAGATAATATGAGTGAAAAACATCAATCCTTCAGGGGTTTATCAGAACATGTCTGATGATTTGACGGTCATGAGCCCTGAGCCCACTGCTGATTGGTCCCGAGGAGCGAGGTATGAATTAAACGGTTCATGCAGTAACATCAAAGATTTATCACAGCCCCAAAAAACAAACAAAGAAAAGATGGATATCATCTAACTTCTCTCAACAGGAGAGAGCTGGGGCTTTACCTTCAAACAGATTACACAGGTAGAGTACTGAATTAATATTTTCTAAGGCACAAATGTCTTATTTTGTCTTCTTTTTTCTTTTTTAGAGAATATTCATCTTTGTTGCCTCAGTATTTTCTCCCTTAAAAAGATACAATTAAGTCGACCAGCTGCGAAACACAAACTCACCTTTACGTTAAAAAAAAACAAGACTGAAATGAAGCCAACCTCACGAACAGAAGGTAACAGAGTGCTGCTCTTCATTCCAGTCTCTCTTCACCTTAAGTGTGAAGAACATTAACCACTAAATGATGAGATGACGTGGAGGGGAAATGAAGAAGCCCTTCCATCGTCACTGTAACCGCTCTGACACTCATGAAAACGTAACGATGACGATGCAGTGATCGGTTCTACGGCTTCTGTGCAGAGTCTCCAACGATCTTAGCTTCTTTACGACCTACTTCCATGCCGTCGTCTCCCAGCTCCGCCCCCTCTTCTCCTCCCTGGTACATGTCGTGGGTCCACTTGGGGCTGCTGCCCCCCTTACGGTAGACGAAGCGACCCCGGCGAGGTGGGAAGGAACCCCGGCCTCTGCCGCGGTTGTCTACCCAGGTTTTCTCACCGTCGCGATCATCGTGCTGGAAGGAGACACAGACAGCATTAAAGGTCAAGTCAGAAAATAAAAAATGAAGCCAAAATGATCAAACAAATATAATAAAAGACAAAAACAATGTCCATATCGAGGCACAAGGGTTAAAACTCCCTCATACAGTCATGGGGAAAAAAATATTAGACCACTCTCGTTTTCTTCAATTTCTTGCTCATTTTAATGCCTGGTACAACTAAAGGTACATTTGTTTGGACAAATATAATGATAACAGCAAAAATAGCTCATACGAGTTTAATTTAAGAGCTGATATCTAGACATTTTCCATGATTTTCTGATAACCAAAATCATGATCAAGAAAACCATGGAAACTTGCTAGATATCAGCTCTTAAATTAAACTCTTTTGAGCTATTTTTGTCATTATATTTGTCCAAAGAAAATACCTTTAGTTGTACCAGGCATTCAAATGAACAATAAATTGCAGAAAACAAGGGTGGTCTAATAATTTTTTTCCACGACTGTATGTATAAAAAACACTGCAAACATGCTCAAAATGTTTAAATGGGTTTTTGTTTGTTTGTTTTCCTGTGCGACAAGATGCTTCCTCAGTAAAGATAAGAGCCTCTCCTCTGGTGAAAAAAAAATCAGATGCTTAAAACAACAGTTAATGAAAGCTTTATATATAAGCTACAACTGGTGTTAGATGGTCTTCCATGGGAAGCAATACGACAGATTTACCTTCCAGAATTTCAATCTGCAACATATGAAGAGTTATAACGTAACATCCTGAATAATATATCTATAGATCACTGCTTATTTATAGTAGGTCTAAAGCTGGAATTTCACCAATTTTTCCAATCACGTAGGAACTGTACAGAAACAGGTCAGCAGGTGTCAGCAAATCCACTTTTATGTCTGTTTGTGTTGTTGTGTTCAAATGTTCAACTCTTTAACAATATGAGGAAATGATTCAGTTCTGATGATGAAGTGGGTCAGGGATGACCCTCCTTCTACTTCAATGTTGAAATTAGGACACTATATTGATGAAAAGACTCCTTTTTCTGCACAAATGGCAGAAAGATTTTTCTGAGTTCAATATAATATGTATTAAATGGATAATAACCGTGAACTAATGTCTGAAATAGGAACATTAGGCATGAATAGGATCCATCTATAAATACGTTTTATAACTAATAAATAACTATTTTTTTACTAATTTAATAATTTCTGTCTTTTTTAAAAATGTTTCATTTATTTATTTTTAACCAGTCCAGAAACACCGGTTTGTATGTTTGTCTCTTTAGAAATGAAAAAGGTTCAAACGCATCAATAGCCAGTCATACCCCTCTCCCTGCCTGACTCACTGCCATCCACTTCACATTCAGCTCATATTAGATGTGTGAATCATCAGAGGCCCCATGATACGATTTTACTTGAGTCACTATACGATATTATGGCGATTTTAATTATTTTGCGATATGGTGAGTATTGCAATACAATATTCATCGTCTATTTATCTAACTTCAGTCTTTTCATTTCTCCACAAATGGACCAACAAAGTATTCAGTCAAACTGAACTGATATCAAACATGTATGGACGACAACAACTGCAGCATTTTCTGAAACTTTCCTCAACTTTAAGCTTTACTGCTCTGAAATTCTTTGAATGAAACTTAAAAAAGCCTAACTTTGCAGCGTTATTTCAACTTCACGACACAATATCATGACGCACATGGTGCCTATAGATTTGATTTCTCAGATCTTCAAGTTTCATATGATACCAGTATCTCCAGTATATTTGACTAAATATCACTTAAAGTGAGCCCGTTACGGCCTCTGGAAAAAAAAATACTGATGGCCAACCAGCCGTTGGATCGCTAAATATCAATACTTGGTGGCCATGAATCGATATTATTATTGCGATACTACGCTGTATCAGTTTTTTCCCGCACCTCTAGCTCATATGTACCATTATATCAATTTTAAGCTCACCAAGTAATACTTCCTGCTCTTGGGAGTGTATTCAGGGTCCCACTCCTCCTCTGGAGGGCGCGCTGCAGGGTTCATATTGGCAGGGTTTCCATTGCTGTTGTTGCCTGGATAATTTCCCCTGTTCCACCCTCTCCCTCTCACTCTGGGGAACTGAAAGCAAAACAACAACATGCAGTCAAGGGACATTTTCTACACAACATGTAGGAATATTTATTATCATCTTTGATTACTATTATTTTTGGAACAGGTCAGAATAAAAGAAATTCAACCCAGCATCGATGAGAACACACAAATAAAAATCCATACCGATGGAAATCAGGCATTTGTTTAGTGATGAGGTGAAGTTCAACTGTTTCACGCTACATTACCTTAATTAAAATCAGGTAGTGCATGGAAAATGTATGATAGAGTGTCATCATCATTATCATCATCATCCATATTATGTCTATTAGGAGGAAGGAACAGAGCAGAGAAGTGCAGTCTACTGTGATGCCATTAGGACAAAGAATTGTAAGAAGATGAGATGTCAGTACCTCAGTGAAATAAAAAAACAAATTCAGAAGAAGGAATAAACAAAGCTGAGACAGGAACTTACAAATCCGCGGCCTCGGCCTCTCTCTGGGTTGTAGCCCTCATACTCTCGAGGGCCCCTGTCTGCGGGCCCACTGTAGTCCCGTGGAGGGTAACGTGGGTGACCATAGCCCTCCTCCGAGTGCTCCATCCCCTCTCCTCCCATGTACTCTTTACCTCTGAAAGGTGGAGGATAAGGGGACGGAGAGGAGGAGGAGGAAGAGGAGGAAGGAGAGCGGTCCCGCTTCTTTTTACCCTTCCTGTGAAAACAAACATAAAAAGGTTCAGATGTGTCTTAAAAACTAAACAAAAGAATTTGAAGGTATAATGTGCAGGTTGATTTGTAAGGCAGCTGGTATGGTTACCTCTTCCTCCTTCACAAAAATGTTAAATGCACTTAATTTTAATTGAAATACACCTGTGGATACTCCAGGTGTGCTGTAATTATACCATTATATTGTTATATTGTAAAGGGGCTACTGCATGTGTGAAAATTTGGTCTAAAAAAAACATAAAATGCTCCTTCAAAAACAACACAAACACAATTACAATGCATTTAATTTCCATGGCAAAATGTATTTAAATGACCAAAAAAGCCATTCCTTACATTCTATATTTTTTCAGACCATATTTTCACACTTGCAACAAACCACTGACAAGATGGATTTATTTTCCATATCTGTATTGAAAATTTATGTTTGCGTTATTTTCCTGTTTATTGTCATGCACCAAAATACTCAGTCGTTTTCTGTGTAAACCTGCCTGTGTTACACCAATTTCTGTTTCTGATTTTTAAAGCTTTACATTAAGAATGCTTTAATCATGTAAACAATGTCATTCATCTAAGTGCCAGACATGAACTGTAGAAAAGTGATGCGCTGACTTATACTTGGTAGGGAGTTAAAATTATATATTGTGAATGTGTGGGGGAAAAGAAAAAGTGAAATTGTTTATCTTACTCTGCTGCTGTAAACATTCCTGCAACATGGCAACAAATCCACAGCAACAACAATAACCACTCTAACTATTCCCTGGTGCCATGTTGCTGATTTAAAGACATGACTGAAGCTCTTGAGGGAAAAACTGAGATTGAACGTACTTGGATTTCTTGTGGTGTTTCCCAGATTTCTCAGAGGACCTCTCTCTGCTTGGTCCTCGGGAGCCTCCGGGACTCCTGCCTCCTTCACGCTTGAACTCCTTCCCAGCAAACCTCTTACGTCTTTCAATATCCAGGCGAAGGTCCATCACGTCGCCTTTGAACTTTTTACTTGGATCCTGCAGAAAAATGTGCTTATTAGCCACTAAACTGGCTGTTAAAATCAACTAATTTGGTGAACATGAAATACAAAATGAAACAAACATCACAACAGATGCACAACATTTATTAAGTATTGTGTTCCCTCTAGTGGAAATGTGACAATTATTACTCTACACATGACATTACTAATGCAGTAAAAATATTCTTAAAAAGTGACTTTTTACAGTTTAATATAAAACTATTTGTGGAAACCAGCAGCATGCATGTAGCTCATTAAAACAAATTGAATTGAATTTCACAGTTTTTTTGTAGCTTGATTTTTTTTCTTTTTAAGAAAAATACTTACAAGGTAAAGGCACTGATAAGCGTCCCTTGAGAGGCTTGGACTCAGGATCTTAATTCACTTCCTTTTAGCCTTTGCTTGGGTTCGTACATACCCAATCAATAACCATATCTCATACGCTGGGGGGGCTTTCTTTCTTGGCACTTACAAACAACAATTGGGCTCTTTTGATTTAGATATATGCATCCTTTGAAAGAAAAGCACAAAGCTGAACACTGCTGCTTTGGATCGTCTCAAATTTGCTTGTTCCAAATACGTCAAATTTCAAAATGGCAGGTCACCTTGTAGCTCGTCTCCTCCATATCCTCAAACAGGTGAGAGTGCCTCTTAAAGGCACTGGGGGAAACATCGATTCTCCTGAGGGAAGAAGAAGAAAGCCTGAATGCCAGTAAGAAAAGATTATAAACAAATGGAAGTGCTTTTGGAATAAAACACTTCAGATCTTCGCTGCACAATATTGAAAAAACTAATATTGTTATTTCTGTAATGTATATCACAACATAATAACAATAAATACCCTACAAGAATTTTCACTCTCCAGGTCCAGGGACAAGCACCACTAGAAGAAACTGTTTTTTGTTTGTTTTAAAGTCATATGCATCAATCTGGTGCTCTTCAAGAGCAAAATTAAGAGATTAGATCTACACATTGGTGTAGATTAGGGATGGGCGTTTGGAAGAAACCTGCCAACTCATCTAGCATCTATAATGTTAACGATCAATTAATCGCTATGTTTTTAGACATACTCCAGTATGTCTGTTGGAGCGGCCTTTCCATCAACTTTAAATTCCCTTGGCAGACTCAGACATCCTCCGTTAAGAAGTACAAAACAAATAATTATGAAACTGTGGCGAGCCTACCTAGACTGTAAGTTATTAATGGGAAACACAGGACCCTTCATGGAAAACTTCAATATATTGCTTGTTGTGCATGTGAACATCGCAATGTCAACCCTGAAATGACATATTGTGCAGTCCTACTTGAGATCAGATAATTAGCCGCTGTAGGTACCTGTGGATTTCTGGGCTCTTCCTTGGCTTCATCAATTCTACCTCCGCAGCTTTTCTTTGGTACATGGCAAACCGCTCACTTAAAGTCATGTCTGAGGATTGGAAGTGTTGAGCTGCAAATAAAAGAAGAACAAACTATTATTCCACATACAGCAGCACCTACTGCGGTATCTAACTTATAGAAGTAATGAAATGTTGTCGTCACTCCTGTTGTCTCGAGTCTGTAGAAGCCGGACGAAACCAGCTCGGGTCACACTTTACCTTTGATGTAATGCACAATTGAGACTATGTGCTGAGCAAACAGCTCAGAGGGGCTGCGGCGGAGCTGTGCTGACTGAATGTGCTGGAAAATGGAACGAAACTCTGGATCTTTCTGAGAAGGATTGACCAGGTCTCGGGGCATGAGGCGCTCTTTAGACAGTGACGAGCTGAGAGAACAGAAGAGGTCAGGAACAATGAACATTAAGTAGCAAAAATATCTACAATGTGAGCCCAAATATAGGACAAAGGGGACACAAAATGTCGACACTGTTGTCTCATGAATTTGTCTCATGATCCAAAACCAATCCAAAAGCAAACTGTGTGATTATGTCATTGTTATGACAGCATTAGCTTTGCAAATATTTTCTGAGAACAAAGAAAACAGAACCATCAGAAGTTACGGTTAAGTTAGATGTTGCCAAAGTTACTTTGGCTGAGAACCTCAACTTATCTTCAGCAAAATGTTAAAACTAGTAACTTTAAACGTGCAGTCATACAAGTGGAATGTGGAATAACAAGTTTGCAAGACAATGCTACCCTCAATAGAAATAACATTAACACCTAACCTTATGTTCAAATTGTGATTGCTAGTGCTGAATAAAAACAACCCACTTAATGCAGATTATTAGTCCAAAGCTTCACATATCCTCACATCAGTCAACAAATGTTAATTAAATGCTTCTTTAAGATACAGGGACACGTAGGCAGTCAAAAAAAATGGACCTTGCTTCATTTTGTGAGTCTGTGCCCGATAAGCTCAACAATGTGGGTGTGTCTCATGTTTCACCTGTACAAGAGAAAAGTCTGCCTAGCGAGGATCTACGAGTTGTTACTGTTATGTATCTTAAAAGTCTCTTACTTTACAATCCTTATATTTGGGCCCAGGTGTTAATATTGCAGTGTACATTTAATGATCTGGTTTAATTACACATACCTGGGCTTTTCATCAACAGAGCCGACTTTGAGCTCAAAGTCGTGCCTTGACGCGGTCAGGTGTCGTACAGGTGAGTCCTCACGAGGAGGGAAAGCTCCGGGGAACAGCGGCCGCTCCTTCTCTCTGGAAGTTGCGGGAGGGGACGGACTCCTTCTAGACTTCTCCTTCTCTTTCTTCTCCTTCTTCTTGGACTTCTCCTCTTTCTTGGAGCTGTGCTTGCGGCTTCGGAACAAGTCCTCCTCCATGTGATCCACCGGCTCCGCCTCTTCAGCATCTCTCCGGCTCTTCTCTTTCACTGACGGGTAGGATGTCGGATAGCTTGGTTCGTCCCCCCATTTACCAAAAAGGTCCCGGGCTGTGAGGGTGGTTTTGATCTCCCCGTCCTCCTCGATGTCTCGCTCTTTCAGCCCGTGAGACTTGAGGAACTCCTCTTCTCCAGCGTCAAAGAAAGGCAGGGTCTTGTCCTCTTTGGAGTCGTTGAAAGAAGTGGACGAGATGCTGAAAAGGTCTCCAGACTTGCTTCCTTTCTCCAGTTCTCTGTCTGTGGCGCTCTGCTCTTTATCGCGACCGTTCTCCTTCTCAGCAGCCTGCTTTTTGTTTTTGTTCTCAGCCAAGAACCTGAAAAAGAGAACCAAAATGAACTTTAATACCTGCAACACGAGGTATACAACTAATATACTTATTTATTACTGAATAACATAAGAGGGAAAATAAGACAACATATTGTTACAAGCTGAAAAAGAAAACTGTATTACACAACAGGGATGGGCAAGCTTACAAACAGATGGTAGAACTGCATTCATAATGTTAATTATTGGATTATTAACTTCTGTTTCTTGCTCCGGGCTGACAAGATAATAATTTGTGTTTTGATTATTCACTCCTGTGATTCTCCTTTTACACTTGCATCCAAAATAAAATCTTTTGACAGCAGTTGTGGCAGAATTTTCTCATATGAACTTGAAAATGAGCATAATATGTTTACATTAAATAAAAACTAAGAATGCAACCCTTTGCTTATTTAGTAATGACAGTCTGTTGAGGGACTTTATTTGTGCATATTCTTATTACCTAAAAACAACTGAACTGAGATACTGAACTGATGATTATGTGAACAGTATATTTTCACTCTGCCAAACCTGTGTCATGGTGATACAATACGTATCATGATAAAGGTTACAATTCAATATATTGCCACACTGTAAGCAAGGCTTTTCTAATGTTACAGAAAGCTAAAAAAAACATTATGCAATTATTATTATTACAATTGTGGGATCTACCTTTGCATTTATGACAGTCGCTTTAAGATCCAACATCATTAGAAAACAACTTTTTGTGCAATCTGTCTGCTATGAAACTTGACGCTTATCAGCGCTTATTAAACTTTTATCGATAATGCCGTGTTTGAGAATTGACACAGTATCACAAATCGTAATATGGTAATACTCAGGTGTATCAATATTTTCTTACCCTTTGACAGTACACGTGTACATATAGGTTAGTAGCGTTTTAACTCTTAGGAATTAAAGGTCAGTGGGGCGTTCTTTGAAAAGTATTTGGACATAATTCTCAGTATTAATGTACCTGCTCATCAGTATATTTTACTGGTCAAATTATTCTTAAAAATAAAAATAGGAACTTAAAAATGGCAGATTCTGTACAATATATAAACCTACGAGCTCCACAGAAGTTTTGCAGCAGTTTCTGGTTTTAACTTCCTATTTTGATCTTGACACTGAATAAATAAAAATAAAAATAAAAAAGCCCACCCCTAAACAAACAGTAAAGACCAGGACTCACATTGCAGTAATCATACTCACGTAAGCACCACCGTCCTAAGTAAATGGGATTTCATACAACTTCCTCTCAGTGCTCAGAAAAGGACAACAATGCACTTAATATCTGGAGTCTTATGTTTTCTTTCCTTTTTAACCTGTATTCCTCCAGGGATCTTTGAAAAAAGGCTAAATATGTTTGAAAGAAAAATAACGTTCATAATTTGTTAGAAAAATTAAAAAGATAATGCCATTACATTGAAATAACAACAAACAGAATAGACATACTTTTTGAAGGCAGCGGAGATCCCGCTCTTATCGGCAGATTTGGAGTCCTCCTTTGAGAAGAATCCGAAGCCGCTGAAGGAGGCAGTTTGTCCAGACTTTGTGGGGCTCTTTGCTGGAGGGGACGCGGTCCCGATGGTTTTCCACAGAGGGCCGCCGCTCCCAGGTCCTTTGCCGTCAGGACCAGTGTCACTGTCCGCTTTTTTAGTCTCTGGGGGGGTTCGTTTAGGGCTGGTGTCATAGTCAATCCATTTACCGCCAGACACCTTTTCGATGGCGCTGCCATCTGCTGCCTGACCGGATTTGTCTGCTTGACTTTCTACCTTGTCCTTACTCTCCTTGGAGCCGTGCTTGCCCTTGCTGCTGCGGTGACGTGGCGATGACGACCGGGACCGCGAGGAGAAGCTGGAGTGCCTGGAGCGCCGGGATCCCCGTGAAGATGAGCGGTCAGAGTAGTGGGAGCGGCTCCGGCTTCCTGAGCGCTTCTTGGGTGTGCGGGAGCGTGAGCGCCCTCTCCTGGGACTGTGTGCGTGGTGGTCCTGGTCATGGTGCCGGTCGTGCCAGCCTCCTCCACCACCTCTATCACCACCACCTCCACCACCCTGCCAGTTGGACTTATAGCCATAGCCGCCGCCTCCTCCCCTGTTCTGGTAATGGCCTCGTTGGTAATAGCCTCGGGCTCTGCCACGGTAGTGGTAGGGCCTCCGGTAGCCTCGGTTGTAGCCTCTGAACCCACCTCTGTTGTTCTGATAGTCCCTGGTAGGATAGTTTCTGTAGGACGGAGAGTGGGAGCGAGAGCGGGAACGGGATCTAGAGCTGGATGTGAGCGAACAAAGAAAAGACACAAGAAAGATTATGGCCTAATACAATTTTAAACCTTGAAAGTGCCACTTTCAATTAGAGGTGGGATTCAGCAGAACAAAATAAAATTCAATCAAGAATTGAAAATAGGAGAAAATTCTCAGTCTATTCATCTCACATCAGTCTTTTTATTTCTCCACAATGAGAGTCAAACCCACAGATGGACCAACAAAGTATTCAGTCAAACTGAACTGATATCAAACATGTATGGACGACAATGACTGCAGCATTTTCTCAATCTTTCCTCAACTTTAAGTTCTCTACTCTGAATTTTTTTGAATGAAACATAAAAAAAAGTCTAACTTTGCAGAGTTATTTCAACAACATCCCAACACGTTATCCCGATATATAGATCCCTCAGATCTTCTACTTTCATATGATACCAGTATCTCCAGTATATTCCTAAAAGTCAGCCCACTACAGCCTCCCAAAAAAAAAAAAACACTGCAAAAATGACGGCCCACCGGTCGTCAGAATGCTAAACATCGGTACTTTCCGGCCATGAAACGATATAATATGGCCACGAAATATATCTCAATACTGTGCTATAGATTTTTTCCCCCACCTCTACTTTCTATGATATGATGTAGCAGATATAGCAATTTTCTGGGTCAGATTCAACAATTTCTTAGTTCCGTAATTAATCTATTGACAGAAAATTAATCAGCAACAACTTGAATAATCAATGGAAAATTTTAATTGTTAATAATTGTTCAAATGCAAGTTTTTTCTTGTTTCTTTTGTCTTCCATAACAGTAAACTAAAAGTCTCTGGGTTTTTGGTCGACAAGCTATCTGAAGATGTCAGCTTCAGGTTTCACACCTAATAGGCAAAACAATAAATTAATTCATTCAGAAAATAGTAAGAATAGTTAGTAACTGTTAGAAAGATTAATAGACGATTAAAATAGTTATTAGTTTCGGCCTTAAAATATATTATACACTACCAAGAAAGGTTTTAAAGAGACATGTAGTTTAGCTTTCTGACCAGCACATAAAGCCTATTGCAACAACAGCTTTTGAAAAATAAATAATATTCCTCATTTTTTTGTGTACACAATGGGCTCTAGTGGATTCAAAATCATATTATGGGTAGCCTTGACAAGAGACAGAAACCAACGAATGTCCAGTTGGGGGCGATGTAAGTTCAGTGATGATGGGAAGGACCTACACATAGCATGGTGTTGTATCTGTTATCCACACCCGAATGCATAAACATATATTCAAATTACATACAGGAGATCGCACAAGGATTCACATACTGCCCCGTGGATCATTTCTAAAAACAGCTTCCAACAAGCTGCTTCCCTGAGGACAAATAACTCCGGTTCAACAGAGTACATTGTGATTTCAACTATAAAACAAACACATGAGGACAAACAGAAAACTAATCATCATGACATAACATCTGCAAACAAAAGTCCACCTACAAAACAAACTGTGTCTTCACTTATCAAAGGCTGCAGATAAAATACATTCAAACACAAACAGGAGAAATATATAGAAGCAAATTATAAATTCAGGCGTGTGAGAAATGTGACTTTAATTGACAAAATGTTATGACTACTCCTGTAGTCATGGATTGTTTGGCCACACACAAAACCATTAAGTTTACAAGTACATGCCAGCTACACTAAGCCAAACACAGAATAGTCATTCCTCTGCCTCTACCTTTTCATTGGAGCAGAGCAGTCCGGGACAAAAGACACTATACTTCCCACAAGCAGGACAGTCTGGCTCTAATTTATGTGTTGGACAAAAGGTAGAGCCGGGACACAACCTGCTCTAATCCACCGAGGGAGGAGGCAGTGAAGGGGGAGGGAGATGCGGCCAAGAGAACTTGCTCTCTACTCCTTTTGCCAATCATTGACGTGCAGTGTAGCAATGCTCTTCAAAGAAAAACATCCACTCAACAACTCAGTGTCTGTGAAAGTGGTTTAACCCTCGAGCTTCAAAAGGAAACATGGATTAAAAACAATTAAAAACAAGGCAGCCAGCATTGAAATACCTCCTTCCTAACATTAAATCAATAAAATGTCATATTGGTTGACATCTTAAAACTGTTACACACATCACAATTATAAATGGCTGGTGATTCCTAACAACAGGGTTAGCTGATGCAAATATCTTCAGGCTTGGTCAGCCACACAGGCAAACATTTATACAAATTGAGAGCAAACCCACAACCAGTATGGCCCAGACAAAAGAGGAACATTCAATTACATTTTAATTTAACTAGAGTTAGGGAAGTAAAAAGTATTCAAATTGATGCAGCAACTGACAGTCCATTCCTCATATACAGTCTATGCTCAAAAGGAAAGAGTATTTTATTTTTTGTCGGTTGTAGTCTTCAACTGAACTCAGTGAGTCCTCCGTTTAAGAAGTGATCTCAAAGAGAAATTCACATGAAAAGGGATGAAGCAAACAACTGAAACATGAGCTAGCCCTTTCCTAGTTGCTTTGCACTGTCCTACATACAGAGCCAAACAGAATATGAGTACACCACCAGTGTACTCAGCTAATGTTTGTGTTATTTGTTTGACAGCACTGACTGATATTCCAGAGCACAAACAGTTGTCTGCATACCAATGAAAGGTGCATTGCTTTTAAATCAGAGTAAATAGCCACCAATTAGGCAAAGTGAAAGTCTATCTACTGAAGTTGAAACACATTCAATGGCTGATCGGCCATATCAGTTAACAAAAATTATTAGTCACATTCGTAGTAATGACTAGCACAGCTAATAGCTGTAGTGCATATTCGTACATATTATTACTCATTCAAAACCATATTAACCAGTTCAGTGAGTTTTAGGCACTCTGCAGTCTAAATTAATGCTATCGGTAATGTCAAAAACAGAGAAATGGATTTACCTATAGCGACGTTTTCTGGATCTTGAGCGGGAGCGGCTTCTCGAGTGAGATCTGGAGTAAGATCTGGATCTCGACCTCGATCTGGAGCGAGACCGAGCTGGCGAATCCGGAGCCTTTGACATCTTTGTGCTCAGCTGAGTAAAAATATTCTTTCCCTTAAAAACATGAGGAGAAAACAAGTGAATTGTATTAGTTTTACTCGAACGGAGGCTCTTCAAAAGAAAACATCAAGTTCAATATAAACAGAATCGTGCAGTTGCATAATATCTCAACCTGCTGACAGGCTGGGCCGCGTACAAGACACCATGCCCAACGCCATCAAGACCCCTTCACCTAGCTGCTTTAAATCCTCCCCCTGAAGCCCCACATGACCTTGAACTGTCAAGACCAATGCAGTGATAACACACAAAGGCCAACAGGTTAGCTGTAAGACTGTAGCAGACAGCTGGAGCAGCATGTAAACATGAGCCAGCAGCAACGTGAGACAGGTTGAGCATCTGTGCAGAAAGATGTTGAAGGCTGCAGCTGCTGAGGAGGAGTGAGGGCTGGCTCAACATCAGACACAAATCAACCTTAATAGGGAAGCATTCCAAAAACATGGGCCTTCCAAAAACAGGATACAGCCTACAACACAGGATCAGGTTCTGTGAATTTGTCATCATTACAACAAAATTGATCACATAAGTGTAGTAAGACCTACATAAATCAGCTCTGTGGTTTATTGAAGGTAGACAATCTTGAGAAAGCGGCCATTACTGTGATTCTGTAAAATTCTGGTGTATAAGATCGTTTGGTGGGGCTAAGAGGCTGATCATAAACCGCACATCCCCCTTTTGAATCTGTCGTTGTTGATCTCTCACTCATTTCCTGTCATCTCTCTACTTCTGCTATCTACCGGTAATAAAGACACAAAATGCCCCTAAATATAAGCCTTTCCAAAAATAAAATAGATTCAAGATGCTGTTATAAAGCTTAAAAACTCTGATCTGTGAAACATGAAACCAATCTCAATAAACCAATCTGAAGATTACAATACCTGACCAAAAAAAAAAAAAAAGACTTTAAAAATGACACATCTGGCTGTTAGAAGGTCAAACGTGACGCCAAAAAAACAAATCTAGCAGGACAACAGGGCAAAGCATGTATCCAACACTGAGCAACTTTTTTACATTTTAATTTATGCTTAACATCTTTTTCTTAAATAAATATGAACTTTTGCACATCCTCTGATCAATATTTTTGCACAACCTACACAAAACTACAGCTTTCTCATTCTACAACAGTTATATTGTACAATTTTTTGTTACATTTTTTCTATTCTATATTTATTTTTGCTGACCTGTCCTTTGCCTTTATATCAGTTTTTCAAAAATGTTCATTGTACGCACCAAAGACCCCAAGGCCAATTCCTCCTAACCTAGTTGGCAATAAACCCATTCTGATTCTGTAAAACATTTAGATAAAATGAAACTCTGGAGGTAAACAACCAGCGGTTCAGTTATGTGACCTTGACCCAAAAACTAACTACTGAATCATCACTAACGGAAAAAGGCAACATGTGCAACACTGCATCAATGATTTAATCCCAACTTGCAGAACAGGAACTATTAGTTCTTTCTCTATTTTCTAGTTTCTACCAAGGAGGAAAATATAAAGATTAAAACTATCAACTCAAATTTAGCAGCATTTTGTTCATATTGCTGCCCATTTGCCAGGATGCTCTATTAATACCTGAAAACTTTTTCTCTCATGTCTTTCTTCAACAAAACCAGTCTTTTACAAAGCAGCAGCCCTGAAACAGGTAAAGCAGAGCTGCTTTAGTGCTGTGGTACAAGAAGAATGATTTTTACGTCCGCAGGGACTTCTTAAAGCTGAAAAGGCAGCATCCCTGCTACTAATGAATACAAACTGATATTTCCACCTTTTGACTAAACGTCTGAAGTGTTTGTATCTTATTCAAGACTTCCTTTGAGAATCCAATTAAATGCACAATAATGGGTTTTTTTTCTGTGAGGAATGTCTGTTTTCTTTCATGTTTAATGGGTCAACAGTTGCTATGTGCCAAACAATGGTTGCCGAGTGCAGTACAGGCTTCCCCCTGCTTTCCAAAACTAAAGCAGACACTTAAGTGTTTTACTGACCACTAAAGGCCTTCATTGCTCTTGAGTGAACCTCCAATCTTACCAAATACATGTAATTAAGGTGCCTCTTTGCATGCAGGCACCACTATGTTTGGTATCTAACCACTTTAGTCATGCAAGGGAAAATGTGTCCCTCATCAAGATGCTTAATATTTGAAATGTAAAGTGAACATTATGAGATGTATCGCTGAGACTCTTAGCAAGCAAGTTTCACTGAATGAGTTAAACATGCAGAGCTGAACAAGCTAAGGTAGAAGCCTTGCTTTTGATAAGCATTATAGGTTTTGTATTCATAGCATCATCTCTTATTCTGTTCTTCCCTGCAGATTTCGTGAACGCCCTGAATGATAATTACAGGGCAGTGCATCAGTGAGCTGACTTTCACAACATTATCTACTGCCCAACTCCCCCCATTTGCCAGCAGAACAAAAGCGGAAGTGAAAGCAAGCATTAATAATTCCGGTTTCATCATTCCATGCTGTCTTTGACAGTCTGTGCAGCTGGTCACCCTGATAAATCATCTAATGCAATATACATCTGCAGTTAAATTTAAATATGACATACTCTTCTTCTTGGTTCTGATGCAGTAAGTCATATTGTGTGCTCTGGTGTTATTGATGCAGAACTGGTTTGGGTTTACTTTGAAAAAGTAGCTCGGCTGGTTGTGTGGGTTGAGGTTAAAAGAGATGAGAGCACCATCCAACCAAAGACATGCACATTTTAACAATGGAGGAAGATATCTGTCTGTGAAACCGGCATACATGAGAGGCAGTACTCAAATGCTGGGTAAGAGTTTCTCTAGTCAGAGGCAACTTAAGTCCTTTTTTTAGTTTTGATACTGCTGTAATTCTTCGAAAGTTAAGGTCAAGCTCTTAAAAGTACAAACAGTTTAGTGCTTCAATATCCCTGTGATTGTATTATGAAATGCAGGCAGCTGTAAAAAAAAAAATATAATATAAGATAGCTATTTAATTTACCTACTACAGATGTGTTACGAGAATATTTTCTGAAGTACTTGTTTGAGGTAACTATGTTTTTCTCTTAACTCCACAACATTTATTTGACAACATTACTTACTTTGCAGGTTATTAGGTTATTACTACAAAGTATCAACTACACAACTGAGAAATTATGATGTATCAATCATTCCAAAATGGGCCATTCTGCATAAGTACTTTACTGTCTGTACCTTTCACAGGGTAAAATTCAAGCATGTTTTAAGCCCTTCCAATGTGCATTTTCAAGCTTTTTCAGCATCTTAAACCTGTGGTAAATTACATGTTTATATACAGCACTGACAGTACATACAGTAGACTGATTACTTCACATGTTAAATCACATGAATGAGATGTCCTTGTACTGTAGATGACCAAATTGTTTCGTAACAGCATCCTTTAGAAGGGTGACAATTTTTAAACACATAAAAAAAGTTTAATGCTTTAACATATGTTTTTGGTAGAATTGGAAACAAATATAATGTATATTTCAAGCACTTTAATAAAAAAAATCCAAGTACTTTTCAAACCTTGAAATCACTACATTAAAATTCAAGTGTATTCCCATAGGAACTTTAATATTTTGATGCTATTTTTTTTTTTACCAAGCAGTACACTTAGTAATGTAATACTTCTTCCACCACTGGGCATACATGTTACCAACACAAGCCAATGAATTTAATAGTCAATTCGGCCATTTTGGTTGTATTTTTAGCCAGTTATCAGCATTCATAATCAACCATTTGAGCATATAATGCAAACAAAATAATGGAAGTTATCTGTGCAGCACAGAGACGCACAACAACACCTAATAAACTGATGAAAAAAAGCTACATATAGGATACATTTGAAAAAAAATAAAGTTAGCTTTGCTCAACGTAACGTTGCACAACACTGTGATCAATACTAAAGTCAAATAAAAACTGACTAAAGCTGTCGATACTCGAGACAAACCTTCACGATATGCTTCACGTTTCAAATTTACAAAGCAGTTAGTGACTTCTACTATCAGCTCAGCAACAAAGTGAAGCTACATTTACCTTTCCCCCGTTTTCTCAGCACCGGACACGGCTCGTTTTTATGAATAAATGTTTGCAGAAGTGCAGTAACCTTTGAGGCCAAGCAGCTCGTCTGGTCCCTCCTTCCTGCTTTACTGTAAACGGATGTTAGCAACCTGTTAGCAACTTAGCTTGTTAGCAGCGGCACCGCTACCAACTAGGTCACTAAAACAGACACGCTGCGCCTTTATTAGAGGCTATGTGCCCGGAATAACGTGTCAGTCGCCATTAGATACATCTGATGGCGTTTTAATGTGTCTGACAATTACGCTAAATGTGTCTTTTTGGGCGGCATTAATATTTTACGGGAGCTAACGGTCAACAGAAATGGCTAGCTCACGATGCTAGCTTTGCTTGCGCTCAAATCTCGCGAGATTTTGTGCGACGTGATGGCAGGGAGGAGATTTTTTTTTACTTTCTTTTTTTAATCAACAATACACTGAAAAAAAAAATTTTTTTGGCCCTGTAAATACGAATTCAGTGATTTTACATTAAAATAGCAGTTTTTCATGTCGTGCATTACTTAGTGATTGTTTGTTATTGTGTGTCCTCAGTTTTGTATGTATAAGTGGATCATTCGTTCCAAGTAATATTCACTTAACAAGTTCATTGGCTTAATTATTTGATATTTCCAAGTAAAATGTAATTGAGGGACATCAGTGAATCTGCAATTTACGTGTGTATTTTCGTTTTAAAAATAAGTTGTTCTATTAAATAAATATTAATTAGAAACAGCCTGAGTAAAGATTACAAACACTTTCTGTGTGGAAAAACTTGCCGAGCTTTTTTTAAGTAAATGTCACTCACTTTTTCAGTGTATGATTAAAAACAAATATTTGGGTAAACAAATACAGCCTAAATGACAAAATATAAATATGAAGAATATAAAATGAGACTATCAAAGCAAAATCAACATGTTCAATAATGAGAGCTCATTATCAACTGTTATTTCTTCTTGCTGTAACACCTGTTGCACAGGTACACACATAATTAATGTGCCTGGGACCACAGGGGAAAAAATAGCTGCTGGCGCTCTGTGCATCAGCTGTTCTCCTCCTCTCTCTGTATATTTGATTAAACCCAAAATACTTTACAAACATACTGTGGTGGAAGGAGTACTCAGATCTTTCACTCAAGTAGGTAAAAGTAGCTATACTATAGTGAAAGCACAAAACTTGCACAAAAGTATTAGCATCAAAATATATTTTGGTCTAAAGTATTTTTTATGGAGAAGGGCCCATTTCAGAATAGTATGAAACTGGTTTATTATTGTTGATGCATTAATGTGTAAGTTACTTTTATTTTGCAGCTGGTAAAGGTGGAGCTCATTTTAATACCTACATACAGTCATGGAAAAAATATTATTCCACCCTTGTTTTCTTCAATTTATTGTTCATTTCAATGCCTGGTACAACTAAAGGTATATTTGTTTGGACAAATATAATGACAACAACAAAAATAGCTCATAAATTAATTTAATTTAAGAGCTGATATCTAGCCGTTTTCCATGATTATATTGATAATGATTTTGGTTATTATCAAGAAATGGAAAGTGGCTAGATATCAGCTCTTAAATTAAACTCTTATGAACTATTTTTGTTGTTATTATAATTGTCCAAACAAATGTACCTGTAGTTGTACCAGGCATTAAAATGAACAAGAAATTGAAGAAAAAGCCTGGTCTTATAATTGTTTCCATAACTGTATATTGCTGAGTAGTTTAATTGACAATAATACATCATCGTGTATGTGTTTTTATATATGTTGTATTGTTAAAATGAATATGCAGAACTTTCAAATTAATTTATTAGAGTAAAAACTATATTATTGACTTCCAAAATGTAGTTGAACTAAGTATAGAGAGGCATAAAATAAAACTACTCAAGTAAAGTACAAATTTCTAGGAAATAAGTCACAGTACTTGAGTAAATATACTTATTTACATTCAACTTCTACTGGGGATGTGTACCAAAACCATATACACAAAAGCTGAATTATTTATAGTCCCAAAAATTGTTTTTGGCATATGGCCCTGTAATCTTTAGCAATTTATCTTTTCTGTTCCTCTGCTGTGGAAGATGTTCATGCTCGCCCTCGGACACACAGCTGTCTTTTAGCTTGACGTCGGTGTCTGTGGGGTCTGTGTGCTGTTTGTAGTGCTGCGCTCTATTTTTATCAGACTAAAAGCCACATAGAGCCTCCTATCACAGACACAGATTCCATCCTGAACACCACTCAGGGCTCACTCGGCCTCGGCCAAAACCAAACACAACTCACTTCCTAAAGTTGTATTCTGTCTCATCTTACTGATGTGTTTTCTGTTGGAGAGTTAAATGAATAACATATCTAAAACAAAGACTTCTTTCATATTCACTTTGTAAGAATGTGCCGCCTGATGATGGTATTCCCCTCAAGAAGATTACTCATTTCTTTCTTTGGGATGAATACTTCAGTTTCTAGGGAACGCTGAAGGAATGTGTGTCAAGTTTTGAAACATTTCTAATTAGAATTACTGGGTCCTCTGCCTTTAAAATGATTGTCTTTGTTGAGTGTATTATACCTCAGTTACATTATATATTATATACATTCTATTATACTCTATAAGTGTTATACTTTTAGAGTTTTTGTCCATAATTAGACTTCTACAAGCTTTCTCTAAATGATCACTAATAGTGACAATAATGATATCTTGTGTCTTGCAGGAATTTGAATGTGCTTCTACTCTGTATTCATGCAAATGGAAATCTATATCCCTTAAACTTGATCTTGAATTTCGATATTGCACGGATTGCAAAACAAAGCTTTAGAAATCATCCATCCAAAAACAGAGAATCTGGTGCAGCACAGCCCTCAAGGCTGTCCTCAGTGTTCAGTTACTGAGAGGAGGTGCAGCTGAGCCTTTCACCCGACTGCCTGTTCTTTTCTAACTACAACTCATCTAGTTCCCCTCCTGCATAAAAGCTACGGTTTGAATTTTCACAACTCCCAATGGCACGCTGTGATCCAGTCACTCCTCGTTGACCTTTGACAAAGATATGCAAACAGTTCTCGTTCACTGTCATTTTCCTTTGCAGCACAGGTGTTGGACACTCAGGCGTGCCAAAGTTAAATTTAACCCTCCGACAAATCTCTCCTGCGGCCACAATGTTAGAGCAGACGTGGCTCCTTGTCTGTCGCTCACTGTTACGAGCTGTTAATGGTCTCTCACTGGAGCTTTGAATTCCAAGAACAGCGCTGACCGGTGAGGTCATGAAATAAAAGTCAGTGAGATTAAAGAGATTATGGCTGCAACATGAAACCTGTGGAGCGTCTGTGTCATCATTCAAAATAGAGCAAACAAGCAACAAGCAATAATAAATTATTGCAGATGGTACATACATACAAACAGTTTCAAAAGTAGAATCTTTTACTTTGTGATACGATATCAAATGTTTCTCCCTGAGCATCCTGATTCTTTTTAAAGGTCTTTCTCTCTTTTTTTAAGTTTTATTTTATTCATAGTATCCTTATTATTATTGTTTCCTATAATTATTGCTATTATCATTACAATAACAACAACAACAACAATAATAATAATAATAATAATAATTATTATTATTATTATTATTGTTTTTATTATTATTATTATCTGTTTTTTGACATTTAATTATTATAATTTTCTTTTTTTGGGCTTTATACAAACAAAATCCATTTTACAATTTATACACAGGACTGTACTATATATAGATTTTTAAGTAATAATAATGTTTATTATTATTTCATAATAATATTACATTTTAATTAACTATTGTTGTTTTTATTTTTATTTATTTATTTTTTCTTTCCATTCTTTCCTCCACTGGCATTTTATTTTCAGGATTGTACTTTAATAAATTTAGTTATTATTATTATTATTATTATTGTTATTATTATTAATAATAATAATAATAGAACAAAAACAATAATAATAAGTTGTATTAGTCTTTATTTGATGACCTTCTGTTTGAAGTTCTATTAACCTTTTTTTCTTATTTTTTATTTATTTTACATTCCATCCTCCTTTCCATTTAATTTGCTGGATTGTACATTAATACATTTAATTCAATAAAGAATAGGACGTAAGACATTTTTATATACGTAAGAAAGACTCTTTTATATGTTCAAGGTGTAAAAACATAGCAGCGCAGAACATGTAAACACTGCAGCATGAGAAAGAGAGAAGTAAAGAAAATGCTCACCTTGCAGAGTGAAAGTGCTGAGAAGAGCGAGTCGTCTCTTTGCTTCCTTGTGTATAGAAGAAGAAACGTCGGTGATGTCTGTTAAGAACCTGCAGGCAAACTGTCTGACAACCACTTGGTGAAATCACATCTCAATTATAAATAGTTTGCTCTCTCTGGAAGCGTTTTCAGTGATGATGTTTGCAGTGATGATCTGTGGGTTGCAGTATGTGTTTGCCTCCACATGTGAAGATGCCTGAAGGGTCTTCTGGGGATTCTTAAAGGGAAAATGATGAATACACAACCAGATAAACACTGTATTCACGACAATGATCTCATTTCATTTTCTGTGTGAAGGATGGGCAGGTTGAATAATACATATATGACATTGGTTTTTAAATGTATCCTGTTGGCTGCAGTCCAGTGTAAATTTAAACAGCTGGTCACCACAGTTTATGCTCATCCTCGGCTCGTTCACAGAGACACCGAGGCTCGTCAGTCAGGTCCATTTCTCTGCTTACACTCTGATTGGGCAATAAACCAGCAGGTCAATGTGGGAGCAGAGATAGCAGCCTGACACAAGGGAAGACCTTTGTATGTGAGACTTCACGCTGTAGCGCATATTTTATATGGATACTTTTCAGATCACGGTTATAAAGCTATTATGCAAAAATCTAACTGTCCAGGAACACGAAGTGGAAAACTTTTCCAGCAGGACCTCTGTTTGGATGATCTGACTCAGAACTGGTTCAATGCACACTGAATCTGTCTGATTTTAGCATTACAACGGACAAGTTCAGATTTTGACCAGGTGATGGTGCTCGAGAATAAGTTGAAAGGTCTTCAAAGTTATTCAAATGTATCCCTAGGAAGTCATCAATAAGCACCAAAATGCAAGAAAATGCATCAAGTAGTTGTCATGATACTTCATTCAAAACCATAAATGTCAGTCTCATAGTGATGATAGAGGAAAAGTGAGAGGATCACCAATAACATAATGATACAAAATCTTGGAACCATGGCTCTCTGCACTGGGTCATCCCTCCAATAGTTGTTAAGACATGTCACTAAAACACAAGAACGTGAGCCTCATGGTGACACTAAATGAAGAGCCAGAAGACCACCAGAATTGGTAGGAGTCATTCTCTGGGCAACACAGTTTCATGCAAATTCATCCAATTATTGTAGATATTTCACTCAAAACCAGAAATGTCAGAATGTTGCCAGAGACCACCTGCTGGTGGCGCCTGAGGGAGAGTCAGAGGATCCTCAAAGTGGTGAGGATTCATCCTCTGGGGAATGAGAATGGCTATACCAAATATCAAGGCAATCAAACAAACAGTTGCTGAGAAATATAACACTATTTAGCAAGGATGTCAACCTTGTTGGACCAGACAAAAAGTCAGAAGACCAAAGATAGTAGGATTCATCATCTTGGAAATTAAATGTGTGAACTACATTTCTTGGAAATCTTTCCAATAAACCACATATATCTACCGCTTGGTAGGCACTATAAGAAAAGTCAGAGGATAAAAAAAGCTCTGTAAAATCAATCTTTTGGGAACAATGAATCTCTGCAACAACTTACAGGGATACCCTCCAATTTTTGTAAATATGAGTCACAAGGTTTGACCTGCTGGATGTGCCTGAGGGAAAGTAAGGGGATCACCAAAGTCATTTGGATTAATCCTCTGGGGAACATTAATGGCTGTACCAAATTCCATGCCAATCCATCCAGCATTTGCTGGGATATGTGCCTAATAAAAAGAAAACCTCAACCTTAATGTGGCACCAGACGAAAAGTCAGAGGATCAACAAAGATGGTTTGATTCTTCTTCTGGAAAACATTACATTTTATGGAAATCAATCCAATAGTTGTTGGGATATCTATCTATAAAGCAAGAAGCGTCTGTGTGTGTGTGAGTGTGTGTGTGTGTGTGTGTGTGTGTGTGTGTCTAGGGCATATCTCGCTGACCGTTAGTCAGACTGACCTCAGATTTTGTATGTGGCTTGCGCATGGCACGAAGATGTACATCAACGATTTTGAAGATTTTTGAATTCATTTTTCAAAATATCATTATTTACGTAGGACGTGTTACGGCATTGCACTGTTTCCGATCGGACGCCTTTTAGGGGAGCTCGGCCCCATTGTGTGATAGCCCTACACCTGGTCAGTAACACAATTCACTCTGGATTTCCATGCCTGACTCATCTCATCTGGAAGACTATTTAGCCTACCTATCTTTAGGAGTTTTAAAGTGCGCTACAAGGTTCGATTTTCCAATAATATTCAAATAGTTTCCAGCGAATATTGATGTTCAATGTGTATGTGCTGGATGGTGTGCATACCTTATGAAAAGTATGTTTTTTATGGAGTGCAGACGTTGTAGTGGTCTGCATGTAATGTGCAAATTCTGTTATTCGCAATTAGCATGCTAAGCAGAGATTAAGCTTTATTCACTTCTTGTGTTGCATTACTATGTAATTCATAATCATTTGATATGAGATACATACATGCAATATAGTATATCAGCTAATTGGGTTCATGTTAATTTACTTTCAGTGCAGCATACTGCGTAATGTGCTATCTAACGATTAGCATGCTAACAAATACATACTTCCTACGGGCACTGCACTAGTTATACTCAAAACCACGAAATATCAACCGGCTAAGATAATGGAAATGTTTGACCCAATCCAGTAGTTGGCTAAGACACCAAAGACGGTTGGAGTCATCTGTCATCAAATGTGTATTCTAGATTTCAGGGAAAATCAAATAGCTTGTCTTTCATTCATGTTTGACCTGCTGATGGTGCTAGAGGGAAAGTCATGGGATCACCACAGTCAACAGGAAACATCCTCTGGGGAACAAGAATGTCTGGACCAAATTTCATTACAATCAACCCAATAGTTGTGGACCAAAGTGATAGACCAACCAACAAAAATACTGCTGAGTTGCACCTGTCTCATGCAGGTGAAACTGGATAAATGATTAGCAAACAATAGAAACATAATAGAACCATTAATTTCAGGAACAGTGCGTCAATGGGGTCTCATTATTCTCAGCAGAGAGGCTCTTTGTATGCAGCGCTGCATCGTTTGGTGAGTAAGCTTTCTAATTACAAAGTCACCATGAAACCAAAGCAAACAGATTCAGACAACATGTCCTCCCCTGCGGGTTTCTGTCCAGAATCACACCTCTGGGTCAAATGGCGGCATGGTCACACTGAAACCAGCTCCAGTGTGTTTTGTTAGACATTCGATATGCTGGCGACTCTGTGACAGATGCACTGTGACCCAGACTGAACCGAGCAGTGAAAGTCCTAGTGAGAAAAATGTTACCTGGAGCTGAAGGGAAAACACGAGCGACCACAAGGGTTCTCATATTTGATTGCTAGAATGAATTATAGCGAGTGAACAGCAAATCTCATGCACACACACACCTTTGATCCTCTGGCTGGACTTCCAGTGGTCGCTTCTCTGCTCTGTGTAACATGAAGCTGCAGCCAAACAAACACAGGCTGTGACTGAAAACAAAGGCAGCCTGTTTAAACCAGCCCTGTTTTAATCTTTCATACATAAAATCTAATTTTCCAGAGATACTTGAACAAGTTTCTGGTCTCTCTACACTAGTAGCTGTGAAATAAAGGCAACAAAAGATACAAATGTGTTGTTTTAAAATCCAGAATTGAAATCCAAACACAAGATAGATATTTTTGGCCCTTTAAACATCTAACTTACTGTTTGTTACTGTAGATAAATCAGATGAAATGGGTTTCACACATAATTATGACCACAGGAAATGCGATTAATCAAGCAGAATAATGTTCTGAATGATGACACAGCAAAAATTGTATCGCTCCCAACTGGGGGAAATTAACTTAAAGTGAAGTGAAAAAAAAATAATATAATAATAATAATATAAAATAATAAAATAATAAATAATAAATAAATACAAATAACTATATACAAAATAAAAACTAGACAAAAATACAAATAAATTAGAAAATAATTTCATAAAACTATATACCAGGCAAAAACATGAAAAAATAAAAATAAAACAAGAAAAATAATTAAATACACTATATACATGATAAAAGCAAGACAAAAATGCAAATACAATAACATAATTAAAAATGCTTTATACAAGATCAAGACGACAAAAAAAAACCCAAACACATGAAATAAAAAATATGTTTTATTTTTTATAAATATTCTTCAAATTAGATTGCCATCCTATCCTACTATGTTTCCTAAATTTACTTTTTGATAACATTCATATTATTTCTGGAAACCAGCTTTAAGTGTTATATTATATTATATAAATAGATATTATCATTTAAGAGATCTGCCCCAGTTTGACAAATTAAATGTTAGATTTACTCTTCATTTAGGATGAAAACAGTTGTATAAAGTCTTCTGAGAGTCTTTTGTCAAGTCTGAGAAAATGACAGAAAGTTCACAGTATTAACTAATTCTGTAAGAGGCATGAAGGGAATAATGAAGAGATATTTTTGCATTAAGGTAAATGTAGGGTGCACTAGTGATAGAAGTCAGAAAATCTGCTTCTCTCTGCTGCTTTAATGTTAATTATTATTCTTATAAAAATCTGTCTCTTATAATTCCCCTGGCTGTAAGTGCCACACTAACCCCTAAATAATCTCTTAAATAACTGCTGATGTTTGGGTGTTTACTGTCTCCTATCCCAGCATACATGTTACAAAATAAAGTCATCTGTATGTGTAGTTACAATTTAACATAAATGTAAATATCCCTTCACCATAACCTCACGATGCAGCAGATGGGATGTGGTACAGTGGCTGTTAAACTGTTCACAGGTGGAGAAATGATCATTATATTGAAATAATATGTGCTGCCACCTGCTGGTCTCTCTGACGTGTTACAGCGAGCAACACTACTGACACTTTTTTTATTAATTTTTTTATTTATTTGGTTGAACTAGCTAATACTTAATAGCACCTAACAAAAGCACAGACAGGCACATTCACTACATGTGAGGCTGGTTTTACATGTATAACCCTGGATTGCCAGGCTACATTTTTATTTTAACTAGCAACATGTTGTATTTTAATTCCTTCCTCAGTTTGTACTTTGTTTTTAATAGGATGGGTGGGATGTGAGGGTCAGGTGTGGAGGGTTGGGGATGGGTGGAGGTTGTTTGCTTGTTTCTATATTTTGTTATTTATTATTATTATTATTATTATTATTACTTTCTCCTTTTTTATGTAAAGCGCTTTGTGTTGCATCCCTCTCTTGTATGAAAAGTGCTATACAAATAAAGTCTGATTGATTGATTGATTGATTAATTAGTTGAAATATTCACCTTAAGCTTCTTTCTCAGTCGGTCCAAAAATTAAGCTGAAATGATGAACCATTGAGGTCCTTTTAATTTTAAAGAATACAAATATTATTGGTTATTGCTACAGAACAAAATTACGATGTCGAAAATCGCATGTGTAAAGTAGCAGATAATAAAAATAATCAAGTACAAGTTTCTCTAAATGCCTAAGTCCTTTGGACAACATTTATAGGCTACATTTAAGTTTAACTAGCAACGGGTTGTATTAAAGTAGTTAAAATATTCAATTCATGCTTCTTTTTCTGTCGATTAAAAATAAATCATGAAAAACGTGTGGTGTAAATTAAGCTAAAACGATGAACCTTTGAGTTCCTATTACATAAAAAAATACAAATAGACTTAGTTTTTGCTACAGAATAAAATCATCTGAATAAGATATTTAAAAATATTTTAAATTATTCAGATTTTTTACATTAGCAAAAATACAGAAAATACTTAAAAGTAAAAGTCCTGTATAAAAAATCTTATAAAAAGCAAAATTACTTACAAATGACTGGAATACTATCTAGAATTAATTAAATTAAAGTTTGTGTGTTTTTTATCTACTTTTTCTATCAAGATTTACTGTTTATACATATAAGTATATATATTTCAATGTGAAAATCTGTCAAATCAATGCAGCGGAATAAAAACCCATAACATTTCCATCAGAGATGTCGAAAATCAGAAGTGTAAAGTTTTTGATACAACAATGTTTATACAGTTTGTTTATATATTGTAATTGTGCAGCTTTATTACAAAATATTAAACTATTGAATACCTTAATAGGATACTGATAAAAATCTGAATTTTAACATGAAGTTCCAGCGTTAGTTTCTCCAGATCTCAGCATGTGGAGTGGATAATATCCAATGTTTTATAATAATAGTAATAATAATGATAAATAAAACAGCAGACAGATGGACAGAGAGACACGGAGCCGGATCCCTTTCATAAAGCTTTATTTCACAGATCCCCTGTAACAGGAGGCCTCGGCAGCCGGGCTCATTATACATTTACATACACTGTCTGTGGCTGCTCCTTCCAACGATCCCTCTGCATGTTAAATAACTCAGTAATTCAAGACAAAAACAACAAACACACGCGCACACACACACACACACACACACACACACTGTTCAACTTAAGATAACAATAACAATATCGTAACGACGGTAATAATAACAACCATTGTCAAATATTATGTATTTCCAGGGTCCTATACTGTATTTTCTAAAATCTGTTACACAGTCAGTCATCTTTAAGGTGCACCGTAAAATCTGCGTGTGACATTTTCATTAAAAAACTGGACAGATGCTGCACCAGGACACGCGGTGAAGACAGAGAATACTTTGTTGTTGCATGTTTGTATGTTTCAGATGAGAGAGAGAGCTCCTCTTTGTCCTCCGGCGGCAGATACTGTAACAGGTGAATTCAGCGCAGTTCATAGTTTGTTTGGCACACTACTTTTTTTTTTTTATAAGCCGCTGTGGTGTGGCATGAATCTCATAGCTCAAGCAGAGACATAAGGCGCGTCTCCATGGAGATGTGTGGGGACTCACAGGACCTCTGCAGGGACAAAAACAGCAAAACATATATTTGAGTCCACTTTAAAGTACGCCTCAGGAATAATAGATTCCAGTGAAATGTGAACATTTATTCTCCTGTATGTACCTGCGACATGCTGAGGCTTCATGGGGCCTGTTTTCATCAGGAAGGGCTCGTTGCCCTCGAACGCCGGGTTCCCGCTGGACTTCAGCTGGATGATCTCCTGGAAGTCGGCCGCCTCTCCGTTGGGTGAGACGCCGTTCTGGTGAGTGGCGGGCTGGACGCCGTTAACAACGGGAGCGGACACGGTTTGTGACGGGGTGAAGACCGGAGCGTCTGGACTCAGAGTTCCAGCTGCTGCAGGGAGATAAAATCAGTGAGTTAACCCTCCTGTTATGTTCGTTTTTCAGGAACAGCAATAACCTTAGGCATTTTTAATTCCCTAAAGGTCCAGGAACTAAAAAAACCCCAATAAACATTGTTTATATTTAATCTTTAACTCCATTAATAACCATTTCAATCAATATTTAGTGCAATGGTGTTCTTTACTTCTCGTAGATCGTGGTTCAATGAGGATAATTCACTCTTTTTTCATAAAAATTGCATGTTAAAACTTTTTTTTTAATGAACATTGGAAAGACCTACATATAAAATACAATGGTTTTACATGACATTGATTTTTTATTTTTTTTTATTTTACATTTTGATTTTTTTTCTTTTCCACAACATAACAGGAAGGTTAATATATAAATAAATGCGATTATGAGATTATATTCAATATATACATTCATGGAAAAAAATATTAGACCACCCTTTCTCTTTAATTTCTTGTTCATTTTAATGCCTGGTACATATAATAACAACAAAAATAGTTCATAAGAGTTTAATTTAAGAGCTGATATCTAGACATTTTCCATGGTTTTCTTCATAATGATTTTGGTATTATCAATAAGTTTTTCCACAACTGTATCTCAGCTGTGACACTTACTCTTACTGAGCTGTGAGTCTTTGCCGTTGACCTGCGGAGAAGCTTTGACTTCCTTCTGCGATGACAGAGAACAAAAACACTTTTTGTTATTTCCAAAAAGTCAACAGGAAGTTCAGTTTCTCCTGTTTAAAGAACGGGAATCACACAAACCTTTTCTCCTGCGTCACTCTTCCGAGTCCTCTTCATGATCTCCTCGAGGCGCTGTGCAGATCAGACGGAGAGATCAGTTAGTGAGATGTTTTTGTTATTTTTTAGAGGGAGGAAGCACCAGGATGAACTCGAGCGTGAACTTTCTAAACTGTAGAGTTGTTTTTTCTCTCCTTACCTTCTTCCTCTCAAGTCGCTCCTGCTCTTCTTTCTGGAAGTGTTTCTCTCTCTCCAGACGCTGACGCTCGGCCTCCTCGCGGGCTTTGGCTTCAGCCTCCTCCCTCTGGAAACACGGAAAAAAACACAGTAATTATATAATATATATGAAGCTTTTGAAAGCACTTTCACCCTCTAAACCCCAACATCAGCTGGTGGGTTATTCAAGGCATGTTTTCTTCAAAGGAAATTGCAAAACATATGTAATTAATGAGAGTTAGAAACTGGAAAAGCAAAAGTTATCATCAGATTTTCAAATTTCAAACAGTTGTTTTACCATGTTTCCATGAATTTATTTATGCCCAGTATAACAGGTTGACCATAAAATAATGATTACATAATATTGTATTGTTATAGAAACCCCCCCTAGAAACAAACAATAATTTGACCGAAAAAAGGTGTAGGCTGCAGCCTGAGCTTATTGTGCTAATTGTGGTATTACTTAACAAAGAATTACCCTAAAACAACCCAGAAAATCCGGCAATGACTGATATAAAACTCTGTAAAAACCTTTCAATCATAGTAGGGAATGAAACTGGAAAGTTTGTTGCATATAAGTACTGCTGAAGTGAAGATCTCTGGGCTCAAAAATCTACCAAATTTGAGAAAAACGCTCTACAAATTCCACATATTTTGTGAGGCGCTACAGATGAATAACAAAAAAATTGAAAGATTTTATTACCATGGAACTCCTCTGGCAGATTTTTTGTATTACGAGTTTTCTTAAATGTTATGTTTAAGTATGCATATGAGGAATTAACTAATGGTCATTTTGGTGAAATAAAAAACAAACAAAACAAAAAAACAAACATATGCACACATGGATGGATAGGTAATAAAAGTGCAAAATATTGCAGTTGAAACAGCAGCAGAGTGTGCAACTCTTTTGTACTATATTAGGACTTTCGCTTTAGTAAAAAATCTATATACTCTTTCTTCCACTGGTGTCCATAATGACTTCATGCAAGAACAATTTATAAGAACAGATTTGTTCTTAACTGGCTTGTACAAGTGATTTAGGAGAGCTTGCAGATTCCCTAATTTCCTCATATTTTGATATTTTCTTAGCCGCAAACACAATTTACCAGTGTGCAGACTTGATGAAGGAGCCATGTGCCATTTTCAACTAATGTTCCGTTTATTTTTGAGTGATTTTGAGTGTGAAAAGTCATCTATAAGTGAGAGAAAGTAAAGAATGGGAAAATTTTCAAGTGTGAATGTGCTGTATTGCAGAACATCTCCTGACCACCAGGGGGCAGCACAAGCTAAGTGTTTTCTGCAGCCTTCAGGCTTCAGGACTTGATATTATATTATTATAAATCCATTACATGCTTCACTGGGTGTTTAGACTCGGCATCAACCAAGAACATGTGTTGAAATCACTCATGACTTGTGCATAAACCATATCCGTCAAACCTGCTGTTTTTAAAGTGTTTAACTGCAGTGTGCTCACTTTTAGCGGCAGCAATTGATTTTTTACAAGTGCACAAATCTTAGAAAGTGTCTCTCCATCACAGCGAGTGAAACACTTGAGCTGTAAAGAATATGAGGCCTCTCTGGCGTGGAGCTGTCAGGGAGGAACAATGGTGCGATTGAAGGGCAGAAGGGGAGTCGAGCGTGGCCGAGTGCTTCAGGCACGGCGTACACTGACGCCGCTTATCCAACCAAGTGTACGAGACAGAAGCAGCACAGGCCCGTCACTATCTCCCCCGATCACAATGGCCGCCTCAGCCTCCGCTCATCACCATTATGGAGGTCACCAGCTGGCATCTGCCCGGGCAGACAAGGGGCCTCTGACGAGCCGCTCCGTGACAGCGGCACACACTCTCCTCCTTTAATCTGCCCAGATGCCAGACAGTCAGTCAGGGGGTGAGGGAGTCAGATGTTCGGGCTCACGGACAGACTCAAACCCCCCGACAGCTCAGGAGGCCTCGTACGCATTAGAGCCTCCCAGATGGTAAATGGGCTTACGGCATGTGGGGATCAAAGGGATTCACGGTGGTTAATGGAAAATTAGAGGTTTTCCAGTGCGTATACAGTATTTACAGTGAAGACGTGATCGTGTGTTTGGCCTCACAGCTCCAGTTAAAGGTTTGACTCCCACCACATATCTGCTGTGTGCAAGGAAGTGGAAGAAAATCCCACCAGACATCCGTAACACTGACTCTCTCCCACTTTTTAAATCCAGACTCAAAACTCATCTGCTCCTGTTAGCTATCAGTGTGATTGCACCACACTTCATTTTTTCTTTGTTTTATTTTTTGTAACCGCACCACACTTTCTTTGTTTTATTTTATTTCTTGTTTTCATTCCCTGTTCCTTCCTCAACGTCAGTTGTTTCGACAGCGTTCAGTCTCTCTCCCGTTTGTTTCCAGGTCACTGACCTGTCTCTGCAGCCTCTCGTTCTCCTCCTGCTCGGCTCTGGCTCTCTCCTGCGCCTCCTTCTCCTCCTGAGCTCGCTGAGCTTCGTCCATCAGACGCTGCTGCTCGGCCATGAAGCGAGCCTCCTCCTCTCGGCGCTTCCTCTCCTCGGCCTCCCGGGCCATCGCCTCCTCCCGTAGGATCCTGAGGAGACGTATTCATCATGTTACATACAGTTTACTGCTCATGTTATTAATCTGCAGAAGGATCAGCAGGCTGTGGGAACATGAGGAAATCCTTCAGTTCTCACAATAGTGTCGTTCTTCAGAACCTCAGGCTAAAACTGTGAAAAACAAGCTTCTTACACTCATCTCATGTTGTGAATCATACAGTAACAGGCCTGAGGACACATAAAACATCCTTCTTTTAGAAGACAGAGAACTTCTGAATAAGACATAATTCAAATAATCCAACCAACCCTGATTGTTTACCAGGAAACTATATAAAGAGTATAAAATTATGTAAGGAAGTTATTTTAACCATAACCCTGCTGTTTTTTAGTATCTACAGTGTTAAACACCTGTTTAAAACAGTGAATGCTCATATGTCTTGTACATAAAAAAAATCATACAAAAGTATGTAGAAAATTATTAGAAACTTTAAGACCCCTAAAATAAAGCAGATTGACATGTTTTTATGTTTTTTTGTTCTTTTTTTTTTCCATTTTTTTACATTTTTTGTTTCATAAGTAAAATTCCCTAAAATTCCCTTAATAATTATTAATAAATAATTTTACATTTTATTTATTTCTAAAGTTATGCTGCCTGAAGAAAAATGTTGTTTTTTCATGTTCTGCTGACGTGATGTGCACAAAAGACTAAAAAACTGAAATTAATTAATTATTATTATTATTGAGTTGATTATTTTTGCGCAATTTGAACAATTCATTCAATGAATTGTCATGAATGGGTTTTATATGAAAATGTTTGCATTGTGATTTATTAAACATCCTATGCAATATGCTGTTATAAATGCATGTTTAGCATTGTGAGGCTACTTAAATTAAGGTTGGGGCAAAAAAAACATGAAAATAACTTTCAGCGGGAAGCAACCACTGGTCTGCTGGCTCACAGTCGGATTTAGTCGCTTTATTTTTTTTTATTTGGGTTTAAATGGAGCAGAAGAAGTTCCTCATCGATATCTCACAATTGTAAATAAAAAATAAAGTGTCACAAAAATGTTGTAGCAAGGTAGGTGAGAACTAAATAACCTTATAATGTGATGCAACGCAATGTAAGTTTTAAAAGGTGTTTTTTTCTGTTGCAGGACTGTTGTGTTGAGTTGCATCATGCTGTGAGGTGTACCTGCTATTTTTTCTTCTTCTGTTTCTTTTCACACTCAGTCAGAAATACATCCAGACATTAAGTGACAATATTTGATTAAAAACGAGTTGTTCTGTTGACTGATTGTCATACTGACTTGTTCCTGTTCTCCTGCTCCACACGCTCCTGCTCCTCTCTCTCACGCTGCTCTCTGGCTTGTCTGCGTTTCTCTGCCAGGACTCGAGCCGCCTCCTCCGGGTCGTTGGTGCCGGCGGACGGCCTGCTGGTCGGAGCAGCCGGTGCAGCGGCGGCGGGTGCTGCTGCGGCCGCAGGTGCAGCAGAAGGAGCAGGATTAGTGGTGGAGGCTGCAGCAGGAGAAGCAGCAGCTGCCGGCTCTACGTCTGGAGAGGCCGCTGATGCGACCGCCGGGCTGAGAGAAGGAGGCGTGACGGAGGACACCACGATGGCAGGAACATTACCGGAGTCTGACAGAGAGACGACAGAGAGACGACAGGTTTCTAAAAACACAATAATGAGGAAGAAAACATCTGGTTTAATGAGATTATACTATAACATCTAAAGAATAAAATAACCAAAAATTGCTTGACTGCAAGAGGACAGCTTTTAAAGTTGTTATTACGTAGCTAAGACTCAACACAGGAATTTAATTTTAATAAAAAAGAAGAAAAAAGTCTGTGTAATAATGCAGTTTTATGTTTAAATATTATCATATTTGTAGAATTAGATCCCAGTGGTGGCTGTGTAAGATTTCTTCTGATAATAACTCTCTAAAAAGAAATGTATAAATCATTTTTATCAATTAAAAGTTTCACAACGTGTTTTTATATAACCTGTTATTCTGCTTCAATCCATATTTGCTGCCATTGAGCCTTGAAAAAACAACATTTTCACTGTGGTCAAACTGGTATCAAGGGGCCGATCTAGCAGCAACCAAATGGACGAAACTGACTTTTATACATTAAATTAAAATGATTTAACAATAAAAAGACTGATGCATTTAATCAGATGACTAATTTTCTAAGAAACTGAATTTAATTCATTTATGGGTTTTTTTCCTGGCTTATGACGTCAAATAAAAATACAATAAAATAATAATAATAAAAAATTAAGAAATATTAATTAAAAACATAAAAATAACCTCAATAGAAGCTTTAAATGTAAAAAAAAAAAAAGGAAAATTAAAAACTTTCTTCAAATTGAGGATTTTTTAAAAGAATTCAATTATTTTATGTATTTCTTTTATACTCATGACGTCAAATAAAAAATAATTTAAAAAATGAGAATAAGTAAAAAAAATAAAAATATGATGACAGACATTCAAATCTTTATTCCATAACCTCAATTTTTTTCTTTTTTTTTCTTCATGAAACTGTGTGAACAGGCGTCCCTCTCACAGCAGTAAAAGTGAAAAAAAAAATGGAGGTTTTTGGTGCTGGTTGCACATATTTAACCAGCATATTTGCCGTTTGACAGCGTGTGAGATGAGAATCTGGAACACACTCTGCAGAAATCAGTTGGTTTTTTTTACACGAATGTCAGCCAAAAACCTGGAGGTCACCTTGAAGCTTGGACCTGTCTCCATGGTGATCACACTCACTCTTTTTCTCCTCGGCGGTGTCGGGCTGCTGGGGCTCGTGGCCCGCTTCCACAGTGACCGCAGTGACCGTCTGCGGCTGCACCCTGGCGGGCGTCTGGGCTCGTTTGGGGCGAGTCTTGGTGCCAGGAGGCGTCTTCTTGCCTGTCGGGGTCTTTGAGGCCGATCCAACGGCAGGGACCAGCGGGGACAGGGGCCGACTCTTGGGGGCGGCGGGTGACGGAGGTCTGTTTTTGGGCTTCGGGGTGCTGATGAGAGGAGAGGAGACGGAGGTGGAAGTGAAACACGAGTCAAAGAGGAGATGAGGTTTCATGGGTAATGAGGTTCACAGAGCGCTGAATAAAACTCATAACTGGGTCATGAGAAAGATACGAGAGACTCCATCTGAAACTCCCATGATTCACAGGGGGGGTGAAACCTGAGAGGAGACGTCTTTTTCAGTGAGGAAAACCCCCGTCTGTGTGACACAAACAGAGCTGCTGCTGGCAGACTGATCGCTGTCAAGCAGAGTCTGTTTTAGTCGTTAGATTAGAGAACCTCGGACCATCTGCCAGACATTAACCTGCCCCGAGGAAAAAACACAAGCTCCCTCTCTCTCTCAGCCTCAATACTTAATAAAGGATTAATTAACATATTTTCCAGTTAGAATACGTCTTCGGAGCTGGTAAATGTGTATTAGTGTGCTACCTGGTCTCTGGCCTGGATCTCTGGGTCGTGGTAGTGGGAGACGGCGTCTGTCTCTTCTTCTGCACTTTGTCTTTTGTGAGAGCGTTCTTCTCCTTTTCATTCTCCCTCTCCTTGTCTTTCTTCTCTTTCTTCTTTTTGTCCACCTTGAAGAAACAAAAATAACCGTTATTACCTGAGGCTAATGTCCAAAATGTCTTTCTGACACCATATATCTTCAGATTTTGAACACTCAAAAACACTCACTTAAGTGTCACCTGACAGCGTTATAAAGCTCCTTCTGGATCACTCAGAAATATCTTTATCGTCACAATACTTAAGTACAATGACATTTTGAATGGCTTCTCTATGCGCATAAACATATAAGAAACCATGTATACAAATATATATATAAAAAAGACATAGCAGGAAAAGGAACAAAATGTTATATAAATCAGGGTATGAATGGGATATAGACAAACCTTCAGAATATATGATATACTAAAGGAATAAAACTGGAAAGTTTGGTGTCCGTAAGTGGAGCTGAAGTTGAGATTCATGGGTCAGGGCATGAGAAAAACTCATTTTGAGAAAACGACCTTTAAAGCTTTCATACATTCTTAATGGAAATTACTATTTGAAGACAAAATATTGAATCTAATTCACAGCAACAACAATATAGAACATGTTCCCCTGCACAATATTATGTGTTTTATGTTAACTTTTAGTGAATTTAGGAGAAATCTACAGGCGCAAATGGATCAAATATGGTAAAATAAATACCTAAAAGTTTGTTTTGGATGTTTTCTTCCCACTATTCTGAAAGAAGACATGTTGTGGGAGAAAAATAGCCCAAAAACCTCAAAATTGTGCAAAACAGTGCATGAAAAAACAATATTTTTGGCCTGTAGTGTCTCGCCTGAAGTCCAAATTTAGGCCTCGGCTCCCACTAAATAGATTTCACGGGTCACCGGAAACGATTTAATCACAGTATAATTTCATGTTAAATGAGCCATGACGGCCCGTTTAGGGGCATAAATTATGCAGAAATGATGGATGACACCACCAAAGATCAACAAAATTATGTTTAAAACAGTTAAATCTACTGACTACGTTAAAGAAATCAGTGCAGGAGGTTGGTGTGGTCGTACCGGTGTGGAGTTCCGCCGGCGTTGGCGCTGGGTGATGTCCGGCGTGCTGGCGGAGGAGACTCTCCAGCGCTCGGCGTTCTGGTGCGGGTGGTGATGGGAGCAGGCGTTCAGCGGGCTGGCGGAGGCTGAACGGGAGCAGTGATGAGAGTCTGAGTAACACACGGACATGCAGAGAGCGGCAGCAGGGCCGAGGTCACAGACACACACACGGACACACACCAACACCATGCAGGGTGATAATAAAAAGCCTCACAGCGAGGAAACCACATGCTGCGAGACGACGACCCGATGTAACGACAGATGATGATCGCTGAGGGGGAGCAGACTTATTTTACTGTCTTTTCATGGATTTTTGTGATTTAATGAACATCTTTTTATTGTTATTGATGATTTCCCCTCAGGATTCTACTTGAAAACGTCACTTCCAGAAAAAGCCAGAAGCAGCTGGAGTAGCTGGGTTTGATTTTTCTGACAAAACTGAACATGATTTTATGACTTTATGATTTTATATCTCAAAAATTCTGGTTTCTGCTTCTTTGATGTGAGATTTTGCACTGGATTGTTGGTTAAACTTGGCGTGATCTGAGATACTCCTGTGTGCATTTCTCACAACTTTCTTACATTTTTAGATTGAACTATTAATCAAACAAATAACATTACAAGATTAATCGATAATTTAAATAATTATTGTAGAGAAAACAACCTCATCACATAGGTCTATTTGCATTTTCTCTGGGTAAAAAAAATCACGAGAAGTCCTGAGAAGTTCTTGGAAAAAATGTAACAATTGATAACTGATAACACGATAACTGTGAACTCTATCGACTGATGAAGGTCATGTGTTGTGATCGAAAGCTCCAGAACATGGACCATGTGGTGAGATTGTTTCCAATCTTTCACTTCAAATGTCATCCCTGAGTTTTATATAAGAACATAAAGAAAAAGAGAGAAGAAGTAGGATAGAGAGGGGGATATATAAAGACTGAAACCAGGCAGGAAGATTGATGAAAGATGCTATTTAGTACTTAATGTTTTGGGTCAAACAAACTCATAAAATGTCAGAAAAAGTGACCTAAATACTCACGAGAGTCGCTGTTGTTGAGGAGGGTGGCGGCGCTGCGGCTGCGGGCCAGGAAGGACAGCGTCGGCGTCATGAGCCGCTCCACGATCCGGCTCTCCCACGGGCTCAGACGCAGGCTGCGGGCTGACACAAGAGGGCGCCGTCAGTGTCGGGTTACTGACACTGCTACACACACACACACACACACACACACAGATACACACACTCACACACTCACACACACGCACACACACACAATCTCCTGCACGCTGACGCACAGGTGAACACACACACAGACTGGAGTTTAATGCTGCATTCAGGTGCTGCTGGAATCTTAAATTCCTCGTCTCATAAACTGATCCAGTCGAAGATGAAGTTGGACAAGTTATGACATAAAAAAAAAAAAAAACTTTGCCTTTGTCAGTGCTGAATAAACACAATTATCACTTTTGTTTATTTCTCCAAACAAACTGTCGTCACTTCCAGAAAAAGCCAGAAGCAGCTGGAGTAGCTGGGTTTGATTTTTCTGACAAAACTGATGATTTTATGACTTTATGATTTTATACTGAAGCACAAAAGATTATTGAAACATTTCTCAAGTGGAAGCATTAAAAACTCACTGGCTGATTTAGAGCTCAGGAGCCAAAATTCTTTAAAAACGAGACTGTGTTATTATTATTATTTTTGTTATTTACATTATTTTTTCCTTTATAATAATAATAATAATAATAATAATAATAATAATAATAATTATTATTATTATTATTAATATTAATAATAATAATAATAATAATAATAATAATAATATATACTCTTTTTTCCTTCTATGATTATTATTATTATTATTATCATTATTATCATTATTATATTTTTGTTGTGTGTATTATTGTTTTTATATGTGCATACTTATTTAAATATACTACGTGTTATTCGTCCTTTTTTAAAAAGTATTATGAAAGGATCATAAGTATAAACAAATGTATATTTTGTGTAAAATAAATAAAAAGTGAAATAAAAGTGATGAAAGTAACTAAATACATTTACTTAAGTACAATTTTGAGGTATTTGTACTTTACATTGAGCATTTCTTGCTGCTTTGTGTCCATTTGACTACTTTTCAATGCTGTTTTCATTCCTACAAAATATAAATCAACTAATAAATACTGATGTTTTACTATGAATTAAGCAAAACGTAATATAAATGCACCTGTAAGCTTGTTAATTCTCAGTGTTTTTGTGCATAACTTTAATGTATCTTTCCAAATCCTTCTGAATAACTTTGTTGAAAGCCTCTCTAATAATTTGGACACATCTATCCAAAGACAAAGAGACACAAAAATCAAAATCCGAACTAGTTTCCCTGTTTGGTTTTTTTAGCTCCACTCATTGAGGTGCAACTCGTCCTGTGAGATTTTTACTGAGATTTTAACTCCATTCTGCACAATCAAACCCTCTCAGACTCAAAGACACGGGGAAATCGTACAGGATGAATGACAGAACCAGACATTAGATAACAACACACACAGGAGCAAACCCCAGTTAATTCTCATTACTTACCCCTCAAAAGAATTCACATTAAAAGCCAGCGCGGCTGTTTTATTCGCCCACAATCAAACCCAATGCAGTGCGATCAGTTTCTGGTGAGTTCAGCATTAGACACACACTGCTCCGACTTAACGCCTTTTATGGTCGTTTACAGTGTGAATCTTGTTGTTATTGAGTGTCATGTGATGACGTCCAACAACAGCAGAATATAATCAGATGCATTGTAATGACGGGTGGAAACACACACAACAAATCATTCTCTCATGAGTAAAGCAAACTTGATGTCAGAGTTGCTTTCAGTCAGAGGTTGGCTTCATCTTTGATTTTTTTTTACAAAAAACAAAACAAAACCCAAAAGGGAATAGACAATAAGAGACGCTGAATGATTCAGAGTGAGAGCTCAGATTTAGAGACTTCACACAGAATATTAAACCAGGAATGCTCAAACTTCTTCAACAGAAACTTCAATAAAGAAACAAAAACTTGAAGCATTTTTCCTTCCAGTAATTTAAACTTCAGACCTGCTGAGATCACAGGAAAGTAGAACGTTTTTCATACTTTCTCGTTACCCGTTTCGAGTTTTGAGGTTCTTCGCTCTCATATATGTTTATAAAATATATCAAATTGTATCAATAAAACATCCCATCAGTGTACAGAATTTTGAACTTGAACTATCTGATTTATAAATATATTTGACTTGAAAAAGGAGTTAAATTTAGGTGAATTTAAATAATTCATGCTAATGCATAAGTAATAATATTCTAATATCATGATATATAATATAAACACTTCAATCCCTGGTGTTGATTTTATTCTATTGACGTTTTTTCTTTTTTCGTTAACCAATTTAAAAAAATAAAAAAATTTTTTTGTCTGGTTTAAATAAATTTTAAAAAAAATTAAAAATGTATTTTCTATTAATATTTTGATATACTCATGTTTCGTAGTTTTTGAGTAAGTTTTGGATTTAATTATTTATTATTATTTTATATATTTCATTTCAATACCTATTGTATAGATGTATGTAAATATTGTATATATACATATTTTTATTTTATTTATCTAATTATTTTACAATTTTTATGTGTTTTTCAGTGGAATTATATATAAAGTTCAAGAGAATCTACTATTAAAAAGATACTTCAAAATATTTAATACATGCATGATGCTTGATGTTAATTTATCGTAATCTCAATATTGACCAAAACAACCATATTCAATATCATTTTTTTTGCCATAAAGAAGCAGCTGTTTATAGAAAACTTTTCTTTTAATAAAAGATCTGACTTCTTCCCACTGTTGCCTGGTAATCCAACATTATTAAGTGTTACGTTTGAGCCTTTTGAAGTGTCTTACTGAATAAACCTCACGCAGGTTTTGTTCTCCTTTATTTTCCTATCCTGCTCCTTTGAAAGACAACAGAAAACACACATGTGCAGAGGAGACGACAACACACATGTGGACACAGAACGCACCGGCTCAACATCTGAGATCTGATGGATCACGACACACAGATTCCTGTTTTCTCCGAACATAAAACTGACAACATGCTGAGCAGAAATGTATTTTTAGTGACCGGGCTTCTTCTCACTCTGTTGGTTGGTATGCATGACGGACCCACAGTACACAAACACACACGTGATAATAGTGCAATCACAACAGCGCTGCAGCCCAGAAACACTCTTTGCATCAAAGATTTTTCTTATGCAACCTCGGCTGTACGTTGGACGGATCGTTTTCACAACATGTTTTATGACTAACTGATAACCCGACTACCTCCTGTTTCTAGGCAACAGTGCCCCCCCCCTTCTCCTCCTCCTCTGCCTCCTCTTCTTCTTTCTCCAATGCGGCAAGAGGAGGCTGAGCGTAGCTGCTGCCTGCTGATCGACTGTTCACCTGGAAGTAGATTGATGCCTGGATCTATAAACGTCACCCCCCTCCTCCCCCCTCACCTCCCCCACCACCACCACACTATCACTGGTACACTGAGCGTCTCCCGAGGCCAGAAACACGAGCCCTGATATCGACTCAAATATGATTCAACCCCAAACTGTCCTTTCATGTTCCCGCAGCTTCTGTATTATTAGTGATTATCAAGCACAGCATATCTGGATGTGCTCTCTCTGAGGCGAGCCGCTGATTGCACTGCGGGCGATACGATCAGTAATGACACACGTTATGAGGCGAGACCAATCTGAGATGAAGACAGTGCTGCTGATGTGCATGTGGCAACTCAGGAGTCTGATGAAATGAGTTCGATATAACAACTTAATTTAAATATTAAATAAAACATAAAACGACAGCTGCCGCCATGACAGAAAGAAAAAGAAACATCGGCTCAGTTTCTTGTTTTAACAAGATCCTTTTTGTGTTTTATCAAGATGATTTTATGTAGTTCTGACATATATTATTGCTTTTTTTCACTACATCAATTATTCTAGTCTGGCAAGAAACTTTTGTCTTTTCTTAGCTCAGAATGTTTGAAGGGAGCAACATCAGGGCAAGCAAGATTTTTTTTGACTGGATCAAGTTTTAGTTTTATTTTCATCATTGGCAACAGGTGAATTTTATTTATAGTTTTTTAGGCTTCTTTTTATTTATTTACCTCTGACTACAAGAGGAAATAATTAATTTTTCATCTTTGATAAAAATATATATTTTTATGGTCCTTTTTCCAATTTTTTATTTATTTATTTTTAATTTGTGACACTTTATTGATTTTTTTTCATGCTATTATTTTTACAAATTTTCTTTTTATTCTGTGACAACAATAAGAGCATTTTTTATGGTACTTTTATGTTGATTTTTTTTCTCATCATTGTCAGGCGCCCCCGCTCTTTTTTCACAAATGTAAAAAATGTATTATTATTTTTTTGGTTAGAAAATGCTTTGTGTCATCATGCATTTCTTTTTCACAATTGAAATGTAGCTCCAATTGTTGATTTTTAAAAAATCAGCTCAAAGACAAGGTTTCTCAACTACTAACTAATTCTTGCTTTTCTGCAATAAAGATAATAATTTAACATGATATACCAAGATATAAAATATGTCACAACAATGTTAAAAATGAGCTTTTTATCACATAAAAACTGCCTAACAGTGAGAAACTACACATTATAACAAGAAACTGAGCTTTTTTGTTGTTGTTGTCATGGCAATACAGAGCTGTAAATAACTACCAGAGCGGGAGGCTTACTGTAAAATGGAAACAGGCTATAGAGCTACATAAAATACATAAAATCAAAACATTACATACGTATATGTGCATTTAGTTGCTGTACTTTCATCTGCAACAGTCACACTATATTATCCACCACCAGCACCACCACACCAAACCACCAACAGAGACGTGGAGGGGGACGAGAAGAAGTGATGTGTGTGTATGTGAACTCATAAACCCATGAAAACAGAGGATGTAACCACAGAAACATGGCTCGGTGATGTCGTGATGTGAGAGGGAGGCTGATCAAAAATGCAGAGGAGACTCAAATCAATGACAACCACTAACTGAAATAAAAAAAACCAAGATGCACACGAGACCGAGAGCGTGACAAGAGGAGGGAGTAAATGACCAGTCACCAAGCACAGGCAGGCAGGCAGGCCACCAGAGACGACAGTTATAATAATAATAACAAAAGTAAAACCAAAAACCAGATTAGGGTGGGAGGAGTGGGGGGGAAGGTGGAGGGGGATGAAGAGGAAGAGGAGGGGGAGGGAGGAGGAGGAGGAGGCCTGGTGGACATTGACGTCGGGTCGTCCTTACTTCTGTTGGGGGAGTTCCAGAGCGTGGCAGAGGACTTGGACAGCCTGTTGTTAATGACAGGGTCCACCTGTCTCGGCAAGTTGACCGTGGAGGCCGAGCATCTGCCTGCACCGGAGAGAACGCAACAGACAACAACTGTTCACAAGGCGGCCGGGCTGCAGGCGGCAGAGGCGGGAGTCACTCACACAACCGAGTCCCAAGTCACTGTGGACCAGTCGGGTCACTGCCGTCAGGCCAGCAAGTCACAAGTCATGTGAAACTCTGACGATCTACCCCAGTTTTTATATCTAAATCAGTTTAAAGACAGTGATCATGAAAAGGAACTTTTGCAGCCTGTTTACAAGTTCCCATTTCGCAAATTTAAGTTTAATTTCTGATCACTGGCTTTTCAAAAATGCACTTAAATGTTTAAATTTTAATCATACAATATGTTCATATGCGGCATATGAAACAAATATCCTTAAAATACAAAGATTTGTAGGTGTTTTACAAATGGGTAAACCCAGTCTGACTATTTACCAGACTCTGCTAACATATTGCTCAATTTAACAGATTTGGGTTCCCTGTTAAACGGATAATACTCAAATATCTTAATGTCTGATTTTGTTTGGATCCTAAAGAAAGACTTTTAATTTCGGCTGATACTGAACTTTCACAACTCTTCTGTGAACTTAAATAAACTAAAGTAAGATGTGTGACGTTACTGTTTGACTTGCTGACCCACTGCCAGACAGCATGTCCACTAACCTCTTTATGATGAGTTATATATATATATATGTATAGTACTGTGAAAAAGTCTTAGGCAAAAAATGATGCTGGTTTTGATGGTCAAACCAAATATACATTTAATTTAGATTTTTCTTCTGTTCACTCACTTTGCATTTTGTTTACTGATAAAAATAAACTATATACATTTCTGTTTTTATGAGCATTCTTATTTTACATAATTTTTTCACACCTTTTGCACAGTATTGTATATATTTTTTTAGATTAAAAATCTGGACATGGTACAGAAAAAAATCCCCATGTTTCTCTTCCCTGTTGTTTTATATTTGCAGCATTCTTTTGAAAATCTGATTTTTTTTTAAAAGCTTCTGTACCTTTGACTCCAATAAATGTGGATATTTTTCATTTTAAACACTTTATTTTGAAATGTATCCAAGTCTCTGTACTTTTGACAAGTGATGGATGGAGTTGGATGTTGTGACAGTCTTCTCACCTTCTAATCTCCGTCATCCACAAAATAATCCATGAACTCAAATGTAATTTAAGTTTGTCTCTGCTGTATCTTAGTAGGTTACCAGGTTTGCATGCATTGCGCGAAAAATCCCCCCAAAATGATTCAAAATCGAGAAAATTGCAAATATAAAAAAAAAAAAAAAAAAGTTATCTGTTTAAGTCTAAGTGGAGTCTTTTTTCAGTGACGGTAAAGCAAGTCTGAAGTCCTCAAATGTGTAACTGGAGTCAAGTCGTGTGACCAGAGTGCCCCACCTCTGGCGGGCGGCCCCGGCTGAGGACTGATAAGAGGAGAGCGGCTCCCCCTCGGTCTGGATCTGGAGCAGAACAGAGACTCACCATTCTCTGAGATTAATCTGACTCGGGGTGGCATGGGGAGGAAATTTGAGGAAAGCGTGGGAAGGGTGTGGTTCAGTTAGAAATCACATTTAAAGTAAATCCTGCTCTTTTATCTCTCTGCTGTAAGAAATCATCACACACATACACACTTTCACGCTTTCACACACATTCAGGATCTTTCACACTCTGGAGGAGAGTTCTTGACCTTCATGTCACGGGTCCAAAAGAGGCAGCCTGTCACATGTCTGACGGTCTGAAAAGGGGAATAAGCTCACAGCTGTGTGGAAAACACTTCACACTGCTCGTCTAATGAAACATGTTCATGACAGCCACCTCTCTGCCTTCAGTGATCACGTTTAAATCGGTGCCCAAAACCGATTTTCTTCCTAAAAAACAGACATTCACTGAGGAATTACTGGGTTACTGAGCGGCCTCTGGTGCTCCGCTTTCACAAGTTATTTCCTTGAGTTGCATCAGTTGGACCGGTGAGTCACAGTCTGTGCAGCGTTGAAGTTACACTGATTTATATTCCCGTCATTGTGCTCATTTGAAACTCACTTTCTCTGCGGGAGGTCTGGTTCAGTCCGCCCGCCCAGGACCACCTCTGCTGGCGGATCTCGGCCCACGTCTTCTTCGTCGACCTCTTGATAGCTGCTTCATATCTCTCCTGCAGGGACACGGTCGAAACTGAGTCACACAATCACACACTCGGCCTGGAACCAGATGAAGCTGTGAGCTCATGGTGGATGCCTCTTATCGGTCAGATTTGACCTGGCCTGGGCCGAGCCAATCAAAACTGTTTATCTAATATGGTCATTTTTGGCTCGTGCACCCTCGTACTAGGGAAACTACAGTGAGAATAAACCTAGAGGCATTTTTTTAAATCAACTAATATGGTTGAAACTGATGTAAGACCTTCTGTAATTATTTTATAATAATAATAATAATTATTATTATTTTATTATTATTACATTTCTGTTTCATACAGATAATAATAATAATAATAATAATTATTATTATCATCATCGCCATCATCATTATCATTATTATCATCATCATCATTATTATTATCATTACAATTTATTTTGTACGGTATAATATGAAACAAATAAATAAAATATGTATTACATATTTATTATAATTCTTGAATAAAAGTAAAATATTTCTAAAAATATTTCTGCTGTGTTAGAAAATTTTACTTCATGTCATCATGCGTTTCTTTTTCACAATTAAAAAAAAATACTAATATTGCTTTTGTGATAATAATTTAACAAGGTATACTGATATATAAAATATGTCACAACAACATTAAAATGATGATATCATAACATAAAAAGTTACAATGAGAAACTTCATATGATAACAAGAAACTGAGCTTTTCTTATTTTGTCATGTTAAAACAGAGCTGTAAATAACTACCAGAGCGAGAGAGGCTGACTGTATGTATGGAAACAGGCAGATCTACATTAAATAATACATATAATCAAAACATTACATAATTATAACATTACTACAACGTTCAGCTCTGCACACTTTATATTTGTTAGTCGATCAGCTCTGCGTCACCTTTCGTTGCACTGAATGGTTGTCGGTCTATAAAATTGCATCCAGTGGCATTGTGGTTCATGAACGATGATAATGCACCTTGGAAATCAACAGTTTAACCGAGAGGTCCTAGACTTACTCACATTTGGTCTGGCGACATCAGAGAAATCACCTTGGTAACAGCCCATTTCACAGTTAATGATATAATATAACATTTTGGAGAAAAACCTAATTTGCTCCTTATTAACTTCTTATTATGACCTCTAAAGCTCACTAGTCATGTCAATGCTATTCAGTTACAAATTCAGTAAAAATAAATTAAAAACACATTTGGACAGACATTTTCAGCAGCCAATTTAACAACATATTTTACATACAAACAAAACTAGTAATAAAAAAAAAGGACAAAAAAGCTTTGTCAAAAAGAAGACAAAATCGATAACTCTCAACTCAAATTACAGCCAATAAAAAGCTATCACTGGAAAAGTGTCCACTGCCAATACTTGGCATCAAAACTGATTTTCAAGTTGGGACCAGATCCATGTTACACAGGCAGTTTTCCAGAGGTCGAAAACTGTACTAAACATTAACCACAAACACTGGCACAAAGTGGAGTTTTCCACCCCGACTTCAATTAACACTAAATATTTTGGAGAGCAGGACACAGAAATAAAAAAAACACATCTAAAATAAATCTGTCGGTGTTAGATACCGTCAATTAGAAGTGTGATTATAGAGTCATCAGAGGGAAAAGCTAAAGAAAATAATAAGGAAAAATAAAGGGAAAAAATAAATACTTTTTTAAATATACAGAGAAATATAAAAAATATATATATAAATGAAGTTAATTAAACTATAAATGCATACAAAAATATATATATATATATATTTATAATACAGAAATTAGTTAACAAATAAATGCAAAAAAAAGTTAATATTATTCTTTTATATTTTGTTATTTTTTGTCTATATATTTCCTTTTTTTAAACATTTCTTTATTATTTTATTTATTTCTCTTTATTTTTCCAAATTTTTTGCATTTATTTTCTTAATTTTTTACAGATTTATTATTTTTTATGGCCTTCCTATTACTGTGTGCATATTAGCTGAGTGTTAATAGATAAATACAAGCTTTGAAATTGCAAGTTAAACCATAATTTCTTCATTACACCACCCAGGTGTGGATGGTTTTGAGCTACAACATCCCGAGTTAATGTATTTTCTCACCTTGTTCTTTTCTAGTTTCTGTCTCTGTTTCTCCTCCAGCAGAGCTCTGCGTTTCTCGGCCTTCAGTCTCTGCTCCTCCAGCTTCCTCCTGCGATCCTCCAGCTGGCTCTCCCTCAGACGTCGGGCCTTCTCCTCCTTCTCCAGCCACTGGGCCTTCTTCACCGCTGCAGACGACCACAGGGAGAAAGAGAGAGAGGTTAACATTCAGACAGAGAGCTGAGGAGAAAATGATATTAGAAAGCTGCAAAACAAAGTTATTGAGGATGGCATCCGAGCTTTTTTCTTTCAGTTTTGTGATTATCTAAATAGTGTTTTGTGAGCCGGGGGTGATTGCAGGTCTTGTTAAATTGTGAAATTGCTTTTGTTACAGTTGCTGCTGTATAAAAATTAGAAATAGAAAGCATGTAAATAAAAGATAAAAAAGTGTGCTATACTAAATATATAACAATATAAAATACAAATGCAACAGGCCTTAAGTAAATGGAGATAAGTACAAATAGAAATAAAAATAGAAATATGAAAAATAGAAATACATTAAAGTAAATAAAAATATGCACAAATAGAAATAAAATACAGAAATCAATTTGAAATTAATTGTGATATGTACAAATAGAAATGACATGAAAATATAGAAATAAATTAGAAGTAAATAAAGATATGTACAAATAGAAATAAAATACAGAAATATATTTTAAATTAATTCAGATATGCAAATGAAATATGAAAAATATATACATCAATTTGAAGTAAATAAAGATATGTACAAATAGAAATAAAATACAGAAATAAATCTGAAATTAAGTGAGTTATGCACAAAAATATAAAATAGAAATATAGAAAAACATTAGAAGTAAATAAAGATATGTTCAAGTACAAATAAAATATAAATATGGAAAAATAGATATCCACACATATGAATATCTGTAACAACAGTGTAAGTGATTATTTCCATGTAATACCACCTCTATTTGGTACAAGCCACTGAACAAAAACCTAAAATTATGCCCAATATTTCCAACACTGTTTTTATTTGTGATTTCCCTAAAAATCCAGTATTGCCTTCTGCTGCTACCATAGCTAAAATATTAAATGTTATTGAAAGGCACAAAAAAGGTGTAAATAAAGATAATCCATGTGAAATACAGTAATTCAACAGTGACTTAAATAACCTTCTTCTCACAGAGGTTTTTGTAAAGTGGATTCTTTAAATCCAACAGTGTTTAATCACTTAAACTCTTGATACTCGGTGAGGCAGATGGAATCCTGATAACAGTAAATAAGCAGAAGTTTCCCGCTGTGTTTTACAGCAGCCTCCAGCAGACGCCTGCTTCTCTCTGCACATACGCTGCTGTGGCTCATTTCTTGGAGGAACAATTAAACAGCGATCATTCCTTCTTAATTAAAGCTTCTGTTTGCTGGACAGCAGCTGTGTCTCTGTCTCTTACAGCTCAGATTTACATCTTTCTTATTACTTGCATATAAAACTGTTTACACAACATTTTCAGCATGGTGGAGAGTTTAAACAATGAATGATGATGTTTCGGGTTACATGCTGGATCCAACCAAAGTAATGATGTTTCAATATTAACTCATCTTGCAGGGAGTTAGGCAGCATTAGAAATACTTTTTCAGCGGGTTTAGCTCTGCAGCATTGTGATGCAAAGACGTGTTTTGTGTTTAGTTTGGTATTTCTACAGCTCATCTTCACTAATGAGGCACACAAGTCTGAGCCTGGTGGACAATGAGAAAGCTTTCTTCACTCCTCCATAAATCCAATTCCTGAGTAAAAAATCCAATTATGTCTTCTTTCTGCTCAGCAGGATTGGAAAAAAAATGCGGTGTAATGCTTGTGAGCGAGCTTTTCACGGTCGAGTTTGCACAAAATATTCAGTGCACGAAAAACATATTTGTTGTTTACGGGATAAATGTAAAGCAAGCATCATGTGTTGTGACCTATATACCATTATCTGCATACTGTTCTGGACTAATTGCACGCTCCACATAAAAGAGCCTCAACATTGTTCCATGTAATTGCAAACAGAAGCAGACTGCAGGAAACTTATCTCACAGCGACCGAAGCTGAGTAAACCTCTGATAATAAAGATAAAAAAGGCAGCTTTCACTGTGGCTGTGGCTGCAGCATGACCACATTATTGATGCTAATGAAAGTAGTAATTAAATCTAATCTGTCTGAGAGGCCTGGTCTCAGTTTATGGTAATGACTGCTCATTTTTCACGCCCTGTGCTCTCTGGGACGTCTCTGCAGGGAAACGCCCAGCGAGCTCTGCTCTGATTGGCCGCCTTCATCCACAGGGAGAAGTCCTGCATTTAACAACTAGATATAGTCTTTCATGTTTTGGGCTGAAACAATATTTTCATAAGAGGGGAAAGTTTCCTTCTGCAGCCACAAAGTGAAGCCATGATTATAGGTATGGATCATGTACGCTGGGTGGGAATGCAGGAGAAAAACATAAAGTTACATTTAAAGAAAACATGAGCGGAAATATTTATGTCAAATGTAAAACTTGCAGAAAGTCCACAGGGTTTAGAAGTTTCCACCGAATGACTGAAACTTCAAATAAAAAACATAATCGATGCATGGAGGAAAGAAGTAAGAGCATGACTGCTATCACAAGTTAGATTTCCTCGAAATGGCATGACGGTGGTGGACGCTGGCAGTTTTAGTGAAGCCCCTTACCTTGCAGCTGAGTTTGCTGTTCTGAAAGCCATGCAAGGAGAATAAGAGACGATAATAACCGTCAGAGCACAGTGACAGAGGACAGAGGAAAGTTAATACATTAAGAGTAGAAGATGTGCATGCATCAAGTTGGTTACAACAAATTCCAGCTTCATGCATCACCAGCAGTTTTTTCCCCAGGAAAATCCAATTTCTGTAAAGTGAAATAGGTGCATATATTTGATGTTTTAGCTTGTCTTACCGATATATCTGGCTCTTTCCTCTCTTCGCTCCTTGGCAAGTTTCTGTCGTTGCTCTGAGCTCATCGAATCTGCAGAGAAAAAGAAAATATAAAGCCTTAAGTTGAATTCAAGCAGCAAAAGTGAAGCTACTAGCTGTCACATTACAGAAAATGTGAATCAGGGACGTTTCCATCAACAGTTTTTTTAGAGCAAATAAACAAAGCTTCATAAACAACGTCAGAAGATGGCAGTGTTATGTGTTGCTGTAGGCTAAACCGGACCATCAGTAAACAGTAGAAAAAGTAGAAGAAGTAGAGATTGCACGAGAGAGAAAAAAACAGCAATAAGAAGTTGCTAATCAGACAACTTTGGCCATCCACGAAAGAAAATGGAGAGAAAACAGCTTCTTCTTCTGGGTTTTCATTTCAGCCGATCAGTCATGTGAGTTAAATGTTAGCTACGTCAGAACTTATTCAGAATAAGTGTTTCCATCTCCCGTTTAACACATTAACTATTTTCCAAAAAAGACAAAAAACACCTTAACTGAATGCAAAAACTTTCATGCACATTTCCAAAGTTTTATCAAACATTTGGTGTTTCCATCAACCATTTCTCATGCCAATCTTTAAAATGTGCATCGAAAATATTGATGGAAACACGACTAATGAGTGTCTTAAACCTGCATTCTCTGTAATGGCCAGCAGGGGACGACTCCACTGGCTGCAGAAAGAAATGCAACTGTACAGACGTCTATACGAAAATCACCGTACTTAACACATGATTTATTACCTAAATTAACATTCTCATAATGAGTTTATGGCCTCAATTACTAGTTTTTAAGTCTTTTTCAATACAGCATGGTGTTAATTTAATACATTTTGGTCCCATTTACTGTAAAATAGATGATAAAAGAGGGTATGATTTTGCTGTAGGTGGTGATTTTAACATATGAACCCAAAGAAACATACAATGAACATTTGATATAGGCCAAAAACAATTCTGAGAACATAACACTCTCTTAAAATCTCCTAAATTAGTCATATTAAGAGGATATTTATCTGGGATACATTAAACTCTGGGGATACAGATACGCTCCCTTCTAGAGGTTTTCTAGGAACAACTCCAGCTGAGAGGATCCCAGGCAGACCCAGGACCTGCTGAGGGGGATTACATATCCCATCTGGCCTGGGAATGTCTTGGTATCCCTGAGGAGACGCTGGAGAAGAAGAGTGTCTGGGCTACATTACTGAGCCTGCAGAGACACTGGGTTGGTCACAGTGTTGAAACACAGAAATGCATCATTCCTGCAACAATGTTCCTGATATATATTATATTGACAGTTTTTGCTCTGTGCCACAGTTGGAAACAGCATGTTCTGTGATTTATAGCGAGCGAGACGGGCACGGTTTCTCTGAAGACATGTTGCTGCATCTTTCAAAGCTGTGAGCAGAACACACAAGATGTAATTGACTGGGACACTGGCAGAGACAAACAGCGAATATCAAAACCTAGGGAACCTAAATTATTTGCACGGATAGATTTCTATGCAAGTGTGATGAAAAAAGCCTCCTGTAAATCACAATAATGAGAAACTTTCTGGAAATAATGAAAAACCTTCAAATTAATGACTTTTCTCTGAATAATTACTTGGTTAAAGCCCAACTGATGGGGGTTTAATTTAGTTCTAAAAAAGTTGGGACAAATTCAGTCACTTGCAAATAATACACAAAAGACAAGTGGCAAAGTGGCAAGAAAAAGTATGTAAACCCTTTGAAATAATCTAGTTTTCTGCCTTAATTTGTCATAAAATGTGATCTGATCTGCATCTAAGTCCCAAGTATTGACAAACACAATGTGCTTAACCTAATACCACACAAACAATTATAATATTTCACATCTTTATTGAACACATTCATTAAACATTCATAGTGCTGGGGGAAAAAGTAAGTGAAATTGGAGCTAATTGGAGTTAGGAGTTAGTAACCCTGGAGTCTAATCAAAGTAACAAGATTTGATGTTGAGATTTTATGACAAATTAATGCAGGTAAAACAGGTAATTTCAAAGGATTCACCTACATTTTATTGCCTAAAGATCAAACTGGGAAACTTTTATCTTTTTGTAAGTACAAACACTCATTCTGAGTTAAATGTAAAATGTTTTGTTCGATTTGAAATCAGGGTTTTATGTATAAAACTTCTTAATGTATAAAACCTCTGCTGAATGTAATTTTTTCAGCTCTGCAGGTTTCACTCACTCATTCAGTTTCAAGGTCAGAGCGGCTCCGTCTCTCTGAACACTGACGCTGTTTAAACTCTTGTGTCTCTCCGCTGTGACTGTGATGAACATCTGCAGTCATAACCAACGTGAACCTGACTCGCTTTAGAAGAAGCGGTGGCGTCGTTACACCAGGATGTGAGCCTGTTTCTCTTTTCTTACGCCTGTGAGGAGCCGTACACACCGTTGAATCCCAGGACCCCTGGGGTGCCCAACTCCTTTTGTGGCTCTGCTCCGTGCTATGTAATATGTATGCCGCGCAATTCTCAACCAATCACGGAGCGCCCTGCAGCACTTCAGCCCCGTCTCCATGGCAACCTGGATTTCCTCCCCACCTTTTCGGAGAGTTTTTCCAACGAGGCTGCTGCACACTTCAGTCTGGCTGATATGCAGACGCTATGAAGTGCAGGAAAAATAAACCTCATCGGCCTGGAGGTCTCGTCCCAACGGAGACACTTAATGTTTCTGTCCCTCCTCCCCCTTCTCCTCCACCTCCTCACCATACAGCCCGTCTCCCTCATAGTAAATGAAGATTTGGCTTGCAGCCACGGCCATCTGTCTGGTGGGAATGACTCAATATATATTGAAACTTCCATTAGGACAGAAAGTATTTGAAAATCATGCATGAATGCTTTCAGGTTTTACATGTGTGATGTGGACATTTTCATTTCGAAGCAAGGTCAGAAATGAGGCATGGAGGATAAAAATACACAACTTTCATTAAAAATTGTCTTTATTCTTTTCTTTTTTTCTTGATGTTGTTTAAAGGTAACTTTTCTGGATTAAAATGTCTTAAAACGAGTTGACCTATGCTCAAATATTTGTTGAATTTACTACTACTGGTGTCAAATAGCATTTTCACATCCATCAGAGATGTGGTTGTCTGCCAGAATCTGTCAAAGTGAGTTTTTTATCCAGTTTAAAGCCACATATGTTTGATACACTTTGTAGATCTTAATAACTAAATATCTAAACGGGATGAATGATTTTAGTAATCGGACATCTGGACTTATAAGGACAGTCACCCCCAAATCAAAAATACATATTTTGATCCCAGGATGCCATATTTTGAACTTAATAGAACTCTTTGGCATTTCACTTGTAGTGATAAAAGCCAAAAATGCATTTGCACAACTTAGAAACAATGTGTCTTTCCAGAAATATTGACCTGATCACTCAAGATAATCCATAAACCTTGTTGTGGGCAGGTTCATGTAGGAACTTTACTAGAAAGAAAAGACTTGTTGTTTGGGGGTGAACTGTGCTTTTATGATAGCTGAGCTAATGTTAGCAGCAGCTCAGCTCACAGCACCTCCAGGAGGTCCTTTTTCTGCTGAAAAGTGTCAACAAAACACAGATTTTTAGCATGAAACTGCTTTAATCTGTCATTTTACTGTTTTTAATCATCCTTTCTGTTAGTTTTGTAAAGAAGGAGACCTCTGCAGATTTGACTCCCGGTAAAACACCTGAACAATTAACACTAAAGGAATTTTGAGAAAACATCACAATTTCAAGCCTTGATTTGGTTATTTTTCCTGGCAAAAGCATTAATCACAAATGATCCGTTCAAAAGCCACCGTAAATTTCAAAATTTAACAATAATTTCAGTATTTACAGTTTCTCTCAGTAATAAATGGTGTTTTTTTGGCAATTTTTAAATAAAGAAAAATGCCTTTAAAAACCTACCAGAGGGTTTTAAAGGCATATGAGGCAGGCAAACATGATTTATTACCATGTTGCTGTTTTGGACTTTGCAAGCTAAACTACGACAGACTCTTGTGTGTTTATAGTAGATATCAAACATCGGTACTTTACCTTTCTTGGGCTGCGGGCTGCTGCTGTTGCCCAGGTCGGTCTTGGAGGAGTCATCTGTCTTGCTGGGAGTCTCTGTTATGGGACTGGAGTCTGTTTTAGGAGAGAGGTCTGTGACGGCTGAGTCATCTGACGTCAGGATGTCCTTTCCTGTCTTGTCCCCATTCTGGATAGACTGAGCCTCCGTCTGCAGAGGAAGAGCTGGAGGACGAAAAAGAGACAAATTGATTAATGAGCAGACAGCACGGATGTTCTGTTCAATTATCTGGAATGTCACAACATAAAATCATCCATGTGCAAAGTTTTCACTGATGCTTTCTGACGTTGTGTCATTCTAATAAACGCTCTTGACTTCCTTTCTACATCCACTGCTGACACACCTTCACTATAAGACTGGAAATCCCTTTGTGACTTCATTAACACAACACCCTCACCTCATTAGAAACCATTAACATCTCTTTCACACACAGTTCACACACACATCGGTCGATCCGCAGCGAGACGCGGCACTTCCCCCTCCGTCCCCGAAGGTTTTTAATCCTGCAGCAGTTAAACACACCGGCAGCAGGTGAGACACGAGCGTGGGAATAAATCTCAGCTCTCTCTTTAAAAGGAAAGGATCCAAAGCAACAGATTCACAGTGTTTTAAAAACACAGAGAAACTGAAATACACATTGGTTTTTCCTGTCGGGGCGGAAGAAAACATTGGAGGCTGTTGTGTACGTCTGCTTCCCTAAAAATAAGAATGCCTACAGAGTGGTTATTATCAAGGGGATAATTAATGATAAGTGGCTTAATCATCCCCGCAGAGCCACCTAAACTGATCTATAAATCCCCTGACTTCACTGTGAGGCACAACATGCTCGTGGTTGCTAAAGCGGATAATGAATCAGCAAGAAGTCACATTATAAAATAATATTTGAAGCAATTTTGGTGAAGTAAAATGGAAATATTTGCTGATTTTCTGATTTTCTAATGAAAATGTGTTGCCTTAAATTATTTTAATTTGAGTATCTTTTAGGTTTAAAGCTAATTAAACATGTTAATTTAGATTCTGGAACATTTTAATGGACATTTTTCAAAATTTTCTGACATTTTATCAATAACAACTTCCAAAAAGCTGGGAGACAAATTAAAAAAAAAAACCATTAAAACGGCTGAGTGGCCTATTCCAGCTTGGCTAAAAAGAATATTGTTTACATAGTGGTTATCACGGGGATAATTAATGATAATTTGCTTAATTATCCCCACAGAGCCACCTACACTGATCTGGAATTCCCCGGCCTTCACTGTGGGGCACGAACAGTTATTAAGAAATTTAATTTAAGGGTTTTTTTTTTGTAAAAATGTCACTCACTTGTTTCAGCTTCTCGAATAATATATATTTTTTTGTTTTTCTCTGTTAAAATGATTATTGATTAAATTAAATTAATATATTTTAAGTTTTGGACTGTTTTTTGGGGGGAAAAAACAGTAACTTGAAGATGCTGCTTTACACCCTGGGACATTTTTTTGGCCATTTTTAAAAAAAACTATTTTTCAACATTTTATAGACAAACGGTTCATAAGTACTTCAGTTATTGAGTAGAACTTGTGAGCCAATATTCTACAGGCAGAGAATAGAAACTCTTTGTTAAGTATAGAGCCTCAAAATCCTAATAATAATATTGCAAATCATACTGCAATTGCAATATCAGTCAGTTAATTGCAATAAGATATTTTTTACCAAATCATTCAGCACTCATTGTTAAGAAACTTTTTATATCCTGGTCATTTTAACTATATATAATTTGTAGAATTTTAAATATGGATATTTTCCATAAAAGGTAGAAGACAACATACTCTGCATGAGTACTTCTTGAAGCTTCAGATGAATTGATAAAGAGAAATTTCTGTACTTGTATTTTGATCATGATTTGTAACATGAAAGCCTCGAGACATCAGCATGAAAACTTCCTAACACGAGCATCACTGACGGCTCCACACAGATCCGGTCATGAGGCCAGACTTCCTGACGTCTGACCCTCATAGAGGGCAATTAAGAGGCAGAAAAAAAGGCACAAAACAATCCTGTTTGAAGCCCTCATCTGAGTTTTCAAACCCCTGCTGCTTGTCCTCTCTGGCTGTCACACTGAAGAAGTTGGTGACAAACTGAGAGGAGCTGCAGTGACGCACAGAGGGGGAAGAAGAAGGAGAGGAAGAAGGGACAGTTTGTGCACTTCTGCAAGGACACGTGGAGACTGGGGGGAGACTGAAAGAGAAAGGAGAGCTGCAGGACAATGAGAGAGTGGAAAATGGTGCAGCAGGCTGTTTTTATAATGACAGGGGAGGAAAAAGAAAGTGTAGGATTAAAAAGAGGGAGATAAAGCCGGTACCAGCGAGGCCCCAGAGCTGCAGAAGTAATGAGACGTGGGCTCGGAGATAGTGATGTGGGAAGGTGAGAGGCTGCAGGCTGCAGGCCAGCTCTCCACTCCAGTCAGCCAACAATGGGCAGATGGAGCGTGACGCTCTCCTCGGGTCCGTCCAAACGCTCACCGAACCACATAAATCACAGATTAACACTGGGCTCGTCTCCAGCTCCCCCCCACTGTACTTCAACACAGAGCTTAATGCAAAGGCTGCACTACAGAATACTAATGCAGGAATGATGGGATGTGAATTAGAGCCCCCATGTGTGTTTGGATAAGAGAGTAAAAAAAAAAAAGGATGCAGGATCAAACAGGACGGCTTCGCTTCTACCTGATGTTGAAAAAAGGATTAGGATTTGGCAAAAAGAGGATTGCGGTGCTCCTCCTCTGAGGAGATTACTTGTTCACCAAGTGTGGCTCTCTTTGTGAATTTGATCAGTTTAGCAGCCTTATATGGCTGCAAGAGACACGGAGAGGGCAAATAATCAGGAACGATTAAGATCACTTGAATTCCTAGAATTAAAAATACTCTTGGGGGAAAAAAGGTATTTAACTAAAAGACTGGACAATCTGTCATATTTTCTGCAACTGCTGTTCTCTGGTTTGAATGTTTAAGAAGCATGAAGTCCAAATTATCATCCAGTTCTTTGTAACCGCTCCTTGGAAAACTTAATTACCAGTTTTACACTTCTTTTTAAAATCTGTGGTCAATAGACTCTTGAATTGGACAAAATAAGTAGAAATTATGAGTTCCCTTGAACCACCAAGATACGTCTAAGCTGCTGTGTGTAAATGGTAAATGGACCTGCACTTATATAGTGCTTTTCTAGTCGCTTTGTGACCACTCAAAGCGCTTTACACTACAGACTGCGCTCATTCACCCTTTCACACACACATTCATACTGGTGGCAGAGGCTACCCTAAACGGTCCCACCTGCCACCATTGGGAATTCATTCACACACCGATGAACACAGCACATCAGGAGCAATTTGGGGTTCAGTATCTTACTCAAGGATACTTCAACATGTAGGCTGCGATGGTCAGGGATCGAACCACCAACCCTTCGGTTGGGGGCCAACCAACTCTCCCAACTGAGCCACAGTCGCCCCCGTCTAACAAAACCTTGATATATATTTTATCTGCCAAGTTTGATCAGAGTTTAGTGAGATGGTACCCGCTGATCAGCCCGGGGGTGACTGGAAATCTGTCTGACTGTGAGAGTGACCAGACTCTTTTGCCAGAGCAAATAAAAATGAGCTCATGAGTCATCTGGTTTTCAGGCTAATAAGATTTGGCAACAATCAGTAAAATAAATAAAACAGAAAGTGTCCAACACTACTGTGTGGTGATTCCAGTCCAATGGGGAGAATAAATATTAATATAAAGAGGCTTTAAAAACTGAGAAAGACTTTCTCTTTCCTCTCTTTAGCTCTTGCTTACTGTACTTCTGCTCAATTATCATCATTTTAAAGTTGCAGGAGTATTGTACAACTCATGTGTTTCACTTTTTGGGAGTGATCTGATCACTCAAAACAGGGAAATAAAGTTTATTACTCTGTATTTTGATTGTTGTGGATTCTCGCTAACTTCCTCTGATGTTTAATGTGCATATAAACAAGGTACCACTGTGGAAAAAGCTGCACAGAAAAAAACAGAAGAGAGGATAACATCCCTCATATGACTTCAGTTTATGCTGCAGAGTTGACTCTAAGTAGTTATTACCATAAGCACGACATGGGTGTGGCTGTGTGTGTTTTCTTGCATCTAACTGGTACTGACTGTAAGAGAGGGGTGATGACAGGAGCTGTGTTAAAGCAGGTATAAACTAAACTACAGCTGTTTAAATTCAGGTGCAATAAAACACCTTAACACAGCCTCAATGAATTTAGTGCACCCAGTGAATTTACTGCTACTACTGTTACTTGGATGCTAATGTTAGCAAACTGTCGACAGATACTGCTGAGTAACTAGTGTTACTAACAGTTCACAGACCTTTACGACTCACCTCTCAGTTTGTGCGACTGTTTAACTACACTATGTTTATATTTGCATTCAGCACTTCTAGTTCACAGTGTCCGCTGTTCAGCAAAAGCTGCAGTCTGACCTCAAGTTGAGGACAGGAACGAGTCTAAAAACATCAGTAAAAGACATTAAAAACAAAGATGACACCAAACAACTGACATGCAGCTGTTTCTAAGTGTCAGATAAGTCTTCATTATTACGGATAAAATGACAATCTTTCACCAAATATTATGATTACAGTTATCAGTTGCATTTATAAGTCTGGATCAGAGGTTTTTAAACTGATGCAATAATACTGGTTAAGGTGTTAATGTCAGGTGAAACAAGAGGAAGTTAGTTATTGTAGTCTGGCCCAATCATGGAGGCAGTTATTTGCAAATATTGTCAAAAATCGCACTCTTTCTCGTAGTCATAACTCATTTAAATGTGAAGACACAGAAGTGGCACACATATATTTAAATTCAGTGTGACTTACACTTCCTCGAATATCATTATCACCAAATTCATTGTGAATAAACATCTAGAAATCTTCTTAGAAATCAAAGGAAAAAGGAGATGCTCTGTACAGCTACAGAACTTGCCTGAGAATCGTCAAGTTTTTAAGTTTCCTCAGTATAAATGTAATCCAGTGATAGTTGTCTGTATATCCATTAATACATTGCAAACAGGAGTTGCTAATAGATGATTCTGCATACTTTTAAGGGTGCTAATTTGACTAAATGTAAATGAATACAGGCTAAAAAAAAAACAAGGCTCAAGTTTTTGCATTTAGCTCACTAAATTCAAGGCAACATTATATTTCCTGTTTCCCCCCAAAAGCACCATAAGAACTGCATTTCCAAAATGATCACCCCTCCAAAAAAGCACCAAAAGAAGCAAGACTAAGAATAATAATATGAGTTTAAAAAAAAATTAATTTCACCTTTTTTCACAGTCATCTAAGGAAACCACTGGACATTATAGGTGACATTAAATGGCATAATTTCACAGCTGTTTCCACAACTTGTAACTTTCAGGAGCTAAAATCATAATATAGGATAATACTTTACATAAAATATGCAGACTAATATTAACAGACATGTTTTCAGCAGCAATGTCAGCCATGCAGCCTTGCAGAAAAACATGTTGAGCATCAAGTCATCTTATCGCACATGATCAGACATTCATGTGACAGGCTCCGTTTAACACAGAAACACAAATTCAGCATGATGTTCCCCCCTCCCTCTCCCCCTCAGAGCTCCTCGTCCCTCCACAGCCATCTCAGGTTTCTGTGTCACTGTGACAGACTCTGGGTTTATAAATAGCGTTAAGCAGCACCATACTGAGAATGTCGGCCATAAAAGGGGCTGGCTTCTGTCGAGGCACCTTGGGACGGCACAGTGACCACGAACTGCAGCATGTGGCGCGCCAGATTTACTGCGCGGGCAGAGCAGGAAAACTTAATTTTGTTTGTGTGTGGGCCACATTGGCTGGTAAAACCCAACTCCATCTGGCATAAAAAAAAACTGCTGTTACCAATAATAAAACAAAATAAAGAATGAGAGTTGGTAACCTGCCAGACTGGGAGCCCAACTTGATTAAAATTTACCAACGATGGTCTGCAAAAATCCTTAGATACTCTCACAATGTTGTCCCTCAGACAGATGAGCGAGTACAGATGCTTCTAGTGCACTGCATTTCCCATAATTCCTTTATGAAATGTTCCTGAACAGCTGAGGGCTGTATGTGCATGAAGAGACACTGAAAGAAAACAATGTGGAAAAACAGCTATAAAAACAAAAAGGAAACAATAAAATGGTCCCAGAAATGTGAGGTATGTTCCAGCATATCTTCCCTTTAATTTAGCACAAAGGAAATAAGTTGTGCTTTAAGAGAACTGACATGAGAAGAAACAGACCAAACACAGTGAGTTTGTAAGAGGGATAAGGACAGCAGGCCAACCAATCACATTTTCTCTAATGTTCTGTCTGTTTTCAGCCTGTCCTCACCATTAGAGCATGGACAGTCTTTCACATTTTTTTATGTACAGGTGCATCTCAATACATTTGAATATCATGGAAAAGTAAATTTCCAGGAGTTCAAGTCAAATAGCCTCAACCAACTATTGAGTCATATAGACGGACATACTTTTCAGAGGCCAACATTTCCATATTCCTTTAATAATATTATTTTTTATGAGACACTGAATTTTTGATTTTCATTAAATGTAAGCCATAATCATTACAATTATAAGAAATTAAATAAATTAAGACATGAAATGTTTCATTCTGTGTGTAATGGATCTATATGATGCGTTATTTCCACTTTTTGAATTGAATTACTGACATAAATAAACTTTTCTATGATATTCTAAGCATGCATTCTATTAGATTCTATGCATCTTGAGATGCATCTGTATTTGTTTGCACACAGTTTAAAGGGGTGTGAATGGTCAAAATGAGCCAAATGCCTAATTTCCACTTTTGGTATCAGGTCCTTTTCTTCAGATCATTCTCCACTGGATTAACCACCCTCAATGTATGCAGGTTTTTCAGATAATGGTCATTATGACAACAGGCATGTCATAATGCATGAAACTGCAGTGACACCATCTTCAAAACTTGCTGTATTCATTTATCTGTCTGCACTTCATCAATTGCACGGCCTTGTTTTGTTGGCTGCCTAGTGGTCAACGCTGTTGATGTTGTTGGTCCATACAGCCTCTTTTTGTTAGCTTTTGTTGTAAAAGCATCCTCTTACTGGTTAATAAAACCCTGATTTAACCAGAACCTCCCAGTGTTACGTTCCACCTTCATTTCTATACCCTTTTCACATGTTACTGCTCTCAAAATCGAGCCGGGTCGTAACACTTGTCTATTTAAAAAGGATGGGTTTGTGCAGGATGTTTCCCTGACTAATCAGTGGCCTTTAGTGCTTTAACTCCACCCTCAAGTATCGCCACAGCTCACTTATAGACTTGACTGAAGTGGCACCAAAAAAGTATTTGTTATTTTCAACAACTTTTGGGAATGGAAAACATACTATAGAGGAGGAATGAGGCAATAATGAGCTCAATTTTTTAGAATCAAAAGCTCAACCACAAAGTAAAGAAAAGCACCTTTAAGGGGCATCATGATTATCTCATACTGAAACTCCAATTTGAGCTTGGGAGATTTTTTGCACGTCGTTCCAGCTCTTTCCCTTCATTTCCTGTCACTTTTCAAATAAAGGCAGAATCTCCAAAAAGTACAAACAACATTACCAATAACTGTTCTAGTTGTTGCCAATGTAAACAACGGATCATTGTTTCTGTGTCCATGTGGCCTTAAAGTGCCATGACCTTAAAAACAAAGCAGCTAAATTGAATTCACTGACATCGAAAGGTCTTCTGTGAAAAAGGCATATTTTTTCAGAAAGTTCAAGTATGTCTCAATTATTTAGGCCACCTCAATGAGAGCAGACTAAATTACATAACATTATATCCTTTAAGAACTGTTGTATTATAATGCATTAGTTTTGGCTCAGTGTAACAAACTATTAAATCTGTGTATATTTTAAATATTGTATGAAGAAATTAGCTCAAAAATTAAATTACACTGTTAACCAGCCTTAAGCCTTCAGTGATGCATTTGTGTATTCATGAAAAAAATAGTTCCATGTTGCAATACAATAGCAGGTTTTATACTATACAACAGCCATGGAAAAAATATTAGACCACCCTTTTCTTCAATTTGTTGTTCATTTAAATGTCTGGCTAAACTAAAGGTACATTTGTTTGGACAAATATATTGATAACAAAAATAGCGAGAGTTTAAGAGTTTAATTTAAGAGCTGATATCTAGCCATTTTCCATGGTTTTCTTGATAATGATTTGGTTATTATCAAGAAAACCATGAAAATAGTTATATATCTTACATATATAATTATTATACATAATGGTTATATATAAATGTCTAGATATCAGCTCTTAAATTAAACTCGTATGAGCTATTTTTGTTGTTATTATTATATTTGTCCAAACAAATGTACCTTTAGTTGTACCAGGCATTAAAATGAAGAATACATTGAAGAAAACAAGGGTGGTCTAATCATTTTTCCATGACTGTATATTAAGAGCTACTATGAGTTTGTTCTTTAGGTTTGAAAAATAAGAATCTAATTCATCTATTTTATTCAGTCTTCTTTTAAAGGTTGAGGGGAGCAGTACCCCATGTGGTGTGAAGCAGGTCACACGGTCTATTGTTTGCAGAGATGTGCATGAGTATGTGAACACATATGCGTCTGTGTGTGTGTGTGTGTGTGTGTGTGTGTGTCTTTGTGATGAGTGGGACATGTTGGATCTGGGTCAGGCCAACCTCAGGAATCCCTGGCATCCACATTCCCCTTGCACGTGTTTATACAGCAAATGTGTGTCTTTTTGTATGTGTCTGCATGTGCCACTGCCTCAAAGGATTAAAAACCATCCAAAAACAGAGAAGAGATTAAATACTGTACGTGTAGTCAAAGCAACAGGACAATATCGGATTGATTCAACTCCCACAAAATGCACAAACACTGAAGATTAAGTGGCTCCAGGAATGTGTAATATCTCAACCAAAAACAGACATTTTGAGAGATAAATTCTCATTTCACATCCGTCTGGAGGACGTATTTGACTTCTTACACATTGTCAAAGAGCACATGTGATGCCTCCAGCACCTCTTCCTCTGTAGATATAAAAAAAAAACGGAAACGCTCTTGGGTAACAAGCATCCACGCCCCAGGGAGAAACAGAGGAAGAACATTCCTGGGACATTGCTGGCGCTGAGACGAACAACAGCCAGAATGCACGCCTGCAGTTTGAACGTCTGGAGAGCTTTAACCAAGTCAGCATGTGTGCGATATTCACAAAGTCAAATATCATCAAAAATATTCTTGTTTTAAATCGATTTACCCCTTTACGGAAGGGAAAATGGGATATCTATGGTCCAAACTGAACTGAGAATCCAGAGCTCCATCTCATGACAAACAACAACTAAAAGGTCACTGAGTCCAAATTCAGCCATGCATGAAACAGAAAAAAACAATAACAAAATGTCAACCACACAACTGCCTCCGAGGGCACAGGAGAACTTCAGGGCTCACGTAACAAATCCTGCACGAACCTCTGGACCCCTCAGATTGTCCCGAGGTCACCAAGACGACAGCTGTGTTTGTTATGAGTTCCAGGTCGCAGCGACAACATCATGCATGCCTACTAATCACTGTCACAGGAGAAGAAATGTGGCGTCTCTGGAACTGATGATAGAAGAGAAACCTTTATTTTAAAGCCATGTTTCAATTACAGACCAGCGTGTGTCAGCTGTTGTGGAGTCTGGCTGCATGCGAACGATGGCTGCCTTCAACTGGAACTCGTGAGCTCGAAGTTTAAGACTTCAGAATTCTTCTGCACAAAATGATTTGTGTTCAATTTCTGCTGAGCAATGGCAACATACGCCCTTTTCAAACCGATACCGCCTGAAGCAGCCAAATTTAACCCCTCTGTTGCTACATCAGAAGGCGGTACAGAGCCGGGATTACTTGGATTACCGGGACGTTGGTTGAGATTGAAGGCAAAACATGACAGAGGCGTAAATATCGCAGCTTGAAACATCAGTCAGAAAGACGCTAATATTAATGTCAAAGCCACCAAATTTAACAATTTAGCAGGAAAGCAAGTTGAAAATACTAACTTAACTTAAACTTAATAAATCCAAAACTATTTTCATGGTTAGATACCCTTATGGTATTTGAGAAAACATGCTCTCTCTCATAAAAACCCAGGTCTAAAAATGGTCTATTTTCTGCAAAAAAACAACCAAATATTTGACCGATCCAGTTGCTGGTTTATAACACCAAACATTAAGGAACATTTTCTCCTTATCTGAACCCTTCCCCTGTCTCTGAATACAGGGCAAAAACAAGACAAGCTATTAAAAGTTAATCTTAGTACTACAGAGAGTGTTTCGGTCTGAATATGAGAGCTAAAATAAATTCAGTTAGAGCGCCGAGTGGCAGGCGACAGGATGTTACTCCACCGCACACAGGAGGAATCTCCAGATGCTTTTAACCACAAAGAAGTGGGTTACCCAGTCACAAAGACGTACAACAGAGCCAGGCATGAATCATACATAGATCATCCATTATTCACTTTTTCCTGCTTCTCTATTTAACGGCTCAGAGTTGATACTAAAAAACAAGGTCAGAGGTGACGCAGTGAGAGAAGGGAAGACTTCTAAAAAACATTTTTTAATGGCGGTGTGCTGAGAAAAGCTTTTCTTCTAGACGGAGAGAAAATAGTTCAGGCGTGGTTTGTTGTGACTGAGGCGGTAGTCAAGGAGCTTCACTTCCTCAGTCATGACTTCATCATGAGGTCATCATCTCAGCGACGGCAAGACAGACACATGATGTAAATAACAAAGAGATACCGCACAGTCCTGATGCTGACGGTTTAACAACAACAGACCTACACAGCCATTCACACAACAGATGTTACTGCTTTAAAGGAGAAGTTCACCCCAAAATGATCATTTTTGTGTATCAATTACTCAACTACAAAACTTTTTGTTTTCTTGAACCCTTCCACGGTAAACAGATTCTAAAAATGTTGAACTGAAGTAAAAATCAAACAAATAAACAGCAAAACTATATCAGTCTCAAAATGCATCATATTGATTTTTTTTATTTGTTATCTGTTGTTTCTCCTTTTCTTTCTTTGCTGCCTCAAACTTGTTGCTAAGGTCGGGGTGGCGTTTTTTGAGATGGATAATTAAGTTTGTAGTGTTGAAGGACTTAATTTTGGCTCCTCCAGGTTTGCTTTTCCTTTCCTGACACTTAAAAAAACTTTCACAAAACAGATATTTTGGCCTCTCCCTCTCTCATCCTGCAGGTACACGCACAAAGTCATCATGGTGCAAAGGGGACATGGCGTCGAAGTTGGGCATTTAATCAAGAAAGCAGCAGCCTGTTTATTGTATATATTGATATTGATGTGTACAGATGTCTGATACTGATACCGATAACCGATAATATCGTGCAAACCTAATCAGAACAATCTCTCACAACTCCTGAAGTGAAATCCAAGTTGCATTTATCTAGTCGTATGCTCACCAGAGTTGCAAAATTCTTGGAATTTTCAAAGCTGGAGTTAGTTCCATGAGAATTAACAGGAATTAATGGGAATAAACCTTCAATTTACTAAATTAAAGGTTTGCCCTCTACAGTGAATTTAAATGTAGTTTGGGGAAATATTGTTTTGCGTAACCTTGACTAAAACAACCAGATTTCATGCAAGTACATTTGAACATCTGCTATTCCTCAATCACATGCACACATCTTACTGCAGGGCTGCGGAGGCCACGCCCCCTACCAAGACCACGCCAATGAAATGAATTGTTCAATGAAAGAATTAAAACTTTATAAAGTTATATTTACAAATAAATCTGTTGAAATGTCCTTTTTTTCTATACATTTCCAAAATTCCCCAGCTTAAATTCCCATGGAAAGTTTCTGGATATTTACGGGAAATGATCCACCCCTTTGCATCCCCAATGCTCATTACTTTCTAAATAAACCCGACAATCTAAAACACTTCCACATCAACAGTCTCACGCTTCTCATCCACATGGGCGATTATTTTTCCATTCATGGACTCGTAGCAGTAACTTCATGACAGGAACTGACTCGTCAGTGAATTGACTCACTTCTAAACCGTCCCGTTATAGTTTGTTGCAGCGCCCCCAAGTGGCCAAAAAAAGTGGCAAAGTTCTTGTACTCAGGTATCGTTTAAGCTTCTCAGCCCTGTACAGAACCACTAAAAAAAAGGTCACAGAGTGGTTTGCCTAAATAGAAGCAGAGATAATGTCTGAGGAATAAACAGTTACATGAACCAGAAACATGTGAAACAAAAGAGAGAAACTAAAAGCAAACAGAGATCTGCAGTAACAATGAGTCGCACTGCAGCTGATGTCTGCCCTGTTTATTCCTCTCATTACCGCAGACCACCAGCTCCTTCAGACTCTCACCACTCACTGCACCAGAGCCAGAAGAGTCAGCAGGCAAAGCCGTCATACTTCCAAATACATCTAGTCTTTTCCCCTTATTTAACCAACTATTCTTAAGAGAAACTTGCCAAGAAGACAGTTCAGACCGTAGCTAAGAACTTGGTGTCAATATTATGTTTTGATGTTATCTTTTGTGATGGAAACTTCTAATGGAAACATCAGAATCAAGTGTATATAGACCACAGCTGCCCCGCCACACTCACCAACTTGTTTTGGACTCATAAAGTAGGGCATAACTGTATCTGGCTGACTAATGTTGACCTGGCAGCGTGGTGAGGTGGGATGGTGGACTAAGTTTAATCTCAGCTGAGGTCTGGTTTCAGTGCTGCGTCACAGCAGGTCAGCTGGAAAAATAAATACATTCACAACAGAAAAAGTTCATATTGTGCTCCTTCTCCATAAGAGATGACCTTTTTAAAATCTATGTTTGTAGTTTTACTGAGTAAAGTTTATCAGGAAGGGGTGAGAGCTGGGCGATTAATCAAATTGAATCTTCTTTTATAGCAGTGGCTCATTGTCACTGAGTTACTAACTTGTAATCGTTGAATATAATTTACGAAAATGCTGAACATATATTTAGTGGTTTTCAGTAGGTTGTGGAGTTGCACAAGAACATATCTGATCGATGATATTTTTGGTATAATTTATATTTATGCATTTCTTTTAAATATATATTTTATATTTCAGTGCACTACAACATAATATATTTGTTGTAATTTATATTTATTGACTTTATATATTTTTTATTTATATGGATTTTTGCAGTGTACTACATCATACTATATCTTTACTTCATTAATTATTTTAGATCATTTATTTAAATGTATATATACACTTCTATATATATATATATATATATATTACTATATATGTTACTTCTGTATTTTCATTATCTTACTTTTTAGGCATTTATTTTTTCACTTGAATTATGTTGAAAATTCAAAGACAATCCACTGTTAAAAACTGAACTAAAATTTATATTTTATTTATCAAATTACATTATTTTATTTATTTGGAGTTGGTTCTCTTTATTTCATTTATTTAATATTTTATTTTAATATATATATATACTTCCATTTTATATTTTGCTTTTTTATTTTATTTTTTTATTTATTTTTTTACTTTTGTTCATTTTTTAAAAATATATTAAAAGTAAAAGAAAGTCCACTTAAATACATTTAATAAAACAAAATTTAATAAATGCATGATTTTGAGAAATTGGAGGGAACTAGATCTCCTGACACAGAAAGAATGTCTGGTAATCATTGAATTAACCATCTGAACGGAAAAAACTGACGAGTCTAGTGCTGGGTGATAAATTAAATTAATTTGATTTGTATGATGATAAGTGAAAGGTCTAAATCGTGAAAATCAATTTGTTACACAAAGGTTATTTTAAGTCAGAATGTAACACATGATTGTCAGCTACAATATCGGCTTGGAGTTTGTTTTTTCGGCCTTAATGGAAATAAAGTGGGACTCTTTATGACTGATATACTGATATACACATTTCTGTATATTGTGATAAATATAATTACTGTTATTAGTCTTAGTGTTTTAGGAGAACAATTTGACATTTGTATGCAGTTTTTGCTACCAATATTGACAGCTGTACCCTTCTAATTCATGTGGGAAGCTTAAACATGAAACTTGCAGTGAATGAATCCCTTCTTTCCTTTCCTAAATACCATGAAGACTAATATTCAATACCTCCTTTCACTAAAATCAACAGGAAGCAAGTGCTGCAGCATCAGCTCGGTCATGTTTTGCTTCAAAAACATCAGATGGTCAATGTTTCTCCGTATTTCATAGGAAAAAAAGCAACATGCCGGAGGACAGAAAGGAACTGAAGTCAGACGTGATTTACTGCGGCTCTGACTCACACACAGCGAATCTGGTGTGATATCAACCGAAAGCCCTCGAGACCTGAAGAAAACCTGACTAGCTGGAGCCAAGATGTACTTCAGGTGTTCATCTTCATCTTCCTGGAGAAGAGCTTTTCAAGGATCCTGAAAGAGGAGCTCCATGCTGGGTCACAGCTACTCATGTGTGTGTGTGGGAAATGGAAGAAGCAGAGTGGCGTCACTGGAGGAGAGACTGCAGAGGTAATCAATCGACTGGTGCAGCAGGAGACGCTGCATTATGAACTGGTTTAATGCTGCTCGAAAATAGCCGCCTGGAGAGCTGAAAAACACATGTAGGAAGAAAGAAAGCATCTGACACACCACATGACGACGCGTCCTTACACAACCTAAATGTTTTTTTTGTGCAACACGTTTTAAGTCGAGATGGATGAACATACACATGCTTTTTAAATGGTGTTATGGCTTTTGTCCTGTGTTCCTGCAGTCTGTTTGCTGCATGCATCAGCCATCATCTATCTCTAATATTAGAGCCGACGGGTCCTGTGACTGAAATGAGTGACGTGTGTGTATGTGTGTGTGTTTAAGTGGGCACGAACCTCAAATGTAGCTACATCAGGGCTGTTATCTCCACTCACACACACATAAGCATGCACACACTTCAAAGCAGGAAGAAGGGGGCACATCTGTTCATGATTCCCCCGAGGTTGGAACAACACATCAACGAAAACATCCAGTACATTCTGCAAGGCAGCATGGGTAAAAGAAAAAAAAAAAGAGGACAAGTACAGGACAGCAACCAAACGGATACAGCTGAATGCTAAATTCTGGCTATCATAATTAGGATTGGTTCCCTGAAATGATTCTTCTCAACATGTCCATGCATCTTCTCCTTCGAAGAAAGAAATTTAAAAGCTCTGGAGGTCTCGTTTCCAGCAAGCACAGCTAAAAAAAGCTCTAAAGGAGAATTCAGCTGCATTAATATTGATCAATCAAACTTTAATTGAACAGCCCAGCGCCCAAAGAAGTAAAATCTGAGTGAGTTGCAGAATTAAAAAAGGAAAAGGGGGAGGGGGGAGCCTCTGGGTTAGCAGGAGAAACCCAGAGGACAAAAGCATGACTGTAGTACTCTGTAATACATCAAAGTGAATCTCCGACAATCTCGTGAATGTTTAAGATACATTGAAGTGCAGAGCAGCACAGCCTTAAAAGGCTGAATTCATGTGACCGTAACTCATTAACTAAGACTGGAAATCAAAGTGATTGCTTGGTATACTGACTAAAACCGCAGCAGCAGGTAGGGCAACTAGAAACTCATTTCATCACTAAGTAATCTGCTTATTTTAATCTGGTCTGCAAAATTTTCTGAAAAACATCCGTCACACATTCCCGAAATCTTATTCATAGTTTTTTCCAACCAAGAGTCCAAAACTTATTGATTATCACATAAGACAAAGAAAAGCAGCAAATTTGTATAATGGAGCTCAAATATTTGTCAATTTTGCTTGAAAAGTCACTGAATTGATTATTTGATTATTAAAATAGTTGCTGATTATTTCAGATTTAATTTCAGGTAATTGTTCTTTAATAAAGTAATTCCAGATTTGAATTAAAATCTTGCAGAATTTACACATCTTTTAATATTTAACATCTTAATTAAATGAGGAATGATTTTGTACTAAATACTTCAGCACTTCGACACTCAAAGTAAGGCAGATCATTTTCAACACTGGTCAAAAAGAGGAGAGTCTCAGGTCTCTGTTACGAGTCTTGAACCAGTCTTTATTTGGTCTGCTGTAAAAATGCACATTTCCCTCCTTTTCACGTCATGATTGGCTACTTTCAGATTAATTAAAGCAGCATTTGAAATGTATGGCTTGGTGTTAAAGTCTTTTTGTTGTTTTTTTCCTAATGAATCAAGCCTTAGGTCATCAGATCGGTGACTCAAATCCGCACATCTGCTGATCGCTAGAACACAGCAGTGATTTAACTCTGGCTCAGTCATAGAGGCTTTTATTTTACAATACAACATCCTCAGGAAGTGATGCGTTACTTTTGATTAAAGCAGCATTTTGTTTGTTTAGTTTGTTTTTTTATGAATCAAGCCTAAAGTCATCAGATCGGTGACTCAAGTCCAAAAATCTTTTGATCAATTCACCGACGGTGATTAAATCTGACTCAGTCATAGAGGCTTTTATTATACAATACTACATCCTCAGGAAGTGATGTTGCTTTTCCTGAAGCAGCATTGGAGGAAACGGGTAGAAACATGCAGTAAGTTTAGAATGAACAGCACTTCTTGGGAAGTGCCTTGTAAAAATATGGGTTGTAATTGAAAATTGCGTAATTTTGGATTAACAGTGAAAGATCTGAACTTTATGTGCTCCTGATTTCTATTATTAAAGCCGTATTAGCTCTAAAATAGACTCAGGTGTGTAGGTTTTGCTACAATGACTTTAATCTCTAAAATGTGATATGACAGATGCTTTCATGACTACACTCTGCCTCACACCGTACGCTAACAGGATTATGCTGCAAACAGGATTATTATATATCAACACCCCATTCATGAATTCTGCTTTTTTTTAAAATTCCGGATAGGAGGGGAAGAAACATGACTAATCTGTGCATAAGGGCACAGGAAGCTACATCTCCTTCTTCTAACTCGGCAGCAGAATGGAGCATTTCCTCTCCTTTCCTGTGCGAGCGGCTCACGTCATGGCTTTGATTTATAGCATCTGGTCGCAGAGACCGCTGACGTGGAGGAGAGAGAGCCCTCTGCTCTCCTCCTCCTCCCTTCTTCTTCTTCTTCTTCTTCTTCTTCCTCAAGGCTCCACACAAACCACAACAACCCTGTCTAAGCCTCGACTCCCCGTCCAGTTTCTCAGAGTCATTCTAGCCGATCCTATCCACACCCAGCCCTCCCACCCCCGTCTACAAGCATTCGAGCCCCCAGGACACAAACAAGACACAGTTGGCAGAGCTGTGAGAACTTGAGCCCCGGCAGACTGCAGGAGCTGAACGGAGCTTTGTCTTCTTTTTTTTTTTCTTTTTTAGTTTTTCCATCCAATTCTAACACAAACAGTATTAAAGGACTCTGTGGTACGTCAGGAATGAGGATTACGTGTTCCAAAACTGTAACAATTAGTCAATTAATCAAAGTTGCAGATATTAGTCTTAACTAACAAAAATGCATCTAGGAAAGGCTTCCTCACAGGACGGGCTTATATGAAAATGTAATGTCACGGTTATACCAGCCAAAATATTTGTAATTCCTGAGATTATCCTGATTTTTAAAAAAATGGCACAAACATACTGGAGTTACTTTAGCACACACTGTGTCAATGGACAATAGTGACAGTTGACAAGTTGATGATGTTGACAAGCTTAAAACTTTGGAATGACCAGAAGGATGCAAGCAAACTGTTGTGGCAATTCAAAATAAATCAGGAATACAGGACTCAGGCTAGAGAGCTTTTTCAAGTCATGATCAAAATAATGGAAATTCACCACGATCAACCTATTCTGAGTGGGTTTTATAAAAATTAAGGATGGGCAATTAAGCCAAAATCTCATATCATGGTATATATGCTTGGTTATGTTTGGGAAAAGATCATGGTTTAGGGATAAAATAACTATATTTGGGACATAACTGAAGTTCCATATGCAAGTAAACTCATATGCGTGGAAAGTCAACATTTACTCTTGGTTTCACATGGGACATGAACAGTGGCCTTCTGGGTAAAAGTCCTTTGTATGTTAAACTGATCCACCTCTGTCCCCTCCCTATAACGGACTTTGTTGCTCCTCATACTATGTCTTCAGACTTCCTCCTTTCCTCCCGTAATAATAACTGCATCCACCAAAGGTTGCAGTCTAACAATAAAGGTAAAAACAGGTCATACTAAGCTGGGTGTTTACATGGCCTCTCTTGTAAACATGATAAACACCAATGTGAATGCAGCCTGAGACTTTCTAAAGCACCAGTTTGGTAAACTATGATTGAATAAACCACTCGGTTGTAAGCGAGGTGTAGATCACTAAAGGTCAATCAATCAACGGTCAATGAAGCAAAACTTAAGAATATTATCTGGTTCTAGCTTTTCGATAATGAGGATTTGCTGTTTTTATATAATTGTAAATTGAATGTCTTTGTGATTTTTGAGTGCTAGTTGGACAAAACAAGCAATTTTAAAACATAATTTTGGGCTCAGGCAGGCATTTCAAAATGTTTAATATTTAATGCACAAAATTAATAATTGAGAAAATAATCAGTAGATGCAGCTCTACATGTAGGTAATTAAATTCCTATTCACTGGAGGAGAGCTCCACTCCAAGGACACTTCTTAATCATTGAGGATGACTGATGAGAGAGGCAAATTGAAAGCGGGTGGAAGGAAGGTTTCTAGGCCAAAATCTACATTTCCAGTCCGGCTGTTAAGTTGAACGTGTGCCAAGAACATAACGTCAGCATGACTGGGAAGCTCACAGGGCCGAAGGGAGTCCACGTCTCATGATGACTTCCACAGAGGAGCGTTTAACTCCACACTGACACTCTGACTGCAGGGAGCGAGGCTGGAAAAGCTGGTACAGTGACACTGCAGATAACAAGTGTACAGTTTAAACTCCTTTGCAAACAAGCAGCAGAGGTTTTCTGTCTGCACCACACAAAAAGTTTATTGTCTCAGCGAAGCACGACTAGTGCCACTCCTATTGTGAGCCGCAAACAGAGACTCTTTGAACATGTCGTGTCTTGGAGAGTCTTGGTTTGACTCCAGGACTCCGAGACAGTAAGAAAGGAAGCCGCTGGCTGTGTTTTCTCCGAGAAATACAGTTTTCGACAGTAGACAAAAAGGGGCATAACGCTGCCGGTTGCCTGGTTTCAGGGAGCGATATGAGACAGGAGAGATACGAGGTCAGAGAGGGTGTTTGAGTGTGTGTGCATTGGGGGATTTGGATGGTCTACATGCATTAGGGACTAAACCAAAGGTCTGCCAACCTCAGACCTGGATTAATCACTTTGATATGGGATTATGATCCCCTCTCGCAGCTCTGCAGCTGTAAAAACAAACAAATAAACCCCTGTTGGCTTTTCTTTTATACCAAGAATGAGACTCGCGGCCCTCAGAAAGGAGTCAGAGAGAAAGAATGTTTCTGTTTATCTAACGCCGCTGCCTTTTTCGGCATGTAGCATTCCTGATAACGTCACATGTTGATCAACCCTGCTGCATGCTGCGGCTCTCACTGGAAGGCCTAAAACCACAACACACTTTGTTTCTCACCTTACATCACTTATGGATGGAGAATCTGCTCAAAGAACAATAGGAGCTTTTTGAGTGATCCAATCAACTGATGAAATAAGACAAAAGTCTCCTGATTAAGCACCAAAAGACATCAATGCCTCAGAAACATGAACAGGATGATCTTCCTCCTCTTAACCACCCAACAAGCTGCATCCAGTTAAGTTCTTACTCAAAGTTGACACTCAATACATTTAAAAGAACAAAGCCTTGCTGTTTTACCACTGTAAAACATTTCAAGGTCCAAATGTCACTGCAGCAATAGATGCAGTAGACCTGGAGAAGAAAAACCTCTCAGTACCATGTCTGTGTTTTCTTATTTAAAGCAACTTAACTAATTTAAACTTATATGTACTCAGAACTCTTCATTAGGTTTGATCAGTTAAAATTGTAGCACCTTTATCGGAATAGCAACGATATCATCGTCCTATTATGATGATTCACTGTTTGTCATACTTTCGAGAATCGACTTGGATCATGACTGTAACCAAGAGGTGTCCAGAATAAGAACAATTTCACTTTCAGTATGTTATTTGCAGGCTTTAATTGTTGATTAAAATAATAAATAAAAATAATTACAATGGCTGATATATATCGTAATTCATCTCCCACATATTGATATCAGTACTGGCTTAAAAATTCCAGCATACATCGACCTAAAATTGCTATTATTCTTCGTGCAATAGCCAATGTACATATAAACAGCGAGCCAGCACCCTGCCAGGCCTCCTCTGCTGTGATAAAAAGCTGCAGCAGACGTTTCTCCCTCCATCCAACCATCCAGTGCTCTCCACATCCAGTGGAAATAGAGGGGGGAGGGCTGCCAATGAACAGAGTCACCTTCCACCAGCACACAGGTCAAGGTGAGATGTGTGAGGGAGGTGTTTTTATAATTGTGTCATGCTTACAGGGCACCACAATTCATATCAAGCCAGACCGAGGGTGAAAATAGAAAGCTCAAACCACTTGAGACCTTCAATGTTTACCAAAAATAAAACATTTACCTTCTAATAATGGATAATATTGTCAATCTAGCGCTCTTTGCCAGGTTTTTTTGAAGAATATTTCCAGGTTTTATTGGTCTATTTCATGTCATTATAGTAGCCTATAATATAAGACTATAATTATAAAGGTTGCACTAGAATTCAATCTTTTCTGGGCTGCTGGATCAGCTACAAAAGAGGCCAGGTAGTGAGAAAAAACAATCAGCTGGAGATGCAGATGTTGAAGCTCTGCAGCAGCCGGTTGCTGCGCTGCTGAAGTGCTCTGAAGCAAGACACTGACTGAGATTAAAAGAGTTTTGCTGCAGGGAAATTACATGGCAGTGGTGATTGTTTGTTTTTTATGTGCACATAGCTGCGTGTCTCCAGCTGAACACCAGCTTGCCTGGTTGTGTATGTGGGCCATTTTTCACCCTGTGCACCACTGACGTGTTTGGTAATGGAGACCACTGCTCAGTGCAGCATTTCCAGGATCTCTTGCTGGTTAGGACCCGCCTGTTAGAGGGGGAATTACAGCAGGATTGCAAGGACGGACATACATCCTTTTTTTCAAGATTTTGAGTGGGAGGAATCTGATGTGTTGCATTGCTGCAGCTGTTGAATCTAAAATGTTCAGAAAGCACATACACTAAAAAATACCGACACTTTCATAATGATAAGTAGGAGAAAATGCCATCGCCACCCCACTCTTTATTTCTACAGTAACGTTAATCATGACCTATTTTTTAAAAATGTATGTTGACAGTAATTTACTCACATTTGTCTGTTAGTGTCAGCTTCTCCTCGAAATGATTTCCAAGCTCCTTATAATCCATTGTTTCCATTCAGGCGGATCGATTTCCAGTTGCTGTCATTCCTCAGAGTCACACAAGTACAGGAGATGAAACTCCCGGTACAGATCGCCCCAAACACGCCCTTTGTAAATCCAACCGGAATAGAAAGAGAGAGAAAGTCACCAAAGAATAATGTAGAATTAAAAAAGGATCCGACTGAGAGGAGATGGGAATGTCTGAAATGTTTAATTATAATAAAATGTCGTCAGTGTCTTGGTAAAATTAGAGAGTCAGCCCAATCCAAGCGGCTCTTTAGTGGAAAATCTACAGAGTGGGAATAAAAAGCTTCAGTGAGTGCTGCGAGCCGCAAGATCACAGTCAATGTGCAAAGATTGAGAAGACAACTTCCGGTACGAATTTTCAGATTAAAAATAATGCCATCGCATTTTAAGCATTTTGCCAAACTCAAGGTTTTATAATTAGCGGGTTTCCCCCTCAAAACTATTAACTGCATCTTTTCCAAGCAGATGGAGATTGCTGAGTTAATTTAGAGATCAGGGTTGTCATGATACCAGAATTTTAAAGTCATGATACAATATAGGTATTAAACGATACTTGATGTCTCTTACCATGGCAAAAAGGGAAAAACAGTCATAGTCCAAAATCTTACAGTAGATTTTAGGGTTGTGCCTCTTTTTTAAAAAAAGGTTTCGATATGTATACTTTTGATAACCTTATAGATGACTCAGCTATTTCTATAACAGAGAAAATCATCCACTTAGGGAGGCAGCAACAAGCAGGTGAAGGCTCCAAAAATATAAAGGTAGTAATTGGGCCTTGAGTTAAGTTATTTTGTGAAAGAATTGTTTCTAAGGTCAAAACTTAATGTACTTTTAAAAAATATTTCTAACCACTTTTTAGTCAAAAATTAGTATTTTTAAACATATTTTTCTGAATTTTCACTGACAATAAGTGACAAACTATGACATACCATTCAACAAACTACCGCAATAAAACTAAATTAAAAAACAAAACAAAATGCTTTAACAAATTCATAATAATCTTTTCTGAAAACTCTTTTAAAAAGGACACTCAAACAATTTCTAAAGTATTGTTAATTTTGTTTAAAAAGTCTTGAAACAAATATTTTAGTAGTATGCCTATATGGCCTATATACATCTTGAACATGACAAAAATGTATAAAAATTGACTGGGCATGCATTCTGTTGGCAGCTCACAATTGCTAACATACAATCTAAATTACAACACAGGAGAAAAAATATTTTGTGATTATATTACTAATTTGTTTTGTAATAATGAAATGTAATTTTCATCCTCAAAATATAGCTATTGTTGCAAAAAACTTTCTTCATGGCAAAGTAGAACCCCAACTGCAATTTCGTTGAAAGCTATACTTCTGACATTTGCTAACGGTATTAATTGTTGAAATTATAATTCACAAAAAAAATGTATTAAAATACTTAACAGGAAAAACGTTTAATTCTATGTATCGCCGTTTTCAAATTATTTTATTTTGAAGGCAACATTGCTTAATTTCCGGTTCTAGTCTTTTTCTCCTCGTGCTGCCTTGACGCCGTCAATCGCAGCGAAAAACCGCATGCCGGACAACTGGACTGTACCAACTGTTTCGCAAGGGAAGAAAATTATTTACCAATAAACAACCAGCCAAACTAATATTTCAAACCCAAATTGAAAACGCGATCAAAACGATATTTTGCCGTTAGGCCTCTTTTTACGGTTTTAGCCACAGTAACGGAAAAAAAAATGTCTTCTTGGACTCCATGAATGGTTTGACCCATCAGATGATTTCCAGCAGCTGAAAACAGCTCTACTGCCTGGAATGAGGCGAGTTGTCATAACAGCATATAAAACAGACTGTATGTAATTACTGCAATTTATCGTGCATTATTCAACGGTTTGTAACCGTTAAAAGCATTATTTAGATATGTATTAGAAAAACATATTATTACATATTTGCATTAGGCCTTAATTAGCGCATAAAACAGGAATGTGACTGGAATAATACTAAAATAGGCTACTTATTAACAAAAAAAAGCTTTAAAAGTAGCCTTATCTCTATACAACTAACAATTAAAGGCCAAACTATTCAATATACATAGAAGATAAATCATAAGTCCTTTAGGTATATATGACATAAGCAAAAAAATCATTCTTTCCATGTATAAAACTGACAGGGCATTGTTTGCCTGTATGCTGCTCATGATATTGGTAATGACAAGACTAACAACTGACATGACCTTCCTGTTACTGCAGGAGACAGAGGAGGTCAGTCTTGCAGGAGGAAATCTGCAGCCCTGTCTTATCTGATAAAAAGAGGAGCACAACAAGGATGAATAAATACATAAGAAATCTTAAAGAAACAAACCCTAACCCAGAATTAAATGGATATACCACCATTGCAGTATTAAATAAATTATATGTATTGAGGGGTTATTCAATCAAATCACACTGACTCAATCTAGTAACCCCTAAACATGACAATTACTGGATAATTAATATTTAAACACTTTGCGTCATTGATCATATCAAAATGATGGTCAATGCCTTAATATGACATCTTCTCTCATGGATGAAGATAAAAGTGGCTTCTGCAGGGTTGGGGATGAATCTCGTTAATTTTTAAAGAGGTATTTTATAAATAGTCTGACCAGAATCACACCCACTATGTGCCTTTTTGGGGTCATTTTAATAAAATATTCAGATTAATTATAAATGAGGTCATCTGTAATCATCTTCCATTTTTTCTTTGAATCTACATGACATAAAGGATGGCACTGAGAACAAATAAATGTTTTTAAAAAGCATAAAAAGTCCCTGAACGCATCGTTTTGATTCTCTTTAGAGCAGGCGACAACATGTTAGAGCTACACTTAATGCTAAAAGGCCAAATGTATGTGAGCTTTACCAGAGAGATAAAATATGCATGACCCACTTAGCTTGTAGGAGACACTAAAGACTTCATAGACTTCAGCACTCTGTGGTTACTGCAGTCGATAATAGAGACCTCCTCCCTTTTCCTTATAGTTCAGCCTAAACACTAAATAAATAAAATTCTAATTTCACATGACCAAAAAACATCCTTTTAAAAGAATCTTCAGCTGACTTATGGCTGAGCAGATATGAAAGCTTCTTTTATTTTGAAGAAATCCTTTAAATATGGTACATGGTGGCTTCAGATCGCCTGTAACAGCGCTAATCAATCCACTGGCTGCCCTGCAACACATGAAAGGAGACGAGAGACAGCTCCGTCAGGGCTAATGGAGCTGGATCTGAACTGGTGGTGCCTCTGCTGTTGAGTCTGGAGTCTCTGGTAAAAAACGATTTGTTGATGCAGTAATGGGAGTTTGAAATGCAAGGGCAGGAAATGCAAGGGCAGGAAATGCAAGGGCAGGAAATGCAATACAGCGGTAGAGGAAAGGCAGGCATCGCTCAATAAACCTCATAGATCTTCTTCATCTGCATGAAAATCTTTCTCCCTTTCTGAACACATGTAAACAGCACCAATAGACTACCATATACAGATATTGCATGTTGACAGGCTCTTCATCACACTGATCACACTGTAAACTTGTTTTTCTACTACTGGAAGTCATGTGTTACAGAAGGTGGAGGCCATAACCTCAAAGTAAATAGATGACCTCATTTATCGCATCTTGGTCAGAGAAAGACTCTTTGTTGCACTGGTGACGTTATTCAGACGAGACTGCAGTCAAATGATAAAAAAACTGCAACTTTAACCTTTAAGTTTCCGCCACAGGTCGAATCTAAGATGCAATGAAGTAGTATGACTTAGGGCTGGGCGATATGGACCAAAACCCAAAACCCGGTACTTTTAGGTCGAATGGCTATATACGATATATATTGGCATTTTAAACAAAATGTGTTTAGTTTTAACTCAATTTCACAAGTAATCATCATCAACCTCATGTTTTTAAAAGACTTAATCAAATTCAAAACCTTCCACCTTTTGAAGAAATGTTTGCGGCATGTTTTACAGACAACATCGTGTTGCTCTTTATCTGAAATCTGAAAGAGCCGGAACAAATAGCTCTCATAAGTTAAGGCAACATCTATAGGTATTCTATAACGGTATGGCGGTATCGTCTCAACAACATATCTCTTTCTAAAATATATTGGTATAACTTGTAATACCCATATACCACCCAGCCCTAGTATGACTCTGTTGACATCAAAACACTCTCTCTCTATATAAGGACACATAAGAAAATAACAAGATGAAGAGTCACCAGTCATGCTAGCAGCTCTGTGAGGCTGCACGTTGTCCTTCCAATACAAAGAAAAAAACACTTGCTTGTTTGTTTGTTTGTTTGTTTTTTTAACCAATCACAGTCGTCTTGGATTGTACTTTGCCTAGGGTGTTTTGTGAGAAGCACTACCAATAGCAGCCTTATACCAACAGTCTACATCATGTGTGACTGGAAACAGTATCATGGAAAATATAGTTTCCCAGTACATCATGGCGTACAGTATAACACAGTTGTTATTATTATTATTATTATTACAAATTCTATATTCTAATTGAAACTGGAAATAAATGCAAGTATGTGTAAAGAGTCTCCCATTTGTCAATAAATCTAATAAATAAAAAAGCTTGCACCTCCTGTTTGAACATATGAAATAAGGAGGAAAGAAAGAAGCACAACCTTTAAATATTAGGTAATTTTTCTTTAGCAATAAATAAATCAATTATCTCTGCTATCTATTATCTAACAAGTCTGACAGGCAGTCGATTAGGAAAGGAGATATGCATGGCATGTGGAGGTTGCATTATTTTTCAGTACCATATACAAGCAAATTTCCTCTGTATAAGATAACCAGCAATTTTCATACCATGAAACCAATACACTGCTGCAACCCTAATCACCATCTAGGTTAGGTCAAAACATATAAGAAGAAGAGCTGAGGCGGATGGGTGGAGGTAACCAAAGTATTGAACAATTTAAAATGTGACTTCATGGTGGTGTTAGACAAGAAAATGAAGAGATTAAGGCCCTGCACTTGAAGAAAGTTAGGGGATCACAAGATTCAAGATCACATTGTCATCCCAGTTGCTAACATGGCTTTACTTTGTTTTTCTCATGTTATTTCTGATCCCCTGGGATTCCAAAAATACACCATGTATCTTTAAACGTTTTATGCACCACTCATAAAATTACAGCAGAACAAATTGTGCCTGCAAAGCACTGATGTACTGCCAGGCAACAGACATAAGTTGACACGATTAGTTCTTCGCTGTGATGCAGACTGCGTCACTTTAGCAGGACAAAATAGTTTTAATGGCTCTCTCAGACTTTTACTGGTATCTTTTAGAGCTGAATCTAACCTGATATATCTGGTCTGAGCCTTTAAATGCATGAATAAAGTGAGTTTAATCTGCAAGGACCGATGCAGAATTGATTCCATCTGCATGTATCCTTGAACTTTTCCTACACCAAAGAGCTTTCTCAATGAGACTTCCTTTGAAGGAGTGCATGTCCATACTCGCCTGCACCTGACTGAGACATGGGGAGGTTCACGAGAGAGCCTCCCATAAACCCATAGAGGCATGTAGTTAATTGCCCCTCCTACACACAACCACAAAGGCAACCACTAACCTAAAAAGCCTGCAGTTACACTTAAAACATTCGTCTGGATCCTCCCTGTGCGTTTGACCAGGGGGAGTGCACATTTCTGTCTGCAAAAGGGAGTTATAAAACGCTCCTCTTATTGTAAAAGCCCCAAGTGCACAATGGTTTGGTTTTACAGGGCGAGTACACATATTTGGAGAGCACACTGCTGAAGTCAGAGTCTGAATATAACTACAGCTGCTGCAGTGTGGGAGTCGAGCGTGTCTGCAGTTGGTGTGGTTATCGAGAGCAGAGATGGGGGAAAAATCTCCAACTGATTTCCTTGCGAGCAGATGACACAGAGGTTTAAGCATCCTCTGTCTCTGCACATGGAAAAAAGCTTGAGGTATAAATAACAGCTCTTTGGCACCGTGTTGTTGTTTCATTCTGTAATTTCCAGAGAGCAGATATCTCTGCATGAGCTTCATTTCCATGTCAGCAGCTGCTTCTGATGAACACGAAATGCCACGTCAGTGTTTCAAACAGAATTCCAGAGTGAGAACATTTTGGGAAAAACAGGCAATTTGCTTTCTGGTGGTTAGTTAGATGAGCAGATTTACACAATTTCCATATCTATATTAGTTTAGTTTAACACAAAGGCTGGAGACAGAAGAAAACAGAAAGCTGGGCTCAGTCTACAGGTAACAAAAACAGCAGAACAGCAACTCTAAAATACACTAATTGACACATTATATCTTGTTCAGTATGTTCAAACTGAAATGTCAAAAAAATACAATTTGCAGTTGTCAGGCAACCAGCAGCCAGTTGCTGCAAGTTGTTGTTTTTGCTCGTCTTGTACAGATGAAGGTGAAGAGGTGCTGGTAGGCTGATTTTTATTACTCTTGGACAGAGCAAAGCTAACCAATTACCCTTGTTTCCAGTCTTTTAAAAAGGGATATTTCACCCCAAATTGAAAAAAAATCCTCCTACCTGTAGTGCTATTTATCAATCTAGATTGTTTTGGTGTGAGTGTACAGTGAGTTTTTCAAGCTTTTTCTGCATGCTGTGACTGTAAAATCACACTATTAGAGCTGAGAAATAAACCAAAACAGTAAAGTAGCAGCCTACAGCTAAACAATTAACTCAAACTCTCTTTAAAGCTTTGTAGTGGAGCTGCACATTCAGCTGTTAATTCTGTTTTAGAATGGCAATTTAGCAAATGCCAGCATTAAAGGGGATTGCTTGTAGTGATGAAATTACAAACAAAATGTGAAACAACATAAAAGGGAGGTCAGATAAGAAGTACAGCCACTGATCCAACAGTACAACGTGCGATAAAGGCAGATAACTGATGTGGCCATTTGTTTATCTGGTTAAACACCATCCCTGCCTCATGCCCAGTCAGTCACATTGCTCACATACAGTCACACTCCACCCCTCTGTCTGCCCTCGAGCAGTTGGCACAGCTCAAACTCTCAGCTGTTACAGTGGCGTACCATCGACTGGACCGGCAGCTGTCGGGGACTGCAGCAACACTTACTTCTATATCATCTCCAGATTAGAGCATCAGGAAATCGAGGTGAGGATAAAACGTACAGCTTTTCTGGTGTTTAACATTCCCTTACATCACCACTATAGATAAACACAGCACATGATTCATCTTCTAAAATACCTCTTACATCTCATGGGCCAGTTTAAACATACAAATAGAGACTAAATGCTTGCAAATGTTTAATTTTCATCCTTTTTTCCTTTACAAATACTGATCTAGAAATAAATCAGAGATGCATGAGCCCATGTACATTTAAACACAGACACACACCTGTATAGAAGCATTTTCATACAGAAAATTAGAGTTCATGTGTGTGAAAAATGTACATATCTGCAGGGCAGGTTTCCTCGACAGCTTCAGGCAGGAAGCCAGACTCTGGAGTCATTGTAAAAGAAGGACTGCTTTGGCACAATTTGTGGATCGTAGAAACCTGGAAAGACGGAGAGAACGTTTAACTTAATTAAATACTGAAATACTTAAATTAAGACCACATACATGTCTTTCTCCTGTAGCCAGAGAAAGTCAAACAAATGGGAAACTTGAGCTACTTCTGCTAAAGAATAATTGTGCAATATTCCTAATTTTGCCTGAAACTTTAAATCAAGTTAAAGTATGTATAGTAGAACAGTTGCAGGTGGTTTTGCTCTTCTTCAGGCAATAAGAGACAGATGTGAATGTTCAATGAGCAACAACTTTCCTCTTCTGCTTAAATCACAGAAGACCAGGAGGGACATTCCCTGTTAAAATATGTCACATTTGGTGTAGGTGGAGGATTTACACATTCAGGTCTAGGCCATAAAAATGTGTTTTTGTTCTACTTTTGTTAATCTACCTCTCAAGGTCACTTATTCACTTTAAATATGGATGCATTGGCTTTTTAGGCTCTTCCCCCCCTTATTTCTTCTGAGTGTTGAGGTTAACTCTGCCTTTGTTTGTTTCCTTTTGTTGGGGTGTATTCTAAACTTATCCAGCTGGTTTTCCTCTGTAATTTGTTCATGGTATTTACAGACATTACATCACTCTTTGGCTCTATGTTTGTGCCATTTTAAAAAACAGAGAAACATTTAAAGTGAACAGCTACATTCAAGATTTATGATGGACAATATGTATAATTTAGGTGAGCCTAGAAAAATCCATTTTTGAAAGTTTCTAATGTGGCAGTTGATTACAAAACAGCAATCTAACCAATCAGTGAAATATGTGAATGTGGGCTTAGCACATCATCATCATAACTAATAGATAACACAGGTGAAAGTGCAACAACTAAACCTGGTTAAAGTAACTTTTACTCCAGTCAACCTTCACTAACCTTTCTGACATTATAGGTGTCAAAGGTCACACAAAGTTATGCTTCTTCGAAAGCCAAGACTCATTGCAACTAAAAACATGATTGCTATATAATATTCCTTTCTATTATTTAGCTTTGTTGAACATGTTCCGAGCTGTTAATGTCCATTTCTTAAGTCAAAATCATACACATACTAGGAAAATAAATGTGATTCTGATCACTCATCTTGCTCATAAGGAGGAGAATTACTGATAAACTGTAAGACTCAAACTCAAAAAGACTGATACGGTTAAATGAAAAATCCCAAGTAGCTTCTAGGAGTTACTTTATGGTAAAATGTTATTAAATTTTCATGTGCACCTACTTTTCCTTACCCTGCCTCATTTACATATACTTAAGTCAGCAGTTTCCTACATTTCCCACACTCAGTTAAGTCAGCTCCCAGAGCAGAGCAATTACTGTCTAATTTGTGTTTTACTGTATCCCTAATTTAATCCTGCACTATTCTCTGTTTGGATCTCCTTTTTTATACATATTTAATTAGCATAGTTGGAGGGAACCTGAGACTTTATATTTTAATTGCCAATGATTGCTTCACTTTAATTGTTGTGCATATGAAAAAGAACATGAACTTAAAATGTATAAAATGATGAAAGCCTAGAAATAAACATTTTCTCTGGGTAGATACCACAACCTGAAGTTTAATTGTTCATTATGTTTTAGAGAGTCCAAAGATTTTCAGCAGCTACACTGGAAATATACCGACATCACATCACCTGTATTTGTTTAGTTATTCACAGAAATTAACGTACTAGCAACCAAAATGTCTTGTAAAATACTAAAAATGCATTTTTTTTTTAGTTTTTACTTTTTAAGTAGTAGATTTGGGGGGTTTAGGAATTACCTGGACCAGGGTTCACATCTGCCCGTGAGTTTCTGTGTATCCTTTCAGTTCTGGATGCAAACGCAGCAGAGGGCATGGGATGCTTAGACAGGCCGTTATAATCCGCTATGTCATACTGCCCCGGGCCTGGCAAGGGAGGGTCCTTCGGAACAATCAGAGGAGGCGCCGATATTGTCAAATAACATCCCCTCCTTTAAAAAAAAACCACAGTAAACAGACATTTTTAGAATACTGGAAAGAATTAACTGGCCAAATCGATAAATATTGTGTTTACACACGGCAGCAGGGTCCTCTTCACCGGTGCAGGGGTCTGATGGGGACTGTAGGCTCCTGGGCCTGGTACATGGTTGTCCATCGGAGCAGGGATCCTCTGGGTCTTTGATTTGAAGGGGGACAAGACTGCCGTTGAGCCGTGCTGGGATAAAGGTCTGCTCACCTCATAGTGGCCTTTAACAAATTCATGAAGTAAGATTAAAATGAAGAGGATAAAAAATTAAGAACAAAACAAATGTAACACAAAAACCCTTTAAATTAGATTATCCATGCAGAAGTAAAGTAACAGAGGTAGTTACATGGTGATGGAACATGTTTTTTCTGGTAAAAAAAGCTGCGTCCAGTTTTTGACAGGAAAGCTGATGTACCAACCACTGAGGAGACGCTCGGTCTAGTTACACAACTGATCTGTTCATGTAGAAAAAGCAAAAATGGCTGCATATTAACTACAGGATGCACCATGCGGTCTTTAAAATCACCTTGCATAATTCAAATACTTACATCATACTGATTCGGGGCTGGAGTTTGGTGCTTTGGACCATCCAGCTGCACAGCCACAGGCAACCTGAACACCCTGGAGACTCCGATGTTGAAGTTATTCTTGTCTAAGAAGGAGCTGGGTAGGTTGTATGCATTTGGTCCTGGGATGTCTCTCTTTGGGTAACTGGAAGCCCGGGAAGCCTATTGAAGAGGATGATAAAACAAATAATGCTCCAAAGGCCATCAGCATAACCTAAATTCAGTTTGAAAACCATCATATACCACTGTTATATTATTTTTTGAAAATTTAAATTGTATGTAATAATGTGTTCGTATGCAAATGAGAATCTTCAATCAAATAAGTGCTAATTTGCATACATTTCCAGAACAGAAATCTGAAGGGCCAAGTTCAAAATTATAGTTTAATTTTGTTGACAAGAGTCAAAGTTTTTTTACTTGGATATCTCTGTTTATCAATCCATCAGAAAATACTGTGTAAACAATTTTTGCCATGTTCCTTGGGAATCAAATGTTCTTTAAATCAAGCTATGAATGACATATGGACAAAGCTCCTTGTAAAATCCTTCGGTGTATTTAAGTGGTACTGAACAGGAGTTGATGACTTAGATGAATACTTTTTTTGTGAAACTGAAATTGTTACTGGTGGATTTAGAAGAAAAGTGTTGAAAACTGTACACCCAACCTAATGGAAGCAAAATGGTCTAAAATCTCAAAATTACATTATTTCCTGTCATGTATCGCCTTAACTGAATAACAGAATAAATAAAATCTGAGGATTTTTAAATAACTGACTTTAAAAAAAACACCTGAAATCAGTGCACTACACTTGGGGGGAGCTGACCTTGGAGGCAACAAAGCCTGTGGTGCCTTTCTTTGAGAAGGAAGGACTGTTGCCTTCAGTGCTGGAAATAAAGCCATAGCTGCCTGGTCCTGGGTTTTCACTCTGAAACAAAACACACACATAATCATACTGTTTTTTTTCTCATGCTCATACTTTATGGTGATATTTGGGAGAGTTCATACCAGACAGACTTGTAAAGGGAACCTCCTAGCTTGAGATGAAAAGCCTTTCTTCTCTTGATTTGTGATCACCACTCTTTGGTATTTTGTTGGTATTGAAGATGAAACGGTGTAAGCTGGAATCTGATCTGCTTAAAAAAAAACAAATTACATTTAAAATATTAGTTATTATATTGTCACACTGTTAAAATAATCGCCTAAGTCATTTTATGTCAAAATTGTTTTTTTTTGCCTAAATCATCTCCTCATGACGCCGGCCACCTATGGTAAAATCCCCTACATCCTCAGTTGATCAGATCATGTGATTTTACCCCTTAAAGATGTCAAGTGTGTGACTTAAGCGGATTCATTATGCCTAAGTCAAAATATAATGTGACTTAGGCAATTTTTTGAACGTGCCTTTGTGACTTAAGCAAGATATGGTAACACTTTATTTTGAAGGTGTCTACATAAGAGTGACATGAGCGTGTCATAAACATGACATGGGATGTGTCATGAACATTAATGACACTTTGAAGTAACATTAATGCTCATGATACTTGTCATGTCATGTTTCTGACAGGCTTGTGTGACTCTTATGTCGACACCTTCAAAATAAAGTGTTACCATATCTTGCTTAAGTCACAAAGGCATGTTCAAAAAATTGCCTAAATCATTCATTTCTCTTAAGTTACAGAATTTACACACAATGTTATTACTATGGCAATAGCCATCCTTTGTTACATCCTTTTGAGTGAAATGATCAATAAATGTCATATGTTACACTTTTGGTGAAGTTTTTTGTGTTTCCTGCAAAACTTGAAAAAAATAGTTAGTTATTTTAAAAGGGTGACGATATTAGATTAATTAGCCGAAAATGAATAAAGTTTCAACATATACTCACTTTTATTACCTCCTCGGTACATGTTGCCCATGGTTCAGTTGGTCAGTAAATCTGAAGCCACATTAAAAACGCAGATATTGTTGCCTTGGTGATGTAAACACAGAGCTCGGGTCGATGCTCCGCGGTGCTCTGGTGCCATCTGTCGGCAACATGGCGCTCCATCGGCCGCTTTATGACACTGAACCCGCTGCCTCTGTTTTGTTTCCAGATAGCTCCATCGATCATGGCGATGCATGCGAAGGCGACTCCACCACAGATCCCGGACACCCGCCGGGAGCTCGCCGAGTTGGTGAAGAGGAAACAAGAACTCGCCGTGAGTCCATTTTACCGCTTTTTTCGCCAAAGATAAAACCGGCATTTAGACTTTTTTAACCGTTTGAAATAACAGCTAACGGTAACTTTAATCTCAACGTTCCGTTCTCAAGCCGGGGCCTTGCTACCTGCTAAGCTAATGCTAGCCGTTACTACCATGGGCAGCTCAGTGCTAATAGCTCCAGCTAGCTTCTGTTTGGACTCTATTATAGAGAGCGAAACACCATTAACTTACCCATTATCCAGCTATCTTACATCCATTCTGCTGGTAAAGTTTAAATACCACACTCAAGTGTTGCTAGCTTTTTTTCCCCGACTACATTTTTTAAATTTGCGTTCGCTGGCAATACTGCAGCGAATATGCTAACTAGCTTAGCATAGCTACTATTTAGCCGCCGCCCGGCGCTTCTTCTTCTTCGCTTTCTTTTATGGCGGTCGTCATCCGGCTTATTGGTTCATTACCGCCACCCTCTGCTCCGGATTGTAGATCAGGCTTACAATCAAAAGTGATTGTATATTTGCTATTTTCTACTGTCTTTATACTTACGGTCACGGAAAAGAATATTAAACCACTCTTGTTTCAACAACTAAAGGTACATTTGTTCGGACAAATGTAATTATAACAACAGAAATGGCTCAAAAGAGTTTAATTTAAGAGCTTAAATCTAGCCATTTTCCATGGTTTTCTTGATAATTATTTTGGCTTTTATCAAGAAAACCATGGAAAACGGCTAGTTATCAGCTCTTGAATTAAACCCTTATGAGATATTTTGTTGTTATCATTACATTTTCCCAAACAAATGTACCTTTAGTTGTACCAGACATTGAAATGAACAAGAAATTGAAGAAAACAATGGTCTAATACTTTTTTCCACGACTGTATAAACTTGTATTTCTTTCTATTTTTGGTTGGAGGAAATGGAACAAAACCAAATTTCCCTCAGGGATCAATATAGTATTTCTGATTTTGAGGTCTGAAAAGTGTTTGGGTTTTGATTAAAGTAGTTGAACCTGCTTAAAGTTTAGGTCATGTACGAAGCCAAGTCTATTTACCAAAAAGTGATACATTTTGTAAGATGAAACTTTGTTGTGTGTTCCTTTAATTAGTCATCCGTCATCACAAAACATACTTTTTGTGCATTTTTTCCCACTCGTTTTACTGCAACCAACATTACCAGTGTCTCTATTGTGTAAACCCATATATTACTGGATATTTGTTGTTTTGTGTTTGTATTTGCAAATTCCTTTTTCACCATGTAGTTAGCAAAACTCCTGGTTATGTTGGCTTTATTGGCATGTTTATACTATGTCCATGGTTATTTGGGTTTGCAACACATATTTGTGCATTCACCATTACAAGGAGAAATGTGCAGTGTTGACAAAATAACAACAAAAAAACAAGAGTGTCTTAAGTAAACTATTAACTATAGCAGTTAGTTATTTCTCCTTCTCACCTGGCATCTCTATCCTGTTTGCAGCTGTGGTAACTTATTTGTCTCTACACCGATGGCATAATTTCTTACAATTAATTCAAGTTTTATTTTATTTACTTAGGAGACGCTGGTGAACTTGGAAAGGCAAATATATGCATTTGAAGGCAGCTATCTAGAAGACACCCAGATGTATGGCAACATCATCAGAGGATGGGACCGATACCTCACCAACCAAAAGTAAGTATATATTACTCTTGGACAGTCTACACAGGTGTTTTTTCAAGTATATAAAATATATATTTTTTAAAGAAGTAATTGTACAGCTATTACAAGAGCCACACTCGACTCAGAATACACAAGTACAATGCATGTTTAATTACTGTAAATCATTTTACCTAACTATGTTTTTGTCATTTTAACAGGAACTCCAATAGTAAGACAGATAGAAGGAATAGGAAATTCAAGGAAGCAGAGCGTTTATTCAGCAAGTCATCTGTCACATCAGTTGCAGTAAGTCCCTCTCTTACTGGACTTTTCATATAATATGTTAGTTGCTTGTTTATAACTACTAACACACACTCGGTTTGAAATTGCAGGCGGTATGTGCACTTGGAGGAATTCCAGACCACATGAATGAAAAACGTGAGTGGTTTTTATAACTTTCTTAAGCCAAGCAGCGTTAGAAAAGTGTCTTTCTTACTTTCTGACACTGACTCTGTGTTCTTTGTTGTTTGGATCCCGTCAGGTGAGGCAGGCAGCGGCACGGAAAGCGACGCCTCTCCGGATCTCCAGAACCAAGAGAACGAGCCCAGCCAGGAGGACACAGAAGACGTGGACTCGACGCTGCAGGACCTAAAGCCTCAGAAAGCTGCCTCCTCATCCTCCTCGGGCAGCCATCACGGGAGCCACAAGAAGAGGAAGAATAAAAACAGACACAGGTAAACGATGTAGACACAGTGTGTCAGCATGCTGTTAAATCTCTGCTTCTTTTCCCTTCTGATTGAGCTGTTTATTTACATCTAATGTCAATATTTTTGATTAAGAAGCTTCGTCTGTTTATAGCTGATCAGTTTGTTGACATGCACGCAAGAAACTGGCTTACTCTGAGAAGGCCAGTTGTGCTCCAAGTTTGGCAACATGTTTAATTCAGATTTATTTACTTTGAAGTGTGTTTGAGTGTCTTTAAAAGCACTATTTAAATGTATTATTATTATTATTATTATTATTATTTATATTTATCAATATTGAGAACACTCATTGAATTTGAAAATTTCTGTAATTTAAAGTAATTGTCTTTAATTGTGGATTATGTTGAACTTAATATAATTAAATATTTTTTAAAACAAAAAATACATTGAAAATAGAAAAAGAAAAATAGTAAATAATATATAAACAGATATACATTTAAATAAATAGAACAATAATAAATAATCCTTCTCTCTTTCACATGCAACAGTCAGTCGCAATATCAGCCAAAATAATTGCAATGAGATACTTTTTTAAAATTGTGCAGCCGTAACAGACACGTGGTAAAACAATGACTTACAATGGGGGCGTCCCGGTGGCTCACACCGGTCGAGCGCTAACCATGTATGCCGTGTGCTGCGGCGGAGGCCGGGTTCGAATCCGGCCTGAGCTCCCTTTGCCGCATGTCTTCCCCTCTATCACCCCCTTTCTATCTCTCACTATCAATAAAGCAACAAAATGCCAAAAAAATAATCTTTAAAAAAACAAAAAAAACAATGACTTACAAGCATGTAAACACACTGATTGTTTATTGGTAGGCCTAATTTTCTTCCTAAAAGAGTCCTTCTAGTTGGATTAGATGAACAAACTGTTCCCAAAGTACTGGGTTGAGTACAGAAAAATGTTGCTTCCACTTGAAATGTTTATTGTGGCCTTGTGTGTTAAATGTCAACATGTTTTTCTCTGACTGAGGCTTCACTGTTCTAACCACATATAAACACAGCAGGTACTCCACCTAACACACTGTGACGGAGTGCTTCTCTCACTCTGTAAAGTCCGGACTGCAGTATTATGTAGACGTAGGGCTTTAGACTCAGGTTGGTGAACTAACAGTTGCTGCTCTCTTCCTTCCCCTAATGCTGACCCCCAGTCCTTCTGCCATGTTTGATTATGACTTTGAGTAAGTCTGAATTTTACTTCCTGCTCCATCCCGCCTGCTGCAAACCCCATCCTCAACTTTTCCACCCTTTTCCCTGCTCTCTGTCTGCTTCTGTTGACCTACAGTAGAGTTTGAGTTTCAGCCTGCTAGTTATTCAGCCATACTGCATGTCCAACACTTCCATCATTTGAATGCATATCAGCATCTAGCACTCTGATCTCCATTAGCTTTTCCTGCTTGGGGTATTTTCACATCTTTCTGACCCCCAGATTCATTTCAAGTGTGCTTCCCCAACTCCAGCAGTTAATTCAAACCCTGCTGGTGTTGTCAGATGCTGGGCTGGCTACAGATTTGTGCACAAGCAAGAACAAAACACATGGTCATTTAGCGTTCTTGTTTTGGGCTTGTTTCTAGGCTTCTTCATGATATAGTAGTGGTTCTGCTTCCTGCCATAACTGCAATCAAAATCATGTTTATGATCGGTTTATATCTAATGCTGACGTTCTGTGGTTTTTTTTGCAGATTTGACATGAAGGTTAACAAGAAACCGAGAGCCGTAAGTTGAATTCTTTTTGCTTTATGTGATAAAACCGTTGTTTTTTTTGGCTGAAACTATTGGCAGCAACATTATTTTCTCAAATTACTGTAAAAAAGTCTATAAAAGAAATGTGACAGTGGTCTTAGTTTTTTGCAGACCTAGATGGAGTTTGCAACCAACAATCTTATAACCAAAAGATATTCTGCTTACTGTCATGTATTACAAAAATGCATAAAATCCTGACAGAAATATTTAGTATTTTGCTTAAAAATGCCTCAAAGTAATATTCAATAATTAGAATAGTTGCTGAGTAAACAATGATCGTGTCGACTGACCTCCAATGACAGAAAACACTTAAGAAATTGAATATACTGTATGTAAGATTGGTAATAAATAAAAATAAAAACCCTATTAAGAACTATGGCTGGGCGATATATTGATACAAAAGATTTATCAATATATTTTAAAATGTGATATGGAATTAGACCATATAGAATATATCGATATAGTTCAAATTTGCGCTGTGATCCTTATTCTTTTCTCATATAAATATATTTATTTCAGAAAAAGATTGGCCTATTTTATTTCATAGGCTATTTTTATTAAAGATTTTTTTTTTAAATGTGCACTTTATGGAGCTTTGTTTTATAAAAAAAAAATTTAAAAAAAAAGGTACTCCTGTTATACGGTATTTATGTTCACTTAAATAAACGGTTTCAATAAAACTACTTGTGACATGTCATATTTGACTTTGACTGAACATTTGCTCTCACTTTGCGCTAAAAATATCGGGATATATATCGTATATCGATATTCAGCCCAAATATACCGGTATATGACTTTTGGTCCATATCGCCCAGCCCTATTAAGAACTTAAAGATACTAAAAATAACAGGAATAATCTTCCTTCAGTTGTTGTATTCACTATTTGGGTTATTTGTACATTTTCAGTTGTCAATTGTAAGAAATATCCACAAAACAAACCTTCTCATTATTTGTTGTCATTCTTTGTCCTCCGTCTTCCTGCAGGACTATTCAACTTAACAAAGACGACTGGAACACCTGGACACACACACGAGGAAGAGACCTGGAGAGAAACACAAGATTTTTGGACTTTATGAGCCTTGCCTTTTTTTCTTTTTTTTTGGTTGTCATATTTCAGCCTGTACTGTGTGTATTGCTTGAAACATTCCCCCCTCCCCCCCGACACCTACCTTTGGTGAAGGTTAAGACTTTGACCCACCAAGTTAAGTAGAAATATGGTGTTGCATGTTACTCAAGGCCTGAACAGGCTCACCTCCAGTAACAAGCCATTTTGTAAAGTGTTAAAAAAAACAGATGTATTTATTTGTAGTTAATTTCCCATTGTACGTTTTTTAAGCGTCACACATAATCGTACAACCCCTGAATACATCGTATTCTTTTATTACATGGTTGTTTTGCAAAAAAATTAAATACTAGTAACGTGAAAACGTGTTTGGTTGTTTATTCACAGGCAGTGCTTTGCATCACAGCAACTAGAGGATTATTGGTTGTGAAGCAGCTGATAAATCTGTGCTGGCTGTAATAATGGCACTAAATCTTTGTCCTTTCTTGTGTCAATCACTGGCAGCTGCATGCCTGTGAAACTTTGAAACTGACCAATTGTTGGACGGAGTTCCCACACATGTGGTCCATAAAAAGTAATATTACGTAATAGCTTTTAAGAGTCCAAATATTAAGTGTTTACCTAACTAATACAGGGAATAGCCAGTGAATTCTCTCCTGACAGTTCTCAGTTTGTTTTATAAAAATAGTAACTAAAATAAACAGAACACCAGCAGATGACAGCGCCCTGCTGTTTACACAATGTTCTCTGGGTTTTGTCAGTCGTAAACTTGAATATCTAATGCTGTTTTAACAAACAGTCCATTGAAACACTTGAAAATATGTTTCTTTTCTATTTGGTCGACAAATATGTGAAAGTTTCAGCTTTTACAAGTATTTAAGCTTCGTCTCTTCAACATGCAGTACCCTGATTGTCCACTAGGTGGCACCAATACAATATAAGGCCTGATACTTTACAAACTCATAACTATTACCAAGTTTGGATTGGGCGTTTATACCTATAGTCAAGAATGTTTCAACATATTTATTTATCAGGATTTGTAAAAACAATTTCTACTGTATGAATGCCTAATCCAAACATGGTAAGAAATGAGTCAAATTATTGAGGAGGAAAAAAAAACACATTTTCTTCATATTTTAACTGTCATAAAAAAATCCATTATAGGTCACATGACATTTCTAGTGGACTCTTATTCAGGATGTCCCTAATAAATTTCATGTGATTACCCTTTACAATGTTTGAGAAAATTAAAGGGAAAGTCTGCTCAAAAAACATTCCAACACAATCATATTTTCACCATATTTGAAGTCAATATCAATATGATTGATTATAAATTACCCTTTTGTTATATGTTAGGGAGGTCTTGTTTCATATTCAACAGACAGTTACTGTAAAGAGGTCTCATTCTTCTCATCTACCTCTCAGCATCTCACCATAAGAAGACTTTTAGGTACCCGTTGCCGTATCCTTCCCTGTGTGGATCTTTGGATCAAAAAACAGGTATTTGAAAGCTCCTGTAGAGTAACTCAGAAACTTGGAAGTATTTGAATCTTGCAGTGACTAGCACATTAGTCACAACTGGCCCGAAGCATCACCACATGGGGGGACTGAGAGGAACCAGAGCTGCTGACAAACACACATGATGGAGAGACTGAGTCCATCCCAGGAATGCACTCCTCGGTTTCAGGCTCCGTCCAGAGTCACATTTTATCTGGTATGAATGACACAATGACTTTTTTTACTGCTTCAACAGGCAGTTAGTAACGTAACCGCTTTATTTTAGCCATACCACAACATCTTCTGGATATACTGCAGTTTTACTTTGCCCAGACATTCATGGTCCCCATTCAATGACTTTGAAGATCTCATACACTGTATAGAGTCTATTGAAGAGCCATTAACCTTTACATTAGCACTAGAGTGATTGGCCTGATCAGTTTTTCATATATGTCAACAACTATTAGATAGATTGGCGTAAAATTAGGTACAGATATTCATGGTTCCCAGGGGATAAATCATTAAGACTGCAATATGAAGTAGTGCAAATAACAGAAGATGCATTATTTGTTAAAGCCAGTCATACAACAGTTAGTTCTCACCAAGTACTTTGATCATCCCATGAACTTTTAACTGTACGCATTCAGGGGCTTTCTCACATGAAACTAACTCTGGTGCATATTGTCGGATAGTCTGTTTGGTTTTTGCTGGTGTAAATGCTCAAACAAACTCCAGTGTGGGCCAAAGAACTGAACTCTGGTCGGCCAAAATACGGAATTTTCTGTTTGCTTCCAAGTGCACCAGAGTTCAGTTCACTACAGGTGAGAACACACAGTCTGAACCAAAGGAAGGAAGAGAACCAAAACACAGCACATTCTGGGTTGAATTTGGGTGGGTTAGGTAGTAGCAGGCTTGAAAAATTTCTTGTGGACAGACGTGTACTAATGGTAAAAGTCTTCATAGAAATATGGTCAGATGATCACATGACACAGTTGCTTGTAGCTACACACAAAAACAACAAACAACTCAGCTCTTTCCCTTGTACTCATTCATTCATTCTCCTTAAACGATTATCCTCACTCAGGTCGCGGGGGGCTGGAGCCGATCCAGGCTGACATTGGGCGAGAGGCAGTGAACACCCTGGACAGGTCTCCAGACTATCGCAGGGCTGACACATAGAGACAAACAATCACGCTCTCATTCACTCCTATGGGCAATTTCAGAGTCACCAGTTAAACCTAAGTGCATGTTTTTGGACTGTGGGAGAAAGCTGGAGAACCTGGAGTGAACCCACACTGACACAGGGAGAACATGCAAACTCCACACAGAAGAGCTGCAGGCGGGAGTTGAACCAGCGACCCTCTTGCTGTAAGGCAAGAGTTCTAAACACTACAACACCGTGCAGCCCCCTTCCCCTTACATATTCTGTCCAATAGACGAAGGACAGCATCAACGGCATGACATTTGTTTACAATGCTTGGTGTGCCTGATAAAGCACAGTGTGAAAGCAAACTAAATGAAAAATGCTTTCACCACTGAATCACACCGAGTCCACCAGACTGTACATGTGAAAGCAACGTTAGTCCAATGTTTTTCAGCTGTGTTAAACTGTGACACTCATTAAAGATTAAGATCATTGTTAGTCCCACAATGGGGAAATTCAACCACTGCATTTAACCCATTCTTTTTTAGGGCTGTGCATCTTCACTAATCTCGCAATTTGATTAGATTTGATTATCTAGTTCATGATTTGATTCGATTCCCTAATGCATCACAATGCATTACATCCTCAAATTTTTTATATTGCAACACATGGTTACTTTTTCATCAATAAACACCACTGGTCTGATAAATATGGGTTCACTTTTTATTATTTAAAATGCTTCACAAAATGTATAGCCCACTTTTGGAGTCAAGTTGTAACTTCTAACAACTTCCTAGTGCTCTAAGGACATTCATGATAACCACATTTTCTGTAAACCAAAATAAACAATATAGGCCTAGCCTACTACTATTATCTACTACTACCAGACTATTATCTGTCTGATTATCCAATTATCGACTGTGACTGCATCAATGCAGAATCATCAAGCATAACATTGATAACATACAAATACAATTATTTTCAACACCCCTATCCCTATCCACACCAGTGAACACACCTTGCCTAGGAGCAGTGGACCTGTGAAGCTGTGTGTTGGGCAGTGAGGTGCCTTGCTCAAGGACACTTCAGTCCTTGACCTGTCCTGGGATTCGAATCAGTTGCAAGCCCAATTCCTAAACCCTAGGCCATGGACTGCCCATTATCTTTGGACCACAAAGAGGAACATATTTCCACAAATAACATGACCCAACTATGAATGGTCATTAAAGGAGGAAGGAGGGAACAAAAGAAGCCTGAAGACTTCAGTACAAACCTCCAGGTGTGATCATATGACTGCAGTAATGTCAGCCGTTGCCTCCTCCAACCCAGATCAATCAGAAAAAGAGCAACAACTGTGCTCGCCAACACTATAAAGCAAACAACACAGGCTTTGCACTACTTTCAGACTTGGCAAAAATACAGACATTTAGTTCGTTTGGAGCAGGAAACGATGGAACAATGCAACATTGCTGTCTGAGCAGCTGTTAACTCGTCACACTCACACATGCTGCACCCAAAGGAACAGGTGTGATGCTTTTTTCCCACAGGTAGGTTTCACTGGGGCCTCCACTTCTCTACCTGATTGGTGATTCACAACTAATGACAGTGCATCGAGCCTTTACCCAGGTTTGGAGACATGCAGCACATTTTTCTCCCAGTGGTGTTATTTCCTCGTCTCCTCCCACGTCTCCAGCACACAGATACTGCAGAGTGATTGAGACCAGGTTACATGTCAGCCCATGAGTCACATTCAACATCGAACACTACGTAATGCAATCTGGCTGGAAACTCACACCAGAATACATTCCACACATTTAACCTTGGGGTGTGTGAGTAATGAGCCATGAATGTGTGTTTCACCACTTTAACAGCAAATCTTTGTTTTCATTTCCTGTCACTTGGGACAGAAATTATCTGGAAAGAATCGACCAAACTCTAAACTTTAATTGAGCTGTTGGAGCCAAACGAGATTCCTGCAGTTAAAACGTGAATGACTCAGCTGTATGGCGAGTCTTGAGTCCATCTTAGCAATTTACAACAAAATTTAAAAGTGCAAGGCTTAAAAGAATCTAGTTTGCTGCCAAAAGCTCTTGAGTTTGTCTCTTTAACACACTTAGTAATTTAGGATTGTCAGACTCTGCTGGGAAGCTCTCTGATTACTATAATTAATTATTTTGTTGTGTTGTTGGAAACCAGCATGTGTGTTCAGTCAAATGTCAGCCGCATTATGAGAAAACAACAGTTCTAAATAATGATGCCTTCAACTGTAAGTGATTAATTGTAAACAACTAAATTTCAACTCTGTTGACCTTTACTGGAAAATGGAGCTTTTCTGATCTACTTGTGTTGCCCTTTCTTGTGTTGTTATTACAGCTCCACTCTTGAAGTATGAGGGTGATGAAAGTGCTGGAGTTGTGTTTATATGTTCTTTTAATTTTGCCAAACCGCGGTATCTATTGCTTTAATAACTGCTTGGGTCAGGCCATTATGGGCAATGTTACAAATCAATAACCATAAATCATAGTTTATTTATTAATATATTCTATTATATTTATTTATCTCAATATTTGTATTTATTTATTTTATTTTATCCCATTTGTCTTGTCAATTATCTTTTCTTGGTGTTTGTTTTTCTTGTTTTTGTCTGTACTGTGTTGGGGAAAATCCATACCATGGAAAATTTTCAAATCAAAAATAATCCCATTTGTAAAAAAAAACAAAAACGTATTTAATTAATATAAAGTATTTTATTCATTTCTTTAAATATTTATATTTATTTATTTTGTATTATTTGTCTTTTCGTGGTGTATATTTTGCAATTTTTTGTCTTTCCTGTTTAAAAAAAAAAGAAAATATATAATATATATATTATATATATATATATATATATATATAATTATCAGGGGCATATTCTATGAAGGCGTTGTTGTTTTTTTAAAAACGTATTTCATTTAAATATCATATTTTATTAATTTATTTAAATATTTGTATTTATTTATTTTATTTTTATTTTTATTTTATTGGTGTTTGTTATTCATATTTTTGTCAGTATTGTGTTGAATAAAATTACACATTTTAATAAAATATAAATTAATAAAAAAGTCAATAAGCAGGTCTACTTTGCAATATTGTTATTATTCATGAGGGGCATTATCTATAAAGGTAGTTTAAGGACTAGTTTTGGTTAGTCAGACTCATTTTCAGTTAAATTTGGTTCCATTAAACACATTTAACCTAGTTCCCAGCATAGTTTGCTATTGGACAGAGTTTGAACTTGAATTTGCTTTATGGAACCAAAAATGTGTCAAAAAAGCCTGGCTTATTAAGTAAACTTGTGTTATGGAACAGGCCCCGTATTTAGTTTACTAGATAGGCCAAAAACAAAAACAGGCTTTACAACCTTACAACCTTACCACGAGGTGCTTTCAGCAGCTGTCCAGGAGCTTTTGATCGTATCATGTGATCTTCCTCACTTGTAGAATTGTCGAAGTTTCCATTTCTGTTCTTTTGAGCACTCTGAGGACGTTGTTGGCTTTTGGGGCAAGTGGACCAACACCATCTGCGAAAGGGAGATCGTAAAAGCTTTAGAGCAGCTACCAAACGTGCCTTGTGGTGAGGTTACAATAGAAATGGTCCATATGTGAATTGCTGATAATGATTTCATTCTGATTGGAGATTTTAGCTGTTTTAACTGTTAACATGGGATATGATCTCAGGAGTTTCCCCTTCCATTATTAGGTGAAGTACCTAGGCCATTTTGAGTCCCACATAAGCTGAATCAATGTAAAAATCATTCTGTAAAGCATCAAAAGTGACTAAATTACTTCTTTAGCAGGTTTTCTTTAAGTCTTTTTTTTTTTTTTTTTTTTTTTTTTTTACGTTATTTGTTTATTATCTGCTCTACAGTCGCTTTCTGGCCACAGACATGTTGGAAATATTCTTCCAAAGTGGTGTGAAATTATTTGAAGTTTTTGTTTTTAATGGAAAAATGTAATATTTTCTTGTGAAAACTATCCAAATCCCCCCACCAAATATGTGCACCTAAGTTTTCCAAAAACCTCAGGAATCACTGGAACTAATGAAATGTAGATAAATACATCAAGTGTTTGATCAGCTCCATAAATATGGATATTTAAGGTCTGTTTAGAACAGTATACTCTTTCTGTTTTTATTATTATAAAGATGTGAGATCTCTGATGTCGTATACGACAAATGGACTCTGATAACTATTAGAATCTTTCGACAACTTACTTTAAATTTCCCACATTTTCTCGCTGTTGCAGCTTTCCAACGACAGCTCCGGTCGATGGTATCCATTTCAGAAGCTTGGAACAAGAGTGTCTTTTTAGGGATGATAGTAAACAACTAGAAAATTTCCTCTGGGGAAATTCTGAAAGGGCCACGGGGGCTACTGCCGGTGTGTGTACACTATGATGAGATTCTTCAGAGATTTCAAACTATGTGTGTGTGTGTGTGTGTGTGAACCGTGTATCTGGAGGAGTGTGCGCGCTTACGCACGCATTTGTGTGTGTGTGTGTGTGTGTGTGTAGCGAAAATCGCATAGTTACCTGTGTGTGTGTGTGTATGTGTGTGTGTGTGTGTGTGTGTAATTAAAATCACATAAAGTTACCTCAAAGATCAAAGGCAATCAGATCAAAGCAATCAACAGAATTAACTGACACCTGTTCCGGCACAGTGACAGCAGAGGTGGACAGACTGGAATTTCTGGCCTCGAACAGAAAGCATTTTTGGTAATCTACGAGAAAAAAAGTCTCAGATATACAAGATCAAAAGTGGCAAATCTACAGAAAAAAAGTCGCAGATTTACGAGATTAAAAGTGGCAAATCTGTGAGAAAAAATGTCATATTTACAAGATTAAAATTGGCAAATATGCGGAAAAAAGTTGCAGATTTACAAGGTTAAAAGTGGCAAATCTGTGAGAAAAAAATTGCATATTTACAAGATTAAAAGTGACAAATCTGCGGAAAAAAGTTGCAGATTTACGAGATTAAAAGTGTCTAATTTGCAAGTAAATAGACGCAGATTTATGGGATTAAAAGTGGCAAATCTGTGAGGAAAAGTTGCATATTTACAAGATTAAAAGTGGCAAATCTACAAGAAAAAAGTAGCTGATTTATGAGGAAAAAAAGTACGAAAAATAGGCTTTGTTTTTCAAGGAACTACATCACCACATTTCATTCGTTCGTACCGAGATGACTCACTCTGTTACAAATCAGATTTGCCACTTGAATCTCATAAATGTGCAACGTTTTTTCTCAATTTTTTTTCATACTTGGCCCTAATACGCCGTCGAAGACAGGAGATGATCAAGTACAAATATTACGTTTTTTTTTTCCAATATGGCAATTAAGCTTAACTGACCCTCTTTTAAAATGCTCCTTATCGTTCAAAAGTTACAACAACATAAATCCTGCAGGAGCAGAGACTCTACTGAGTGAATTCCTGTTGATGCTACACACACACAGTCATCTCAGGACATTAAAGAAACACACAGAGGAAATACTGTAGGAGCTGTAAGCGAGGCGTAGCCCCCCTTTTCTTCTTCTGTGGTCAGTCAGTCAGAGCCATGTCGTCTAATTACTTTAACAGCCTCCACCAGCAGGATCCAGCTGAGTCTGAGTCCCCGGCCACCGAGCGGGATGACGTGAAATCTTAAATATTCACTGAGGAGATTCAACCCCATCCTTCCTCCTCCTCCTCCTCCTCCTGGGACCAAACAAGACTCGTTCTCCTACATCCCCACAAACAAGGTCAAACATATTTCAGGAAGAGTCATGGGAACAGCTCAAACAAATCACAGCACCACATGGCGCTTTTTATTTTTCATCTGGAGTTGATCTTGTGATTAGATTTTAACGGGATACGTATAAAGAGCATGCTTGTTGCAGCAAGTCAACACTTTTGCACCGAGTCATAAAAGATGATCAAACGCAGGAAGTAACAGGAATGTATATATCAGTTCCCGACAGCTACATTTCTCAGTTTATGAGCGAGTACCAGGCGCCTGCAGTGAGGAGAGTGCCCATATATTTACATTAGCACCTGTCAGGCCTGACTACACTCATTTAAAATCACATATATTTTACTTTTTTCTCTGTCTACATATATGTTTAGAATTTGACTCAGTAGTTTTAACTCAAAATCTACTTTGGGAGGACTTTTTTTAATGCAGATTACATCAGTGCAGCAGATTAAGTTTCCTCTCAATGATCAAAATATCATATATGCAAGGTTTTCCAGTTGCATTTTACAACTCACAAACATCCCAAGCTCTCACAGTGGTTACATGGTATCATAGCTCAAGGACAAACCTTTAATATTTTACTAAATATGGGACCCTTATTAAATTACATTGGAATGCAGGGTGCATAACCTTTTGGGTGAGGCCTGTATGGATTATTTGGACTAAAAAGCACAAATAAATAGCACTTCACTGCCTGGATATCTAGTCAACTATTCATTTATTTGGTAACATGTTTAGTAGTTTTGTAAAAGTTTGTTAAAGTATATACTGTTCTTTTTTTAAACTTTTTAATCAAATGTATAATTTTTTTGTTTATTACAAACACACACACACACACACACACACACACACACACACACACACACACACACACACACACACACACACACACACACATTTTTTTTTTTTCTTTGGATACATTTTTATGTGCTAATTTATTTTATAATCAGGTGAGGTAAATAAGTAATTACTCCAATAATTTATTGTACAACCTATTTGTCTTCCTTAAAGCTAAAACCAATAAAAGAATGCTTGAAAAAATACAGTTTTCAAAGTAAAAAAATTCTTTTCAGACTTAATATTTTTCATTATTTAACTGCTGCTTCCAACAAGAATGCTTGTTATTTTATGTCTAATTAAAATAATTTCAGGGCACTTAAAAGGCTATAAAAAGTAGGTAAAACATATTTCAGTTTACATTGAGGCCATTGAAATAAAAATAACATCACCATTATGTAAAAATTCAACCAGTCCGTCCTGAACCTACATGATCCTGTCAGCTGGTTTTCTGCTCCCTGACACTAGCCTGGCACAGCCTCCATATAAACACAATCAGAGCGGATCAGTACAGAGGTTCTGAACTGTAAATATTTATGCAGATTATGTATGTAACAGCGAGGGAAAGTCTGCATGGGATGACCCACAGAAAGCCAGCTTTGGAAAGCTTTTGGAAGCTTTTATAGGAACCTTCTCCCTTATTTTTTCAGCTTCATCTCCTTTTTTTTAAAATAAAAAGGTTGTGAAGAGTTTGTGTTTTTTTTTTACCTATTCAATTTCAGCTCCTTCCTTGAGTTGTTTCTTAGTGAAGATTTGACTTTCAACACTTCTGTGTACATAGACCATCATTTAAAGCAACATTATGCATGAATTGTTACTTTTGCCATTTTGGCGCCTCTACAGGTTTAGAGTGGAACACCAACGTTGTAAATATGGACGTACAGTTAGCGGGCGACCAAGAAAATTAAGATACAACCTTATTATTTTGACTAAGAATGTCTAATCAAGTTAGAATAAGTATGATTTTTAATTAAAATAATTTTCTTTCTTGGCTGAAACTGACTCATACAGGTATTAACTTAATACATTTGCCAGTTTTAGGATTTGATTTCCAGTTTTTTTTCCAGATTTCAGGAGAATTAAATAGATTATAACATATATATAATAAATATATAATGAATAAATATACAAATAAGGGAGCACAAACTTCAAGGTCTAATCCAAGACTTCAATTCTTCTTATTTCAAGTCAGTGTAGCATCAAAAAGATTTTGAAGCTGTTATTTAAAATACAGAAGTAGCTTTTGCATGTTTTTCATCACAGTGTCTGAGTGAATTGTAGAAAAAAATAAGCAATATTGTGCATGTTCATAGAAACAAATTGATGATTGAATAATTGATTTATACACCACTCTTCTGTTTTGGAACATTTTTATTATTATTATTATTATTGCATGTACGCAAGTAAAGTTTGCTTAAAGCTGAAAATTAAACAAAAAATGTATTTAATTTTTTCCAACATTTCATTATCAGCTAATACAAATAGCAAGTAATGGGAGAAGAAGACATTTTATAAATCTTAATATTCTTTAAAAAGTAGAAATATGTTTGAAAAGCAAAGGTCATAAAATTTTGGTTCCATCTAGCAGTCATGAATCAAAGTGATAAACAGTTTAAGTTAGAGGTTTACATATATGTTTTGTATATTTTATTTAGTCTCTGATGTGCAAAACATATAGAATAAAGAAAAACAAAGTCATACACATACATCACAGGATAATTCTGCAGAGTTTATACAAATATTTCACCGTGCTGAAGGCAGACGAGGGGTTTGAGTTGTAAATACTGAGCTTCGTTTCAGCTTTACACTGTGAGTGAAAGAGTAATATTGCAGTGTTCATGTGCAAAGCTGAGGGTTTTTCTTTTCTTCTTCTTCTTCTGCTGGTGCCAGGTGAGTTTGATATTTGCTGCAGGTGTGTTTTATCGGTGGTCACTCGTCGTTGTTGCAGTCTGTACACAGGATCTGGTCGCGGTCGGGGAAGAAGCCGGAGCCCACCAGTGACACGGAGCAGCGTGAACACTTGAAGCATGGCTGGTGCCACTGCCGCTCCTCGAAAGAAACGTACTTGCCATCTCCGAACCCTGAGAGACACAAATGCAACACACGAGCAACTAATGAAGGAATGTTTTACAAGGGATGGGAAATTTAATAAAAGCCTTGCAGCACTGCGGAAATAACATAAATTAATTCAAGATAACATCAGCGGCTGGCAGAAACAATAAGAAAGCACTGCCAGCTCTGTCAACCTGATGGTATTCCACTTCACAGCTGTGCACAAAAGCATCTAATTAAAGTTTTTATTTAACTCTGGAATGTTTTGTTTCTTTGCCAGTAATAGAAAGAGGTGATATAACGATAGTGGTCCTGTTTTTGTTCCCCTGTATTCCCCTAAAGCTACCATATGTAGAATTCTTATTCGATGATAACATCAACTTCTGGTTTGACAAAAATAGACAATCCTGGTTAAATCTGGGGGTTGTTATCAGTTGTTCATTGTCTTTTAAGCCTCTTTAGAGCATTATAGTGAGTTTTATCTCTTTGTTTAGCTGTCTGGCCCACAACTTTACTGTTTTGGTTCACTCTAATCATCATTTCCAGTTGCACGAGGCAGCAGTTTTTAGCGAAAAACCTCTAAAAACTCACTTTACATTACCCCCTCTGCAACACACAGCAGACAGACCTGTGACTAACTAGCTGGTGACAAGTTAAACACTCACAACAAGTAAGGTTAACATCAACAAATAATTTATTACAGGTTTAAAGTTCATGAAATCTAAGTTTTTGGTACTATTTATGATCAAAATTGTATCTAAATATCCACTGTGCATTACCTGCTCTGCAGAAAACAACAGGCAGGCACAGTTAGCAACTATCTGGTGAACACATTGCAGCATTTAGCAGCTAAAGAGGCGGTTATTTCCTTCAGCAGGTGGAGGAGACCAAAAACAGAGCTCAAAGAGAGTTAATATTCAACTATTGGACATAAAATTACTCTAAATCAACAATCATGTTGCCCAGTAAGTGCTGGGTGTGTAAATAAACACTTAAAAGGTAATGTCAACATTCACAACTCGTTTTTGCTGCTCGAAAGTAGACAAAAATTAGTTATAACAGGTTTAAAGTTCACAAAATCAAAGTTTTTGGTGCTTTTGAAGGTCACCACCTTATCAGCCATTCAATGTCTTTACATGTTGTAATAACTCAGGCTGTTCTCTTCCACTGTTTGTAGCTATAACCATGAAAAGTAATGCATGCTTATTTCTAGATAACAGACGTAATTGTGTAAAAGGACATGCAGCCTTCATTGATCCCCTGCGGCCTCCAGTGGCCATAGCAGTTATGACGAAATCCGTGTTAGTTAACCTGTAAATATAACTTCTGTCGTTACATACTCATTATTGCCTCCAGTAGTATTTTAACTCAAACCCTGTTCTCTTTATAAACCTTAACTATGTAGTTTTGTTGCCTGAACTTAACAAATCATGCAACAGAACATTGTATTTCTTATTCAGTCATATTTTGTAAGATATCACATGAAGCATTTTCAATACGTCTTTTATGATGAATAGTTCAAACCTGTTCATGGAAAAATGCTGAATAATACCTCTCTACAGGACATAGTTGTTTTCATTGTTAGTGGCTGCGTCCGCCACACTATATATGCAGGATTCTCAGTAAACATTGTAGCATATAAAACATGATAATAACGAATATGTTTCTCACTGATATCAGCCTGTTTACTGTTCACTCTGCTAACAAACACTGAACATTTTGTACTGATTCTTATTCACAATAAAAGCTCACAAAGCAAAACACGATGCAGCTTTTATTGTGAAGTAATCTCTCTGCACAATAGGACGAAACTACACAAAACAAAAAGAGGCTTAATGCAAATTACAGAGATCAGATCAAAGAATTTAACACCTGACTCACCTTGTTGCCTACAGGGTAATTGTTTTGACATTTTATTGATAGCAGATAGTCGAGACGGACAGGATTCACACAAAGAAACTGACAACTTGGCGGTCCTGTTCTCTGCACTGACCTGTGATGGCCGTGTTGCAGCCGGCGCACTTTTTGGCGTACAGGCTGCTGAAGCACTTGACGCAGTACGGACTCTCCCCCTGCGAGGTGAAGGGTTGGCCGGCCAGCGGAGCTTTACAGCCCGTGCAGAGAAAACACTCTTTGTGCCACACCTCGTCCTTGTAGGTCACCCCTCCTTTAGTCAGAGCCTGAAGCACACAAACACACAACTCTGTTAGTAAAATGTGACAATTTAAGACACTTCTTATTTAGTGATTCGTGGCATCATTTTAATACAAAGCTGATACTGATGTGAAGTCTCTGATTGTTTTTTCATTTGGGAAAGTAAGTCACATTTTCTCTGTTGCTTGTTTTCTCCTCCTGCATTCAAGCATTTAAATTTACTTTTATGATTATTCTTAGCTGACCTTTAATGCAATGCTCCATCCATTTTCCATTCATCTTCATTTTGTATTATTTATGAGTATTTTTCTATTTATTTATGGTGTTAGATAAATATATATTTTAACAAGGCTCCACTGTATTAGGTTATGGCTTCTTGACACTTTTCTGACCCATTTCTTTTCTTTTATTTCAGTTTTTCTGCCACCTGTAAATGCACAAATAAAAGACCAAAGAATGGAAAAAAGACCAAAAAAATAAATATAGATGATAACCTTTAACAACAAGTTAATTTAGTTGCGAAAAAGATGACTTCATTATTATAATAATTTGTGATAATTAAAGTAATTTACAATCAGTCTTTGAACACTGATTGTAGTGATGGAAGTAAGTTGTTCCAAAGAGATGGACATCTATATTTCAGTGAGTATTGATTAGAGAAGATAAAGTATTTCGTTTTGGACTGATGGTTGCATAAACAAGACATTGAAGATGTCACATTTAGTGCTTTATTCAGTTGTGATGGATGGATTTTATCCACCTTTGAAACATTATTTGAGATCCTGTTTCACCTTGTTGCAGTGGCTGCACTGAGGAGCGACTCTGCCCTCGTAGCACGGCACACAGTAGTAGTTGTTGTTGTCCGGGATGAAGGCCTCGGCGCCGATCGGCTTCTCACAGCCTTGACACAAAAAACAGTCCTCGTGCCACGTGGAGCCGCCGTACTCCAACATCCTCGATCCTGTCACAGAGAGAGGAGAAGAAAGGGAGCAGATGAGGATGGAAACTGAGACGATTGTTTGTTGATATCCTCCCCTTGACATTTACAAACCCTCGTGTCACTATGATCTGTGAGCTGGAATGAAATCTGATCACACACTAAAGACCAAAAGTGATGATTCAGTGTGACGGCTAAACCTGTTTTACACAGCCCTCCTGCACTTTACAATTATTTCAACTTATCCTGCATCTAAACAATCTGACAGGGCACAAAGCAAAGCATCCGAACACTGCTTTTTATTTATTTTTACAGTTTTAATCATCTCAAAAGAGGCTGTTTATCCACTCCCATGCATGCTCCACTGCAGAGGATTATAAAAGTTAGGAGCCGGTCATGCCTGTGAGTTCCTTTAATCACTGGCCTTGTTTTACGACTTTTGGGACCTGAAAGGCAGCCCGAAAGCATGACGGCGTTTTGGACTTGAACTTGGCTGCACTTTTAAGAGAGCAGCAGCTTTTTTTAAAAGCATTCCAGGCCCGAGCAGAAACTGAAGAAAATGACTGTTGAGTTCAGAAAAGAACTGGTGAGTTATGATATCCCACACTACCCACAAGGCCCCGGGTAATTTTCAGTCATCTGACACCGCCGATGCTGCACTCGTGTCGTCACAGAGAGAAAAAACCCTGCTGGGAGATATTTTCAGCAGAGCAAGGAAGCAATCATCCTGTCACATCTAAGTTGTCACACCCCGGATAACAAAAACTCATTAGCCTCTTTATCCCGGCACAGACAGGGTGTGAACTCTCTGACTTTTTGAGCGATTACTCAACAAGCCGTCCCAAAGGAGGTTTGTGAACTTTGTGCTGTGTTTATGTCATCGTACCTGGCATGACTATCTTGTCGCAGGACACGCACTTGGAGGAATACTCGTTGCAGTAGCAGTCGCTGCACACCAACGCATCCTCCTGGCTGGTGAAGGGCTCGTCCGCCAGAGAGCGGTCGCAGCGGAAACAGCGGAAACAGTGAGCGTGGTAATGTCTGTCCTCGTAGAAGAGCTCCTGGAGGAAGAGGAGAGTAAAAAAAAAAGAAATATATAATAAAAAAAAATATATATATATATATATAAAAATATAATAATGATAAAAATAATAATAATTATAATACAACGAATATAAATGAATTAATAAATAACCAAAAATAAATTAAAATTAAAATTAAATTTAAATAAATATCAGTAAGTCAATAAATAAATAAATAAATAAATAAATAATATGTAAGCTTACAAACCCTCCAAAAGTTTAAAAAGGCAACAAAAAAGTAATTACATCTAATTTCTAATGTCTAGTCAAGTCTTTCATCTGATGGCCAAACACTTCTGTTGCTTTATCCTTCTGTATTTAACTAATTTTAAAACATCTTTAATAATCATTGTTGTAATACATTGCTCCAAATAAATAAATATTAAAAATATAAAAGTATTAAATATATAAAATTTAAATAAAAAGAAAAGAAAAGAAAAACAAAAGAAAATAGAAATTTTATTAAAATTTAATTAAAATTAAAATTAAAATGAAATGATTGATACAAATACATATTTTTAAATATTTAAATATATAAATATTTAATAATATTTTTAAAAGAAAAGAAAGATCCTTAAATTGAGAACCAAAGCAATTCAAACTATAAGTTAATAAAAACACTTGATGTGTTATTGTTCCTCACGGGTAGATTCTCTATTTACTGCCTCCCATCTGCTTGGAGGTCAGAGGTCATGGTCAACCACAGGACTGTGTTTTTTGGATATTTGCCAACAAACTTTCCTTCTCTCCACGACCCCCCGCTGTCCTCCAAACAGAAGAGGAGTTACCAGAAGCATGAGAGAAGTTTTCCTTCTTTCTTCCTCATTATTTTCTTTAAAAAAATCAGAATAACCCACTTTGTGATTTTTTTCCCCTTCTAACAGCTGCTTGTGTTCCAGTTCATCTGCAGTTCAGCCGAGCTCAGTGATAAATGGCTCCATTGAACGGAGGGTGAAAAACTTATTTTTGAGGCGTGGAGTTTCACAGCAGAAGAAACAACTAAAGCAGACAGACGAGGGATGAGGGATGAAAGATGGATGTTGTTATGTCTTGTGCAGAGGAGGGACGGCCAAAGCAAGCAGGAGTGAAATTTACTGCCGATCCCTCACAGGGAGTCCATAACTCACAGGACACCGACGGTCTCATGGCGTCTTCGGGTGTTTCCTTCAGAACAGTGTTTTTAATTTTCACTAACTAAGGCTTTAAAGGAGATTACAGACAATTTAGTGTTCTGGAAAGAGAGAGTAGTTCCAGGAACTACAGCTGGCTTGAAAAAAGCACCTAAAAAATGATCAAAATGTAGAAGAAGTACTCAGATCATTGCCATAGATCATTATTTTCTCTCATTTTACATCCATTTTATGGTGTTTTAATTTCCATTAGTTTCTTACTTACTTATATATGAATAATAGTTGCAATAATACAATGTAAAAATACTCTACTGTGACTCCTGCATTGAAAGTGTTGCTATTATTTAAATGCACTTAAAGTATCAAAAGTACTCATTATGAAGGCTGAATGGCCCTCTGTAATCTCAATATATCCATATTTATCATTCTAATAAGTGTGTTTTTCTTAACATAAAAGCATGATTCTAATATTGTGGTTAGTTTGCATATATTTTGGAGGTGTTAAATAAAGCAATACATCATATTTATAATTAGCAACTAATTTTATATTTGGGGTTTGGATTGTTGGTTTGTCGAAATAATATAATAATCCAATTCAAAGACGTTACCTCTGTCTTTTTCATTAGGGTTTGATAGATCAAATTATTCATCAATTAATTAATAAAATTATGATGAGGGTTAGAAAAGCTCACACATACGACTCAAGGCTCGGATAATATTTTCCAAAAAGTAGAACAACCATCTCTTGAACACTATTATGTCTACACTAAAAGAAATATGACTTAGTGCCTTGAACAAACTACCACAGCTTTATAGAATCGCTGTAGAATATTTTATTTATTTATTTTTATATTACCATTGACCATTGACCAGGTTTGTTTTTTGGCTTGAAAGCACACTAAAAAAAAGAATAAAAAAAGAAAAACAAATTTAGTTGTGTAGTGGGTTACACAGGCGCCCCATGTGCAGAGGCTACAGTCCTCGCTGCGGCGGAGCCGGGTTCGAATCCGGCCAGAGCTCCCTTTGCCGCATGTCCTCCCTTCTGTCACCCCCTTTCTATCTGTCTCACTATCAATAAAGCCTTGAAAAATGGCCAAAAAAATATCTTAAAAAAAAAAAAAAAAAAAAAAAAGTTTCTTATTTTTAATCTTACTCTAGCTTTCAGATAAATATAGTGTAAAAACATTTCCCTCTGAAATGACAGCACAAATATATTAGCAACTTCCCGCCCCTGTCCAGGTATCTCACCTTGGCATTGTGTCCAATGATCTCTTTACACTCCTGGCAGGTGTTGGCGTGCAGGCGGTCGTAGCAGGGGATGCAGTGCGGCTGCTCCTCCACCTGGATGTATTTGCGTCCGCACAGGGACTCGTCGCAGTTCTTGCAGTTGAATCGGTCACTCATGATGTCTTTCTCCTGGCAGAGAGAAATCACAGGCACAGTTTAGCATTCGCTATCAGCCAGAAGACAGCACAGGAAGGAGGAGGAGGAGGAGGAGGAGGAGGAGGAGTGAGATTAGGAAGATGGAGAGAGCAAGCAGGAAGAAGGGAGGGAGACAGTTTTTGGATGTACAGCTGAGAAATAACGACCAACAGGAGAGACAAAAATGGGAGTGAAAAATACATTTTAGATCATCCAAAGATGCTTTATATGACAGGTTAAAAAGATCCTAGATTGCAAATAAAACTTTTAATACAAAATATTAAACCAAACATTTAAAGCAGCTGTAAAAAGTGAGTATTGAAAATAGAGAATTTGGATTAACTGGAGTTTTTTTAGGACTTTTGATGATGTACTAAAAAAAGTACTACTGCAGCAGTTGAGTCTGGATGTGATGAAGCATCAATCAAAGTTTGAGGAATAGACAGAGTGAAGCTGTTTGATGGGGAAAAGGCTGTTTCGGTTGATTTGCATTGGTGCAATTGGAAACTGAGGGGACCAGTGATAATCTAATTAATCATAGTTTAGTTTGAGAAAGTTGTCTTGCATATAATGGGGATGTAGAGCAGGACATCATCAGTGTAGCAGTGAAGTTTTGTCATTTTATTTTTCTAATTTAATAGTCAGTCTCTAACAATCTAGTGAGAGTCGCTACGCAGTGAGCAGAGAGAGAGAGAGTGGGGATAAACAGCTGTAGAAGCAGCATATTTTCACATCTAACTCTGTGAATTTGGGCTTTATTTTTTAACAAGCCAGAGTTTGTGATTGTTGGAACAGTGGAAAGACTAATGGAGAGGGTTTTGGTGAAATTATTTTGTTTTCTGTAGAGTTTTAAGTGTGTTTTATGGTGAGTTAATAGGTTAACAGTTAACAATTAAGCTAATCTTAGTTCGGTGAAAGACAGAAACTTGAATTTCAAAGTTTGACAGTTGTATTCTTTTTCTCTAATAAGGAAAATAGGTATGACTACATGCATTCATTTCTCAGCAGTTTGTGATTTAATTTAGCTCTTGCTGTACCCACCTGCACAAATATACACAAAAATATACATATAACAACATATCATCCACCCCTAGCATGTCGGGCAAAGAACAGGAGAAGAGCGAGCATTGAACCCTGGGGGACGCCTCGCGACAAAGAAATGATGGTGGAGGAGGTGTATGTTTCGGCATATCCGTTTATTGTTTTGTTTTTGTTTTTGCACCTGTTCCTCCTTTTTACCAACAATTTCCCTCTGGTTAAGTAAAGTTCTGTCTTATTTTGAGAAATAACGGTGTGTTTGATGGTGTCACAAGCAGCAGTGGGGTTGAGGAGGATGAAAACGTTAAGATGACCAAAGTCTGAGAGGAGAAGGAGGTTATAAGTGACTTTAAAAAAGTAGTGAATCTTATTTAGATTAATCTTTAACATACAAAAAATGCAGATGGTTCACCATAAGACATCATACTGCAGTTAGAAGTTAAATATTGTTTAAGAAAATGTTCTGCATTCAGAAAGCATTTCCTGTGGTCAGAGCAATGGCTCAGTGAACACTTTAACTCAGTTGATTTATTGTCATTTGTAATGATATAACCACCTCTCCTGTTTCATCATTACTCAGTAATAAGTGAAAGCTTATAATGTCTGCCCCGCCCTCCCTCTTTATTCTTGTACGAAACCCCCTGCGGCGGTTTGGCATTGAGCTAAAGAACAACTAAACAATATTAATTGTTGGGAGCTGAACTGAAGCAGCGTTCTCTATTTCAAAGGCTCTCTGGAGGGCTTTTTCATCTTTGTTTGGCCTGCGTTTAAAGGGAAATACCACACGTTTATCAAGTTTATTCCTTCTGTCCAAAACTTTTTCTCAACCGCAGAACTTTCTCTTGTTATTAGTAACAAAATAATTACCTCGTAATGTTTAATTGCTGCAACTTTAGCTCTTCTTTTATCTTGACAATGTAATTTATTCTATGACTGCTGTGAACCTTTCCTAGTCTTCTCCCAAAGTACTATTTCCTGAATCATTATGCAAAGAATTTAAACAGATATTACTTCCTAATTGTTTAAGACAGGGCCTTTTTGCTTCAGAAACAAGTGGTTTTACTCTTAATTACAAAAAATACAGTATCTCACAGGACACATTTCAATTTCAGCCAAATTTTCTCCAAAAGCTAGACTCACCCCAGCTGTTAACTGGACTTTTGTTTCTCACAAAAGTCTTTTAAAGGGATTAAGTGTGTTCTAAATCTCAATTTGTCTCATTACAGAGCTTTTAATGTCTTGCTTGCTTGAGTGCATGACACTAAACAAACTGGGGAAATGGGGTTGATCCCCCAAAAATAAATCCGAGCATGTGTTTGTCATCATATTGACCTTAAAGATACTGCATAAATAGTGAATTTTTAGCTCATTAATGCTCTTAAAAACAAGAGGATGCGTCCCAAGAGTCAGTTTACTTTGAGAAAAAGCCTCTTTTAAATAAATGACTTGATGGAGAGCTTGCGGAGCAGAGGAAGGACAGGTGGAAATACGGCTGGGCACACTGACAATAACATCATCCCGCCATTATTATGAGGCATTAGCAGGGTATGTGACCCCGTGTTCTGCAGCAGCGAAGGGAAATGAGCGAGGAAATGAAGTGTGGGAGGTTAAAATACCCTCCTGTGGAACAGTTAAGACAGGACAGGCCCGGCTCAGAGAGAATATATACAGTGTGGATAAAGATTATGGATAAGGTCTGTGGAGTTTGGGTATATGTTCATGTTCAGGATCACAACGTCTGGAACATGTACAAAGGCAGACACTTAAATATTTCACTTGGAAACAGTAATTGTTTATATTTTTTTCTCTCCCTATTTTGGTCACAGAGTAGCTTCGACGTGTTTTTATAATGTCAGAAAAGAGGAGGTGGGTTCAACATAGTGCAGCTGAGTAACCGTGCGGCTTTGGGAGAGATCGAGGAATGAGCCGAGACCCCCCCGCTCTCCTTCTGCTCCTGGAAGACGTCACCGGCTCGGTCTAAACGATGAGACGACCCAGAGCTCAGTGAAAACTAATGAAGGCCACTTTTTTTCTCAGAAACACAAATTTCTCTTGTTTTTTTATGAAGCCGGTAAGAATTTAAAGCAGATTAGTTAACATTTCTTCATGAAAATATCTAAAAACAACTAGAACCATGTCATATATTGTGTTGATTTGCGCTTACGTCATCCCAAATGTTTTCAACAACTTTCAAACAGAGAAATCTTTAATTTTAATCAAAGGCACATACATCTCTACCGCCTGTCAATGGCATCATATCCACTTTGTGTCAGCACTGTAGTTATCATAAATTGACTTTTTAACCAGTTTTAAGCCACATTTTTAACTATATATTTTAACGAGATGAAAGATTTTGGTCGTCAATGTTTGGCTCTTAAGTTGTCAGAGCAGAGCAGTGTTTCTACCGGATTAAATCACAGCGTTCATTGTTTTTTCGAGAGGAGGAGACTTCTATGGATAATTTGGATACCAGCCCTTCTGCTGATGTGCCAAACAGCATCGGAGAAACATTGTTTTTTAATGTGAAACTGCTTTATTCTCTGATTTTACCAGTTTAAACTAGCTGGTCAATTTGTTCTGAAGAGAAGGTGACCTCAGTGGAAAATTCGTCTCTATAAAAACCTGCAGCGATTAATTTTTTTATTGTTTTGATAGAGAGACCCCTAGTGGCAGAACACTGCAAACGTGCTAAAATCTTGATGAATGTTTCCTGCTGCACACATTTAAAGGTGCCATGCTTCAAGTATCTGTTCTGCTAAAAGGAGTCACGGTGACAGTGCAGTTTACATTCCTCATGTCCATCTGCTATCAAACATTTTGTTTCTTATAACCAATGATGCAGCAATTTCAGATAAACATAAAAAGGATAAACACAGTCTGCTCTCAGTCACGTCTTTAAGCCGATGCCAGAAGCAGAGACCCCCTCTCCTCCACAGCTCGGAGACTTTTCTACTCCCCATGCCATGTTAGCACAACACTGAGGACGTCCCTCGTGCATCCCTCCCTGCAGATAACAACGCCGCTTCCTCTCACAGGGCATCGAGCCGGGTCAACAAAACAACGAGGACGACCAAAAACTGAGAGAAAACATCACATCCTATGTCTGTTTTCTGTCAGATTGCTGTCTCGATCGGCCCAACTTCCCTCCTAAAATGTCTAAAGAGCTTCGGGTTTCTATTCTCGTCCGTCTGTGTCCACGATGAATGCAGTGATAGAACAATGGTTTTCCTTCCGGACATAGTCTTCCCAGTATTCAGTTTTATGTTTCTCTTCCTGAGCCGCAACATCTGCAAACACATTCTGTGGTCTCCAGCTGTTTGTCTGTCACTAAGTTCTCCACAACAGCATCCAGTTAAATTCCATCATTGCGGAAAACCAATATTTTATGCTTCCTATAGGACCGTGCATTATGACTTTACAGTCGGCTATGAAATAGGAATAAAAACTCCTTCTGTGGAAACATTTGAGTGAGAAGCTTGAGCATGAGCTTAGTTTTGATAGCCTGAAAGCTCTACACAGAGTCCAGAAAAACTGCCTTTTATCTTATTTATTTTACTATGGTATATCCCGTGTGGTTATTCCAGGGAAACTCAACTAACTTTACCCAAGGGGACACTTTTGTAAAATGACCAGGCTCCAGGGGCCAATAAACAAACAAACATAAGACTGATAAAATGACATTAAAGTCCCCATGAAATTAAAAATACATTTTCCTAGTTTTAAACCAGTGTCCCTGTCTTAAAAGTGCATTTATCTTTTTGATATGTGCCAATATGTGTCAAAAATCTGTGCAATTTCATAAAATCCCTGTTAATACAAAAAATATTTCAATCAAATGATTGAAGCAATTAACTCAGCACACTGGTAAACCATTTAGAGGCTCCTAGTTTCTGTATGGTTACAGCAGCTATCAGAGCAATAAGGAGAGTGATGGGAATGTATGTATCTATGTATATTGATGCACAGTCACCCATAAAGTTGGAATAATTCTGTTTTCAGGCACAATCCTCTGTTAATTGTGGTTTCATTTTTATTGTGATATGTTTGGAAGAGATTGATTAATAACGTTTTGAGAAGATATACACTTTATCTGTCAAGAATAAATCACATTGTTACACTCATTTCACGGAAAGAGTTAAAAACATATTTTATTCCAACTTTATGAGTGACCGTGTAGAATCAGTACCAACATTTTCAGCTCCAAAATGATGGGGAAAAGGTTTATTTCAGGGAAAATTTAGATGAATTATACCATAATTATCTGCCAAAATCTTCTTTCCACATGTTACAGTTTATATGTAATCCAGGGATATTCAATTTGCTTTGTCCTGCAGACATTTGCTGGAGGAGACAATGAATAAACAAACATTAAGCGGATAAAATGAACAAAACATTTAAAGGTCGATAACTTATCTTTCTTTAAAAATCTCTCCTATCAAATAAACTGACTTATTACCTTTAATTATTAACTAAATTAACTTGGCACAAGGATTGACACCTTGGCTTGTATGACAACTAGCCCGGACCTCTGTTCAAGACCTTGGCACCTTTATTTTTATTAAAAAGTTTTATTTTGAGGCTTTTTTAATGCATGCTGGCATCTTATTTACAGTCAACCTAGCACCATGTTGCAGGCCAATTGTGGCCTGTGGGCAATAAGTTCAGTATCACTAATGTTCTTTCTACATTTCTGTTAAGAGTCACTTTTACACATTTCCTACATACAAATTTGTTTCCCACTCAATCTGGTTAAAACTTATAAATGTTTTTAGGTCAGCATATGCAAAATAGCATTATCTCGCGGTGAAAAGCTGAACAGTGTCCATCAGAGAAATTACTGATGTAAAAGCAATAGATCACAGCAGGGAGTCAATAAGAGTCACTTTTACAGATTAAAGAAACTAGACTCAAGACCTATCTCTTCCAACAATACCTCGGTTAAGTCATGGTCACCCATATATATATATATATATATATATATATATATATATATATATATATATATATATATATATATTTAAAGAAAAAAAAAATGTGCTTCCTTTTTTCTCTTCTTCTTTTCTTCTTTAGCACTCCTGTAGCAATGACAGTTAGCTCTTAAAGTTATGTACTTACTTGATTCCTATGGTCTATGTCTAGTACCATCAGGTTGAATGCACTTATTGTAAGTCGCTTTGGACAAAAGCGTCAGCTAAATGACATGTAATGTAATGTAATGTAGATAAAATGTATTGATTGGCCTGATTTAGAGTTCCGTGTTGGGAGGTGGATTTTTTTTAAACTTTGGACAGAGCCACAAGTGTATTTTATCTTGACTTTCTCTCAGCAAGAAAGCAAATAAGCAAATTTCCCAAAATGTCAAATCACTTATTTTATGAATGAAATAATTTCTTTGACATTACACCTGAAGACGGAGTGCCTAATTTGCTTTTAATAATTTTGTATTTCTTTACTATATGCACGCATTTTAGCCTATTCAACTCCCAGCAGATGTAAAGTCTCTGTCTTATAGAGGCTGCAGCAGTCTACAGTGAAGATACTGGCATAATATGAAACTAGAAGTCAGCTGTCAGATCACTAAGGGGTTAAAAGTTAGTAAGCATTCCTTCAGTCTCCCCCTCTAAAGATCACCTGTAGTGCAGCAGTTCTTTCCTTCATCGTAAACTATTAATACCCCTTTTTTCTTGCTTCCATACGTCTCGCTTTAAGGTCACACCTGACTGCAGATAAACATCTGTCAGGAATCTGTTAAGTGTCTGACATTAATAGTGTGAGACAGTGACTCACATGTCTTGTTCAGGAGGCGTTCACTTCACTCTACAGGTGTCCTTTTGGATCACAGCCAACAATACTTGTCGCCCCTGTTCTCCTCCTCGACACACGAGACGGTAAACCAAACAGTCGTCCATCCTGTCTAAGTAGTCGCTCTCTCTAGTAGCACGGCTGCTGAAACTATTTAAACCCACAATTCACCTTGATGAGTGAACATGTTGGATTCCTCTCCCGGGACACTGTCTGTCCCTCTGAGAGATTTACAGGAGTCTCTTGGCTCCGAGCACTTTGTAGTGGCGGCCAAATGGCAACTGTCTCCCAGGATCAGGCCTGCTGTCTCATGTCCCTTCATGGCTCACTGCTGTTGTTTCACTCTGCAGCAACCTGGACAGTTTCTTACAACCAGAGCCAGAAACTTTCACTAAGTCGTGAGAGCTGCTGCTGCTGGGTGTTAGTGTTTATTTTTCCCCCAGTGGAGGAATTTAGACTTCATGTCTGAGGTTTACAAACCAGATTATTCCATGATGAAAACCGCTGTCACACGTAATAAAATCCAGTGGAACAAAATATGCAGGTAAGTGTTAAATCTGTCAGAGCCGCAAAATACTAATTCATGCATTATAAAACAGCCTCACATAGCCTTTTTTGGGAGGAAAACATTCCCTTTACTCACTTCTGTTAGTTTAAGAGACTTTTTGCATTTATTATTGATCGCTGTTTTCTACATCTGTTTCACATTATTTTGATTGCATAAGACTGTGTCCTTTTGTTTCAGAGACAAGTGGTTTGATTCTTAACTACAAACAAACACAACATCTCCCAGGACACTTTTTAATTTCACCAGTATGTCCTACAAACGCACAACTTTTTTCAACTTTTGTTTCTCACAAAAGACTCATGGGGTGGGTGAACCTGTTTCAAACGTCATTACAGCGATTGAATGGGTGTTATCAGCCGTTATCAGCCCAGAGGAATGGGCGAGTAGGGGCCTGCTCCACCCGCTAGCAGGTTGAGAAGATTGTTATCAACCCAATTAACTGTTGCTCGCTAAAAACAAACCAGTTACGTTTAGTTAAAAGGCTGACATTTTATTGCAATAAAACTGCTTCTCAACATGGGATAAAACATCCTGGTAAGGTATTACAAAAGACAGTTTAAAAAGCAAAATAATTGCACGTAAATGCCGTTGTTACAAGGAGGATGTGAGAGTCGGGAGTGCCATATGTTGGTCACGCAAAAACATGAAGCACAGGCGTGCTTCATGTTTTTGCGTCAAGTGACTTTACTTCAAATAACATTGTCAACAACTTTTTTTTTACATGGGACAGAAACGCCGGTCTCCTGGGTGAAAGTCCTGGGAATATTTTACTCATCCACCTCCACGCTAACCCACCCTAAGGCAACTTTTCATGATTTGTACTCTGTTTCGCATTTGCCATGGTTCAAAATTACAACAGCCGATAGAGGCTACAGCTAAACAGCACACTTTAGTATAGCTTCCAATTCAACTGGACTGATAGCAACCTTCTGGCTTACCAGCAGGCAGATAGGCACTTAGTGGCTGATACTTATTGGGTAATAACTGCCTATAAACGCCCATTCAATCGTGTGATAACATTTGAAACAAGGTATTTTAATTTCAATGTAACAGCTTCTACAGATATAGATTCTACAGGTAAGACATATGTTAATGTGTCTAGAAGCAATGTTTGTTCTAATAACATCGTTGACTTCTTTCTTATCATTGGACATAAATGCCTGTCTCCTGGGTGAAAGTTCTGGGTTTGTTTGACTCAACTGCCATCCCTCCCATCTGCCCAAAGAGCGACTTTTCACGCTTTATGCTCAGTTTCCTTTGCTACCCCATTTACTTTCACACTCCTTAAAGTCAATTTCACCTTGGTGTGATTCATAATTTCTACGGATGGGCATTTGGGAGAAACCTGCCAACTCGATTATCTCTAACGTTAACAATCGATTAATCAATTAATCTCTGCATACATACATGGGCAAAATAAAAGATATATATACAGTATATATTATTATTATTATACAGTGCTGCTACTGCAAAAGCCTGTTTTGATAAAAGACGCTTTTATTTTGAATGGATGAAAAGAGACTTGATCCTGTCAATCGTAAAACTAAATCAACTGAGGTGAAACTGTAAAGATAATGTCAAGGAGTTCAATGTTTAATGTTTTAGCCCCAGAAGAGGCATGAGGTTAGTTTTCACGGTAATCTTATCGCATATTTAAATTTGTTTGGGATCAAATTAAACCTAGTAATTCATGCTAGCAAGGTTTGATACAGTAAGTTAGTTTTGCTCAAATGAATACTCTGTGTGTTTTATGATTGTTATTGCAACTTTCAGTTTGCAAACTGTAGCTTTATCCAACTTAATTCTCAGCTCATTGGCTTATTCACGTATGGCCGCAGAACTGAACGCTCGGCCGTGTTTCAGTTCAGTGAGTACTGATACGCAGTCAGAGATAAAATTAAAATTAAAAAAAATACACAGATTGATTAAAAACTCCTCACAATTGACCAAATTCTTAACAACCATTAATGGATCATCGATTACCCTGGTAAAGGCTTACTAGCAGGCGCATCAGGCCCATACTGACCCATATTTATGGGCTAATAACAATCTGATAACGGCCGGTTAATCATCTGGTAACATTCAAATCCGCTGTTTTTTCCACTTTAACTTAACAGTAACTACAGACCTGAGACTGTTTGGGCAGTTAAAACAACCAACAAAGTAGGTTGCCAGACAAGTCCAGACTGAAATATCCAAACCACTTTGATGGGCTCCAGATGATGTGTCCTAATGAGTTTTCTTCACAAAGTCGGATTTCTCAACACATTGTCACAAATTTCTGAAACAGACAAACACTTTTTCCCACTCAGCTGCTCGTAAACGATAAGTGCAACTTAGCGTGGCAGCAGACTCTTAGTTCTGCTTTTTTTAACGTACAATCACTGCTTTCTCTTCTGCTGTAACACTCATTAAATAAAACCCAAACTGTGGCTGCTTTCAGTTTAGAACAGGAAAGTGCGTAACAAAGTTGGCTTTTAAATTTCCACCCCACTTTTACTGTTTATTCCCCCTGAAATGGATTAGGGCGCTTTAACGGCCCCTGAAGCTCAGAACAGGCGTCATATTGTGCGACTCCCCTGGTTGCATAACCTGGACTTGTGGAGGTGAATGAGAATATTGACAGCAGCACAATACTGGGAGGAAAAGGCCAACAACAGAGGAGCCCTGCAGGGGCGGGGAGGGAAAGTGACACCCGCATGGTTTCAGCTATAAACTGATACAGAAAAAAAAGAAATACAAGGCTGGTCTCTTATGGCCGTCAGATGACTGCACTCTCTTTCATCCGCGGTACAAAGACGCTCAATGTGGTGCGGCTTCCTGCAGATCACAAGGCTAATTTCAGCGCACAAATCAACATGAACACACACAATGTGCATTTTGCTGTCACTGATTAAAGATCTCCTCGGGATGAATTGCTGCTTCTTGCTGTTGTAAACAATGAAGATATTCTGAGATACTGAGCAGGCAGATGTTTAACATTTTTTTGGTTGCTTGAACATGAGAAATCTTCTCCTTATAAGGTCAAATTAGTGCCAGAAAACTGTTTAATAGTGTTAAACAGTGAGGCTGTGCTTCATTTTATTTGACCATGTCATTAATTAACTGTTCAGAACATTTGTTTCTCACTCTAAATGTTGAAGGACTTTTATTTGAGTATTTTCCTCAGCTGGGAAATGTTCTACTATTACTTAACTACATTTCTTTGGCAGCTTTAGTTACTAGTTACCTTATAAATTGCTTTTTTTTTTTTTACACAAAACATAAATATACATATAGACCTGAAGTGATTTATCTATGCATTGATTGACATTAACTATTTTGATAATTGTTTAGACATGTAGAAATATTTCTGAGGTTTTTAAAATATGTTTTTAAAATATTTGTCACAGTGTATATGTACAGTGTTGGCAGAACTGTAAAATGATTCTGGTCATTTGATTATGAAATATAGGTTAATTTTTTTTCAGTCAGCTAACTTCCCTCTAATTTGATTTGTTTAATGTTTTCAGAGGTATCTGTTCTGTTTTATTAAGACCATAATAAACTCAGTATCACTGGATATTAATGAGACATATTAAGCTATTATTAAGCCTATAAAATCAGGGAATAAAGCAACTTTAAAGACAGAATATGTGCCTGGTTTTGTTTTATGAGTCTCCAGCTGGCTGATTGTTTATTCAGTGAAACAATGTGGGCTGCAGCTGCTGTTTCACCTCCACACAACTGACAAACAAATGTCAGTGAGACAACAAGTAAACAAGTCACCACCGTGCAAAATCACACAGTGTCCGGATGCAGAAGGCCGTTGGGATGGGGGTCGCACAAAGGATTACTGAGCTACGGGACAGGAAAAACAACTACTTTTAGAACTATTCTCTGATTTATTTTTCAGTACTGTGTAGTTTTAACTCAAAATGACATCTACATTTTTTAAATTATGGCTCTATAATATCCCAAATAATTTCATTGGAAATTTTTCGAAAGAAAAACCGAAACTAAATGACTTGCTATCTATATATAGACAGCTATTAGATACAGTACATAAAAGACTGTTAGATGTCTACCTATAGACTATAAATATGGCTAATAAAGTCTACATGTACACTATGTATAGTCAGCTATAAGATGTCTATACGAAGATAGTAATTAGATGTCTATATGTGGATGGCTATATGTTGACATCTTTAAGTAGACGTGTATTAGACGTACATAAACGTCTATTGTGGGATTACTTTATTAATCCCACAATGGGGAAATTCAACCTCTGCATTCAACCCATCCTTTTTTACACACAAGTGAACACACCATGCAAGGAGCAGTGGGCAGCACATTACTGCGCCCGGGGCGCTGTGCAGGGGGGTTAGGTGCCTTGCTCAAGGGCACTTCTGTCCTAGACCTGTCAGTACCGGGATTCGAACCAGCGACTCTCCATTTACAAGCCCGATTCCTAACGTCTAGGCCACGGACTGCTTTTAGACTTCTTTTAATGTACATAACGTCTATACGTAGACTTCTATTAGACTTTTTTAGACGTATTTAGACGTCTATACGTAGACTTGTAATAGATTTATTTTAGACATACATAGACGTCTACAGGTAGACTTCTGTTAGGCTTCTTTTAGATATAGGTAGAGGTCTATATGTAGACTTCTTTTAGATGTATGTAGACGTTTATACGTAGACTTCTATAAGACTTCTTTTAGACATAAGTAGACGTCTATAAGATGTCTATACATAGACTTCTTTTAGACATACATAGACGTCTATTGTAGACTGCTATGAGACTTATTTTAGACTTATGTAGACGTCTTTACCTAGACATCTAACAGACATCAATACGTAGACTTCTATTAGACTACTATCAGACATGCGTAGATGTCTATACATATACTTCCTAGACGTACCAGGACGTCTTTTACATGCATGTAGACGTCCATACATAGACATCTAATAGGTCGACAGCTATTAGATGTCTGTTGCGAACAGTCAATTAGCCATCTATTTGTAGACATCTATACCTATGCGTCAATTAGACGTCTATTACACGGTTATATATATAGACTACTATGTATAGTCTATACATAGACCACTATACGATACAATAGGTATACGGCTATCAGACGTCTAACACCTGGCAACAAGTAACAAACAACAATTTGTCCTGTCACATGCTGAAATTAGTTCTGGGTAAACAGCAGTCAGGAGCTGTGACTTTCCACATCGCCTCAACTCTCATTTCTGTTTTTGTTCCGATTAAACAAAACAAGATCTCATGTCTTGAGTCAAAGGAAAGATCACACATTTGTCTCGAGGACAGTTTCCACTTCAGTTTGGAACAAATGTCTTTATTTAAACTCTGCATGTCTTTTGCCAGAATTGTCTTTCTGTATTTCTTGCAGGTGTAAAAATGATGTTCAGTATTTTTTGCCATTTCTTGTCAGTCATTTCACTCTGAACCAGCCCTCTGCCTCAACAGCAGAACCGGCCCCTTAGAAAACAAACATCTGTTACCATTAACACCCTGGACATCAACTGTCGATGCCAGCTGGCAGCTGATGGGAAAATATGTTTACTTGTGTGCTTGTTTTGGATTCTAGTCGCCAGTATTTAAAGATCAGGCCAACTGTTTATTTGCATCGGTCAGCGTTCGCCTGCAAGTCTAATCCAAGTGCAACAACGGCGCTGCCAAAGTAACCTCACTAAAGGTACTTCATTTTAAGAGCCTTCGTGACCGCACTTGATTACAGTCTTTTAATCTGCATTTCTACTTTTATTCTTTCGTCATTCGCACAGAAATGTAGACGTTTCACAGATATTTTTAGGCACCACTTGTACTCTGGATGCCAGTCTGTTGGTCGGTCCTCCACTTTGGTCCAGACTGAAATATCTTAACAACTTTTGGATGTATTGATATTAAATTTTATACGCAGAATAGTGTTCCCTAGAGGAGAAACCCTAATGTTTTTGGACTTTATATCTAGCGCGATGGAACTTTTTAAACAGTAAAATTTTGTGTTTTTTTGGACTATGGCAAGACATTTTTCTTTCAGTCTCCTTTAGCTTCCACTTCATACAGTGCATGCTCCTTCTCGGAAATTTTTCTGGACAATAAAAATGATCCATCCCTTAAACAAAATGCCTTTTAACAATTTAGATTTTGTACAGATTTTAAAATATAAGACATAAAATTGACCAACTTCCACTAATCTAATGCCCTATGGTTACTTTTATTTCCCTTCATTTCCTGTCACTTTTCAAATAAAGGCAGAATCTCCAAAAAGTACAAACGACATTACCAATAACTCTGTTCTAGCCATTGCCAAAGTAAATGGTGGGTCATTGTTTCTGTGTCCATGTAGCCTTGAAGCACCACGACCTTAAAACCAAAGCAGCTAAATTTAATTCAGTGACATCATAAGGTCTTCTGTGAAAAAGGCTTTTTTCCAAAAGTATGTCTCGATTATCAAGTCCACCTCAATGAGAGTAGAATAAACTACATAACAGTTTATCCTTTAAGAACTGTTGTTTTATAATGCAAAGCTAGAAAAAGGAAAACATTCTGACTCCAATTCAGGCAAAGATACTGGATAGAAAGGCGTGGTGCATTACGAGCTTTGCTAATGTAATGAAATCGTAGACACTTCCTGTCTCCCACGTGGGCGTGGTCATCTCTCCCGCCCCTCATTTAAAAGTATATTGATCATCAAGACCAATTTATTGATATTTTCTTCTGCTAACACAACTGACAATCACATTTAGCATCAATAAAATTAGTTTTCAAGGACATTCGTAAACAGTTTTAAAACTATTTCTATTTTGATATCTGTTCTCTCAAGATTTTAGGCAACGCTAACACTATCTATGTTGCCAGATCTTGTAAGAGTAAGTTGCTGAGACAGAGAAAAGTTTTAAACAAGGTAAATTTTCTCCTGATTAGTCCATTAGAAAAATGCAATTTTGTGTCAGAATGTTCAGATGACATGTGGCTTGTGAAAAATGGGTCCAATATTTACTTTGGTAACTATGGGACAAAAAAATAATCTGTGCTCACTTTCATTTCTCCCATTGGAAACAATAGAGTCAGACCTGACACGAGTCTCCTGAAGAGGCGTGGCAGTGACAAAACCCACGTGACACAGATACAAAACTTTAGAGGTCAGTGAACCGTCTCGCCTCTTAACCGACTCTGACAGAACTAGGCTAGCTGTTTCCCCGTTTCCAGTCTTTATGCTAAGCTAAACTAATGCTTCACATTTACTGTAACAGACATGAGAGTGATGACAATCTCCTCAAATCAACACATTTCCCAAAAGCTTCAAACTTCTTCTTTAAAACTGTTCCAAGGCCGTGAAGCAGGAACGGGAAATGGAAAAGACAAAGATGTGAGTGAGACTGACTCACAATGAGACGCTCTGTCTGATTTTTAGGATCATCAAAAAACAAAATCTTCTCCTTTTTTAAAAACTGTTGCTTTTTGTGTCTGGCTCGCCTCCAGTTATTGTACACACATTCGCCCCACACAAGAATCCCAGAGGAATGTGACTGTGGTCAAAACGTGGCAAAATCTTGTGGTTTGAGAAGAAGAAGAAGGAAAAAAAAATGCAAACAAGAAAAGCATTTTTCTTTCCGCCCTCTGTTTTCTAAAAAAAAAGACAAAAGTCAGGAATTCCTTTCTGTGTGAAACTAAATAATGCACCTCCCCACCACCGACACACATCCACACACAACCAGAGCTGCATTGTTTCAGTGAATGTATTAATTTCACCCAAATGAATTGGAGCACGAGGGTGGTATGTATGGGGACGGCGTGCGGTGATGGAAACTATGAGCAGAGCCGGAGGAGGAGGTGTGGGGGGCGGCTGAGTCTCCAAATGAAAATTTGTAATCTGAAGGAGACATGACATCACTCTAACTCAACATGGCTTGTTAACATGTCTCCGAAATGAAAAATTGCATGACATATTAAGCTTTTTATCATCAAGATTTGAAGCCTTGTCTTGTTTTGTGCAGTCAAGCCAATTCAAGCAACATTAAAGCAAAGGGATTGTTTCCTCAAAGGTCTCCTTGTTCTTTTTCTCATACTTGAAAAATGAGGCCCGCAGCACTTATTCACAGTATCAGTTACTCACTTTGGACCCCGCTCAGGCCCCCAACCCCCAATAACATCCACTGTTTCCTCACTCTAAAGAAAGAACATCCTTTCTGGTCCATCCTGGATGTGGGGGGGCAAATATTTGGCTTGGAAATAAGCACTTTCTACTGAGTCAGCCTTTATACTGTCTTTTATAATAATAAATCATTAACTGAAGCTTTTTAGGACTGTATGATGGGTTGCTAGTTATAAAAGCCCCACAAGTGGTAGGTGTTTGTGCTTTTATTTGGTAATGATGTAGGTATAAATGCTGGGAATATTAATAAATGCTTCCAGATTCTGTTTGCAGGTGTTTTTAACTCATGAATAAATGGATTTTTGTTTAGATTTTTAAGAAGCTAGTGGAGAGAGTTTTACAACCTGGCAACCAGCCATGGTAAAAGTACTCAAAACTTTTACTGAAGTAATAAAGTAGCCAAAACTACAGTTTAAAAATACTTTATTACATTTAAAAGTATTTCCTTTGTGGTCCAAACTTCATGAGAAGGCTCAAAAATTGGCTTTAAAATATGCATTTTTTTACTGAGTCACCCTTTATAAGTCTAGCTGATAATAAATCTTTTGCTAGCACATCATAAATCATTCATCATGTCATTAATAAGAGAAGATTTGGGGTTGCCAGGTAGTGAAAACACCCACAGGTCATGGTGGCAAGTGTTTGTCCTTTTGATTTGGTAGTGATATAGTGATACATGTTGGTAATATTAATAAATGCTCAAGAAAATATCAAACCAGTCTGAAATCAGTTTTCCCAACCTGGCAACCAGAAGTATAAGAAGTACTCAGATCTCTAGTAAAAGTACTCCATATGTATAATAACACATTTTTTCACTTATATAAAGATATTGAAGTATTGGTTTTTAAACATAAATTACCAGAAGTAAGAGTACTAATAATGCAAAATGGCTCATTACAGAATAATGTATCTTAATTTACTCAATTCAAATTATTGATGCATTTTTACACACGCACTTTAATTGTGCAGCTGATTAAGGTGGGGCTGATTTAAGATATTTTATATACTTTATGTGGCTTAAACTATAATAATACATCATGATGTATTAGTTGAATCTGAATCTGCAGAGTAACTAAAGCTGTCAGACAAATGTAGTGCAGTAAAAACTACAACATTTACCTCCAACATGAAGCAGAGAAGGATAAAGTTGCATCATATGGAAATACCTGAGCATTATATTATTACATATAATATCAATATACTGGTCAAAATCTGACTTAAGTATAATTTTTGATTTAGTTTTCAATGAAAATGAGAGTAGTGAAGATGACCCCCTCAAAATATCCTGAACCACAGTTGCAATATGAGTAAAAAAAACAACCAATTAGATACTTTTTTCCAAAGCTAAGACTTCAAATCGATTAGGAGTATAAAGTAACTTAAGATAGAAATACTCAAGTAAAGTACAAATACCTCAAAATTGTACTCAATTACAGCACTTGAGTAAATGTACTTAGTTACTTTCCACTGTTGCTGCTGATAACCCAAAAGTTGTTCCCATTAATGGCATTAAAAAATCTTTATTAAGCATTATTCAAACCTTTTAGAAGTCATTCATGTGTTAAATGACCTTTAAAAACGAGGGTAATACATTCAAAAAGGTAGCTGATGCTTCATTAATGCACCTGGTGAAGCCTCAGTGTAAATCAGAGCATTAAACTCCTTCATCATCTCCTGTTTGACACCACAAAGCTGTGAGTATCTGCTTGTAAACGTCTGAATGTAAACGTACCTCTGTGTGTGTAGCAACAGCAGCAGCAGCAGCAGCTGGTGGAGTCTCTGCAGGATCTGCTGCTCCTCTCTTGGATAAGATGACAGATAATTAAATCCTCCGTGAGACTCCTGCGAGCTGCACGCTGACGGGTTTCCACTGACTGAAGCATCTGGTGCGTAAAGAAACCCAAAGCATGCTGAGACACCGCCCCTTTCCTCCTCCGTCTTTCCTCCTCTCCCTCTGTCCTTCTTTCACCTTGTGGAGGCTGAGGGAAGGTAACGCTGACTGACTCTCTGGATGTAACTGAATATTTTAAACACATAGTTGATGTTTGGCTTCCAGCTGCTGACGTTAACCGCTTTATTATCCCTCTTTAAATGGAAAAATCCCCCAGAATAATCTCATAATAGAAGCTCTTTAATGTGCTCTACAGCTTTTAATCTCACATTTTATCACAATAAAAGTCGTTTTATGATAATTCTGGGGCTAATATTTGTTTAAAACAGCGGTACAAGTATTAAGCAGTACATTTGATAAATGGTTTATAAGACACTATACAGTGTAATGTAGCTGTAAGGAAATTTTAAAGCTTTTAAAAAAATGTTTTTGTCGGTAAATACAACTTATATGAAGTGTAATAAATTATTTAAAGCACAGTAAAACATATCTGGGTAACGCTTTATAATAAGGTCCTTAATAACCATTAATTAACTAGTAATAAGGCATCGTTCTCGCTTTAGATCCGGTAGTTGCAAAAAGCATAGTTAACTTATAGTTAACTTATAATAGATGAGCAATAAAGTATATTTTAATATCAATAAGCAAACAAAATAAGATTAATAAAGGCATGGCAAAGACATAATGGGTGGGTCATGGGTGTTTGTAATGCCATTATTATTATTATTATAAGCTTATAAACACACAATAATGTTAATAAGCATATTGTAAGGACTTACAAACGCCTTATTACTTGTTAATTAATGGTTATTACAAGGACCTTAATCAACTATTATAGTGTGTTATTCTTATTAACACTTTTATGTGTCATAAAACATTTATTAACCGTTTATACATTATTCAGTGTTTGTTAACTGTTTATACACAATAGCAATAATTTATCAGCTATTTATACACTTTCTAATATATTTTTTAACGTTTATATGTGTTATAATACGTGTATTTATTAACATTTTTATACAATTCAATGGTATTATGAACTGTTTAGACATGCTATTAAGCATTTATTAACTGTTCATGCAGGTTATAACATCTATAAACGGTAAATAAATGCTTTATAATGTGTTTTATTGTCACTTCATGCTTTGTAAGGCATTTATTGACTGTTTATACCATTGCCAAGTAATTCTTATGTTTATGAAGAATTTATCCATTTTTATACACATTATAAAGCATTTACTAACCATTTATACACCTTAAATGCAATTCTGAACTGTTTCTATACATTTTAAAGCATTTACAAACAGGTTATAAGCATTAAAGCACAACAATTGTTAATATGTATGTATTTATTTTCTATTTAAACATCTTAGGACTGTATTAACCATTAATATTATAACTATGTTTTATAGTAAAAATATTACTATAAAACATAAACCATAATCTTACGCTGAAAATAAATGAGGTTTAACAGAAAAAGAGATGAAGTTTTTCCTTTTCACCATTTATAAATGAATAAATGCTTCATATATAATGCATATTATAAGTAAATACATATCAATGTCGCATTTTATATCATTAAAAATTAATAAAAAAAAATTAATTTGTAATAGTTATAAACAATATGAACTGCTAGAAGGCTAAATTGGGGGGTTAAAATATATTTTTCCATATGTTTTCACTTCTCTGAACAGTTTCCATCCATCACACGTCGATCAGGACGTTGAGAAGCAGATATTAAACCCTGCACACTTTCTGTATTGTCTTTCACTCTGAAGTCTCACGTTTCTTCACGGCTACATGCAATTTTCTGTGGTGAGGAGCAAACTGCAGGGTCGTGGAAAAAAAAGAGATGCAGATATCATTTTCCCTCTCATTGACCTCCATTTTCCACGGCGGTGAGCAGGAGGTCTGGGGACGATTAGAGGCTTCAGCTGCGGCTCCGTCCTGCCACTACACATTAAGTCAGCACGTACACTACGTGTTTATACACCAAGTGATGAAGGCCGCTTATTCATGTGTGCGCCGGTTTAAGGCGTGTTTACAGGACGTGTTGACGGGCTGATCAGCCTCAGAGTTCATGAGGGAGGATTTGTTGAAATTATTGAATTATTTAATAATTATTCAAACATGAGTGAAGATTAAAGTTCCTGCATTACCCTGAAATGTCAAATATTTACATGTAGATATGCTGCCACCTGCTGTTCAAACATGGTAATTACAACCGTTCAACTGTGGGCGAACACATTTAAAACACATGAAACTAAAAGTTATCTTTTCATTTTCGTCTTTAATCCTTTGGAGTTTGGGGCTATTTTGTCGGTTTTGTCGGCAGGTATAAACGACTTAAAAAGTGTTCACCATGCCATGTTGGTATCATTGTTTTCAGCACAACCTCACCTATATGACCTGATTTTTTTCATTTTTACTTACTGGATCAACATTTTGAACACAAAAAAACACAAACACACATAAAAAAAACAGTTGTTTTTTTTCAATTTTTTAAAAATATATTTTTTGCAAAAATCCCCACATAAAACCAACTTAAAACACAAAAACATAGAAAACAATTTTTTTTCTTTTTTTACAAAAAACACCCCAAAATTGCAAAAAACACACAGAAAAACAGACAAAAAGACAAAAAAACACACATAAAAAACACACAAAAATTGACAAATATCACACAAAAAACATTTAAGACAAAATATTGCATTAAAATGCTGAATGCAAACTGCAAAATTTGAAAAACCTCTGCAAAAACTTAACGTAGGGTGATACATTTTTGTCTATTAAAACCATTTTACATGTTTTTCTACTTTGGAAACAAAAAAATAATCTTTTAGTTTTTTTATTAGTGTGTGTTTTGTCAAAAATAAGAGACAATAATGATAAGTAAGTTAGGGCAATATTACATTGGGAGGGCTTCAAATCTCAAAATGATGTTAGTTGCTCATATTATTCTTTCAATCTTTATGGAATTTTTTTTTTTAAATATACAAAAATTGTAGACATGTACTCAAATAGAGAAACAAGAATATGAGTTTAAATAAATAATAATGATAATAATAATATTGGGACAAATAAACTCTAATAATATAAAATTATGCTGAGAAAAATATGTTATTCTTCTTAATATAGTTTACCACGGAGTTTGACTTTTTTAAATTACTTTTCCATTTATTTGTATAAATTTTACCATATGTAATCAATAGGTTTACAATGATTTCAGTGTCTTATATTATAAGGAAAAATATAGGTTCATATTCAATTAACTATAATTATAAGAACATTTAAAATTATCACAATTTTTTAAATCAAAAAGTAGAGACGATTTAGAAAAATAAGTAATAAAATATATAATATAAATATATAACTATATTATCTAATAGTTCTGTGATAAAATATCATAATTGGAAGAAATTAAATGTCAATTTAATTTCAGTGCTTAACTTGCATGATTTTTTTGTTTCTATTTTAGTTTCCATTAAAAGGACTCCTGTTTTAATTTTGTTGTTGTGAGGCGCTTTGCAACTATGTTTCAAAAGGTGCTATACAATTAAATATATTATTATTATTATTATTATTGTTATAACATCAATTAATAAAACACTTCACAATGAACCCCACCTAACCCTGAAAGTGTTAGAAATGAGAAATAAAGATAAAAGTCAAAGTTTGACTTGTGAAAATATGAAACATATTTTATTAAAGAATTATGTACAATAATAAAAGAAACAAATCTCTGAAATATCTGTCAACGCTCACACCGAAAAGCAAAACAAACGGCTACAAACTGAATCTGTGTGGAGTAAATTTGGTCAAAAGTTTCCTCCCAAAGCTACAAAAAGCCGTCAGACCGTCAGCAGGCGTGGCAGCTTTGTCCGAGCATCATCTGTTATTTCCAGACTCCATTAAGACCAACATGCTGTTCATCAACCCGGGGCTCTAATGGTGTAACTGGCACGGTACTGGTCTGTTTGGATCCTGAGCAGAGCCCCGGCTGGCCGCTGGTCACATGAGTCATTATCAACAGAAAACACACAGTAAAACAAACACTTTCTTTCTTTTTTTTTCACTCTGGGGATTAAATCCACTTACAGCACTCAATATTTCAAAGTAAAATGAGCAGAAACATGAAGGAAGTTTGGACTGTAGAGTTTAGTTCATGGAGTCAAGAGGAGCTGATGTTGATTATAAGTACCTAAACTGGATTACACGTCTCTTTAAAAGGAGTATTTTTATGTTGCAGAGTAGTTAAAAAGAACTTACTGGCCGAGCAGGTAAACACAGCTGACGTCTCGATACCGATAAATGTGCAGGAAGTCGGACCATTGGTAGTTTTTTTTTGGCATAAGTTCAGTTCTTTATCATTCACATTCAGCTGCATACAGTAAGGCAGCGTAAACTGATGACTCTCACACATCCTCCGCTCCTTTAAACAGCGTTCCCGTTCAGCGCGGCGTACTTCAGCCCCGTGCTCAGGTTGTTGCTGGTCGAGCTGACGTCTTGAGGCGAGGTGCCGACTTCAAACACTTCGTGGATGGCTTTCCGGAAACAGTGAAAGTTGTACTCTATCAAACCTGCAAGCACAACAAATGAGCCAATTAAAACAGTTAATTTTAAACGTGATGGGAGATTCTGTAATGAAGAATGCAGTGTTTCATTCACACTTTATTTTTTATTTCTAAATTGTTATATTTATATTATATATTGTTACCTATTTTGTTCATTGTTTCTTACATTATCCTATATTGTGATTGTCTTGGCAATTGTTTTTCTAACTTGGAGCAATCTGGATAAAGAATTTCCTTTGTTCTACAGTCATGGAAAAAATGATTAGACCACCCATTTTAATGCCTGGTACAACTAAAGGTACATTTGTTTGGACAAATATAATGATGACAACAAAAATAGCTCATAAGAGTTTAATTTAAGAGCTGATATCTAGCCATTTTCCATTGTTTTCTTGATAATCACCAAAATCATTAAGAAAACCATGGAAAATGTCTAGATATCAGCTCTAAATTAAACTCTTATGAGCTATTTTATTGTTATCATTATATTTGTTCAAACAAATGTACTTTTACTTGTTTTACTTTTTGTCATGTTGGGGTCATTCTAGGAAAAGGTGGTTTCCTTTGATGTTAAACATAGTGGCGGGTCAATTTTGACCCCTAAGACAACATAAGCGTTAAATACACAAAATAATATGACTTGATCTCCTCTGAGTCACCCCTGCATGGGACACCATTCTGCAAGATTGACAAATTTGATGAGGACGAGTTTGATGCAGGAGCTTCGTCTGGATGATGGGACGTTCAGAGTTTATTTCTAAGTGAACAAAGACTAGTTTGACCTCTGTCTGAGAAATTTTGGCCTGAGTATTAAAAAAAGATTTTGCTGTTAAACGATCTCTTTAGTGCTACAGACGTGTGTTTGTCTGAGGTAATTAGCAGTGAAAAAGCAATGCTTAATTATTTTTTTCTAAACAGATTCTAAACAATCTGAAATGATTACAAAGTTGTAGAAAAAGCTTTTGCTCTTTTGATTACCTCCACAGTGGAAATAACACATTATATAGATCCATTACAAACAGAATATAATATTTCATGTCTTAATTGTTTCAATTTTTTCTAATTATAATGATTATGGCTTACATTTAATGAAGACCTAAAATTCAGTGTCTCAAAAATTTTTTGGAATATTACAAAAGACCAATTTTAAACAGTATGTTTAATATGGAAATGTTGGCCTCTGAAAAGTATGTCCATCTACATGAATAAATAAATGGACTTTTCCTTCATATTCTAATTTATTGAGGGGGGGGGGGGGGGGGGGGGGGGGGGGGGGGGGGGGTCATGATTTTAATTCTAAATTGCAACATTTATTGTCCACCCACCCTACAACCATACCAGAATTGTGGATTTAAGGTTGAGTTTTTCAGCTGTGAAAAATGCCGCCTTAGTGTATAAAAGAGAGGAAAAAGAGGTGTTTTTAAAATGTTGCCAGCTTTGAGTGGATGTGCTCTTGCAGGAATTAAACATTATTTTTAACTTTAGACACTTCTGAGTTGGCAGGCTCACACTTCACACTTTCAGGACATCCTGTATAATCAAAGCACGGTCGACTAATGCCAGCTTCACTGTTTATAAAATCCCAAACGACTCACCTTTCCTCTCGAAGCTCTCCTCTCTGAGGATGCAGACGAGAGCGAGGAACTTTGTGACCTCTTTCAAATAAAGCACCGTGGTGTTGTTGAGCTTGATGATAGCCAAAGACTCCTTGTCATAGGCACAGCCACTGCCATCCCCCATCAGCCTGCCAGCACGGAGACAGAGAGAAAGTCACCTTTACACTCTGAAACCGAAGGATACGGTCGCTGCCAACACTTTAAACTAATATAACTCTTCTCACCCGTAAATGCAGGAGACGTCGATGACAACATCGATCATGTCGCAGCAGAGCTCGTAGGACTGCATGTCCACAGGAGAGCTGTCTGTGGCGATGTAGATCTTACTGACAACGTCAAACAGGAAGGCCTTCTCGATCCCAGAGTGCTGCAGAACATGAAGGGTGTTTATAAGAAGCGGTCCAAATAGGACACACTTTTTCATGTGATTAAATTAAACAAAAATAAACATACAGATATGAAAATGTTCAAAAGGTTCTCCAGCGTTGGCAACTGAGGAATGAGCTTCTGGACGACTTTACTGAAGGCCTCGAATATGGAGTGGTCGTAGATGCTGGTCAGGTAGAAGCTGAGGAGGAGTAGAAAGAGGAGAGTTAAGACGCTGCAAACTACAGAATCAACGAACAAGCAAACAGCAAGAGCAAAATCTGTTTATTTTGGGTTCTCAGGGCTGCAGTCATCCACACAAAACTCCTGAAGAAGGCGGTGAAATTCTCAGAGCTGTGTGCACCACTGTATGAGTTATACGATTCATTTTAAGCTGCAATAACTAATATTTTTGACCACTTGAAAGAAGCAAGACAAGCTAAAAACTATTGCTAAACAAACTTGGGTTTTTGGGATTTCATTATCTATCTATAAAAGCAAGAAGCGTCTGTGTGTGTGTGTGTCTAGGGCATATCTCTCTGACCGTTAGTCAGACTGACCTCAGATTTCGTATGTGGCTTGCGCATGGCACGAAGGTGTGCATCCTCGATTTTAAAGATTTTAAAAATATTTTTCAAAATATCACTATCTTCGTAGGACGTGTTGCGTCATTGCACTGTTTCCGTTCGGACGCCTTTTAGGGGAGCTCCGCCCCATTGTGTGATAGGCCTACACCTGGTCAGTAACCCAACACGCTCTGGATTTCCACGCCTGACTCATCTCATCTGGAAGTCTATTTAGCCTACCTATCTTTAGTCGTTTTAAAGTGCGCTACAAGGTTCGATTTTCCAATAATATTCTAATAGTTTCCAGTGACACTGGTAGTGGTACTTTCGCATCAGTCGGATGGGGTTCAACTCCCTGCGGTGTCCTGCTAAAAGCCACAATATATGAAACACAATAGTTATCAATCAATCTACACATTCCACAACACACCCAATAACCCTTACTCACATTCACATCCATCTGTTTGTGCTGCATGTAAACTTATTCCCTCCTATATCTGTGTCTGTATATATGTCTAACCATGTTGAATGATTACGGTTCTTTTTCTTAAAATAACTATTTCTGAGTCTCTTTACACTGTGTTCCAAATTATTATGCAACTGAGTTTTTTCTCCGATTTTCCTAAATAGTTGATGCAAATGACAGTCAGCATAATTTAAGTCATCAACCGTTAGTTTAATTAATTCTAATGTGATTGGACAAACCTCTCAATGATAACAATATTTTTTCAAAAATAAAAAACTTAAAATGCACTGTTCCACATTATTACGCATGACACAGACATTTTATAGGTTTTTAAGAACTGAAAATGCTCATTTTTGGATTTTCCAGCATTCGGAGGTCATATTTACTGAAATCAAAAGCTATTTCAATTAAAATCATCTTAACAGGTCAAGTTACATTTTAACATAGGACCCCTTATTTGATAGCAGCTTCACAATTCTTGCATCCATTGACCTTGTGAGTGTTTGGAGAGTTTCTGCTTGAATTTCTTTGCAGGATGTCAGAATAGCCTCCCAGAGCTGCTGTTTGGATGTGAAATGCCTCCCACCCTCATAGATCTTTCGCTTGAGGATGCTCCATAGGTTGTCAATAGGGTTGAGGTCAGGGGAGGATGGGGGCCACACCATAAGTTTCTCTCCTTTTATGCCCATAGCAGCCAATGATGCAGAGGTATTCCTTGCAGCATGAGATGGTGCATTGTCATGCATGAAGATGATTTTGTTACAGAAAGCACGGTTCTTCTTTTTGTACCATGGGAGAAAGCGGTCAGTCAGAAACTCCACATACTTTACAGAGGTCATTTTCACACCTTCAGGGACCCTAAAGGGGCCGACCAGCTCTCTCCCCATGAGTCGGCCCAAAACATGACTCCGCCACCTCCTTGCTGACGTTGCAGCCTTGTTGGGACATGGTGGCCGCCCACCAACCATCCACCACTCCATCCATCTGGACCATCCAGGGTTGCACGGCACTCATCAGTGAACAAGACTGTTTGACAATTCGTTTTCATGTATTTCTGGGCCCACTGCAGCCGTTTCTGCTTGTGAGCATTGGTTAGGGGTGGCCCAATAGAAGGTTTACGCATAACTGCAAGCCTCTGGAGGATCCTACACCTTGATGTTCATGGTACTCCAGTGGCACCAGCAGCTTCAAATATCTGTTTGCTACTTTGTAATGGCATTTTAGCAGCTGTTCTCTTAATCCGATGTTTTTGTCTGGCAGAAATCATTGTGCCTTTATCTGCACGAACCCGTGTGTGGTCTGAATCAGGCACAAATCTCTTAACAGTACGATTACGTTTTCGTGAAATATCTAAAGTTTTCATACCTTGTCCAAGGCATTGAACTATTTCATGCTTTTCGGCAGCAGAGAGATCCTTATTCTTTCCCATATTGCTTGGAAATGGTCTTCTGCTTAATAATGTGGAACACCCTTCTTAAGTAGTTTTTCCTTAATTGGGCTCACCTCGCAAACTAATTATCACAGGTGTCTGAGATTGATTTCAGTGATCCAAAGAGCCCTGAGACACAATACCATCCATGAGTTTAATTGAAAAACAAAAAATGTAATCTTTATGACACTTAAATACAATTTGCGTAATAATTTGGAACGCGGTGTATATCTCAATGTACATCCATGTATTACCCAATATACACTTTGTATATTAACACTACGCAAGAGTATTATACCTCATTGTACATCCCACTTTCACACACAACCTCATTTGGCCATAATTGAAAAATCTACTTAATCTCCCACTATACGTATACATACTTCCTACGGGCACTGCACTAGTTATAAATAATTTAGGTACATTAAGTAATTTCTAGGACTGTTCTCAACTGAAGAAAATCTTGTGTCAACCAAACTTTTCATTTATTTAATCGACAGATCTGTCAAAGAGTCTCTCCATCAATAATCTTGCAAAATCCCAACTACCATGCATGCAGCCACAAATTTCTTGGAAATAAATATTTTAGCATGACAGAAGTATTAACAAAAAATTACTAATTGACTAAAGGAATCAAGCTGACTGAGACTAAAACGATAAATTAGTTGACTAATCGAGGGGGCAGTCCTAGTCATTTCACAAGCTAAATAGAGTCCAGAAGTAACTTCTATTAACAAGAAATAATCACTCTGGTATTCCAACTACCCACATACAACTTCCATCCTGTCAGAATACAATTACAAAAGTTAACTTTGTTTCTAGGAGAGATCTGCAGCTGAAGTTTCTAACCTTTGCAGACATTAATGTCAGACTGACCTGAGGTGAAGCTTCTCCAGGTTTGCATCTGCCAGATCGTCGTTGGCCCTCTGATGAATGTCCCTTTGTGTCTCTATCTTGTGGTCGTCTGACAGGCCGTCCACTTTATGAATAAACACCTCGAAGTTGATGTCTGGATTCACTTTGAAGGCTCTGGATACGGTGAGATGTAACCGCCCGAGAGCCTCGACGTAATCATCCTGAGGGAAGAAAAAAGATGATGTGTTAAGGTGAGACACTACAGGCAAAAACTTTTTTTTCATGCATAGTCAACTTTGAGGTTTTTGGCTATTTTTCTCCCATGTCTTCTTTCAGAATAGTAAAAAGAAAACACTTAGGTGTATATTTTACTTCATTTGATCCATTTGCGCCTGTAGATTTCTCCTAAATTCACTAAAAGTCAGTGTAACGTGTACTGTGAACGTCTAAACCCGTCATCACAGGCATCGTTAGAAAGCTCCCACTCTCCAGCACAAAATTATGTGTTTTCCATGTTCTATATTGTTGTTGCTGTGAATTAGATTAAATATTTTGTCTTCAAATAGTAATTTCTACTAAGAATGTATAAAGTTTTTAAAGGCCGTTTTCTCAAAATGATTTTTTTCTCATTCTGAGGCATAAATCTCAACTTCAGCTCCACTTACAGACACCGAACATTCCAGTTTGATTTCTAATTTTATTCTGAAGTTTTTTTTTACAGAAGGGTCTGTCTAATATATATATATATATATATATATATATATATAATTTTATTTCTTCTTCATTCAATTTTCAAATTTATGTCCTGGAAATATATGCAAATTAGCACATATTTAATGAGTCACACCTCATTTGCAACATTACATTTCAGAAAACTTGCAATGCAAAAAAATATTGTCTTAATGTAAATAACATACTGGGGAAGTTTCATGGTGATATCTATAAGTTAAAATAAATACCAAATTCACCTGTAGTGTTAATTCATCTCACACAGGAAGCCTTTAAAAACCTTCTTTGGTTTAAACTTGTTTCGTCCTACCTGAGCATCGATGACGAAGATCAGAGCCCCGGTTCCCTTGAAGATCATCTCGCTGTCGAATGTGGGGTCGAAGAAGTCCACCTGGCCAGGGAAGTCCCAGATCTGGAAGTTGACGAAGGAGGTGCTGGAGATGTCGTCCTTGTAGATTTTGTTGGTGCTCTCGAGGAACAGCGTCTCGTTGGGCGACATCTTGTGGAATACGACCTGGACGTAGGAGCAGAGGGATTATCATTTCAGTCCGCAGTCTTCTCTAATTCACATTCCTTATTCTCTTATAGCTGAATTTTGCCTTGTAACTTACTACTCTTAATAATATATGTTTTGTACTCTGTTTACTTCACAATGTTATTCAGTTTTTCTATATAAAAAAAACCTATTTCATGTCTTCATCCACTTTAAAAGGAGGTCTTCAAAGTGAGTTTTTTCCTTATCTGAATTAACATTAAAAAGGATATGCTGCATAAAGTATAGTGTGGAGTGTTTTATATTGGACAGACTGTGTGTCCTGTGTTTCAAGTGTAGTGCTACAAAAAATCCCCAGTTTAGCATAAAAATATTTATTTAAAAAATAGAAAAAGATTCTGACAACAAATGTGACACATTTTTCACTTTTTACAAACCAAACAATCGATTAATGGAGAAAAAATAATCAGTACATTAATCCATTATGAAAACAATCATGAGTTGCAGTAAGAGTTTCTTTTCCTGATTATACTTACATACTTTTACTTGTGTTGCATTTTCAAGAAACAGCATTGTTGTCACACCTAAATCCCACTAGATATAACTATATTATTGTATTTTCTGTATGTGTTTGTCAATGCATCTTTGTGGATGTATTTTTGGCATTCCTGCATTTATTTATGCATATTTTGCCTTTCTGTTTCTTTTTATTTGTTTATCTAAAACCCCAGAAGACAATTTTTAATTTTTTTTTATTTTTTTTGGATGTGTTTGTGGCATTTCTGCATTTATTTTCTCTTTCTTTTCTTTTCACTTTCTTTATTTATTTTTTTAAACTATTTTTCTTCTTTCATTCCTTCTCATTACACAGGTTGTAAACTATTTTCATTTTTCTAAAAACAAATCACAGTGCATCTAATGTTTGTGCACGAATGTAATCAAATTTCAATGCTACTTTAATGCCTGTATTTACTAAATAAATAGGTAAATATCTAAATGCATGATTTTACTTGTACCTTCCCAGGTGTGTGTTTAAAGCTGACTTTGAGGTGTATTTCAGGTGATTTACCTTCTGGATAGAGGACTTTCCACTCCGCCTCAGCCCCATCAGCAGGATCCTCGGTTTGTCAGCTGACGGGGAGCTCTCCTCTTCCACCTCGTAGCCAAAACTTTTGGGAAACGACCCCACAACGTCGTAACTCCCCGTTAACGCGGGCTCCTCGTACGAAGACATCCCTGCGCTCCTCTCGCCCGGCCTGCTGTCCTCTAAAGCCGGTCACTTTTTGTCAGCTAACTGGTTAAATGATCCGCGCAGGAATGTTGTTGATTTTCACCACCAGCTAGCATGGCAGGCTAATGAGCTAGCAGCTGTAAACGCGGTGGTTAAATGTTAAAAAAGAAGCGTAAAACTGTCACGTATCCACACCGGCATATAAATAAAACTCACAAAGCAGTTAAATAACCATAATATCGACACAAAGTTGATTATTTCAGGCTAGAAAACAAAACAGGATTACTAAAAAAATAAAACTAAACTAAACCACGCCCCATTTATATATAAGTCCCGCCTATTTGATCTGATTGGCTGCTCGCTTTAAACAAGTCACATGATTGATAGTTCCACAGAACAGAAGCAGGAAGAACACAAACGGTGAGTAATGTATTTTGGACATTCATGCTGTTTTTTATTCATAATTGGGCTCATTACACTAAACGTATAGGTCTTTTATGAATATGAGTATTACTTTAACCTTCTTCGCAGCATATATGTGCGATTGCACGTTTCAAAATGTGTTTAGTTATTTATTATTTCATGTAAACCTCCTTGATTAGTAAGTTAGCCTCTTCCAGCTAACTTCAATGACTCATTGGAAGTGTCTTTACTTCTGCAATGATTCACAGTTTTATCTTGTTTACGCTGTTATATCTGAGACAGTCTCTGTGCAATTAAAAGCATTATAGATAACAGGAAATGCATTGTGAGGGATTGTGAGGGGTTCAGTTTCTCACATGACTGCAGCAGTTACACCCTCTGACTGTTTGTCTCACTATTTTTACTGTGTTTTTCTATTTTCACTTATATTTATGTGTATAATTAGGACAGAGACAGGACAATACAATTGAAAGTTTGACAAAAACTCCATATACAACAGCCAAACAACAAACCTTTTAAGAAAATAAGTTAAAGCTTAATAAAAACAACACTGCATTTATCTAAAAACAGCAAAAATAATATTGCATATTACAAGCTACAGATAATTCCCATTGCTGAGATGATAGGTTGAAATTATTTTAGTGATAACATTGTGTTAATTTGTTTTCGTGCCTTTCAGATTTAAAGATTTACAGGATCAAAAAGCAGAAACCCAGCACTGAGCCCATGCATTAATAGATATAGGTGCAAGTGTAACATAAAATAAGTTAAATGTGGATAAGAGAATAATTTTAGTTAATAAAATGACTACATGTATAAACGATACTATGCAAATATAAGAGTTGATCTCATGTAAGGAAGATAGAACGGCAATAAAAGAACAAACTTTTGAATTTAAAACAGATAAAAGTACATTAATAAATCCTAAAATGAGATTAAAAGAGCACAATTTGTAATGACAATAAAGTAAAAAACAAACAAAAAAACATCATGAAATAGTAATATAAAGAGTAAATATGAAGTGATCATGGAAATAGAAAACCTTGTCATCTTGTAAAAGTGAGTTTTAAGGAGGGACTTAAAAGCTGAAGTGAATCTGCCGATCTCGAGAATTGAGGTTTTTTGTTTTTTTTATGTGACATTTAATTTGAATACATGTTGTTGTGCAGAAAAATAACCAGAAGGCAAACCTATAAAAGCAGGTGAGGTGGTGAGAAGTGTTTACTGTGGTTGTCTTGCAGAGTTAAGGCTTGATGAAATAGCACTAAGATAAAAAAGGAAAAGGTAATCATGTATTTGCACACTGTGACCCTGTTTGTGTTTGTTTCAGGGTCCAGGATGTCAGCAGCCCTCCTGAGTTTCCTGCTGGCCGCTCCAGCGCTGCTGGTTTCTGGCGGCCCGGTTTACAGCTCTGACAATGGGACCGTACCTCTGGTGCTGTGGCACGGGATGGGTGAGAGACTGCAAATATTACATTACTCTTTAATTACTCCTTACATGCATAGCTTCAGGGTCGTAAACAACCATCTTGTTTATCTCTGCCGGGCAGTAAATACCAATTCTTATTACCTTGCTCTATTTAAATACAGATTATAGCAGAGCTGTGATGGTAGAGAGGTGTCTCAGAGTTATACTTATAACTGTAAAGGTGCTGATTTTAATAAACACAGTGTCTTCTCTTTAAACAGCTCAGGTGCCTCTAAAGGTTTGAGTAAAAAACTCACTATGATCTGTCATGGTTACATTATTACTTATTACACTATTAGATTATTTTTTTACTGATGAGGTAAAATGCATTTTAATATTATAGTTGGCTAAAGTCAAGATAATTTAACATTTTATTTAAAAAAGATCCTTTAGACCAGGGGTGTCAAACTCTGGCCCGCGGGCCAAATTTGGCCCGCAGTGTAATTTTATTTGGCCCGCGAGGCAATACCAAATTATTATATTATTATTGTACTACAAAAGCTGACCCACCGGTAAAAGGTTTATTTGATCAATGTTGGCCCGCGATTTTATTCAAGTTTTAAATTTTGCCCCCCCTGTGTATTTGAGTTTGACACCCCTGCTTTAGACCCTCAGATCCTTTACTTAAATAAAAGTACTAATACCACACTGTGAAATTACTCCACTACAAGTAAAAGTCCTGCATTCAAAACATTTATGAAAGTACAAAAGTATCAACGTCAAAATGTACTTCAAGTATCAAAAGTAAAAGTGTTTGTTATACAGAATCTTCCAAATATGTTATTGTATTATTATTATTGATACATTTTACTGTTGTCAAGGTAGGGCTAATTTCAATTAATTCATATCCTGTAATGTGGTTTAATTTATAGAAATGCATAATTTTAAATTTATCATATTTTTTAAAACTTTTTTTTATATTTGTTAAATCCAGACCTGAAAAGTAGCTTGAGTTTTTTTACTCAAGTTAAATAACTTGAGTAAAAAGTACAATATATTCTTCAAAATGTAGTGGAGTAGAAGTATAAAGTTACATAAAATGGAAATACTTAAGTAAAGTACAAGTACCTCAAAATTGTACTTGAGTACTGAGTAAATTTACTTTATTACACTGCACACAATTTTGCTTAAACGGTGATAAAATGTGTATTTTATGGGACTATTTTTTGTGGTGGATCACTACATATTTTATACTTTTTGGACATAAGTGGAGCTCTGTGGACAGAGGAAACTTGTTAGTTTTAACCTTAACATATACAACATTTAGCACTGCGAGGTGAGTCAAGTTTCATTAAATAGTTTAAATGATAATAAAGTAAGAGTTTGTGTGTCCTCCAGGCGACAGCTGCTGTAACCCGCTCAGCATGGGGGCAATAAAGAAGATGATCGAGGAGCAGATCTCTGGCATCTACGTGCTCTCGCTGATGATCGGAAAGAACGTCATTCAGGTCATTTCACACTGTACAAATCTTTTTTTAAGGAAAATATTTCCCAGCCCGCGCAAACACTGTTTTCTTTGTCTCCAGTTGTGTGTTAATTCCAAAATGTTTATTATTTTTTGGTGATGCTTTATTGTCCACAAAGCAAAGTACATATCTAACCATCATCCTTTTTTTTTTTGGCCTTTCCAAAATAATTAAGTTGCTGGAGAAAATAGATCGGCACCCTCTTCTTTTTAAAAAAAAAAAAAAAAAAAAAAAAAAAAAATATATATATATATATATATATATATATATATATATATTTTCAACATTTCTGGCTTTGATCAATTGGGTATTTTTGCAATTTATTTGCGATTAATATAATTTTCTTTTTAAAAACAAAACATGCCTTTGTTTCTACTTTAGGTTCAGTAACTCTAAACTTACTGTATGTGTAAAATCTGTGAAATATTAGATTTTTTAAAATTAATAATTTTAAAAATCAGACGATGATAGTTTCTGTTTTCACAGTTTCTTGCTTTGATAAATTGGGTTTTTAAAAAAAATAATTATTTCTTTCTTTTAAACAAAACATGCCTTTGTTTCTACTTCAAGTTCATTAACTAAACTTAAAAAAACTAATATTTAAATTAAAAAAAATATAAAATAAACATCAGACGACGATAGTTTCTTTTTTTTTTTTTTTTACAGTTTCTGGCTTTGATAAATTGGGTTTTTAAAAAAAATAATTATTTCTTTCTTTTAAACAAAACATGCCTTTGTTTCTACTTCAAGTTCATTAACTAAACTTAAAAAAACTAATATTTAAATTAAAAAAAATATAAAATAAACATCAGACGACGATAGTTTCTTTTTTTTTTTTTTTTACAGTTTCTGGCTTTGATAAATTGGGTATTTTTCAAAACAGAACATGCCTTTGTTTCTACTTAGAGTTGAGTATATCTTAACTTAAAAATCTGTGTAATACTTAATTTTTTTAAATTAAGAAAATCAGATGACAATAGTTTCAGTTTTCACAGCTTCTAGCTTTGATAAATTGGCCGATTTATTTTAACAAAACATGCCTTTGTTTCTGCTTTAACTTCAGTAACTTTAAACTTTAAAAAAATCGGATTCAATTTTTATTTAAATTCCATAAAGGTACCAACATTAATTCACTGCCTTCAATAGAAAAAAATAAGCCGTCTTCTCCTCTTGCACGGACGCACAATACATGTGAAAATATGACATTTTTAGTCAGGATTGCCACATGTGAGCCGAGCCGTCATACAGCCGCCGTGATTGAAACATCCACATGACGTGTAAGGATTCCTATTCTGTGATATTTGCAGCGCTGGTGGCACAAGTTACATCAGAAAAGTAGCTCTTTTACATCTTCACTGTGTCATTTCTCAGCGTTAATATTCATAGCAAACCTGCTCGGCTCTGCTTTGATCCGTCGTGGCTTTATCTCTCGTGGACGGAGCTCGTTTTCTTCTTTTTTTACCCGCCCCGTCACGCTCTGAACCTCTCATGTCTCTCCTTCTGCAGGACATGGAAAATGGGTTTTTCATGGATGTGAATGAGCAGGTGTCCATGGTGTGCAGCCAGCTGGCTCAGGACCCAAAGTTGAAGGGAGGATACAATGCCATGGGCTTCTCCCAGGGGGCACAGTTCCTGTATGTAACCACTGTCTGCACACTGGATGGTTTCTTATGTCAATGTGGTCAAAAATTGGACAAATTCTGTGTTTTTGTGGTTTCCTTTGCTGCCAGTTTTCCCTGCAGAGTGAATAAAATACTACGAATGTCTTAGAGAACAGCATGTTTTATCCCTGACCTTCGTTCTCAGGTTGCAGCTTTTGGTTTCAACATGTTTTCCGCTCTAAGTGTTTGTCTCCTGACAAGAATGAGGAAGCTCGTGTTGATGTGTTTTTTCCTGGTTCCTCTCTGCACAGGAGAGCTGTGGCTCAGCGCTGTCCCTCTCCACCAATGAAAACCCTGATCTCCGTCGGGGGCCAGCACCAAGGTAACACCACTGTGAGAAACCCAAAACACCAGTTCAGCTCACTTCTCCTGGGAGAGCAGCACTAAAAAACACATCTGTGTCTTTCAATTCTATACTAATAATTAATAAATTCTATAATTAGCTTTTGTATCATATTTGATGCAAAAATACCCCAACTGTTTTTATTATTATTATTATTATTATTAATAATAATAATAATAATAATAAGTATATTACACAATCTGTAAGAGGCACATGCATTACAATTAAATTTGATTCTATTTTAAATATATTTCTTTTTTATTAGTATTTGTAATATTAATATATATTTTTCTCTCCTATCCATTTATTTGCCTTATTTTGTGTTGTTTTTTTTTTGTTTTTGTGTTGTGTTAGTTTTATCAAGCCTTTTTTAATCAACTGTTTTAAATGTATTTTTATGGAACAATCTTAATATTAATATTATTATTATTATTATTATTATTATAGCTTTTAAATTGATTTTATTTTACGGTCATCATTTTTTTAAAACAGATTTTTTGTCTTTAATTTATTCTGTGTCATCCTGTAAAGTGCTCTATAAATAAAATGTATTATTATTATTAATCTATTAAAAAAACCTTTTATAGAACAATCTTATTATTATATCTTTTAAATAGATTTTATTTCACTGTCATAATTTTTTCATATTTTGTTTTTCGTCGTTTTAATCTATTCTATGTAGTCCTTTTAATCTATTTAAGAAATATAGATTTTTGGAACTATTTTTATTATTATTATTACACCTTTTGAATATATTTTATTCGACCATCATATTTTTTTATTGTGGTTTCGTCTTTTTCATTGACCTAGTTCTTTTTAATCTAGTTTTTTATGGAACTATTTCTATCATTATTTCTTATTATAGTATTTGAATATAGTTTATTTTACTGTCATTTTTATTTTGGTTTCCATTTTTAATCCATCTAGTCCTTTTAATAATCTTTTCTTTTTTTTCTAAATTTTTCTAAATCTTTTATGGAACTATTTTGTTATGATTATATAATATCTCTTTTATTTTTCTTTTATTTAATTCTGTTTTCCTACTATTATGGTTATTTTGCTTTTAAATCTTCAAAAAAAAATTAAACATTTCCCATGGTAGTTGGGAGTCCTCTGGAGGAAAGTGTCAATATAAATCATCATTTGTCTTGAAAAGAAACCAGATTCTGTGTGTTGTCTACTCCTCAGGTGTGTACGGGCTGCCCAGGTGTCCTGGGGAGAGCTCGGCAATCTGTGACATGATCCGTAAAGCTCTGAATGAAGGCGCTTACACTGACATGGTCCAGAAACAGTACGTGGTCTTCCCTCTCTGACTGTTTATCGTCCAGTGATTTGTCTGACGTGGTATTGTGTCTCATTGTTCTGCTCACCTGACTGGATGTTGTGTTTGTGGTTATCAGCCTGGTGCAGGCGCAGTACTGGCACGACCCGTTAAACGACGACCTGTACAAGAAGCACAGCGTCTTCCTGGCCGACATCAATCAGGAGCGGGTCAGTGTGCAGCTGCAGCACCTCACAGAAACACAGTTGGTGCAAAATTCAGTGTTAATAAACAATAATAAATGTGCTGCAGGAATGAGTCCTAAAACCTGGAAATTGGGTAACATTTAGGTCACTTTAGTCATTTTTTAAAATTAGACCCTCGAAAAAAAAGGTCTGTGGTTAACGCTAGCTTGAGAGATTTTCAGGTTTTGTTCAAAAGACATAAAATATGTCAGTAAATAGGTAAAACTTTACATGCTTTAACTCATTAAATATGCACAGATTTGCATATATATCCAGGACCTAAATCTGAACATTAAACATTTTTTACATAACGAAATTTGGATATCTCCTTTTATCATTTCGTAAAAAAAAGAACAAAATCCTATGAAAAAAAAACCCATTGCAGGGTCCTCATAGGTGCTGAAAATGTTGTTTTAAGGTCTTAAAACTGCTTCAAATATATATTAGATGTTTTCTAGGATGCTTAGTGTCTTTACTCTTCTGAACTATGCTGTCACGAGTCACAATAGCAGAAAAACTTCTAATATAATGTGATAAAGAAGTTCAATAATCAGTATACTGTATATACTATATGTACTGTATATGAATATGTAGTTTACCTCAGCTGGAAGGTGCTGGAAAAGCTTGAAAAGTGGAAAAGTTTAACTTTGTAAAAAGGTGTAGGAACCAAAGGTTGGCTACAAAAATACATCATCCCTACAGCAATATTATTATTATTATTATTATTATTAATATTGTGGGAAAATAATGTTTTTTTAAAAAGTAGTTAGACTACATGGCCATAATCAGCTTTCTCAATATGTCTTGTATGATCTATTTTTATGCTGATTTCAAGGTTGTAAATGAGACTTACAAGAAGAATCTGCAGTTGCTGGAGAAGTTTGTCATGGTCAAGTTCCTGCAGGACTCTGTGGTGGATCCTGTCGATTCAGAGGTAACGAACAAATCCTATATACATAATATATATGTCTGTTTTTACTGAATTTAATAAAAAGCCACAAACTATCTCTCCTGGTTTGTGCCACAGTGGTTTGGCTTCCTGAAAACCGGCCAGGCCAAAGAGACCGAGACTCTCCAGGAGAGCGTTCTCTACACAGAGGTAACTACAGCTGATTGGTGGTTTAATCTGAAAATCTGACGCATGACACCAGAGCTTTCTGTCCATAATCTCTTCTCTTCTTCTATGAACTCTTGCAAACCAAATTGCACTGTGTACAGTCAACTGCTGTACACCAACTGTTCTACACTGTATACGTATTGTATTTTTTGTTGGACCTCACTGTTTATACTGTAAATTCTGTTTATACTGCCATATTTATATTTACACTAATTCTGTTTATACTTTGCCATATTGCCATACTGATACTATTCGTCATATTTATACCATTAACCTGTTCATACCGTCATATTTATACTATTTACATCTTCCAGATTTGCCACTGTCTTTTCATTGATGTCTTCTTGCTTGTTTAAATGTTTTTACATTTTTATTTTATATTCTTTACTTATATTTATATTTCATGTTTATTGCTGTTTGCATCAGGGATAAGAAGGAAACACAATTTAAATATTCTGTAAATCCTGTACATATGGCAGCATTGATCAAGTTGACTTGACTACTAAAGTTTCCCTAAAACCTGGTTAAAATCTGATCAATTCTTGTCAACAAAGGGATGTTTTTGTATAATCATAAAGCTCACTTATGCTTATCTGTAATATTATAATTTTTAACAAGTTTGTCATATTTTCTTGTTTTCTTGTGATAGCTAAATAATCATTATTGACATTATCCAAACCGAAAGACTGCCTTTAGACACTTTAATTTCCGAGGATAATAAATGACTTACAGCTAGTCTAGTTCACTCAACATGCCTTAACATTAACCAAACTGTGTCTGTGTGCAGGATCGTCTGGGCCTGGCAGCGATGGACAAAGCTGGAAAGCTGTTTTTTCTGGCATCGCCTGGAGACCACCTGCAGTTCTCCAGAGAGTGGTTTGATGCAAACCTGCTGCCTCTTTTACACTAGAACACTTCCAGTCAGTCAACTCAGAGTTAATATAATATCAGACTGCAACAACTACTTAGTTTAAAGAGCAATATAATGCAAGAAAGAGGGATAGTTTGGAGGTATTGAAGTGTTGTTGTTCACTGTTACTTGCAGTAGATGGCCGGTCTGCACGCTCCCAGTTTGAAGAGGCAGGAGGATGGGCAAATTTTATTTTAGCCATCTAAAAAGAAAAAGTGGACGAATACAGGTGCATCTCAAAAAATTAGAATATCATAGAAAAGTTTGTCAGTAATTCAATTCAAAAAGTGGAAATAACACATGATATAGATCCATTACACACAGAATGAAGCTATTCATGTCTTAATTTATTGTTTTAAATCATGATTATGGCTTACATTTATGAAAAGTATGTCCGTCTATATGACTCAATACATGGTTCAAGCTATTTGACTTGAACTACTGGATATTGACTTTTCCATCATATTCTATTGTATTGAGATGCACCTGTATATGTTAAACATATTTGCACCACTTTATCTTACAATTAGACATGTTTTTCTGACAAGAAACTGAAGCAGTTATATCCGTTCTATGCTCTCTCCAAAGCCACCAGACTCCACTGACAAGTCATTTTACCCTGCTGAACACAGGGAGGTGCTGGTCTACCAATACCTGGATCGGTTAGTTAGTTTGTGTTATTGTGTGACTTTTGATTCACCAAAGTCATGTAATAACACAAACTAACTAACCAATCCAGGCAGTGGTAGACCAGCATCTCCCTGTGTTCTGCAGGGTAAAATTACTGTTTTTGTCGATGGAGTCTGGTGGCTTTGGAGAGAGCATAGAACTGTTTCAGTTCCCCGTTGAAAAGGGGTCCAACGGCAAGGTAAAGTGGTAAAATACTCTAAATATATCACTGTATTTTTTAACTAAAACTACATTAAGCTGCTGCCCCTGTCCACAGCTACACATTTTTCTGTATGCTTCTCCAAACTGGGGGCAGGCCGACCGCCATAGATTTATAAATCTTATACAACCCCACTTCGATAAATTCAAACTATCACGTTAAGAGTAAAAGCTTAATAACCTGGGCTGCAGGGATGCAGAAAGCACATGATTCATTCCTTTTGCACTGATCAAATGTAGCATGTTGATGTTTTGTGATGTTAATTTTAGCAGCTAATTTGTGTTAGTGAACCACTGCATTACTAACACTCTAATCTCCATTGTGAGCTGTTCTGATGAGGTCAAAATGTGGTATTGAGACTTGTTTTTTAACCAGCTTGTACAGATGATGTGTTTAACCCAATAAAGACAAACAAAACATTTTATTGCAACATTTTTTAATGATGTCTCCAGTACTAATGAGCAGAATTCTGAATTTTGGACCCAAAAACAATAAAAAGAGGTAAGAAAAAAAGACAATATAAAAGAAAATTCAGCTGAAGATAACCAAAGAGTGCAGACACGAGCGAGTGGAGAGACGTTGATGGTCAGGCTAATATTTTTAAGACTACTCAGTAATTCTTAATATCTATACAGATGATTACAGCAGATATTTCCAATCTAGAGACTGAGGTGAAGGTGAAGCGTCTACCAATGATTATGTCCTTCAGTCTCTCTCTACCCACTTTGCATCTCTTTGCTCTTCATCGCAAACTTTCTTACATGCCTCCTTTATGTGGAATGTTTAATACTCGGGAATGTCCTATGTGTGAGGGAAAGCACATGGAATGATAATTTTCCTGCTTTTATTTTTTATTAATTTAACATCATCTAGAGGAGTTTCATGATGTGCACACAACTTGTTTTTACTCCTATTTATGTGCTCTGAGAGTGCAGACTTAAATTTTTTTTATATTATCTACTATGAATTATTATTATAGTCAACATCAGTGGCGGTGATATGGATGCCATTATCCTCTTTGTTTGACAAGTGCTTCACCAGTGAATTGCATATAACGGAGCAGAAACCTATCAGCCCCTCCTGACCAGGAAGAGGAGAAAGAATAACCTGATAGTGGCGCCCGATTGGCTGCAGAGTTCCTGTGTTGGCTATTCTACATGTTAAATTTAGCTTAGCATTATCCAGGTAGATACAAAATATCATACAGAGCATCCCAGCTATTGGCAAAACTCATGAATGTTTTTTTTTTTTTTTGAAAAGTGCTCACTGGCTCACAGGGAATTTGAACGACAAGCCGCTCCCTGCTGATTGGCTAGAGGATTTTGCTCCAGATAAAAAGGAGAGCAGTCCTCTCATTGGCTGATGGAAGGGACAGCTTAAGGTGTGATTGGCTGATAAAAAGGAAGGGAGGGAGGGAGATATAACGCATGAGGTCCAAATCTCAGTCTACAGTGTGAGAGTTAGCTGGTGGGGTGGTCGATCAGTCAGGAAGGCATTTTTTTTTTTGCAAAAAAAGGGTGGTGGGGGGATGGAGTGGAGGAGGGGCCGCTTGGTCACGATGCCCCCGTCTACCCGGCGATCTCTGTGGCTGTGGTGACGAGCTTGCTGCCGTCCCAGACGGTCTTGAACTGCTCGGGAACAGCAATCTCCGTCTGAGAGAGAGGAGAGAGGTCATGATGAAAAGAAAAAACTCATGAAAAGACCAAAACCAACAGGCATTTTCACTTGGGGGCACTTACATTCAAAGGGAAATATTTTACTTTTTACTCCAACATTAGTTAATTAAGTAATATTATAATTACAAATATACTTTTTCTTACTGTTTTACACCTCTCTATAATTATATATACGGTCTAATTAATATTACTTTGATATTTTGTCGTTTATCATAACTCAGACTATTTTATGTTTATTTATTTATTTTCCTACAAGCAAAATAATACAGTATGGTGGCTTGTCAGTTTAACCTAAAAAAAAAAGAGGGGGAAAAGAAACAATTAGACCCAGAGAAACTTTGCACATTGTTGTAGGGAGCCTGAGACATAACGGCTGCTCCTCTGTAATTGTTGTGCATAGGATAAATATGAATGGTTAAAGATCAAATTTGAAGAGGCTTAGATTAAGGTATCAGCTAAATCAGGATACAAAGACGGTTGTTTTGGTCTTTTTAAGATTTGTTAAATAAAAAAATTATATAGATGTCACCAGACTTTTCCTTGGCTCAGAAATAAAAAAGTACTCACAAATTCTCCGTCTGAGTTGGGCACCAGGATGTTCATCTCTGAGCTCTTGGCGCTGATGATCTCGCAGCTCAGAGAGTCTTTGCTCAGGTAGACGTGGCAGCCGTCCGTCTTGTTGATGGAGATAGTTGGGACCTTACCCATGACCTGGATACACACAGGTAACAAAACATATGTAATACCTGCTGACTAACCGCCTGTTGGGAGGAAAAAAAGTTATTTCTGCTGCATCTGATGGGACACATACACTCACCAGCCACTTTATTAGGTACATCTGTTCAACTGCTTGTTAACACAAATATCTAATAAGCCAATCACATGGCAGAAACTCAGTGCAGTTAGGCATATAGACATGTTGACGATGAGCTTCTGGAGTTCACAGCGAGCATCAGAATGGAGAAGAAAGGTGATTTAAGTGACTTTAAACATGGCATGGTTGTTGCTCTGAGTAATTCACAAACTTCTGATCTAACAACCATCTGTCGGGTTTACAGAGAATGGTCCAAAAAAAAAGAGAAAATATCCAGTGAGCAGCAGTTTTCTAGACTTTGACCTCTGGCAACAACAGGGCATTTTCATAGGAGAATGGTCATAAGGGCATAGGTAGCTCAAATAACCATTTAAATGTGTACACCTTGTTAGCTAATAAAGTGGCCTGTCTGTGTATTTCTCCGCACTGAACAACCATCAAGATTCCCTCAAAGTGAAAAAGGACTGAATCTGATTACAATAGTGGAGCTGCTCTGTGTAACTACATGAATATAAAGCAGGACGTTCATGAAAAATGCATCAGAGTCCAGCAAAGAACAACAGAAACAGCTGAACAGTGACAGGACAGCAGAAACCAATATGTGACTCAAATATCATCACTGCAGTCTGCTGAGCGAAGCTCTATTATAGATTCTTTAAATCAGCGTATTGTTGATTCACTGAATGTTTTTGTTTGTTTTAACCCACCTGGACCTTGACATCCTTGCAGTTGATGACCTCGATGATGCCCACGACATCCTCAAACACCAGGCCCATTTTCTTACAGTTGTCTGATGGAGACAAAAATACATATTTAGACAAAAGAAATTTTTTAAATAAATGCAAATATGAATACAACTTTCTACCCACCATCACCACCATACTTCCTTTTTTTTTTTTACACTGCATTTTTATATTATAATTATTATTTATTTTTTTATTATTATTATTAGTTTTGCTTTTTTATCATTACTGGCATTTTCAAGATGAATAAGCAGAATGAAATGACATGTAACAACATACTTGCAATTGGTTACAATCACAACTTTCTCTGGTATTTTATTTCCATTATTATAATTATAGCCTAGATCCTAGATTAGGATTTTTAAATCTGATGCCAATACCCATTTTAAAAGGGGAGAGAATTTTTGAAAACTGACACAGTTAAAAGTATCAGAATTAGCCTTCAGCTGTTCCTCTTTGCAATGTACCCATACATGTTCAGACAACCATCAGTGGATTACTTTGCTACTTAAGGAAACTTAAAATTGTGATGATTTTGAGGCAAGTTCTGAAGGTACAAATCATGCCTTTTCATAATTAATTTATTTTAAAACCTCTGGTCATGATTGTGTGTTCATAAATTCTGACTTTCTGAAAGAAAAAAACAAAAACAAAACCTCTGACTTCGAACGAGTGGGTTTAACACGGTTTTGTTCTTACCTAGAGTGATGGAGTTTAGTTTGCCCTTGACCTGCAGGGTGCTCTTGTTACACTTGAAAGCATAAACCACTTGTTTCAGCTCTGTGTCGCTGATCACCAGGTTCTGATTATCCTCCTGGTTCTCCTGCGGAGGGCAAGGGGAAAAAAGGTGAGCAAGAAAATGGAGTTGATGAGAAAATATAAGATGGAGTTCCTATAAAAACAAATTCTGGTTGGATTTAATGTGGCTCATTCCTCTTTTCAATCACTTTCTTTTACAGGGATAACTAACTAACAACTCACCACTTTCCACTTCTTCCCATCCAGCTCAAACACAGGGGGCTGCGTGCGGGTCGGGGCAGCCGACGCAGCAGGTCGAGGAGTTGGGGAGGCGAAAGGTTTTGGTCCAGCACGTACTTGAGAACCTGCACCCGCACCCCTCAGGGCTGGGTTCTTGTGGGTCTTCTGGTCGTCTGTCACATGCTTCAGGCCTGGAGAGGTCAGGGGAAGAGGGGGACACGTTTTTAGAGTCCAACAGCAGGTCAAAACTGTTTCTCTTCACCACTGTGTAAATCTACAAAGCACTGTACTTCATTTCAGTTTGAAATGCTGTTATTGTATTATTAACTCCTTTGTTTACCCCTCTGCTTAACTTTATAATTATATTTATTTAAGTTCAGAGATTAAAGTAGCAAGCAATAAGTATACACGGTCTAATGAATATTACTTTAATATTTATTATTTAATTTATATTGTATTTTATTTCAAATCACACTATTTTATTTGTATTTATTATTATTATTTATTTACTTAATATTAATGTTAGGGTTAAAAATGTTATGATGGCTTAACAATTTAATGTTAAAAAAGGAAACAATTATACAAAAAAAAAAAACAAAGGCTTGCACTTTTCTAATTTTAGATTTTTTTTTTTTTTGTTTGTTTTTAAATTGCATGATCTCTTTTAAGACAAAATGAGTGTTTTTGTATGGAGCCTGAGACTGCATAAGATAAATAAATCTAAAAATATGAATTGTTAACATAAAAAAAGCATAAAACAAAAGATCAGCAGCTCCTGAGGCGCTGGTCACCTACCACTGGTGATTTGCGATCCCTTGTTGATTGAGGCGAACAGAGCGCCGTGATCGGTCGCTTTTCCATCCCCACCGCCGCTGCTGCAGCCGGAGCTGCTCAGGTCCATGGGAGGAGGAGGAGGAGGTCCGGGGGCAGGTGGGGGAGGAGGTCCACCAGCAGGACCGGCTGGAGCGGCCGAAGCCACGGGACCCTGACGACATAAATGTACATCAGTTAAATAGGATACAAATAAAAATTCTTCACTTTAATCTGCAAAATTGTTCATTCTTCGTCATTGCCTGAAGTTGATACTAAATTCCTTTCTTAGATGATTTCTCTGATGTAGGACGTCTACTACCTTCAGTTTCCATTTCTGCCTATTTTTATCCCCAATTATAAACCTGCATACTGCAAATATGACATTACCGTATATTTCACATTGTAATTGCTATTGGAGGAGCATATTGTTGAGTTACATGTAAGGAGGTTTTGTCGGTATTGCATTCTAATAATCAAGGAGACATTTGTAATATGCAAGTCATCTCCATGGACCTGTGTAACCCCTCTTCTATGAAAGAAATATTATTTCAAACAAGTGTAATCGTATATATGCATCTCCATGTTGAACTTCACTTGCTTGTGTTAAAACCAGTGGTAAGTAAAAGTCCTAAGTCCTGCATTCAAAACTTAGTTTGGTAAAAGTACAAAAGTATCAGCATCAAAATAAACTTAAAGTATTAGAAGTAAAAGTACTTGTTATACTCAGATTGTTTTATACATTTCAAATATATTATTTAATTATTTGTATTGATGCATTTATGTAAGCAGCATTTTAATTTTGTAAGATAGGTCTCATAACTGCTACTTAACTACTTCATAAACTTATGAATTTATATTTTAAAAAATATCAAAAACACTCCAAATTTATCAGGTTTTTTATGTTAAATCTCAACCTGAAAACTAACTAAGTACAGCATTTTAGTAAATGCACTTAGTTCATTTCCACCACTGGTTAAAATGAATAAAAGGCTTGTCTAGATGCGTGATTAATCATTTGAACACTCGAGGATTGCTCTTAAAAGGTCACTCTTACACTTCACTGTAAGTGGGAGTAAGTCGCTTGATAAATGCATCTTATTTATAGAACTTTTTTTACTCATACGTTGGCTCTTTAGAGAGGTGTTACTCTTATAACACTCACGCTCTTGCTCCAGGTCATCCCGGTGGTGTGGTGCTTTTTGATGTAGTCTTGCAGTTCAGTCCAGATGGAGACGTAGGCCTTCACCCAGTCCACGTGTTTCTGGTCCCTGTGAGGAAGAGACGGATACAGCCATTCAAATCTCTGCATTTTAGGTTTATTTTTGTTCCTCTCTAGCAATTTATTGTTCCTTTTCGTTGCTCTCTGCGTCCCACAGGAAAACAGACAATGCATGAGACTCAGAACAGAAACAAAACTGGAGATTTATCACCTAAAATAGAACATTTTCTATCCCACATTAACCACCAAGTCCAGATCTCACACTTTACATTGATCCTGTGCTCAATGACACATTTGAATACAATCCGTTTATATGCAACTTATCAGCATAAACAGGCTGATACGAGTCTTTTCACTTCACTGCAACTTGGCTTATTAACAGAAAAGCTTTGATTTCACGACTAGAATACAGGAAGTCTGGCAGCAGCATGCGTCAGCGTGTCGTGTGGCAGCGCTGACTCAGTAAAACTGAACTTGAAAAAAAGAGCCGGGAGGAAGGAAAGATGGGAGACAGATGGGTTGAGAAAACTGCCTGGCTGCTTTTAAAAGTCCATCTGACACCATTAACTATCAGATGTGACGACAGTTCAGAAACAAATGATACAGTTTGAAAAAATAAGAACATATTGCAAAAGTAAGTCCGCTAGATTGTGGACAGCTTTACTACAGAATAAAATGAATCCTCACTTACTTTCCCTTGTAGTCCTTGAGCACACGGTTGGTGTAGAACATGGCGGCGTCCTGCATCTCTTTAACATAGGGGCCTGGCTTAGGAGCCTGGGATACAGAGGGAAAAGGTAAACACAAATGCACCAGTTTCGAAACTGAGATGAGTTAAAAGTAGGGATGGGCGTTTGGAAGAAACCTGCCAACTCGAGCATCTATAACATTAATGATCAATTAATCGATTAATTGCTGTTTTGTACATATTGCAGTATGTATAAAACATGCATACACGGGCAAAATAAAAGATATGTATATACAGTCCTATGGAAAAGCCTGTTCTGATAAATGAAAGGACAAAAAGAACCTCGATAGTAAAATTAACTCAAGCGAGATTAAACTGTAAAGATAACGTCAAGGAGTTCAATGTTTTAGCCTCTGAAGAGGCATGAGGTTAATTTCACAGTAATCTTAGTTATTTAAGTGTGTTTTGTGTTTAAATAAGTTTTGGATGAAATGAAACCTCGTAATTCATGCTAGCAAGGTTTGATACAGTAAGCTAGTTTTGCTCTAATTAATACTCTTGCATTTCAATGCGTTTTATAATTGTTATTGCAACTTTCAGTTTGTAAACTGTAGCTTTATCCAACTTAATTCACAGCTCATTGGCTTATTGACGTACGGCCACAGAACTGAACGCTCGGCCGTGTTTCAGTTCAATGAGTACTGATACACAGTCAGAGATAATTAAAAAATACACAAATTGATTACAAATTCCACGAGATCGACCAAATTCTTAACAACCATTAATCCATCATAGATAATTGTTCCCATACCTAGTTTAAAGTTCTAAAATAAATATCGAGAGAAAAAATCCAATATGGTGCATGAGTGGTGTCAATCTTCTAAGCCAGAAAGCAGCAACATTCATTTCCCAAATCAAATAATTTCTCCTTTAAATGTGCATTAATGTGCATAGCAAGTGAGTGATAAAAATGATAATGTGTGTGATGAGGAGTAGGCGTCCAAATACTGAAACCATGTGAAAACCTGATGTATTATTCATGAGAATCAATACAAACAAAGAGTTAATCATCTAAACTGTAACAGTGCAGCTCTGTTGCAGTCAGCCAAGAAACTGTCGCTCAGCAGACACTGATGACAGAATCAAAGAGCGGCTTGTTTCCGGCCATGGTACACTCATTCAACTGCCCACACACACAGTCACTCTGTAACACACAAACATTCCCAACTAGTTTCCCAGTCCGACCCCGGTCTCACCATGGCGATCCATCCGAGGGCGGGCACGCTCTCGCAAACAGCAGAGAGGTGGTTGAAGTGCGGCGAGGTGCGGTTCTGCTCACGGAAAGCCTGCACCTGCTGGATGGCTTTGGAAACCGGCTGCAGGAGACTCGTCAAGACTGACTGAACGGGAAAGAGAAGACACAAAGTTTCACAGTCAGAAAAATAATAATCACACATATAGCAATAGATCTATATACATTTAGATCACAGAGACCTTTTTTCTTTCAATTTGGTGAATTTTGTAATGTTCGCTAACAAACATTTTATTACAAAATTAAGTTATAATTTATTACAAAGGTCTTTTGGGTTTATAGTAGTAATGAAAATGCAGCAAGGTTTAACATGGTGCTTTTTCACATTTTTTTTGTGGAGAAAGTTGATTTTAATCAACAGATCTGAACTAAATAAGCGATTGATTAGTTGACTAAGAATTTATTTAGATGAAGACAGGCCTAATAAATAATACAATCCACCTCATTTATCTGATACAAGTGATTGCAAATTCCAACTGCCAAAATAAAAAATAAGTAACTATAAATGATTTAATGAATTAATATGTCATTAAACATACCTAAAATAGTAAAAATAAATGTAGGCATTATTTAATTAACAAAATATGTCATCAATTGATTGATTTGTTTTAGTTACTTTTGTAATTAAATTTTTGTAATTTAATTTAATTGTCCCATTTGTTAATCATTATTTTTAAACTATATATTTTTTATTCCTTAAAACTTATTTATTCATTTTTAAATGTACAAATTTATTTGTTTACACAACTTAAGACACATTTTTGCTGTAATTTCTGGTCGTGCTGCTTCCCCCCTTATGCTGTACTTGAATTATACTATTATTTTATTATTAATATTGTTATTTCAGTGGCATTAAATGGTCTAAAAAAGATTATAACCTTGTTTACCACAATTATTTCTAGGACAATATATCATCAAAAGAAATATATGGTTATTGTGACAGGCTAAGATCATACACAATACAAGAATCTAAAGCAACCCTTTAGCGTCTAGAATGATTCAGCTGGAGTATTCAACAATAAGTCTGGAAATATTTTCACATTTAAATAGATAAAAGTTAATGAGGTAGGGAACACTGAGAAACAACACTCTGAAAGAAGACTTGTACAGGAGTGTAAAAGGGATATAATGAATTATTCAAATTCACTGGTCGATGCTGTTTAGTTAACAGAGACAATGAAGTGACTGAGCAATTACAAAGTGTGTTTAACTCACATCAGAGGGCTTCTGGGAGGAGGAGGCTTTTACAAGGACTTGTCTCTGACAGGCGAAGGCTTGCTTCATCATGTCTGCCTGGAAGGGAAGAGAGAGGGAAGTGAGTTCAAAATATCGGAACAGGAACACAGAACAGACAGTCATCCTGATGTTTGTGATGGAGCCCGACAGATAAGACATTTTTGAGGCCGATGTTGATACAGATTTTAGAGGGGAAAATTCATTAATAAGCCATATGGTGGCTGATAAAGTAATTGTTTTTAACTGGAATGAATCGGCCTTTTTCATGTGTATTGTCCACAGATTGTTCACCACTCTACAAAAACAACCCAGAGAGCTACTCTCTCAAAAATAAAACTTTATCAGATAATATTTAACATTATACAAACAATGTATTTCATTGTCAGCCAATTCTATAAATAATAACTGAGAAAATTAAGAACAGGAATAAAATAAATAGCTAAATAAATCTTACCGTTTGCTGACGATTAAAAATAAATAATATAAAAATTAATAGCCAGCACCATTTCTAAATCACACCAAGCAACATTTTCTGCATCATATAGTGTAAAAAATTTTTTTGCTTTTGATAGGAATAATATCAGTCAACTGATATATCTGTCAGGCTCTAGTTTATGGACAGTTTGACATTTTCACTGATAATTACATTGTTAATAAATATAAATTAATGCACATGACCGTTTTCATCAGTGCAGTGTGCATGTTTCATATCAAGTATTGTAAAGTTGTGTAAATTTTCCCATTATAAACTTAAAAATCAAAAACACAATGACACTGCCATCTGGGAAAAACATCAGCGGTACTTCAAGACATCTGTAATTTGTAATAGATATGTAGAGACTGATGGAGACATGGAGACTGATCTTTTTGGTGACGTTTCAGAATGAGATAACTTTTGCTGACTTTTACTAAAATCTTCAGCTTTCATATTTTTGCATCTGAACTGAAACTTACATGTTTCTGGACATCGCCCCCGATCTGCTGGCTGAGGGAGACGTACTGAGCCAAGGGACCGCTGATGATCTCGTCAAAGGCCTCGACGTACACCGATGAAGCTGGAAAACACAAGGCAGAATTGCAGACAAAAATTTGAAAAAAAACCCCCGATTATAATAAATTATTATTTTTTGTCTTATGACCATAGGATGCATCTTTTTAGCATATAAAATATTTAAAATTAATCGCAAAAAATAACCTATTTATTTTGATAGCACTAGTTTAAACATTTTAAAAAAGGAAATTAAATTATAATAAGATTAAATTAAATAAGAAAACTGCCCTTTAGACTCAGCTTTGGTATCTACATGTAAATTCTTGATTGATTTATTTATATTTCTCACTCTGACATGAAGCTGCCAAAAATAAAAAAAAATAATTGATAAAATATGACATGAATTGTTTGAATTATTTTTAATTTAAATGTATTTACTGTTATCCCTTTTAATTATTAATATACTTTTATTTTTATCTATTTCAATTTATTTATTCATTTTTAAATGTATGCATTTCTTTATTTTTGTATTTTTCCCCCTTTACCAGACATCTTATTTAGGATAAATTAAATTAATATACATTATATTAATAGCGATGCATGGTCATTTACCTCCGCCAGCAGAGTCTCCCCCAGAAGACCCTCCGTTGCCTGACATGGACTCCAGGCGACCCACCGCCACCTCCAGCCGCTGCACCAGACTCGCCAACTCAGCCATACCTGTGAAGCAAACATGGAGAAATGAAGCAGGAAGGTTCACTGGTTCCTGGTCACACTGTACAGCAGACAGAAGTCATTCAAATCCCTTATTTTTTGCAACTCTGCAAGATTCTTCACTTCACTCCGCTCTTCATTTTTGTGTTCATCCTATAGTTTATATTTGAATCATCAAGAGACGGTGGTACTTTCTGTCCTAGTAGTCTTCTAATTGGGGATTGAATTACTCCTGGGACGCGAGGTGAAGGCAATTACTGCAATTAAAAATCAGCTACTTTGGTCAGATAATAAACAGCAGCACTCTGGATCCAGGACAGCTTTTTTCTTTTTGTTAATTTCATCCTGTGGGAGAAACTTGCGTAACACTTGTGTTTCTCTACTGCAATAAAAGGTTCACGTTTAGTGTTTGTATTACAGTGTTGGGCTGCAAATTATAATTTCATGTTTGACGATCTGTTGATTATTTTCTCTCTGCTTCTTTGAATTGTTTTGTCTGTATAAAATAACTGTCCTACAGTCCAAGGCAATGGCTTAAAATGTCTTGTGTTGTCCACCCAACAGTTCAAAAGCCAAAGATATTCAGTTAACTATCGTGAACAACAAAGAAAAGCACCAAATTCTGACATTTGAGACAGAAACAGATGAAGTTTTAAATTTTTGCTTAAAAGTTATTGGGAAGACTGGATCATCAAAATAGTTGCAGATTCATTTTCTATCAATCTAGTTAATTGACTAATCATTGCAGCTTTATTGTTATTTTAGATTGTAACCAATATTATATTTAAAATGCTCCTAAACTTTTCAGCTTGCAGTCTATTCAAAATGACTATTTCAGTTTCTTTTGAACTTTTTTCAGCACTTTTGTCCGACAGTGGGTTTTGACCAGGGATACGTTCAATCTGAAATCTGAGCTGAATGACGTGCAATGAGCTTTCAAGTACGTTTTCTCTTGTTTGGTGGGTGTGTCAGCAATGTGTGAATCAACCCGCCAATTTAAAAGACCACTAGTGTAGCAATGTTTCTGTTTAAATCAATGTTTTGCTAGGTTTGGCAGAGCTGAATGCACCCCAGGTGATGCATTTCCTTAGTTTTTGTTTAAAATAGGTCTAAATATGTAAAATGATCCATACCAAAAAGGACATTATCAAGAAAACATATATTTGTGTAGCTTCTATCAGACCCATCTCACACAGTATGACATGAAAATGAACCTGCAGGGTTGGAGTAATTAGTGATAACGGGGCCTTAAGAAACCAAGCACGCATACAGAACTAAAACTGTCTGCAGATGTATTTTGTGCACATCAGTTTATAGTGAACGTCTTACAGAATTTGAATTCATAGACACAAAAGGTGCAAGTGTATCCATGTGCCAATTTTAATTAAGCCTGTGTTGGTTCTGTAGTGACTGATTTCTACCTTCCAGAGTAGTTGTGGAACCAAAAAGAAGGATAATGGGCATGTTGTTTGCAGGTCAGGACTTGCTGAGTAAAAGTATGTCGATCATTACAAGTCGCTGCAGACTTTCTGCAGAGTGCAGACCTGCCCTGTTATCCCAGCTATGTCATTTGCAGACGCTTGCACAACAAAACAGTTTCAGACTTTAAGAGCAGCTCAGAGGTTTAAAACTGAGGAGGAAGTACTTGCAGAGAAAAAAAAGATGGCACTCATTCTGACAAACAAAGACAGCAGTGAATGTATGCCAACATACAAACAGATTATCCTAACATACATCCTAACCCTATAAGTACATGATTAACCAACGTGAATCCAAGTCTAGCATAATCCTACACTTACACACACACCCCTAATGAGAAAAGCTAACATTACATAAGACGGCTGCAACCTGACGCCACCTTCACCTGTGTGACTGAGAGTGCCTCCAGTCTCAGGTACTTACACCTGGCTGACGGACCACTCTCTCTAATGAGTCCACGCAAGGTAAACCTGCTGCTACAGTGTCACTTTCACTACAGACGGACTGAACTAAATCTGTAGATATCTAATGACGGAGAGAGCGCTGAACACTTTTGGCTGTGATAGATGAAGCTGGAGGCACATTTTAAGACACTTTCCAGGTTATAATAATGAAGGGAAAGGAGATTTAGTTGTATAAATTGTTTGTAATATAATTTGGATACATAAGAGAAAGGATGGGCATTAAATGCCAGAAACAATGCTAGGTTTTGGTACCAAAATGTCATGTTCATAATCTTGTTTTCTTACTCTCTGATCAGATAATTCTCCAATTTCCCAATTACAATTCCCAAATCATATTCATTTAGGCAAAGTTCATGTGCTTCTTATGTTGTCGTTTTATTTACAACAGGCCTTTTATTGAAAGCAAAGTCAGTGTATGAAATAATTATAAGTTGATATACAAATACATTTATAAGAGGTATACGGAGGAGGAAGGGTTGGCTGGGGGAACATGCAGTAATTGTTGAAGTTCAACTCTAATTCCAAAAAAGTTTGGATGTTGCCTAAAACTAAATGTGACAATTTGCTGATCCTTTGTGACATAAAGTCAACTAAAAACTTTACAAAGACAATATACCACTTAAAACCCACCTGCCCACCAGCCGGTAAGAGTAGAGGTAGGTTTGGCCTAAAAAACGGTTTTGTTTTTTAAAATGATGTAGTTTCTGCTGTCTTTTAGCCTCATAGTTCTAGTACAGAACTATAAAGGTGTAAAAAGGCTCACTTTGGGAAAAGCCTGATCCCTCTAAAGAAAAGAGCGCAATGAGCTCAGAATGTTATGTTCATTTGCCATGTCATGTTTCTCTGTCATGTGTTGTTGTGTGATGTTACGGCTGATCGTCTGTGGTATTTGTTAAAATGTACAGTGCTGTGAAGATGAATTTCCCCCTGGGGACAATAAAATCTAATCTTATATGCTAAAAACATGTTCCCTTTCAAATGAAGCCTCATAATAATACATTTGATTTATATAGCGCTTTTAACAAGGTACTCAAAGTCGCTTAACATAACACATTGAAACAAGTACAAAATACAGAAAACAAACACAGAGACGAGAGTTTGAGTTGAGGTTTGGCGGTGGGAGTCAGGTCTTGTAAGCTATCTTGAAAAGGTTGGTTTTGAGTTGCATATGTGCATTTTGGCCTTACAGTTCTTCTATTATAAGCATTGGTTCAAACATTTTTATTAGAGTAACCCTTCCCCTAAACCTATTGGGTTAATGTTTAAACTGATAAACTTTTGTATAAATAAACTGATTTCTGAATATTATGCATTGGTAATAGATTTGAACCAAATTTTGTAGATTTATTTTGAAGTATAAAGGGACATTCTTGTAGGAAAAAAAATGAAGAAAAGAGTATTCATTGATAACGAAATATTACACTGGCACTTCTATTAAAGTTCAAAACTTGAGATGCATTTTTTTCTATTTACAGCAGGTTGAGAAAGTTGTTGGAAGAGTTTTAAATGTAGGACTAATGTTTTAAATATGTAGGACTATAAATACTGTTGTGGTAAACTGTCATTGTGCCTTTAAGCACCACTGGGTGAGGCTGGTGATATTTTATTAGAGCCAATAATGTTAAGTGAAGTCATATCAACAGGGCAGTGAATCAGCATTATATTACTATCACCAAATAAGTTGCTACAGCAGCTAAGGTTTTGACATCTTGTCAAATTTAGACCAAATCAGTCAAGATGTCCTAAAAAGTATTGGTCTTAAAGCAGATATGACGACATTTCTACATGCCTCAACTTCCCTTTTTCTGTCCCACACATTCAGAAAGAGTTGTACATTAATTTCTCCACAAGGCATGGAGATAAAATTAGATAATTGCAGGACACACAACCTTACTACGCTTGACCTACATGCTGAAATGTCATGGCAACTTTATTAACCATATATGCCTGCACATATCAGAGTTCAACATTTCCTGGTCTCAGCTGAGACATGACTCACCAGCAATACAGGAAGGGCGAGGCCCCTTAAGGTGTATGCAGGAGTTAAAAGAAGCACCTCAATGTTTAGTTGCTTACAAAATGTACTGTAGTTGAAAAACTGCACAGTTTATAATGACATTAACAAACTTCTTCCGGTTCTGCTACATCGGTTCAGATGCTGGAAATCATTTCCTATAGTGCACTAAAGAAAAGTGACCACATATGTTAAGTGAAGTGCTGAGCACCAAGGAAACTCCACTGTCAAGAAAACAACTTTCCAGAGACATGAGGGCAGCTATAGCAATGACTCAAAGCAGGGAATGGTGCCTTTCATAACATTTTCCTTAGATTTAAGCACTATAAAAGGCAAAACTGGGGCTCAACCACAACTTCAGAGGAGGAGGAACCTGAGTGTATAGCAGCCTTTTAGCTGGAATTTAGGAAAACTGGTAAATGTGCAAAAGCCTGGACCTTAATGAATAAAGGATAGGCCAGGTATTGGGTTTTAACTCTTCATGTGAAAAATTCTAATGCAAAAATACCAAAAACAACAATAGCTTGATCATACTGACAACTATTGTCTGTGTATTCAAATCTTTAACTGATAATAGTTCCCAAAAAATGCACTTTTAAGTCATGTTTGCTAAATATTACTATACCTAGCTGTTATAGGCTTCATACTGATATACTGTAACTTGTTTATTGTGGAATTTGTTGACAACAACAAATGGAGATTATAACCAGCCTTATCCTTTCAAAAGGGAAGTATAAATGTCAAGTACAGCTGCAAAGACAGGTTAACTAATTGAATAATTGAGCTACAGAAAAATAAATCTGCAACAATTTTGGTAGTTGATTACACATTATAAGTACATTTTCAGACAAAAATAGCTGAAAATTCTGTATTCAGCATCTCAAATATGGATATTTCCTGCTTTTCTCAGTCTTTTTATTATATAAGAGTGAATCCTTGGGATTTGGAATAACAAAAATATTAATGTAAAGACATTATAAAAATAAGCAGATTAATCAATAATAATAAAAAATAGTTATAGGCCGCCCATTTGAGTAGTTTGTTTTTAGAGAAGAGCATGTGCTATTTTTTACCTTTTGAAAATTGGCAATAAAAAAAAAAACAATGTCCTTTGAATAAAGTGCCACTTCCTTATAGAAAGATCCATTAACATGCATCTCCTGTACATTATAGCTCTTGCTGGTCATCCTGAAATATTTAAAACCCTGTCAACTATATTCACAGACCTACTTTTGTGGACATATGGCACAAATGTTCTGCATGCAGCACCATCAGAATGCAGGGGCAGTGAAGTAGGTTAGGCCTGTCTCTGAGAGGGTGTCTCTGCCTGGGGGCCAGGCATTCACACATAAAGAAAGGGAGCGTTTATGCAGCCTTTTCTATCCATTTGCATAGAATAAAACAAAACCACACACAATCTTATTTCTTGCATGTGCATAGAAGTAGGCCAACGCAATGGCGGTGAGCTGTAACCTTCCTAAACAGTCCTACTTCGGTGGGCTCAAGGCTCCGACAAATCAAGTTCAAGCCGCTGATGTTAATGCGATCACCAGGTTTTCAATCAGACGGCCCGGGCTGCTAGCGGAGCTAACGCTAGCATGCAGAGCCGGTAGGGTGTTGTGTGGAATTCTGTGCCCCGGACAAGTTCAGTCCCCCCTAACCGACAACTGTTAAGTCAATCCTTAATAAAATATGATCCTTACACAGGTTTAGTTGTCACATAGGCAACATATGTTTCCTTATAATAACGTTCATTGTAATAGACAGCAGTTTTATCGGTGAGGAAGCAGCCTGCATGACTGACAAAATGTGTCAAAACACCATCCAACCGACGATGAGAAAGCCGGTGGGTGTTGTGTGGAATTCTGTACCCCGGACAAGTTCAGTCTCCCATAACCGACAACCGTTAAGTCAACGGTTTAAATATGAGACTTTTAACAGCTTTAGTTTAAATAGAGTCAACATGTGTTTCTTTGTAACATTGTATTGTAATAGACAGCAGTTTCATCGACGAGGAAGCAGTCTGCAGGGCTTACAAAATGTGTCAAAACACCAACAATGAGGAGCTAACTAACCTGACTAACGGTTCCTATTTCACAATATAATATAAAACATTACGCTACGTTTGTTAGAAGAAAACATGTTTTTAACCTAATGTGTGTCTCTATTACTTCCCCTCCCTGATGCGGAGTGTCTGCTGTCTTGTTTCGGCATTTCCTGGATTTTTTTTCTCCACTTCTCACACACCCCTCCCTGCGTTAGCTAACGTTGCTCCAAAAAAAAAAAGAAGTTTACACATTTCAGCGAGCTGACGTCTCTTATCGAAGAAAGGAGAAGTTAATGGATGATTGAGAGCATTTCAATAGACGTGTCTGTAGACGGTTTGGTGTCAGATTTTGCAGCTAACATCGTAGCAGGCTCGGCTAGCCGGGTGTGTTAGCATCACAGCGATTTCATTAAATAATTTCTGAATGGTTCGATGCGGCGGAGCGAAGGAGGCGGCGACGCGCTGTGTTCTATTTCGCTTAATTTTTTACGCTATAGCGAAACCGTTAAATGCGCGACAAACCCGCAAAGGCAACAACTGCATGCCGCTTACCTGCTAAACTGGTCAAGCAGTGATTTGGTCCTTAATATCGTTGTGGGAGTGTGCAGTGTGTGCAGGCTTGCAGGGCAGACTGGGCTTCGTCTTTTTCTTCCTGTATGTCGGTGAATTTACCCAGCTGTCACCGCGCCGCGTTTCCGCCCTTGTTCGCGCAACTAATTCCTTTCCCATATAAGGAGTGTGAGAGGCAGAGGGCAGCAATATATGAGGGAAAAAGACACAGATGAAACAACTGCTTTAATTCACAGAATTTACCCATCTAAAGTTTTTTTTTACAACGATTTAAGAAAGACATAGACTTAAACTGCTCTTTCTGTGAAGGGCACCCTGAAGATGTTTTTCATTTATTTTGGTCTTGCCCTTTCTCAACTAAATTATGGGAAGATATTTGTAACCTGATTTCTTTTTCAATTGAACCTCATTTGTCCCTGTGCTTTGAACGTATACTGTTTGGTGTCACTGACTTTCCTTTTGCAAAAGAAAAACAATACTATATCATCAATCTCATGATACAGTTAGCCAAATGGCATATCCATAAATATCGTTGCATTAATCAAAAACCTCTCTTTGTCTTTGAAAATGAAACCAAACAATATATTAAGTCTATTGTGTATATTGTCTATGTATTGCACCATGTTGCTTTAATAAAGTTTAAAAAAAAAAGCAATATATGAGGAAAAAAGAGACAGATGAAACAACTGCTTTTCTTCCGCTCATGATATATCTGAGGGCCATGCAGCAGAAATATGTCATCCTGGCATTCATTTACTTTCATTTCCATGAAAAGATGGCAGAAAATGCTGTTTCCAGCCTCTAAAATGTCATTTGTTCCTTCTTTCCTCTGTTTTACACCATAATATACTGAACATCTTTGTATTTTCAAGTGGCAAAGCAAGACTTTTAAAGCAATTACAAGCTGCAATGGACATTTTCCACTATTTTCTATCATTTTATCGACCAAACAATCAAGTCTCATGCATAATTTCTGCAGGTAACATCTCATTGCTGCATGCTTCTTGTGCTCTGACGTGCTCCAACGTGTCTGCTGAGCTCTCTTTGTCTCTGGTTTGAGGAACCATATGACTACACAAAAAGCAGTCACACATCTAAAAGAAAAACATGCAAATCTGCAAGCAACCAAGATTAATGGTACGTTGCATGCACAAAATTAATCTATTCTACAATAACACTTTTAACATTCAACTAATTAATACTTCTATTATTAATCAAATAGTTTATGTTAAATGACATAAAATAGGGAATATCACAATTTCCCAAAGCCCAAGTCAAAATGCTTTTTTTCTCCAAACAACAATGTAAAAGCCAAACATACTCGATTAACAATATTAAAGAGAGAAAAGCAGCAAATGTTCACCTTTTGAGAAGCTCAAAACTGTGAATGTTGAGCATGTATCTATTGAAAAAATAACTAATGAGTTATTTTTCTGTAAGCAAAGAAAAAGGGAAATTACAGCTATCTGTAAAGGAGGAATAGATCTAATAATAGGTCAAAGGAATAAATAAATTGGTAAAATGACCATATCTGGTGTTAAAATCTTTATCTCATGTTCCTTGTCATTTATTCACAGCCTCACAGTGAGTAATACAAAGTGTTTACTGACCCCTGCTGTCATCATGAGGTGAAATTACTTAACTTAAGTGCCATTCTTCCACCATCAGCTGTTATGGATGCAATCATCTCACAAACCGTGCTAATGGAGCGGCAAAGGACAGACACAGAGGCTAATGGGCTTTTAAAAGTCACTGTGAAAAAACAAACTATGAGGGAGACGTGTGAATGCACTAAAGCAATGGGTTAAAAGTCAATGTATAATGTGGAGTGGGGGCGTATACAATTAAAATAATGCCCTTACAGTGAAAGAATGATGCATTTTTCATGAAACATTGAAGATGGTGCACATGTATTGAGGCGTAATAACTAACAAAGCATCATCCCACAGTCAAAGCCTGGTGACAAGTCATAATTTTCATCAAAAGAGAACGCAATAGTCTGAAAAATGAGCTTGCAATTATGTTCTCAGTTAATCATACATGTGTCACTGTAACTTTTTCTGTTCTTGGGCATATTAAACGTTACAGGGACTTAAAAAGCCTTTGATGATGTCCCATAATAGATACAATTCTACATAAAAATCTACATTTTAATCTTTCTGTCACATCACATGGTCCTTTTTGTTTGACCCGTGCATGCTGGGAGTGGAACATTGAGACAAAAAAATCAGAGCATCACAATAAACAAGAACACATCCGTCCGAAAACTCAAGAACAAACTGAAACATTTTATTTTAATTTACAGATTATCCAGTTGCATCAGGTCTGGTCACACAGAAGGAAAAAAGGGGTAAATCCTTCACTAAAAGCTTATCTAAAAGCATCTTATATTGAACTCCCTTCATTTAACAGTTGCTCCCTGTTTTCTCTGTCTGCCTTTCACAGTGGACTCTGTCAGAGTCGAGGTCAATTCACTTAGTTCTATAAATCCCGAAAGTGTAACAAGAAGAAATTAATTTTGTATTCTCACATTATAGAATTATCCTTGAAATGAGAAAGAAATTAAAAGTGAGTCAATGTAAAATCTTGGCAATTAATCAAAAAGCCATTTGATATGATGTGCAAAAAACATGGGGACAATATGACAATGTTTTCAAAGTGTGTTTGCAAAACATGACATTTCACAGAGTTGGCACTTGGGACAAGCGATGGCCAAATAAATTCAGCAAATCTGAATATAACATATATATTTTACAATATCTCCACCTCCATGGCTTCATGTGCACTGGTTGCATTAAAGGGACAGTTTGAATTTCTTTTAAAGTAGTATCCATAGTCAGTGTATTACCTGCAGTAGATGGCGGTCAGCAACAGTCTGAAGAAGCAGGCAGGAGTAGCGACAGGAGCTAAACAGTGTACTGCTGTGGACAGGGGCCAGTTTAATTGTACCATATATTTTCACCACTTTGCCATCAGAAAGCCCTTACCCACAAAGAACTGAAGCCTTTATCTTTGCTCTCTTGAAAGTCACCAGACTCCATTGTCAATAACAGTATTTTTACCTTGCAGAAAATGGGAGATGCTGATTTACCACTGCCTCAACAAATTAGGTATTTTGTGAAATTGTGTAACTTTGGGGAATCCACACTAACCTTTCAAAAGACCATATCACACAATAACACAGACATACTAACTGATCAAGGCAGTAGTAGACCAGCAGCTCCTATATTCTGCAAGTTAAAATTACTGTTTTTGTCAATGAAGTCTGGTGGTTTTCAAGAGGGCAAAGATAAAAGCTTCAGAAAGGTAAAGCGGTGAAAATATTTTAAATAAAGCATACACTTAAACTGATATTGAAGGTGGTTGAAATACAGTCATGTAAAAATTATTAGACCACTTTTTCCTTCAATTTCTTGTTTATTTTAATGCCTGGTACAACTAAAGGTATTTGTTTGGACAAATATTATGATAACAAAAATACCTCAAAAGAGTTTAATTTAAGAGCTGATATCTAGGCATTTTCCGTGGATTTCTTGATAATGATTTTTTTTAATCAAGTAAACATTAAATAAACTCTCATGAGCTATTTTTGTTATCATTATATTTGTACCTTTAGTTCTACCAGACATTAAAATGAACAAGAAAACAAGGGTGGTCTAATCATTTTTCCATGACTGTACATTTTGCTGCTGCCCCAGTCTACAGCAGTACATTGCTCAGCCTCTGTGTCAGTACTCCTGTCTGCTTCATCAAACTGGAGGCGTACTAACCTCTATCTATTGCAGGTAATACATCCACTATAGTAAAGTATAACACCATTTGAGGAAAAACCCAAACTATGACTTTAAGACCAAGCTAGTGCAGCAGAACCGACATCAGCACGAGATGACTTGACAGTACGAAAGAAAAAGAAAAATTAAAATGATTGCTTATTTCACATAGAGTACAAGTTGAACTGAATCAAGGGCGTACCCGTTTTAACATTCAACACAAACAACACATGAAAAAGTGACTCAAAATGTGGCCAGTCTCACATGCAAGGGAGGAGTCATTTGGTTAAAGTTTTAGCTCAGTGAAGAAACACCCATCACTGCCACTGAAACACAGGAGAAATAGAGTTTCTGTGTTATTGTGTTTATGGCAAAACATCTCTCAGATTAACCTTCTGCTCTTATCATATTTGTGGGAAGACTTAATTTGTTTTAAAACACAGTTTCAGGTCATTCTTGACACACAACTAGCTTCACCCCTAGCTGCTCAGTGATGCTTGTTATAATGTCTAATTTTTGTCATGCAGATTTCCTTTTTTGTGTAATATTAATAATCCCCAAATTGAGCTACCTGAATGTTTGCCAAAAGGAAAGCGAGGATAAATGAGTTAATCCTATTTGGGGCAAAACGGTTTATAATTGGTTGCTTGAAATCTGCACAGGAACTGCAAAAATTACCTCACAGGATTAAAAAGTTAGAGCCACATGTTTAGCTTAAACGATCATTTTCATTTCAAGCCTTCAGGTGCGTTACAATCACTGAGGTGCTTCTGGACCTGAGCTGCATTAACACACTAAAATATATCCTTTTCTTTCATCTTTAAAGTCAGTATTTTATACAGTTTGAATGCAGTCAAGTCCTGTTTTTTTATTTAATTTATGGCTGAATGTTTCCAACTTTAACTGTCACAGATTCTCCCTTTTTTTAAACCAACAAGAGACAAAATGAGACTGAACCTGACAGACATGAAATCAAAGTGCATCGACATCTAATCACAGCCTGAAGGTTGTTTGGAAGAAAAAAACAACAAAAAAATAAAAGTGGTCGTCATGATTCAAGCAGTCATTACAATAATGAGTACTAAAGTGAGTAATTTGTTTTGTGAACTTCTCGTTATCGTCTCCGTCGAGACTGAACTCATTAACGTTGTGTATTCCAGTGTGTGTCCCAGCGACTTCATCCACAGAGAAAACCTTCAGAATAAAAGCATTGCGTTTTTGTTTAAAAGGATCTTCAACTTCTGACCGCCACTTTGTGACTCTTCCATGGGTTAATAACAGAAATAAAATTAAAAAAAAACATAGAAACAGCTCTGAGGAAGAAACATATTTTGACACAGCAGCCAGAAAAATTCCACACATACACCCAACACACAAACATGCAGGCGATCATTCCAGTATCAAATTGTGCCAGAACTGCAATCTGTCACTCTTCATGCACTTTTTTTTCATTTGGAGGAGGGTTCATTGCTGTTGGTAGCTCTTGTTTTGGTTGTTTTTCTTTTCCTCTAACAAAAAAATCATCAGAGCTAACCATTGGTTTTTACATGGCAGTTTGGTAGCATCAGGTCGACCTGGAACAGTGTGAATACGACGTCTTTGTGTGCGTACATGCGTGTCTACGAGAGGCAAGGTGTGAGCGTGTCAAGTGGCTGGTTTTCGTGTCGTTGTGTTTTTTTTTTAAATCCAGAGAGTCACTCAGGCTACGTCATGTGCCATCAGTAAGTAAGAGGGGTAACAGTACATTCTTTATGTCTCTGTGTTAAATAATAGGGGGTCTATGTTATATTTTTACACCATTCAAAACAGTGCTCACCCCTATTTCTCAGTGAAATAGAAGCTTGTTTTCCCTCCGCAGTGGCTCAGTGTGGGAGCAGGGAAATGTCAGTACAGTGGTGTATTTTTTTGTTTCTGTGACAGTGGGACAACATGTTTCCAGCATGTTTTCTCTCTTTTTCCTTCCTTAATCCACACAGTCTGTCTTCATGGATGAGAGGTGCGAGGTTTCTGTGTTGAACGACAACCAAAGAGAAACAGGAAGTGAGGAGCAGAGGGGGTGTGACAGCTGGAGGAGAAGTGTGTGTGTAAGTGTGTGAGCTCCCGCCCCCCCTCCTCTCTTGCTATAGCAGCTCTTCTCTTTGCTTTTTGCCCCTCACCGGCCCCTGTCCGTTCCTCAGGGAGCCGTTCTGGGGCCGCAGGAGGTGGCCCCGCTCCTGCTCCGTCCACGGGACCCCGCCCTGCCCGTCGTCACTGTCCAGGTCAGAGTCCGAGTGCATGAGGGCGGAGGAGGTGGGAGCAGGCACTGGCTTCAGGCGGGCTGGTGGTGGAGGAGAAGAAGGACAGAGACATTTGGATGTTAAAATAAAGCTGTGAAAAACTTCAACAAAGTGGAACATTTTATTTAGTCCTTGTTAAAATGTAGGTAGAGCATCACTCACCGGCAGTATTTGCATTAAAATGCGTTTGTGATTTCTGTGAATTTTAGCTGAAATTTCAGATTTTACTTGTGATTTGCAACTGTAACAGTATAGAGGAATTAAAGCTGATAAAGAAATAAAAAATCAATCAATAAATGTGTCTATATTTGGACAAAAAAATATAATTTAAATTAAATATAGACATAAATTGATAAAATGAGACACTTTTATATATATCTGTTATAAATTGATTTTGAAAATAAATAAATAATCTTGAAAAAAGGGAAATCTATATAGATAAGTGCATCAATGTGGGGATGTATACAAAATGAAAATAAATAATAAAAATATATAATATTTAAATTGAATATAGCCATTAATTGATCAAATGAGACATACTTTGATATATCTCTGTTATAAATTGATTTAAAACATCAATAAATAAACTTAAATAAAAGTGAAATCTTTATAGAAAAGTAAATAAATGGAGGAATTTATACAAAACGAAAATAAATAAGCAAATTAAAACAGACACTTTTATTCATGTCACATTTGATCAATTAATTATTGCCAATATTTACTTTCAATATTATTTCTGGTACATTTAATGGCATATTTATTTATTGAGTCATTTATTATTATTATTATTTTAAATCTTCCATACAACAGTCCCTAGAATTTTTCAAAAAGGGTGAACTACATTAGTGGAGGTGACAGTATTGACATGTGTGTCTTACCGACTCTCGGTGGTTGAAGCTCCAGACTGTCTTGCTCGTCAGCTTCTAATATTTTATACCTGCTTTTGCTTCTGCGCACTTTGCTCTTACGCCTTTCAGGAAAAACAAACAAATCCAACAAGTAGTATTAGTTGGTCGTTAAAAAAGTGGCATTTACATGATGCATATACTTTATATGTGCAAAGACATTTAGTAATAATCACAAAGATACTTGCTATTTTAGAAATTGTGCCCACCTGTTACAGCAACACACCATCCCCCAGACAACTGTTGCAATTGCAACCACAATCATGAAGGAGGCTATAGTCACATAGAGTACGCTCCACTCTGAAAACAAAATAAAAACAAAGTATGTTATAACTATGTAGTTAAATATGTAGAACATTAAAATATATGAGGAAATTAAAGCTTCAGCGTGTGGGAAAAGATCTGCCACTTAGCATCTGATGCACTTAATCTCATCTCACCACAGTTGCTCTCTGCATCTCCAAGCTGAGCTCTGATGAAGTTCTCCATCCAGAAAGGCTGGCAGACGCAGCGCCGAGTGAACGAGTCACACTCACCGTGACTCGAGCAGTTCAGCTGGCAAACTGAGGGAGGAGAGCAGAGTGTAAAGTAGATGAAACCAGAGTTTTAAGATCCCGATGGGTAAATTGTCTGACAGAAAGCAAACTGAGAAGTAATGTACCAGATTTCAGATTCTTTTTTGTTTTCTCTTTTCTTCATTTATATTCGTTGAACAGAAACAAATACAATTTTGCATAAAGCACATAGTGCATAATTTAGTGCAAAAATAAATATGAATAAATAATAAAGATGTGGGTCATACATGCATTTCATGTAAATCAACCTAAAACATGTAGAAAGTAAGAGAACAGTTTCACCACAAAGATGTAACTTGTAGCGACAGCTCAAAAATCTTAGAGATTTGACCTTTGACCTCAGATAATGGTCACATAATGGGACTCAAAGGTCAGAGCAGCTCAGTTGCTGTGACCTCACCGTCTTAAGGAGTATAAATCATGTGGCAAATGTGCACAAAAGATATATAAATAAATGAACCTAACATTATATGATTTTAACTTTAAAGACCATGCTACACTGCTTGTAAACTAATATATAAAAGTATAACCAGATCTAAACTCATGTCCAGGATAATACCACTTAATTCTGTTTACAAAGTACATTAGTTCCTTCAAACTGGATTATTTTATAAGCATGGAAGATTAAACAAACAGGATTAAGGACTATTTGACCACTGAATGTGCTTTTCCTGAACGCTACTAATCATGTTTGCTGTTTGTTTAAAATCGGTTTCTTTTATGTGATTTTTATTATTACATTGTTTTATGTGAAATGTATTATTCTGCTGTCTTGGCCAGGACTCCCTTGTTGAACAGATTCTGAGTCTCAATGGGAATATTCCTGGTTAAATAAAGATTAAATAAATAATAAACACACTCCCTTTCTCTTTTTTCCTTCCATTTGTTGTGTGGGGCTATTATTAACTGTATTAGTCAGGCAGGTACTCACTGACTGTATCCACTCGTCGGGCCTTGTAGATGAGAAAGTCATTCTTCTGTTTGCGCAGTTTGTTGCGTAGGCTAAGTGCAACGCTGCGGCCTGACAGAGGAGGGCGCCCTGGACCACCTGACACCATGAAGACCAAACGAGTGCTGAGGAGAAAGAAGAGAAAAATCCTTATTTATAAGGTGCTGTCAGCTAATCAACCTTTTTCATCATGTTTATGTTTCATTTTCACTGGGGTTATATTAAAATATAGTGAGCTTGGGTAAAATATGAGAAAACATTCAGACATACAACACATTTTTATAACAAAATAAAGCAATTTTAGACCAGATATACAGTCATGGACAGAATTATTAGACCACCCTTGTTTTCCTTAATTTCTTGTTAATTTTAATGCCTGGTACAACTAAAAGGTACATTTGTTTGGACAAATATAACAACAAAAATAGCCCATAAGAGTTTAATCTAAGAGCTGATATCTAGCCATTTTCCATGGTTTTCATGATAATAATCAAAATCATTATCAAAAATAGGCTAGATATCAACTCTTAAATTAAACAAATATTTCCATGACTAAATTTAAACAAAACCAAAAGTCAAATTTGTTGCAGAACAGCTCACCTGTGCTCATTATAAGCACTTATTTCCCGCACAATGATGTCGCTGTCCAGCACGCCAAGTAAGACCCCGACCTGGCGCAGCAGCATGTCGCGCTGACGGTGGGAGACCTGGGACACAGAGACCTCCAACACCAGCTCCACCAGGTCACGCTCCCATATGTCTGATAAACAGAGAGAGAAAAAAAAGGTGAGAAAAAAATTAAAACACAGTAGAGATATGTGCAGGGAGCTGGGGAATAGAGAGAGGAGTGTTGTTGGAAATAAAAAGTAAAACATGAGAGTGGTTGCAGATCCATCTGACACTCTGAAATCTGGGAAAGAGGCCAGAGCACCAAGTGACGGATTAGTTTCTGGCTCTGTTTGTGTCTGAGCACCGTATGCTGCACGCTGACCTGCTCAACCTTCTGCTGTTACTTGGTGAGCGTCCTGCTGCGTGGAAACCATTTGCATGCACGGACCTATTGGAAGACTAAAATAAACTCAGATACATCTCAGGAGATAGTACATTATTTATTGTAGTGTATTGTATCACATTGTACTGTACTGTCGTGTTTGCTTAGACACTGTATTGATAACATTAGACTGCTATTTGTAATAACCTGCAAAGGGACTACAGATGAAAATGGGCTCATTAGCTAACTCTGGCACAACAGGAATCCTGATTAATGTGCACTGTGCATGGTAAATAAATAAATAAAATGCTGTAATTTTGTAAGTTTCAGTGAAACCCACTTTGCCTGAAAAAAGCCTCCAATGACTTACAAAAGGTGTTTAGTATGTGAGCAAACACAATGACATCGAAAGAGCAATCTATAAACAGATATCTGCATATAAATGTAGAATCTGAAGGCAACCGGACAAGATTTTGATATTGCAAGGGTTGTGGTTTACATTAGTAGTCTGAGTAGTTCTAACCAATCATGTTTGAGCAAAGTTTGGTTGCCTGCAGATTAACAGTCGTTGTATGGAGCAAAAGAGCCAAAAACCCATTGTGGAATCTATCGGCAATCGATTGAGCTTTTTAATCCCTTTTGAAAAAATGTATCTATAAATGCAGATGTGTTTATAGAGATTAGTTACCCCTCAACCCAATTTTGAAAGACTTACAACCCCTAATACAAAAGAATTGTTAGATGCTGTGTGAAATATATATATATATATAATATATAAAAACAATGCCTCAAATTTAGAATTCAGTGTAATTAAGAAAAAGCAAACATTAATTACATTACATTTTTTTTTGTATTTTTGCTGTTTTTAATTAAATGTAGGTCGACAAAGATTTGCAAATCATTGCATTTGGTTTTTATTTAAGAAAGAATCTAAACATGATGTAGCATGTAGTGATAAATGCAAGATGGGACAATGCTTGCTCTGTTTTCAAGTTGGAAAAACAAACTTACTACTTACAGTTAAACAGAACACTAAAATGTCTCTCTGCAAAAAATTGAGGCAAGAAAATCTTGTTTCATTTTAGCGTTGGCTTGTTTGACAGTTTGATCTAAGTTTCTTGAATTGCACCGGACACCAGTCAGGATATTAAACCTGCCTGACAAGAGACAAATGAATGTGATTGGCCGGACTGAAAAATGTGTCTGGGAGAAGGACCAGATGCATCTGCTACAGCAAATAAAACATGAGCTCAGTGGATTTTTCTGGTTTCAGGGCTACTCCAACTTCAGTCTCACGTCTCAAGTTGCTAATCGGACTGTAGAAGAGGAGCAAGTCTCATCTTATCTCAGGGTATCCGTTATCAGTTATAACCAGATACTGGTAGCTACACCTGAATCCAATAAATACTGGCAGTTTGCCCCCAGAGGCTAAATCAGCATCAGACAACAGCAGTTTTCTCTGTGTGTTCACTTCACCTGGTTTGACCTCCACTGTTCCTCTGTCAGTGCTGGTCTGTCCTTTACTGTCGGTGACAGTCAGGGTGAAGCTGTACTTCCCCTCCACCAGGTTTCCCAGAAACAGCACTGACTGGTGGTCAGAGTTGTTCAGTACATCCTGCCGCAAACGAAGAAAATAGTGTTAAAATGTTACGGTGGTTTAGGTGTTTCAAGGTGTTGTGCGGTCTTTTAAGGTAGAACTTTCTTTAGTTTTCTACTCCGTTCTGAGTCCGCCATAAACTGTTAGAATCTAAATCAGAGCAAACAACAGTGTGTAGTTTTTAGTCAAAGGCCAGTCTCACCCCAGCTGCAGGGCTGCTATCATCTCTGGTCCACAGGTAGCTGACTCCACCTTTGTCATCAGTGGAGCGAGATCCATCGAGAGTGCCGGTCCTGACAGGCAGAGCGATGGGTGAACTCGACACAACATGAGCCACCGGAGGCTGGTCCAGTTCTGGTGGAAAATAATTATACGAAAGATACTAAATTCACCGATACTTATCATGAAATGCTGCTTTTATCAATACACATTACAAAGGAGGAGACTTATGCTGCAACTATAAATTGTACAGATTGTGGATTGATGATTATTTTCCAGCATCAACAAAAGGTTTTTAAAGTGCCTGCCAAACACTTTAAAAGGTTTTTTCTGCCACCACAAATATCTGTGTTTCATATCTCAAAGTAGAAAAGTTGGCACACCATCAAAGCATATGATGTCTGTGCAGCTTCAAAATGACCTTAATTACATATTTATATGTTTGAGAATGAGTTTCTTTTATTGTATTGTTGTTTTTTGTGGATTAATATACTTGTTTTGATCTTGTTCTTAAGGAGTGACCACTAATGCAACAGGACAGTGTGAAATTAACTGTGTGTCAATTGCAATAACATGCCATAACAAAGCTCTCATTATCAACAAGAGACAGATTAAGATCTGTACAATTAGAAAGTATATGTCACTATGTCCACTCCCTGTAATGATCAAAAGGAGGTAAAGGTTGTACATGTCTATAACTGACTTTTTTTGTTGCAAGATTTCCAAAGAAAACCCTGCATTTCCATTGTTTCATTTAGAAAGAAATCATAGTGAACATGTTGGCAGATTTAACAGACTGCATTTTTATAGCCTAATAATTTCAATGTGCAAATACTGTGAATGTTGCGTGGGCTGTTTTCCGATATTAAAAAAGGGAAGGCCCACACAGAAGAACAGCATCCATTTGCATTACTTGGAAAGATTTCAGAAGTTTAAAAGGCCAATAAGCAGTCAACTGTGCAAGACAAATATAACGGTGATACAAGGAATAGAGAAGAAAATTATTACGAGGATAAAAACTGAAATGGAGAGATAGACTTTCATTTACTGGATAGCATGGAATTTAACATCAAAATGGGATTATAATATGAAGAATATAATTGACGGATTGTGGCTGTTACCAGGCTTTGTGTTATTGCACTGTCAGTGAGTGTGCATTTGTTCAAACATAGATGGATGTGTGTACATGAAGCATGCATGTGCATATACTTCATATACAACTGTGTACAATTATGTATTAATAATTATATTTGTAGGATCAGTATGATGTGTATTTTATAGTATTTCAGTTTTTTTAAATAGTGATTTAATTATGAATTCTTGGGAGACAAGCCTTGAGCTAAAAGAGGAAAAATCTAAAATGAATAATTTAAAAACAACAATAGTGAGTTTGTATGTTTTTGAAATTATCTTAAACAAAAATACTGATAAAAACGACTTCCGCTTTTTAACACACATAGAAATGTACTTGTGTCACGCTTTAACAGTGGAAATGCTTCCTTAATTCTAAATTCACATCTATAATCCTCATCTATCTGACTGCATGACCCCAAATTTCTCACACACACACACACACACACACACACACACACACACACACACACACACACAAGCGCACAAAGACGCACACAGACACACACACACACACACACACACACACACACACACACACACACACACACACACACACACACACACACACACACACACACACACACACACAAAAACACACACACAAAAACACAAGCGCACAAAGACGCACACAGACACACACAGACACACACAGACACTTAGATATTTCTCCCTACCTTCTCTGACGATGACCGTGACGGTGTCGCTGCTCTGCAGCTTCCTCTCATCAGTCACGGTCAGGGTGAACTCATACGTGCCGACCTCCAGACCCGTCACTGTGGCAACAGCGCTGTCTGCATTTTCAATCTTCACGCCATCGGGACCCCTGGTGGAGCGACAGACGGACAGAAACAGAGAGTGAGAAAAACAAATTTACTGTAGAAAGACGGATAAACCTTGATTACACTGAACCATCTTTGTTTTTGAGTTGCTTTCTATTGTTTATTTCAATCAAACTGTATTTGCAATGCAGCTTTTATCTGATTGTGTCTGAGTTATTGCATCAACTAGGAGCCTGCAGCCAGTCCAGCTCAGACGTGTGCACAAGTCCGTGTCTGACTCACTTGGTTTGTTTCCAGTGGTAAGTGGCTATCTTCTGGTCATCACTGCTCTTACTGCCGTCCAGCGTGGTGCGATCGACAGGCAGCGTCAACTCCTTCTCCGGTCCTGCATCGGCTTTTGGTGGCTTGTTGTTTTCTGGAGGAATGAGAGTGAGATGAAACCAAAAATACATCTTTATTATACAAACCACATGAAGAAAGCAGTACTAAGGGGGCTCCTGTCTCTAATCAGCTGGTTGAGATATATATATATATATATATATATATATATATATAGTTTTATGTTTATTCAATAAATATACCTTTGAAAAAAAAAATTGAAAGTGGGCAAATGTCCATGAACTACAATGCAAACCACATGAAGCATTTCTTCCACCACTAATGCAAACAAACAAAGCACATCGTCCTTCAACTATCTTCAAAATGGAATCAATAGTGCAGCATTAAAAGCCTTTTAATCTATAAAAACCTGCATTTAAAATTGAGTCAATATGCATGATTTCTCCAGCTTTTACCCAAGAGAATGACAAATCAATGGTCGGACGGAATAGACCAAGATTTCAATGAGACGTGATAAAGCAAATTGATTGTGCTTTATTGATGACATCAAACAGTCTTCTTAATAAATAACAAAATAATCAATTAATATGTATAGGAACTTTTAGCCAGATGATTTACAAGGCTCAAAAAGGTAGGAAAAAAATCCTTCCACTTTCAGATTAGGGGTTAAAGACCATATAAAAGAAAATTTTACATTTCAACAATAGCTTGTTTTCAGAAAGGTTATGCTTTATGAAAACTGTTTGTAACAGAAATACATATAAAAATAAAATAAAAAAATCAGAAACCACTGATTCTGATTCTAGTGTTATACTAATATTCGTTTATTTGTAACTATTTTTAAAAATGTCTATGTTTTTTCTTTACTAGTTATTTATTTATTTATTTATTATTATCATTATCATTATTTTTCACTTATTTTCATCATCATTGAGCAGGGGGTATATTATGCATATCATTCTAACTATATCTGTAATTTATTGCATTTTATATAACTTTAAACACATAAAAAATACCTAAAATACCTAAAAGAGGAAAAGAAAAAAAAGACTTAAAAAAAAACCAATTGATAACCAACTCCATATCAGAACCCCACATCCACTCTGATATAAAAAAGGACAACCGGATACATAAAGGTCACAAGAGCAGCAGTCCTGCTTTGAAACACTACAAACTCCAGACTCTGACTCACAACACGCAGCCATTTCTTTCAGATGTTATGACTCAAATGTTTGACACAGTCTGACCTGGCAGGTGGATGTGTGTTCACATAACCGCTCCTGCTCAGACTCTAAAAGAGCGTCCCTCCTGTGTGTGTTTGCAGTCTACAGTTCACACCAGGTGCTTATCAGGTGGAGCGCACATGTGCACCCACGTACGCCTCCCATTCACTGAGTCTAGATGCTGTTAACCAAAGGTCAAGCAAACAGAAGTTCCTTACAGCAGCTTAAGTAGCGACACAAGCTTCACACATATAGGCCAAGTATATGGACACAGATACATTATGTACTGTTACTCTGTGTGCTCTTCACACTTCATATGCATATTTATATATAACCTGTGGAAGAGAGCTAAGGCAAACAAGAGCTAACACAGGGCACATTGAGTACAGAGGAGGAGGAGCTGAAATGTCGAGATAAGGAGTTTAATTCTAGTCCGTCTTTAAGTGCACACAGCTGAACAAATAGGCTTAAAAAACACGAGTTAATGGCTTTCGAAACAAGTAAAAAATAATTTTAAGGGAGTGTAATTAATGCCCGTAAGCAGCTCATTAACTAAATGTTACCCAGAACCTTTGAATAGTGTCCTCAGTGAAAATTTCAGAGGTTTAATAAACAGGATCTCTTTGCTCTCCAGCTGTTTACCTGGCTGCACGATGACGGTGACCTGGGCGGTCTCCTGCTGTCCGGCTGAGTCTGTCACAGTCAGCTGGAAGGTGTAATCTCCCTCCTGCATGGCCGACAGCTGCAAGATCGGTGTCCGTACACCCTTAAAAACAACACACATGAAAAAATGCCAGTATTAGCCATGATTCTCCTATCCAAGGAAATATAAACTGCATTCAAAATTCCATCTAGCTTGCCATTTAGTGTGCCTAACAGTATATGTAATGTCAGTATAAAACCAATAGCTATAGGGACCTGCATTATATCTGTGCTGAAATATCACAGCATAACCTCTCATCACATATGTAAACATCCTCACCTCTCTAGACCCAACTGAATCGATTTGATACATCCAATTTTTATTTATTTTATAATTTTTTTTAGTGAGCACACGGGGCATCCTGTACTCATTGTTATTATTACTATTATTTTTTCCTCTTTCTCTTCTCTTTCGCCTCCCTTTATATTACTATATATTTTATTTTATTGTATTAATTTATCTTCTTTTTATTTATGTACCTATTTAACTTTTGTTCTTTATCATAATTTATTTTCTCTTACTCTTTGTTCTTGGGGGTTGTCTTTATTTTCCGGTTCTTCGTTGTAATGTACCAGTAAAAAAAAATATATATAAATATATATATATATATATATGTGTGTGTGGATAACAGCTGTGGAATAACTTTATATCTTGTATCGATGCTTATGAAATGCTGATCTCCAATAAAAATATATAAAAGAAATATCTCAAAATGCAAAGAGCAGACACTGGCATAAACATCTCACCATCCAATTCAATAACCTTTTCCAGGGTTGACAAACTGATCCATCAAGGGCCTTGTGGCTGCAGGATTTTGTTCCCAGTAAGCAAGAGCACACCAGACTCAACAAATCAAGGGAGTCAGGACAGTTCAGGTGATTGAATGAGTTGAGTCAGGCGTGTTTCTGCTTGGTTGGAAGAAAAACCTGCAGCCACACCAGCCCTTTCATGGATCAGTTTGGTTAAGGCAGCTCTGTGACGTCAATAACGAGTTACACAACGAGCAGTTCACCTTTTCTGACAGCCAAAGTACTCTTACTAACGTGAAAAAAAATCAGAAACTTAAGAGGTTAATCATACTTACTACTTAGGTATTGAAAATGCCAGTAAAGCTGCGGCTGGCAAAGGTTATTGTGCTTACGCTGCAAAGAGGCTCTCAGGATGTGACGTGGTAATTACAGCGCACCAGAAAAGACACATGCTTTCTATTGATATGCTGCACAGCCATTCAGAGCTCTAACGTTATCTGGGGCAGGCTCACTCACTGCACCAAGCATGCAAAAACAGCTCTCAGTTTTCATGCACATCTGGAATTAACCTGCCGAACACTTGCCTCAACCCTACGTCTTCTAAATCAAGGTTTAAAAATTTTGTTTGTCACTGCTTTTCCTGAAGTAATTTAAAGATGTTACAATATTATACTTCTTTATACTTTCTTCGTTTTATTTGTTTTGTATCTTTATGCTTATGTAACGCCCTGGAATTGCTTTTGTGTCGGAAATAAACTTGCCTTACTGTTAATTCACACAAAGGTATGTTGAACAACAGCACACATATCGGGTGTGTACTGTGCATGGTATGCAAAATTGGATGGAACATCAAACATGAGATTTATTAATATCATAGTCCTCAAGGATCTCACCTGCATCTCCACCACCTTGTCTTTGCTCTCGGGGCTGAGGGACCACTCGTAGGACAGCGGGTCATGGTCGTCGGTGCTTTGGTTGCCGTACAGTGTGATGGAGTTGCGTGGCAACTGAATGACCTGGATGACGTAAGAGGTAAAGACCAGCTATTGGTTAACAGGAGTGAACTGGTTTGGTAAGTATGACTGCATTTTGACATTTAGGTATTAAAGTTTACTTCATGCGGTTCAGAAAAGGGAAGTTTGGTGCATTAAAGAACAAAACCATGATGATAGAAAACACTTCAGACCTGGTTAGGGCCAGCATTAGCTACAGGCGGGTAGTCCTTGGCTTTGTTGACTAAGAGGCTGGCCTGTGTCGAGTTTTTGGCGCCGTTTGAGTCTGTCACTGTCAAACTGTAAGAGGAAATTCAGTAGGTCAAATACACAAACTGTAAAGCAAACAGAAAGCTTAATAATCAATCTAAATAAGTATGCTTTACAGTAGTGAGAATTTTAGTAACGTACAGTCATGGAAAAAAGGAATTCGACAATTGTTTTCTTCAATTTCTTGTTCATGTTAATGCCTGGTACAACTAAAGGTACATTTGTTTGGACAAATATAATGATAACAAAAACAGCTCATAAGAGTTTAATTTAAGAGCTGATATCTAGCCATTTCCCATGGTTTTATGATAATAACCAAATTAATTATCAAGAAAACCATGGAAAATGGCTAGATAATATCAACTCTTAAATTAAATGTGTCCAAACAAATGTACAGTTAGTTGTACCAGGCATTAAATAACAAGAAACTGAAGAAAAAAAAATGTTCTAACATTTTTTCCATGACTGTATAGCCAGACATTGGTCTTTTTTAATGTTATACTTATGAGATATAAAGCCAAACAGGTTTAGTATTCAATATCACAACTGTAGATTTCTATTTATTTATCATTTAAATTCTTGAGTAGGAAGTCTGCAACATATTTATCTACTAATATACACCTGAAACCTTTGGGCCTCTCAAAGATAAAACAACGGCCTGTTTGAGGACCATCTGTACCTGAAGGTGTAGTTCCCAGGCACCAGGCCGGTGAGGGTGAGGACAGGGGTGTCAGCAGAGACCTTCTCCTCCCTCAGGGGACCTTTAACCTCTTCCCAGTGCCACGCCACCACCTTGTCATCATCTGTGCTCTCTGTGAGGAGGAGAAAAGAAGGAGGACAAAGCGGAGGAGGGTATAGGGGAAAAGGACAGTTAAATACATTTAATAGGATGAAAGGGAAAAGGTATTAGGTACCAGACCTCGTAAGCTGTTTGTGTGTATCATGTGGGACACTCACGGCTGCCGTCTATGACCGTAGAGCTGGTTGGCAAGGAGATCTCCTGGAACTTTGGGGAAACGACGGCAACAGGAGGCTTGTTTACCCGCGGCTCTGTCAGGTGGAAAACAAGAAATTAACTCGCTTACTAGAGCTGTGTGTCAGCTGCCAGTGGCTGAGGCAGCACGAACAAGTTAGCAGCTATACTGGAAAGTAAATCACAAATACAACCGTGCGTGGGAGGAGATCAGCCTCGTCTTACAGCGGTGACATACAAGTTTATTTAATCAACATGAGGCAGAAATGTGGACTGATAATTTCTTATAATTTACACTGACAGTTAGGGAAAACAATGTAATCAAACATTAGTCATCTTCTGGCTGCAAACCGACTGCAGCAGAAGAGCCACACATTACAGACAGCTAAAATCTTAAATTACAATAGTTCTGTAATACTAAAGTACAACAAGTTTATAGCTTTCATAAAAATTCATAACACTTTTGTCTTTTTCAAATATACGCAGAATTGTAGCATTAATATGAAAACCTCACTGCACATGGCAGAAAAATAACAACAAATAAACCTTTTTTTGTGGGGCTGTACCAAATGCCTTTTTATTTTTTATTTTTTATTTGAAGCTCCAGTTGAGGTTTTCAAATGAATGTTGTCATATTTTGACCTAAATAATTAACAATCCTTTTTAAATGACCCTCGATTTGAGTAAAGTGATTTAACTGTTTAGACAAATTACTCTTTTTTTCTAAATCAATATTATTTAAGGAATAAATTTAATTTGTGGTGCCGTTTGATTGTTGCTAGATCGCCCCATTGACACAAGTGAGTACCTCCTTCTGTGTGCAGCACGCAGGAGAAAAAAAGTCCATGTATTTACAAAAGCTGTACAGCAATCAAATGTTGACTTAGAAATGTAGAGCTGTTCCGAATAGGTCAAAGCATTAAAGCTTCATTCATAACACTGACATTCAAATTCTGAGGATGAAGGTTTTACTGCTTTTACAAAAATATCCCATTAAGTGCCCTTTGTCTATGGTTTCCCATGTTATCCATAAGTCATTTGGATTTTTTTAGGCTCACAAATCACACATTTGTATTAAGGAGCTTTACACTGTACAGATAGACCCACGAGCCAGATAAGGAAAAAGAGAAATTGAAGAAACCTCAGAAAGAGCAACTGTGAAATGTGTATGGAATATACCAACAATATCAAAATTATAGTAAAGACATTTAGGATGACAAAATTACAGATTTATTGCATGTGTAGATAGAAAAAGCAGATGGATCCGAGACGAGGTTGTGCATCTTCCAGGTGCTACCAAACAGATAAAACCTGAACTACACCATCTACTGCTGTGGGAGTACCAGCATCTGCCTTAAAAATTATTCAACCTCATTTGACTCAGAAAATGACAAAAGGTTACGTGATTCTGACGTGGCAAGGCATTTAAATCACGTCAACATATTCCAAAACACAGGAAAATTGCATAATGAAAGAGGAAGATGAGTATGTAAGAATGTCTGTAATAATGCAAACATGAAGACATTTAACAGGATATTCGCTTAACACACAAAAAAAATACAGCCTCAAAAATCTCAACTGAGTTGAAGGCAGAGCTCAGAGATTAAAAGCTTAATATTGTGAGCTCGATCAAATTGATATTTACTTCAAAGCAAAGTTTTGGGTATTTCATGTCTCCAGTAACTGTGGTTTGTTTTGAAAGGGGGGCAGATAAACACTCCCTGCAAACAATATGAATAATGAGCTTTAACATGTTCGTCCTCACCTGGTTTGACTGTGACATTGACGTAACCTTCCCCGTGAGCCCCCTCCCCGTCCACCGTGACCTCAAACTCATACAGGCCCACAGTCAGCTGAGAGAGAGAGAGAGGAGAGAGGGAGCAAGTCAAGTAGGCAGAAAGAGGAAGTGATGTTTTTCAGTCAGTGTTTGTTATTCAATAAAGCTGCAGCTGCATCTTTTATTTTTAGCAGAACATGAATATGAATGTTGGGATCCGTACCTGGCTGAGTTTGAGTGTCTTGCTGTGCTTCCCTTCCATCTCCCCACTGTAATCTTTGGGATGAGTGATCAGACGCCAGTCAAATGCATAGTTTGTCCCTGTGGAGACGTAGCGATATTAAAACAAAACTTCTTATGCATTTAATTTAAATCTATCAGATAAAGGATCATTTGCTGAGGAGAGATTTCGGGGTCGTTAGAGCATGTCGAGGAGGGATCAAGGGATTAACGAAATTGTGATGTGCATCCCTCTTCGTAACTGTATAATCTTTTTCCAGTCTGGATTTAAAATTCACTGGCAAAGGTTCGGCATGACGTACAGTACGCTTGATGGTGACTCAGGAATACAACTGTCAAGCAGGTTGTGATTCATCATTTGATTACTGAACACTAAAAACTAAAAACATGCCAAGAGAAAGTGGAAAGGAATGAATGCTACAGATATGGAAGGCTTTGATAACTCATGTTTTGTGTGTAGTAATATTCTGCTGCATATTTATGGCAATCTGCTCAAACTAAAAGTGTGCAACAAGGTTGACTTCAATAGTTTCTCATATATTTTCATGGTTTTACCAGGGGGTGTTGGGACGACGAAGGCGTTGAGTTCGACCTCACTGCGGGGCAGCGTGACCTCCACACTCTCTCCTGCTGACACCACCAGCTCCCTCACTGTTGTTGAGAACACAGGATGAGAGATTATGCCAACAATACAGCGTGACATGAGCGGAAGAGTTAAGTGTTCAATAGGAGACCAAAAATCAATCAATCTGCACATAGAGGTATTTTAAAGAACCAAATTAAACTATTTTAAAAAACGGTGTTTGGAAGTTATCAATGTCTGTGTATTATGCAGTGGTGGAAGAAGGAAAAAATACTCACAACACAAAATTACCCCACTACAAGTAAAATTCCTACATTCGAAACCTTTTGAGTAAGTAAAAGTAACAAAACAAAAATGTACTCAAAGAATGAAAAGCAAAAGTACTTAACAACAAAAATAGCTCATAAGAGTTTAATTGAAGAGCTGATATCTAGCCATTTTTACGTGGTTTTCTTGATAATAACCAAAAACACTATCAAGAAAACCATGGAAAATGGCTAGATATCAGCTCTTAAATTAAACTCTCATGAGCTATTTTTGTTGTTATCATTATATTTGTGCAAACAAATGTACCTTTAGTTGTACCAGGCATCAAAATGAACACGAAATTGAAGAAAACAAGGGTGGTATAATATTTTTCCATGACTGTACATTCCAAATATATAACTTTACCATTATTATTATTATTATTATATTGCAAGCAGAAGTTTGTTATCGTATTTAATTGATAACAGTGCATCATTGTTTCAAATTAATCATGTTTCTCATGTTAAATCTTGACCTAAAAAAGTGACAATATTTGCCTATAAAATGTAGTGAAGTAGAAGTATAAAGTTACATAAATGGAAATACTTGAAATAGAGTACAAGAACCTCAAAATTGTACTTAAGTACAGTACTTGAGTACAGATGTAATACAGTTTTTCAACACCTCCTTAGTTGAAGTGAATATACCTCACTATCATTCTACATAACTAAAAATTGATGAAGAGGAGGCTGAATTATGTTCATTTTAGCCCCCAGTATGGATCAAGCAACAAAAGACTAAACTCAATCATTTATATTACCTCACCCTCCCTGCCTCATAAATACCAGCAGTATGCGACCCAATTCCATTAAAACTGTTCAAATCTTTAGGCTTAAAGTGAAATGAAGCAAAAAATAAAAAATACCCCTTATGAAATTGTTATAGGGTTATTTCCTCAGACTTGACAAAACTCCCTTCAGAGTCACAAGAGATCTTATGCAACTGTTCTTGCAGGCTCAGTACTCCTCCACATGACTAGTAAACTGATCATGATGTGTAAAATTGGTTTTCCTTTTAATCAAACTGTGAATGTCAGATGTTCCCTTTGTTGTTCTAAGCTCCTCGCAAAATGCAGCTGACCTTTACATGGCACAACTTCTGCTCCAATTCCAAAACTAGTTCATCTTGTTACTATAGTATTGTTGTTAGTTTAAACAGCTAAAAATATTTATTCTGTAATTACATTCAATGTTTTGTCTGTTGGTATTAGGAAGTGAATGCCAATATAATGGCTGTATTGTCTTTCAGGGAGGAGAAACGGATCATACGAGTTCGTCCTGTTTGTAGAAGCCCAGCATGTCTCAGCACATTCCTGCTCATACTCATTCGGCTTCACACCCAAAGCACATGTTGCTTTCATGTGGAAAAATAACATCTGACCAGTCTGCCATAAAAATTGTGGGCAAAGTACATCATTTTATCAAACAAGATGGCACAATAAAAGGATCTTATGGAAATGTTGGACGTGCGTGGCAGAAAAATGCACGCTTATTTAACCAACTCTAGCAGAGAAAGGGTCTGAGAGAGAGAGAGTCGTGTGAAATCTTCCTCCGAGGCTGCAGTTCTGCTACATTATTTAGTGATTCATAATTAATAAATGAAGACAAGACGTATTACAGAGCGAGCTGAAAATAGGTGATCGCTGACAGATAGCTTCCTTACCAGCCTGCGTTGGGGTCGTGTTGATAACAGTTGCAGGGGTTGTAGGCGTGCTGACATCACTGCTATTGGAAGACTCAGCAGTATCGACGGTGTCCGTTGAGTTCTGCTGTGATGGAGCGGGAGCGACGTCTGCACTCCAATTAGCTGACTGGCTCAGGTTCTTTGGGGCTATTTGAAGAAGTGTGATGGCGCTGGCTCCTGTTGGGGTTGGGTGAGCCGATTCCAGTTTGGGACTATCCTGTAGAAGCAGTTAGAGATTGTAGATTTTAATTATGTGACAAACTCATAACAAGTGCAGATTTCAAGCAGGTTCATTTATCAATCAATCAATCAAACTTTATTTGTATAGCACTTTTCACACAATAGAAATGTAACACAAAGTGCTTCACATAAAAAAGGAAAATAAAAATAATAAAGCATAAAAACAAGCAAACACCCTCCGCCTAACCTCAATTCTCCACCCCTGAACCTCCATCCAACCAATCCCATTATAAACAAAGCACAAACTGAGGAAGCGTCATCTCAATGTTGAGCAGTTTGAAAACACTGGAGGCAGGTTAGAAATTAATTAGATAAAATAAGTAAAAATAAAATAAGGTAAGATAAAATAAAAACAAAAGTAAATAAAAAATAATATTAATAACAATAAAAGTAATGAAGATAAAAAAATATTAAAATAAAAATAAATAATAGTAAATAATTAAAAAGTAAAGCCAAATTAAAAAGTTAAGTCTTAAGTTTGCGCTTAAAAATATGAACAGTCTCTGATGCCCTCAGGTCTTCAGGAGGCTGTTCCACAAATGTGGACCACAGTGAGAAAACGACACCTTACCATGGGGCTTTCGTTCTAACTTTTGGTATTATTAAAAGGCCACTCCCAGAAGACCTGAGGGTCCTTGAGGGTTCATAAGATAAAAGTAAATCAGATAAATAGGCTGGACCAAGACCATTAAGAGATTTATAAACCAGTAAAAGAATCTCCTGAAGCGCACTTTATTTACAGTACAGTATTGTATACACCTCAAATCTACCACTACACTCCTGTCTGACTAGTGGGATTTCAAGAATGGATGTGTAAAGTATTTAAGAAAGGTGAAAAGTATTGGCCAACTTATATTAGACAGCAGGCTGACTAACTAACAGCATCTGCTTCAAGCAAACAATGCAAACATCATTCTGTGAAGTTACCGTTCTGGTAAGCTGTCCTTTGTGCGATATGTTGCTTCGTCGAGTTCTTTTACGTCTTGCTCCGATAATGGGACTCTTAAAGTAAAGTTACAGACAAGAAAATGTTTTATAAATGACCACAGACACACACACAGACACACGCACACACACTGCAATTACGATACCAGTTCCCGTGTATGTCACAGCATGTAAGTCATTGGCATGATGTTTATTCAGATAAATCTGGATATATTTTATATTTAATAAATGAATAATGAAAAAACAAAAATTCAGATATTTACTGTGACTCCACAACCCACAGGTTGGTTTGAATCACCAGAATCTACTATACTATTTATTATAGTCAGAACGGGAGTGTAAAAACAAATATTATCAGATTTTTTATGATTAGACTTCACAGAAGACACATTCTTTTGCTCTCCCTTTTTTAGCCGTGATTGTGCCATTTCCATAGAGGTGGAGGACTTTTATATTGCAGTGTAAAATGAGGCTACAGTAAGTAAAATGTGACAGTAACAAAATATATTCTGAACCTGCTTGAGGTTCAGAGTGTATATAAAGGTAACTGAAAACAGAATCACTGATTTGTGGCGACACAGATTGGATCTGATCGCATGATTTTTTTTTTCCTGTTAGCATTGATGACAGAACCATCTAAATCAATTAAAACATTTGGTAATTGAAATAAGTCCAGATGTGTTTCATCTGCTCTCTATACCTTTGAGAGCAGCTGAAGGAGGCCGAGGGACTCCTTGTGCGGTTGGGGCAGAGTGTCGATGGAGCAGCCCCTCTTCCGCGAGCAGCCAAGAAGCACACATTGCCCACCGTTGCTCCACGCGGCATTGCAGCTCGGATTCAAACAGCAGGACTGCCAACATGTCGCCCCGCCAATCCCTTTTGCCAGAGAGTGCCAACCCAAGCTGATGGTGCTGCTCCAGTGGATCCCCAACACCCCACCGGTCACCCGGCAGAGATTTGCTGACACACCTGGGTAAAAGGAAGGAGAAGACAATGATGTAGTGAACTGAGGATAGAAAACTACAAGTCACAGTGATGAATCAATACTCTTTGGGCCTAGTTGTGAGAAAATGATGGAGGTTGGTAATGAATTAGGGGTGAAAGGGCAGATAACAGTTGAAGGTTATTCTGTGGTTTCCTGGCAGAGAAAATCCAGAGTTTTGTGTCGTGTGTAGTATGATCAAAAGGATCTGCCAAAGGCGTCATCATGGATCCACCAGCGGGCATTGCTTCCCAGGCTTTTCAAGATTTCCCTTGTTTACATCAATCAGGGCATTGTTAGGTAGTCTTGGCATTGTCAAAGGCAAAGGGGCAAAGTGAAACCCACAGTGAGACTTTTCACAGATTAGGCTTTGACTGAACATTTCTCAGAAAAGCCGACATGCAACTGCAATTTGAGCAGTCGGCCAAGTCAGCAGAGAGCAGAGAGAGGAAGTGAGGCTTTTCCTTGACAAAACAAGACACTGATTAAAACGCAAAGCACAGTGTGCAGTATGCACGAAACTCCACCCTCTGAGCCAGACCATATCAGACTCATATCAGTGAGCTGGTACAGCTAGCTGCCCCTATGTGTGTGTGTGTGTGTGTGTGTGATACTCACTTCAAAAGCATTGTTAAAGCTATTTTTATTCAAGCTTTAGCAGTGTCAAATGAGTTTGATTCAATCCATCTATTGTCCAGGTACAATAAAATAGCACAGGCTATAAAATACCACAGACTGTATAAGCAACAACAGGGAGAAATGGGAGGTTCTGTTTCTCCTCGACTTAAATGAATGAGCACACAGACACAGGAGCCAAACTAGTCGTGAATAACAGTGCAGGACAAAGGTAAACTGCTGAGTCACTGAATTAAGAAAACTGCAGTTGAGATGAAAAAGAACCAAGCGCAGTTTTATTTTTGTCTCACAGTTCTGAACACTGACACATTCGAGCTGATCAAATCTAGAGTTTACACAAACATGTAATGATCCATTGAGTCCTTTATAAGTAACCCCTTTGACCAATATTCTCTGCTACATTTGGAAAGATGCTATAAATTAATTGTTTTTTCTGCAGTTTTTCTTATAGTTATTTCTACTAGACATAGTCCTATTTTTATGTTTACATGCTTTGGTTGAGTCGATGTTAATATCCCAGATCCCATATAAATGTAAAAAATATTTCTGTTTTAGTTGGTCTCCATTAGACGCTCAAAACCTTCTGTAAAGACCTCTGGGGTCAGCAATCCCTTCTTGAGTAGCTCTTTGTTGAAACTACAACAAAGGGGAAACTGATGCATCTGTTTACAGTGAAGCCAAACAAATTTGCATTCTTTGAGCAAGACAGTCAGTCAATAATCTGCCTTTTCCCCATTGTTCCGTGAGCAAATTTGATCTGAGTTCTGCACACGGTTCAAGTAGTTTTCCCACATATAACAACAGAAAGGACCGGTAGAAAGAGTTCCTGAGAAGTTGGAGCCTACAACTCATATTACAGCTCACCGTAGATGCACCTTCTTGTTTAATAATTCCATGCAATGTCTAATTCTGATCTGCTGTTAAAAAAGATAACCAAAATGGTGGTTATTGCAGAAAGATTCAGTGATAAATACTATGGAAAAATTATTAAACGACCCTTGTTTTCTTCAATTTCTTGTTCAGTTTAATGCCTGCTACTAGCCATTTTCCATGGTTTTCCAGATGAGTTTGGTTATTATCAAGAAAACCATAGAAAATGTCTACATATCAGCTCTTAAATTGAACTCTTGTGAGCTATTTTTGTTGTTATCATTATATTTGTCCAAAGAAATGTACCTTTAGTTGTACCAGGCATTAAAATGAACAAGAAATTGAAGAAAACAAGGGGGGTCTAATCATTTTTTCCATGACTGTACATTAGGTTTCCTTAGAGTGCTTCACAAAGTAACCGTGTGTTTCGCCAGTTGAATGCTTCTAAAGCAGCAGCATTAAAGAACGTTGTATTTGCATTAGCAATGACTCGACACAGCTCTGATACAGCTGTAGTCAGGTGAACATTAGACACTTAGGCTGGTACAAACAGCAACACTAGATTACAATCTACACGGTTTCCTGTGAATCTCAGTGAGTAGGTTGTCAATGTGAATCTTACACAGGAATGGCGGACTCCGCCACTAACAATATAAAATACTACAAAGAGAGATCATAACAGAATATAAATACAGGTGCACCTCAATAAATTAGAATATGATGGAAAAGTCATTCTCCAGTAGTTCAAGTCAAATAGCTCCAACCAAGCATTGAGTCATATAGATGGACATACTTTTCAGAGGCCAACATTTCCATAATAAACATACTTTTTAAAATTGGTCTTTTGTAATATTAATTTTTTTGCGACACTACATTTTAGGTCTTCATTAAATGTAAGCAATAATTATTATAATTAGAAGAAATTAAATAAATTAAGACATGAAATGTTTCATTCTGTGTGTAATGGATCTATATAATGTGTTATTCCCACTTTTTGAATTGAATTACTGACATAAATAAACTCTTCTATGATATTCTAATTAATTGAGATGCACCTGTACACAAATAGTAGCTTGCTACATTGCATCATTCTTTCATGCTACACTGGTTAAAGAAAATGTGCCTTTTATCAGATTGTTCAATTCCTCTGCCTCATTCCCCGCCACTAACGAGCCGTCAGTCTCCAAACAATGACACTGAATGCAACACACTTTGGCCCCACTATAGGTGTTGTCACCCAACTAACAACAATCCCCATTTTTGTTTTGTACTATTTCAACGAGCACAACAAACAGTTAATGTCTGTTCAACTCCCATTCTAAAACAGGGACTTCTGACACAGGTGGTTCTTTAACACAGGTAGCACCAATATTTTTTTTTTAAATGTAAGAGAAGATTGGGTTATTCAGTGAAGAGCTTTTTCTGCTGATGGCAAGGCCGCCAACAAGCTCCAAAAGAAAAACTAAAAACGGAATAAATGCAGTTCATCACACCATCTCAGACCCGTAACTGTTGCTACCATGGCAACAAGAAGGCTGACTTTATGGGATGTCGGTGTAACTCAAGTCTGGAAAAATACAGGTCTTACCACACAAAAACACACACAAAAGCACTATAGTTTGTTTGAGAAAGGACCCTTTGGCCTGTGTTTCGTCACCCCACCCCTTGTCCACTCTTCTTCTGTCCCCCACCCCTCAACACACACACACACACATACAAAATGTCCACTCACAGAGCCTCTATTGTCCTGTTTCACATTGTAACCCACTGAGCGGAGTGGCATCAGAAAGAAGGCACACATACACACACAGCAGGGGTGCCAACAGCCCTCTATCTCCCCGCCTCAGTTTAGAAGGACAGTAAACAGCAACTAACAGCCTAAATCAATCCAAGTATCATAATATGCTTCCAGGCAGGATGAAGACCCACCCTGAGTAATCAGAGGCGTGTGAATAAACTGCTAAGATGAGTGCTAAGATGGAGCACAGATGTTAGTTGTCTTATTAGTTCTCTGTCAACAAATGTGGCTCTGTCAGTTGGGTTTAGGGTGACTTTGGGTTTGTTTTACCTGTGGGAGAGGCCAAGAGCAAGAGGTAGGTCAGCGGAAGGAAGAGAAGGTGAGGTAAGCTCCAGGTGAGCAGCTTGTGGTGTGCATAGGACATTTTCCACAAGGACCAAGGACCTAGAAAAAGGAAACAGAACTGTTAGGACTTCAACAGAAGTGGCACACCTAAGTGTGGAATTCCTTTGTAAGAAGAAGATCGATACCACTGTAGTGTCTGTATTCTAATTGTGAAGCTAGAGCCAGCAGCCGATTAGCGTAGCATGGCCCAAAAAGTGGATACAAGGGTAAACAAAGGTAAACAGTGAGCCTGATTCTGTCCAAAAGTAACAGAATCCAAGAGTCCAGGACACAACCCCCTTTAAAACCACAACATGTCTTTTTTTACACTACATTTCTAACAGACGTTATGAACAAGATGACGTGTGTAAATAATAGAGGTGTGAATCAGCAGAGGCTCCAGAATACATTTTATCCCGATACTTGAGTCACGATACGATATTATTGCGATTTTAATCGTTTTGCAATACGGTGAGTATTGTGATACAATATATTGTGTTTTAACTGTTGAACTGCATTTTGTGTCCCCAAAATTAAATTCAATCAAGAATTATTTTGTCAAATAAGAGAAAATTTTCAGTCTATTCATTTCAGTTCAGTCTTTTTATTTCTCCACATTGAGAGTCAAACCCAGACTGACCAACAAAGTATTCAGTCACACTGAATTGAACTGATGTTAAACATGTATGGATGACAACAACTGCAGCGTTTTCTCAAACTTTCCTCAAATTTAGGCTTCACTGCTCTGAATTTTAAAAAGCTTAACTTTGCAGTGTTATTTTCAACAATTATCTCCAGTATATTCCTAAAAGTGAGCCCGATACGGCTTCCAGAAAGAAAACGTCGAAAATACTGACAGCTCGCCTGCTGTCAGACACTAACTATCGATACTTGGCAGCCATGAATCGGTATAATATTGCAATGCAAAATATCGCGATACTATGCTGTATCGATTTTTCCCCCCCACCTCTAGCAAGTAAGTGAGCTTCAGAGTTGTTATTTTTCATGTCACCTCAGCATCTCATTAACCACTCCAATTTGATCGGTTTCAAACATCCAGAAATAACAGCTGTCAGTCTACTTAACCAACTGAATCTACAGATGGTTTACTCAAACCTGTGCTCAAAAAACAGCAGCAGCAGCAGTAGCAACCTGTAAAACACGCTATATTTACCTTTCTCCCGCCAAGCCGGTGGAAGAAAGAGATGTGGGAAGAGAGAGGGAGAGGAATTATGTTGGCAGGCAGGCGCTGTGAGGCGACGGGTGAAGACGGGTCAACACCAGCACTCTGAGGAAGAGATCCAACATGGCCGTCTCCTGGGCCTGCACAGGCTCAGCTGCTCAAACACTACACTGCAGGAAAGAGAAAGAAAATCATTAAACACGTGGCTTATTTAATTCATATCAGAATGAACAAACGTGGCCAAATAAGGCTGAGCAATCAATATAACTTAAGTGGAATTATATCCTTGAATACTAAATTCTGCTGTCAAAATTAATAAATTGCATGCAGAATTAATTAAAATAAACGAAATTAGTTACTGATGGCTTACTGAGGAGTTTTGTCTGATGTTAAGAAAAAAAAAATCAACAAATTTATTAGGAAAATATCCATATTCATATTTATTATGGTGATTTCAGCCATTATCGCTCCCTGTGATGTGAAATATTAAAGTTTTCTTCTTTCTCTATTCTTATTATACAGACAACAGTGCCTCAGCTCTTTATAGAAGCACTCAAAAGAATTCAAACAACCTAGAATACATCGATTTGATAACGAATGTTTATGCAAATAACATTCAACCACCTCAACTACAGATAGTGTACAGAGGGATCAAAGAACAGGAATGTTCCTTACTTTCATTTCCCTTTACGACAGAAAGATAAGTCAATGATCCCGAGGGAAATTATGGCATCAAGAAGCTTATACAACACTGATGCACACAGGAATGAAAAAAATGGAAACACTGCAGTGAAGTGATAGTTTAACTACTGCAGAGAACTGTCATTATAATAGAGTATGTGCTAATTGAGGTGGTGTAAATGCATCGTGCACAAGCATTGTACGTGTAAGGTGATTAACAAGTAATTATAAAGTAAAAACACCACAAGAATAATTGCTACCATGGATAATATATGTAACATCAGATATGGATTTTAAAAAGAGGGTAATAGCAAACACTTTATAATCAAAAACGGAGGAATAGGGAAATAATAAATGACTGTGGTGGTCTGTTGGAAAAAAACTCTGGACATCTTCTACCTTATGTAAGAATTCAGGCCTTCTGTTGTAATTACGACACACACAAAAAAGAGATGCCCCCTGATTGAGTGTAGTTGAACAAATACAAGTAGCCTTTTTCATTATGCAACAATTCTGCTAATATCCTCTTGACTGTGACTCTTAAGGAGGTATAAAAAGACTCACAATAGCGCCTTCTTTTCCATCATTAGTTGAAGCAACACGGAAAAGTTAAAGGAAATGAAGGATATGAGAACATTTGCATACTTCAGTGGCAGGTGTCGAATTTCCGTGTCTTAGCCAAAGACACGTCTTCAAACATTATTCACCAATCTTAATCATGCAACCTTTCAGTCATTGGCGTCTAGTGGTCTAGTTTTACAACCTGTTAACAAGCCTGCATGTTCATAACAATAAAGGTAGTGTTTAATATCTGAGAACACTTTGGGTTTGCAAAAGAAATAAACATTTATATCTCTCTGCTAAGCTCTTATCTCCCTCCTATGCAGCCATCACACTAAAGTACAGTTTGATCATGCATTTGCATCCATCACTGGTCTTACTAACTAGTTCTTTGTGGCACTTGTTGTAAGTCACTCTGAGTAAAAGGATCGGACACGAGTCAGTAGGCCTGTCAAAACAATTACAATATGGAGATATCAAGCTCAGAAAAAGTTATCGAGGTCATGTGTATTTGTTTACATAAGAATGTCACCAACATATTTGCAAAACATGCTGCCAGAAGAACAGAGTATCCCCTGCCATTATAAAGATTTGGGGGCAATGTTTCTGCATTTTCTTACATTTTGTTCCTGTCCTCTCGTCTGCCATTTGTGTCACTGCTGGTGGGCCTCAGGCAGCTAAAAGTTCATTGCCGTTTGATAGGCCAATATAGCATTATCATTCAAGTACAAACTTTCAAAGGCATATCAGTATTTATCGGTATGGTGTGGATATTGTCCTATATGCAAACTTTTATACAATATATGATGCAGAAAACGATGCTTGGGGTGATTTAAAATGATATTAGCTATTTCTTCGCATTTATTTAAATATTCAACACTTTACTGTCATTGATGTTTACTTATCATTTATTTTATTTCTATTCATTGTTCATTTTCTCTGCTTTATAGGCTGACACTGCAACACATTATATGTATAATGTATAAACAATTATTTTATAAAGCAATTTTGTTAAAGTAAGTAGCCTTCTGAGTTCCTTTGCACAGTCACATCAGTGCAAAATCAGAGAACAATCCACATAGAAAAGATATTTTTTAATTCCAGCTCAAATAGTTACTATATCAGCTGCCATATCTGTGAATTTATCCCCTCTAAAATAGGTATCAGTCTCAAACACCTATATCAATGGACTTCAGCTATTAAATTATCATTATATCACTGGCATAATATATCATCCAACAAAATTTGGTTTTCGTGTCAAGTCTACAAGTCAGCCCAAAGTAGGACACACAGGATATAAGTGCTGTCACAATACAAAAAAAGGTACTTTAACCAATTTAACTGCACTGTAAAAATGTGACAAGTGTTAAATTATGCTCAAGACACAGTCACATACAATCCAGGCTCCTGGGGTAACTTCCTAACATTGATGTCGTTTCCTACAGGAAATGTTATGAGGAAGTTTCTCATTACAAAGTAATTAGTAATGATAATAAATTTATGCTGGAGAATAATTACCTGAGTGAGTGAGTCACAAAGAAGGAGCAATATGCAGATTGTTGCATGAGAATGGTTAACGTGTTCTTGTGCTGTTGTCTTCAGGTATAAAAGTAAAATCTACACTTAAAGCAACACCTCAGGAAGTCTTATGGCATGGTGAGGAATGCATGGATTCTGAGTCTGAGCAAAAGAGCTATACTGCACTTTTTCCCCTCCTTAACTCTCATGGAAGTTCTTCCAGCAGAATGGTATAAAAAAAAGAAAAAAAGGGGGGAGTGAACAGCACAAGTCCTGGGACACTGTGTTCAAGACGTGAGCATGCCTTTTTCACCACAATGTTCCACGAGGAGACTACTATGGGGTAATATAGAAAAGAACCAAGCATGCTTTCACAAGCATCTGCTGAGCAGACAGTCTGTATGTGAGCTAGATGCAATATATCCATAAGGTTGGAATTATTGTACTTTATTTCCATGGGTCAGTATTTAAAGACATGCAGATGACTTCAGTAACAGTTTAAGATTCTCATACAGCAGATAACTTTATCTAAGCTGAAAACATGTGTTACCACTATATATCTAATAAAACTGCTATGCTGCTATTATTCATTTTACAATGGCAGTGTAATAGAAAACACAGCAAAGGTTTAATCACCAAGCGCACATCATAAACTCTCACACACTCATGCAGCATGAACTGATGACACAAACCTGTATGATGTGTCTCCATATGTGAATCTGCATTCCTGCACATGGACCAGCCTTAGCAGCCTCCTTCTGAGCTATAATCAACAGCTCAGTAAATCCCAAATCCACAAACAGTCATCAGTCGTCCTGCGCTTGTTTTTCCTCTGCCAGGTAAGCCACAAAAACAGCTCCAGGTAAAATAATCCAGACCAAAAAAATAATAATTTTCAGGGATTCAGTCACGTTTTTCCTCCTCAATCTACAAGTGTAGATTTGCTTTTTTTTCCTACTGCGCAGCAAATGCCCACAGGCTGGTGGTGACTTTGAGTGTGTGCAGCAGCAGCAGCAGTAGCAGTAATGGTCAGGTGCACTCGGTCACCTGGGCTGATGACAGCTCGGCCATTATGGACATTTCAATAGCTCCTATTCCCTTGAGAATCTTCTGCAAAACAATGATCTCTGTGACCAAAAACCCCCTTATATCCGGCGAGGACAAGTTCTCTCTCTCTCTCTCACTCACTCTCTCTCTTTCTCTCTCTCTCTTTGGCTATTTCTTCCTTCTCTTTCAGTTGCAGCAGTCAATAGCACGCTTGTCAGCTCTGTATTGGCTTCTAGGCAGACAGGTTGGTGGCGCTTTCTCTGTAATGACACCAAGTCCCACGCACAGTTTCTTCTGGCTGCTACGGAGAAGGAAAATTAAGTTGTTTTTATTTTTCTCCCAGGCAGAGTCCTTGAAAGAAATCAACAAAATTATAATAAACCTTACATTTTGCTGTGACAACTACAGAAACATCCTCACAGCAACAACTGCTCTAATCCTAGGATAATATTTAAATGGATGCAATGCAAGTTTACAGCAAAACCATAAACCCCGGTGTACAGGAATATGATAGCATGCTAAAAAGAAGATGAATAAATGCACAATAAGCATATGATTCAATGGAGTAAAACCTCAGACTGTATATAGACAAACACTATTTATCTCTAATTTCTTATAGGTTTTTTCACCTTGAACTTAGGTTTTTATTTTATTTTATTTAAAATAAAACTATATGTATTTTAGTCACTCTCTCTGATTTATTGTATTTATTTTGTCTTGCTGGAAGCAAGTATAAACTGTCTGGATTGTTGCCAATATACATTAACATTTCTAAGCCCGTTCTTAAATGCTTTTACTTGTTCTTGTTTCTTGGTTTTACCTGTCCCTTTTTCATTTATACTCTCAGGTATTGATTCTACTGCTACAGGATGCCACTTTTCCTAATTGATGTTTTCATTCTCTTCACGGATTGCGGAGTCTGTTTTTATCATGCTGCAAGTCAAATTTTTCCATGTGAGACAATAAGGACTCAACAGAACCTACAATAATTACATTTATGTATCAATAATAAATATAAAAGCCATTCATTACTACCTAAAAATTGCTTGTTAAATCCTCACAAAGACCTTGAATTAAAGCTCTGGTGGCCTGTGTTAGGATCTTATAACTATTTTACTTTTTCGAGTAACTGATAAAACAAAGAAAAATCAATGATGAAAATAATTGTTGGTTAAGCTCTACTCTATAAGAACAATTGATTCTTGCAGAGTGGGGATTAACTGACTGATTAAAGTGCAAATAAGTGCATGAGCGACTGACTGCATGAATGAAGGTCTGTCATTCAAATGAATTTGCATGAGTAAACGCACTGCTGAGATAATATCTCTGAGACATTTCATTCAAAATGGTGGGCATGTGTCTTTCTAGCCTGGAAACAGCAGTCAGGGTTCAATCAAGACAATAAAATATATTTTTAGCTGTCAGATAATTTAATAATGGCCAGTAGCCACAGCCTGCGTTGTCCACTGCACTATCACAGAATTACAAACGAGGGACGCTTGGGACAATAATATGACATTCCGTACCTAGTAACTGTCTCCGTTTCGTTTTTACAAGTAATACGGACGTGCCAGTACGGAGACATGAAGGCTGAGGCAGAACACCATAAGGTATATCACCTGTATAATCCGGGATCACTCCTGGTTAAAGCACCTTGAGGCTAACAGCTGCTGGCACCGCTCTTTCACTACACACAGTGCAGGAACACAGATTGCTCCGGAGCGTTTTCAATGGCAATTGGCGCTACACCATAAAAAAGACAGAAAAGTGTACAAGGACTTACAGTTACGAGTTAAATGGCATTCACTCCGGTCGGTCGCTGTGATGTGTTGTGTCGTCGTTATTGTTGTTGTCCCCTGTACAGTTAATTAGGTCAGTATTCCTCTCGCATGTACAGCTGATGTGAAACCACTGTCAAGCCAGCATGAGTGATAAATACTGCTTCCGGTCGCTGGATTTTCAAAAAAAAGTGCTTACACAACCACTGGGACATTTTGCGGCCAATACACGCAAAATAGTTTAAATTAACCTTAACGAGTTAACGGAATGTGTTGTCAAATAAAATAAGGCTACAATATATTTTACACAGACAGCTATTTCAAAGTTAGTTTGCCTGTGTTACATCTTAAATTAAACTGAAGACAGTAATCCTACTGCTTCCGCCGTGCGCCACCTGTCGACCAGCTGTCAACGGCAAACATATTCAGCTACAACATAAACTGTTAACCTACAGCCCTCTAGTTATTTTGTGGCATATTTAATCATGGAAACAAAACCAAAAAACCCGCGTATGACCTTAAATGTTACTCCCCTTCGCTTCTCCGACGTTTACAACACGGACCAAAATGGCGTCTCCGCCTTCCAACTATCCGTCTTGCGATTGGTTCTTTGAGATTCTTGGACGGTTTTCATTGGTTTCTTGCAGCTTTATTTTGACATTTCGCTTCCGGAAAAAGTGCTCACGAGCTGTTATCCCGCGTGCTGTCAACATAAGTAAGTTATTTTCTAAACGTTTAGAAATTCTAATTTTAACGGTTCGGATTGTTCCCAACCGTTGTTTAACAGTTTCTGTTACCAAGCAACTCAACTGAAAATCATTAAATTAGGCTGCTGTCGTTTCTCTAAACGGCGTGGAGCCAATAACATGCTTTTCATTTTGATTTCGTCTCACTTACTTTGTTATTCTTTTCTCGGTTACACAGTTAACTAAGGTCGTAATGGCAGACAGCGCCGAGGTTACAACCGTCGTGAGCAGGAGCCAGGATCCTGTAAAAGAGGAGCAGGGAGGAGGTGAAGGTGGAGGTGGAGGAGGCTCAGAGGGGGATGCAGGAGGAGGCTTGACTGATGCCCAGAGAGAGGTGTTGGAGAGGTGTCTCCATGCTCTCAGACAGGCTCAAAATGACAGCCACACACTGGCTGCTCTTTTGCTGGTAAGTGCCTTTTTGGCTGTGTGTTTGTATGTGGTGAATATGAAATAAGGATGCACACAGCAGTGGGTGAAATATGATCATCTTTTACTTGGCTAGTGTTGGAGGAAGGTGTGAGGAGAACAGAGTCTAAATAATATTCTACAATTATGGGTACCAACAATCTACTATGTTTTCCAGACTTCCCTAAATAGGTACTTAACTTAACTCAGCTATATGTACTTACACAGAGCATGACCCACATAACTATAAATACAAAAGAGAATTACCTCAATCCACACACCCACTACGCACGTCCTTTGATGAGAGAAAGGATGATGAGGATGCAGCTCAGTTCACAGTTGATCACCACTTTATTGATTACAATGAGTCAGTGTGCAACAGAGTCTCTGAGTTCTGAATTAGTTTGCCCTGGTAATCATACAGAGTATGGAGCACTGTCACAGTCTGAACAGAACCCTGTCTATCTCTCCCTTGAACCCTTATATACGCGCCGTCCCACCTATTCTAACATGAAGTAACTGTTATGAAGAAGAAGTAGAAAAGTACTGGCCAGATAAAGCAATTCTGCACATGAGCTTGGATATGAGCAATATAGCACATATGCTTAAACTTATTTAATGCATCAATTCTATGGATTACATTTAAGCACTATCAATACTATGGACAATATTAAAGCACTATCAATACTATAGATTATCTTAAAGTATTATCAAGAAAATCAGTGCAGGTTACTATGGATTATCCATCCATCCATCCATCCATTTTCTTCCGCTTATCCGGGGCCGGGTCGCGGCCCCGGATAAGTAATATACAATAAATGTTGATCCATTTGATGTAAATGGGAATCGGGTTACTGTGGTGAGGAAGTGAGCTTTGAAAGCCTGATGGACAATATAATGACGGATGGAAAACAGGACAGTTTATTGTTTATTGGATTATGTTAAAACATTTATCAAGCAATATCATGCAGCAATATCAATGCAGGTTAGCTGATTATTATTTGGAGCAATATAAGCAGGCAATCTGACTTGAGAGCAATATCAATGAAAGCAAGCTAACTATTACTAACACTAGCTAAGAACTTACTAAGCAAACTTACTTGGCTAACTAGCTAAGTAAAGATAGCAATAACTCAGGGTAAATATACCCCTGTGTGATTCCATTCAAAATCTTGCGCAATCTTGCTTAAATTACGGCCAATCAAAGGTATTTAAAAAGTCAACTGTTTTACAGCAGCATCACATAATACAGCACTGTTTATACCACCAGGTCACTTAACTGGTTTATTTATTTGCACTATCTCTGTTTACATCTGACCACATTAGGCCTTTGTATTTTTTTCCCCCTGTATTATATTCGTCATATACCATACTATACTGTGCATATCTCTGCATATATTTAAATATATTTTTTCATTGATATTCATACCACTACATGCAACAACTTATTTAACCTATTTAAAATGCTAAAATATATTTTCTCCAACGTGCAATATCTGTAAAATGCAAAGTACTCTCAGGAAAACAAACAACACAATAATTTATATTCATAATAATGCCAACTAACAGAAATGTATGTATAGAATGTATGGATATGTCTTATTTTTTTATACCATAGACCATATATTCTTATTCTGTTCTTATATCTATGTATCTTGAGCTGACAACTAAATTTCCCCACTGTGGGATAAATGAAGTTATATCTTATCTAATCTTATCTTATCTTATCTTATCTTATCTTATCTTATCTTATCTTAAAGATAAAGGCAGCAGAGTGACCCCCCTCAGTGTGACATTATATTATTGGATTACATTATGCATGCATTACTGTGTAGGCAACCGTTTTATGTTGTAGCTGGTCAAAATGAACTGCTACATCTACTTTTTTATACTGTGGGTAGTTTAATCTATAACAATTCATGATGCATAATATTTCATGGAATGTAACAGTGTATTATGTGTCTAAAACCTTGATATAAAAAGTAAGTATTAACTATAGCTGTCTGATAATACAATATTTCTGACTCAAATGTAATAGAACAACAGTATAAAGTAGCATAAAAGGAAAACACTCAAGTAAAGTACAAGTACCTCAAAATTACACTGAAGTACGCTACTTGAGTAAATGTAACATTACTTAGTAACTTTCAACCTGTCAATGCACAGTTCTTTCTTTTTCAATTATCCTTAGCATTACTATTGTTAGTAAGTCGACCCTTTGCTTGGAAACTAAAACATGTTATTACTGACATGTAGAAAATATTTTCATTAGTATAATTTGGGAATCCAAGAAAATCACCTTGTACGAGTATCTATTAGGTAGAGACTTTTCCTTTTTTCTTTTTTTAGGCTATATTATTAGTAATTGAGTCTACAAAATAATCAACACATCAGTCACCAGCAGTTGTTAGTTGCAGCCAGAACCAGTAACCAGTGTCAGTAACTACAGTTGCATGAACTGTAATATTCCAATATTAACCTCCATAATAAACGCATAAAGTCTTTAATATACCCTATTGACATTGAGGGGAAGAATATAGCTCTCGGTATAATGCGGTTTATTTCTACAGCATCACAAATTACACCTTGTAAAACTGCCATCAAATTGAATCAACACCTCCAAAACTGGTTTTAACATAAACTGAACATAACAGCCTTCACAGAGGTAGGATTTATAGCAGAGGTGCTGCATTATCTTTACTGCAACCATGTAAAACAGAGTGTATGTATGGATATTAACTATATATAGATACCACATATCAGATCTCAGCACTGACAGGTGGGTGTATTATGTTGTTTTCCTTTCCATCTTCAGATAACTCGCTTGTGCCCAGCAAGCCAGCTTGACAAACCCACCTTGAGGCGCATCTTCGAGGCCGTGGGCTTAAACCTTCCAGCTCGGCTTTTGGTAACAGCTGTCAGAGGGAGTGAGAACTCCGGCTTACCCCCACAGGAACTCCTCTCACTGGGTACGGCTCTGTTGGCTGCCCTGAGCACAGACCCCGACATGGCCTCTCATCCCCAGCTCCTCACCACCATCCCGCTCCTGCTGGGCATTTTATCAAACGGCCCTGTGAACCAGCAGAAGCAGGAAGCCAAGGAACAGAACCAAGGTGAAGAGATGGGGCAGAAACCAGACTGTAAAGCCAAGACAGCAGAGAGTTCAAACACAGAAAGTGAATCTGACAGTGTGGCACAATCAGCAGGAGAGGGCAAGACATGCAAGCAAAAGGGTGATGATGGCAGTGACGCAAACGGAGTCCCAACATCTCACACCTCCCCCTCCTCCAAGCTGGATGAGGCCATGGCTGCAGACTGCTACCAGGTTCTCACAGCTGTGTGTGCTTTACCCAGAGGTCCCGACCAGCTACTGAGCAGGGGCGCCATTCCCGCTCTGTGTCAGGCAGTGGAACAAAACCAGACTCTCAGCCACGAGAGGGGGCTTTCCTTGCTTGGTTGCCTCCTCTCAGGTAAAACCAAGGACAAAGTGTGGAGTAAACACAGCACAGAACTCCTCACTCTGCTCGTCAGGCTCTCTAAAGACTTCTGTCAAGCCACAGACCAGAAAAAGCTGGACATGTGTGCCCAGTTGGGGCAGTTTCTCCCGCCAGTAGGAGTGACAGTAGAGAGTGGGGAGCTGAAGGGAGTCGTGACCCGTGTGTGGGGGGATTTAAGACCCATGTTACAGGCTAAGTTGACGCCGAGACAGATCGGGCCGATCCTGGTCCTCAGTGCTTGTCTGCTGGATTTGGATGGGTGGGAGCTGGTGGGGCCGCCAAAGTTCTGCTGCTTACTGGTGAACCGGGCCTGCGTGGAGGTCAGGATGGGGTTGGAGGAGCCGCCTGGTAACGAACTGAGTCCAGAGCTGCAGCACACACTCACAGGTAGTGTGCTTATTTTAAATAGCTTATTGATAAATAAGTAATTTCAGAGTTTTCCTACAATGCCAGGAATATAATTCAAGTCAATAAATCTAACATTGCTTCATTTCAAATTATATTTTTTTGCCTAAAACAGTCTTTTTTAAAAAATTTTAAGAATTTTGTCTCCAAACAAATATCTCCATCAGGCTTAAAAACTTGAGTTGTAGGATTAGACTCCGTCCTGGGAGAATTCCCTGGAACAATACTGAGGACATGGAGGACCTGTTTTTACTATCTGTTAACACATGTTGAATAACCTGTAAAACCATTGTCACAAAGATTAGATTTAACCTGATTAACCTCCTTCCTTATCTTAACCCTTCTTATAACTTATTATCCCCCAGGCTGCTACCGGATCATGGAGGCAGCCATAGAGCAGGCCTGCTGTGTGGGAGTGCCTCAGCCCACTGCACCTCCTCAGAGCTCCATCCCTTCTCTCAGTCTGCAGCAGAGCAGGCAGGTCCTCGGTGTGCTGGAGGAAGCCTTCTCTGCTGTAATGTACCACCTGCAGCAGGTTAGAGGATTAAATGGATTCATTTTTGAAAAAGTCATTTTCTAAATTAAAAAAAATAGCCAGTAGTTACAGTCTCTCAAATGTAAATATTTTGTGTTTTTGTCCGTCTTATTCAAAAGTTAACAGAATATTTTTAACTTTTGGACTGTTGATTTGGGAAAACATGACACTTTATGACATATCCTTGGACAGACTGACATTATAATGGACTTTTTTTACTGTGTTTTGATGCTTTTAAAACCAAACAATTAAACAAGGAAATAATACAATGGAAAAATTGATAATGAAATCATGTTTTAGTTGCTTTTGTACTTACAAACATGCTTGCATAGTGCTTTTTTGGGCTTAAATTAGTCACTTCACTCTTACCAAATGTTATATTTTATTGTGTTTCTTATTGTTTCATTATGCAAGAATGTAGCAATAGGAAAGCAATCCAAAGAAACATTTTTTGGCTGGTTTTCCCTTTGATAAGACAATAACAAGCAAAGATGCGCTGGCAGGGGAAAAACATTGTAGGAATTAAATATTTTGGCAGAATAGGAACGTTTTGAACAATAGCAATAGCACAAATTCTTTGTTTTAAATAATTTTGTATCGTGCCAGAGTGAAACAATTTTTTTTGTATAATTTATATGAACATTTAGAAAATAATTTCCTTCATTTTGTAATAATAACTGTTCTTAATGAAACATGAAACCTCTTCATAGCTCAGGCCTGCATGTTTTTAAAAGACTCCCTATCTTCCGTGTCTCTTCCTGTTCTTGTAGGTGGATCCAAGTCGCTACAGTGAGCCGTTTATTTTCGCCACATTCCGTTCTCTGTGCTCATGGCTGGCTGAAGAGACTTCCTGTCTGAAGGAGGAAGTGACTAGACTGCTGCCATTCCTGATCGGCTACTCCCGGAGCCACCTGCAGGGCGAGAGCCCAGAGCAGGGTCTCTCTGACTGGATGTCCGAGATGTCCGTCAGAGAGGAGAGCGGGGCGTGGACGGGCAAGGAACCTCTGAGGTGAAGATTATATCTAAGGGAATCACTCACATAGTTCAGATTTTCATAGACGTGCAGTTATCTGATAGTACTTTCTCTTCTTTACATCCTCTTCCTTCTCTTCAGGTATCTCCTTCCAGCTCTGTGCCACCTGTCTGCAGAGGAAGGACCCAGGAAGGTGCTGCTCACCCTCGACACCCCGGCCCTGCTGGTGGACTTCTTGTCGCAGTGTTGGACCGCCCTCAAGGGGAAAAGTGGGGTAGCATCAGCCAGAGATCCCAGCATGGAGACGGCCTGCTCAGCCCTCCTCAACTTCACCGTCACAGAGCCAGAGAGAGTCAGGTAGCTGGTTTACCTGGAATACTCACCTGAAGCCTGCAGAATGAATTATCTATCACTACTAGCATATCATTTCTTTCACTGCTCAGGTTATGATGAAGACATTTTTCTTTTTGGTTGTTTAGGAAGGATCCATGTTTCAGAACGCTGGAAGCCCTTCTGAGTGAAGCGCTTCCTGTGTTGGTGCATAAACCCCGCCTGCTGGTCTTAGCAGCAAATTACTGCACGTTGGGACTGATGATTGGAAGACTCAAATCAGCTCCTTCAGGTGAAAATGTGTTCTTTGGTTTTGGTTAATCCCTTGCTTCAACTTGTTTTCCAGTTGTGTTCAGCATTAAAGGCCAGTCCACACAAAGAATGATAACTATAAATAGATGTTTTAATATATAGTTAACATGAACGATAGAAACACTGAAAGAAGATCAAAATCTATTCACAGTGTGTCATGTTTAAACTCTGTATTATAATACTCGTGTAATAACATAGTTGTCCTTATAATTCTTGGTTTAGTATAGTGTTGTTCTTGGTGTGGACGATCTTATTTCAATTACACTCATTTTGTATAATTTTTCCTGTCTGTATTAACATTCTACAGTCATTCTGCAGTGCTGTACTACAAACTGCAGTGTTGTCTTAGTGCCTATATTTTTATTTTTATTCATAGTGCTTAGTAGAGAAGCTTTTTTCCACAGCAGACGTTTTGACATGTCATAGCAGGAAAATCACAGGTGTTACCAATAACACTAACAATGGCTCCGTTCTCTTCAAATGTCACAGTAAGCTGAGACAGTGAGCTAACATTTAAAACACCAGAAACCTTGAAACTGAAATGGAATTTCAGCCTTTTTCAATCTGATTATTGACACCTGTGTTTTTCCTCCCGTGACATGTCAAATGTCTTCTGTGAATAAAGTCCTGGTTGGGCAGAAAAGCTGCTGTACATGAGATACAGTTTGGGAATGTAAACATTACTGATCTCTCTGATCTGATCATCTAAAAAAATACTTAGCTCATATTGACTGAGTCTTCCTCTTTGTACCTGCATTAATCAATCAATCTGTTGACTCCCTGTGTTGTGAAATGGGTTTCTAGTAGTGCCTAAATCATGCATATTTTAGATTTAAACAATGGCAGCTTGAGTTAAAAAATATAAGGCTCTACTAATGACACATACTTTATTTTCCAGGCTCTATTGAAGCCAGCCAGAGGCGGTTCTTCTCCACAGCTCTCCGGTTCCTCCGCAGCGCCCTGGACTCTGGCTCCAGCCCCGGCCCGGTGAAGGTGAGCCCCAGCTGGGAGGAGAGCTGGGACGAGGCCGCGGAGCTCTGGAGGTTGTGTCTGCAGGCTCTGGGAGGCTGCGTGCGCGCTCAGCCCTGGATCACCGGCCTGGTCAAAGAGGAAGGTTGGCTCAAACACACACTCAGCATGCTGAGTCAGTGTAGCGCACTACCTGAGCAGCACACACAGGAGGCGCTAGAGGAGGCTCTGTGCGCCGTGGCCGACCAGTGCCCGGTCTGTAAAGTGGAGATCGGAGACGTGATGAGAAATGGTAAAGGAGCTTTGATGTGTATGAGAAACCTGAAGAAGTCTGTGGAAGTGAAGTGAAAACAAACTGCTGCTGACAGAGAAAGTGCTCTTTTAACAGGGTATTTTAAAAAATGAGGTAATAAAGAAGGGCCGTTACTGAAGCCAAATGTGTGTTTATTACTTATACGGACATGAATCATGTATTACCTGTTGCTCCGAACTTTATTGTAAGGAAAAGATGGTGCTGCTGATCTTTAAAAAATAAGGTTACATTGACTAAAAGGAGGGCACTCAAAATGATGAATATACTTTAGTGTAATGTGAATATGTACTCTGAAAAGATACATTTTCTTACATGTCAATTGTGAAATGTTAAAGTCTTTAATAAAGAGCTATTTTGTTAGAAAACCAACCAGGATGTGTTATTTTTTTTGCGTCTTCCTTTTTCTTGTCGCTTTGAACAACTAGAAATAACTAGTTGAACATTTTTCGAGTTTTATCGCGGTGAGTTGGGTCGAGTCTCATGTTCATTTGTGACTTTCAAAAAAAGATTAATATCTCCAGTAGGAGCAAACAGGCTCAAGGGGCGGAGAGTCACAGAGTCTAAAAGTACAGAGAGACAAACTAACTCATTGTTGGGTTTTTTGAGCACACAGGAGAAGCCTTGGAGGCTTTCAGCCAGAAAGCTATTGTAACAGATTGTTAATGTTATGAAAGGGTTTATTTTAACCCAAAACAGGGATATTTTCCAAAACCTTACTAATAATAAGTTTAATAGTTTTGTTGCCTGCCACTAACTAAACAGCAACAGAAGTCCGAGTATAAAAACATCTTCTGGGTGAAATTCCTGCGTTTGAATCATTCATCCAACATGACCTCCTAGTTTTTTTCACTATAATACTAATATCACTACCACTTTTTAGTAAAAAAGTACTTTTTTAGAAATATTTCTTTCTATTAGAAGCTGTAAATGTTAACTTCTCCTGTGTGTGTGTTTTTAGTGGCATTAGATTTGATTTTTTTTTTTAAATGTGAACTAGGAGTCAGGAATTAATCTTTAAGGTCTTAAAATGCTGACCTTAAAATAACATAATTTCTGCATTTTCCATTCAAGAAGAATGATTTTGTTTTTATATTTTTTACATGACTGAGACTTGGTCATATCAGGTTATAATCAATGCAAGTTTCAAGCAATGCAATTATTGCCTATATGCATATAATTCCAATTTTTTTTGATTGTTTTGAGATTTTATCATGTCAAAACTTGAGATTTTGGGGGGATTTGAAGTCTCAAGTAAGTTAAGTCCAAGAATAAAATAGCAAGTATACTACTCTGGCCTGAAAACAACTTTACTATTTACCCAGTTTTGTCAAAATAGAATAAATGTCTCAGCAGGCTCCTGTCGAGGTGGATTACTGTTCCTGTAGTTACTCGACATGACATATTTTCTCTGAGCTGCCACTAGATGGCGCACTGAGCCTTTTTTGGATCTAATGTGCCTTGAAGTTCAGGACACACTGCTGTTATCTATGTCTGTACTTGTGGAGAGAGAGATGGGAATGTGAAACTTAACAGTGATTTTAATTTCTTGTATTGTTTTCCTTTAGTTTTGCTCCCTGATTTGAATCAAAGCAACTATCCACTTTTATAGTTTCCTTTGTTCAAATTTAGGAAAATAACTAGTTTGGTAATTTTATGTGGGATGTTGGATGATAAAGGAATAAAAAAGAAATGCAGATTGACAATTGTACATTTTAGTTATTAATACAGTGCTTTTGTTAAAGAGAAAAAATAAAACTGACTACTCTAAATGTATATATTGAATGGTGGTTAATGTTTGTTGTTTTGCATAGGTTTGGATAAATGCATATTTTACATATTTACAAAAAACAACACTGGAAATGCTGCATACAGGGAGGAAAAAAATCCCTGTTTCTGTTCACATCCTTTGCCCTGTGGTGATCACCAGCCATTTCCCCCTTTATTCCGGATCCTATAGTGCATAAACAAACCGTGAAAAAGTTTTTATTTCCCCCCTCTGCGACTCATGTCACCTCCCGCCCTCTTTCTCTTTGTGCCCCCCACCTCCTCCCCCTTAACAGCCATCCATACAAACTCCTGCATCATCTCTCAAACTAACTCACTCCTCTCTGTACCTTCAGCCCGTCTCCTCTCCATCCACCGCGTCACGTTAACCCCTCAGCTGCAGCCTGACGACCAGACTGAGAGTCACCACCACCACCATGCTCTGGAAATCCCGCAAGTCTGACCTTCTGCAGGTAAAAAAAAAAACACCTCAGGGTTTTCTGTTTTTTATTTGCACCTTTCATCTTTTAGCAGCTGTACGTCTGTTATATAGAAGTCCATCATTGTTGCGTAAAAGACTGCACATGCTGGGCCTGCTGGCTTCTTCTCTTTTTTTTCCAAGACGAGCTGAATCCCAAAAAAATGCACTTGTCGGTTATGAAACGTGTGAACGATTCATCTTGGGTGAAATGTTTGGAGAAAATCGTATTATCTTAAGTATAAAGCTGAGGAAATCCAACATTTCTTACTAGTAAGCTCTGAATATCCGTGCGTTAAAGCGACTGTAGTCTTAAATTGGACGTTAAAAATCAAAGATGTGCTCATTTAAATGTGATTTTTGTAAAGATGATGATCAAATAAACACACCAAAATACTGATAATTTATTGTCTTCTTCGGTGCGTAAAATCCAGAATATGATTCATCCCCAAATTATTTAAACTATAAATGTAAAAGTGCAGTGTGTGTTTGAATTAACGGAGGGTAATTGAATGAATATATCTCTTTAAGAGAAGTGGACCCTGTCGACCCCTCCCCTCACTCTGCCGGGTGCGCGCAAAACCTATAAGTAGTGCGCTCATGGAGAGTCTGTAGGACTCCGTGTGTGTTATGCGCGCGTGTGTGTATCTGACAGCAGCGTTTCATCTGCGCGTAAAAAGGAGCTCCGTGAAAACGAAGAGAGAAGGAAAAGTAAATAACACTTATATTTTTTCACATTTAATGGACCGTTAAAAACAGCCTGGATTTACATCACGGAGCATTTGGTGACATCTCTGGAAGCCTGCGCATCCTGTTGAATTTTACATTTGGGGGTATCCAAAGTGGTCCAGATGTTAATCCACACCTATTCGGCTATGGTGAGTTTGATAGAGGCTCGTGTTTTAAAGCATTTTTGGCTGCTGATGTTTTGCTCATTATTAATGTAACTCTATTTAAGGAAATAGTTTATTTTCTGGACCGAATATCTGTAAACTGAAACAGAAAGATACGCGTAATAATGTGTTATCATCACTTAAAAACAGCGGATTTCGAGTAAATTAACGTATAAAAATACTTTATAATTAATCAATTTGTTGCGTTTTTTGATGTGTGGTATCAGCTGTCATCTTGCACAGTATAATGATTTTTTTTGGCTCACAATTTAAAACATTTCTAGAATATTTGGCTTCTTTTTCTGCTCTCCAGCTGAATCCTAAGTGTCAGGTGTCCTTACTTCCCAAATGAGCCACTCTGACACTGAGTTTAGTGTTACGGCGCCGGTCATCTGTCAGCGGAGATGCTCTTTGTCTGCACTGTGTCACAGCAAGTGACAGTAAAGTGTCCACTCACTGCACAAACTGTGACATGCCGAGGCAGACCAGTACATTTAATCTGTCTGGAGGAGTGTTGTTGCGTTTAACAGCCTCAAATATAAACTTTGTCTAAACCCTGCACAGTGTGTGTGATGTATGACAGAGATATATGTGTGTGTGTGTGTGTGTGCGCGCTTTTAACCTGGCAGCGGCCCTCTCTGCCCTGCCTGGCACATAATGGACATTGTTCCACAACAACAGCATCGATCTGGGTGACCCAGCTTTCAAAAAAAAAATCCAATTTCACCAGGATGTGTGTGAGCAGAAATGTAGGCTAGTGGACTACATCTTTTTACGCACACTGGAGCGTACTGTAAAAGTGAGAATAAAATCACATTTCTCAATGAGCCTCTTTAATTTCCAGTTGTGGTTTAGTTGACACGGTGACAGATTATTTACAGATGTACCCCCTCCTCCCGGAGCAACGTGTTATTGTTGTTGTTGTTGTTGTGCATTACCTGTCCTTTGTGCAGCTTCTTGGTGGCCGTGACCTTTCTGACACTGTTAGCAGCGATGCCAAGGGCGTCTTCTGCCAGAGCGCATCACTTCAAGCGCTGCTGTTATTTCCAACCATCTAATAAAAATGGAAATTCATTAATTTATGTGCTGCAGCTGTTTTGTGCTACATTAAAACCATCTTTACATTTGTTTAAAGTTCTCGTTTAACGCTTCATTTTCTAACACAAATTTTCTGGAGCTCCTATAACTTCTCTGACATTTGATGCGTTTTACCTTTTGGACAACAGTTTGATGAGCACTTTGAGCTCCTGATATGAAGCTTAAACTTTTTTTAATTTCCTGCAGGACCGCGCAGACGGACTAAGCGGCTCTTCGCCGAGTGGGCGCCTCTCCCAGCTGTCCTCCCTGAACCAAGCCGCCTACTCCTCGGCTCCCCCGCTCTGCCACACTCCGGCCTCTGACTTCCAGCCTCCGTACTTCCCTCCCCCTTACCCTCAGTCCTCCCTGCCATACTCCCAGAGCCAGGACTCATATTCCCACCTGTCAGACCCCTACCCCTCCATCAACTCCATCCATCAGCATCAGCAAGTGGCGTGGCACTCGCAGAGGTCGCGCTCCGACGACGGGGGAATCCTTTCACAGTCGCACCGGGCTCTGAGCCTCGACCCCCGGCGGGAGTATGCAGCTGTCCCTCGGCTGCTGCACGGACTCGGAGAAGGGGCTGCTGCTCTCGGGGACGGTCCTCTCGGGATGCAGCTGGGACATCACGGCCTGGAAGATCTTCAGGTGACTTTTTTTAAAATTAATTTTGATACTCCATTCTTTGGTTGCTGCGCATTGGGAAGACCGTGCGTAAAAGTCACTTGGCATCAGTGCGCATAAACACGAACTCTTAATGAACAAACTCACCTATTTGATTCGTTATTTTATTTAGATTTATTACATTATAATAACCCAATAATATAGAAATAAGTGCAGAAATGGTTTTCATACTTACCAAGACCAGGATGGTTTCAACAGGCCCCGAAGGCAATTTATCTTCTTCTCCTTCAAACGACACAATTCATGATGAAATATTTCACAATTAAGTAAACACGTTTAATTAAATACCATTAGATATTATTAATCATTTCCATTTATTAGAATTTTTTAAGCTGTCATTTATCTTATTATTTTTTTAAATAAAAATAATTTTACCTGAATTAAAATAAATAATAACTTAATGGAAAATAAATTCACACGAAGCGTTTTGGTGTCTGATAATAAAATAATAACAAAACTGTTTTGCGTCGCGTACTTCAAATTAAAAACAAAACAAAACAAAGACAACAATACTGTACTGTTGCCAGGTCTGAAATATAATTTTCTGAAACTATATTAGCAGAAATCATATATTTTTTCCTCAAAATCCGTTCATAAATTCGTTAAAAAATTATAAAATACACTATATAGGTATCCTCCGATATGTTCGTTTGCCCGTTGAATGTTTTTTTCTTCCATAATGAGTCTTTTTTACGTTTTTTAGCCATCAATGTGTTTCGACTTTATCTATAAATTCCTATAGCTATACAATAAGATGAAGTGTAGTGAGTGATAAAGACGATGTTAAAATACTAAAATACTATGTTAAGATTGTATCTAAAAAAAAAAAACTAAAAAAAAAAAAACGTTGTTTTGTGTTGACGTTTGTCCGTCTCACTATCCGCCAGGACATGGAGAATTATCCGATGTGTCGCACAAAGACAAAGTGATTGTGCAGCCTTTTGCCTTCTGCAGGTTTTTCTGTGAGAAGAATAGTTTCTATGGTTTATTGAGCAGTCAGCTTCCCTGCAGCAGGTGCAGCTGCAGACGCTGTTTGTTGCCTCCTCGCAGAAAAACACAGCGAGACCAATTGATCTGCACGGTCATTAATAGAAAAGAAACGTTTGAGAGGAGCGCCAGGCAAGGAGTCAACCCGGGCATGTTGCTGTTAAACGCTCCCACTTGACAAGGACCTTTATTTGATTAATGGATTATATCCTTCGCGTTTGAATCCTTTTTTATATAAATGCACCACAAAGGAGACATCCGAGAATCGCCTTGCAAGACAATTTCATCCTCAGTGAATGAAAAGATCAAATAATCTGCAAAGACTTTAATTTATTCTTTGAGTCGGTGAAATACGGTGGCTGTTTTTTTTTTCTTTTTTAGCACATCACTTTTCCCTAAATATGCCTACAGTGAAATGAATACCAACTGTATTATTTGATGTTCACATATTTGGAATTATTACATTTCTGCACAACAATAGACAATATAAAAAAAAGCTCTTCTGTTATTTTAAACAGTGTAAATTATGACAGTATCTTTACAATTATATGTATTTTTAGTAAATAAGTAGTAATTTGTAATAATTTGTTGTACCAAAAAAAAGTCTCTTGTCCAAAAAAATATGAATTGACCATATATTGAGCTCATAAATAAGAAAAAAAAATACATTTATGTATTTTTACAAATTTAAAACATCAAATGGCAAAAAAAATCCTTTGTGCCAAGCTGTGTAGAAATATGAATAAACGGTTTGAAATGTAAAATCATGCGTCATAACTTCCATCATTTACTATGTTTCCTGCACAAAGAAGCTAAATCGAATAACAGATTTTATTATTTACTCGGATATGGATAGTTGTTCATATGTGCTGCGAGGGCAAAACCTAACGTTGGACCGTCCATCTTGCTTTGGCCTGAGAGAGAAAAGCTGTGTGTGTGTGTGTGTGTGTGTGTGTGTATAGAAATGTGTGTGTATATTAGTGTGTGTGTGTGTGTGTGTGTGTGTGTGTGTGTGTGTGTGTGTGTGTGTGTGTTTGCTGTGAGGCCGGTGGATAAATGATAGTGACTGTCTGTCTGTCTGACACAGGGAATGGAGGAAGGATCAGCCCTGGGCATCCTCGACCACTCTGTCATTAAAAAAGGTAAGAGGTGGGAGAGCTCTGTGTGTGCGCGCGTGTGTGTATGTATGTGTGTGTGTGTGTGTGTGTGTGCGTGTGTGTGCGTGCAAGTGTGTGACAGAGAGAGGAGAAAGATTGAGTGTGTATGTGTGCATTTGTGTCTAAGTGTGCACCTATATAATTGTGCTATACATGCTGAAGGGGGTTTTGTGTTTAGGGGCACTCCAACACCAGTCTCTCTCTCTCTCTCTCTCTTGCTGTCTCACACACACACACACTTGCACACACACATATACACGAACACACACACACTATAAATAATTCTGTTTTGCTATTTCATTTGAAGTCAAGAAGTCCTCTAATACTCAGCTGCAGACTTCACCCCAAAGGCACACATTCTTAATGAACTGTTCATGGTCATATGAGAGAGAGAGCGTGTGTGTGTGTGTGTGTGTGTGTGTGTGTGTGTGTGAGAGAGAGAGAGAGAGAGAGAGAGAGGGATTAGAGTGAAGAGGAGAGGAGAGGAGAGAAGTGGGGCAAAGAAGAAAAGGGAGGGGAACATGATAAAAGAGGAGTTGTGGGGAAATTTGCAGAGTGTGATCACTCTAATATTACCGACTCTGAGTTGCAGGAGACACAGGGGCACGATTAGAAAATTCAAGTTGGATTTGTTGCTGTTGGAGTGTGATACTGTGAAAACCTCACTCAACCAGAATAAAAACTCCCTGATATAATAGACGGGTGTAGTGCTGGGAAAAAAAGAAGGTGAAACAAGCCAGAGATAAACTGACTGACAGCATCATATTAAGTGTGCTTCTGCTGACAACTTAACATGTTAACACAGTGGATGTTGGAGAATTTACTTTTAAGAGAAGAAATGTGGATTTTTAACAACATTTTGGCCTTCTGATTCGACGTATCCAATCTGATTTCTCTCCTCACCATAAAGTTTCACAAAAACAAGGATTTAATTCTCCAAATCAGCTCCCCGAGGAATTGGAGGCTCATACTGTAAATTTCCAGCTTAGTTCAAACTGCTGCAAACCAGCAGTCATTTGATGAAGTGACAGTGATTCCACTTGTTTGCCAAACGCTTAGAATTGATCAATTACCACAGCAAGACTTCTCCCCGGCAAGCACTTATAGCAGATAGCAGAGCAAACCTAAAGCCCTCATGAATAAGAAAATCCAACAGGGAGACGAGACAGAATATAGGCAAAAAAAGAGAGAGGGGGGGGATAAAGAGTGGGAGGCACAAGAAAGAGTCAAAGATGATAAGAGAAAGAGAGAAAGAGAGGGAGGGGTGGAGAGATGACAAAGGAGAAAGAAAAGAGGGAGAGCTTTAGAGGAAACTCTGCTGCTCTGTGGCCTCGCCGGCTGCCTGATCGGCTGCTTGTGAATGAGAGGGGTTTTTAAGAGATTTTTTCACAGCAGGGCGTCGTAAAGAGGCCACCCGCCGCCCACAGAGTGCGAGGGGAGAGCCGCAACCCACTGTACAGTTATACAGATAATATTTTTTTTTTAAAGGAAAAAGGAAGGAATAATGCAGAGCGATGAGGAGTGGATACACCAGAGAGAGAGAGGGGAGAAATTAAATACATGTTGCTCATTCTTGTCTTAATTTGGCTTAATTAATTCTCTTGCTCACCTAAAAGGCCACCAAATTACAGGAAACAGATTTTAGGGGGGTTATGTAGGGCAGCCCACTCTTAGTAGTCGTTTTGGTGACGATTAAGATTTATTTTAGTCATGAATGGCTCCCAAGAAACTTCTCTTTTGCAAATCTCTGGGAAACACAAGATTTAAAATGCTGCTTTTGCATTATTTAATGTGGAGAAACTCAGTTTTTGCAGGTTTGTCGATAAAATCAACTAATTAATTAGGCAGAAATCTCGATACCTGGGCATATTAAGACAAATTAATCTACATGGCTAGATCCCACTAGAGGTAAATAAGAACTAATGAAGTCCAAAATAGCAACTTGAACCAGTGAGGTCAATGTGATCTCATGTGAAGGCTTATATGTAGTCATGGGAAAAAATTATTAGACCACCATTTTTCTTCAATTTCTTGTTCATTTTCATGCCTGGTACAACTAAAGGTACATTTGTTTGGACAAATATAATGATAACAACAAAAATAACTCATAAAAGTTTAATTTAAGAGCTGATATCCAGCCATTTTCATGGTTTTCTTGATAATAACCAAAATCATTATGAAGAAAACCATGGAAAATGGCTAGATATCAGCTGTATGTTGAAGCTTTGTTTGCATGTCATGTTTTTGCATTTTAAGCCCTTTTATCCGCCTATTCTTATTCCCAACTAGTATGGTTGCATTTTTAAACAAGTGATTCATGCTGTGAATTCAAACAACACTACTTGGTTAGGTTTAGGGGTGGGGGAATCATGGTTTGGGTTAAAATAAACAAGTTTGTGTATGTAAGTTATGAAGTAAACGTCTACTTATGGCTTCATACTGGACACAAACAGTCAGGCATTTAATTGACCCATCCATCCTCCTCCCTATGGAGACTTTTGCGCTCTTTATACTATGTCACCTGACTTCTGGAGCACTTTCTCCGAGCATCTAATACTGCAAAAGCATGAAATGACCAAAAAAAATGCATAAAATGGGAAGTGATAACATGCAAAACAACTTTAAAAAATTGCTGTGTAAATCTACTCCCTGCAAGAAAATGTGGTCCTCATAACTATAGAAGATCAACCAACACCTAAAGGGGCTGCTTCCTTTCAATCCTCTTAAGTCGGAGGATTTCTGCCCACACAAGTGCATATTTAGTGGATTCAGAATTTAAGATTCAAAAGGGGACTTTTATCAACATCAATTAAACCTGAAAAGAGGACATAACAAAGGCTAAACAGACAAGAAAGCCAAATAGACTCAATGCCAACATGAATCATCGGAGCTGTGAACAGGAATTCTGGGCAACAAAATCAAGTAGATGCTTCTAAAAAACACCACGTTACTCGCAAATCTTCACCTCCTAAAATGGTTGTAGAAGGCTTCAGATGATTGGCTTCGACCCCTCCTCCTCCCCAAAACAAGAAAGACAGAAAAACTTATGTGAAAAATTTACCACAGTGCAGAAAAGTGAGTGCGAATTAAGCTGTTGAAGGTGTGAAATAAAGCTTTTTGAGAATGCGCAGTTAAAACCTAACCACCTGCAGTTTAAATCAACAAGCAGCGCTCCAGAATTAGAGCTGTCGACGCAGGGGAGAACTATTACACTGAATAGATTCATCAGGAGAGGAGGGGCTCTCTGTCACACAGTCATTCACACAACACGAGTGTCACTGCACAAGACATATGTTTGGATTGATATTTATTCATTCCCTTTTTATCCTGTTTTTTTTTTTTTTTTTTTTTTTTACTGATGGAGCTTTTCTGCCTGAAAGCAAGTAAACTTTTCATATAAATAAACTTTTTTTCTCTCCCCTAGTTCCCATCCCGTCCAAGCTGAACGGCTCGTCCCTGTCCATCTTGTCCCTCGGTAAGGAGGGTCTGGGTGTGGGAGCCGTGTCCAACCCGGCCGAGGTTTTCTGTTCGGTCCCTGGTCGCCTCTCGCTGCTCAGCTCCACATCCAAGTACAAGGTGACAGTTGGGGAGGTGCAGCGGCGCCTCTCCCCGCCTGAGTGCCTCAACGCCTCCCTGCTGGGCGGAGTCCTCCGCAGGTGAGACGGAGATAGTGAATAATGAAGGTGTTATGTAGTTTGTGACTAAAAGTTTACACTTAAAGACACTTTAAAATCAGTAACTCACATCCATCCATCCATCCATCCATCCATCCATCCATCCATCCATCTATCTACAGTCATGGAAAAAAATATAAGACCACCCTTTCTCTTCAATTTCTTGTTCATTTTAATGCCTGATAAAACTAAAGGTACATTTGTTTGGACAAATATAATGATAAAAACAAAAATATGTGTTAAGAGTTTAATTTAAGAGCTGATATCTAGCAATTTTTCATGTTTTTCTTGATAATAACCAAAATCATTATCAAGAGAACCATGGAAAGTGGCTAGATATCAGCTCTTAAATTAAACTCTTATGAGCTATTTTTGTTGTTATCATTATATTTGTCTAAACGAATGTACCTTTAGTTGTACCAGGCATTAAAATGAACAAGAAATTGAAGAAAACAATGATCTAATGTCTTTTTCATGACTCTATCCATCCATCCATCCATCCATTAATTTATCTAGATTTATCTCATTACGAATCTAAAAACATGAACAAAAAACAAAAACATCTGTCCAAACACCCCTACAGACTAGGGGTGTAAGAAAATATAGATTAACTTATCGAGTATTGCGATACTATGTTAGGTGATACTGTCACGATTCTCAAAACAGTTGCACAAGATTCGAGGCAGATTGCACAAAAAGTAGTGTTATGATGTTGGATGTTACAGAGACTGGGATAAATACAAATGCAGATGCACCAATAGTGAAATTCTGGGCTGATACAGATGTTTAAAATAACCATTTTCGCCGATAACAAAAGCTGATAGTGATGGTTTTTGCTGTTCATTTTGATCCCCCCTCTTAAGACGTGCAACAGATGTTGTTTGTACTGAGGAGATCAACATAAAACTACAATATATAGCATGTGAGAGGGTGAATGAGAGGTAGATAGACAAGTGAGGTTAAAAGAGGAGAAGAGAGTGACAACAATAATATCCCTTTTTGTCAAGAAAAAACAAGAAACAGGGTTTATTAAAAATAAAGGCTTAATTCTGAGCATGAACAACACTTCAAGGGAGAGAGTGAAGCTTGAAAAACATCTTGTTTTGTTTGTTAAAATTGTTATTTGTCACCTGAAAATACACATTGCACCTTAAATCTTTGGACACACTACTTCCTTGATAGCACTATTTTTTATACAAAATGCTTTAAAGTAAACTACACAGACTCCTGTTGTTGAACCTCCTTTACTATCACCAGTGTCCTCCATGCTCTCCTAAAGCTTTTCAGAATAAGAGCACTTTAACTAAACTATGGGGGCCAGAGAGCCGAGGACCCAAAATGGGTCATGGGACTAAATCACAAGAGAAGCAATGTGGTTTAATGAACCACCGCCTCGGGCGAGAGAACAACTTTATGATTCGGGTTGCAGGCTGAAATACTTTAAGAGGACATCATTAAAAGATCTAAAGGGTAGTAAATATCGTAAACCTCCTCAGAAGAGACACATACCCCACTGATAGCTAAATCATTTTGAAGTATTTTTTTATTTTTTTACTTTATACTTCTACTTGGAAAAACTGTCCTATTTACTCCACTTCGTTGATTTGACAGCTGTAGTTAATGGTTACTTGTGAAATTGAGTTTTTACATAATAACTAAAAGATCAGTTTATAACATAAAATGGCATTGTAACTGTACATAAAAGTAGTTAAAATATGCTCCATCTCAACTAAGTGCAATGCTATTTCCACATTAATGCAAATCAATACAATCCCCATGATCCATTAATATAAACTATAACAATATAACACCCACAGGGGCTGTTTTCCACATAATAAGTACTCTTATTTTTGATGATTAAAGCACATTTTTCTGTTAATGCTTCTACGTTAGGAAGATTTTGAACGCACAATGTATTTTTACACTATTATATTAGTACTTTTACTTTAAGTAAAGGCTCTGAATGCATCCAAGCACTTTTCAAGCTTTTCCAGCACCTAGCAGCTGTTAAATTACATCTATATATACAATATGTGCTGTATACTGATTATTTCACTTCATTATTCTGCGATAAACAACCAAAATGATGTTTTGTGACAGTGTTTTACAGAATAAATTAAGTTAAAGCAACAATGTTGTTGATGATTCAAAACATGCCATCTGTTTATAATAGACTTAGCAACATGTATAACCTGAATTTGAAGCAGTTTTAATCACCTTATTGACATTGAATTCAAGTTTTTAAGGATTTCCAGCACCCATAGGAACCCTGATGAATAACTAGGAATATGAATATCTACTGAAATTTAAATATTTCCGAATAAAAAATGGGTGAGAAAAGGTGAAGAAAAGGAAAACAACCGCTAAAAACCACTGAAAAAAATCCAAGACACTATCAGTGTTGACAGGAAACGTACTGTTGGGAGATTTCAGCTTCACATTCACTTACATAAACGCACATACTCAGCCAGAGACACACAAACACACCACTACAAATCTCATAAACACACACACACACACACACAAGGACCATCTCCTAAAAACTGCTCTCTCTGTCTCCCTGTCCCCCCTCAGGGCGAAGTCAAAGAATGGTGGCCGCTGTCTGAGAGAGCGTCTGGAGAAGATTGGCCTCAACCTGCCCGCTGGGCGACGCAAGGCAGCCAACGTCACTCTCCTAACATCTCTAGTGGAGGGTAGGGAAAACACACACACACACACACACACGCACACACGCATACATACACATATAGTGACCTGCATACATCCTGACAGATAGAGACACATGTTCACATAGAAATGTCCTCGCATGAGCAGACATGAATAAACAAGTCAAAGCATGGGTGGCTGAATGCGCGGATGGTGTCATTTGAAAAAAGCTAAAGCGGCGGCCGCCTCACAAAGCCAAAGAGAAGTGAACTGTTTGAGTAGTGAAAGTGAGAGAAATGGCTGCAGAGTTTGTCTCTTGACCTGACCTGACCCGAGCGGTTACAGCAGCCATTTACATGTGTTTCATGTAAAACTTTCTATATATGGCCATGGAAAAAATTATTAGACCACCCTTTTTCTTCAATTTCTTGTTCATTTTAATGCCTGGTACAACTAAAGGTACATTTGTGAGGACAAATATAATGATAACAACAAAAATTAGCTCATAAGAGTTTAATTTAAGAGCTGATATCTAGCCATTTTCCATGGTTTTCTTGATAATACTCAAAATCATTATCAAGAAAACCATGGAAAAAGGCTAGATATATGCTCTTAAACTCTTATGAGATATTTTTGTTGTTATCATAATATTTGTCCAAACAAATGTACCTATATATACATATATGCATATATATATATGTATGGAAGATCATTTCTGCCAAAAATGTGATGCATAAAAAAAGCTTTATAAAAAGGGTTATAGTATAGCAACATAATGAGGAACTAACTATACTAAATTTCTCAGTATAATGACATACAGGATTTTTTTTCATCACATTGGCAAAATCTGGCTTCCATAGAAATGAAGTAAACTGAAGCTCTGAAGTTTTGAGTTTAAAAACATACAGCTATTAGCAGCTTTATAATGCAAAAAACTGCCTCAGTTTTAATGGACACACTCTCCCTCCCTCCTCCTCCTCCTCCTCCTCCTTCTCCTCCTGCAGGTGAGGCCGTCCATCTGGCGCGGGACTTTGGTTACGTGTGTGAGACAGAGTTTCCAGCCAAAGCCACAGCTGAGTATCTGTGCAGGCAGAGCGAGCCGGACCAGCTCCCAACACGGCGCAGCATGCTGCTCGCCACCAAGTGAGTGCTTCATTCCTCCCTCCGCTCATTTAAAGGAACACTACACACAACTTTTACATGTCAATCTGCTGATTCAAGTCTGTTAGAATCTGAGCTGCCTGGAGTTTAAATGATGTGAGTGTTCACCAGAAAGGAAAGGTCTAAGAAAAGAGGCTAGGATCCAGTATTTTTTGGGGCTTTAACCACAGCAGGGAGCAAAAGGTCAAAAGATTCAGTCAGCCTCTTGTGGGTGGGTCATGCAACTTAAAAGAAATGCAGAACTAAATTACTGCACTGCCTCTTTTGGAGTTCTTTGAGGACAGATACAGTAGCACCAGATGCAAAGTCTTCCACATCCATAACAAATGCTGATCAAATTAATTAGGGTAAAAATACCAAGAGTCACTTCTTTGTGCTTTGGATTGTATAAAGTTCTTCCATGAATTACAAACTTAATCTGATTTAAAGGTTTGCATAAACAAACAACACCTGATCTTAACAAAACACAATTGAAAACAGATGTGTTTTTTGTTTACCAGCCAACATGAACGTCCACTTTACAGGTCTTGAGTATGGCATTCAAATGGGCTCATCATTTAAACATGGCAAACACGAGCCCATTTGAAAGCACCATTAATTCCCACAAAATGTATTCCATATAAAGATATACTGGGGCTTGGCCTACAAGAAAAGTAAACACCAGATTTACTCTTGTTTTGGAACAAGCTTATTCCACTTGGCAATTCGCCTCTCTATATTTGCACACAGACATTAATCAAAACCGATATTCTGAACCTCTAAACAATGTAATCTTGCCCATGACGATTATTTCAATTATTTTATCCAATCCGTGACATGGAAACAACATGGAGAAGAACTCAAACATCGAGCCAACAGAGTAACTCGAGCAGATTGTACCCAAGAAAAATGCCATGTCCACACACATTTTGGCTTTAGGGAAGACGACAAGTGAAATGTAAACACTGCAGAAAAACTGTTTGCAAGAAATGCAAGTTATTTATTTTCTATTGTTTTAGAGAAGATTTCTGATTTCTACTCTAAAACTAAAATGTGGCGTTTTCATTTCAAATTATGCTTTGATTTCAGTTCAAAATATTCAATAAATGACCACAAAATAGTTCATCTGTGTGTGTTTCCTTAATTTCTTTAAAATCACAAAGACAAATACTTTTAAGTAATCATCCACTTCTAGTTTCCAACGTAAATTAAATACCAACAAATTGTCTAAAGTCAACATTAAAAAAAGCCTTAAAGGCGACACATGCACTCAGCGTAATTGTTCATTAATTGTAATCGAGGTAAAATATTTACTTGTGCTGACGTATGGGATTGAAATTGAACATTTAATAGTTTTCCCACAGAATCCCGTTTTATCAGACCATTATTTAATATCTTTTGAAGTCCTGTTACTGGACTACTCACTAATAAGCAAGAGTTTCTACACATGTCTATCTGATAGTGCTGTAGCTAAGCTCAAGAAAGTGATTCCACCTGTCTTTAAGTCTTTGTTCTGCTCCAACAAAATAGAGGACTATGTTAACTTCAGTCCCTCCCTAATTGATAATTTTGTTGACAGTACTGTAGATTCACTGTGAACGACGCTAGACTTTATCGCACCACTTTTTGAGGAGTTTTTCCCTGGCCACTGTGAGGGTCTAAGGACAGAGGGTCTGTAAAGCCCATTGAGGCAAATATGTGATTTGTGATTTTGGGCGATATAAATAAAATTGACTTGACTTGACATGACTTAATCGTGATATTGATTTGAGGTCATATCGCCCAGCCCTATTTGGAAATACTCCACCACAACAACAAACTAACGTCCTGTCTGTGTTCCTCTCAGGGAGATCTGTAAGGAGTTTGTGGACATGATGTCCCAGGACCGCTCTCCGCTAGGCGGCAGTCGGCCCACCCCCTGCCTGGAGCCCGGCGTCCAGGGGAGCCTCACCCACTTCAGCCTGCTCACCCACGGCTTCGGCACGCCCGCCATCTGCGCCGCGCTCTCCGCCTTCCAGAGCTACCTGATGGAGGCGATCAAAATGCTGGACAAAGGAGAGGGCGGCGGGAAGAGCCACCACGACAAGGAGATGAAGCACCGCAAATAGAGGAGGAGGAGGAGGACAGACACGTGTTGACGGATGAGATGAGAGGCAGGAAGGTGGAGAAAAAGAGGGGGGAAAGACTGACCAGTGCCCCTCTGCGTCTTTACCTTCGCCCTCAGGATAAAAACTGAGACTTTTACCTCCCAGAAAACCCCTCTGCGGCCCCTCTCGTCGAGGAGGCGGGGGTCATGATGATATCTGTACTGTAATGTGTGTCCACAACCACCTCACTCAACATGACGCATGGACCTCTCTTCTCAGTAGCTGGTTTGTGTCATGATGGCGTCTACAAAACATCTCTTCAGGATGAGTTCCTACACATGGCTGTATTTATTTCCCACCCCCGTTTTTTTAACATTTGGTAACATGTCGCCTTCATCTGTGTTTTAGAACCCCTGCCTCCATCAGTCGCTTTCTCTCTCACATTTAAACACATTTTTTGGACTGAACTCATCTGGGAAGTGTCGTAAAGCCATATCCGAGACAACAACCTGCTCTTTGCTCCTCTTGGAACTTCTTGGGAGACTTTTAACTCCGCCTGATTGGACAAGCACAGCTTCCATATGTAGTTCTTCTTAGTGGGTGGTCATGGGAAATTGAGTTCTCTTAACAGTGGCTGGGCTGAGGAGGAGTCAAAGGCAGCTAAAGGAGATTTGGTTTCTTTTATTTTGAAGTGTTGGTAACTTAAAGAAAATAACACAAATCATTTTGTACTTTCTGTGTATGTTTATTATTAATGTTATTACTGTTGTTATTATTATTGTATTACGGCATAAATGTAATATATTATTAAAGAATTAAGAACTGAACAGTTTAGTTTCATGTGTTTTTATATTGAACATTAAAAAGTAACGGCACCTTTAGTTACTTTAAATGCAGCTGCTCACTCCTTTTAACTCAAAGTTTCTTTCCCTTTTTTTTGTTGCAATAATGACATTTTTTATTGATCCCTGTGGACAGGGAGTTTATTGTGACTTCGACAGGAAGGTCACAGCGAGGGCTGAACTAACACTTAATTTCATTATTGACTGATGTGTCAATGTTTTTAGGTTAATAGCTAAGTCAATAAAAATGTCAGAAAATAGTGAAAAATGTCCGTTACAGTTTCCCAGAGGCCAAAACAATGTCTTTAATCTGTTAGTGTTACCTTAAAGACAACTTAAAGCCAAAAGATATTTAATTTATACTGAAAATAAAAAGCTAAAATGAGCTAAAATAAACTAGTAAATGTTTAATTTTCAGATATGGTAATGTTGGTCGGTCCACACTAATCTCAACAACTTTGACATTGATTGTCATGAAATTTTTGCAAATAATCATGCTCCCCAGAGGATGAATCTAACTGATTTTGGTGATCCTCTTTCTCCAACTATCTAGTAAATTTTTTTTAACATCTTCTTGATTGATTGGGTCAAAATTTTGTACAGACATTTATGATTCTTTGACATGAAGTGTACATTTGTAGTTTTGAGACTAACATGTTGACTTATACTGGATTGATTGCCAAAACACTTGGTTCTGTAATTCATGTGCTTGAATTTAACCACAAAAATGTGCCATTAATCTAATTCTGCAGCTGCATGACATGATCATCGCATGTGTCTTGGATATATTTATATTTATCTCGTAGGGGTGACCTAGTGGCTGTAAAACGTAACAAAGGACCATTTCATTCAGGCTATCAAGGGGATTTTACATAGAAGTGCTTAACTCTACCAATAAATCCTGATATATAATTTGGTAAAAATATCAGCCGATTAATAAAACTGTTCATAAAAAATAGAAGCTAAGATGAAGTGCGGTTGAGTTTAATTAATTGTAATAACTTTTTTTCCTTGGTGCCATCATCTGATCAACATTTTAATTCGTCCAACACTTTGATTCTCGACCAAAAACCTGCAAAATGAATGACATTAGCATGTCTTTTTTGCATTTTGTGCCAATTAGCAACATGCTAAGCTGCTTAACAAAGATGGTGAACCTGCTGATGATTGGCATGTTAGCATTGTTATTGTGGAGATATTAGCATGCTGAGATTACCATGTAACTCAAAGCCGAAGTACAGGTTCATGGAGTCACTGGGACAGGACAGGGGGCGATCCCTGCAATATTTAGAACAAGGCCACCTCCCCACTCCATCCATCAAAAAATACATGGCAGCAGCAGAGGACTTGTTGCGACTCATAGATGCAACACAGCCTCCAGTACAGTATGCAACCTCGAAAGCAATGCTTAATATCCACCATAAGACGCAAACGATGTAGAGGTGAAGCAGGGAGCATTTCCACCATGAACTGATGCAGAAAAGCACAAAAAACTGCAGAAAAATAAAGATTCACAATGGAAAAAATTAAACAAAACTATAACCTTGGCCTCTATGTGGCTGCAGACTCACTTCAGAAATTATTACTTAAATGCCAGAACTGATGACTCATTTTCTGCCAATCTACTAAACAATTAATCAACTCATTGTTTTAGTACTTATGGACTGAAGCCAACACAAGAGCCTGAATTAGTGGTCATAGACATATCATGCTTAAGACAAACTTCCTGTGAGTACCCCAAGGGGCCACTAGAAAAAAAAAAGAAGAAAAAAACTGGGCCCCCTCTATGCATGCAGGGCTCCAGCAGGGGCCCGGGGAGACGGTGGCTTCACAGCTGCAGCCCTGAACGCTGCTGTACCTGAAGGAGCGGAGGCAGCGGTGCGACCCCCAGCCCAACAAGCCACACACACACACACACACACACACACACACACACACACGGTTCCCCCTCAACCCATCTGTTCCACATTTCTCCAGCCGACCACCTCTCACCTCCGCCGCACAGTCCTTCACTTTATTTAACCAGGACGACGAGATACTCAACACAATTACTGCTTTCCAGGGACTGCACACGTACACGTGTCGCCCGCTCCTACACTCTCAAACATCACTCATTTCTACCTGCTCATATCTCCCTTTCTCTCCTCCCATCTCATTACCCTCCTGTGTCAACCCCCCTCCTCATCCCTTCATCTCCCACTCTGTAACCTAACTCCCCCTCCCCATCCTCCTCACCCCCCTCTCCCCCTATTCTCTCCCTCTATCTGACACTCAGCGGGGCCGCTCTCCATCTCTCTCTGTGCCTCCAGGCAAACATATGCTGCTCTTCCCGTCAGATTCCGGTGTGTTTGAGAGAGGAGGGATTGTTTAATGTTTATTAATCACCTGTCTGTGGTGGAGAGAGGAGACGATGATAGAGCCACACACACTCCAGTACACATGGGCTGTCTCTGTCACACACACACACACACACACACACACACACACACGTTCAGCTGTGATGTTACCAACATGGCCTGGTTTTTCCATTTACAGCTGTATGTAAGCATGCTCATTTACTGTAACACTCCCCGCATACAGTCAAAAATCATCTATTTCAGCAGCTACTTTTTAGCAAATCATCAAAATGTATGCATGTATTTTTACACAAAGATCCTGCAGACGCACCTAAAGGCCCATTTTTGATCTTTCAAAACCAATTTCAGTCACAAATACATTTAAAATAAAGAGTTTCATTCCTGCAAATCAACTAAAAATACAGCTTGTGGCTTTAGTGTCGGGATGTTGTTGCTTCATATTGTGAATTTGACGCCTGACAAAGGGTTTTCAGAGCCAGGGGAGAGGTCTCTTAGAGGTCACCGCCCCCCAGCCTGCTGAGACCATCCTATCACATGAGCTCAACATTTCCGTTGGCTCTCTGTGAGTACCCGCTCAGAACGTTATCACTCGATTGAATAAGCGAGTTGAGGCCCGTTTAATGGCCACTTGCTTAAAAAAAGTGGTTATATTTAATTAAGAGGCTGCAGTTTCCTCATGATAACCCTACAAAATGTCTTCTCTGTGGTTAGGGCACAAAACCTTCTGGGTAGGCGTTGTAAGAGATAGTTTAAAAGTGAAATAAATGTGCGTAAAATGACAGAAGTTACGTTGTAACAAGAACGACATGAGTAGCAGAAGTGAGTTGCTGGGCACATAATGAGAATTAGGGGCGTTTACATCAGCTGGTGGAAACAGCTGATCAGTCATGTTAAATGTTCGCTACGTCAGAACTTATTTGGAAAAATCGTTCCCATCTCCAGTTAGCGCATTAACTATTTTCCAAAAAAGACAAAAACCAGTTCAAGTGAGTGTAAAAACTTTTATGCCCATTTTGGAAGGTTTCATCGAATTTGGCCGTTTCCATCAAGCTTTTATAATGCAAGTCTTCAAAATGCGCAGAGAAATTTGTTAATTGAAGGGAGAATCGGGTGCCATGTGATAGTCTGGCCTTTCCCTGTTCCACAGCATTTCCAGAAATTCAAAAGTACCTGGGCCACTCAAGGAACACGCCATAGCTGGCAATGTAACCAACCAATCAGGGACTGCATTGAAGATGATGAGGTCAAATACAAGCAGCCACTTGCCAAATAGTAATGGAACCAGCTCTAACGTTGTACAGAAAAAGCAGCTATAATTGCAATTATTGCTGAAATAGATGTAAACATTCTATATTAAATATATATAAAAAGGTATAACAGACATCTCACAAAAAACCTCACAGAAAAATAGAAATGTGAAATAAATGGGTCAATGACGTGATCTAACCTTGTGTCAGTTGGTGTAATCAGTAATTTCTTTCCCATAAAAATCTGAAAAAATGAGAAAAATACAATCCACATTTACATTGCATTATGGTATTTAACAAATTTTACATTATTTGTCAAAACTTTAGAAAAAAATGGTTGTTTTTAGAATATGTCCTGCTCAATATTGCCAAAATGTAGAAACTAGAGACTTTTTTTTTTCACTTTGTTAAAAAAAAAAAAAAAAAAGTAATATATAAGTATACATCCACCTAAATACACTGTAGGTGGATAAAGTATTAAATATGTATCATTCTTTTGTGGTTACACAATTTGACATCTTGCCAACCCTTTTTTGTCACTGACACAACTGGAAGTCAAAAATCTGATATTTGAATAAACCTCTCATCATTTCTACATATGTAAAAGAACATTCTGAGAAACTGAAGAAATAGAAGCATACACAGTTACTTTGGGATTACCCAATAGTTCAAGAGTCAATTGACAGAATAATATAAGTTGATGTCCTCTTATATCCATTGTTGTTTTTGTTAGAATCTGTATCTAAAGAGAAATTGGTAACTTTTAACTGGAAGGACGCAAAACCACCCAAACAGTGTTGCATAATGGAATACATGACTGCAAGTTTGCAACTGAAAATAGACACTTTTATGCAAAGGTGGAAAGGTAAAAATATAATTGCTATGCCCAGCTGTAACTGCTGCAAACACACCTCTTCTGTAAATGTCTATTTTATTGTTTTTCATTAATATCATCTCATAATATAATAATAATAATAATAATATAATCTCATTCCATGTCTACAAATATTATGTTGCAAGTGGCAAAAACAACAACCAAGTTTGTGAATGAGGGGTTATAGTTGGAATGTATTGAAATTCAAAAAGTGTTGTGAATTGGTTGGTGTTGAAATAAACAGAGGGTGCAAAAACTGAACCCATACAGTATTAAAATATATATATTTATATTTTCCCTGAAGCGAGCCTGGATTTGTTTTGCCACTGACTGAATCACTATGAGAACACCTGTACAACATAAGCTGATCCATTAGTTCTGCAGCCAGTGCCAACTTTGTGCAGGTTGTTTATTCATCACTGACACTGTGTCAGAGGTGTTGCTACAACTCTGATTTTTTTTTAATTAACTTCAGGTTTCAGTGTTGACAAGTGAGAAAACATTGGAACATTTTTCAAACCTTGTCGAGAATTATGCATCAATCTATTAACCTTGAACCCTTGATGGCGGTTTTTAGGAATATAGATTCAGAAACTGTACCGACACAATCAACTGGAATCACACTTGAACTTGGCAACCTTTTATAGAACATTTTAGTAGTCTCAAAATTTCTGACAGGAGTATAGAAGGTCCACTAAATATAGCAAGTACATAAAGGATCAAATAGAGCACAGAGCTTAAGACCAGATGACCCACTTCATGCTCTGCATTATGCCCTTTTATACTTTTTCTCAATGCATTTTATATTCTTTTATATCTGTACATTTATTTCCCCCAAGAGGGAATAAAGCATGCCGTTTTCTGCTTATTGTATAAAATACACAAAGCAAAACTCTTCCACTTATTGTACTGCATCAAATAATTTCTAGTCAACATATCTTAAGACACTGAAACACAATCAGCAAAATAACTTTTCATTTGTAAATCACACAGCCTGTTAGGTGCATTTGTATTTATTTTTTTCAGCTATAGATTAATAAAGCATGTCATCTTATTAGTATGGTTGCTTGGAAGATAGGTAATATATAGAATAAATATATAATATATTAAAATATAGAAGTTCAAACACAATATTTTTATGACTAAATATATTTGTCTAATTTCTCCTCACTAGACAGTTATTAAACCAATTATTCAAAAACTTGTTTTTATTGTTTTACTTTAAAAAATAAATAACACTCTTTATGTTCATTGATTTTTTACTTATTTTGGAAGTGGCATTTTTTTCCAGTGAGACTGGAAATACCAAAATTTCTATGTAGTTTGGCCATGAAGGGAACAAAACCCAAACAAAAAATACTTTTCCCTTTTAAAAGTAATACCATATGTGCATGTGTGTTTTAATACACGTGTACAAGCATGAGCGAGTGTACACTCCCCACACGCACACTCACTGAGTACAAGTGCAAAAGTACACAGCCAGAAGGCTGTTCTCTTTCTATGTGCAGATGAGTCGACTAGAGAGCAATGAGAAAGCACCACAGGGACAAAGAGCTTGTATCTCAACTGTGTGTCACTTTTTATTGGAACAGAAAGAGCAAGGAGGTCAACGGTACAAAAAAAAAAAAAAAAAAGGAAAGAAATGAGGGCGTGAAGGTTGATAGTTAAGGAGTGAGCGGTCACTTGGCGCTGGAGGTGAGCTTCTCCAGGTCATGGATGCCCTCCTTGTCAATCAAACGGACGGTGAAGGAGGGAAGGTTCAGGATGAAGCGCTTGTTCAGCTGGAGGACGGAGACACAGACAATAAATATTCAGATAGAGGCACGAATAAGCCGAGTGGAAACAAGTAAAACAGAGGCAGAAAAATAAAAAAAGATGTTGAGCGACAAAGCGTAATACTGACAGGGTTCATACAGCTTTTCCAGGGGAAAATTCAATCACTTTTTCAGGCTCTTAAACCAAACATTTCCAGACTCTTGAAGCTTTTATCATCCCATCTAAATTCCTATTAAAAAAATGCAAAAAAAAAAGTTTATAAAATTAATTTATACCCACAGAAATGAATCTATGTTGACCCATTGTTTATTTTACTAGCTGTTCAGATTAACTTTGATTTAATGCTTACTGATATTCAGAGTAAGTGATCAACAGAGGATTCATATCTGTAACTCAGCTCATCTGGTTTGAGGCACCAGGAGACGACAAACAAATATTCAATGATTTTCAAGGGAAATATTCAAAGAGAATAAAGTAAAAAAAAAATCAACGCTCCCCCGTTATCAGACTTAGCTGAGTACTGGAGCTGATCTTTGCACACACTTGAGTGAGGAAAATTTAATTCAAAAATAGTCCCAAACTTAAAAACGTCGTGCTTAAAACTTTCCAAACTTTCACAACTTTGTGCGAACACTTTGACTAATATAGGGAAACTTTCTTGCCGATTTTCAAACAGCTTTGTTTCCTTACAATGTGGGTATTATATGCAAATGAACGTTTAACTTTCCCTCCATGTTGCCAGCACCCAGAGCTCCTCGCTCATCTGCCAGCAAAAGTTTTCAAACTAGAGACCGTACTTCTGTATTTTTTTTTGTTTGCTCCTCACCATAATCAATACAGATGGAAATTTAATAGTGTAATGCTTGAATCAGACTTCTTATATGAGCCAAAATACAGTGAGGACATGGTTCGTACAGCTTTTTAAGAGTAAAATTGAAGACCTTTTTAAGCAATTTGAAGATACCTACACCAAAGATTTCCAGACTCTTTCTTTAGCCTTCATCATCACGTCTAAATTTACAACAATCAATTTGACACAAAACATTTTTGGTTTACGTGAGTGAGTTCATAGGTGAAGCACCAGATTATGTTTCTGAGGAGTACAATCAAATTCAAGCCTATCCCTAACCTTGAAGACATTATGGCCAAAATTAATCATTTTCCAAACTTTTAAGACTTTGTTGGAACCCCTTAGGAATTAAGGAGGAAATGTTTTTTATTTTTTATTATAGATTAATCTCATAAATATATTCTCAATAATTGTTTGGTCTAAAAAATGTCAGAAAATAGTGGAAAATGTCAACCCCAGATTTTCAAAGTCCAGGGTGTCTTTAAATGTCTTGTATGGTCAGTCAAAACCCCAAAGATATTCAGTTTACTATGATTTAAAACAGAGAAAGGCAGGAAATCTTCATATTTAAGAGAACTGAAAATAGCATTTTCTGCCGTTTTGAATAATGAAGTACTTTATCAGAGTAGCCAGCGAGGCAAAACAGGAAAATTGAGAGTAAGTGCAACAGTGACAGTGTTTTGCTACCAACAAGGCACCATTACAGAGGGAGTCCACTCAATGGCAACGAGCCCAGTGCTTTCTACCTTTTAGGCAAAAAAGAATACAAAAGCCCTTTTATTTTCATTTTCTCTGGTCATGCAACATCAATTTCAAAAATATTTGCACATTTCAACAACCAAGACAGTCCAATTTAATGCAAGGAGTGACCAAGGTGTTTTGACACTGGTCACTCACCTGATTCTGGACACAGACACGCTTCCCTTTAATCAAATGCATCAACACACAGTGGCGCAGAGACTCTACATGACCCTCCTGCAACTGCATGTTGTTTACTCTGCCGTGCTTATAGTAGCGTAATCTCCACAAACAGCTGTTTAGAAATCACACAAATCTCTGCTATTTATAGGTTGTGAACCTATTAACAGTATCTGAAATGATTGCTCAAGCTCAGATTCCGGCAGATTGCCATTATACATTTTTTAATCGATAAATAGACAATGCTGATTTCCTCTTGTGGAGTCTTCGTGAAAAACAATTTTTGTTCAGTACATTTTGGCGCCTTGAAAACACTTTGCCCCAGCAAGTTACATCAACTCCACATGGCTGAATGAAGCTCGGATTAAAGGTCAGTGTGGACCGAATGGACAGCTCACTTTTGATGTGAATTTCCAACAATAACAGTAAATGGTTGAGAGCAAATTCAGAATTGTCTCCTAAGAATTCCTCCCGAGAACAAACTGAGGCCACTTTGCAGAGCAGAGTTTCTATCCGAGAGGCTGAGCAACATAAATAAGATGCTTATTATTCTTATTCTGTTTTCTTTTTTTAAGTATGAATGAGTAAAACTTCTCAAACTCACTTCCTCAATGCACTTCTTCAGCAGATCCACCGCCTCATCTCGGGTCAGATCTAGAGCAAGAAAAACAGAAGAAAATGAGAACGCTGAAGTGGGAGAAAAAGGGGAATGAAGGAGACATAAATTAGATTAAAATGAGGAGGAAAAGCAGCTTTTATTAAGTGAAAAATTAAGTGGATGTTGCAGTGTGGTACTGAGGAGAAAGAGGGAGCATGATGCCATGTGATGGAGAATCATTTTTTATAAACATTTGATGCTAGTTTGTACATTTTATTAGGGATATTTTGACTACAAACCAAGTTTTCTGGTTTCTACAGTTATCATTTTCATTAGGGTGAAATCATTTTATTTAACAAGACCCTTAACATCACATGAGTCTGAACCACAACAAAGTCTGAATCAACTCCATAACCTCTGCAGCTCTGCAGACGTGCACCATATTCTACATTTCTCTCTCTTGTCTATTCCAGCAGGTCTCACAGGAACAATAAACAGAAAAAAAACGCATGCATGAGGCATTTCTCTGCTCTGACCTGGTCTGTAGTGCCGGTCAAGAATGGAGAGAGTGAGAAAGGCTCCGTAGCCGTGGGCAGCGAAGGGGGCCTTGGCCAGGGAAGACAGGTAGTCCATGTAGAAGAGACCGGGGCCGTCTGTGTCATCGTAGCCCGCCAGCAACAGGTTCACATGATAGGGAGTCTGGAGAGAGAAGTGGAGGATTAATATTCAGATCTATCAGAAAGGTTCTGGCAAGGTGTTAGCCTGGGATGCACATTAATTGAATTCAAGCTTACGATAAAGCTGCTCCTGCACCACACAAGTGCAACATTATACAACCGTTTTATGTGTAAACATCATAGAAAGCACAACAGCTGGTGACTGGCAGGTTTTGTAAACATGAGTATATACGCTAATTCTGCATGTAAATAAGGGATGTACTGAATCTGAATCTGGGCCGATATCAATAATGTTTTTGTTGGTGTTTATTAGAGGTGTGAATCATCAGAGGCCCCACGATACCATTTTATCCCGATACTTGAGTCACAATACGATATTATTGCGATTTTAAGCCTTTTGCAATATGGTGAGTATTGCGATACAATATATTGCGATTTAACTATTTAACTGCATTTTGTGTCGACAAAATTCAATTCAATCAAGAACTGTTTTGTCAAATAAGACAAAATTTTCAGTCTATTCATCTCACTTGAGTCTTTTTATTTCTCCACAATGAGATTCAAACCCACAGACTGACCAACAAAGTACTCAGTCAAACTGAACTGAACTGATATCAAACATGTATGGGAGACAACAACTGCAGCATTTTATCAAACTTTCCTCAACTTTAAGTTTCACTGCTCTGAATTTTTTTTAAATTAAAACAAAAAAAGCCTAACTTTGCAGGGGTATTTCGACAACTTTCCGACATGATATCCTGACGCACATGGTACCTTTAGATTCCTTAGGTCTTATACTTGATAGCAGTATATCCAGAATTTTAATTAAATACTTACGGCCAACAGAACACCAAATATCGATATCTGGCGGCCATGAATAGATATAAATATTGCCATGCAAAATATTGCGATATTCTGCTGTATCGATTTTTTCCCCCCACCTCTACTGTTTTTTTTGTTTTTGTTGTTTATTCCCCTTTTTGTGCCCCTGTTTGTATGTAAAGTTGGCCATGCTTTTTCTGTGGCCAAGAATGCCTCACTCACTGTACATGTTCGATCACGATCCCACTTGTTTTCTCTGGTTACTTCTGTGTTTTTTTGTGATTGTGTCATTTACAGCTGCACAATTTACTGAAATTTTCTCGTAATCACAATATAGACTAGTTCAATGTCCAAGTCGAAACATTATTTTTTGTTAATTTTGCTTATCACATAGTTTCTACTGCATCATGTTGGCAAAATGGTGTTGACAACCTTATGTAAACAAACATGGAGGGGATATCGTACGGTACGGATGCATGGACTTTGGTAACTGAGCTCAAAGGAACAAAATTTGCATTATTGTGACAGGCCTAACGACTGCCATCATTCAATGTCATCTTATTTGCCGTTATGCCAATGGCAGTTAACTTCATATCAGTAAATACCGATGATCGGCTCATGAATTGGTGACTCCCCAATTTAAATAGTAATTTATTCTTGCTAATTAGAGGTGCCAAAATTACCATCAGCATACAGTTTGTACAGCTACAATGGTGTCACTGATGGTACGCTTCATCCACCAGTCCTCAAGATGAAGACATCTCACAACTTGAAAAGTACAACTCTTCTCATTTTTAGCTAATTGTGATTATTATTTAATTATCAAATTTGATTTTTTCAGCTCAGCAGAGACCTGTAGTAACGCACACAGCGGCAACATTAACACAGCATAAACAGCACGGGGAGGGAACAAGGAGCACAGGGAGGGGTGGCTGGAGAGCAAGGCAGGCATGAAAGGTGAAAGGGCGTCACAGGACAGAGGAGGTGAGTGTGTTTGTGTGTGACGAGGGGGAATCAGGGTGTCACTGGCAGTGTGACATCTGCTGAGAGTCAGCACCCTTGTTGCTCCCTCCATCGCGCCCACCCTCCCTCTTCATCCCTTCTTTACGTCCCCCCACCCCCACCCCCTTCACCCTGTGCCCTGGAGTAGCGCCAGGGCTCATTAAAAACTTCTAAAGTCGTTTCTCTTGCCCCTTCCTCCCCCCCTCTTCTCCTCTTTTTAAATTACATCTTTTACGCTTCCAGCCTCTTCTGCCTTCTCTTCCTCCAAAACACTAATTTTCTCTCTTCGTTGTTGCAAGCCACTGTTCCTCATTTTAAAAAATCCCTTTAAAGCTCGACAATTTTTGTGGGGATTTCAAAACAACTTATGGCCTAAATTCTTGACGGAGGTGGAAGCGGTGCAGTGTTTTTGGTTCAAATGCAACAAGGAAAATATAAATGTTGCATTCTCTGTCGTGCAGCGAGGCAAATATGAATCATATGACGCCAAGCGAGTTGTGATCTGCACACCTGCCCTCTCATTTCAATTTATCTCTGAGCCAAGCTGCTTATTCCTGTGACTTGTGTGTTAGCGCTGTGTTTGCCACAAGGGCAATGATGATCGTTATGCTCCCAGTGGAGTAGGCTTTAGTCTGTGTGTTAACGATGAAGGCACACACACACACACACGTGAGAGTGTGTTTGTGAGAGTGCACAACGAGCGTGAATCTCAGGATGAATATCTTAATGTGTGTGTTTACGTGTGTGAGTGTGTGTGTGTGTGCTTTAAATCCTCCGTGAGCCAGCGAACGCCCCAGTGGCATCACCCCCACCCACCAGACACCTGTCTCGCTGGTTACAATGTAACAATAATATGGACTTGGCATCAAAATAACCTTCCCATCCCATGTCACCTCGGAGGTAACCAGGCACCTTGTTAACCCAGCCACCTGAACTCACACCCAGGTTCACGTGCAAACAATACACATCATATGTTTCATCCCCCCCTCCCTGCTGCGACTCTTGCTCTCAGCTAAAATAGGCAACCGCTGTGCCGCGAAACAAAAGCTTCACCTGTGCGCCGCTACCGCCGCCTTCAGCTGACACAGATATTCTGAACGACACATTATTTGCAAAGAGTTTACATGAGAAGATTGATACCACTCATGTATGTACGGTAATGGGGCGACGCAGGAATGGGTTCTTAATCCATGAAGTAAGTTAGCATTTTAGCACCCAGAGTTCTCTCAGAGGATTTTAAATGAGTTGGTGGTTAGAAGCCTGAAATAAGGTTTGTCGTTAACACAAGCTCAAGAGATGTTCGCATTTTGTTGTACCACATAAAATATGTGAGTAAATACCCGAATTGTGAATTCTGACGTTTTTACATGACACGGCGGGATTCACTAGTCCGCTTAACAGCCTCTAGGCTTGTTTTTCCGTGCTCTTGCAAACTCTTCTTGATTGAAGTTTAGGTAAATAAACAATTTATTAGGCTAACCGCTGGTTAGCTTGTCACGACCGCCTGAAGCATAACGATAGTGACGTTCAAGTCATGCGACCTTGGAGTAGTTCGCTATAGCTTTTTACTTCTGTCGGCTGCATTATGTTCAAACATCATAAAAGTTGTGTTCATTTTTGAGGATTATCCTGCTGAACAAAACTTGTAAGCATCAAAAATGTTTGTTTGCCACAGAGCTTATTTTCTGCCATTAAAAAATTATTTCTTAGTTCAACATTTACCATAAGAGGCTGTACGCAGCTATTTCTGTAACAAGTGGGGCTTTTAAATTTTGGTTTGGAAGATGTTCTTAAGGAGACTTGAAAGATAAAACTATTCTACTGCGGAAGTATGTCATTGTGTCCGTTCCAAATCAATAAAGATAAATCGATAAAAGTTGCAGATTTATATTCTGTCAATCGCCTAATTCCCATTCATGCAGCTCGAGTATTAATTAATGAGCATTAGAGATGCTGTTAGGTGGGTTTTGTTACCACTCAAAGCTAGTGCTTTACTCCTGTTTCCACTCTTAGTGCTAAGCTACAACACCCAGCTTCTGGTGGTAGCTTCATATTTAGTGTACAGGGATAAAAATGGTATTGATCTTCGCATCTAACTCTCGGCATGAAATCGAATAAACGCCAAAAATGTCACTTTATCCCTTTAAGACATTGGCAGTGTAGGAGTCGGAGAAAAACAGCTTCAGTTGTGACACAAATTAAGGTCAGGCTGCTAAAAAATCATCACAAACTCTTCCCCAAACTCTCCTCTTCCACGTTCCAGCACTCGCTCCCTCCCTCCCTCCCTTCCCTTCCTTTCCTTTCCTTTCCTCCCTCCCCCTATTTCTGCACCCTGCCCCGGGGCATGTTCTCTTTATTGGCATTTCTCCTCAATCTGCTGTATTAATTGTTCATCTGTGCAGGAGCAGGGGAGCTGTGTGCAATATGGCGCCAGTAATTATTTGTACCCATTGTGTGCCCGACGTGCTACAAAATATTTTACAAACCCATATGGGGCCAGCTGTAGATCACCACCGCACAGAGGCTAACTGTTGCTGCGGCCTTACAGAACTTCTTCAGCATACTGCAGAGCAAACATACACATAAATACAAAAACTGATGACTGCGAGGCTTTTAGGCTTCTTCATAATCTACCAAAATAACAAATGTGATATTTATAAACCATCTGCCTCCCCTGAGTTTTGCTGCATCTTTTTAACCTTGTGTCTGAGCCTCCGACACCTACCTACACCTGTCAATTCAATCTCAATTTAATCTGTATTTATCTTCAATAAGCAAGTTTTTGCAAATATTACAGTACATCAGACAGGAAGCTAAAACAAACAGAGGCAGAGCAGATGCTGAGTTTCTATGCCCCTAAAACTTTTGCAGTTGTTGTTTTGCTCTGTGGTGAATTTCATGTGTATCATTACTGATATGCATGCAGCAGAGTCGAGGCCTCAGGTGATTATGCTTACCGCTAGTTTTTTTTTTTTTCCTTTCTCTTTGTCTCCTCTCTAAAGCTGAGTGAATGCAGTACTCCAGAGGTTAGCGGAGTTGTTTTTCTGGACGGCAGGCTGGTAAGCAGACAGTCGTATGTGAACAGGGTTTCGCTTACTCTGCGCCGACATGCTCTGCTGACTTTAGCTAACTACACCTCCCGGAGGTCTGCAGCCACTGGGGTATGACATCTTTCAGACTAAAGGACTCATCTGTAATTTATCCTGCAGGAATAAGGCCATCAGAATTAACAATATACCACTGATTAATTTATCAGCCAGTGGTTTTTAACCTAAGGGTCTGGATGTGCCAGTGGGATCATGTGATGATTTCTTTTTTATAAGGGGGTTCAGAAGATCATTTATGGGTGGTAGAAAAAAGAAGAGATTTGATATACAAAAGCAGATCATTATCTTCCCCTTTCTGTCCGGGCTAAACTTTAATCGGCAATGATTTAATCAGATTAATTAAAATAAATTCCAACATATGCAGTTCCCCAGACAAGAACCGAGCATAGTCTTGGACTACAGGCGTTTTTCATCTACCTACATCTACATTAAATTTTGTTTTAGTCAACAAATGGGCTTCGTCTGTGCTGTACATAATTTGTTTTTAAAAGTTATGGCCCAAAACAACTTGACAAATGTTCATCTTTAATCATTAAGTCAATTTATGTTTTTGTTATAGCACACTAATTTTTTCCGTTACATACATTTCTTATGATGGCGGCTGCTACTTCAGAATTTTATGAAATGTCATAATTACACAAATGTCCGCTCCAATCAAGTCAAATAAAAGGTTGACTACTCTCTCCACTTTGAGGTTGAGCAACAGGGGCAGGACATCAATTGCTCAGTTTCAAGCCAAATATATCACAAATTTAAGAAAATCTGCAATAGAAAAGGCAACCGAGTGATTGTTTCTACCCACTACTGTTACGTGATTTTTAGGAGTTGGTAAATCGAGATAAACGGTAAGGGGCAACAATTTTCCAGTCTAAAAAGCATTATATCATTGAACAGGAAGTGGGTGCACCATCCAGATACAACACCCTGAAAAATAAATAAGTCCTGGTCCTAATTGTTTTCAGTGAGAGTGAGGATTTTTGCTCACCGTGTTTGTATTGATGTGCGCCTTTCGTTTTTTGCAGGACGTTGAAAAAACTTTAGAGCTGATTTTGCAAAATGCAACCACTCTTATTGGGTCTGATGCTATACAACTTAGGGTTAATTTTCCTTGAAATAATAGACTTAAGAAAATATACACATTTTTTGCTAATAACTATTTCATAGAATGATCAGGATTATTCTTCAAGTTGTGTAGACCTGAAATGATTAGTCGAATCACTAAACAAAAAACAAAAATGTAATTAATCTTCCAACATTTTTTTCCAAAGAAAAAAATGCTGAAATTTTACTGGTTCCAGATCCCAAATGTGAGGATTTAATGCTGTAAATTGAATTTATGTGGGGTATTCAGTTGTTGGTCAAAATATGTAAAAGAAATTTTAAAAATTACGTTGGACTCTTTGAACTTTGATTGGCTTTTTCTTTTGGGTACCATTTTCTGGCCCTTAGCGGATCAAATGATTAATCTAGTAATGTAGATGGGAATGTATATCAAAATAATAAAAAAAACCTTTCACCATTAGTGACAGTTCTAATTGTACTTTATTGTACTGGAAAGTTTAGATAACACTCACACGAAAGACACTTCTGCAAAGAGCATCATCATTGGCCCAAATAAGACACAAAAACATGGCTGATTCGATCTCTTGCAAACGTTACTTCTAGTTGATAATAAACGATTCACGACTTTACCAGACGTTTTCCCTGCTCCACATTCAAATGGACAACACACATTACATATTCTACATACTCAAGATGTTCTGGGGGGGAAAACACCATAAAAAAACCTGTTTATACAACATAATTTGCAAATGTCCATGTACTCTGGAGGTTGATGAATGTGAGAAGAGCATAGCTGGAGGAAGGTGTGGGATGCAGAGGAGAAACTGCTATTGCTTCAGTTTCTGAGCACTCCTGAGAACGCAGCATTAGTAAATCCTGCACTCATAAAACCAAATTCATCACCGTGAGGCACAAAAATAACGATACACTCGCAGCTTATGGCAAGACATGAATATAAATGTTATCCTCCACAACATGTACAACCTTGACAGAATAAAAACGATCCTGATCCTATAGGTCCCTGCTGTGTGCACGCACATTGTATCTGTGTGTATGTTGACTCCTACTCGTTCTCACACTCCAGTCTGTGTAGTGTTGTCTACTGGGCCTGGTTGTTTCCCCCTGGGACCCCCACACCTCCGCCTCCTCCTCCTGCTCTACCCCTATCCCCCGTTCGATGTGTCCCACATTCCCTACTCTGCCACACTAATTGTTTTTTGTAATTATTTTCACCCTTCTGCTATTGTGACAAGCAGCGGCTGCACTACTCTTAACAAATTAGTGCAAGAAGATACAACGCATGGATACGAGAAGCAGCGCTGACTGGAGCGGAGTGCGTTACATCTGAAAACACACCTGCCACTGCTAGGGCTGGCCAATTTATATAATTTAATTTTCAGTTGTCATTTTTGCTCCCAACATATAAAAACAGGATAACTGAGATAAAACAATTATTGTGCTGCATTCCGTTTCACAGTGATGCTCTTGTTTTGTCTCCGTTATTAAATCTAGCGCATCTCTCTAGTCAACAGCGCTGCACTTTTTCCAGTTTTCACAGAGCTACTGACTGGAATAAGTTAAATACAGTTAATTAAAAGGCTGAATATATGTTTAAGCACAGCACTACAACATAGTTGATCTAATTTGTTTTTATTTATTATTTTTATACATTGATAATATGCTCTTAATTTTCAGTAGGTAGTGGAAGCGATCAAATTTATTTTCTCTCCTTCATTTTTTTAGTAATTCAGTTGAATTATATTTAAAGTTCCAGAGACTTCAATGTTAAGACATGGGTTTTTTTTAAAGATCAAGAAAGGCATGATGTTTGCAAACCAAGTAATGTTTAATAATCATGGTCACAATGTTGACCAAAAATAATCCTGATTATGATTTTTCCATAATTGAGCACACATTAACACAACGTTAAAACTTGAGCCTAAACAATTAGTTGAATAATATTTTGGTCATTCACCAAAAAAGTAACTGGCAACTTCTTAGATTTCAGAAATAGTTAAACAAAATGCTCAGATTTGGAGGCTAAAGTCTGCCTGACAAGCATTGCTGGTGCTGGGTATCAAACCTCATCACTTTTAGAGAATGGAGTAACAGTAAAAGTTGGTCAGATTCTTGGATGCATTTATTTACTGACTTATTTGGCAAATTTTGTTCCAGTTAGTTTTCTTTGTTTATTTTTTCCCTCTAAGCACAGGGAGTTTTGTGTGCTATAAAGATTGCAAAGCCCTTCATAGCACTTTAGTTAGTTTAGGCTATATAAATAAAATTGACTTTTTTTTAAAGGAAAACATTGGGCTAAGTTTCCAAACTAACACATACATGTTAAACTCTCAGTCTTGCAATTGGGGATGTGCCTTAAACTCCACTGACAACTATTGCTAATAGAGAACAAAAACTGAGTGATTCATGTTGATTAAAGCCATATCAAAGCATGCAGTGGAAATACAGCAAAATGCACTTAAATCCAGTTGTTGCTCATGTGCCTTTCACTGTTCTCTCTGGTATAAAAGGGTATTTTGCTTCTGCAGGGTCTCTGCAAGGCCTTAAGGACACACATCATTTCAAAAAGCACTGCACTTTTCAAGACGTGTTCTGCATAAAAAAAACAATCCAACTTACAAACATGCAGATAGATAAATTAGCTGGTTACTTTGCCTGGTCGTAAATCAAAGCTTGCGTAAGAATTGAGGAAAAATTCTGCACCTTTTTGTGTATTTTTGACTGTTTGGAGAGATTTTGAAGTCTTGAAGGTCAAAACTATTGCATTTAATAAAAAAATAAATAAAACCAGAGCAACTGTGCAGTTGTGTGAGAGACAGGGCTGCAGGCTCAGGTGTTGTCACAAAGTCTCAAAGGGAGAAACCTCCGTCAGCACTCACAACAAGCTGACAAATGTACCCGTCTCTGTCAAAATGCATCTACTGCTTCAGCTCAGATGTCTCAAGCTGATAACGACACAAACAGAGTTATAATTACAAGTGAGACTTAATTCCCACCTGAACTTTGGAGTAACACTTCATCTCTAATAATATGTCATAGCAGTGTCATGTCACTAAGGCAAGAAAGGCCTCTGTTGTGTTTTTAATTTCCTGTTTTAGCCATAAAAATTAATCATTTCAAGCAGAAATTAAAACACATTTTTGATACGGATAAGTAAACCTTCCACATATGTGTGTTACCGTCCCTGTCATTTGAAGTGAGTATTACTTTACCTTATGGGAATTAATTTGTGATTCTATCATTTGTTCCCTAAAGCAAAATGAGATTGCAAATGCTAACAGAGGAATGTAATTAAGTTGAAATAGAAATTAAAATATTTATAGGTATGTTCACTCATTACTCCACGATGAATATGCTTAATTCAGAGGGTGACCACTGGTACAGGGGATTAATTAGCTACTGTTTTGTTAACTGAGGATACATGCAAATATACAGGTGTTCTTTGCAGTGGATTTGCTTTTTAAGCACACAGGCATAAAAAGTACACTAGAAAAAGAAGGAGCAGGTCGGAGAATATGTGGCTATAAAAATGCAGCAGATGGTGAAAGTGCAATTTAAATATGTATATGTAGTGAGTGACACAGTTTAGCTTGTTTTCACACGATGTAGCCTCATGTTCAAAGACAATTTTCAAATTTTACACAATTACAACTGACAGTATTGTACTAGAAAAAGGACACAATTACAGTATAATGAAGTGTTTCATTACATTTCTGGTTCTCTTTGGTTTGTTTTAGAATTAAAGTTAGATTTTCTCAGAATATCATGGTATTATTATTGTCAGTTACAATGACCCTTCAAGAATGATTTTTTAGTTGAACAAATGCTTTGTTATAAATACAACTTGAAACCATTTTTGTAAAGTTAAAAGTCTGCCTTTTATTTAATAAATAAAGTTAATAAGAAAGCTGAAAATGCCCCATTTCGACAATATAAATGAGGAGGAAAAGAGAAGCATGACCTTTTAAAGAAAGTTATCTCTTAAAACAAAAATCATAAATTGATTTTCGCTGCAAGTGTATGTGGCACGGGTTGACGAGTCAGACAGGCAGTCAAGGAAGAAATAAGATGCACATGTGCAGGTGTCCTCATGTCTGAACCACAAGTGTATCAGACATGTTTCCCTGTTTGCCACTGCAACCCTAGTTAACTTCACTTACATTTGGCTGTGTGTACATGTTTAATCATAATTGCTCTTTCAGTCCATCTTGAAAACTCTTTTAACTGGTGGAAATTCTGGGATGATCTTGTTAAAAACACTTATGGATTTCAACTGACTGAGCAGCAAAACCTAAATGTTATAATTTTATTGTATAACTGCTGTTATGAACCAAAGAATAGCAAACTCATCTAAGTTGCCTCACAAAAGGACATCATCTCTTTATGTTGTAGCATGCAGCTATAAGGTTCAAACAAGAACATTTGCCCCTCAACTCAAACAATTACTGAGGTTATGATGATAGTCATATCCCCATCACTAAAACAGACACTTTTTCCCAGAGCACAAGGAAACAATTCTCACAAGATAAAGGTTACTACCACTGCTTTATGGAAGCTGATGGCTGTTTTACAGGCTGAAAGTTAAAGACCATCGCGTTTCGAGAAGACCAGTGCCGATAGGCACAAACGATTTCCAATAAGTGGAAACATTTCAAGTGGATCTGTCAAGTAATGCAAGCTTAAAAAAAACACATATCCCCTTTTCACTTTGTTATGTGGTCCTTTTATGATTTGGCTGTGCAACTTGCTTGTTACCTCCACCAAGGAGTTTATGTTTTGGGTTCAGTTTGTTTGTTTGTCAGCAGGATTACAAAAAAAAAACTACTTTCCTGATTTTTAAGAAACTGAGAATGATGTAGCATGGACCATGGAAGAACCCAATACATTTTGGGGCAGATCCAAATGACACAGTTATTAGACATATTTCTCTTGATAGAATTTCTGGATAGAATTACAAAGACAGCACAGAGCTCACATGGCCTAAGAGGCAGCGTAATGTTAATGATAGTTACCCTGCTCCGAAGGTAGTCTGCAAGATTCTTTCGTGTGAAGTTTGCTGCTGCTGATGGACTGAGTTCATAACCTAAGAAAGAGGAAAATTTGATTAGTTTTAGGTGAGTGATCTTCAGTAAGTACAGTGTGCCTGTCAATATGTCATCGCTGTCTATGACTAGATCATTTGTAATTAAACTGGATACTTCAGAGCAGAAAGGGGGAGAGTTTTGACACAATCATAATCTCAGAGGTCCTTACCGTTCCTCATTTTGTAGAGCTGAACATTCTTCTGGATGTACTCTGCAAACTGTGCTGTGTCTCCCGCTTCCCCAACACACAGCAGCAAAATCTTCTCACTTAGTTTAAACATCTTGTCATAGTCTGGAAAAAAAAGGAACAGAGTTTATTTAGACTCATTGTGTTCAATTATTTGAGTGGCCATTTATGGGTGGAAAATAACTAAGGACATTTACTCTAGTCATGTACTAAAGTAAAATTTTGAGGTGCCTTTTACTTGACTCAAGTATTTACATATAAGGATCTTTAAACTTCTACTCGAAGAATTAAAACAAAGATAAAACACTACATAAAATATACAAGGAGAGCATACCTAAAAGACAAGTTAAAACATAAAATGCCACATGCTATCTAAAGCCTGCCTGAACAGGTGTGTTTTTAAGTGTTTTTTTTTTTAAATAGTCCAGATTTTTGAAGACCTCAAGCATAGTATATAAAGCCATTAACATTTGAACATTAAAGAGAGGAACACATTAATGCATCAATAATAATTCATTAATATGATAAATATTGTTCTAAAATGACCAATTCTGCACATTCAATACCTTTACTTTTCGTCACACTGTAAAAATAATCGCCTATGTAATTTTTTGTCAAAATTGGGGTTTTTTGCCTAAATCATATCATGACGCCAGCCACTTATGGTAAAATCGCCTACATCCTCAGTTGATCAGATCATGTGATTTTACCCCTTTAAGATCATCACTTCTTTGACAATTTGCCACATTCATAGGCATCAGATAATGACCCAGCAAAGAAGAGCTAGAAGGAGATTTATTAATTATCAGTTTAGTTTATCAGTGTTTTATTGTTGACACTAATATTGGTAACACTTTACTCTAAGGTGTATACATAAGAGTGACATGAGCGTGTCATAAACATGACATGGGATGTGTCATGAACATGAATGACACTTTGAAGTAACATTAATGCTCATGATACTTGTCATGTCATGTTTCTGACAGGCTTATGTGACTCTTGTGTAGACACCTTCAAAATAAAGTGTTACCATATCTTGCTTAAGTCACAAAGGCATGTTCAAAAAATTACCTAATTTATTTCTCTTAAGTTACAGTGTTTTTAAGTTACAGTGTTATTACTATGCCAATAGCCATCCTTTGTTACATCCTGTTTGAGTGAAATGATCAATAAATGTCATATGTTACACTGTTGGTGAAGTTTTTTGTGTTTCCTGCAAAACTTGAAAAAATTAGTTAGGCGATTATTTTAACAGGGTGAGGTTTTGTTACTTAAAGCTAATTTTCACGTATATATTTTTACTTGAGACTGTATACTGGATATTTACTTGTAACAGAATATTTTTACACTGTACTATGTGTGCTTTTATTTCAGTAAAAGATGAAAAAACTTATTCAAACCAGTGCGGAGCTGACTCAGAGCAACATTAAAATCTCTTTCACTTTCACTTGTCAAAAGCCTACTTTGGCAACTCATGCTAACCATGCTAACTTTAGTTTGAATTTCACAAAATGTAGAATGAATTTTATTAACTTACAATATTGCAGTAACATGGTTAAATACATTGTGTTATCGCTCATGGAAAGAAAAATAAACAAACAGTGTGTGCAACAACAAACTGGTAATATTTAACTCTTAGTCTTTTTAACTTAACGTTGCTACTGTTAGCTTTGCTAGCTCAAGTTATAATCAGAATACGTGGTTTAATTGTCACAATAGAGTAAGTTACAGATTACATCTTAATATTCGTGAGAAGGGAAGGCTTTATAGACTAATCATAAGTAGTAAAAGCTGGTTTAAATGTAAAAAATAACTGAAACCCGGTCTTGTTAGCATGTTTAGCTTGTTAAATGAACCGGCTGAGTGGCTAAAGCTAAGCTAACGCGTTGTCATACCGTGTTTCATCTGAATGATGCTGCTGGCTGCAACATTATCGGCGGCGACGAGGACGAAGTCAGGTCCCTGTATCCCGATTAAATACTCCATTCTGTATAACAGGTAAGAGCTGGTGTATGTATGTAATAAATCTAAGATATTAAACGTCTCTTCTTAGCCTCGGATGTTCAGATTACACAGCAAAAGTTTGAGATAGGCGGCGCAGATTGTCGACGTCACCGGAAACCGTAATTTCTGCGCGACTCGGGCGGGCAATTTGAGCGGACTGCTGCTGTTGTTGTGTCAACCGTGTGGCGATACTACTCCTCTTTGTGTGGAATAAGTACAAGAATAAAAAGTTATTTCAGGTCAGTATGAACGAAGGGACGCCTCGGAACATAATGTCGGAGTCTAATAATCTAAACGGCTCGCAGAGAAGAAGGTCACCGCGGTTGAGTTCTCCTCCAACTGGTCCAGCTGACAACAAAATGGCGATGACGGCCGGTGCAGTTAAACGCCGCATCACTGTGAGGAAAATAGCACCCAGAAAAACAGTCGCACCGTCGGAGAACAACAAGGAGAACACGCCGAGGCGGTCCGGGAGGGAAAGTATTCAGCAGAAGACGCCAAAGGTGTCCACCCCGGATGCTGTCCCGGAGCGTAGAGGCTCCACTTCGGCTGGGAAGAAGAAGAAGAAGGAGGCCGCTATTCTGTCCCCGATCCTCCCCTCCTCACCACCTGTCCCGGAGCGTAGAGGCTCCACTTCGGCTGGGAAGAAGAAGAAGAAGGAGGCCGCTATTCTGTCCCCGATCCTCCCCTCCTCCCCACCTGTCCCGGAGCGTAGAGGCTCCACTTTGGCTGAGAAGAAGAAGGAGGCCGCTATTCTCTCTCCGATCCTCCCCTCCTCACCACCGGCTGCTTCTCACCCCCAGCAGCCGCAAGTGGATCCAGAGGACGCGGTGTGGTCGCAGAAGGTGCGCCGCTCCTACAGCAGGCTCAGCGACAAGTCCTTCAACAGCCCCAACTCCAGGGAGACCTTGTTCGGCTTTGAGAAGCTGACCACCCCCGAGGTCAGGAGAGCCGACCCATCCAAGATCACCACCCTGGAGGTTTCTGGATCCTTCACCGGTCTGAACTCATTCACGAGTTTGCTTGAGGCGGAGGACTGTGGTTCAGCTTTGCCGGACCTAAACATCCCCGGAGTGGCTGTGGTGAAGGAGAAGAAGAGGAGGAGGAAGGTCCAACAGATAGACGCCACGGAGCTGGACGCACTGGCTGCCCAGATGAACGCAGAGTTTGAGGAGGCAGAGGAGTTTGAGTTGATGGTGGAGTAAATATTGTGACTCAAAGACTGAAGGACTCCCTTAAATCATGCTGTTTTTGTCTCAGGACATGCTGATGGACACTGACAACACTCGTGTGTACTTCATATTCAAAACATTCATGTTTTTGTATATTTCCAGCTCTCTATATTGTACATTTTGAGTTTTTGGAGTTTTATGTGTTTGGTTGTTGGTTTAAATGCTCTTAATGTGTTGTTTTTTTACACTATTATGTGTTCAAATGATAGATAGGACTCATGCATGTTGTTATTGAATTATTTTTACTGTGATCAAATATCTTATATTTGCATGTTAAATGTCCAATTTAGAATGATAAAACATGTTTTTTTTGTTAGATGGTCTTCGACTGTTTGTAATTGAGTTTTTAGTCTTAAACTGGTTGATTGGGCATGATACATAGACAGAAACTTTTGAAAGTGTAATATGGATTGTAATCATACGTGGAAGCTAAATTTGAAACTTAATTTGCAGGAATGGTACGATCTGAGCTATGAGTGGACCCTTTTTTTATCAGGAGACAGTTTGACTACACTGGCTTAACATTTTGTACTTCTTAATATTCAAATCACTGAAAACAACAGATGTGCTCATCAATTCAGAGGTCTGTAACCAGGATATTACCATTTAATATTGTTTTACCTTCACATTCAATTGGCATAAAAAATTCAGAGTAAGACAGTGCCTATCCATGTTGTTAATTCTGTGTTACATCTATCCTTTTTTACACTGTAAATGTCAATAAATATGCAATCAATTAAATCACCAGAATTGACTGAAGAGCTGGAGGTTCATCCAATCACAACACTGTCTTTACAAAGACCCTTTATTCTTGCAAAACAGCACATTTTGATATTTGGTCTTTGTTTTTAGTGATAGTTTAGTAACATCAATTTTAATAAAACTACAAAGAAAGGAGAATACTTTGCAGATCTACTTCATGACACAGGTGCGTTGGAAAGAGTAGATCAAAAATTGCTAACAAAGTCCTGCACACTGTCTAACTTGAAAAATACATTTGTTGTGCTAGACCTTTATCATTTGTGAGAATAAGAGGTCATCTTACAAAGGGAGTGTGCAACAATCATATTCCAATATCCTATTTGATGATGATGTGTTGATATTGCCTGTGCAGACTTATTATTATTATATACAAGATGACTTCATAAAGTGTCACAAATGTTATGTTTTGCAAGGTAGAAAGTTTGAGAGTTGTTTTCAAATTGAACTACAAACAAATTTGCACTATTTAAAATTTCACACAACCTTTGTTTGAAAAAAGGAGCCCAAAACTTTCAGTAATCCTCTCAAACTGGGTTTAGTAACATTCTTGGGCTTGTTGTGATATTTAAGGTGGAAAAGTAATGTCTGAGCTTTAACACCAGTCAAGAAACAATACCAATAACCATAATAATGTGACAAGCTGATATTTTTAGCAGGATGATTGTCGCTAATAATGTTAACCCACACAGGGTCCTAACAAGGTGTTATAACCACACATGATGCTGACTAACAACACATTCCTCTACACATCATTGGTCTCCAGTGAATCTGACTAGGCAGACTCAATGAGTGAGTGGGCGATCTGTCTGGATTTAATGAGAATGGTGGACAGGTAAAGCGTTTTCCTCTAGAGTCTCTTAAAGGTGTAAGTGGATGTGTTGCATAATTTGCACTAACGAGGAGGAGGGGGGTGTTAGCAACCGTCATGTCTGCCTGACTGTGCAGGGTCTCCTGTAGATTAATGGAGTCTTCCAGGTCCGGCTTGGTACTCTGATCATTTAATTGATTCATTAATTGTTATAAAACAAATATGAACATTCCAGTTCCGAGAATTTCAGCATAACAGAACAAAAATAGCATCCAATGATTGACTGAATCAAGTGAAAGGTAGAGAAAAGTGTTATTTTCTCTGTAGGCTTTTTAGACACAAACAAGCTCCATTTTATTAAGCATCATTGTGTTAAATTATTTGAGTAGCCATATAAGGGTGGAAAATAATGTTCTTAAGTAACATTTTTAGGCGCCATTTACTTGACTTGAGTATTTTCATTTGATGGTACTTTAATCTTCTACTGCTACTCAAAGAAATAAAATTATAGATAAAATATACAAGGAGAGTATACCTAAAAGACAAGTTAGAACATAAACTGCTACATGCTATCTGAATGCCTGCCAAAACAGGTGTTTATTTAAGTGTTATTTTTTAAATAGTCCTGATATTTAAAGACCTCAAGCTTACTAGCATTCTCAATAGTATATAAAGCCATTAAAATTATAACATTAAAGAGATAAACACATTAATGCATCAAAAATAATTAATTAATATGATATATATTGTTCTAAAATGACCCATTCTGCACATTTAATACCGATAACTTTTGGTACTTCAAGCTTATTTACATGCTGATACTTCTGCACTTTTACTTGAAACTGTATACGGAACATTTACTTGTGACAGAATATTTTTTTACACTGTAGTATGTGTGCTTTTTTCAGTAAAAGTTAAGACACAAACAAACCAAAAATAAGCACTTTTAGTGGACGTTCATGCAGCATTCCTGCACAATAATGGGCAAAAGTTACAAAAATATTGTCCCAATCAGTCACTTTGACATAACAACATGGTAAAATAAAGTCCAGGTTAAAAAATCCAATAATCTCCCTTTAAAAGAATTGATCCACATATTGTTATAGTGCATGCTGACATGGATACTTTCACCTGTTATACCAACCCTTTAAAAAAAACACCTCTGAATAAAGTATGAAGTTGGTTATTTACATCTGCCGAGAGCACGTACACATGCTGGTAGTATCTGTGAGTGTGTGAGGAAGAGAGACATAGAGGAATAATGAGTGTGTAGCAGCGAGCGAGTAAATCCACAATTTGCTCACGCATTTTAGGGTGTGCAAAGCGTGCTCTGTTTTCCTTCCTCAGGTGCCATTTCATGTTCCTTCATTTGGCATTTCAGCTCCCTGGGAGAGGAGGCATGTTTTAACTTTCTTTTTTTTTGCAGAGCACAACACATGGTGGCTCGCCTTTTTGTATATTTTTAACAAGATATTCATGTCTGCTTGTCACTACGAGTGAAAGTTGCAAACAGAGTGAGGCGGGAGGAGTGTTTTTGAGCTGCCACTGCCAGAAACAGTTATTGATTTACAATGCTGCTGCTGCTCTTTCTCGCTTTTGAGTCTGTTCATGCTGATTTTTTGGGAGGTTGGATATTTTACACTCATATTCATGTGTTATTTTTTTATATCCTCTCTCCTCTTGCTCTCCCTCCCTCCCTCCCTCCCTCCCCACATTTCACTCACGGCAGTTGTCGCTGGTTCAGCTTGACTGCTTCGTTAGGGCTCATCATTTGCATTCAGATTAATTATCTAATTACCGACAAATGTCCGGCGGCCACCCCACACTCCGGCTCGTCAGCTCTCAGCCTGTAATTATTTTAATCATTTACTTTCATCTGGAGCGTTCTTGCCATTCTCCTGTGTTTAGAGGCCATTCTTAATTACCCTGCCAAGACACTCTTTTCATGAGAGGGAGGGGAGGAGAGGGGTTGGTTTGAGGGAGAAGGGAGCAATTGGGTGAGGGAACATGTGTGTGTGTGTGTGTGTGTGTATGTGTGTGTGTGTGTGTGTGTGTGAAGAGAAAGACCAATGGGGACATGATCCAGAGGCTTTGACAGCACAGAGGAAGCTCCCTGCTCTGCTGGATGCTCTTTCCTCTCTCTCTCTTCTTTTTTCTCCCTCTTTCTCACTCTCTACATACACACACACACACACACACACCCTCAACCTCCCCCCACCCCACCCCCCAACCAACTTCCTCATCTCTCCTCTCACCCACCACCCCTCACCCCCTCCCGCCCTCCTCCTCCTCCTCCTCTACGCCCCGCTTCCCCCCGTTATACTTCCTCCCTTTTTCCCTTTATCGCAAGCACACACAGGAATCGCCCGTGGGCTTCAGTGCTCTGACTGCTAATACACTGACACACACTACACACACACACACACACACACATAGAGAGAAACAGGCAGACAAGAGAGAGTCATGCGCCCTGTTTGTGGCACTCATCAGGATGCACACATCTTTCCACTATCTGCCTGGAAAATCTATACTCCTCTCTGCTCTGTCTGTCTGTTTCTGTCTCTTTCTCTGTCTCCCACCATCCGTCTATCAGACCTGCATGGCTGCACACGTGTCTCTCTGCTGCCTGTCTGTCTCTCTCCATCTCCTTTTCCGTCTTATCCCGGTGTTTGGACAGGCCTTCGCGTCAGGCCTGCTGCTTCCTGTCCTCGACGAGAGGGGAGGACGGGTCATCTCTTTGCTCCCCCCCCTCTCCTGTGTGACCGCTCCATAATGATGCTCTCACTCACCCCTAAAGCCTATCGCCCTCCTCTCTCCTCCTCTGACTGCTCTTGTTAAGAAGAGTGAGAATGAGAGAGGGAGAAAGAGAGAGAGAAAGAGAGATACAAGCTCTGTAATTGGGCTCTTGAATATTTAAGTCACTGGGGATGAAAGTTTAATGAAAAGATGATTATCTACCAGTTTATCACACCACTGTTTCATATTTCATTTTCATATCCTCGTTCCGAGCTGTATTGTCCGTTATGGCAGCTGTGGATACAGAGTCTGTGAGCCGGGAAATGCTGAGCAAAAAGGAGGAAGAGATCTAAAGAAGAGAAATGTTCAGGTCATGATACATAGGAGGCACTTTAAGGAGATGAAGATGGGACTTTTGTCAACACTTAGGGTGTTTCAGTGATCTTTATTTCACATATTTTATGGGATTTCATGACATGACCATCAGTTATTTCTTCTAAAAGTAAAGAAGTGCAACCTAGTCTCCTATTGCATTGTCAATTACGATTTGAAGGAAATGTGCTATCTGGATTACTGCTGCACTTTTAAACACTTGGTTAATGTGAGTTTAAACAAAAACATTTGGTTAGGTTTAGGAAAAGATCCTGTCTTGCGTTGTTAATTAACTGTTATGTTATGTACATGAATGAAGCATGTCACGGTCAGTTCATAGTTTTACACGGGACACCAACAGCAGTCTCCTGAGTGACTCAGTTGACCCATCTGTCCACCCAAACCTCCTCTCTAGGCCTACACAGAGCTATGGACCTTGATTAGAAATGTATTCATATGTCTTAAACAAACATAATCTGGGAGAAAATACATTTCCTTCTTTATTTAATTGACAATGCAGTTTTTAGGAGGAAGTCTCAGCCTGAATATTTGTTATCTGGACATCCACTGGCTTCATAGAAACCCCAGAAATATCAGCACTTGCCCCAAATAGCCAATCTGAGATTGGACCAAAAGTGTCTTTAGGTTCTTGTTTTTTGATGTTTTTTATGTCTATTTGGTCACATCACGTGATGAGAAATATCTTCATGATCATGTTGTCATGATACTTGATACCTGTTTGTAGCTGTGGACCGAATTTTAATCCAGACTGTGTAGGCAAAGTCAGTGCAAAAGGGAGAAAGATATCAAGAGGTTAAATGTTAAAGCAGCTTTACAGTGAGACTATGGACCTTTTGTTAAACAGCAGCCACTGTGCCAATAAATGGCAACTACAAGATGAGACATGGCAAAATATACATACAGGGTACATGTAGTGTAACAGTTACACAAGCATAAACCAGATAAAACCAGAGCACTTCTCAGTCTAAAGTTGGCAAACAATAGCTACCATAATCTGCTGGTTCTGCCAGGCCATGTGAGGCTGTCGCAATAAAACCTCTACATATATTGGTGTCTATCAACGCTGTTTTATTGCTCATGAATTCAACTTTTCATTTGTATACAGAAGACTGTGTTGTTTCTTCTTTCAACAGGTACATAGTCTTACTTTAAGGAGGAATTTTGAACACAACTGTTCTATATTTCACACTTTTTTGTGTTAATTAAGGTTGATTTGGTCACACAGACTTTTGGAAACAATTTAAAGTTGTAAATCTTCTTACACGCCCTGCACCACTTTGAGATAATCTCTACTTTTGCATGTTTTCCAGTTATTTATTCAATTAACTTTTCGTTGCTATAAATGTTATTACCCAGCATAAAGGTTTAAAAGGTGTTCTTTAGCTTTTTCCAAACTATCAGGAATAAAATTAATAAAATGTGTTAAAAGTCCTCAAATTGAAACACATGGAGTCTAAAAATACTGGTTCTTAAAAATACTACCCCTACCAGGTTACCAAATTTACAAAAAATAAAATAAATTAAAAAAATACAGAAGGCATGACCTCGCTTCATGACTATGTCCATCAAGATTTGTCTTCTTTTGTTGTTGTTGGTATAAATGTAATCTTTTGTTGCATGCAAAAACACACAGAAGCTACAAATCTCTGTTAAGACATTAATTAAGAGATAAATTCAGTGCCAGTACTACAGATGGTAACTTAACTCTCTGATTTCATCCCATTCTGTCACCTCCACAAACACCCTGAAGACCGTTCAATAAAAAAAAGCACAAGGACACTCTTTCCTTTATTTAATGGTGCGGGATAAACAGACGGCTGTTTGTTATTCATTCTCATTATTCATAATGGTGGCGACATTAATCCCCTTTTTGCTAGAAGATGGTGTGAAAAAGCAGCGTTGTGCTGCACTTTTGCCAAACCCCAGTGGAATAACCGGGACTGCGGAGTTTTGAAGGGGATTATGTTGCGGACCCACACATAGCCTTGGGCCACAGTTTGGAAAAAGGGGGACACAGTTTGGACGACAGAGATTAGAGACCAAGGTATGGTGCAAAAAGACCATTTCAAGCCTACGTGGGTCAACTATCTTCTCCGATAAACAAATTCTGGAGACTATTATTGTGAATGCATGAAAATTAAGATAAGAGGTGATGCGTTTGTAAGAAGCCAACGTGACAAAAGCGTACACAATTTGCATTCTTTGTGTTATTTGATTAATTTTTGGCAAAGTTGCAGGGATAAATTCATGAGCTGCATTATTAAACAGATTCAGACGGCCATATGTTGATGTGTGCGCTTCAAGAATCCAATAACCTGTATGAAAGAAGCCTCTGGGGAGCGAGTCGCAGCTAAAGAGTGTGTTAACCCGGCCTCATGAGTTACTTGGCATTCACTTAGTCGCATAAAACTCGCTCAAAAAATGTGGGATCTGTATCATTCTTGCTTCTTATCAGTTTAATCCACAATTTCACGGCGCTGAGGCGGGGACGACCCGCGCTGCTTGTCGCTTTTGTGGACAGGGTGTCACCGTTTAGCCCTATCTCTGCGGCTTGGAAGTGGGAGGGGGGGGGGACCTGGGGAGACCATCTCTGGGTCACAGAGGGAGGAGGAGGAGGAGCAGGGAGAGAAAAGAAAAAGAGCAAGTTAAATGGAAGTGACAATCTGCAAACATTCCTGCCGGCAGCTGCGTTCTCTGCATTCTCCATAGTTCACCACCCTTCTGCATGGTCACCGGGGCCCCTCCCCGCGACCCCCCGTGCCTGGCACACGCACCTGCCTCTCCCAGCCGCGCTTTCACCGACAGCCAGATAATCTATGGGCGGGTCTGGGCCGGGGCTCCCCTCAATGTGCTCTTGAGAAAACCCCTTATGCGTGAAAAAGCCCCCTTTCTCCGCCTTTTGTCCAACACAGTTTTATGGGACAACATTGGGCATTATGAGGTTTGGGGGATTTTTCACGGGACTCTATAGAAGGGTATAATCCTTTCAGGCACGGGACGAATAAAAAAGTTTTAACCTGCTGTTTTCATATTTATTAGCTGGTTATAGCAGACGAGGCAGCTGAACCATCACACACACCCCTCCTCCTCCTTCAAACACACACACACACACAAGCTTCACGTCCTGGAATCAAACATTGACTAGATGCTGCGTCTTGAGAGGCGCCCTCGTAATGGACCTGATTGCTTTAACTGAATTAGTGAAGAGAGTCAAGTGGGTGACTGACACTGAGGTCATGAAGGCCTTAAATGCTTCTTTGTTTCACTCAACAGGTTGTTACAACACATTATTACAGCTTTTAGTTAATAAAATGTCACTTTTTTGAAGGAGGATTTGACCTGTTTCTGCCTTCTTTGTCAATATAAATGTAAAGTTTCTGGCCATGGTTTTCAATTTAGGCTCAAATTAAGCCAATATAAAGCACAATTAGTGACAAGAACAATTTGATTTTCTAAATTTGTCGTCAATGAGACTGTTAATTATTTAAATTAAATTACTGGGCTCTGCAGGAATGAGCAAAATAATGCAAAAATGATGATGAATTGTAGTTAAATACAACAAGAAATTTAATTAGACAGGTCAATTTCCCTTCTGTGCAATTCATATGGGAATTTTCTCCCTTTTCTTTGAATAGAATAGATCTTTATTGTGATTGGGACTGTTTTGCAGCTAAACAGCAGTGTGCAACATAAAAGTAATAGATAAACAAAATAGTAAAAGTATTCAGCTAAATGAGTAATAGTACGTACAAGTAAATTAAAATGAAAGTAAAATATAAATATAAAGACTAGTGATAAAAATAGATAGTAATTACAGGTTTTTTATTTAGCCTCTTGAGATCATAATATATAATATGTTTTCTTGTGATAAATTATTGTATTAGCAAAAACCAAAACGGCAATAAAGTTCACGAAAAAGAACAGGAATAAAGAAAGAAGAAAAAATCATGACTTGCTCACCATTTCTACACATTAACACAAGCACACTTGTCCATTTTAAGAAGTAAAATGCCGTTTTGTTTTAAATGATTTGATATAAAAGTCCATACGTGGGTTTTTTTGTAGTTCACAATGAAGAAAAGGGCCAAAAACTTTTAAAAAATTATAAAAAGACACATTTTCTATACATTAAAACACCCACATTTTTCCATTTTGACCATTAAAATGTCGATGGATTTTTGTTAAAAATGATTTGATATATAACTCGTGCGTGTATGAGTTAAAAAAAACCTTGAGCAGATTACAAATCACACAATTTCTATAGCCTACACTAAAACCCTCATGTGTCCCTTTGCTATAGTACATTTGTGATTTTTTTTTGTTATTGCCAAAAAAGAAAAAAACAGATAACCTTTATTATAAACTCACAATTTCTACATATTACACACTCACATGTGTAATTTAACCACTGAACTAGTGTCACAAATGCCAATGAAGCTTATTTTCAGCAATAGTTTTAAAATTATATATATATTTTTTATTATTTTCAGCTGTGAATTTTCACCAAATACGACAAAACAAACAAATATTTTCACGTTAAGTGTGCTTTAATTCTCCTCTCACACTCTTATTATCCATCTATCCATCTATCTATTTCTATGTGTTGTGTTGTTTCTCCTCTGACGACAGGTCTTTCTATCCAGTTCATCATACACAGGCCTCGGGGCCGCAGCCTCCCCCTCCTCCCCTCCTCACTCCCTTCATCCCTCCCTACTCCTCTACCTCCCTCTCCATCCTCCCCACCACCACCCCCTTTCTGTCAAAGCTGATTGTTTCCACGCCAGCAGAGTGCTGCGGGCGAACACACTGTCACACTACATCAGGCGGAGGAAAGAAGGGGAGAGAGAGAGCATGATAGGGTATATATGTATATCTGTGTTCAAAAAGCTCCACGCAACAGCTAAAGCTGAGGCTTTTTTCAGCAGGGGTGCGTAAACTTTTTTCATGTCAAGGGCAAATACAAGACCACAGACCTCCGATTGTGTCCCGAGGAATCTTAATCTGAAGGGACTTTAAGCGGGACAGAAAGATAAAACTGTCGACTGCAGACAGTTGTGGGAAGAATTAAAGCTTTACACAGCCATGAATGTGCGAAATATCAAAGGCTGCTTTCATTACAGGGCAGAGAGGAGGTGAATTTAGGCAAAGGGCGTCAAGTGTTGCTAGTTTTTCCATTAGTGTGCGCTGATAATAAAGAAGGAAGAGAGGAAAAGCTGATGTAGAGAAGCTTTTCAACCAAACACATGTTTATAATGCATTATAGACATACTTATGACATGTATAATCTGCTTATAACATTGTATAATTACAGTTATGAAGTAAATATAAGGTCAACTATAATAATACTGCACATTTGCTGGTCACTCACTGACATGGTAACACTTTCTATGTCTATAATACATATTAAACATACTTATATTGAGTTTTAATCTGTTTATGGTGCTGTATAATTATAGTTAGGAGCTTTTAAAAATATTAAGAATGCCTTTTAACAATATTTGTAGCACATTGTGAAGCATTTTACAATGAATTATAACATCATAATTGCATACAGTTCTTTACTTCCTGTTCCTGTCTGCTACTCCGCCCTGTTTGCTACTCCGCCCTCTTGTTGCAGGATTATCATCCAAGTACACCCTTTTAAAGAGAAATTAACTTTTAATTTTTAATTTTCCAAATTTCTAGTTCATGTAAACACAACTGGTGATATCAAGGTCAGAAGAAGTGATCGTGGGAATGTCCATATATCATATGATAAGTCCAGATAGACACTTTGCTTCCTTGTACAAGAGTGACAGACTCTACATTCAACTTAAAGAAGCACTGGTGGAAAGAGAGTAATTCAATTATTGATTTAAACGATATCCTGAACCTAAAAAACCTCATCTTGGATATAGTAGACTGCATTCTCTTTAGTCAAATACAGTCATGGAAAAATTAATAGACCATTGTTTTCTTCAATTTCTTGTTCATTTTAATGCCTGGTACAACTAAAGGTACATTTGTTTGGACAAATATAATGATAACGACAAAAATAGCTCATAAGAGTTTAATTTAAGAGCTGATATCTAGACATGTTCCATGGTTTTATTGATAATAACCAAAATCATTATCAAGAAAACCATGGGAAATGGCTAGATATCAGCTCTTAAATTAAACTCTTACTAGCTATTTTTGTTGTTATCATTATATTTTTCCAAACAAATGTACCTTTAGTTGTACCAGGCATTAAAATGAACAAGAAATTGAAGAAAACCATGGTGGTCCAATAATTTTTTCCATGACTGTATATATAAAACAGATGAAAAGATGAAAATAAAATAAGACAACAGTGTGGAAAACGTGTTAAGATTGTTTATCATATGATACACATGCCATAGACACATGACTTGCTTTAAAGCATACAAAAATATGCTATATACAGTGTGAAAAAGCTCAGAGATTCAGATCAGTATGGAACAAAAAAGTCTGAACGCAAAAATGCAGATTTAAAGTTACATCCACATCAAAAAGTTCCAATACATGTCTCAAAAGCATTGTTGTATTACAGCTAATAACTTATTATACAGCACAACTGAACTTTAATCCATATTGCCATATTGGTTTTTTTTTGCAACCAGTAGCTACATGCGCAGACAGATCCAGGGTCAGAAAAAATGATGCTAAGTCATTGGCTAACGCTAGCTAGCAAGCTAGCTTGATTAGCAAGGGGAAATATTCTTGTAAATCAACAGCAGACTCCTCACAGTGTGTTTTTAAGCCAACAAAATGTTCCAGTGAACTTTGCTGAAGTGAAAACACACTGTTAAAGGGTAAACGTTTGAAAACGTTGGTAGTGACTGGTTAGTTATACAGTAGCTACGTCCTAAATCATACCCTGCTTTATCGTCTATTTTACTCTAAATGGGACCATCATTTACAAAATCACATTGTATATAAAAAGACTTGAAACTAATGATTTATTCAATAAACTCATTATGAGAATGTTAACTGTGGTCATAAATCATGAGTGAAGTCATTTTTTGTCAAAATTGTTGTTGTTTTTTGCCTAAATAATCTCATCATGATGCCGGCCACCTATGGTAAAATTGCCTACATCCTCAGTTGATCAGATCATGTTATTTTACCCCTTTAAGATAATGGCCTATATCAAGTGTGTGACTTAAGTGGATTTATTATGCCTAGGTCAAAATAAAATGTGACTTAGGCAGTTTTTTGAACATGCCTTTGTGACTTAAGCAAGATATGGTAACACTTTATTTTGAAGGTGTCTACATTAATGCTCATGATACTTGTCATGTCATGTTTCTGACAGGCTTGTGTGACTCTTATGTAGACACCTTCAAAATAAAGTGTTACCATATCTTACTTAAGTCACAAAGGCCCCAAAAATTGCCTAAGTCATTTCGTTCTCTTTAGTTACATAATTTACACACCGTGTTATTACTATGCCAATAGCCATCATTTGTTACATCCTTTTTGAATTAAATGATCAATAAATGTCATATGTTACACTTTTGACTTTTGGTTAGGTTGGCGATTATTTTAACAGGGTGATGAAATGTAACTCTTTTTGCAGCCAGCGGTGTCGCCAACTGCTGGCCGCTGGATCGAATGCAAGATTACGGCACTTCCGCATTGTCTTCCCTTTTCAGACCCGGGGCTCCTGCTTGGACCCCACTTACTGTAGCATCAGCAACAAAACAACAGCTTTAGTGTAGAGCTAAACCAATCACAACATATTATGTGACCTCAATAACATCAACCACTGCACAGCGAGGAGATAAATGCCCACAATCAGCCACAGGTGACCACTATTGTGAGCCCAAAATATTCAGCAGAAGAAACCAATGTTCTCCCCTTACATAAAGGCGGAGACCCATCAGAGTTAAACAATTATCGTCCAATTTCTAAATTGTCAGTTCTGCCCAAGATCCTGGAATTTGTAAATAAACAGTTAAAACAATCTCTAGCTGAGAATGACATTTTAGGTAATTATCAGTCAGGTTTCAGAAAGTGTCATAGCACTGTCACTGCTACTACATTGGTGTCAAACTATATAATTTGCTCCTTAGACAACAAACAACATTGTGCTGCATTATTTGTTGATCTTTCCAAAGCATTTGATTCAGTAGATCATAAATTGTTGCTGACCAAATTAAGATCAATTGGTTTAAGTGCAAAGGCTGTTAGATGGTTCAAGAATAATCTAGTAGATCGTACCCAATGTGTTTACGTGGAAGGCTATAAATCAGAATTTCTTGAGATAACCAAAGGTGTACCACAAGGATCAAATCTGGGACCTTTTCTGTTTTCAATTTTTGACATTCACATGATGATTTTCACATGATGACCTTTCACCTGCTGCAGGTCATCATGTGACATAAACAAACTGTGACTTAAACTGATGGCATATAATTTTATTTATGATAGAAAAGCTTGTCTTCCATACACTATTATAGATATTTATTAGGTGATCTAACTATCATATAATGTTAATTTTATGTCCACGTTTATTTTTTATTTTTTTCTGTGTTTCTTCATTTTTGTTTTTTTCTTGATACTATTATGGAAATAAGTTGTCTGACTGTTTACCATTGTTACCCGTTATAATTAAAAAATAACAATTAATTTTTTTTAAATTACAGCCAAATTATTATAAATGTATAAATATTTTATTTGATAAGGGCTACTGGCAGGCCTTCACAATAACAGAAATAGAAATAAAAAATAAAAAATTTGATAAAAGGGCACTTTGTACATACTTATGATGCATCATAGGGTTAGAATGAGGGCAACCACTTACCCTTACACATTATAATGCATTGTAACAGTGATTATAGTGCATTATAAAGATATTTTATTGTACTTCAACTTTGAGAAAATATAATACATACAATAAAGTTCCACTTGTCCTGCATGTTTTAGATTTCTCCCTGCTCCTACAAAGCTGACACAAATGATCAGCTCTTTATGAACTTCTGATGATGACAAGTACACAGCATTTTATTCACATCAATTTTAAACTTATCAAACCATTTAATGAGTCCTGTGCACAGGAACATCTACAGTTGATTAATTTCTCCCCTTTTGTATTCATAATTCTCCTTTTATTTGTCCCATGTCAAAGGTAGAAAGGGGCAGCTGCCAAAAAAACAACAGGGACAATTAAATTAATTATAATCTTAAATCAACTATCCTCATATATTATATCAGTGTTTTGCATTCTTAACCCCATATGCCCTGTTTACTTGCAACCCCACATCATTGCATGATAAGTGTGCAGGTTGTGGTAATTTTAACAAAAGATTATAGAAGATTCAAGAAACATTTGAAGAAGAAAAAAAACTACATTTTGTTTAATTGAATTAAGTTTTATTTCTGCTTTCCTATCCTGTTAATGACCCCTCCAGTGTCGTGCTCTCAGGTTGGGAACCTCTGCATTGTATCATTCAACATGTAGTGGAAAAACAATCTATTGTGTCCCAGTGGGAGCCCTCTCATGGATCCCAGGTGGTCCCCTGTTAAGTGCACCACTGCTGGGTGATCCACCCCTGTGCACACCGCTGCCCCCTGGTGTCCCAACACAGACACAGCAGCAGGTGCCGGTCTGATCACACAGAGTCTGTGATGGAGTGTCTCCCCCTAGTGGACACTGTTCTCTGCTGTCGTCTCATACAGAAGCTGTGTGTCCTCTGGGTCAGAGGTGAATGAGTCTCCATTCAGTGTGAAAAACAGAATTTCTCATGGTTGTTTTTGTTATTATGTTTTCAGCAAGAAGTGTGTTGAATTATATTTTGGATGTGCGCTGAACATGGGGTGAGGGTCTGAGGTCAACTCAGTACTTTTCTTCATCATGATTGATGGGTAAAAACACATTTGTCCATTCTGTTGCAAAACCGGGTTTCTAAGTGTGTTTTACAGTCATTTGTAGCCTGATTTATATTCAGAAGAAACATGTAACCCTTGCCACTTCACCACTGAATGTATGTTTCCTTAGAAATGGTTTGGAAACTGGTCTTTTACATTTTCTTTTTGGATCATTTTTTAGATAAAGAAAAGTAAGAAAAAAAACCCCCAATATACATCATACACTTCCACCCTTTTTAACACCCCCTCTCACATGACCCCACCCTTTGTCTTTTCCTGTTTTTCTTCATTCATTTTATTCAATCATTAATTGAGTACAAAAAAATAAAGTACAAAAAAATACCAATTCCCACAACCACAGTGTTTTGACCTTTTGATCATGGTTTTGTTTTATTACAGATCTACAGATTTTTGGTTGTTTTTGTGTGTTGGAAGTGTACACTAAAGCGATAGAAAGCACAAATAAGGAATAAACTGATTGAATGTGTGTGTTATATTTCAAGGGTCCACAGTTGAAATAAGAAATTAGAGAGGGGATATTGTGAAATCCTTGATTATTGTAAATAATATCCTGCTGTATAGAAATATTTTATTCTTTTGATAACCAAATAGCCTAAAATTAATTAGTAGATAGATAAACAGATAAGGCTGCTACTTATTTTTGTAAATGTTGATGTGATATATAATTCTAAACATATTATCAGTCAGGATATTAACATTTGAGGTCAGATAAACCTTTTCTGTAAAGGAAATGTCTGTTATTGGCTCCAAAATATAAAAGTGTTGCATGATTTCTTTGTGTTTTGAAAATATAAACATGTAAATAAGTGGAAGAGCTGCAGTTCAACAATAAAATCACTTTTAGACAATGAAATGTAGGGATATTGTGCTTGAAGCTCAAGTGTATCACATAAAAACCCTGATTATTTTACTGCAACAAGGCCCAGCTGTGTGCAGCTTTCTGCTCTCCAGGAAGCTTTGCATTTAATAAAAACAAACCTAACATTTCATGGACTGTTACCAGGGTGAGTTATGACTTAAGAGGTGTGCAGAGAAAGACAGACGTGCAGCCATGTGTGCAAAACGCACACTGTCAGTGCACTCGCAGCACCCGTCTCACACAGACGCTAAAGGGCGATTTGTGCGTCGGTATCTGACGCGTTGGGAGGGAGACGAGGCTTGGAAAGTTTAAATCATCCACATTCACATCCAGTATTTTTAATGTCACATGTATATAAATACTATAGAGTCCTTTTTCTTCAAAATATTCTAAATATGCGCAATGTATTAGTTATAACTAATGGATTTATTGCTTTCTAAAGTTAGTTTATGATCCATTAATGAGAACAAGTGTTGGTGTTTATCCTCATCCAGTGAACACTTTCTTTGTCCTCATCAGGAAAATCTGCTCATGGGACCATTTGACCTCTGACCTTTTAGAAAAGTGCTGCAAAACAGCTTCTAAATAACAATCCATCTATTTACGTAACTTTTAACATTAGCTGTTTATTATAGAGATTTATAACATCTATGATGAGATTAGACACAGATGATTTATCAACTAGGTGCAGACATTACTTTTTTGTTTTTCCTTCACTGACACTGCTTTCTGACAGCTTTGTACCCATATGTTGTGAGATTTGATTTGATGAGATCTAATTCATAGCCTATAATAATAATAATAATAATAATAATAATAAACATATTTGTATAGCATCTTTCATACATGAAATAGAGCAGAAAATGCTTTCCAACAAAGAAATCACAGGCATCAAGTGCTTCACATTGAAGGGATATAAAATTGACATATTAAAACGTATAAAAGTATTCAATTCATGAAAGTAAAGTAAAAATATAGATAATAAAAAGTGAAGCAAAGCAACCTAATATCAACGCCAACTGTCCAATATCATCGATGCAAATAAAAATATCGATACACTCATCTTTAAGCAATTTATTTTGAAGTTCCTACATTATATATTAATATATATATAAATGGTGATTATATATAAATGAAAACAATCATTTCTTTTTTATTAAATATATACATATATCTTCTGATACTGATAGCAGGCCTCTGAATCAAAATCGTATCCCAGCAAGTATCGTATCATTGTCCAAATAACTTATCAATCATATTGTGGTGAAATTTGTGATTTACACCCCTAGTCTATAATATGTCAACAAACTATTAGTGAATGATCCATTAAGCATTAATAAAGCGATTAATTAAACCTTATAAACTCTCTATAAAGAGTGCTTTATTAGAATAAAAGCATGGGTTTATGGGTTAACTTGTTTTGGAGAAAAAATACCCACCACCAATAGTGTCATTGCTCTAAAAATACACTTCTCCTGAGGTGACACTGATCAGAAACATATTTTGCTTGCTTAAAAGCAGCTTTTATTCCCATTTATCTCCGTGTTTCATGCGCTTTGTTTGGATGCATTTATAACCTCTCCTAACTACCTTGAAATCACGTCTCGGTGGTTTACATCCCCCCATCAAAGGCGTGTTTGTTCCTCCTTAATGTCCTTTTTTTTAAAGGTGGCTGCTTGCACGTTGCTTACAAGTCACTATTCCGGTGTAAACATGTTATCCTCGCGCTTTGATGCGTCTCAAACCTCCAACCTTCAGCCAGCGAACAAGGGATCAATATGTAAATCGACTCAGACTTTCTGCGTCCAGGAGAGGCGATAAGCTTTATAAAAAAAGTGTTAGTTAGGAGGCATAGGCAGGGGGATTATCCCAAACTTGCCCCGGGGTTTGGCTCTCTTGCGCGCAACCGGACCGGCGTCTGTTCACCGCGGCCGGATAGGACCTGCAGGGCCCCGGGGCGCACACTGACAGCCTCCCCGGGGGCCCCCTCCACCACCACCGCGACTCAGGATGGAGATTATAGGGTGGCAATGCGGCTGGTATCTCCCTGAGCACACACATACATGCACATGGAAGGAGGTGAGATGATCTCGGAGCGCCCGCGGCTGCAGCCATGCCCATAAAGATTGACGCCTGAGCCTCACACGGCTATCACACTCCCCGCAGAACACACACTCCCCAACCCCGTGTGATGAGCCGATACAAACCAACTTTGTTCAGCTGACAAAGAGGCAATTGTTAGCTGAAAGGTCATTCGCCCAAGGGCTCCATCCAGAACAGCAAGTACAGCTCCAGAAGATAAAAACTACCCTTTTTTAGTCATATCTGCACTGAGGGAGCTTTGATAAACCTTGAAATCAACAAGCTGATCTGGAATGAAATGAAAGCTCTGGGCTCTTAAAGTGTTTTTTTTCCCCCCCTTGGACTTTCCCTCTCAGATTTATCTATTCAAAAGCTGATTACAAATTTCATTAGATGGATTCTTATGAAACAAACAGACAACACAAACAAATCAGATATAAGATTATTTTATTTATTCTTTTAATTATCTCTCTATATACAGAATGATCTCAGGGTATAAATCATCTCTAATAATGTCAAATCTACATATTTTTCAACACTTTTTTTGGTAGAGCAGGTGTTTTTTTCTACACACACACACAGACACACACAGAACATTTTTGATATAAACATCATATTAAACTGACAACAAAGTGTTCCTAATGTCTTTGTTTTTGACTGGAAGATGTTTTGGTTCGGTGACGATGCAGAAGTTGGTTCCAGTGTTTATTTGAAGATGAGTCAGATACATTTATTGATGCTCTGAGTGGGACACCAGTAAAGAAAATGAACAAAAACACAAGTTTTTGCATCATTACAATCAAAGTGTAAAGTAGAGCCCGACCGATATCTGCTGATATGTATTAGTATCATCGTTTATATCTTTTCCGAGATACAACAATATGAAAACTTGTTTTTATAGATCATATAATGCAGAAAACAATACTTGGGTTGATTTAGAAATGGTGTCATATAGCTATTTATTTTATTTTTTCTTCATACAAATGTTCAGGAATGGACTGATACTGGATATAGTACTGATATGTTTAATTATCATTTTAATGATATGAGCAGTTGGTTGATACTAAACAAATACTACTGATGTTTACTGAGTAATTTATTTTGTTTTTAATTTTTTCTGTTTTCTTAGTTTTCATTTCTAAAATTGGTTGTCAATCAATCAAATACAATAACTAATTAATTGCACAATTTGCTGTAATTATTCACAATTAATTGCTTTTTTCCCCAACTTAAGTCTGAAGATTGTAATAATGGATATCTGTCTGTAAAGGGTAGACTCGTGGGTATCCATTGAATCTATTTTCATTCAGATATTTTGAGTTCAGAGGTCGAAGGACCTCTTCAGAAATGGCCATGTCAGTTTTTACCTTACTAAAATTTTGCCTAACTTTGGAGAGTTACTTCATTGCCTTACCAACAACATATCAGGACAAAGTTGGTAAAACTCAGTCTGCTACAGCCTGGAACTTTTAAGTATTTCTTGCATAAAGTTATTTGTTTAAGAAAACAGCCTTCTGAGTTCCTTTGCAGTCATATTGGTGCAAAATTGGTGGACAATCCACATAAAAAGGTCTATTTTTATCAGCCACCATATCAGAAATAAGTCAATTTTTCTCTCTAAAATCTGTATTTGTTTCAAAAATCCCATATCGGTCGGGCTCTAGTGTAAAGTTTACAAATGTTAAAAATGTTTTTAGGGGAAATGTCCTCGGGATGAAAGAAAACAGAACAAAAATGTAATTTATAACCACTTCATGTTTGAGGTCTTCCCTCTCGCTCTATGATTGGCTGACAGCAGCAGCGGGTGCGGTGTTGGCGGCGGCGACGGCAGCAGCGGCGCCCATGCGCAGCAGTTCCTTCCTCTGCGTGAGGATGACATCAAAGCTGGACTGCAGGCGGTTCTGCTGCTCCTGGATCCGGCCCTGCAGCGTGCGGACCCAGCGGATCAGCGCCAGGCGGCGGTACATGGTCAGCTGCACCTGGTGCTTCTCCATCTCCTGGGCCTTGAAGCGCTCGCGGTCTCGCAGCGTCCACACCGCGTCCATCAGCTCCGGCATCTCGCCGTCCGAGTCTGAAGACTGGTCGTCACCTCCTCGCTCATCACCTCCTTCCTCCAGCAGATTGGCCAGGTTGCTTGCTGTCAGGGACTTGCGGCTGACGCGTCTTCCTGACGGGTCTTTGTTGCCGTTTCCATTTTCCTGCTGGTGTGATTTCGGTTCCCCGACTCCGATGCGGTCCCAGCCTCCCATGAGCGTCCCTTCTCCTGCACTGTCCATGTTGAGGGAGGACACGCTGCCGCAGCTGAACTCAGAATCAGAGCCGCTGTCGCCCCATTCGTCGTCCTCCAGCGTCACCTCGTCCTCATCTTCCTCCCGGCTTTTGAAACCCGAGCTTTTCCTCCTCTGCTGCTCCTTTTTCTCTCTCTGCTTCTCCTCGTTCTGGCTCATCATCACCCGTCTCTCCTCCTCCTGCATCCGACCTTCCTCGGCTCCATCGGGGGGAACCCGGCCGTAACCGTCATCCCCGCTCTCGATCTCGGGCAGCGGCTCCAGTGGGCTCCAGCAGGGCAGGCGGGAGCGCGGCGACAGGACCCCGGAGTTGTTGTGATACCCAGAAGACGAGGAAGACGAGGAGGAGGAGTCCCGACCCAGAGGGCCCAAGCTGCGGGGACGCACCTGGTTTCGGTTCTCGTCTCCTCCTGCGTTGCTCGTGACGCCCTCGTTCTCTTTGCCCGGCAGGAAGTTGAAGTTGCCGTCTTTGTCGCCCTTCCTGTTGCGCAGCGAGGACGAGGAGCTGTTGTTGGAGCCTTTTTGCCCTCCATAGGCCGAGTTCAGAGGTTGGTCCTGATGGTGAAGCATCACTGACCTCGACTGAGCCTCACTGAAACGACAAGAGACACATATATCACTTACAGAACCTCAGATGCTCAGCTTGTGTTTAGACCAGGGGTCTTTGACAGTTACGATGAAAAGAAACGTTTTTGCAAGGAACTCTCAAGAGCTCCTGCTAATAACTTTGGCAAAAAGGATAAAGCAAAAAGCCAGATGTGCGTAGGCCATGACCGATCAAAAGTACTTGGTTATGTTTAGGAAGAGATTTAGATTGTTTTGGTTAAAATAACATAGCATAAGTTTGCTATGTAAAACGTAAATACTTATTTAATACTAATGTAACGAATAACGACATAACGAAAGTTAAATAAAAGATACACTTATTTTGCAGGACTTTTAAACATTGGTCTCCTGGGTGAAAGTTTTGTGTTTTTCTTTGATACATCCATCCACACCGACCTCCTCCATACCCAGACTTTATCACTCTTTATACTACCTCACCTGACTTCCTTTAGAGGCAGAAAAAAAAAACTGGAATACTTCATATTTGAGAGGATGATGACAGCATTATCTGCAATTTTTGCATTTAAAAAATCACTCTATCGATAGACTAGTTGACTAATTGTTGCTGCTCTATAAAAAAAACTAACAAACAAAAACTAATCTCAGTGTCCTCTTCACAACAGCTCTGTTTTCTTGTTGTTTATCTCACGAGTTTGATCTCCTGACAAACCATAGCTTATTCATGGAACGTTCTTGCAAAAGTGAACTCTCCAATCCTGGAATAATGGCACTTTCCTGAAGCTCCAGAAGTCTTAAAAACAAGCCAGGCTTTCAACTGCATTATCGCCCAACAATTAAATGACTCGGACAGCAATGTTCCACTCTCTGCAAGTTGATTTTATGTTCAAGCATGAGCCAAAACCAGCAGCTGTACAGACGATACATAAACAAATCAAAAAAGCATCCGCTTAAAAAACAACAAAATGCAAGAGAAATTACATAGATGAGCCAAAGCAACACACACACACACACACACACACACACACACACACACACACACACACTTCTAGGTCGCACCAAACTCCTTGTTTATCATGTGTAGAACTACAGGCTGGTCTGCACACTCCACTTCTATTAGCATCAAACATTTACATGTCTCCTCAGAATGGAAATTTCTGTAATCCTGACTTCAGGCTGCTGTCAATCAATCCGCCTCTCCTCTCTTCTCCTCTGCTATGCGCGCGTTCACGAGGTGCTGAAGGACAGCGACTTTGGCTTTGACGGGAGCGCGCTTTCAGCATGCTCACAGACTGATGCTTCACGATCACGAGGAAAGAAAAAAAATCACACTAAGCGCGTCAAATCGCTCCACAGCTTTACATAAATGTAAAAAAAAAATGAATATATAATGTGTTAAATTAAAGCGTCGTCACAATTATGTTGATATAAATGTATTTCACACAACAGGCGATGAAAAAGGGAGAAAAATAATACCAAAACAGTCCTGCTGCCGGGTGGATGTTTCCTATCTGCCTGTTTTTACACGATCGACGGCAGAAAAAACAGAAAATGCGCCCAATGGCGCCCAATGGCTGCATATTTACGGCTAAGTGACGAGGATAAGGTTAAAAAAATACACAAAACACGACAGTTTGACGTCTTAAACCATCCACAGCTAACCGGTTAGGATAAAAAATGCTCGATATTTCCTTCAATTTGATAAAAATGCAAGAAAAAGCGGATAATTTCATGTACGTTGGGCGTTATGTAACGCTCACCCCATGTCTGTGCTGTGTCCTCTCCTCTGTCGGTAAAGACAACCTCAGTCAGACCCTTCCTTTCATCTCCTATTTGCTGCGATCATAAGTCAAATGACTAAACCATGTGAATATATTAGCATCATTTTCTGGTTCGTTCTTACCTTTTTGCTGGTTTGCTGTCTGGTGGAGAAGCTGGACACTGCGCCCTCCCAATTTTTCCCCTCCTCCTCCTCCTCCTCTTCCTCTATCCCTCCTATGTGATGTTTATTCCCCTCTTCCTCTCTCCTCCTCCCATCCTCTCTATGCCTCTGTGGGTCTGGTAAAGCACTGGCTGACTAACAGCACTTCCTAAACTGGGCTGGGACTACAGGAAACTGTGGAGAATGAATGGGAACAATGTGAGAACAGCAATGGCTTTCATGTTATTGTGAAGTATTTGTTATTTTTAGACTTTAAATGTCCAGAAACACCTCTATACATCTATTTATCACAGTGCTGACAGCCACATGATGGCACGGTGTTAACCGCATTACAGGGTTATATAGAAGTCTTGTTCCAGTTACCTCAGTCCTGCGGCAAAAACCACAGATTCATAAGACCTCTATAGACCATTGCATCCTGCGTGAATCAACAATAAACAACGAACACTGGTTGAAAAGTTCATTTGTTTGGGAGTCAGAGTTCAGTTTCAAGTTGGACCACAAGTTGGCCTCCAAACATAAGTGTCTTGAAACTACACTCATATGTATTCAGATTTAAGTTAAACACAGAGAAACTTTCCTGCAGTGTGTCAAACTCTGCATGTAAATAATTCTGCACAGCACATTTCTGTGAAAACTTAGATACCCAGCTGCATTTTTACATGCAGACGACCAATACATTGCATTTATATGGAGGAAAATAGACTAAAAAGTAGCTGCAGTGAGCAATCACAGTTACTTTTGTTGTTTCCTCATTCTTTTTATAAATAGGTTATATAATATAGTCGTTCCAGTACAGTTAAAGATAGTTAAAGAGTCTGACTGCATTGTGTTTTCTTATTACTTTCTATACCATCAGAAGAACACAGATTTTAGTTTGGTCAGACTTTCAGAGGGATGTTTGTTAGAATCAGTAAATGTTTTTGTGCATAAAAGTAATCATTCTTGGGGTTTTGGTGCATAGTGATAAATACAGTGTGAAAGTAAAGAGAGTTTATATAAAAAAGAAACAATAGCAGTAGAAAATGTGAAAAATATAAGAGATACTTAAAAATGTATCTGTTTTAAAGTGGAAAAGCTATACACTTATGTGAAATGTGAAAATTTTTACAGTACTAAGTAAGTATAAAAGCGGCTAAATGTATTTTGACACCTAAAAACAAAATCTATAGCAGTTTAAGTGTACACAATATTGAGAATATTTTCATTGCTTTACCTACTGTCAGACAGCCATATTTAAGTTTACATTGGGGGGAACTGAAGCCGTGATCTATGCTCTCATCAAAGCCACCAGACTCCATTAACAAAAACAGTAATTTTACCTTTCAGAACACAAAAGTTCTATCAACTCCTTACTGTCAATTGAGTCTAGTGGCTTTGATGAGAGCATAGATCAAAGTTTAAGTTACCCCCGCTGTCTTACAGTAAGGAAATGTGGTGAAAGTATTTGAGATATACTTAAACCGATATTGCTTAGCTTCCATGCCTGCTTCTCTAAATTAGAGGTGTGCCGACTGCCATCTACTGTCAGCAGTTGGATGTGAAAACAGACAGTGTCAGACTCTGCACATACAGTCATGGAAAAAATGATTAGACCAGGCTTTTCAATTTATTGTTCATGTTAATGCCTGGTACAACTAAAGGTACATTTGTTTAGACAAATATAATGATCACAACAAAAATAGCTCATAATAGTTTAGTTAAAGAGCTGATATCTAGCCATTTCCCATGATTTTCTTGATAATTATTTTGGTTATCATCAAGAAAACCATGGAAAATGGCTAGATATCAGCTCTTAAGTTATACTCTTATGAGCTATTATTGAAAAAAAAATATGAACAAGAAATTGAAAAAAACAAGGGTGGTCTCGTAATTTTTTCCATGACTGTACATCAGACTGCACAGTGATGCTCAAGATAAGTCACAATTAGGAAAGTGTTAGACCTAGCTGTTTAATATGAAATTATATATTTAGATAATTCCAGCTCAGCTTCAGACGCTGGAGTTTGATTGCAGCTTTCTTTGCTTTCTGTAACTTCAACAGTACACAGATCTTGCTTTGTTCAGATCGTCATCATCATAGGAGAATTACATCACAGGAGAAAAGCTTGTCGGGACAAAACTCACTTTCACCCACTGGGAAACAAACATCATCTGTTGTTTTTTTTACTGTTCCTCTCTCCACTTTCTTGTTTTTGAACTCAACCATCAAGGTCGTGCCCCTTCCTCTGGAGGTTTGTTGAACAGCATTCTGGGAAATGGAGGAAAAAACCACACGGTGAATTTGAAGTAAGTTTAATTTCAACAGTTTCTGGCAGACATCAAACTCAGCGTCAGGGGATGGATTTTTTAAAAATCATATCAAAAGGTATCGACGCTCACAGGTGTGTTTAAGGCGTCAAAAGTGTTACCCACAATGCAACACTGACAGGCAACGTCATATCTCTCACAAAGGGAGGAGGGCAGTGTGATATTTCTACCCAGCTGGTGATTGACTGCTTTTGTGATTGTCAATCTCAGATCTCAGGGCATGCGTGGCAGTTGAATGTGTGTGTGTGTAAGGGAGCCAGAGAGACAGAGAGAGTGTGTGTGTGTGTGTGTGTGTGTATGCAAGTGTGTTTTCTAGAGGTGTGTGTGTGGTACAGAGAGGCTAGATCAGACAGACTTAACAAGTGTTCACTGTCTCTCTCCACCCTGCTCTCATCCCCCTGACATGTCGTCGCTGGCGGCAGAAAAAACCTTGCGTCCTCCTCCTTCTTCTTCTTCTTCTTCCACACACACACACACACACACACACACTTCTATCCCTATCTACCCCCCCTCCGCCCCCCTTTTCTCCTTCAACAACATCCCCATTCAAGTGCATCAGCTCCAGGCGTCCTTCCTCCCTCCTCTCCCTCCCCTCCCCTTCCTCCCCCTCCCCATCGTTCACTAGTAGCCTAAGCACATAAAAAATACATCAAACACAGCCGTCCGCCCAAGGCCTCGTCACACGCAAAATCATCTCTCCCTCCATCTCTCTCTCCCTCTCCAAAAAAGAAATACCCAAGTTACAAAAGACAACTACAGAGGACAGTGATAGAAGGAGAGATAGGCTGAACTCGGATGACTGAGGGTCGTCTGTGAGGCCTCCTGAGGGAAGACAGATTATTGTAATGTTAACACAAACCACCGTCTCCCCCTTTCACACACACATAAAACAGGAGAGAGTAAAAAAAACAGGAGCATGACTTACCTTGTGCATAATAAGACCTTGTTTGGATTGTACACAGCCTGAAGCAGCCTGACCCATTTCCCTCAGTTCAGCTCCACATCTGCTCCGGCACCAGTCTCGGCTGTGACAGCGGCCGAGGGCGGCCAGCAGCACCCACGGGCTACACTGTCAGATCCCCGGTGCTGAGATGCACAGAGACTGTAAAGAGAGGCCTGCTGGACCTCCAGCTCACAGCCAGCACTCTTAAAAATCACCCAAATCAGCCAAGACGTGCTAAATTGAACAACTAATCCAGCACTGGTTTTTTTTGTTGCTTTGCACACTAATTATACACTTTTATTTTAAGCATAGATGTGAGTAGACACACACATACAGTGCATACGTCACGACACAAGCTGCACACACACCCCTTGGGTGCTACAGCTCATGTTTCTCTTCAATTATTCCACCCTGTGCCCTCTCTCCTCCTCATAATCTGAATAAAGCCAGATCCGTGTCCTCTAGATATTTAGAAGCCGAGCCGCGGTGCCAAAACATGTAACCTTCCTCCTCTTTTAAGTGTGGAGTGAATTGGGAGTTCAGGGGGGGGTTTGGCTTTACTGTGTTGACCTCGTATATTCCCACTCGGGGGTTAAACAAAGTTGTGAAATCCAGTTTGGAGAAGCGGGTGTGGTGTTGATGCAGAGAAAGAGGAGAGGGAATTAAGCCAAAGCTGAATTACTCCACAACTTGCAGAGACATTATTCCTATTAAATTCTAATTATAATCGATTTCTTGACCCTGAAAAGAGACCCTGAGGATTTGGAAATCAAGTCTTTATCTCGATTAATTGCGTTGTAATGGCTCAGAAATAACAACACACCAAATCATATTATTCCTTCGCCCGAAGCCCTTTGGCTCGTAAAATCTCACAGAAATCCAGAGATGTTTTGAGACTTTGAAACAAACAAAAACTAAGGCTTTGACAAAGGTGAAAAATGTAATCACTGCTTTGACAACAGCAGGATTAAGCCGGCCTGCCTGCAGGTACAGCAGATCACTATAGGCGGGGCCCACCATGGGGTTCGTTCCAGACCCTCCTGGCATTGGCCCCTAATGATGTGTAATGGGGCCTCCTGTGCCTGTTCCTAACCCCGGGACCTCCTCCTAATCACCGTGGCCACTAATGAGATGGAGAGACATGAAAGGGCTCGTTAGAAGACCCTCCCTATCATGCCGGCCTATTATTAGTCACTTACCAAATCATTAGTCTCTAAACTGCGATTATGCTTTAAAGCAGAGAAGAACAAGTGAAAGTAAAAAGGAAAACATTTACAGCAAAGGGCAGGTGGAGAAGTGGAGTTTTCCTGCTCCAAAACCTCAATGTTCTCCTACAATCAGGAAGGAAAGCAGTTGGTTTAACTCTGTTTACTTTGAGGTATTATGATCTCAAATGGTCTTTTTTCTTACTGGTTTCCAGTGGCATTTAGTGTGCAGTCCGGAGATTATCGAAAAAGACACTCACTTCTCTCTTGTGGTGTGCAGGGATGCAGATGAAGTGAGTGCACTAGAGGCCTGAAAACCACCAGTATGCACAGTGTATTTGAGAAAATGTGATGACATTTAAAAGAAAAATTTCTGTTTCCTATACAAATCCCAAAAAGCATCAAACAATAATCCAGAGATATAGTTTTCAACGGGTTTTAAAAATAATTTTTGTGAGTCAAAATTCTTGACAAACAGAATTTAGCAAATATTGAAAGAAGGCAAATCCTACAAAATAAAGGCAACAACTTATCCTGCCCCAAACACAAATCTTGTAAAGCAAAAAAGGTCTTGACAGATGGACCAGGTTTTTTGTAGTAGTCAGTGAATATGGTTGTATGAATATACAATATAACATAACCATTTAGTTTGTACCAATACTCAGGGTCTGTTCAGCTTTTCAGGAGTAAAATTCAAGGTAAGACCAAATCAAATCAAAATCAAAATTGCTTTCTTTATCCCTGAGGGGAAGTTCAGTTAGTCTGGTAGATTCTCTGTTAGAATGACACAGTCTGATGGCTGTAGGAGCGAAGGATCTTTTGTATCTCTCCGTCCTGTAATGGAGAGAGAGGAGCCTTCCACTGCTGTTTTTTTGGTCCATAAAGGTTTTGTGTAAATGTAATGTAATGTAAAACTCAAAGTAAACACTTTTACAATAACAAAAAACACTGCTAAAATGCCACATATTTAATCTTGATACAAAAAACAGTTTTATGTAGTTTGCAGTTAGTCATAGAATTTCAACTTTTTCATACATTTGTACGTGTTTTATACATTTTTATAGCACCTGTAGTCCATAAAGGTTTTGTGTAGCGGATGATCCGGGTATTTCAAGATGGCCTCCAACATGTTGACTGTACATCTCTCCACCACCTCCTCCAGTGTGTCCAACCTGGCTCCAACCACAGAACCAGCTCTTTTGACCATCTGTCCAAACACCTTGCATCTCTGTGTCTGATGCTGCCTCCCCAGCAGACTGCAGCATAAAACAACACACTACCACCACAGACTGATAAAACATCTGCAACATCTTACTACAGAGGTCAAGAGATCTGAGCTTCCTTAAGAAAAAGAGGCGGCTCTGCCCCTTTTTGTAGAGGGCATCTGTGTTTAGGGACCAGTCCAACTTATTATCCAGGTATACACCTAGATACTTAGAACTTGGCACCACCTCCATGTCCACCCCACAGGTATTCACTGGCTAAAGAGGGGGCTTGAGTCTGCGGAAATCTATGATCATTTCCTTAATCTTTGAGGTGTTCAGTAGGAGATAGTTCTTGTGACTTCAGTCACTGAAGGCTTTTATCAGATCCCTATTCAGATTCCTGTCCATTCCTGATACACGTCACAATAGCAGTGTCGTCCGAGTACTTCTGGATGTGGCAGGACTCAGAGATGTATTTGAAGTCTCCTGTATACAGTGTGAACAGGAATGGAGCCAGTACAGTCCCTTGTAGAGCTCCTCAATTTCCCGGAAACACAGTTCCCCAACCTGACATACTGTATTCTTCCTGTCAGGTAATCTGTGACAATAATAGTAAAGTGTTGGTCTTGAGTTGCCTTAAAAGGTGAAAAAAGTTTAATATTTTTTTCCCATTTGTCCTAAAAACAGTCTTGTGTCAGCTGTGATTTTTTTGCTGTCATCTAAAATGTACAATGTTTTCAAAACATAACTTTCACTAAAAGTTGACATAACCTACTCTGTGCATTCCCTTCAAGATTTTTCCCCCCACTATTTCAATTGAGGCCTTATGTCATGGGGTCTTTTTTTGACCCGAGGACTACAGGTGCTATAAAAATGTATAAAACACGTACAAATGTATGAAAAAGTTGAAATTCTATGACTAACTGCAAACTACATAAAACTGTATTTTTGTATCAAGATTAAATATGGGGCATTTTAGCAGTGTTTTTTGTTATTGTAAAAGTGTTTACTTTGAGTTTTACATTGCAGACATTGTCCATACTGGTTCTCTGGAGTTCTTATGAGAAAATGTATCCGGTTCCCAGTTTATACTGCATACAAGAGTAAGTAAAAAAGAAGAAAAAAAAAAGAAAGATGTAATTTGAAGGGCATTTTAGAGCATTTTAGAGTCGACAGTCATTAATTTTAAAAATTCCTTATTAGTCCCACATAGGAGAATTTCAAACTCTGCATTTAACCCATCCTTTTTTAGAACCAGTGAACACACCATGCTTAGGAGCTATGGGCAGCACATTTCTGCACACCTTGGGAGCTGTGTGTGTGTGTGGATTTAAACATATTTTGACCTGATGGTGACACTAGACGAAACATCAGAGAATCACCAGTTATTAATCCACCAAATTTCAGGGCAGCCCATTCAATCATTGTTCATGTTTAACTCAAAACCACAATTCATGTGAAAAAAAACTTCATGGTGACACTAGAAGAAAAGCCAAAGGATCATCAAAGTCAGTAGGATTCATCATAGAGAGATTGTGGATATCTGTACCAAACTTCATGGCCATCCATAGAGAAGTTGGACACAAACACCTGACACTGACAGCTCACATCTGGTCTGACAAGAAAAAGACAATAGCTATTAAATAAATGTCTTAAAATACACTTTTATTTACAATGTAAAACATTTAAATCATACAAAAACGGCCCTAACCATAAAAAAATCAAATCAATCCTATTTACATGATAAAACATTTTCAAATGGACTTTAATCAGAAAATCCAAATTAAGTCAAGTACGGTGTGGCATGAATGCTCTAGATGGCGTTTAAAATCTAGACACACAAGCTGGACATGTGAGCAGCCAGTGTGTGACAGAAAGAGTAAAACATCAAGAGATCCTCAGTGGTGTGCTTTAGTTTGCCATTTTAAAAGGCAATGTAAACATGCAAACGCACAGACAATATATTGTATTTGTGTTTCAGAGGCGGCACAGAGGACGTAAACCAGCCATCATCGTTATACCTCCTCCTTCATGTCTGAAATAATGGACGTGGATGGTGATTCTGGCCTTTGTCAGTTTGTTTCCCAGCTGGCTGATGATTATCAGTTAGTGTACTGTGATTATCAGTGATCCAGGAAGTTGAAGATGCTCTTCTGGGGGCCTTTAGTCTGTGCTGCAGGTCTGTTCTCCCTGCAGACCCTCTTTGCTGCCGGGTTCACCGCCCCCACCGGCCCCCTCTTCTTCATCATCTGAGGATCAAACATCAAAAGTTAAAGCTGGTTCTGAACATTGAGTCAGAGCCAAAACACCTAGTTTGGTTTGCCAGGGTGTTTAGAAATGCAGACAGTATGATTTTAATCCTCAATGTGGAAAGACTTAAATAACAGGGTTTTGTGAGTTTTGTTTTGTTTGTTTATATGTTTTAGATGGGTTAACAATGCAATTAAGCTAGTTTTAGTTCAGTGGAAGAGAGAAACTTGCATGTAAAAGCTGTATTTTATGTTTATTAAGATAAAATAGGTGTAAGAATCTTCCCTTGTGGCGGAGGTGGAAGTGGTGTCAACAATCAAACACAAATACCCTCAAACTGTAAACCCTGGTGAAATTTTGGTCACCAAACTTCAGCTTTCAGTTGCCAAAACTTTAAAAAATGGTTTCCATTTTCATCTCTTTCTATTTTTAAATAATTAAGATACCATGCAGTGATACATCAACTCATTAATGTGACAAATAGAATATTCATTACAGAACCTGAACAAAATTCTTTGCAGTAGAAGTTTAATCTGATACTTAGCGAATTAAAATGTTGCATGTTATCAGTTAATGTGCACACCCCCAATTCCTGATATATCAGCTACATTTCTGGTATTCTGTATGTTTTATTTACTCTGCCATAGTTTGTTACCCTTACTTTATACATGGGAGTACATGTACCTGCAGCAGCGTCTGATTATGGTTGTGACAGTAGCTGCAATATATAAATATCAGAAATACAACAAATATATACAATGTATCTATTACAGCGGTTGCCACTGATGGAAACCAAAGGCCACATTTTAAAAAGGGAACATTTTCAAAAAGCACATGGCGACATTTACAGTCAAGCCCTGCAATGAGACTCTTGTGCAAAACAATGAAACCTTGATAGACACTGAAAGGAAAGACCAAAAAACACTGAAGCAATAATGTGCTTCCCAGAAAATGTTTGTCGTTTTTAATCCTCCTGTTATATTCATTTCTCAGGAAGATTAATAATGTTCATGGGTCAATTAGAAATGTTTCATTATCCAGAAACTAAAAAATCCTGATGAACATAGTTTATATTTCATTGAGTTATCGATGAAATATAACATTACTAACCATTTCAAATCAATATTTAGTGCATTGATGTCCTTTACCTCTCACAGATCATGGTTCAATGAGGATAATTCACTTGTTTTTTCATTTTAAAAAATGCATGTTAAAACTTTAAAAAAAAATATACATTGGAAAGACCTACATATAAAATACAATTGTTTACAAAAAATACATTGTCATTTTTTTCTTTTTTTGAAAAAATATTAAAAAACTACTACTACTACTACTACTAAAATAACTATTTTTTTAATTTTTAAAACTTTGAAATGGCTCAATTTGACAGGCAACATAACAGGAAGGTTGATTTAAAAAAACAAAACAACTAATGTAATTTGAAAACATCTAAATTAAATGTGATGCAATGTTGAATATTGTGATAAGCCATGCTTGCAATCATTTTTGCATTTGTACTTAATTGGCTCCAATATGAGTGGTGGGCTTTGGCTCCCCCTAGTGTCATAAATCCAGAAGACATCAGAATTAATAAATTCACACTCACATGACGGTCGCATCGTGATATCTCTCTCTGAGGTCTTTGGAAAGTATTTTGTTTTTGTGCTTATTTTAGAACAGTGAGATCCTCCCAAAGACACACAACCAGACAGGATTGTGAAAATCAAAGTGGGTGACAGCCAGGGCTGCAAATTATTATTTTTTATTCAAAACAGATGGAAAATATGAGCATTTTTCTACTCAAGATTTAGCAATCAAAATGGCTCTTCTATCAAAAGTATCTAAGTTTCAAAGAAAACAAAAATTCAGCAGTACCAGGAGCTGTTTGTTTTTAGGATGAGATCACACATCAGAGCAGCCTTTTGACCACTATGCATGTGCTCATGGGGCCCGTTTTGCCAATTTTGCAACATGCAAGTTGCGATTTGCAGCACAAGATCATTTCCCCTTTCACTCATTTTGAAACATTTATCTTATCAAAACAAACATTCATCATTCTTGTGATCCATGCACAAGCACGCCAGAGCAATTTGAGATGCTGCCACCATTTGTTATCTGCACACAGGCAGTGATTGCAAATAGCTTTTTTTTTTGGTAAAACGAGGCCCCGGGATGATGGTGGAACGGTCATTGTGGACGCTCATTAACTGGTTACCATTTAGGCCTGTGGTGTCATGGCAGCTTATGTTATTTTCTCATTTGAACTCTGGAGAAACCAGGTCCAAACATTGTCCCCAGTTGCCCTTTCACACATGTAGCACACAGATCAATTGTGTCAGTCGCATTCTCCACTACTGGAAATACTTTCATGTCCTGCCTCCAGCACCCCCCCACCCAAACCAGACAAAGTATTAGGGATGGGCATTTGGGAGAAACCTGCCAACTCGAACATCTAGAACGTTAACCATCAATGAATCGATTATTCGCTATGCATACATGGGTAAAATAAAAGAAATATAGATAGTACTGTGCAAAAGCCAGTTTTGATAATGGACGCTTTTAGTTTGAAAGGACGAAAAGAGACTCGATCCTGTAAATCGTTAAAGTAACTCAAGTGAGATTATACTGTAATGATAACATCAAAGAGTTCAGTGTTTTATGTTTTAGCCCCCGAAGAGGCATGAGGTTAGTTTTCACAGTAATCTTGCATATTTAAGTTTGTTTTGTGTTTAAAAAAAGTTTGGGATACAATTAGACCGAGTAATTCATGCAAGCAAGGTTTGATACAGTAAGCTAGTTTTGCTAAAAATCAATACTCTTTTTATTTCTGTGTGTTTTGTAATTGTCATTTCAACTTTCAGTTTGTAAACTGTAGCTTTATCCAACTTAATTCTCAGCTCATTGGCTTATTGACGTACGGCCGCAGAACTGATAGCTTGGCCATGTTTCAGTTCAATGAGTACTGATACGCAGTCAGATAAAATAAAAATAAACAAATACACATATCGATTGAAACATCCATGTGATCGATCAAGCATTAATTGATTCATTATTCTGATCCCTAAGTCTGCTGCAGAAATCAGTGTTTTGACCTTTCATTTCTCAGCTAGTAACAATATTTTACAATAACAATATTAGGTGAATATTACTTTGAAGGAGCCTCTTAAGTAGTAATGATATTTTGGCTTAATACATCCTGAGTTTTACTCAGCACAGCTGCACCCTGGAACTGAATAATTTCATTTTTTGATTGCCACTTTGAGCTTAATTAAGGTCCTGCTGTCCGATCTCCTACACCTGCATGAATATGAGGACAAAATATTTATTAGAGACATTTCGGTCACTCACCTGTTTCTGAGGAGCGTCTGAGGACGACTTGTCCTTCTCAGGAGACAGAGTTTGAAACAGGAATCCTCTGCTATTTCTGGGTGCCAGAGGATTCCCCTCTGAGATCGAAGCCAACTTCTGGAGGACGGAGTGAGGCTGACTCAGGAGCGACCCTCTCCTCACCTGGCAGGAATCAATAAAAACACTTTCACTGACTTTGTACAGATCACAAGGAATATTTCAGAAAATTTGTTGGTGAAATATTTATTGCAGACGGCATCTCATTCTAGTGTTTTCAATCTTTTTCAGTGACTTTTACTCTTACTCATTATTCTCTACTTAGCACAGTAGTAGTTACAGCCTTACTTAAGGGCTGCCAAAGTGACTGGAAAAGTAAATAAACCTCTCAATTACACCATTTGGCTGCCAGCTAGGTAATCCACATAAAATCCAGTTGTAATCACACTGAATAAGTTTAATATTTTGTCCAAGGTCAACAAGATATGGTGCTAACATTCATCTAAGGGCGCTTTCACAACCCAAGTCTGTTTGGTCAGTCTGAATCAGAATGAAATGAATACTTTTGGTCTGTTTTGTATTTAGTCTGGTTTGTAGGCGGGTAAAGTAAGAAGAAAAATTTGCGAGAAATTTGAGGTAGTATTTCTTCTTATTGGTTGGAAAGTTGTTGGGATGCATTCAGCTCCATGTTGTTTTGTTTATGTCTTTGTTTACATTTTCCACCAAGTACCTTTGATTTTACTGCTCATAATCCTGCTCCGGCTTTCCTACCAGACAATTTTGGAGAATACGAGAAAGTATGATTGAAACGGACAAAATTATGGGTTGTTTAAGTGCCCAAAGTCTTTTTTATTCAGACAGATGCCATTTGTTTTTGCAGAGACGAAAAGCTTACTCAAGAAATCCTTCTACCTTCTGAACTTTAAAAAAAGTGAACAAGTAGTTCTGTGTTAAACTGGAAAATTAATCTTAAACCAATGTTAGAACACGATAAAGTCCCCAACAAGCAGTTCAACAGATATGACGTATACAAAATTAAAGAGTCAAAAGCAACTTAAACCAACATTTTTCATTCCGTTTTGACGGTGACGTACCTGTAGGGGCTGCGAAGCTCTCTGGAAGGGGTTGAGAGCCGACGACGGCTTCTTTTCGGGTTGTGGTGCCACAGGGAGCTCTGCTTTGAAAATGTGTAAAGTTAGAAAGTGAAATTGTCTGAATGCAACTCATCCAATATCATGCACCTCTTAATTAAATAAAAGTACGGGATCTTATTAGTGTCATTGTAACATTTGTCAAATGGTTAATTTTGATACACTGATATAAAAAAGGACTTTGAAACTGAACAGCACCTTTCAAAACAAAGTGGAGAGCAAACAAAGACTGTTTTTGTTATTAAAGGACAGTTAAGTCGTCAGTTTGCTGGCACAGCAGTACAAATAGTCAATTTGCCTTTTAAATCTGATTAATGTCCTGTTGCTGGACTCACTTTGTCATTGGAATCCGAGGATGTGAGTTGGCCAGAAACAAAAGCTCATGAATAATACTTTTTTTTTCCGGGAACACAAGAATGTCACAACTGTCTGGAAACGAACGCTCTGAAGTAACTCGCCATTTAGCAATGACAGTACTGGCAGCAGTTTCCCCTCTGTGTTTGGTTTAGCTAGCTGGGACACAGGCCAGAGTTTTGCTGCAATCAGTGTGTGTGTGTGTGTGAGAGAGAGAGAGACACTGTGTTTTTAATCGCCAAAGCTCTGGATCAGGTGGAGCTACTTCTGAACAGTGTCAATAGATCAAAAACCATATTATATCTGAGGAACGAAGACTCTTAGACTTTTTCTCTGCTAAAAATCTAGAAACTGTTAATCACACCTTCATAAGCAGAAAGAAAACGATTGTGCCTTCCATTTGTTTACTATTTCAGTGGATTACTGTCATAATTATTCCACAAAAGCAGTGATCACTTAACAAAAACTATCACTTAACATGTTTGTTTTTTATATAACAAAGACAACTACACAATTAAACACTGACTTTATCAAAATGCAATATTGTTGACCAGAACAGATGACTAAAATGTAGTTGAAATAAATAAAAAACATTAACTAAATCTATATTTTCATTGACCTAAAGAGAGCACTGTTTCTGTTCTGCATGTGTCATGTCAGGACAACATTGGACCTGTGGCCAGAATTGATTTACTTCAAAATAAATAAACAAATCAGAACATGTGCCGTGTCTGGTAAAGTGATCTGATGGTGGCATAACATATACATCCAGACACTTTCTGAAAAGCTGCATCCATAAACATTCAACCTGCGTTGTCATCTGATAATTATGGAGATAAAAATCTTAAATAAGTTTTACTAAAATTACAATAGTATTTGTTTTGGGTGGACTTGATTAAAATGATCAATTTTGTCTGATGACTAAAATGTCAGTTTTCTTTGACTTGATTAAAAATAAAAACAAGATAACTAAATAGGATAAAAACTAATAAGGATATTATATCAAAAAATGATGACAAAATGAATACTAGACAAAAAATCATGTCTGGGTGTCTGGGATTCTTCTTGTGAGGCCTCATATCAAACTGACCTTTTCTCTGCAGAGTCTTGGCAGTCAGCTTCTTGGCGAGCTTCATGAATTGACTGTCTTCCTCTCCAATCTTCTCATCATCTGCATCCAAATCTTCCCCTTTCTTGGCTTTCTGTTCAGACTGTGAGAAGAGACACAGAGACAGGAATGAAGACAAAAAAAAAAAACAGCCAATGACTCATCTTGAAATACGTCTTGAATGCACACAAACACACATTTAAGCTCCTCTTTACATGTTTACAGGGATAACTCTTTTCAAGTAGCACTGAATAAACACAAAGAAGAATTTTGAAATCAATCAATGCATTTTTATTAATGTCTCCTCACTCTTTTATGTGCAGCGGACAGAAATTGTACATCTTCAAACCCGACAACCTACTTGTTCTCTCAGCCACTGCTCTCTCTCCATTCTCGCTTTCCTCCTCTGGACCTCAGACGGGTCCACTAGATCATCTTCCTCCTCCTCTTCCTCCTCGCCCTCCGCTCCTGTTCGGTCCATGTTGAAAGCATCGTCTAGAAGAGGGGTTCAAAAAGAAACTCTAAATCACCTTCCTTTTCAAGGAAGTTTAATTCCATTTGTAGAATCAAAACAGAAGATTTTATGAATTCAAAGTTCAATCATTCACTTCTCTCCTGATACTTCGGCATTTTTTTTTTAAAGTTTTGTGATTGTGTGTGTGTTTCATTGTCCTTGCAGGGATGAATGAAGAAAAATATATGTAAAACTTTTATTAAAGGGTATAAATCCAGGTGTTCATACACTACTTGGGTTGTCTTCTTTGAACCACTATTGTCTAAAATCCCATTCAATTTGAAATTAAATACCATTAAAAAGGTTAAGGGTGTTTATGTCTTGATCAGAATCAGAATCATTTTGTTTTCAAGTAGGTATAAGAACAAACAAAGTACTAAAATATAGATTAAGAACAAGGCAAGTCCTGAAAAAAAAAAACAACCCAGCTATTTGAATAGAAATAAAATACATTTAAAATATATTAAGGACCAAGTGCACGAGACATAGCATCTCCTCCCTCTTGTTGAATACAACTTGAATACTATGTGCTAATGTTTCAATTAATTACAGAAGATAAAACATTAAATGAGATGTTTTTCCTTCTCACTCAACGTGATCCGAGATAAAACATTTGTGTGCAATTAGACTGTCGTCTCTGTTCCCTTCACTGTGTAGATGAATCAGAAGCTATTTGTTCCATTTAAACTGATTAGTGTTGTGGTTGGATGTTTCTATTACAGAATTACACAGATTAAAATAGAGAAAAATACAAAACAGTAGAACAATATGTATAAATATGGAGTTATTATCGCGTCAACTTACCAATATTTTTCCAACGGAAGCGGCGAGCTCGTCCCGGGCCGTCAGAGTGAAGGTCTCCGTCGGCAAGGTAACGCTCCTGGTAGAGCCTCAGACGACGCTTGTCATCATCCATTATCTGCTTCCTGTAGGGACAATGACAATTTACACCAGAAATGTCAGATCAGACATCCACCTCGCTTTTATTTCTACCAGATATTCCCATTATGACTTGAGCAACGTTAGAGGAAACTCTCTGTTCTCAGCAGCTTGAACCCGAGTCATTACTCACATGTGGATCTTGTTGACTTGATCCTGCAGCTCCTCGTCCGAGGGGAGCTCCTCGAGAAGCTCCTCCTCCTCGTATTCGCTCCCTCTGTCGCCGTCCTCATCATCGCTGCCCATGTCGCTGCCGGACAGCTCCGCCTCGGACTCCAGATAGTCGGTCAAACGCCTGTAAGAAGGAAGCAAGAGACGAATTACGCCTGGGCTGCTACAGCGTGAATTATCTGATGAAAACAACTGATTTTCCTCTAATGCCTAACACAATATAGTGATGTGCTCTATTCTACGGTCCATATCCAAATGCTGCTGCTTGTTGATACCGTAAATTGTTAATACTTTATATTTTTTACTTGTTTATTTGCCAACACGTCTTTTATTTCTAGTTTATACTGTTTGCTTTTTGTTGTTTTTTGCTGTCCACTTTGCATCTGTGATTCTTGAAATTTCCCTGTTGTGGGACTAATAAAGGAAATCTTATCTTAAAGAAAAGAGTATGCAACATTTATAAATGCATATGGTGCATCATCAAAGGTTTTATTTGAGTTGTGACTTACATTTTCTTCTTTTTCTTAACCCGGTGCGGTGCAAAGACACCCTGCATCTCCTCTTCTTCTACGTCATCATCGTCCTCACCAGCATCTGCCTCCTCCTCCTCTCCATCCTCCTCTTCATCGTCTTCCTTGCCATCCTCTTTGTCATCATTGTCCTCCTACGAATCAACAATTCACTTGTCATGTGCATCATCAAGATATACATCCAGTATGATATTTGTGCTTGAAGTGGATTTTTTTACTGCTAAAAACTAACAATCTCACCTGTTCACTGTGACTTTCCACGTCTGACAGAAGCCGGAACTCACAATCCTCTTCTTCCTCCTCCTCCTCCTCATGCTGCTCTTTCTCCTCTAGTTTCTTTTTACTTTATACAGAGAAATCACTATGAAAATCTTATATCACACATAAATATTCTTATTAATTAAAACTTTATCTAGAGGCACTGAAGTGATGAGCAAAAAGAGAGGAAATAGGGACACGGGGAGCAGTTTTGTAAACAAACATAGTATTCAACTTTTTCAAGTTTTACATTAAATATTTTGTGGAAAAATCAACACTTATTTGGATTATTTTAGGTCTTTGAAGTGTACCTGTCTTGTGCTGGTGAAGCCGTACGAGCAGAACCTAAAATTGGCAGAAAAGGAGACACATTTAAACATTGTAACTGACGGAAAAATTATTCAAAACTATATCAAACCTCGAAAATCTACATTTTAAGACATATTCCGATGGTAAAGTGAAATCAGTGGAACTACACAATCAATAGAAATTCTAACCAAAAACATAAAAAAGAGGTATGAATTTTTGCAGGACAGTCATCTCAACTACAGATCATTAGAGGTTCCTCATAGTTTAGTTTTAACGACTTATTTCACTAAACTGAAGCAAAAACTAGTCTAAAGTTAGAAAACTCCCAGAAATCAGTCAACATTGAGTACAATTTAAACTACAAGGTTGAACATTGTCAGAAAATGTGTTTGTATCATTATTATTTATGAAATGAGGGACATCAAACACTCCTTTACCTGGACTAGGAAACTTCCCCGAGCACAGCCCCAGAAGCTGATCCATGGTGTTATCAGACCCTTCCTCCTGTCCTCTCTCTTTACTCTTCTCCCCCACCTGCTCCTCTCCTGCTTGTGTCTGTGGAAACGCTCCGGAGCACAAGCCGAGCAGCTCATCCTGCGTTTCTCCGAGGCCTTCTGCCCGGCTCGAGCCGCTCTCCGCCGCCGCAAAAACCCCCGAGCACAGCCCCAACAGCTCCCCCATGTTGGCATCCATCGCATTCTCATCCAGGCTGTCCAGGATCAACTGCCTCTTGTGGGACTGAGGAGCACCGGGCCGAGGGCCCACATTAAGGAAGCCGTCCGCATCCAGTAACTGGGAGTGGGTGTCGTCCTCCAGGGAGAAACGGCCTTGTGAGTCTCCTCCGAGACCGGGGCCAGAAGCTGCTCCACCCAGGGGCCCCGAATCGGCTCCTGGAGATGGAGGCGCATACAAGTCCTGGGAGTCCTCAACAGGGAGGCAGAGAGAGGGCTCGGACAGTTTGCCTGAACTCTAATAGAGGAGAAAAGAAAAGATGAAAAACTAAATGTTTTAATCTGGCAGCAAATTACATTGTATATATCAATTCTGAAATAATTTCCTTTGTTTTGTCGTTGCTTTCCCACATTTTTATGTAAAGTAATTCAGTTTATCTTGCCTTGAGATTTGGGAGAGGTCTTTGTATAAATATATATCCCACTAAAAATCCTGCACAGGCTCTAATTTCCTTTTATTCATGTAAATATTGAGTATACACTACCGCTCAAAAGTTTGGGGTCACTTAGAATAGTCCTTATTTTTGAAAGAAAAGCTCACTTCTTTAAACTTAAAATAACCTGAAATTGATCAGACATACAGTCTAGACATGTTAATGTGGTAAATGACTATTAAAGCTGGAAACGGCTGATTTTCTATGTTATATCTATTATAGGTTGTCAGCAACCATCACTCCTGTGTTCCAGTAAAACATTGTGTCAATCCACGTTTATAGTGTTGAAAGGCTCATTGATCAATAAAACACCTGAGCATTATGTTAGCACAGCTGGAAACTGTTTTGTGCTGGTTTGAGAAGCAATAAAATGATCCTTCCTCAGGCTGGTTGAGTATCTAGAGGTAAAGTTGGAGATTTGTACAGGTTAAAATGATTATTTCTTCCATTGTATATTATATTTCAGATTCATTTTGTAACTCATTTCATGAATAAAACAGTTTATTCCCATTTTCGTGGTGACCCCAATTTCATTAATTTCATTTTGTAACTCATTTCATGAATAAAACAGTTTATTCCCATTTTCGTGGTGACCCCAAACTTTTGAGTGCTAATGTGTGTAGATGCAGAGGTGTCTGTACATTTCTATAAAATACACATTTTTATGTTTAATTAAGAAACAAAATAATTATGACACTTAAATTGTACACATAAGAGTATTTCTGTGTATCTCTCATCCATTTGACTGAACTGAAACACATTCAGGATTCAAATGCCTGATGATTTCATTGTGGCGCTTTAAAAGAATAACCCTTGTATCTTACCTTGGAGGCAGAGCCGAGGAAGCTGGGCCTGAAGAAGCAGGGAGAAGGGGAGCGGAACATGGACGAGATATTTCTTCCTGCGGAGCGCTGATGACTGACAGGCTGGTAGGAGGTGATCATAGATCCGGCGAGCTCAAAGCTGCTGTTGTGGCTGTTGTCCTTCACCAGGGACAGAGAGTCGTCTTCTTCTGGAGAGGAGAAGGAAGAGAGTAGAAAAGAAATGTATTTGCATACATTTTGCAAAAAAATACTCAAAAGTGTCCTCCAAAGAGAGACCTCTCAGTGGAATGAGAGGGTATGTGGAAACAAAAACATTCTTATCAGCATTTCTTTTCATTATTAGCTAATAATAACTAGTAATCAGCCTGTTTAGAGTGTAAACAGTATGAACAGATGAAGTCACTGTACTCACCCATCTTATTGCTGCTGCTGTCTTGTCCAGAGGGACCAGACCTTCTTACACCATCACTACAACAACAGTGATTTACAACAGTTTTACTACTTTATACAAACACACAATGTAACAACATATGTAAACATCCAAACAAGTATTACCAAAAATGAACTTGTTATACGAACACACAATATGCGATATGTAGATATGAAGGTATTTTATGTTATTTACAGGCAGTTTGGTCCCTAAATAGGACAACAAGTAATGACTGCGTAAATAAGACTAACTCATGATTTGTCCGTTAATTTAACAGTTTTATCATTACATTTTTTAAGCTCATGCTCTTACAAAGTTAAATACTTTTATACCATTTATGTGAACAGATCTTAAAGTAAAGCACACACCACGTACAGAATACTCATACACATTTAAGATAGTTAATTTGTTGCTTGCAAATTAGATTAAATTATAGTACATATTAATGTAAGTATACATTTTATTTTGGTTTGTTTTATTTTTCTTATGTTAACATACTGACACAAAACATACTGAATACAAAACACAAAACAAAAAAGACTGAGCCCTGCATTTACGACATTTTTGGGGCCAATGCAGATGCTGGAGAGTAAGAAAATTCTGATGTTGATATATCGGTCGATGTAGTATCTATGCACCAATATATCTGTGATAGGCCGGTAATGGCAGAGACTAATGAATTGGTCAGGCTCTAATAAAAGAGTCACACAACCAGACAATCCAAACACACTTACCCAGTGCGAGAGCAAGAGTTGCCGGGGAACAGCATGAGTGAGCCATCTGCGTTCAGGTCAGAGGGCCCGTTCAGCAACACAGGAGAAGGACTCCTGACACTCGGGGCCACACTGCCTTCCTCATCTTCCTTCTCTTCTTCCTCACCATCATCACCTCCCAGCAAGTCATCGACATTCTGTTAAAAAGAGAATATCAGGCTGAGTACAACAGGAATAAAAGCACAAATATGCATAAAGCTATTTGATTGTTGCAAAGCAGCAAGAAACAAACACGCTTCTTACCTCTTCGTCAGACTCGTCAGTCATCTCTTCCTCCTCCTCTTCCTCGTCCCCACATTCTTCGTTGTCGAGGCGATTCAGCTCAGCCCTGCGTGCCCTCTCCTCCTGTCTCTTTTGGGCCATGGCGAGCTGTAGGCGCTGCTTTAGAGTCAGCAGCTTCTCTCCTATGAAGACAGAGGAAGTAGGTAATGTCAGCAAACAAATCAAATCTCCAAGTCAATATAGGTGCAGCACTAAACCATGGCCTCGTTTATTTCTCTTTAGTTTGTTGGTGTTAAAAGAGGTCACCAATCTGGGGCCTTCTCCATAAAGTGATTTTACCAAATAAGCCAGCCTTATTTAGGGTAGTCTGACTCATTTTCAGTTGATTTGGTTCTATAAACAAATATAATTACAGTCATGGAAAAAAATATGAGACCACCCTTTTTCTTCAGTTTCTTGTTCATTTTAATGCCTGGTACAACTAAAGGTACATTTGTTTGGACAAATATAATGATAACAGCAAAAATAGCTCAAGAGTTTAATTTACGAGCTGATATCTAGACATTTTCCATGGTTTTCTTGATAATGATTTTAGTTATGATCAAGAAAACCAATGGCTAAATATCAGCTCTTAAATTAAACTCTTTTGAGCTATTTTTGTATTGTTATCATTATATTTGTCCAAACAAATGTACCTTTAGTTGTACCAGGCATTAAAATGAACAAGAAATTGAAGAATACAAGGGTGGTCTAATATTTTTACCCATTACTGTAGTTAACTAGTTTGACAAAATCAAATGGAAATGAGATTAACCAAAATTAGAAAACTTGCTTTACATAACACGATTTCCCAGAAACCCTGGCCTCTTTGTGCACATCACATGTGTATCCATACCTGGTTTGGTTGCAACCGGCTCTTCTTTACCCTCTTTAACAGTGACAGTGACTGACTCCATGTGCAACTCCTCCTGGCCAGACGGGGTGCTGTCTTTGCGGACGATGTTAAGCTGCATTGTTCGCTCTCCTTGAGGGCGTACGGCTTTCTTGACGTGACGAAGGTAGCGCTGCTTCAGTGCCTCGACGCCTAGTGGAAATAAAAAGGAGGTGACGAAAAGATTGAAATGCAATCGCTGAAGGCTTTATTCAGATTTATGACACATTCTTGATCTTCTAACTTGGAAACCCTAAAAGAGTAATCACTCACCACTGTTTGGCTGTGGAGGCTCAAGCTGAACAAAGGCTCCGTCATCTGGACACAATTTAGCGACAGGCGGTGGGTCCAGTCCAAGCTCCTTCAGTCTGGCCAATTTGTCCTTCTTGGGTTTGGTGGGTTGTGGTGCTACATCAACGCTCCCACACTGCCCGTCTAACGGCTTCACCAAAGCCCCGGAAAGAGGCTCTTTTTGCAGGGCCTCAGATTCAGACATTACCGCGGACTGGCTTTGTTCCAACAGTGCAGGAGATGTTCCTTCTGCAGAAGCAGGTCTCACCACTTCATCTGTAGTGACCGTCTCCTGCAGACTCTCAGAGAGGAAGAGCATCGGCCCAGATTCCTGGTCTGGATCGAGGCTCTCAGTTGCCTCTGTGGCTTGGCTGGCACTCTCCCTTTGTGGGGACGAGGTGGCAGCAGGATGAGGAACGGGCTGGATCTGAGAGGACAGATCCAGAGAGGGAGAAGAGTCCTGCTCGGAGGTTGGCTGCAGAGGCTCAGTGGGTGGGTTGGTGGGAGGTGGAGGAGGAGCTGACGGCGTCTCCAACATCATCACAGAGTACTTTGTAGATCTGAAGAGAACAAGAATATAATGTATTTATTATGGTGGACATGACACTTTTGACCGAATGCTGATTGTTCCTGTGTAAATAAATCCATCACCGAAATCCCCATAACTATATGTGAAACTTCAATTTGTCCAGAAATTAAATGCTTGTGACTTTGGCAGGCAACCAATGTATTACAACATCATATATGTCTGGTTAAAGTGTGTTAACAGATGATAATATTTGGCCAATGTGGCTAGCTTCCGCCCTAAGGTATGTGTTTTATCTGTTATTTTTGTTTGTATTTACTTTAACAATGCCATGGCGGGACCCTCGGGCCGGGCTCTCTTCTTAAAGAACTGGTCGATGGTCTTCGGCTCGGGGATGTGGTAGGGCAGGCCGAGTGAAGACTCTACAAAGACAGAAATTGTCAAAGTAGCATGGAAAACATCTCTTTTACAAGGTCTGAAGCAAACATTTTAAACCATGATTATGACGAATTATCAGTCAACAGTTCACACATAAAACACAACAGAAGTGTTACTTTTAAACTGACCTCTGACCAGCCGCTGAGACTCACTGTGGAGCTGCTTCATTGCCTCTTTGCTGGCGCGTGCAGCTTTCCTCTCCTGAAAACATCACACATTTTGAGAATTAAATCACTTTTTGATATTTGGGGTCAATTTTACAACATTTAGAGTAAATTCAAACATTTCAGCACAGCATACCACACGCTGGGGTTTCTCTGGTGCATCTTCATCCTCTTCCTCCTCATCCAGGAGAGGATCCTGCAACAAAATTTGAAAACATTTAAGCAGAGGCCCACAAGGCCAACATCTGCGAAACGCCAGGCCAACCATTGTGCCACTCTTTTAACACATCACTAGTTTTGCGTTCACTTTTAACAAAGTATAAATAGTACCAATCAGCGGAGCAGCGTATCAACAAAAAACAAGGGAACGATCCCAATTGCAAGCAGTCATCTGTTTTTGCACCTTGTGTTTATTCATTTTTTGCTTGATTGCAGCTCTGATGGCCTCCAGAGACTCCTCCTCCTCATCATCGTCCAGTCCGGTGTCAAACAAGTCTGTGTCGCCCAGCTGACATCCACTGTCATTCAGAGCCCGAGGGAGAGGCGGTGAGTTCTGGTGAAATCGGTACAAATTTGTTTTAATATTATGCACTTGACTCAACCATTAATTTAACACTTGATTTCATTTCTAAAAACTGAAATGTATGTAGATGTTAATTACTTATTTGATGATGTGATTGTTGAATGCTATTTTACATACACATTTTCAGCGTATATGTGCAGTTTCCAGACTAGACTGCAGTATGTACCAAGCACCACGTGCAGGGTTATGGATAGTTCAAAACAATTAGAAGGAAAAAAATACCACTGTGAGAAAACCCAGGTTTCACTCACCTCTGCCACTTCAGAGAACCTCTCCTTCTTGGTTTTTTCCACCACTTTGCTACGCTTCTCCTTTTTTTCCCGGTGCCTCTGGCTCTTCTCTCTCTTCTTCCGTTCCTTTGTCGATTTCCCTTCCTTCCTCTCCTCCTCCTGTTGCTCCTCAGCTTCTCCACGTCTGTCTTGCTCTGGCTCACTGTCTTCACTGTCAATGGGAGCACGGCTTATTCTCTTGTTCTTCTGCGGCCCTTTCTCTTTCCTCTCATCATTCTTTTCAGCCTCTCCGGTCTCCATCTCCTCTCCACTTGAAGCAGATAAGACCAGCGCTTCAGCCATGTGTACACTGCTGTCCGCAGCTGCATCCTCTTCCTCACTGTCACTGTCTCTAATGGCGTTACGGTGAGGCTTTCTGTGGACTGTGATGTCTTCATCATCGTCAGAATCTAAACACAAAATAACTATTTAGAAACAGTTATAAGTATATGGACATATGCAGTGATACAAAAACAATCATTCTTGATGAGAAAACGCACTTTAAATAAGACAATTTTTAAAATTAAATTAATCTGCAGGTGCAGTCAACTCTTTAAGGTACCTTTTTTACATTTGCACAGGCAGATTTCTCGTAAGGTGAGTATTGGCAATCATGGGATGCCATTGACACAATCTGACTTGATCATTTGCTAAATACCTAAAGTATATGTGGTTTGACAGACATTAACATAAAATGGGACCTCTTTACATAGACAAAGTGGCCACTGCCCCGTCTCACCCAGGTTTGATTATCATTCATTGTTGCGTTACTTTACCTGGAGGCACTTCTCTTTTGTTGACCATCTCTGTGACCATCTCCTCAGCTGGAGAGCCCATCCCGCTGTCTGAATCGCTCTCTGTTACTGTTTGGGCCACAGCTGGTAGACCCTCAGCCTGGGTGCAAAACAAAACAGGATTTACACATCATGATGATTACTTTCTATAGCAATGGGGAAGTGCAGTAGTTTGGGCTGATGTCCATTTACTGGGGGGAATGAGGATTCAATAACACAGCCTTAATCTTACTTTGTGTGCTTAGTGTATTACTTCAGTTACACTCCCACACTGAAACTGTACTTTACCCACTCATGCTGCTATTTACTCTTTAACTGTTCTTACATTGTGCCCTCATTTTACAATGACCTTTGCCTTATTGCCTTTTAGTATATTTTATTTATATTTTTTAGTGCTAGTCTCTCAAAAATAACCAGTGAGGAGCAGTGCTCCAAATTTTGTTGTATACTGTATACACTGACAATAAAAGCTTTCTATATTCTACATCGTCACACTGTTAAAATAATCGCCTATGTAATTTTTTGTCAAAATTGTTTTTTTTACCGAAATCATCTCCTCATGACGCCGGCCACCTATGGTAAAATCGCCTACATCCTCAGTTGATCAGTTCATGTGATTTTACCCCTTTAAGATAATGACCTATGTCAAGTGTGTGACTTAAGCAAGATATGGTAACACTTTATTTTGAAGGTGTCTACAAAAGAGTGACATGAACGTGTCATAAACATGACATGGGCTGTGTCATGAACATTAATGACACTTTGAAGCAACATTAATGCTCATGAGACTTGTCATTTCATGTTTCTGACAGGCTTGTGTGACTCTTATATAGACACCTTCAAAATAAAGTGCATATCTTGCTTAAGTCACAAAGGCATGTTCAAAAAAATTGCCTAAGTATTTTATTTCTCTTAACTTACATAATTTACACACAGTGTTATTACTATGCCTATAGCCATCCTTTGTTACATCCTTTTTGAGTGAAACGATCAATAAATGTCACATGTAACACTTTTGGAGAAGTTTTTTGTGTTTCCTGCAAAACTTTAAAAAATTAGTTAGGCGATTATTTTAACAAGGTGACGATATTTACTAAGTACTAGGTATTGGTTTCATGGTTATAGTGGCCGTTGAAAGCTGTTTAACTCAACTCTCTCTCGCTCTCTGGGTTACCGAAGTTATATCATGTTTCTGTATATGTCAAAAACACTGATGAAAAAGATTTAGTAAAGTCACTCTAAAGCCTGAAGACTGAGTGTGTAATTTCTAACTGCCAAATGGGTGGCAAATAACATTAGTGGCGCCTTGCAATAAACCAAACAATGAGCTCGTAGTTAGCTGACGACTTTGCTTCCTTTCAACATTTGTGGTCAACTTTGCTACTTTTACACGAACCAAACACACCATGCACAAGTGATCGATTTCCCAACATTATAATTACTTAAGAGATACTGTTTAATCACTGGTCAACAAAGTAAAATGCCGAATTTAAGCGTATTTAATCGATGAGACCAGGCCGGAGCGACGACCATCATCCCAGCTGGCTAAACCTAACCTAGCCAGCAGGATAGCTAACTAGCTAACGCCAACTATATCTTAATATTTCTTTTAACAGGATTGCTTTCGGTATTGCCAGCCTTTCTTCGTTTCTCATAACTAATGGTGGCATATATGTCAGTCTCATAGTTTCACAGATATTAAAACTAGCAAGTGAAATGTGAAATAATTTGCTCACCAGTTGCTGAGAAACGACCAGGCTCATCTTTGTCCGCCGCCTAGTTTTCGCTGTTTTGTCAAATAAACCGAGCGGAGGCAGCGCTTCGTCCGGTCTCGGCAGCCACAACAGACGTCTAAGAAGCAAATGTCTGCGTGACAAGGGCTATTTTTGACCTTTAAAGCACATTTAGAAAGAGTTTAGCTGGGCTGCGTCTCTTCCTCCCGCCTGTTCCCCACTCACCATAGAAAATTTGATCTTTCGCGCGTCGTGACAGCTGGCCCGCAGTTTTTCGTCACCGAGGTGTCAATCGCTCCGTTCTCGCAATCCCATTGGTCCACTGAAGACATTTGTACCCGCCTATTATGACGTCACGGCTTGGTGAGCGCTGGTTTTTATATACCGGTAGTGATCGGATGGGCGGAGCTGAGGGGTTTACAACAAAAGTGAGGGATTGATAAGATAAAGAAATGTAATTATCCAGAAACAAATTGTTGTGTAGAAGTTTTAATACAAAGTGGGAAACATTGCAAATATGTAGAATGCAGAAAAGCAAAATGTAAACACTGAGAATTTACAGTAAGGTCTAAAACCAAATGCACACAATAGCAGAATTGTAAAGAGGGAAACAGGTTGTAATCATGCAGTCTATGGTCATAATATATTCAACATAACATAACTTTTAAATTGAACAAGTTATGTATTTGCACCCCTTGTGATGCAAAATCTAACATGAACATGTTTAGTGCATGGTGCATAATGCATGTATCTCTCTGGTGTATGATTGTATAACAAATTATCCCATATAAAATATTTTTGAAGACATTGCTTAAATGTGTATTACTGCGAGAATTAACCACATGGTTATATGGGGAAAAGCCATTAAAAACCTACCTGTTGGTAATGTTTAATGGTCATTCCTTCTGAGCCAAAAGCTATTACAATTATCATCTTATTATCTAACACGCTATTGTTAAAAATGAATAATTACATTTGCAAGGGCCACTAAGGACTAAGCCTTGGATCGTTTGAAAATGCATCATCACAAAGCTGAAATTGTACTTATGTACAGTACTTGAGTAAATGTACTTAGTTACATTCGATACAGGATTGATTTCAACATTCAACCACTGGTACTTTCACAGTGTGATGGTATTCATTATTAGTACTTTTATTTAAGTAAAGAATCTGAGTACTTAATATAAGATAAGATAAGATAAGATAAGATAAGATTTTTTTTTTTTTCGATATTTATGAGATTTACTGTATCTTACACAAAAAAAGATATGGGGGGATTATATACAAATATGTATAGAAGTGTGTAATTAAACGGGTATTAAATATTCTCATCATAGGGCTGGGGGATAGGGTTTGTTATATTTAGTTATTTTGTAATGTTTGTTATTCTTTTCTTATATAAATATATTTATTTTGGAAAAAGATTGGGCTCTATTATTTCATAGGCTATTTTTGTTTCGGACTTTTTATTTATTTAAATGTGCACTTTATGAAACTTTGATTAGAAAAAAAAATGTACTTCTGATGTTAAACAGCATTCATTTTCACTTAAATAAACGGTTTTCAATAAAACATTTGACTCATGACGTCGGCCACCTATGGTAAAATTGCCTACATCCTCAGTTGATCAGATCATGTGATTTTACCCCTTTAAGATAATGGCCTATGTCAAGTGTGTGACTTAAGCGGATTTATTATGCCTAAGTCAAAATAAAATGTGACTTAGACAATTTTTTGAACATGGCTTTTTGACTTAAGCAAGATATGGTAACACTTAATGTTGAAGGTGTCTACATAAGAGTGACATGAGCATGTCATAAACATGACATGGGATGTGTCATGAACATTAATGACACTTTGAAGTAACATTAATGCTCATGATACTTGTCATGTCATGTTTCTGACAGGCTTGTGTGACTCTTATATAGACACCTTCAAAATGGCATGTTCAAAAAAATTGCCTAAGTCATTTATTTCTCTTAAGTTACATAATTTACACACAGTGTTATTACTATGCCAATAGCCATCCTTTGTTAAATCCTTTTTGAGTGAAATGATCAATAAATGTCATATATTATACTTTTGGTGAAGTTTTTTGTGCTTCCTGCAAAACTTGAAGAAATGAGTTAGGCGATTATTTTAACAGGGTGACGATATATAAAAACAAAAAGCAGTGATGTCATGTAACTAAGTGCATGTCAATAATTTGTAGTTTTACTACAGTAGCATTTTGAGTGATAATTTTTGCCTGTAACAAATTGTATTTACACAAATATCTCTGGTTTTATTGCTCGCATATATTATGTGAAAACAATGTAAAATAATTCATAAAGTAAATAAAGGGAGGGCTCATATCATTAAAGTTTTATCTGCCAGTGCGGTACAACAAATTACGCATGCGCACAGCGGGCTTCCACAGCTTCCAACCGGCGCATGCGCACTTACAAATCCCCAGAACCAGCAGTAGCGGCAGCTCAGGTCAGTTAGTTCAGTCAGCAGTCATCCACCCATCTATCTATATTCCCTTTTCTTAAATTAGCCACTTTAAGCTTCGCGATACCGCCCCCAATTTCAGCGTCGGTACGGAGCCGCCAGGCCGGGACAGAGACGGAGAGAGAGGCCTCGGCCATGGAAGCGCTCGGACCCGGTGAGTAAAAAAAAACAAACGGTAGAAAACAGAGCGCGAGCGGCGGAGCGAGCCAGCCGTTGGTGGGGCGCGTGTGCGCATATGCGTCGCATCACTGGGGGCCGCGGCTGCCGCGAGGCCTCGACGCTCCGACGGGGAAACAAACCGAGGCCCAGCCCGCGTGTGTGTTTGTGTCCATATATGTGCGTGTGACTTATTTACACCGACTCACAACCACGTTTTGTGCCTTTTTACAAGTGGGGGTTGTGTTTTAAACGGGCTATTTGAGCAACGTCTGCGCGGTTTTATTTATCTGAAGCACGCACTGCTCGTCGTGTCGGGGCTGGCATTGTGTGAGTGGGGATTTAACTAGGACCTTCCTTCCTCCCTTCCTTCCGCATCGTGGTGTGTTTACGTTGTTTGTTCACGATGTGTTTCTCTTTGGACACATAATACGACCCCTTCCCCGCAACAAGACCTCACAATACCGTCGAAATATGTCAAAATATGTCGCCTGTGTCAAATATTTCCTGCCCAAACCATCTAAATTTGTACCATCGCCATCACGTCTCTCGGGCTGCCCTCCGTCAAATAATGACAGCGGTGGGTGGGAAACAAAATAAACGCCAATATTACACATGTTTCAGGCGTTAAATTAGCAGACGTGCCTGTTTTGTGACTCGTAATTTACAGTTTTTATAAATGCGAAGCTGTCATTGGTTCAATCGCCATGCGTGTGCGAGAGCACCGCAGGGATGGATGGCGCTTTTATCGATCAGATCTGCAGCCCCAGCTCCATATTATTCCCCCTATATGATAACAAAGGCACTCACTTTGCAGCGATGCAGTGATCTAATGATAAAGCTCGCGGAGAGAAACTAACAACACACCTGTACACGCAGCCCTGCATTGCATTTTTATTGGCAAAATGTGTGTTTACCTCCATTTTTTTCCTTCAGAGACAAACTGTTCCTCATTTTGTTTGTGAACTGCGCCCGTTCATACATGAGGACTAGCAGAGCAAATCACATTTCCTTTGCAACAGTGAAGAAATTGTTTATTTTTTGTTGAATTTGTTGCATGTCCACACACATTATTTACACATCTAGAACACAGCTAGTGGCCTAAAGGAGGCTAGATGCTTTATTTAAGGAGGAAATATGCTTGAATACATGTTAAACAAATGCATGGTGCTGTTTGTTTGGAGAAAACAATAATGTACAGTTATCCACAGGTGTGTGAGGCACAAATAATCAGTGCAATCCGTCAAGTTCTTATCTATGATACCAGCAGCTGCTACACTTCAGTATTCACCAGTATTTGTATCAGCCTGCTCCATTACTCAGGGAGGACTAGTTCGAAATGAATGTTTGGTTTGCAAAGTGGAGTGTGGAAGTAGGTTTGCTATCTGTCATTCATATAGATAAATAGAGATACAGCAGCATGGTTGAAGTGTCCAGTATTAATGATAGCTCTTAAACACTCAAATTGGCTTCTACTCTCGAAATGTTTTACCATTAACCATTATTTTTTTAAGGTTAGGAATACGCTTGAATTCAAGTATACTCCTTGAAAATGGCTTGAGATTCAACATATTGGTGTTTCAAACAATAATGATGTAAACCAAAAATCTTTTATTATTTAAAATGAAACAGGTGATGATTTGTTTTTCCTCCTGGTGTCTCCCTAACAAGAGGCAGAGTGGACCCTAAATTGAGAAAGAGTTGCCATAAACACTAAACTTCTCAAAGATTATTTAGTTAATATGATCCTTTTTATTGTTTGAACAAATACCAATTGAACTGTACTCATTACATTGAAACATGTTAACTATTAAATGATTTAAAGGCTGTTTGTTTGTTTGACACCATTATTTGTCATTCATAGCATCCTCTGTTGTTCTTCCCCTCTGGAAAATCAGCAAGAATTAATTAATCATGATCAAAACATACAAAGTCAATATGAGCATAGGGCCATATGAGCATAATAAGATTCTGCAAACTTAATTTCTTTGTCATGATCAACGCTTTGGATGTCTGTGGTTTAGATAGCTCGCAAGTGCTTGAAAAGTGCCTGGATTTCACCCATAAACAGCTGTTACAAACCCTGTTTGTGCAAAAAAAAGTTAAGCTTTTTAGAATGCTTAACTTATTCAACAGTTTTATTAAATGACAGACACTTTAACTTCACTTCTTAAACAAGATCAGAATAGGGTCACACTGTTTCAATTCCACAATCATCAAATTGATGAGAATGATTTTTTGTTGTTGTTTAAAGCTGATATACAAACAATAATATCCAACCCTGCATACAATGCACCATTTCAGAAATGAGTCACCCTACAGTTGGTAATCGTGGTTACTTGAGATTGCTGGTAGGTGATCTGATTGCCAGGGGGCGGCGACATGGCTTTGACGGAGCTTTGAATTAATCAAGCTTTTGAATCACTAAATGCAAGGAAGGATGCAGATTCTAGAGAAGATTTTTCTAGGATCTTACTTCAGTTTCTGTTCTTCTGTAGTCATCTATGGGTAAAAGAATAATTCACATATCTGATTTTCATTAGAAAAGTTGGCATCCTTTGGTTCAGTTATTGGGGATTTCTTTCAGAAACATGCCCTTTCTGGCCTTCACTGAAGTGTAGCTTCAATTCTTTTGGCAGGGCCCCCAAAGGTTGTCTGTAATGATGTGAAGTTGACCTGAGGCATCTTAACAAAGCAGCTCGTTTGATCTTTTCTTATTGTTTAGCTAGCTGTAACTGTTTAAGAACGGCCGGGCAATCATTCGCTATGATCATTTATCGTCTTTGGGTGGATGAAATCATATTCAGATATTGGGATACACAGTTAGGTCATCCAAATTGATAATAATAAGCACACAATCTTAATTTTTATAGACAATCTGATGTACAGTTATGTACATTTATTCATATTCTGTTGTACTTCTCTGTTTTTACTCTTTTACTTTACTACTCAAATGAGAAGATACTCAATACTATTGTGGTGTATTTAATTTACAGATACGCTTATAAAAAGGACATTACCATGTGCTGTTTCATGTAGACTATGATCCTTTTTAACCCTAACCTTATTTATTTATTGATTAAGCAGATAGATAGATAGATAGATAGATAGATAGATAGATAGGACTTTATTGTCCACTGTGGTGGAAATTTGTCTTTGGCTTCTCCAATATATAAAATACAAACATGACACGCATAAAAATATACAATGACACACATTAAAACATACAATCTCTGAATAAACATAAATACACATAAGTAATAAATAAATACACTAGCAATACACTATACACCAGTAAAAACATACAGCAACAAACAATTGTGCAAATGGGCATGAAACAGCAGCAGGTGAACACATTTAAATACTGAGGTTTATTGCTCTTAAGAACTGAAATGACCTGTTACAGGATAAAAGACTTTGGCCATAACACCCAGCCCTATGTTAAAGTGGTGTATTTCAGAAACAAACTGAAACAGTTGACACAAAAGCATGGATTGTCACAGGAAAGACATAAATAGAGGCAGACAGGCGACAATTCACTGAAGGTGGCGTGAACTGAGGCAAAATATAAGCCCACTCAAGTTGAAAGTGTTATAACTTGAGCTAGAAAGTCAAGATCATCTTGAAATGTATGACTCCACTGCATGAATAATGTACAGAGACAGGTGCAAAAAGGCAAAAGCCTTGAGGAAATTAAATGATGACAATTCCCAGTAAGATGTGGGAATGCTTGAAGATGATCTCAGCATGAGTTATTACACATAGAGTGGATATGTGTGTTATTTTAGCAGCTGTCGTTGAGACATGCATCTACTGGCTGTTTGAAGGCAATGAACTGCAGATGTAACATTTAAAAGCTGATTTAATTTGAACTCAAAGTTGCACTAATTTGCTCCTGAAGCAACAGCTAAGAATCAAACCAAATGGCAGATATATCCTTCCTGTGAATGGTCTTTCTCAGTACTTTACTTTTTCCAGAGTCCAGTGTAGTATCTTAATCCAGGTGATCTGCAGGTGTGGGCGTCATCGCACTCCGCTCAGTGCAGTTAGTCTCTGACTCATCACCAGGCCAAGCCATCATCCTCATGCTTAGCTTTAAGCCCAGCTGTCTCTCTGCTTGATCACGCTGTGGTTACCAGGGACACACACACACATACACACAGCATTAGCAGGCTCCACAGTGCACGAGTAGTAAACCTCTATCGTCAAATTTGAGCACACCGCACACAGTGGCATGGCATTAAAACATTAGATCAGTGGAGAAAAAAAATCAGCATAGTTGGACAGACAGGCGGTGATCTTGTACTGTGTTGTGTTGCTCCTTGAAGATGTTTGTGGTCAGTTTGGATCCAAGTCAAAAGATGCATTTAAGGAGCAGAAAGACTTGTTTGGCTCCAGTGCATCTGTTATTTTCTGTGCCAGGAAAAAGCTAATTTCACTTCCTCTGTGACTCAAAGTGACTGTAGCCCTGTCTCACTTGGAACTGAAGCATAAAATGATGCAGGAAGCTTGTCTAATGAGTTGTTTAAATCGAGTAAATGCCACCTTTGTCAAGTCTGCAGGGTCTTTTTTATATGATAACCAGCACTACTTGTTAATGTTTTATTAATAAATGATGATGTTAAACAAAAAAAGGGTTCATATACCTGTTCAAATCAACTCAGTGTGCTTAAATATTGCATGACAAGGCTGCTCCAGTGCTTGTGACAAAGAAAGAAGGAATATTCAGAAAAGAAATGGGTGTCTTCTTGAGTAACATAATGTTCTGCTGCATATTTGTAGCTTTAATTTAATTTCTTATTAAGAAGCACTCTGTGCTGTGTTGGATGGCCTTGATGGTCATGTGATGTTCATCCTGATTTTTTATTTGTTATTAGAAACTGTGGGTGAATTTTATGTCTACTAAAAATATTCTGTTATATGAATATAGGTCAAGTTTTTTTTTTTTCTTTCTTCATAGCGGTACAAAATGAAGAAGTGACCCAACGTTTACCTCTAGTGTTACTCTAGTTCCTGATTTGCTAACAGCGTACCCATCTTTGTTGGTTTTTGCTGATTGAGTCATTTAGCTAGAGCTGAAAATATTTATGGTCATGCACAGAAAAATAATACATTTTCAAGCAGGAAAAAAAGCCAAATATCTGTTTTTCAGCTTTTCACATGAGATTATTCGCTGCTTTTTTGTCTTATAGTTGTTTATAGATTGAAAATTGAATACCTTTCATTTTTGGGCTGTTGGTTGTACAAACAAGACATTTTCCAAAGTCACCTTTAGCTTTGATTGGCAATAGTTTTCTGTTTTTATATACAACATAGTTCACTTTTTTTTCTAATGAACACTTTGTTTTGGAGGGGGAAATTCACAGATTACCAATATGTTTTCAAAATGGTTTGATATTAAGACAGACTGGTATACTGAAAGAAGAAGAATAGAGTGATGCTCACCTTTTATCTAAAATGTTTCCATATTTGTGCAGTTTTAGTTTCTTTGAGGCTAACTCTGTCGTGTCTCCTCACCATAAGAAACACAAAATCTTTTAATAAAGAAACACGACCTAATCATATGTGGGTAACGTTGTTCTCCCAGGCTAAAATAAAAAATGTAAATCTGTGTTGCCAGAATTACTTTGAGGGCTGTAAATATACCCTGGCAGCCCGCCAAAGTATTGGCTGATAAAATTGGACAACGAGTAATTGGTTTGTTCTGAACAGGCACTGCACTACTAAAAATAATCAGCAGATGGATCAATAATAAGAGTAATCTTAAATTTTAGCCATACATTTCATATATTTTCTACTTTGTTTCCCAGTTTTATCAGCTGCATGTAATTGTATCTTTTCCCTTTTTAACTTGTTGCCATTTTGTTTGTGCTCATAAACAAATCTTGAAGGTGCAGAGAAAAAACACCAACAAGCCCAATCAATTCAACGGAACAAGTTAGAAACTCAATCAAATGTGAAAGGACTGGTCTTTTTATCTACTTGTTGACTGACAGAAAATTAATCTACAACTGCTATTTTTAAAGCAAACCAACCAAATGCTTCTGGGCTCTGGCTTCTCAGCTGTGAGAATTAGTATCTTTTCTTCATCTTATGTGATGGTAAACAGAATATATTTAGTATTTTAGACTGTTGGTCAGACAAACAAGCCATCTGAAGACATCAACAAGGACATCTCGCTGACATTTTACATGCTGCAACAGTTATTCCTTTTATCGAGAAATTAAAAATAGTTGTGAGTCGCACAGTTGACTGTGGTTAGTAGATAAGTTGTTGAGGAAGGATGAGTAGAGGCATTTCATGATGAGACACACGCATATCTAAGTGTAGTAGTGTGGCAGCTGAGGAGGCTATATATAGGTACAGCTCTGGTTTTGGTGAAAGTGGAAAAGGAAGACCTCGAACTGCCTGCGCTGCTCACTGTGCTGCTCACTGTGCTGCTCACAAATGGAGTAAAAAAAGTCCCTGTATATGCATTTAGCGAGCAGAGAAAAATGGCAAACCATGTACAATACTGTACATTTTAGTACACTGGGTATCTGTAGCCCCAAATATTTTCAGAGCATTATTGCACCTCATATAATATACTTTATAAGTCCTGCACCTCTAAACTAAACGATTTATTGAGCATATCAGATTAATTGCTAACGGAAATACGTTGGAATGAGTTTTATATTGCACTCTAAGCAGTAGTAAAAAGGTCTCTGAATACAGTAGTCTTTTTAGATATGCATTAGCTTTGGGTCAAAGAGGCTTTCACTCAAATGTACAGTCTATTTTTGTGATCATAGTTTGCAGATGTGTTGTTGTAATGGACTGCATTTATTTACAAAAAGTTGTCTACCCCCAAATGTACATAAAATAGAAGACAAAATGTTATATAAACACATTTTACTGCTTGCAAAGCTTTCCATAGGCCCATCATTACAACATAAAGCACAAAAAATTTAAGCATAAATGAATGCACTTGATTTACTATTGAATTTCAATACACTTGTGATTCATAATATAGAATTATACACACAGAGCTCTCGGTGTGCCTTTTTGTTGCCATCAGTAACGAGGCCAGTAGGACAGAGTATGGTGAATCATCAGATGGTTTTAATCCAAGTCGTGACAAAGAAAACAGGCATGCATTGACTTGATTCTTATTCGAGACTGTATCATAAGCATAATAATGATGCAGAAAAGATGAATGATGATATAATATAATCAAGCTAATGGTTTGCTTAGTATGATGGAGATGGAGGAGGAGTGGGGAGGACAGAGGAGAGGAGGGGAGGTGATTTGGGGCCCAGGCTAGATGAGGGCATGTTAGGGAGCGTGTTTTCAGGAAGCGATGGGGAGGGTCCCGATTGTCCGTGCTCTCGCGCTTCACTTGCTAACTGGAGCGTGTGGGTGCATGGAGTTCAGGAGGACCCCCACAGTCCCTTAGCTGTCAGTTAACAAAAGCTTTATGCGGCCTCCTCCAACCTCCTTCAATACCACCAACACAATGTTATTTTAATGTCGCTTGTATATATACTTTTTCAACCTTTTGAGGATGCTCTGAAGCTTTTTTTGTCTTTTGTCCAAACTTAAAGTAGAGCAAGGCTGTACTGTATGTGTTTCCTCTTTGGGCAGACACATCCAGTAAGATCTTGACAGATAGAGAAGGCATCGCAATACCTCCTTCATTCCTTCTTGATGTAAATAAGTAGATGATGTGTGAGATAGATGTGTCACTATCAGGTTCATTGGTAGCTAGATGAAGCTTGAGGCCTTAACGAATGTATGTGCTGCTTTTTAACTGATGACTGTAGTGTGAAAGACGATGTGTCCCTCCATCGCCTGCAGCTTTTTATGCTAAAAACAACATTCACAGGCTTTACACCAGTGTTGGGTACCTGGTAAGATCTGCAATGATTGGTCAACTTATCAATTAGTTGACAGACAGAAAAATAATTACCAAGTATTTTGACAATTGATAGATTTTTTGGCTCTCGAATGAAGAAATTATCTGCTTTTTTCCTGTTTTTATAAAAGAAACAAATACATTAGGGTTTTGAAGTGACACAAGATGATTAATCAGTTGGTCTAGAAAGCAATCTGCAGATTCTTCAATACTAATAATTGTAGTTGCATTGAAGTACCTGTGCATGTGCATATACAGTATGTACTGTGTATGCGGGTGAGATGCATGTGTGTGGCGTGTACTGTGTGTAACGGTAATCCCAGACTCTCTGTGTGTGCACCCCTCCATATGGCCCTGCTGCTGTCTGTCTGAGAGGAGCATGCTCTTTGTCTCGGCGTGAGGGGTGGGCGCCCTGTGTGTCTGGGTGGAGCTGGGGGCGTGCCGAAGGATAATTGGAGGTCATTGTTTCGCCAGCCCCTTGTTGACCCATGTAGGTCAGGGGCCAGAGTTAGGGATCAATCAAGCCGTGTATGTACGCCTCCGGGTCTGTGAGACCATTTCAGTGCATTCAAGCAGGTGTCACTGATGAGATGGTTTGCAACAAGCTTGGCGTTACGCCACGCACATTCATCTTTAAAATGTGACATTTAATGCAATGATAAGCGTGCACACTCATTGTCGCCACCTTTGTTCACATTCAAATTGAGTGCCAAACATGCTTTAATCTGAAGTCCTTTTGTGGCGAGGAATCCATGCATTTCCTACAGGAGTCTGGTAGATTAAGCCTTCACTGAGAAGAGGAAATTGACAAATATTGTATGAATTCCACATTCAAAATGAAAAAGGTTGCTGATATTCTTATGCAAAGTAGTGACTTGGATGTCCATGAGGTTTTTCCAACAGTTATTTACACAACCAATACATATCACAACTTAGTAGGGCTGTAATTTATTGAAATTGCAGTATGGGCTTGTGCAATATCGCAGGAGGCCCAGGCAATATGTGTCAAAATACCATTCTGAATTAAGCGTTGTGGTGCTGCATAGATTTCCCAATTTACAAATCACATTCTACAGACTGAAGAAAATCTCCTTTTTTGGTACAGATACTCATAAACTGCAATATATGTCCAATATTCGCAAAAAATCCACCTTTTTTCAAAATCGTACAGCTCTATACAAAAACAATTTCAATCAACAATTTCACTAAAAAGTCCTCATAAACTCTAAGATGGTCATAATTAACAATCGCTTTTCTCTGTTCTCTCTCCAGGCCCGCCCGCCCCTCCCTCTCTGTTTCAGCCACCAAGGCGTCCCGGCCTCGGTACGGTGGGGAAACCCATCAGGCTCCTGGCGAACCATTTCCAGGTGCAGATTCCCAAGATTGATGTCTATCATTATGATATCGACATCAAGCCTGAGAAACGGCCTCGGAGGGTCAACAGGTAAATCCTACTGATGGTTTTGAGCAGAAAATGCATAGTGGGATGGGGAAGTTGTCTTTGATATTTATAATTTTGAGAAGCCAAATGCATCTGCAGCTATGCTAACGGCAGACTGCCCAAGAACAACATTTAGATACTGATAAATGGGGAAATGAGGGAAAAGAAGCATTGTTTAATGCAATATGAAAATGTTCTATTACCAGAAATATGAAGTAGCTGGTGTGCCTGTGTTTTTGGCTCACCTACCTGTTACCCTTGTGTTCTAGGGAAGTGGTTGATACCATGGTGCGGCACTTCAAGATGCAAATCTTTGGAGACCGACAGCCTGGCTACGACGGGAAGAGGAACATGTACACAGCACATCCACTGCCAATTGGAAGAGATAGGGTTGGTATTTCAAACTCTTGACCCACCCCGTGTGTCTTTAAAAACTGTTTTTGTTCTTAAGGATTCATACAGGGAGAAATAGTTTACAATTAAAAACTTAAACTGAGTGATTTGTTCATGTTTTTTGGTGTGAGGTAGCAGGTTTGTGAATGGCTCAGTGGATTAGGTTGAGTATTTTTAACTGGAAGGCTGCCAGCTGGATCGGCCCGGATGTCTGGATCAGGAATGTGAGACCAGTACTGACGTCCAAGGACCTCCTAATGGAAGATGGAGCCCCCGTCTCCTGAATGCCCTCACATTTCCTTACCTGCTCTGTTTATTGCAGCCTGGTCAGGCATTTTAAATCGTTTTTGATGCTCCATTTAAGTCATTTGCAAATGCGTATGTTCTATGATGGAGACAACCAGGCAGCAAGTGTTAAAAAAAAAAAAGCCTGTGATAAAATTTCATTGGAACAGTTCATCAGTCTTACTTAAAGCTGCGTTTGGCTGTTTTTTTCTTGACATTACTGGGCAAAAATCCATAACAACCTTTCATCATATTGTAATTCAAGTGGTGTGATGGAAAACTGGACTTCTGCACCACCTCTGCGTTCTGTTTTTCAGCCTTTAGAAGCCTGTGATGGTAGACCTTTGCCAATTACAGGTCATTTTAGAGTGGGGGTGTTCCTGTTGGCTGTTGATAAATGCTTATGTGCGTGCACAACCCTTCAGATGGTGAAAGCATGATTTATTGGTGGAAACACCTGCAGAAAAGTTGCTTTTTCAGCATTGCCAACATCTGCCTACACTGCATAGCAACCCAAAAACAAGAGAGACTTATCAAAAAGTGTCTGGCATTAAATGCAATAAAACATGTGTCCCTATTAGTGAATGGTTTCATACATGGAGATAAAATGTTGCTAATTGTTCAGCCTTGTGCTGGCTGTAGCCAAAGGCTCATTTGATTGGATTCGTTTTTGTAAACGCCCCTGAGTTCAGGATGAGTCATCAAACATTTGAGACTGTTTTACAGGAAGAAAAAGGACAGGGATTTTTATGTGAAATTACTCTTCCTTGGATATATTTGGCATCTATCAAGAGATAAATAAACCATGAACACAGGATTAGAACTGTGAACATTTATTTTTTTTATAATTTCACAAGGAGTTTACGGTGCTTTAGATCAAAAGTTTTCTTTAACTTTTTACTTTAGCAAAGTAACTGGGAAGGAAACGGCCTCCCTTTTGTTTAAACCACTGCTGTACTACACAGACAGCAACTTAAATTCAGAATTTTTCCTTGTTTACACCCGTTAACTCTGTGGCTGTGCGGATGCAAAGTTTTAATGCCGTTTCAAAGTCGAACTGATTCAAGGGTTCTTTCTGTGTTGCTTTTTTTCCCTGACCTACTTTGCCCTTGGGTTTTATTGCCTTTTATCTCGCCCCGTCACCTGCTCTTCAATCCATTTCCCTCCGCTCACCTTTTGTTGCTCTCTCTCCCTTTGTCCTCTTGTCTCCCCGTGTCCTCATCTTCCCCTCCCTCTGTGTCTTCCTCTTCCCCTCTTTCTCCCTCTTTAGGTGGATCTGGAGGTGACCTTGCCTGGTGAGGGGAAAGATCAAACGTTCAAGGTGTCCTTGCAGTGGGTGTCTGTGGTCAGTCTTCAGATGCTGCTGGAAGCCCTTTCGGGTCACCTTAACGAGGTCCCGGAAGATTCGGTTCAGGCTCTGGATGTCATCACACGGCACCTTCCTTCCATGAGGTACGGACACTCGTCACCTCTGCCTTTTCACAAGCCTTTTCACCTTTTTCCCCCACATCTGATGAAAGTGTTACTGCTTTCTCATATTTTATTTGACTGCATTACTTTAATTTCCTGCTGTCAGGTGACTTCTTGATCAAATCATATTACAGTCAAATTACATTTTCATTGAATTGATTTACAAACAACAGGACAACCACAGGGCACTGTATTCCTGCTATATTTGTGTCCACCATGACAATGATTTTTCAAATTTGATTCAAATATCAGATCACAGTAAGATTGTGAAACTTCTGCATTATGAGGAGTAATCAGTTCACTGCACACAGATATTAAAACGCAAACTTCATGACCCACAGATTTAGGCCCCATCTAGACATGTACGGATAGTTTTTAAAACTGAAACCTTCCCTGTGTGTTTAAAAAAACAAAAAAAAACACACAAACTAGAATGCAAAACGATTCCAAACACTTGATGTTAATAAAGGCTAAGTGATCTTTTAGTGCTTAAACAGTCTAATCTGATTCAAAAATGTAATTTGAGTTATAGACATGCTTTGTATATGCGTCTAAAAAAAGTTTTACTTTTAGCTGTTGCCCCAAAATTTGACATGATAAAGTAATTTGAATCTTAACCAATTACCATTCAAGGTCCTTTTTTTGAGAATTGGTGGTTGTGGTCAGTGGATGTTTAGGGGGAGATAGCAGGTCAACAACAAATGTCACAGAGAAGTGGTGGACATCATCTGAAAGCTGTGAACCTGAATTTGAGATGCAGCACGGTGTCTCAAGTTGTTCTGGTCAAAAGTATCTAATAAAAAAACGACTTAATGAATTAGGGACCTCAGGATGCACAAATATTCAAATACAACAGGTGGAAATGGCAAATTTTTATTACATGAGGAAAAACTATGTCGTTTTTGCCTTAAACTGCATGTTATCGGCTTAAAGTATATGCAGTAAAGCATATGTAAAGAGGGTACTTGTGGGAACACAGGGAGCCTTTTTTCATTGAGATAGCATGACATCAGATGTCACATGACCACTTTGCCGAAAATAGCCTAACTTTGCAGCATTTTTTTGAGAACTTCAAGACATGATTTCTCACGTGCTTGGGGTCTAGATTCCTTAGATCTTCAAGTTTCATATAATATCAGTGTCTTCAGTATACTCCTAAACTTGAGCCCGCTACCGGCTCATTAAGAAGTAATCTTGTTGACTTTTCAATAATCAAGATGCTTAGAGTTTAAGTTAATTGATTAGGGGGGCTGTCTTTGTGCACACAGGTATACTCCTGTGGGGCGTTCGTTCTTCTCTCCTCCAGAGGGCTACTATCATCCTCTGGGTGGAGGCAGGGAGGTGTGGTTTGGTTTCCATCAGTCTGTCCGTCCTGCCATGTGGAATATGATGCTCAACATCGATGGTAAGACCTGAGTGAAATACTGACTGTGATTTAAATTTACTTTGAGTACATTCATTTAAAGCGTTCTGTATAAGGTAGATGTTTGATGTAGCTGTCAACTGACCAGTGTTGGATAAAGTATTTTGATCCCTAAAGTAAAAGTACTAATACCACACTGCAAAATTACTCCACTACAAGTAAAAGTCCTGCATTCAAAACTTACTTAAGTAAAAGTACAAAGGTATCAGCATCAAGAATATATTCTAAATATATTATTAGATTATTTGTATTGATGCATTTATATAAGCAGCATTTTAATTTTGTAAACATGGGGCTCATTTTAACTACTTAATATACTGTTATGTGGTTTTATTGGAAAAAAAAAATCACTAATCACTCCAAATTGATCATGTTTTTTATATTAAATCTCGACCTGCGAAGTAACTAAAGCTGGCAGCTAGATGTTGTTGAAAATGAAAAATGAGTTAAAAGTTAAATATTTGCCTCAAAACTTGGTGGAGTAGAAGTATAAAGTTACATGAAATGGAATAACTCAAGTTCAGTACAGGTCTTGAGTAAACTGACAGAATGCTGTCATGTGTCAGTTATGTACCCAACAAGCTTGAATGTATTTGTTTACACACTATCACTTGTAATCCGCAAGATTACACTATCACCTCAAGAAATAGTTACATGCATAAGAGAAAAATACAGGCACAAGAATGAATGAATACCCAAGTCTACTTTGCCAGAATTTAATAATTTTCATACATTTCCCCCCCCTCAGTGTCAGCCACCGCTTTCTACCGTGCTCAGCCTGTGATCGAGTTCATGTGTGAGGTGCTCGATATACAGAACATCAACGAACAGACCAAACCACTGACAGACTCGCAGCGCGTCAAATTCACCAAGGAAATAAGAGGTGAGAACTCAATACCAGCACACACAATACACAATATGTCAACATTTACCTACAAGTAATAAAGGGCCAGCGTTAACAGACACACACACGTTATAAACACAACTTCTGTGACTCACTGTGCATGAAATTCCCCACAGAGATTACAGTAGGGTGTGTGCCTGCAGGGCACATGCATGTTTGTTTTTATGCAGTGTATAAGAACTTCAGAAGCTACGCCCACTCCTGGCACATAATCACACTGTATACCCACCACACATACTGTACACACAGCTTAGCCTACGCTAGTGCTGAAAGCTTGTTTGTAACCTCAGGCTGACAAAAGATTGCGTTTCTGCCTTTGAACAGAGACGAGGAAATCTCAAATCGGAAAATATATCTATTAGATTCACACAAGTATTCATAACAGAGCTCCTGAATAAAGCTTTTATTCATGACTTGCAAAGAACCATAGAATAACCTTGCAGGAGATAATGGGATTTTTCAGACATTGTGGAATTTCAGCTGCATATTTCAGCTGCTACAACAAGAACTTGTTAGCCCTCTAAATTCTTCTTTTTTGGTTTGTGTTTTGAGGCAAGTTGTGACAAATGTGTGAAAGGAAACTGCAGAGAGCTGGAACACTTTTGGCTGCATTGTCAGTATTTGTCTTTATCATGGCCTAAAAAAAAGGTTGTAAAGGGACAAAAGACAACGATTCCAACCTGCTGAATTTAAATATCTCAAAATATTTAAAATTCCAAGTGGTAATGGTGGCCTCTGTAATCGTTCGTTCTTTCCGTTTTTAATACAGGCTTGAAAGTTGAGGTCACACACTGTGGCCAAATGAAGAGGAAGTACAGAGTTTGCAATGTGACACGTCGACCTGCCAGCCACCAAACGTGAGTGTCTTTCCTTGCACAATTGTTTCTTCACCCTCATTTGTCAGTTAAGGCAACATTGTCTGTATAGTGTAATGTATGGAGGACAGACGCTGCCAAAATTTAAATAAATAAATGTCATTAAATATACCAAACATATTACAACTTTTTTCTCATACTTCTCTTTTAATTGGCTTCTTAATGTGTTTGCCTTTGTATTGATTCTCCTATTTTTTAAATTATTTTTTAAATTTAAGTTTTACATTTATTTTTATTCATTTAATTTCACATTTTTATGTATTTTAACTGTTAAATTTTATTTGAATGTATTTTCTAAATGTGTTTATGTATTTTATTTCTGTATACTATACTGTAATACTTTGACAGCCCCTCATTTGCATAATTAAAAATGAATGCATAAAGAAAATAGTATAGCAATAAGTTAGTGTGGGGAAATAAATACTATGAGAAATAATACTTTAATATATTAAAATAATTTAAAGTTAATTTTAAAATAAATAATAAAATACTTTTAAATGCATACTACATTTGAAAATGCATAAAATAAAAACTAAGTAGTAAAGTAAATAAATAGGGGAATTAATACAAAGGTAAATAACTAAATTAATTTATGCCACAGTTTTATTAATTAAAGAACGCTACATTTAATTTTTATATTTTTTGGTACATTAAATTGCATATTTTATCTATTTATTTTTTATTTTTGCTGCTTCTGTCCTAGACCTAATAAATATACAATTCATACAACTGTGATCATATTTATGTTGTTGTTTTTTCTTACATATTCATGTGGACTTTTGTGCTTTACTCATATTGTTCATTTACTCACAGGTTCCCCTTACAGCTTGAGAACGGCCAAGCCATGGAGTGCACAGTAGCTCAGTATTTCAAGCAGAAGTACAATCTGCAGCTCAAATACCCACATTTACCCTGCCTGCAAGTGGGGCAGGAACAGAAGCACACCTACCTTCCCCTGGAGGTGAGAAAGGGGTTGTTTTGACGTTTGAATGTCATTATTTTAGTTTATCACCAGTGGTTATGTTCTTCCTTTTAAGTTCCTGCTGTTTTTCCCTCTTATCTGATTTTCTTTAAGATACGAAACACTTCTTTGTGCTTTTTAGGTCTGTAACATAGTAGCAGGCCAGCGCTGTATCAAGAAACTGACAGACAACCAGACTTCCACCATGATCAAAGCTACAGCTCGCTCAGCCCCCGACAGACAGGAAGAGATCAGCAGACTGGTGAGTGCTGCTCCCTCTTGCTCTTACTCAGAAAAGCAACTGGAGCAGCTGCCATTTGGTTAATTTTGTCTCGAAGGGTTTGTAGTTTTTCAGTTGTAGCCACTGATATCACCTCAGTGTTGCCTAAATGCTAAATAAGAAAAAAAAAAATCTGCTTCTTTTTCATTCCTCAATCGTACATTTGAATCCTGATATTTACAACTCTGATATCTTCCCCTTCCCCAGGTCAAAAGTAACAGCATGGTCGGGGGCCCGGACCCTTACCTGAAGGAATTTGGCATTGTGGTTCATAATGACATGACAGAAGTCACGGGCCGTGTCCTCCCAGCACCCATGCTACAGTATGGGGGCCGGGTGAGTACAGACACAGGGCGTGACTGTGGCAGGGTGAGTACTGGGCACGGGCTGCACTTTGGGAATGCACTGGGTGGGGGGGCCATCACAGAGTGAATGCTGAGAAAATGGTGGGGGAAGGGGTCCAGGTCTGCAAAGGTCACTCATCAGAAAAGTTGGAGAATTTATTACCATTTGGTAAAATAAAAGCTGAGTTGCAAAGCAGGAGAGGCTATTTCAGGCGCTTTTTGGTTCTTTCTTTTTCTCCATAGTAGTATGAGGTGATTTTCTCAGCTGAATAGTAATTGAAATTAAATAAGTTTCCATCTGTTTGAACAAATCCAAGTAAAAAAGTATTTGTTTGAACTAATTAGAACATTACAAATTTTTTACAACTTTCAATGGATCACACTAATTTTTGACGAAAGAACATCACAGTTGATGAGATGAGAGACATCCGTTTAGGTCGCATGGAGGATGGAGCTCCTCCTTGCAGTTTTATGCCAACATGATTTGATTTGATTTGGATGATTCGTGCAGATGGTATCATCAGACACTGATGTTTCATTGTGGACATCGTCAAATGCCAATTCAAGAGACAACATCCATCCATAATGTGAATACTGTTGCATTGCCAAGGCATATGACTGTCATGCCCAAGTGTGTTGCTCAGTACCCAAGGAAGCGCAGTATCGAGTCTGAAGTTGTTTGGATGAGCAGAAAGCTGCAAGCGGCAATACTGGTGGTCAAGCAATCAGGCATGTTTTAAATGGGCACTGTACTAGGTGGTACAAAAAATGATCAGCTGCATTAGAAAAATGCAGTTATAAGCCTATATACATAAAAACAAACTGAGAAGTTAACTCTGACTCCAAAAGTGCATTTCTGTAAGAAACATTCATTCACAGAGCTTGAGAGTCTCTTATGCATGCTGCTAATGGCAAAAGCTTAAGATTATGGTGCTGTACTTATGATACAATCTGCACCTTTAATTAACTCACTGGCTCAGTTTTAGATGAAATTTGCTACAGCTTTGATTTGCACCTCTGATTGTCTTCTCCTTCATGTTAATAGTGGCCGAGGCTCATGGGTATTACAGTATTTACAGAGTGGTTCACCATGCCAAACAGATTGATGAAACATGATTTGTAAGAAAAGGAACTTGTTATTAAAACTTGTGGTTATAACATTAAACGTACAAAGTTTATTTGTATAGCAACTTCGGTGCAGGTTAGTGCAGTTCAAAGTGTTTAACAGATGATTCACAAGCCCATAATAAGACAGAAACAATACGTAGACAATAAAAACCATAAAAATGAAAGAAGCAATTAAAAAATGTAAGACGCAAATCAATAAATGTTATGAAAATGTAAGACCGATTAGAAGATGATGAAATATCTTCCTGACATAAGTATTCCTTGGATGTTAATTTGTTTAAGGACTGTAGGAAATCAGTTTCTGGTTATGATACATTTATTAATTTATAAATAAAACACGCTTTTCAAACCCACCGGCAGGTTATAGGGTTCAGAGGGTTAAAAGGAAAATTTTAAATGTGAATACAGAACCAGTGCCTCTTCCATTTTTGCAACTCTATATGGAAAATGTATTCAAGTGGTGACTAAATGCTGTATTTAGCTTAAAAATATGCAGACCTGCAGGACCTGGAACTTTCCCCGTGTTATAATCTAGTGTGGTGCATCTCTGCAGTCTGTTAGGTACATATCTTTAAATCCTGTTTCCCTTCACTGATAAATCCTCTACATATGCAACTGTCATGGTGCACGTAGAGTAGATGAGCAGGGTTTCACCTGTTGCATTCAGTAGTGTCTGTATAATTAAAGGAATTGAGATGATGAAGAGAGTCACTGCAGACTGCAAATATTTACCCACTGAATCTCAAATCAGCCTTCAAATCCAGCTCGTCAACAGAAGACATAACTGAGCATTTATCTGTACCAGAATCTGCCTTTGCCAACTTTTTTTCTTCGATAAATACAGATCTTTGACCTTTTCTGATTGTTAGGCGTGAGTTGAGATTCAAGGATTGTGTGAGAGAGTGGGGAGAATGGATGTGCTGCCAGCAGGAGGCCGATAAGACTGGAAGCCACCGAGCAATAAAGTAAAAAACTAGCCTAAAAGATTCAGTTTTTAAAGCCTGTTTGACTTTATCTCCCATCTGAAAATGAAAAGGTTCATATGAATTAAAAAAAAAAGTGCTGGAATATAACCCCCATTCTGAGGCAGCGTTCAGTGATTCTGCAAAGATGAGATGAAACTTTAATAATCCCTGTGGGGGGAATTGCTTCAGTGTATGAGCCAGCTTATACTCTCTGCTAAATTTACAATTGTTCTTCACAGAAGTGTTTCTTATGTTCCGGTGCCAAACTTAAATCCCACTATTGGCTGGTTAATTTACCCAAGATCCTATCACAACACTCTCGGCTTGGCCACTTGCCCGCTGGGACATCGAGTCTAATCGGCTTCCAGTGAAATGCCTTTAAATGTTGACTGAAAGCTTTTCCCATTTCTGTGATCACTTGGTATGAATGAAATGCACACACCTTTCATTTTAAGATCGCATGCTGATGATGTTGAACATACAGTTGCTTCAAAATATTAACAAACAAAATGAATACTCTCTGAAGTGACTATGTTCAATATGTGAGATGGGAGAAGCAGAAGTCTATTTCCTGTGCGACAACATGCACTGTGGTGGAATTTTATATCCTTGACAACAACCTGTATGAGATAGTGTTTAAATCGTGTGACTTTGATCAGGTTTCTCTGAGACAATCTTGTAATGAGATGGAGAAGCCTTTAACTTTTCTTGGCACACAACTCTCAAGAAGTTAATTGTGGTCACTTGTTTGGGAGAATAAAAGCTCTTAATGGCCTTTGGCAAATCTTGTTAACTTAATTGAAAGCCACTGCTCTTTGGAATTTGTATTCACAACCACACTTGAAGTAAGAGCACTCACCTAATGACGTGTCTTCTAATAGATACACTACTCTAGTTTGCTGTTCATGTCTGGACTCCTGATATAGGAAGCTATAAAACCAGGATATTTATATGCATTAAAAGCATCTCTCTCTGCCAAATAAGTCTCGCAATGCGCAGTGTAGACTGTATGATGTAGGTAGAATATTTTGATTCATGTCAAGTCTCACTAACAACGCACAGTGTCTGTATGTCAGCTGGGTGTGCTTTTAATGTCTGTGTATGGCGGGTAAATCGAAGCTTGGGTTGTGCTGTAGTACCTTTTGTATTGGCTCATCCAACCGGGGGGTTGACTAAGAGAGTAGGGACTCTCTCCGCAGAATAAAACCGTGGCCACGCCCAACCAGGGCGTGTGGGACATGAGAGGGAAGCAGTTCTACGCTGGCATCGAGATCAAGGTCTGGGCCGTGGCCTGCTTCGCCCCGCAGAAACAGTGTCGAGAGGACCTGCTCAAGTGAGTCATGGTGTTTGGCTTCATAATGAGGCTTGTTCCAGAATTTAACTTGAGAAGGGAAAGTGACAGCTGACGAGCCTTCGTAATGAGTTTTCTTTTAGGCCATGCTACCAGAGTGGCTCTAAGACCTTAAAACAGCTATTGCTCATTCAATCCACTACTTTGGCCCAGACCAAAAAATCAACTATTTGATGGATTGGCACAAAATTTTGTACAAACATTTCTTATTGCCACATAATAAATTGTAATTACTGTTCGGATACCTTAACCTTCCTTTAGTGCCACCATGAGGTAGATGTGTGGTTTTCAGTGAAATGACAAACAACTATTGGATAGATTGTCACAATACTCAATATTTTTTTAATAACTTTGGTAACTTTTCTTGTAGCACCATCATTCTATCATGTCTTGAAACTTGAAAACATTGAGGCAATCTATATCTCCTTGCTAGACTGAATTTTATAAGATGTGTCTTCCACTGCCGATGTCTGATGAGTTTTTAATGCTTTTCAATAGGAGCTTCACTGACCAGCTTCGAAAGATCTCAAAGGATGCCGGGATGCCCATTCAAGGCCAGCCGTGTTTCTGTAAATATGCCCAAGGAGCCGACAGTGTGGAGCCCATGTTCAAACACCTCAAGATGTCTTACGTAGGTCTGCAGCTGATTGTGGTCATCCTGCCTGGCAAAACACCAGTCTATGGTAAGAAACTGAAACCTGTAATGTCTCATTTTAGTGAATGATGAAAAATTAAAAGCGTTTTAGATGTAAGATGGGTTTTGTATGTAGGAATCCAACTTTCCAAGTCTGTTTCTAGACAATATGTTTCTGATATTGCGCTTGATATCTCCGTTTTTACCCACAGCTGAGGTGAAGCGGGTAGGGGATACTCTCCTTGGCATGGCCACCCAGTGTGTGCAGGTGAAGAACGTAGTGAAGACGTCCCCTCAGACCCTCTCAAACCTGTGTCTTAAGATCAACGCCAAGCTGGGAGGAATCAACAACGTCCTGGTGCCTCATCAGAGGTCAGCATGGAGTTTTAGTCATTTCTTTTTGCAGCACAGATGGGAACCTGGAATGCTTTCTGGCCTTGAATGTTGTACATTGTTCAGATGCTTTCTGAATACAAATAGTCCTCTGGTAATCATGTGGTAAAGAGCAATCAAAGTTAATTATTTTCACATAAATGTATGCTTTTCCTGGCATGTTTTTCATCCGGTGCTCCAATCCTAAAAATCTTGTGGAATTATTCATGTTTTTTTTTACTTTGTGAGATGATATTTGGATCTTTTCCTCACACGATTTTCTTCATAGTCGTGCTGTAAATAAGAGATATGATGTACAGACATGCAATGCAAAGACTCATCTCTTGTGTTTCCTTTTCTCCGTTCAGGCCCTCTGTGTTCCAGCAGCCTGTCATCTTCCTGGGTGCAGACGTCACACATCCTCCAGCAGGTGACGGGAAGAAGCCGTCCATCGCAGCGGTGGTGGGCAGCATGGACGGCCACCCCAGCCGATACTGCGCCACAGTTCGAGTCCAAACATCAAGACAAGACATGTCCCAGGTAACTGCATTCTGTGTGTACTAATGAGAAAAAGAGTTCTGTTAAACCGCTGTAATAATTGAGCACTGTGTTTGATGAATTGATGCCAAAGCGATGCATCAAATTAGATACAATCAACTGATTGTCAATCATTCAAGCCAAATTTTCTTCATATTTCAATTTCAGTGCAGGTTATTGCAATTCAAAGTGCTTAACAGAAGATTGACGAGCCCATAATAAGACAGAAAAAATGTGTAGACCGTAAAAACTGTAAAAATAAAAGAAGCAATTTAAAAATGTGAGACCAATAAACACAAATCAATAAAAAATAATGAAAATGTAATAAAAACAAAACATAAGACTGTTTTAGAAGGGTAATGATTGAAAAGCCAATTGAATATAAATATTAAGATTAAAAAGACGAAACAAGAATTAAAACAAATCATGACAATAAAATACAAAAAATGACTATCTACCTCTAATCAATCTTTTTTGACTTTGTTTCTGTCTGTATCAGTTTTATCTAGTTTTTAAAGATATAAAATGACAGAAAATGATCCAGTCTGACTTTAAAATGGTGTTAAATTAATAATATTTATTTTATTTATCATAAAAATGTATCATAATATTACTACAGATTTATCCCTATTTTATTTATATTAATATTGATTGGGCAAAACACTTCTGTCAAACTCTAGCGAGGCCTCTGTTCCACTGTTTAGGAAACTGAAAATTCTTTCAATATATGACATGAATATTCATCAGATATGTATTTTAAGTGTATGTCTTTTTCTATGCCATCCTCATTTAGCAACTTCTTCAAATGTAATTTCCAAGTTCATATAATATAAGATAATCATATAATAATGAACAGATTGGGTATCTTATAACCTTCCCTATTTACAAAAAAAAAAAACATGGCCAGTTAGTCCCTCAGATGTCGTGATGTGTGTGTGTGTGTATATATATATATATATATATATGGAGCTTGTTGATGTTTACGGTCAAAATCTTGTTATCCTTAGAAAGAAGTTGTTGTTACTGATATTTAATCCATGATGTCTAATGATTTCTTGTGGTGTGTGCATATATAGATGTTGTTTTTCTCTTTTCCTTATTCTCTGTATTGCTTTTCATGTATTTCTTATTTTTATTGGATTGTTATCCACTAATTGCTGAGACTTCTGCTCATTTTCTATGATCACCGTTGTTTTTAGTATTTTTCTATATCACGTTTATTATTATTTAGTTTATAGGTCTGTTGCATAAAGCTGTTGCTTCTTGACTGACTCTTCTGACACATTTTTTTTTCATGATCTGGTTTAATGCAGTCTCGTGTGTGTGCAAATGAAACACAAAATGTATGCAAATTGCAGTTGTAATTGTTAACTTTTCACTTTTCCTCTCCCTGAGTTGACTCTTCAAGTTTTTGTCAACAGTGCTCTCCTCCTCCATCTCATCAGGAGCAGCTCTTCAGCCAGGAGGTAATTCAAGATTTGACCAACATGGTGCGAGAGCTGCTCATCCAGTTCTACAAGTCCACACGATTTAAGCCCACACGAATCATCTATTACCGTGGCGGTGTGTCTGAGGGACAAATGAAACAGGTGAGAGCTTGTCAGAGGTGCACCGGCTATTTTCATGCCTACCTCCAGTTTATTCGTGCCAAATCTTTGGCCTGCAAGTCCCACGTATGATCTACTTGGCAGGAATGGCAGCTGTGATTCATCATGAGAGGAGGCTGTCAAAACATTAATTTAAAGACACATGAACACAGGAGAGATGTATGCAATAGTAGTATATTGAGACAACATGTTGCATAGGATACCTATTAAGTTTCTATTGTTATTTTCAGGTGGCGTGGCCGGAGCTGATAGCCATCAGGAAGGCCTGTATCAGTCTGGAGGAGGATTACAGGCCGGGCATTACCTACATCGTGGTTCAGAAACGTCACCACACTCGTCTCTTCTGCTCCGACAAAGCTGAGAGGGTCAGTAAGAGTTCCATTTTTCTATTTTACATACAGCACTTTTGTCCAAGTCTTAACTGTAATCTGGTCATCCGCTGCAGGTGGGGAAGAGCGGCAACGTCCCAGCAGGCACCACAGTGGACAGCACCATCACACACCCGTCCGAGTTTGACTTCTACCTGTGCAGCCATGCTGGGATTCAGGTGAGTTACACCCACTCACACACCACTACCAGGTTCTCTCAAAAGCTTTGGCATTGTGTCCAGCTCACTCCAGATCTCCAAGGCTCTGCAATTTTGGGGAAAAAAATTAAATTAGTTTAGGTTTACAGCTTTTCCCATTTCAGTGGCAAGTGTCTCAAAGGGTGCTACAATTTTTCTCTGTGGTTACAACGGTAATGATGCTTAATGACAATAAACGGCGTGATTTGGATGCTTCTTTGACCCATCAAATGGTTTGGCTGTTTTTTCAAGTGTTAACCCACATACTTTCTCTTCAGTATGAAACACAACTTGCAGTGTTTTGTGCAAATGACAGAAATTGCTTCCTGCTCTTCAATTGGACAGGACAGCTGCTCTATTCTGTCTGAACCTACACATACAAAGAGAAATTAAGTAGGAGCGCTCTAATCAGGACTTTTGAGATTGATCGCTGGAAGCAATATTGGCCGATACAGGATCTATTAGAAACCCGTTTTAACTACCATTTATTGGCAATATTAATGGCCAACTTGAAATGTAACTGCATCCATAAAAACAATACACAATATAAATGTATTCAGATTTGCTGGGGATAAACATGAAAGGTAAAAATTAATCTACTCTAAAGCAAATGTATCTTTCTTCATCCCTCCATTCTTCATCCATCCTCCAAATCCATGATTCAATTAAATTTGGATGTAAACATGATCTTTTTTCAGGTAACAAAACTATGCTATTGTTAGGCTGTTGAGTGTTTATTCCTTAAAGCTCAACAAGGGAAAATAGAGGAGAATTGGTAATTGCTATAAACGGCATGTGCAGCACATTAGTTTCATGGGTCTCATTGGAACTCTGTTTAATTGAACCGTCCCTCTCAATTTAATGGCCGAACAACTCTTATTCTCGTCATCAAATTCTTTTAAAAGACAGACTACATGTTTATTTTATTAAATGCAAAGGTCCAGATAGTTTGTCACAAAGTAAATATAGTTTATTTTATCATGAAGATGAATTTATCAGTACAGTATTATTGACATGTAACGTTTTATGTCCCGTCTTCCTTCAGGGAACCAGTCGTCCTTCCCACTACCACGTCCTGTGGGATGACAACTGTTTCACTGCGGATGAACTGCAGCTCCTCACCTACCAGCTGTGCCACACCTACGTCCGCTGCACGCGATCCGTCTCCATCCCAGCACCGGCCTACTACGCCAGGCTAGTGGCTTTCCGAGCTCGCTACCACCTGGTGGACAAAGATCATGACAGGTGAGACGGATCCACATATCTTTGTTTCCAGTTCAAGAAGGGTGATTCATTAAGGGTTCTCATGCTTTTGCAACTGAGAAGGAAGTGGTCTGAATTTACCTGAGGCCAGTAGAGGCACATGTTTTTCCAGAAAAAAGACTGAACCACCTACCAGAACACAACTCTTCATTCTTGTTTTCATGCCTGTACCCTCTGGGGTTGCTCGATTATGGCAAAAATCATAATCACAGTTATTTAGGTCAATATTGAGATCAAGATTATTTAACAATATTAGTCATTGACACATCATGCATTAATTGCACTTTGAAGGAAAAAAAAAGAACTTGTATTTTTAACAGTTTTCTTGAACTTTGAATATATTTAAACTTAAAATAATAAATTTAAAAAGTAGTAAACAATTTAAATACAATGAAATGTAGAAATATGAAATGAAAAAATAAATGCAAGAAAATGTCGATAAATAATATATATTTTTTCAATGAATATACATGAAAAATACAAGTGAAAATTCTATCAAATTAAATAACATCTATGCTGTAACGTTATGCACTGTCACAACCTTCTGATACTAAACTTCTCTTCAACATTATGGCAAACTATATTTAATATATCCCTTCTCATGATCTCAGTGAAAACAGGCATTTGATGTCAATTATGTTGCTTTCATAATTGTGAGAAGCCAAAATCTGATTTGATTAATTCGCTGGCCCTAGTATCCTCTTTCCCCTGCATATTTGTGATTTCATATTTTTCCTGCCAGTGAAATTAAACTCTGCCTAATCTCTGCTTCACAGTGCTGAAGGAAGCCACGTGTCGGGCCAGAGTAACGGCCGGGACCCCCAGGCGCTGGCCAAGGCTGTTCAGATCCACTATGATACCCAGCACACCATGTACTTCGCCTGAGCTAGCGAGCATGTCAGCCAGTCCACCCGCGGATTCCCTTTCTTCTTCTGTCTCTTTATCTCTTATTTGCCACTTTCTTCTTCTTCTTCTACTTCTTCTTCTTCTTCTCCCACATATCCCTTTCTTTGTAGTCTGTCTCTTTTTTTTCTCTTCACACTCACTCTACATTTTTCTGAATCTGCACCAAAGCGGCTCTTGGACGGGGGAAAATCTGCTGTGTCTCAATGGTCCGGCAGGTTTTTTTTATTTCAAGGAACAATCTCCAACCAGCGTTCCCAATTGAGCCGCCTCTCAAACCAGCAATCCAGCACTGCAAACCCCGAGAGGGTTTCCAATGCACAAAAGGAAAAAAAACAAAAAAAAAAACACGAAAAAACAAAAACAAACCATACACACACATACTACAAGTTGAGCCATTATTTTTGAGTTTGTTTTTGTTTTTTCTATTTGAATGTCTGCACTCTTGTGTTTGTAAGATACACTGAGCAAGGGAGTGGACTGGCACAGTGTGTGTCAGCGCAGCTCTTTAGCTCTCCCAGCTAAGCAGGACTCTTATCTACTTTTACCTCAAAGCCCCTTTGGGCAAAATCTGTCACAAGGTCTTGGGTTTATTGGGTGGTTGGGAGGGAACTCTACATGAAAAGAGATGGAGGGGGAGTCGACCTTTTGAGAATGATATATATATATATTTTTTTCCTTTTTATGAGCGTGTGTTTTAACTTTTTCTCCTTTACGGTCTTTAACAAGCGAGGTGACCTGGGTGTCCATGCCCATTAACGATTTTCCTCCCATCTTATAGCGAAGAAATCTGTTTGTGTGCGAGTGTGTTTGTGCGTGCATCTGTATATACATGTACTGCTGTATGAGAGTGTGTGTGTGCGTGTGCGCATGTGTGTTTCATGGCAGGCCACTGAATTGTAAAGGGAAATCAAGGAGATAACTGCTGTAAATGCCTCAGATTTGTTGTTTTTATATTCACACATACAGTACATATAAGCATATATTTACATCTATAGAGCAACTTTGAGACATATGACTTAAACAGGCCTCATAGAGGCTGGTGTGGGTATTTGTAGCAGTCCTGGCTCGCTTATTAATTGAAATGCATTGAGTTATATTTTCAGCATGAGCGTTAGCCAGTTGATGCTTGGGATTTGCACCTTTGGGAACCAGCTGCTCCTTTTGTGCCTCCAAAAACATCTTTGAATCCCTGACAAAAGGCAACCTAATCCATTTCAAGTAATAAGTGAAGTCTGGTCTGACTGTGTAGCAGTGGCAACCGCGGTCTGGCCTGTGACTGGCTCAGCATTGGGACCTGTTGAATGGCTGAAGGCATTAAACACAGAGTATGGTCTTTATCAGCCTTGCTGTCTGTGAAAAGCAGGATCTTATTTTTCTTTGGACCTGATTATCTGAAAGATTATATGATGACACTGCTGGACTTTTCTTTTCATTTTTTTTTCTTTTTTATTTCTAGAAGTAGTATCAAGGGCCGGAAACCAACGTAGTTTTTTTGAGGTCTCCTTTGCTAATATTGGCCAATTCATTGCACTGACCCGGGACGCTAGGCAAGCAACAGAGGGCACTCTCAATCTCTCTTACCTTTATGCATTTATACATACGAATCAACAAAGCAGATTTGTAAAAGTTTAATATAAGATGTTTTGTGGTTATCTTAAAAAAAAAACTGTTGTTTAGAATTAGTAGTTTACCATTGATGTTGTTGTTGTTATCGTTGTTGTCAATGTTGTTACTATTGTGATGAAATTTTATGGTCGGCAGCAAAGCCAGTTATATAGTTACTAGTGCGACTTCAGGAATAGTCTTCAATTGTTGAGCTGCAGGTTAGCGGGTAGAGCTTTGGGTTGGAAACTTTTTTTGTAGCATTCTGGCTAACGGTGAGAAGAAGTAGGCCCCAAGGACGGATGAATTCATGCTTCCTCTGTAGGTTCGGATGTGAGCGACATTTTAGCGGCAGCTTCGAGGTATAGTGTAGCACTCCGACTGGTAAAACAGATCTGCCGCTGTGTTTATCACTCAGCTTGGTTGGTTTATGGTCAGATAGATGGAGACAATCAGGGATTGTAATCGGAGAGAACCTAGATTAAGGGATTTGTTTAAAAAAAAAAAAGGTTTGCGATAGGCAATGAGTTGAATTTTTAGACTTTTTAAAAATGGTTTCTATAACTCTGTGTGTATTTGAAGTATACCCACCTTAAAGTCTCTGCTATTTGACGGTGTTTGTTTCATATTTTTATGCATTTTTAACACTGGATTAAATGAATTCACAATAAGCATAAGCACTGCCCTTGGATCCCCCCCTCCCCCGTGCAAACGCTTGGTGAGCTGTTATCACGGAAACGGTAGTGACATCAGTGCTGTGGTGACAGTTGCACAAGTGGTTTCCCCTGGTGTCGGAGAAAGAAGTAGGACAGGAGAGTTAGCAGAAACAGCCGACGTGCACGCCTCATCAGGAGGGGACAGCTCAGTGAAAACTCTTTTGTAATAAACCACCCATAAAGCAGCAGGTTTACTATGAATGAGTTTGAGCACCGGCCTGTTGAAGGCGTGGGCGTTGGCGTTGGTAGAGAAGCAGGAAATGACGATGATGAGGAGGAGGAGGAGGAGGACCAGTGGGTTGGTGGGGGGGGATCAGGAGGGTGTTGTCCAGGCATTGCATGCAATAAGTTTTACTTTGTTGAAAGAGGGCAGATCAGTTTTTAAAATGTGCACTAGTTTTACCAAGCCAAACGGGCTGTGATTAAATATTCTTCTGGCATCTCTAACGGGGAACGATTTGTTTCAAATCCTCAACAATATTGGATCATTAAACTCCAGTCAGATAAATGATCACTCCCTGTTTGTAATGACATTGCAAAGCAATATTAACCCAGTTCCAGTTTTCAAATGTGGAAAAACAAAGCTATAATTCTACTCATTGTGGTTGTTGGTCTCTCGCTATTGTGTATCTGTACTTTTTATTTTATTTTATTTTTTTGTTTATTTTATTTGCTTGTATCAATCAGTGGGAATGTGCATTTGGTGGAATAGTTATGTAGGCTTTAGACAATTTTTTTCTTTAAGGTAACAATGTAGACTTTGCTCGCCTGCATGCCAGAGTATTGTCCTTTTAAAAAAGATAAAAAAGAAAAAAAACTTTTTTTGGAATCATATTTATTATGAGAAAGGAAAAAATATAAACGCTTTTTTTGGGTAAATGTTAATCAATTTTAGTGGGACTGTTTTAGGCTAGCAATATTTGTCCAGTCTCTCGAAGATGCATTTTAAAGATTCCTACACAAATGTCAGTAATTTGGGAGGTACAAGCTGTTTTTCTGGGGCGAGGGGGGGTGGCTCTTTGCGTCGTGTTCAAATCCAAACGAGGTACTTTCTTCAAACGTGGACGCGTTAAAGACCGAACCCCCTCGCCTCTTTGCCAGGTGACCGTAGCGAGCATCCACTTTGTCTCCTCGTTCCTGGTTTGTACCTGTGGCCGCACCTCTGGGTGGAGGCTCTCCTGTCTCCAACTCTGCTGACCCCTTGCAAATGCACTTCCTCTTTGTGAAGGGGTCCCCATGGCATCAAGGGAGCAGCATTACCTCTTTTTAACCTTTTTAAAAAAAAGAGATCCATAATTCTTTCTGTGCCCCAATAGAGAGCATGAATTATTTTTAAATTCCTCTCACTTTGATATATTGTTATATCTTAACGGATTTGTAATTTGACATTGTGTATTGTGTATTTTAAGTTTATTTTGTTTCTCTTTTTTTTTTTGTTTCTTTTTTTGGGGGTTTGTTATAGCTCTGCTCTGTTTCTTTTGTTATTTTTCTGCTAGTGGTCTCTGAAGCTGTGTGTGATTGTCTCATAGCAATAGAATCATAGAATTGGAACATTCCAATTCCGTGAATGGAACGCTCCTATTCTGTGAATGAACGGAACCCTTTCTGACCGGATGTGAGAGGGCGGGGCTTGTTGTGGCCCCGCCCCCAGCAGAGGGGCATTCACTCGCTGTTATTGCTATTTTGTGACATGTTCAAATACTTTTATTTTCTTTCTTTTTTTCTTTTTTTTTTTTTTTAGCCTGCAGGGAATACTTGTGTTAATGTGCAAAGTAATAAATTGGTATTTTATGCCTATAACTTAGCTGGTGTGTTCTCATCATTCATAATGGAGTTCAAGTTAGGGAAGCCACGGTATCAAATTTTCATGACATGTTTATCGTAGTCAAAAGAATTTCTGATCACGATATCTATAAAAAACGTGGGAAAAAACCTGTCAAAGTTGACCTTTTACGACGGAGTATAGCCACATTTAGAAAAAAGAGAAAAAAAAACAAGATTAAAGTTATAAATATTTAATTAATTACGAGAATAAAGTTGAAAATATTAACTTGATTATGAGAATAAAATATAAAATATTTAATTACGAGAATGAAGTCGTAAATATTAATAAATTAGGAGGAGAGTTGTTAAAATGAGGGCTGTGGAGCATTTCATAGAAATTTACTTTAAGATAGGTTTTACAAACCAGGAGACACTTAAGTCTTTTTGGCACATCACATTATCATAAGTATAAGGACTTTGAAAAGAAAATGCATCTAGAACTGTTGTCGTTTCCTTTAGACCTACTTCAGTTTTAAGTAGAACAGCCTACCAATTATGTACGACTTTATTCTCATAATTAAATATTTACGACTTCATTCTCGTAATTTTTTTTCTTTTTCTAAATGTGGCCTTAATCTCCGTATTAACTCTTCTTTTGGCAAATAAATTACCCCCAAAATACAAATGGGAGGTAGAGTCTGTAACAATAACTACAAAAAGAATATTTCAATATATATTTTTTTTAATGTCAAGCTTATCAATAACATGACATCTCTAGTTTTTTATTCATCATGTGCACAACAGTTACAGAGAAGATTCGTTGACCATTAAAATCTTTGAAGGCTTCCTCAAACAATGCTAATTAAATATTCTAATAAAATAAAAAATCACGCAAGTAAATAAAAAATAAATTAGCATTGAAACAAAACGGTACAAACTAAGATATAGGAATATAATAAACTGAATGTAAACAATGTAGCAAATGTATATGCGTGAGTATAATTTAAAATAAATTGGTATTAATAAATTGATCAAATCTGACATTATTTCTGTTTAAATTTGTCTTTTTTTAAAAACTTTCCCCATTATTCCCCATTCAATTATTATTCATTATTGAATGTTTTCATTTATTTTTGTATTGATTTTTAGATATTTATTCATTTAAAATGTATTTATTATTCATTTATTTATTTATTATCTTCCCATTGCATTTCTCCCTCAGTTTATTTCCCCAAATGCATTTATTTCTTAATTCTTAACTTTATAATTTTTTTTCTGCATTTCTTCTTAATTTTTTATCTGGCAGCTTCCATCCACAGTTTTCATCTCCCTGTAGGAGTTGCAGAGTAACCTGGAGTCCATGTTGAAGCTGTTTAACCTGCAGAGGAAGAAGACCTGTAGTCTCATTCTCTGTGATGGTGTTATGAGGACTATTATCAAGCTAGCTGACTAATTGCCACCAAGGTCTCTGTATGCGTGTGTTTTGTCACTAGATGGCATTCTTTACCAAGCTGAATAGGATCACATGATTACTGAGAACAGTGAAACATTAATGATCTATCCATTCCCTCACCTTAATGCTCTTATCTTAGTGTATTTTGTTACAGACCTGTGTTCTTTCAATGTTAACCAGTGTAGATAAGGTTTTACTGAACTTCTTTTTAAGTGAGTCCATGTCAAGAACAATAACTCGTATTTACAGAGTGACAGTGAATGGGCCAGAGGAAAGCAGTGGTTTAAATACGATAATAAAAAAAAAGTTTGCATTTGATTAACTGCTGTCATGTTGGTGGTAGTTTTCATAAAGCAGTATAAGGAGCTTTCTGTTTGTGTTGAATTTTGCACCCCCTGTGGACAAAAGTGGTGTTGTTAGAGGTCTTGGTCCCCTGTTCCCTTTAAACTGGTTAACATAATACTCACTGCAAAACTGTGCCTGAGAAAATGTAAACACAGGATCTTTCGGCCTCTCTGATTTTGCAGGTAGCTGACAGTTGGAATAATCATAAATAAATAGCCAGTCTTCTATCTGATGGTCTTGTTTGCTTCTGTAGTTCATACAGAGACGTCAGTATTAAATGAGACCGTTTCATAACCAGTTAAAAACCCTTCTAGCTGCTTTAATTATTAGGGCCCGAGCAGGCAACGACCTGCGAGGTCCCTATTGTATTTCGAATGATTATTCTTTTTTTTAAATATTGTTCTCGTACCCAAATGATCGCATGTTTCACTGCCTGAACATATCCAAAAACTTATGAAACTTTAAATATCAGCCGTGGCCACACCATGACATAACTACTGCAAGCAGTACTGAACGGGCCCTCGCAGTACACGCGTGTCGGGGCATGCTGCCGTCGGGGTGTGTGTGTTACAGGGGCCAGTCTATACCACCCCTATGAATTTCATTGCCTTAAGTGTTATAGTGTGGCCACGGTACCAAATTTGAATTTAGACTGCCACCACAGTGCCACCTAGGGGCCGATCAATAAAACCTTAAAGGGTTATCCTCAGGAGGGCATTGACAATAATTGTACCAAGTTTTGTATAATAATGCACAAACTATCCCTTTAATCCTCATACAGTGTCTGAAGGAGGACTCTTAACTGATATGTATAAGTTAGAAGGATCAGGTAGCAATGGTGGAACTATGTACATTTACTCAAGTACTGGACTGAAAGTACAATTTTGAGGTACTTTTATGTACATTTTATGTAACTTTATACTTCTACTCCACTACATTTTGAGGCATATATTGTACTTTTTACTCCTCTACATTTAGCTGACAGCTTTAGTTACTGTTCAGGTCAACATTTAAAATGGAAAACATGATACATTTAAAATTATTACCCATTTTTATAAATTAAACCACTTAAAAGTTTATTAGGTAGTTAAAATGAGCGGAGTGGAGTCATTTCACAGTGTGGTATTAGTACTTTTACTGAAGTAAAGGATCCGAATACTTCTTCCACCACTGTCCTTTTTACTTCTTTAAGCGACTCGCGCATGCGAAATAGTCAGCAATTGACTGAACTTTAATTATGTTTATTTAGCTATTTATTTTATTCCTATTTTCTAATTTAAAATTTATAGAATTGCATGACTGAAATACATTGTATAATTTATAATATGTAATGATGTTAAATATTATTTAGTAAAGCCTTATGTGAGAGAAAGTAGCTCTCTGGGTACGTTTGCAGAGTGGTGCAAAATCCACATCCACAAAAAAAGGTCTATTTTCATTCCAGCTCAAAAAATTATATCTGCCCCCATATCAGTTATCTGTGAATTTCCTGCCTCTAAAATCAGTATCTGCATCAGTCCCAAAAATCCTATATCGGTCTGGCTCCACTTCAGATACAAAGCTGTTGGCAGCCCCTCCCTCCCCTCCTGGTGCCTCAGGTAAAAGAGGTCATGCAGTCAGCTGGTGTGACCTCTGGAACAAGGGAATTTAAAGACTTTCTCCTACTTTTAAACATATTTGTAGGTAAAATGTCATTAAACATGAACAAACCTATCTATCTAACTTCCTATCATATTTCTCTTCATTCTAGTGAATATCAGGCTGCAGGACAGTAATTAAAGTGTGTTTTCGCTGCTTTAGACCCACACCTGTGTGTTCATCCAGCCATCATTGGTATGTGTCACCTTCCTCTGCTTCCCCTTTGTGTTTCATCGCCTCCCGTTTCCTGTGTCCCGGCTGGTTGTCATGACCACCGTTGCCAAGGCGAGCGGAGGCTACAGAAGAAAGGGAAACCTGAACCACAGATCTTGATGCCACGATATTTAATTCATCGGCACAATGGCACACCAAGGTTCAGTGTAATGCAGATGGAGCGAGCGCCGTCTTGGGTGGAAGGGAAATGTCTGAATATGAAGACAAAGAGCTGCTGTCAGATCCTTCTGTTACAGCCACGCTCTGTTTGTCTTCCTACTCTTGCTGTTTATTTAACATTATATTGATAATAGTTGTAATAAATCACCAGATATATACCTGTCTTCTCCTTTCAGTGCCATCATTTTGTTAAAAAAAATTGAAACAGTTAAGGTTAAACCATAAGTGTCATAATTCAGCTTTTAACAATTTCCTTTGCCTAGATGACACAATGATAAGCTTTTTAAACCTGTGTATTTCTCTTTCAGCATTTCAACCCCAGTCACAGTCAGAGAAACAAAACTGTCCCCCCCTTTTGTGGTACACTTTCTCCCTTTCACTGTGGACAAAAAAGCAGTAAGTGAAAGCTCAATTTTGTGAAAGCTCCTTTAAAATAAATGCGAGTTTGTGCGGTCACAGCAACACAAAGTGTGTAATCCTCATTGTCGAGGCCCCCCTCACGTTGTCTTTGTGTTAGCTGATCCACCTACGGCCGGCGCTCCATCCTCGGCCACCCAGCCCTCCCTCCTTTTGTTGTGTCACCCTCTTTTGCCCTCCCTCTCTCCCTCCTGCATCGCTGCTGGGTCGTTTTATTTTTTTGTTCCTGGGGGTTCACAGTGTTGCTCTCGCAGGTTTGACTGTCAACAGTGCTGCTGAAGATGGAAGCGAGTGAAGAGACGCTCTACTTACCCACAAATCTCACTTTACGGCCCTGATTTGTTATTTATACCCTTGTTTGGAACCAGACTGACCCATTTGGTTGCTACCAAAGGAAGCAGCTGGGGGGCAGGGTGAAGCGGAGCAGCAGCTCAAGTGGACCCAGCGCTGTTTATTGTCAACAAGGAGACACTTCAGCCAACAACAGCCGCAGTGACGAGTTCTTCTGGCTGGAAACCTGTGCTTTTATTTTTTTAAATTAGACACACCGATTTCAGAGAATTTCCTTCAAAGTTTGATGTGTATTCTTGGAAAATAAGAAGCTGGAATAACCTCCCAAAGAGCTGATCGCTCACCTCAACAGGATGTGTGTTTCATTTACTCCAAGAGGACTAAACATTGGATTTCTGTCGAGCAAGAGGTAAAAAGCTACGTCGATTTTTATTGCGTGTAATCAAGCATCACCCTTTTCAACCTTGCCGTGTGACAGGATACACTCACAGCAGCATCAGTGGCCTTGAATCCGAGTATCAGGTTATATCGGTGTGATCCATCTCGGTAAGGCTACACCATACCAGCACTGTGTGTCACACTGAAACACACTGCGCCTCAACAATTGGCCTCCTGGATTTGAACCAGAGCTGAAGGCAAAGAAACACTTCCACACAAAATAAGAAGAATAGAAAAGCCTGGCTGGGATCCATTTCATCCACGAGGCCTGGACCGTGAAGCCCTGATCGATCCCGCTGCCACAGGTGGCTGCACAGCTATCGGCTGCTCAATAATGCATCGACTCAAACTAAGGGAATGAAAAGGAGGAGAAAGTGACGCTGGTGCTTTTGAAAAAGGTGGAAAGCGAGTGATTACTTCAGTGAATCGAGGACACGTGGAGGTGGAAACAGTGAGCAGATGTTGAAGAGGAAGAGAAAAAGAGAAGAAAATGGCTGCTGACAAAGTGGCTTTGGGGCAAAGACCGTAGAGGAAGTCAACTTAAAAAGAACTTAAAAAGCTCACAAAGAAGGATAAGAAACAAAATAAGAAGTAGTAGACAAAGAGGACCTTGTAATCAGCCATAAACTGGTGTTAAAAAGTGTAACCATGGTGAACACTGGCATGCAGCTGATCAGCTTCACCTGTGCGGTGACTGGCTGGATCATGGCGATCGCCGTCACGGCCCTGCCTCAGTGGAAGGTCTCGGCCTTCATCGGCAGCAACATCCTGACCTCGGAGATCAAGTGGGAAGGCATCTGGATGAACTGCATCTATCAGACCACGGGCCACATGCAGTGTAAGACGTACGACTCCATGCTGGCGCTGCCTCCGGACATCCAGGCCGCCCGCGCCCTCATGTGCCTGGCCATCTTCATGGGCTGGCTCTCCTGCACCGTGTCCTGCTGCGGCATGAAGTGCACCACCTGCGCGGGGGACGACCGGCGGGCCAAGGCGGGCATCGCGCTCTCAGGTGGCGTCCTCTTCATCCTGACCGGCCTGTGTGTGCTGATCCCCGTCTCCTGGACCGCCAACACCGTCGTCCAGGATTTCTACAACCCCAACGTGCCGCTGATGCACAAACGAGAGCTGGGGCAGGCTATTTATCTGGGCTGGGCGTCGGCGGTCATTCTCATGATCAGCGGGGCCGTGTTGAGCAGCACCTGCCCCCTCATGGAGAGGGGAGGCAGGTACCGCAGGGGCTACATCGGCCGGAGCTTTGCTAATTCACCCGCTTCGGCACCAGATCCCCCAAAACCCATCACATCCAATAGTGTCCCTTTGAAGGAGTATGTATAGGAAGAGTTGGTGTTTTTAAAAACTCTCTTAATTTACTGTCTCAAGTTTTGAATCTGTGACTATACTTTAAATATATTTATTAATATATTCAACCTATATTTTGTATATCTCTTTGTAAAGTGTCTTCAGTATTTCACATTTGTTTTGAAGTTTGACTTTTACCGCACTGTGATTTATAGTGGTGCCTGAAGAAAGCCCATTGCCTATATTGTCAGATGAAAAAGTATGACTGTTATGATGGCTTTAATGATGGCTCCTGTTGTGAAAGATTGCAGTGATTTCTTAAGCAGTTATTCCCTGACGATGTCATTACCTGTCGATTTTGTCACATAAAGCCTTGACTGATTGTGCCTACATCGAAAGTGTGAAATAAAACAAGTTTGTTAAAGCGTGCTCCACAAACTGTGTTTTGTAACCGTCTTTATCTGTTTGTGTATGTGTGTTGGTTGTTTCTCAAGAATACATTTGGTTTGGGTGATTTTGACCATTACAGATAACAATGTTGTCAATCAAGTATGAAAAGACGCCACTGAGTGCTTTTTTTGTGGAAAAAAAAGTATATTGTAATTTCGTCTTCAGCTTCGATTGCGGTATAAATCTGGTACATGCACAAACTTTGTGTCCAACAAAATAAAGATCCAGTCCTTTTCTTAAAATCCACAGGAATTGTGTCCATCTGAGGTTTTTCCCATTATTCCTTAAAATAACCTGATCTCCTCTTCAAGCCTCGGCACAGAGAGATTGCAGTCAGATTGGAAAGCTGGCCAGAGATCCAATGAAGTTGCTTTTACTCTCTTCATTGGGATTCAATAAAGAAGGAAACTTTGCAGAGTGTATCTGAAAGAAGACAGAGAAGTAATTAGTTTCACATACAAATCTTTAGCACAGATTAGGCACAGCACTGATCCCTGATTGAGCTGCAATGATTAGTCGATCAATAGCAAAATAATCGTCAGCTATTTTGATGATCGATTAATTGTTTTTATAATTTTTCATGCAAAAATGACAAGATAGTATTTTCGGCTTTTTAAATATTTAAATATTTTTTCATTTTAAATCATGATCTGAATATCTTTGGGTTTTAGACTGACTCAACAAGACATTTAAAAACATCGCTTTGGACTTGACAAACTGGGATGGACATTTTTCAATATTTTAGACCATATATACCAAAGATTAATAAATAAATTAATTAATTGAAAATATTATTATTATATTTATTATAGCACTTAATGTTCTGATTCTTGCATGTAGGAGCGAACAGGCTTTACTGTGTGATAACTTCATATAGATTATTTATTCATTTATGAATTACTTGCAAACATGCTTTTTTTCATTTCAATATATATATATATATATATATATATATAAACATTATATGTATCACTTTACCTGTGATGTGGTCCTCTGCAGTGGCAGACTCCAAAGATTTCCATCTTTTGGGAGCAGATTCTAAAAGGGAGAGATCATCAGGTCTCAGAGTCTGCAGCAGAGTCTTCCTCCTGAGGAATCTGAGCACGAGTTGAGGACAAAATAAAAAAAAGACATGCCAAATGTAACACAATCCCAATGAAACCATGAACAGAAAGGATACTGTTGGCGATAGTGACGCTCGGCATCCTGCAGCCACTCCAGCATGTCAGAGACTGACGGGGCGGTGGCTGAGCGCTCGGTTACAGCGAGCAGATCCAGACTGTCTGCCTGCTGCTCGTACAGCTGGAAGACTGCAGAGACCTGGTTACTGATGGAGTCTCTGACAGACTGTAGAGAAGACCTAAGGGAGAGACAGAAGGATGGACAGTATCAGTGCCATGTGTCAAATCTAATTTTAAACCCTTTGTTATCCTAACTGATGTCATGCTCACATGGAGCACATTTCAAAATAAATGCGTGTCAGATCAAAGCATGTTTTTAATGGGGCTCTGGCCACATTATAATGATGTTCCTGCAACTATGATGCATAATGTGCACTGTACTTACATATCACATGATTCAGATTGGTATGCCGCTGTTGTGCTACTGGCTTATGTTTTACTCATAGATTCACCGCTGCTGATGCTGTGTCTTTCTTAAATTTTCTGTGTCTTATGCGTCTGTGGAGCTATAGAGAAAAAACAAGGCTGTAAGCATGTTCATTTCTGCTGTAAAGTTGAGCATTTTAACATGTGACTTAATTTTACAGCCCTGAGAGTTGCCTCATGGATATAACAAGAGTGGTGATACCTCAAAGTAAAACATGAGCGACATATTATTTGTAAGTGTCAGAAGCCAGTAAAATAGCAGCAGCATACCAATAATGACGAGTGATATGCCTCTGTATCACTATTTGTATGTGTCACTAAAAAAATGGCATACCATCTGCCATGTTACAATCTGAGGGTCACCTGGAATAGAGGAGTCAGTAAAGGCTCTTATTTGTCCAGAGACCTTCTGGCAGGTTGAGCTGGCCCTGCATGGCTGGTGTTTTAATAATCAGGGAAGCTTATCTATTTAAATGTTTAAGTTATATATATCCTTTTGAGATGACACATTAAGACCGTTTAACAGATTTTATGTTCTCAGCATTGTTTATTTTCCCTAGGTCAAATGTTTACTGTATGTTTCCCTGGGTCAATATGATGAAATCACCCACCTACAGTGCATAGCCTACTGATGTATACTCCTTGAAATCTACACCCCGAGAAGACAGTTTTCTTCACTTTAGACAACGATATCTCCTCATTGGCTTAACAGATTTTTACCATTCAAACTGCATATGAAACATGTTTTCCCTCATGATTCTGAACTCTGAACTGCATAAATAGCCCTTACCATTATATTACAATGTTAGTCCACATAAAATAAATGTATACATATTTTTACATTTTGTTATCACCAGTAAGACATATTTAGAGTGTATTTTATCACCTCGTGAACAAAGCTGTGGATCATCACTTAATTCTTAATATATGCTTCACGACTATATAAGGTGACCCAGTAACTTACATCTTGTCGTGGAGTTTTCCCAGCACTGTGTCAGTGGCCAGTGAGAGCTTGAACCGCAGCTTCTCCTCCAGGTCAGGGAAGTCTCTCAGCGGTGTGTTGGAGATCTGGACGTTGGAAAGCGCTCGGGACTGCTCCGCCAAGTTCCCAAGAGATACCATCAGAGGGCTGCAGTCTGCCAACACACTCCTCCATACTTTCTGATTGTTTTCAACACTCTGGAAGCTTTTCTTCAGGGCTTGGTGAAGGGGAAGAAGTGCAGGTTTGGACATTGCATGTGTTAATTTGACCAATCTACGTATATGCAATAAACGGATCCTTATATTTAAACTATTTTAGACAGTTTTGGAGTAACCACATCCTTTTAATATGATTTCTGTAGCATTTTAAATGTGAGGTAGTGTTAGCTGCTAACAGCATCACATTGCTACCATGTTGCCTGAACCCATTTCCGGCCTCCTGATGTAAACACTGACGTCTACTGCTGCGATTGGTTGAGAATAATTTTGGTGACGCAAAGAAAACACGCGTTCTGATTGGCTGACCGAACGACTGGCCCCTCCCTGCGCGAACATTTGAAAACGGCTTCCTGAGGGAGGAAGAAAGAGACCGAAGAAGAAAAGCAACACACACCAAACAGGTAAATAATCGGCTATAAAACGGTGGAATCTCTTTTTAAAGTGCTTTATTAAATATATATACATATGTGATACAAACTGACAGCGAAGAAAGTCAGCTAAATTGCGAGCAACTAGCCGAACAAGTGGCATGAGCGTTAACAGTTGCTAACCGTTAGTTAGCTTGAATAACGTTGCCAACATGTCGGCAGTTTCTTTATTAAATTCTGTTTTTACTTGTGTCCTGTAGCTGCAGAATGTAACCTGATAGTATTGCTGTCTAATGTTGTCAGGCTGTGGGTATATTTACTAATTCTCTGCTGCCTCTCCATGCAGACATGGCTCCCAGGAAAAGAACCACCAAACAACGGAAAAACAACCCCAAGACGGCCAAGTTGGAGGCCTTTCTGGAGGATTTCGACAGCGAAGGTAAATATAATTCACTCATTGTTAACGTTAAGACACACTGCAGTTTCCTCTTTACACAGCACGTTGTAAAGCAGTGCCGTGTGAAATGTGATTGGTTTAAATAGCTTGTTTTTGACGTAACAAATTCCCATGTGCCCCCAATCCCAGGCAGGCTTGCTGTTTGTTGCTGCCATCATGATCTAAATTATGCAGTAGTCCTCTTTCAATATGCTACAGCCTGACAAACTTTAGAGGATGAAGCAGATAAAACCACTTGAGAGCAAAACAGATGGAAGATATTTATGGGTCAGTGACAAATAAGGGTTGGCAAGATGTCAATTGGTGTAACTACAAAAAAAGATTAATATTAAATACTTCACCCATCTACATTGCATTTAAGTGGACTTATACATATAATTACTTCAGTTTTAAAAGCATCAAATTAAATCTTTTTCGGAGAATTTCTACACTTACACATTTTGTCAATATTGAGCAGAACATATTCTAAAAACAACCATTTTTTTCTGAAGTTTTGACAAATTATGTAAAATTTGTTAGATACCATAATGTTGCAATGTAAATGTGGATTGTAATTTTTTCTCATTTTCGTTCATTTATTTTCATGTATATAATCAGATTTTTATAGGAAAAAAAATACTGGTTACACCAACTGACACTCGGTTAGATCACGTCATTGACCCTTATACAAATAAGAATCTGGTTTATTTCTGAGTAGGTTTTCCACCTACAAGTGATTTTGATTTGGTAAGGCCAGAACGGGTTTATGGTTAGGCTTGTACTTTGTTGTCAATAAGTCCTAACCAGAAAATCAATATTGATAAGAATTGAATATGCAAAATACTATTGCACAACATGTCTCTTTTAAAATGAAAGAGCTGTGCAGTTTTTGAAGTGTTGGTGATATGCAGGAATGTGCAATGTTTTACAGAATCGAGAATACATACATGCATGGCAGTATATCAGAAGGATCTTTATTGTCATTATATGCAAGTACATTGAAATTTCTCAATCCTTCTCTTGATAGTTATAAAATAAAGAGAATAAATATAAGCAGTATTAAAAAAAAAATGCAGTAGTAGCAGCTAAAGGTTTAAAAAGTTACACTTATTCACTGTAAGAGATAAACGAAATGCACTAGTTAAACTCAGTTTACAATATATATATATATGTATACAGAGATAATAGTCAGAAACATGTATGTTTATGTAGATATAAAGATGTATAGTATATGATAATTTTTTTTAACATAATCACATACCAATCTTTCTAATAAGAACCCATGAATTTGGTTCTCAAAAAATCACAAACATAATACATTTTGTGCCTGACAGTGCACAGGCACTTTCACACTGCCTGAGTAGGCAATTAGTAACAGAAGTAGTTTCTCCTTTGACAAACTTATGTACCAATATTAATGTGATCCACTGGAATTGACTGATGGTATTAATCAACTACTTTCTAAACTACTGGGTTGTGTAATCTACAATCTCCTGTTATGTGTTGACAGTGAAGACCAGAGTGGGGCAGCTGAAAGAGAGGATCAACCAGCTGCTGAAAGATGTTGACAACAGCTACAACATGGCACTAATTAAGCTCCCCAAAGCCATCAGGCAAACGCCCTGGATAGAACATTTCAGTGAGTTGATGCTTTAGTCTAATGAAACCTTGAAAATTGGATGTTTTGTGCTGGTTTCTTATTTTATTATTTTAAACCTAATTGAATGAAAAACATTTGCCCCTTTCTCTTTGTAGATTCTGAGAAACCAAAGTCTCCAGAAGTGGATAATAAAAAGGTGAGTTGAGTATGTTTGTCATTATCTCAAATCTTGTATCTTGAATCAGTTTGTCACAAGTTTCAGAATGTCTTCGGTTTGTGCAGGCGTACTGTGCTGTACTAAACATTAATTCACTTCTTGATACACGTCTGTCTGTTAACAGAGAGAAGAGGAAGCTGCTATTGTTGACAGTGTTGTGGCTGAGGACCACGCCGTCCTTCTGAAATCAGTCAAGAAAAGTATGCTAAAACTGCTCTTTTTGTTTTCTTTAAGTATTTTGCTCAAAACAAACAAGTCTGTTAACAAAGTACTTCTGCTGATGCTACCTTAAATAGACTGAACAAACTCTGCCCATCCAGTCAAGAATCAAAGGTTTGGAAAACTACTAAACGTTAACTTTCTTCTTATTTTTTTCTCAGTGTCCAAGAAAAAAGGCAAATCCGGTTCAGAGGATGAAAACATCCCGAGCACCACAAAGAAGGTAATGGCTGTCTTTAATTCAAGCATGCATAAGAGGAAGAAAACACAGTTGAGTGTTTGAGAGCATTATGGAACATTAATAAACAGATTGGGTGATTGCTGTGGAATATTATTTGTGTGGAGCCAATTCCTAGTGTTTAACTGCTTGTAACTGTATTCAGGGAAAAGCAACAAGGAAACCTCCAACTACATCAAAAAGAGCAAAGGCACTGTCAGTCAGCAAGCAGAACACCTCCATCAGACGGTAAAGACTTTTTTTTATTTTATTTTTTATTTTTGACTCCGTTCTTAAGTTCATGACCCAGTAATGTTAGACTAACATGTATCTGTCTGGTTTCAGATCTAGCAGGAAGCCTTTGGTCACTCCTGCCAGGAGTATGCTGGATTCTTCTTTGATGATGGGCCCCACTCCCCTCGTTACCCCGCGCTTTGACCCAAGGTAAGCAGCCATTATTGTTACAGCGGCATGACACCACTTTATCTGTTAAAATACCCCTATTATCCTCCCTTTTTTCTCCTTAAATGGTGTCCCAATCCCTGTAAATACAAAAATGCATCAAATTTTATTATTTTTGTATTTAAATCTGTACAATTCTGGAGAAGGTAATCTGCTCATTGGGGTTAAACTTCTGCACCTGAACTGTCTCTTATATGTCAAGTGCCAATTTTATCCAGCTGTCCACTACCTGCTTCAATAGCTGCATTTCCACCAAGATGTTCTTGGTAATTTTATTTCCAGAATTCCTTTTTAAGAAATTTAAGGGTTCCTTCAGCCTGTTATTTGTGTCGCTATGGCAGTCTAAAAAAGGGAAACTGTAATATGTTTACGTATGACAAAAGCAACATGACATGGGGCAAGGGATGTTCTTTTGAACAGATAGAATGAAAAAAATAAATCTTAAGTTTTGTCTCACTGCCAAGACATTTAGCCTACTGCTGCATAGAATTTTCTGATGTACTGAGTGAGATGCAGAGGAGGACAATTAAACTAGCAGCATCTGTCTCCACAGTAAATCTGTTAAGTGTTTGATGGTTATTTATTTCTGCTATAAAAACTAACCACCATGACACTATTAGGAAAATAAGTTTTTATTTCATTGCGCTGCCCCCCTCTCTCCCCTTCTGTCTTTTTTAAAGAGTCAGGAAGCCAGCAGCAAAGCCTAAATGTACTTTTAATGTGATCAAATGAAGAGAAATGTTCTCCGCTTGTCCTTAAATGGTCTTAAATAAATACTTTAGTATGTCCTTGTTTTATGAGTGAAGCGAGTCATGAGTTGAAGCAGCCACTCTGTGTGTTTGACCAGTCGGTCACGTTCATCCCTGCAAAACCCCAATGTCCATGTAAAATGTTCCTAGAACTTAATTTGGACCGGGGTGGCTGAGGTCAAAACGAAGTGAGTTCCTCAAAAGGTTTCTAGTCCCCCAGTAGAAAACAGCCTCTCTTCTCTGTGTGTGTGGAAGCTGTTATGTGTTATATTTAGTATAAATTCCTGTACAGTTAGTGCTCTTTAAAGATTGTTATTCTCTAAAAACAAAACAGGCAAATAAATGCCCAAATGAGTACTACAAATCTCATGATGATTTTTATAGAGCTGAGTGAAAGTGGATTTAGCCTTTTTATACATTATACGGGCACTGGAGATGCTGCTGTAATGGGGCAACTGGTTCAATTTACTCCACTGGATCTTGTGTTTTCATTCCTAAATTGGAGGCATTATTTACAGTGAGGGGATCGTCAAACTCACCACTCGAGCTTTATTTCCTCAGGCTTCCAAAGACCCCCGCTGTGAGGATTCCTCGCCACAAAGAGAGGGTTTATAGCATTTCAGTCAACGGCTCTCCCATCTCATCAGGAAACAGCGACATTGTCATCAACGTCCCCATCGGCAACGGAGAGGTGAGTGTACACACTGCTGGAGTCCACAAATAAAATATATATATATATTTTTATTTTTTTAATTAACAACTGCAGGGTACCTGCAGGTGCTGAAAATCTTAGAAAACAACTGATTTTAATGCTGTGTTTTCAAGGTTTAAAATTCCTGAAACTACTTAAAATTTTTCATTAATTATGACTGACAAGCTGGCTAATTTTCCAACCAAATGTGTTGTAATTTTTTGATCCAGAGCCTCCAGCTGTTGGCCAGTCAGATGGACTCGGTGGACCTGTCTCTACTGGATGAATCTGCTCTGAGGAGCATTCGGCTGCTGCAGGTATATAGTCACTTCTGCATTATTTGTTTTTCTACAAGCTTTATTGTAGGATTAGACATGAAATTCTTGCATATGCATTCCTGATTCTCTTTCTTTCTTCTTGACAGAATCGCCTCACAACCCTTTGTGCAACATCCGAGTGACCTGTCTATCTGCTGTCGACTTGTACATTACTTACATAAACTTTATCTTTATTTCTTTATTTTAAAGCGTTGCTTCCTCTCCTATCACATGGTTTGAGGTTTGTTGTTTTTTTACTGATAGGTGAGATTTTAAAAGATGTAACATGCACAGATTCTTAACATAACCATATTTTGTCAGTATATTGTTTTACTGGATGTAGTTTTCTTAAAACACAGATAATGAAAGCTGTCAAATATATAAATGAGGATTTAGGTGTGTTATTTTACCATTTGCGCATTCACTTTTATAAGAGTTGTTCTTTGATTTTCCTATGAATGTTACCTTCTGCTTTTGTAGCTTTAGGTTTAATCCCTGGGGGAATTTTGCCTAATGTCCGTTTCATTTTTAGTGCTTTTTCAGTGTTTTCTTCCTGTCCAGGATTTTAGTTATCCTACAAACCTTGTAAGTCCGTGAAGTGACAGATCTGTACTCCACAAATATGATTTAGTGTTCATACTTTGATTTGTAAGTAATCTTACATTTTTTGTGTGCTTCATTTTGTCATACATGTACATAACCTCACTCCTTATCTTCAAAACTGATAAAGGAATTTGACCACAGCTCTAAATGTGTGTGACATGGTTTATTTGGGATTTATTTGTAGGGTAATGATGATGCTCATAATGTATCAGTTGAATTTACTGGGCAGGTTTTGTCTTTTTGACAAAGGTGTTCACCAAGCTGTACTTTTGATTGGTGGCCACTAGATGGCAGCATTTCATCATAGAAGTTTTCTCGTGTGGTGCATTCAGAGCTGCCTCCTCTGAATGTTCTGCTTTTTTCCCCAGTTGTAACCTGCCCTCAACAAAGATTTTAAAGTTTGGAAAATGCTTGATTTTAGCCATTATGTTTTCAAGGTTAGGAATATGCTTGAATTTCAAATATACTTCTTGAAAAAGTGCTTGAGTTTTAACATATGGTATTTCATCTACACAATCATCCATGTAGACCAAGAACCTTTTAATATTTGAAGTGGAAAAATTCTGTTAGGTTTGTTTTTCTTCTGATGTCTCATACCCAACAAGTGAAGCCATTTAATATCTGCAATATCTTCTATCGATCACTCCTCTGTAAATTTTAATTATTAAATCATGATCCAAACATGCAACCAAAGTAAAAATAAACAAAGTGTAAATATACATTGATTGCTTTATATTAAGATGTGGTGAGCGTTTTTACTTTAAAAAAGCTGAACCAACCCTGTCATTAAAAGCTTTTTGGCCATAAACTGACCAAAAACTAAAGTAAACCTGATTCTGTATTCAATTCTTGCACGGATTGTTATTCACTTTAAGAACCTCAAACACAGTACTTTATTGTAGATGTTTGCACTTCTTTTTTGTGCTACACTGGTCACTGCTAGATTATTTAACTCTTTAGTGTTACTCATGTCCCTCCGCTTATATAGAGGCGGTGGGTCAATAAGATATACTGCAGCCAGCCACCAGGGGGCGATATTAGTGTTTTGGCTTCACATATGGTGAGCCATCAGGAGTCCATCTTTATGGTTCGAACTTAAATATGTGCTTACTTTTTGCATTTTTCATTGTTTTGCACTAGTTATGGTTAGACACTTGGTGGTGAGGTTAGGTTACCGGGCAGCAAGTCTCACGAGAGTTTTTGCATGACACAGCTTTGTTTGGTTCATGTTGGCAGACAGGGTGATAAATTAAAGTGTCTCAGCAGTGTTGGTCCACTGCTTGTGGGTGTATTTTTCCTCTGTAGCTTACCAAACTCTTTTGCTTATGTAAGAAGTTCCTCTCGTCCTTCCACGACTTTGTTTACACAGAGGGGCATTAGTGGGTCACGTGACGTGCTGTTGGCAGGAAGTGGCAGCATGTCCCGCTGCTGGCACAGAAACCTGCACTCTGACCTTCGGGGACATCATAACGCTGCCAATTAGAAGCTTGTTAAGCTTCGTTAGGCCTGATGAGCTCGTTAGGGTTTCCACCTGGGATGGTGAACTGGGTCAAACCGGGCCTCACCTTGGGCCCAGACAGACAAGCATAACTCTTTGTTATTCCCGCTGGATTCTCATGCATCATATGCTACCAAGCCACAGCATGGGAACTCTCGTGCCCCCAGCTGAAACCGGGCCTGGTCCCTTCCATCTGTATCCATCTCAAGCGCTTTATCATCTGCTGTCTCTCGCTGTGCAAACTGTGTTGCAGAGGTAAAAACCAAAACTCTGCATCCCTACAAACGACAGATGTTGTGGTCAACGGTGCGTGCAGTTCAGCTCCCTCGTTAGCGGAGCACCGAGCCCTCGCGCACCTGCTCTACATATCATAGAATTTTTTCCTACTTTTGCATCTGAATGGATTGGATTCTCTATTTTTTTTTTCATTCTCTAGGTGGGTGGAAAATTGCCATTTTGCACGGATGGCTTGGTTTTCAGTAAGCACGCAGGCAGTGGCGCAGTGACAGGTGCGGTATGGATGGGGCGGATTTTGAGGTCACAGAGCAACACTGCTACATAAATCATCCGCTGAGATGTTCGGGATGAGGGACTGGAAGCTGAGAAAGTGAAGGGAGACGCACAGTAAGAGATGCTTCAACACTTCAGCACAAGAAACAGTGTATTAGCGTCTTTTCTGTGCAGTAGTTTAAAGCAGTGCAAAGAAAATGAGAGATTGGTTCAGTTAAACTGAACTAATCAATATTTTTATATTTTAGACAGCTACGAAGTGTCCAAAGGCAAAATGCCTGCAAAGCCTCCATCACTGGCAGTTACACTTAAATAAAATGAGCAATTAAAGACACAATTTCTAAATACAGACTGTGGATTTCTCTTTAAATTGAGTGTATTGATAAATTTCCAGCATTTATATAGCACCAAGACCTGTCTTATGCGTAAATAACACATGGAAATCTCACTTTTTTCAATATGGGAACTTTTAATTGCTAAATTAACCCCATAGTGCCCTATATTAGGGCAAGGGTATAGAACATTATGATACAAGTATATCAAGTCTATTCCTAATCTAAATTATATCTCGTAAATTTGTGCAGCAATTTCTGGGTTTATACTAGTTGTTACACATGCATTTTGTCCTAAATCTTGCAATATTTTCCTTTGTTGAGAATAGATAAAATGGTCAAAAATATCTCCAAGACACCTTGATGAACACCATAGAAAACTCCAGGCTGTGATTTTGTTTCAAAAACTTCAGACTAGATTGGATGACGAGCGCTGATAAAAAAACAAAACAACCTTATTGTCAATATATGTAGGAAAGCTACACATCCTTTGAAGGCTCTAGGCCTCTTTTTTGTGGTTGTGAGGTTTCATGAAGCTTATTCTCGAGGTCAAAATAGGTCATTGAGGTCAAGAATGCAATGAAATGGCTACTATCAGCTTTCCAATTATATCCAATTTAAGCACTTCACAGTGTTAATGGACTGCAGTAAGCAGAAATATTCAAATACAGTAGGCGAAAATGACACATTTTACTGCATAAGAGAAACGCCGTGTTTTCTGATGGTATTAACATAAATTGAGCATGTACTATATAAAGAGGAGACTCGAGTACCAGTAGAATCCATTTTCATTTGGATATCTTGAGGTCTGAGGTCAAAGGACCCCTTTGTTGGTACCAGTGGCTTTAAACTGAGTCTGCTATAATCTGAAAAAAGTAAAAGCTGAGACATTAATACTGTTTAAAGCTCCTTAATGTACCATAAACCTTTTCTCTACCTGTCTTTTTGTCCCTCTTTGCTTCATAATAAACCACCCCCAGCCAGCCCATTCTCTCAGCCCTTTACCCCGCCCTATCACAACCTCACCTCACCCTCCTTCACAGTCTCTCTCTCATTCTGTATTCCTGAAATCTGTTATCATTAACACATGTGTCTGACACATGAATGTGGCGTATTTCTCAACAAAGCTGGTTCCTCCCCAAACTGCTGGAGCCGTTGGTTAATTGAGCCCCCAGACTTGGGGAACCTGCCAAATTTGCTGCCAAGACGAATGAACCTGGCAGAGGCATGTTCTCCTAGCGAAATTAATTCTCTGGTGCGTCGAGGCCTCCTATAAATCCCATCCGTCAAGTGCCCCACTAATCGATTTATTCACATGCCCACACCTCCGTCTGCCACTGTCTCTCACTCAATTCATACCGAGCCAGCCAGGGGTCGAGACTCATCTTTTGCTAAGTTGGTTTGTCAGCGCAAACCAAAAGAAAAATGTCACTGAATGCTTTGTTGTGCCTGCTCTGGTGATGGAGAGCCAGGAGGACACTAGCTGACGGTAAAGTGAAGTGGCAGACGGGAGGAAGAGTTAAATGGGACTGAACGGCCCCCACATGATGCATTCTGGGCATGTGTTGGTCTGGTGGCCAGCAGGGTCCTGATGGCGTTTTGATGGGCGGCCCCTCTGTCGCTCAGGCCCCCCTGACGATGGGCGGGGTGGAGAACGAACATCTGCTGCCCAAAAAAATCCTGCAGAAATCAGGCCCTGAAAATAACAGGCTACTCTGAGGAGAGGCGGGAGGTTAATGCCATTTGCTGATTGCACAGAGACAAACTTTTGCTTCAGAGGCCCCTTGGTGGCTGAAATTTGTCTGAGAGAGACGTGTCAGCGTTTATTTGCACTGGGTGCCCAAAGATGTTAGAGAAAATAAGCCTATTATGTTATCAGAGGTAGTACTTTATGGGTCATGTGTACATTTCCTGATTTGTGTGATGAGAGTGTGGAGCAGACGGGAGCAAATTCATGGGAACCAAAAAGAAAAAGGCTCTCGTTTATGCTGAAACCTGCAGATGCAAACGTTATGAAAAAGATCATAATGTACTAGAATAATATTTCTTTGTGTGTGAATAACTGTACGGGAGTTGAAATGTCAGTTGAAGTTGAAGCACTGAAACAGGTTGAAGAGTGATATTTAAAAGGAGCTCAGGTGTCAGTTAAAGTTTTAAAGCTGAAAGGATTTTAAGACTTGTCGGAAGTAAAGTTGTGGTTTGTGAGCACTAACAGTAGTTGCATGAACAGTAAGAGCTGAACATTTGAGTTATATGCTGTTGAAATTTCAGTCACGTCTAAACCATCAAATCAACCAAAATGTTGATCCAGTAAGTCAAAGAGGGGAAAAAATGATCAGGTCATATGATGAGGTTGTGCTGAAAACAATTATACCACATGGCATGGTAAATGTTTGTTTTAAGTGGCATATACAGGCAGAATGAATGAATGAATGAATGAATGAATGAGTATTAAATTATACCCAATGTAGCCCAAAATAACTCCAGATGGATAGAAACCATTTTGTGATGGGATCAACCCAGTTACAAATTTAAACTTTAATTTGATATTCACTTCATGCCTGTAGTCTGTATGTTAGATGTATTTACTGTTTTCCGATATGTAATTGAACACAATTAACCACAAAATCCTCTTCTCTACACTCACTGAACGTGGTATCTCAATATTTGTCCTCTGCTGGTTCAGGTCCTTCCTCTTAGGAAGGGGGAAGTGTCTAAACAGCACAACCTATCCACAGGGGTGCCTCAGGGATCAGTACTAGCCCCCCTTCTCTTCTCAATCGACACCACCTCACCTTACTGATCTGCTGAGTCCCTCTTAATCATTAAGAAGAGACTAAAGAGCCAGCTCTTCCGTAAACACCTTCACACATAATAGACATGGATGATTGGAAAAAAGGACAAAACAAACAAACCAAAGCTATTGGACTCAAACGTAACCTCATGTGATGTTTTCTGACTAGACGTGTAATGATACTGTAACATTGTAACATCAAAGCTAGAGATTTTGTTTTCTCTTCCTTCCTCTATCTGCACCAATAAGCAGCGTTTCTGATTTTTCCAAATAAATATAACTTCCTTTGTTCACTATTTTCTCTACATGAACAGTTTGAGAGTCAAGGGCACAAACGTACACTTTCCTAACAGGGCAAACGAAAGCCTGCATGCAGAGGATTTTAATGTGGGAAAAAAGCACTAACAGCAGAGGCACTAACCTGAGCTGTGTGCTGTCATTCATTCCTATGCTGGACCTGGCCCGGGCAGGTTGGAAACAAGCTTTTCTTATTTGGTTAGACGAATATGAGATGCAAAATATCTGGAAGGGCGACAGGGCAGGGATAAAATAAAGTGAATTCTCACCCCATTCATTACCTCCATCAGAGACAGAAAAGGAAAGTGACCATAAAATGAGCGGTGGAGCAATGGCCCGGATTGCCTTTGAGAAATAATTAAAGCCTCTCTGCAATACTCCCCAGCCTCCGGGAAAAATCCCCATCTTCTGTACGGTCCACAATTGATGTTTGGTTTACCAGCCCCTCTGTATAAAGCAGACCTTCAATAAACTATATCACCCTATTTGTGAGAGTAATACAGCCCAGTGCGGTCCTCAATTAGGTATAAATGACACAGCAAATTGGAAAATTAGGAGGAGAGGGAAGGATAATTTGCTCCAAAACAGGCTAAAACCAATTCATTAGGAGACCAGGGAGGAGACAAAGGGTCCGTTTCTGTCCTCCAACAGAAAATCCCCACTTTAAGTTCAGATGCCTTACCGTTCACCTTGCCAGGGGCTGCGTCTGAAGCCTGATCTTATCACTTAGTATGACTCATAAATGATAAATAGTGTATGGAATTACAGGTTGCACTAATGTGGGACACGTGAGGAGGAAAGACAATGCAGTCTCACTTGTTAAAGCTTCATACTTTCCAGTCGGACAAATATTAATCATAGTAGCAGAGGAAATGAGCAGCACACATTGTCTGCCGCATTTTTTGATAAAGTATGATTGTGTGGAAAACACCTAAAGGTCATTACAGGACAGTAGATATGCTGAGACAGTGTGGATGGGCGGGTGGCTGGACGTCCTTCAGCTGGATGACCCGGGTTAAGTTCACCACAGGGGTGAGTCCGGGCTTTGCTGAAGTATATTTTTAAAGCCACGGTGAGGGCACAACTCAGAAGGCTCAGTAAATTACCACATTAGTACAATATAAAGTATTCATAAGCAGCTCAGAGGTTAAAACTTAAGGACACGAAATGAAAGTCAGAGGAACCTGTGCACAACAAAAGTATTATAACAAGACTAGATGTAACTTTTCACCATTTAAATATTTAAAAATGATTCCACCTATGTTATATATGTTGTTATGCTATATACGATATTTTTGGGTGGTGTACTTATAATATAAGTGTTTAAGTGTATAGAGCAATTTTAAAACCTAGAGTAATGTGTAATTTCTTTCTCTCTTTTTTTTGTCAAGTAACTTTTATTATTATTATTATTATTTTTTTAAATTAAATTAAATTAAATTTTCCACGACAGTGATCACAGAAACAGTGAATACAAGAATGGGAAGACAAAATAATTAGCCAAATAATTAATTTAAATAAAAGTTAAAAATAAAACAAAGGGGATAAAAAAACTATTATGAAATAAAATAAAATTAAACAGATTCATAGACCCACACACACACACACACACACACACACACACACACACAAACAAACAAGACACAAGTAATATGACAAAGTTTTTTCACTTTTAAGACAATTTTTTTTTTTTTAGATCTTGGTTGTTTTTAACATTTTAACTGTCTGAATCTTAAATTGTATAATAATTATGATACTTATAATTATAAAAACAATATAATATAATATAATATAATGATACAGTATATTAATTATTAGAATTATATAAAATAATTATATGATTGTATAATATAATATAATTGTATAATATAATCAAATTATATATCGCCAGAGTCTGATTTTGAATGTAAAACTACCACACGGAGCTGTTCTTGCCACTAGCACGGCTATTAACTTTCCAGTCTTGTTTTCTTTTCAGGCACTTTGCAAAGTAAATGGACAGCTTCTTAAAAACTGTTCTGTATCTTCTGTCAAGCTGTTGTCCCACCTTCCTACACCTTAGCTCACTTTTCCAGTCTGAGAGAAAACTGTTTGAGAAGTGTTTCAGACGGTGTGAGAGCCGAACTGACAGTTTCTCATTTGGTGGTATTTTCAGTCACAGACCAGCTGAAGGAACGGAGCTGACACTCTCTGTTCGGATGTTTCTCCACGGGAATAAATTCACAGATTTCACTTCTGTTATTATTTCAAGTCATATCTAAAAGTTTACTCAAAGTGCCCCTGTCACCTAGACCCTGATATTGCCGCTCAGCTACGGCTTTTGTCTGTCTGTGCTCCTTTATGTGGGATTTTATGAGCCATATGCCTCACCTACAGTATATAACCCATATGTTGAGTGTGTTTTCTCTGTCACCCTCCAAAGACACCAGGGGCCGGGTTCAAAAAAGTGTTCTTACGATGAGGCACCTTTCCACATTTTCCTCGTTGGAAGGGCACCTTTGGGCGCATATTATCATGTTTTCTCCACTGAAAGGGCACTCTAAAGGGCACTGCATCACATATTCTCTACTAGAGAGGCACATTTGAGGGCACTTTATCTTACTTCTTAACTGGTTGGTTACCTTTGAGGGCACTCCATCACATTTTCTCCACTGTAAGGGCACCTTAGGGGGCACTACAACATGTTTTCTTTGCTAGAAGAGCACATTAGAGGCCACTGCATCAGATTTTCTCCACTGGAAGGGCGCCTTAGAGGGCACTGCATCACGTATTCTCTACTGTTTTCTCTATCGCCCTCCAAAGACAGACCAGGGGCCGGATTCACAAAAGTGTTCTGAAGAAAATTCTTAAGAAAAAAAAAGATGTTCCTAAGAATGTTCTTAAATTCTAATAACCATTTGTTTCTGAAGATTTGTTGATGGCTTAGGGACTTCTTAGTTTTCTTACTTAGGATGTCCTTAGATTTTTAACTTAAGATCACTTGTGTGACAATAACGTCATCCGACAAGTTAGCAGCCAGAAAAACAATTGTGGGCTTAGGGAGCCTATATTGTCAAATTAAGACATGATCAGGGAGTGTAAGAGGATCCATTCTGTCTCTCAGAGACTTTGGTGGATTTTGCTCCTTAGCTGCCACCCAAAGAACTTCCATCTAAAAGTAATAAAAGGACATGGTTTCAGTAACTTTGTCTACTTAAATAATATGTTCATAGTGATTAATTAAGTAGTATAAAATACAACCGCTTCCTCCGTAATGTACTAAGAGTACATTGTAGTGTATTCTAGGAACAGGCCTACATGTCACACAGACTGAAAGGCAATTTCAATGATATGTCAACTGCCAAAATAAGCTTTATGTAATACATTTACAAAAAAAAAAAATCCTTTGACCAACTTCAATGGACAAAATTTGTTAACACATTGTCTAGGGCTAAACTAAATATTAAAGAAATCAAATAAATGCCATATAAATTTGTTCAAGTAAATACAGTCATGGAAAAAATGATTAGACTACCCTTGTTTTCTCCTTGCTTTCTTGTTCATTTTAATGCCTGGTACAACTAAAGGTACATTTGTTTGGACAAATATAATGATAACAACAAAAATAGCTCATAAGAGTTTCATTTAAGAGCTGATATCTAGACGTTTTTCTTGATAATGATTTTGGTTATTATCAAGAAAAACATGGAAAATGTCTAGATATCAGCTCTTAAATTAAACTCTTATGAGATATTTTTGTTGTTATCATTATATTTGTACAAACAAATGTACCTTTAGTTGTACCAGGCATTAAAATGAACAAGAAATTGAAGAAAACAAGGGTGGTCTAATATTTTTTTTCCATGGCTGTATATATCAAGACTTTCCTTTTCATTGTAGCTGTTTTAAGATGGTGTGGGCTTCTCTTAAAGTTGTGAAGAAATATGAGAAGAAATGTAAGAACTTTGTTTTCAAGAATCTCATTTGTTCTCAAGTTCTATCTGAGGAAAAAAAAGAAGAAAGTTAAGAAAAAAAGGAAAGAAAAGATAAGAATTTCTTCACAAATACCAAATCTTCTTATATTTTGTATTACGAGCAAAGTTAAGAAAAAAGTGGCACTTAAGAAGCATTTTTTTTTCTTAAGAATGCTTTGTGAATCCAGCTCCTGCTTTTTAAACTACCTGCTGCCAATTTGGTCAACTTTACAAAAAAACTGCATCCATTCCTCTCTAAATTGTGTCTTGTTTGTCGTGGCGGCAGCTCCTGTCCAGGTGTGTACTTGTGATTCTGGGCACAAAACAATGCAGATATGAAGTTAGCTGTGATTATATTGGTGCTGTGAGACCCCACACACACACGCACACACACGCTGGCACTTGGATGGTTTGAGAAACACCTGTCTCTCTTGGATTCATGGCAGCAGACCGACATGATAAAATAAGTTTTTGGATCAATTTGTCTTCATTTCCAGTCTCTCTTTTTATTAGATGCAGTGGTGAGTGATATGATTAGCTTCAAGAGCTGCTGCACAATGGGCCCTCCTTTTCTCCACTTCACATAACACACACACACACACACACACACATAAAAAAGAAAAAAAGAAAAAGAAATCCAGCACAGGAAACAATAGTCTCTCTCGACACAATAGAATAGGATGTAATGTTCTTAATTAATATTCCTTTTATTCCATTTCAATGTACATTGAATAATTCCTATTTTTCTTTTGAATGGTCGTCTAATGGTCGAGCTGGTTTACATCACCAGCTAGATGCATGAAATAACTGTCATGTGTCACACGTGCCAGCATCCACTTCCATGTAATTTATGGTATTTATAACAGCTGCATCAGAGCCTTGTCACTAAACGGACACACACTGCAGAGGAAGAGATCAAACTGAAGCCAAAGATGGAGTTCTGCTCCTGAAGGACCCGATCAGTCAACTTTCAAAAACTCCATTAACATCCTTTTGAAAGTAGTTTTGCGGTAGAAGTCATCTGTCAATAAAGGAATCTCTCCCCATGAAAGAAGGGAGATGTTTGACTTTTTAACTTTGGGAGTTTTTCGGCTGAACATAGTGCACTTATTGATTGAGTCTCTTCCTTCGTAACGGTTGTTGCTTTACTGAGAGTGAGAGAAGGAGGCAGAATTTTAATACACAGCAACTCTCTGCGCCCTTTAAAGGGTCAGTTTATGTTACAAGAGACAGATAACTGAAAAACCGGGTAAATAAAACCAAAGTTTTCCACAGTTTTCTTGTAACCTGAGTGACTCTTTGAAACTTTTTTTGCCACTACAGCAAGATTGTGAGATTTTTGGGGTATTTTATGTCTTTATTAGAGCGTGGTCAGTAGATAAATCACGATTCTCATGTTTACCACCTTTTCTCCACTGGAAGAGCAACCTGGAGCGCACTTCACTAACTTTTCTACAGAGGAAGGGCACTTTAAGGCCACTGCATCACACTATTTCCACAGCAAGGGCAAATTAAACTGCATTTTATCACCTTTTCTTCACTGGATGGCCACCTTTGAGGGCACGGCATCACATTTTCTCCACTGGAAGGACACCTTAGGAGGAACTTTCTAATATTTTCCTTGCTTGAAGGGCAACATTGGGGGCATATTATAATGTTTTCTCTACTAGAAGTGCACCTACAGAGTACTTAATTGCATTTTCTCCACTAGAAGGGCATTTAAGCAGGCAGATTATCATATATTATCCACTAAAGGGCATCCTAAAGGGTACTGCATCACTTATTCTCTACTAGAAAGGCCCCTCCGACTGCACTTTATCTTACTTCTTCACTGTTTGGGCACCTGTGAGGACACTCCATTACATTTTCTCCACTGGAAGGGCACCCTAAAAGACACTGCATCATGTTTTCCCCACTAGATTGGCACCTTAGGAGGCATTTTTCCCCAGCTGGAAGGGCACCTTTGGGGGCATTTTATCATGTTTGCTCTACTGGAAGGGCACCTACACAGTACTTCATCATATTTTCTCCATTAGAAGGGCACCCTAAAAGACACTACATCATGTTTTCTCCACTAGATTGACACCTTAGGAGGCACTTTTTTCACATTTTTTTTGCTGGAAGGGCATCCTAAAGGGACACTGCATGACATATTATCTACTAGAAATGCACCTTAGGGGGCACTACATTATGTTTTCTCAACTAGAAGAGCACATTGGGGGCCACTGCACCACATTTTCTCCGCTGGGAGGCATCCTAGAGGGCACGGCATCACATATTCTCTACTAGAGAGGCACCTTCGAAGGCATTTTTTTCTGTTGTTTCTCCATTGATTGGGCACCTTGGAGTGCACTGCATCTTGTTTTCTCCACTGGAAGGGCACCTAAGATGGTACTTTATACAATTTTCTACACTAAAAGAGCACCCTTTTTGGCACGTTATCACATTTTCTCCAATGACAGGGTATCATAGAAGGCACTTGCCCTTGTTTTCTCAGCTGGTAGACATCTAAAAGGACATTTTACAAGTTTTCTCTACTTTAAGGGCTTCCTAAGGGACACTTCATCATGTTTTATCAACCATAGGGGCATCCAAGAGAGCACCTTCATCATATGATGCTGTTAATATGAAAATATTGATCAGTGCAGCTGTAACGTTCTCGCCTCTATGCACTTGGTGCCGCGAGTAAGATAACAGGCCTGCACGCACACAGACACACATAAGTGAGTGAAGACAGGCTGCTGACCCATCAATCTCCCGATGTGTCTGCGGTCTCAGAGCAGAAATCCAGAGCGGACGAGTGCGTGTAGAGCGAAGTGAGTAAAATGCTGACCTCGCTGTAAGCAACGCCGGGGTGCCGTTAGCAGAAAACCCTGTTCCTCTGTCATGCATCACAGAGCTGTCGACCTTCAGACCCCCGTGTCTGTCCGCTCAGTCGCAACAACGTGCAAAGTGTTTTTAAGTGCTCGGCCCTCAACTCTCTAGTAGCAGGTGCCCATTTTCCTCGCCTGTTTTCCTGGAAAAAAACCCACACAAAGTAAAGGCCCTGAAAAGCACATCATGCCTGTTCCAGTAAGTAGCTGAGTTGCAGTTTTTTCCCTCTCCTGCATAATCAGTACATCACATTAACGGTGGGTTGGGTGCATTAATTTCTTCTTTGTGGCCTCTAAGAAGAAGGACAGCCACTGCTGATGGAACAGATCATGCAAATCCCAGTTGAGCGACTTAAACAAAGCAGTTAAAACCAGCTTCAAGACAATATTTTAACATTTGCATGACATTTGTAGTCATGCAAAGCTCTTGTTTGTGTCTTCAAATAATTTTTCCTGGCTCCCACATGTGCCTGCTGCTCTTCCACAAACAATACAGCTCCAGATTCCGGTGTGTGCTGCAAAAACATGTTTATTATTTGCATCGTGATTGGTTTTTCTTTTGACATTACAGCGGCAGGAGAGCAGATTCAGCGTCCCCTTGGCGTGTCTGAGTGCGAGTCGTGCTTATCTGAAGTTTCACGGTGATCATAGCCACGCAGGGCTTATTCAAACTGACTGAGCGAGGCTGCAGTGTGGTTGCACCTGCCAAGAGCTTCAGTAATACAACAGCTCAGCAGGTTTAACACAGATTATTGCTGGTATCCTGCTGAAAGGCCCTTTCTCTCTACTTCTGTTTTTTACAAGAACTGACAGTTGACATGGTCTGCTACATGTAAAACAAGTTTTATATTCTTAGAGCAGAACCTAAAGAATGAAAAACACTGAGGAAAAAGTTTTGTTTTTTTTTTCATTTCAATTTAGCTGGCTTCTGTTGAACATTGATGTGATTTAAATTGACTGCGGGTTGTGTGGAGTCTCAGGTGTCTCCTGCTCTGAGACCGCTCATCCTTCTGCCTCAGCACCACAAATTAATACTAGAGCTGAATCCATTTTAAAGCATATCATGTATCGCTGTCTATTTTTACAGGCACATGGTTTTTAAATCCTCACACAATACAAGCATTGTGGTAGAAACCTTAAGAATAAAGCACCCTCACAGTGTCTCTTTTAGTAAAAGAGAGGTGTGCAGCCATATGCGGTGTCATATGGTCGTCTGCAAATATATTGTCCAATAAAGAAGTCTCAGAGCAACGTCCCGCCTCTCTGTCTGTCTGTCCTTCTCTGAAACACGTTGGTTTTTTATTGGACAGCTGCTTATTCAGTAATTAAAGCTGCGACTTACAGCCTCCTTGACTTATAGTATTGCTTGTCTTTTTTTCTGAGATGAGACTGAAGATTAAAAGTCTGACAAGTTTTATTTGGAGTCTGTCCTCACCCACATGTCATGAAACATGTCACCTAAAGCAGCCACTCCCTTAATTATGAATCACTTTAAGCCTCAATGTAACTTAAACTGATGAGTATAATAATTAAACTCTGTACAGTTGTCATAAATGGGGAAATAGGTATAGAGACTAAAACATTTTTATACCAGGATGGAAACCTGTTTAATTTGACTATGAAGCTGGGCTTTTTAACATGGGGGTCTATGGGCATTGACTCAGTTTTTAGCCAGCCTCAAGTGGCCGTTCAAGGAACTGCAGTTTTTGGCACTTCTTCACTGGCTTCATGTTCTGCCCAGGAAGTTGCAGACTGATATTTATGCTTATTTTTAGGTGGGGACCTCTAGTGGCTGCAGTAAGTATGAAGGGGTAAAGGAAGTGAGTTGAAAGGGAGGAGATCGGGCAAGTCAAACAAACTTCTTTCAGATTCTGACCCTGAAGACCGCTGTTGGTGTCCCATATGAAACAAAAGTAAACGCTAAGCTATTAAAACTGACTTCAACACTTATGTTATGTAGGTTAACTTAGATATGTAACTTAACAAACATACCTATTTTAACTTTTTTATAAATCTAATCAGGTACTTTAAGTGCCCAAACCTAACAAAACTGCAAAATTCCACATGTTCCAAACGGCACACGTAACATTTACCCGTGTTGATCTCCTGCCACCAGTAGGGCGCTAATTTAGGAAATGCTCCTGTGGGCTGTATCAAAGCTCAGAACAGAAAACCTATGTGGTTGCATGGGTTGCAGAATCACCTGCTTATCACCTATAATGCTTGTGTGGTCAGGGTTCTGACAGTTTTGGCGGCACATAGAAGTTCCCTTCCTCTTCCTGGATTCTAGTCCTCATAAATGTTTGTAGTCTATGTATTCTTACAAATATTGCCATTGTTTGTTACATTTCTGTATGTTCTGGAAGAGGGACCTTTCCTCTAATAATCTAGTCCTTTTAATTCCCTGTTAAAGCTTTTTTGAAGGAGTTTTTATTTATACAAACCAAGGGTCTAAGGACACAAGGCATCCTTAGCTGAGCAGGTTATGAAGCTCTGATTTGTGATTTTAGGCTATATAAGTAAAATTTAGTTGACTTCCCACCTGCTGCTCCCTTTGTCTCACCCCTTACCTTTGCACCATAGACAGATGTTGCAAGTTCTTAGTTGAAAAAGCAAAGGGCGCCCTTTTAATCCTGAGCCAAAAAACACAAAACAGCATTAGATAGATAGATAGATGGATAGATGGATAGATGGGTAGATGGATAGATAGCTCATAAGAGTTTAATTTAAGAGCTGATATCTAGTGATTTTCCATGGTTACCTTGATAAAAACCAAAAACATTATAATAAACAAAATCATTATCAAGAAAAACATGGAAAATGTCTAGATGGATAGATGGATAGATAGATCAACTTGAAATCTAATAAGAAAGTAAACAAAAATAAATAAAGGTGAAAATTAAAAGAGACTGAGAAAGATTCTGTCATGTTTGAGTGGATTGACTGGAGTGAAAGCGTCTGACTCTAAGATGTGGAGGTGGTAGAGAAAAAAAGTAGTAAAATCTCTGACGAGTTTGACTTCTCTGTGACTTTGCCTGTGAATGACAGGTCGTTCCACTTGCTGCATGAAAGCACTGCGTCAGAAATATGTGAACAAGTATAAAGGCCAAGTTGAGAAATAAATCACTGCCATATTATCATATAACTGCTAATAAGACACAAATAAAAAAGTAATTTCAGGGAGCATTCATGTGTGCCGACAGAAATTATTTAAACCACTTGAGGACTTGATGTTACAGAAAAGGAATTTTCAGAGAGCTGGTAAAGTATTTGTGTATTGATTTGAGGCTGAGCCCCGATGGCAGTTTTAATACTCGATCGATACGTGTCAGTGCTACTGTATGTGAACAGGCTACATTAAGTGTCAGATGGAGGTAATGAAAGGAAACTGTTTTCTGTCAGATATGACCTTATGATCAGGCCCGGTTTAGATAGGTCAACATGTCCACAGGTTATGAGTTAAGGTGTAATCATTAACTGTAGCACAGCCTGCAGGGGATAAACACTATTACTGCTCAAAATACACCTTTTTTACTTACTTTTAATGCATTTTTTAATGTTCTGATAATGCATAATGTTGTCACAGGTGGACAAACACATTTGGATTACCTAATTAAACAGACTATATGAAAATATAAGCTATTCTTTGCATACAACAATGAATAAAAGAATCTTTCATCTGCTATATTCCTTACCTTGCTCCTGTCCTTATTTGTCTGCAATCCCCTGGTATCTTGGTGGCTATATTACACAGCTGAGTCTATCTTTGAAGGAATCAAGGCAATAAAAGGCTTTATTTACCCTTATCTGGAGCAGACCCCCAAAAAACTGCACGGCATTATACAGGCTGAGACACTTTCTACAGGCAGACCACAAAAGGTTCCTGGTCCTGTCTCCTGGCAGGATTTTCTTCTTATTTTCGTTTATTAAAAAGTCTTATTTCTTGTCACTGTGCATTGTACATTATTGCGCACAGATTTCTTGGAGGGAATCATCTCCCATGAGCCGGTGGAGCTAATGGAGGCTTCGAAAGGCATCGAGGAAAGAGGGAATGAAACTTCAGTTTGCTAAATCAGGTCCTGCCTTTGACCGCTTAATAATGAAAAGCAATTACAGGCAGGCTTAGCAAGGGAGTTTGTTTTTTCCCCCTCTTTTTATTTATGAAATGACCCCAGTTGTCCTGGATGTGTAATACATGTTGTCAAGAATAGTTTTTAACATTGCTTTCTGTTCAGTACTTTCGCTCACCTCAGTGTCAGTTCTTACAGGTTTCTTCAAAACATCTTTATGTAATGCTGAGGTCTGCTTGTTTGTTTGTTTTACAGAGAAATAGAGAGACAGTCATGTGTTTTAAATCTCAAAAGGACATCCATATACACAGTTCAGTGTATTGGCAGCAATATATGACTCTCAGATTAGTTTGAATAGTTTATTTTCATCCTGAGACATGCCACTCAAAGCCACAAAAGTCAACCTTGTGGATCTCCAAAATCAGTGGGCATCCTCTGGGGGCCATGAACGTCTGTTATTTAATGGCACTTTATCCAATAACTGTTGAGATACTTCAAAAAAGATAGAGGAGAACCGAGTGACTGACCATATAAGCTATGGATGTATACAAAGAAATTGATATGTTTATAAAATAACCAGAATCTTCTGCATCTGTACGACCCAAAGAGCAAATGCTGTCAGGCTCATTCAAATGGAGAAAGGAAACTCTGGAGTCTAATTTTACAACTTTCAGGTGATTTGAATAAGGGATATTTAGGTGGGCTACTGGTAGGTTGGTTTAGCTAAGAAAAAAGATGACACTAATGACACAAATTAAATTATCCCTTAATAAAATGATTATTCAGTTGGTTGATGAGATGTTGAAAAGCAAAGGCCCATTTCAGTTTCTCAAAGTCCAAGGTGATATTTTCAAATTACTTGTTTCACTCAACAGTCCCAAACCCAAATATAACCATTTACGGTAAACATGACAAAGAAAATTAGCAAATCTTCACATCTAAGAAACTAGAATCAGAAATAAAAGTGGGCTTTTTGCTATGAAAGAAGTCTCTTTCACAATGGAAGTTTCTTGGAAGAAGCCCAACAGCATCATGTGACTGACCCAGAAGTTGAAATTACAAAGGTTGGCGTCTATGTTAAGACTTCAAAGACCAGTGTGGTTCCCATAAACTGTACAAAAATAGTGGACTGTGTCACTAGCTGTGTCAGCCATTGTTTTGTGGAATACAGTTTGTCACTATATTGTTTTTTTTGCAACAGGTACATGCACAAAACAGAAGCAGGCATGACACTACTTCATCAGCGAATGCCAGTGCTAGCTAGCTAGCTAGCTTAGTAAGCAAGAGGCAATCATTACTCAAAATAAACAGCTGACTCCTTCAAGTGTCTTTTTGACCAACTGAATTAGACATTTTTAAGAGACCAAAAGAATGTCGTGACCTGTCATCATAATCTCTGTAACCTTAAACAAAAAGCCTGTTTTATCTTCTTTCTTACTCTAATCTGACCATATTTTAACTAAATTAACACCATACTGGATTGAAGAACACTTGAAACTTGTGATTGAGATCATTGTTAGAATGCATTCTGCACAGCGTGCCACTGTAAACTCAGCATAAATGATAAATTATTAAATATTCTTAGGTATGTGGGTATTTTCAGGACAGGCCTGATGTCTCCACTGACCACATGTGTAGGATGTTACATCTTTGTTGACAGGGTGACTATATAAGCACCATGTCTAGCAACCTTCAGTGTACCAAAATAACTGGCACTAAGCCATGACGTGTATAAAAGCTTTCAGTCACTGTATTTCGTTCATTCTTTCTGAAGCATGCCAGAACTGAATCCAATGTTGTATGGATTAAATGTGCGTTGAACGACCACTTCTCCGCTTCGTCTCCTCTTTCCTCAAACCACATCAAAATGCTTCCTATCAATCATAAACTCATTATGAGAATGTTTACTGAAGTAATAAATCAAGTGAGAAGTATGGTCCTTGTTCTATTGTAGGGGTAGGCAACATGCGGCTCCGTAGCCACATGTGGCTCTTTAGGCCATCTGCAGTGGCTCCCTGTGGCTGTGAAAAAAAAATCATACAACATGAACAGTTATTTTTGTTTTCCCTATAATCTGCCAGGCACCTTAACATCTATGTCAACTTCAAGTCTAGTCTTGAGTTTCTCTAGCTAGACTAGCTCGGTTCCAAGTCTCCTGAGATATATCTTTGGTGTCCAGCCTCTCATTTGCACTTCGCTCCTCGCTGCATTCTGACAAAATCATGTTAATAAATGCTCATTATTACTTATCAGTAATGTGTAACTAATTTAGACTTAGTAAGATATTACATCTTCATAAGGCCCAAAATAAGGTTTGCGACAATATTTTTCTTTTTTTGTCCAACAATGGGTCTTTTGTTAGTAGAGGTTGCCGACCCCTGTTCAATTGGTTTACATACAACTGGACTTCTTTTTGCATCCAGTGGAGTCGCCCCCTGCTGGCCATTGGACAGAATGCAGGTTTAGGGCTCTTCCGCCTTGACTTTTCTTGAGGACTTTAAGTAGCTTCACTGCTAGCATTGTTAAAAAACCCAAGAGATACTGAACACTGGAGGGAGCCAACTGGATTTAAAGCTCTACTCACTGATTTTGATGTAGTGTCAATAATGTCTCTAACATGTGATTTTTTAAAAAGTTGCTCAGTTCCCAGTTGAGTTTCAAAATAACATCAGTGAGCTGTGAGGATGCTTCTGGGCTCTACAGTAAGATCAAGGTGTACATGTTTAACAAAGACTGGCAGCTTTGAAAAGAAAAGTGGGCTGTACCCTACGTGCCCCTGGGGCGTGTGGCACCTGTCTGTGGCCGAGAGTACACAATGTCTATAGTCATTAACAATAGAGTGATAACTCCACCTGGCATTGTGTTAAACTGTGCCACTCCTGCTGTTATAACTGTGAACCCTCGCTGCGTTGCATAAATATTTAATCCTACCGCGAGACAAGCCCGGGGTTAAAATTCTGGGATGAGTGATTTACGGCAGAAGGAGCTTTTGGCAAATTGTGATGACACGGGGTGACCTTGTCGCTTTTGGCATTCCTGTACGGAGATAAATACATTAAAAGTGAAAAAGCCACTGGATTTGTGTGACAGCCACCTCTGCGTTTCCTGCGAGGTGTGATGGATGGTGCGAGCCCCCTCGCAGCGTGTCTTTTTAGCGAGCTTTCCATGGCGGCTCGCTGGCGAGGAGATGCAGCATGTTGGGATGAAGGTCATTTGAAACTGAAGTGTCTAATTTACTGTGTGAAGCACGAGTGAAACTGAGCTCTTGTCAACATAGCAATGATGATGTAAAAATGCTCGGAGTGGCCTGTGGTATAAAGCACTTATCACAGACTCGGGCTGCAGGAGGCGAACAAACACCCCGGGCTGATGTTCATCCAGTGTGTCTTCTTCACAGCAGCAACATGCTTCACTTTCTAGGTTACGCCTCTTGAACTCAAACACACACTTTACCTTGATGGCCCTTTCTCTGTGAAGTCAAAAAGCTGCAATATAAATAGAGAAGATCGTAGTATTCAGTCCCTCTAGACGTCCGAATATAACCTGCAATTTGGTCCCTTGAAAATATATGTTATTGTAGCTTTTTATCGTCCTTGGACTGTTTCTGTGAATATATAGCCCCTTCCTCCCCTCTTTCAAGCCAGGATGACTGGGATCTGCGCCCTTCATGTAAATATCCCCCCGTGACGTGGTTTCAGAACAAAGAGGAGCCGAATCTGGTGAGCTACCTTGCTCCGAGCCTCGGGTTGAGACATTCCCAATGGGGCCAATCTATCACCATGTGATTTATAGGCTTTACAAAGTGGGGGTGTAAGAGAGGGAAAAAAAAGAGAGTTTGTGAAGGAGTGCAACTAGGAATGGAGGTAGAAGAAGTAAGAAAGCACTGAGAGAGAGAGAGAGAAATTAAATACAGAGACAGAGATGCAGAGTGTAGAAGTAATAATTAAATGTCTTTATCCCCACACTGGCACAGGCTACAGTAAACACTCATACATTATTGTGTTGTTGATGATGAGCTTTATTATAAATGGATTAACATCTTAGACTGAAAGAAAAGGCCGAACTGTAAATTAATGTTGCTGTGTGGGTGAAATGCCACATGCACGTCATACTCACAAAGTTTAATTGTCGACGGAGGGTTGATTAGTTTTATTACATCACAACAACAGTTGCAGTTTTAATTGCACATTCAGTTAAAACGCACTAATGGGGTTATAATGGATAACATCATCTTTATGTTTTGTTTATTTAGATGTGATGGGCACAGACAGTGATATGGTGTTAATAACAAGGACTGTTACCCTTTGCATTTCATGTTTGATGGGCTTGTTTCATGTCTATATCTAAGATTTTTAGGGTTTATCCCTCCCAGTAGATTAGTCCAGGGGTTCACTATTTTTTAGAGAGGGTCTTGAGGCAGAGAACATGTTTAGGGTAGTTATAGAATTATATATTTTCCAAGAAACTTATGAACACATCTCTGGGAAACAAGGGTGGTTTTGCAGAATTCTTTGTGGAGAAACTCAGTTTTACAGATCTGTGGATTAAATTTATTTAGTGTTACTGAGTGTTAGTCAACCTTAATATATGATATTTGTAACAGGTGAAGCTTTACAATCATTGCATGGTGGCACAGGTGTGAACAGCAGTGCATCAGCTTTCTTCATTAAAACAAAACGTTATTTATTGTTATTTTATAAGTGGGAAATTGCATTTTTGACCATTTTTTGGGAAAGTTTAGAAATTGGATGTATAAAATTTGATATAGCATTTTTAAACCTTCAGCAGCTATACGAAGAAAGGCTTATCTCAAAGGCTCGGACCATTGTTTCTAACTCTCTTCACCCCTTGCATATTGAGTTCCAACTGCTTCCTCCAGGGTGAAGGTTTAGTCTCCCTAAATTCAGCACCTCCCTAAATTCAGGTTCTTTTTTGTCACATCTGTTACAAGCAATGATATCAGGACGTTATGCTTCTTATAATCCTACTACAGTTAACAGTGAGCGATAATTGGGAACTGTGTTGTGTGCACTATTGCACTTGTGTGTATGCTGTACTTTTTTCTTATACTGCTGTCTGTAAATCAAATTGCCCCTCAGGGACATTAAAAGTTTTTACCTTACCTTACCCAACTCCATTTTTAGCTCTGTCAAGGAGGTTTTTGGTTCAGTTTTTGTCAACAGGATTTCAGAAAAACCACAGGTCCGATTTACTGTGCATGCACCACCATCATTCAAATGAGGGCTGCTGTATTTGCTGCAGCACCTGATTTGGTGTGAGCGCATCCTTTAAAAACTTAAAAAGCTATTTAAAAAAGCACTAATTTTGCATTTTTGCACTCATTTTATGTGCTTGATATCTTAAAATATCCTTTATTATCTCATCTCCTTCATTTTATACATTTTATGAGTAAAGTGAATGATTTTTACAGCTTTAGATGGACCACTCTAGTGAGACAGTTTCATGTTAAGAGTTCTTAATATTAACACATTTTGATTCATTGGAAAGGAGAAAGCATTTTATCCCTTCTATAAATCAAATCATGAACTAGATGCCCCTAACTGAGTCCTGCTTCCTGCAAAAGTGAGAGTACATGTTCTTTCCCACTTTAAATATGAACCGATTGATAAAATATCGTTTATGAAAAGTCCTCTATGCACTCAGTATAGAAGTCTATACCCTCACATATATGCTGCCGTCCTTCCATATTGACCTCCCAGGCAGAGTGCGGACCGCCCTGCTGTGACCCAGAATGATGATGGCGAGGCTATCAGTCCCTGTCAGGCCACACAGTCAGACCCGTTCCCACTAAATCCCAGTCAATCACTCGCCTCTGTATCGCACGCTCCCAGATGGCAGTCACCACCTCGGCGCTGTCCCAATCCATCATTCTTCTGATTCTACGAGGCAGTAGGTGTTAAAGGTTTGTCGGGGTGGGCTCTTTAACTGCTCTACAGACCCACAAATCTGCCAGAGAACAGGTTAGAGGTTAGCCTGCCTACAGCTAGCGACCTCTGACCTAACCCAGTTCACCGTCCATTACTCAAAACTACTGCTCACTAGGCTATATAACCTCTCTTCACCCCTGATGTTACAAACCACTCTCAGCAATTTCTGTCCACACTTCTATGAAGTAAATGCCCGAGCACTAAAGGATTCACACACACTCTCTCACTGCTCATCCAACCAACATGTCTAGTATTGGCAGTCAGCTTACATGTTATTACAAACAGCCTGTAGCTTTACTAATAACAAAATAGTGTATTTGTAGCTTATTGCGTGTCTTTTGTTGCCATCTGAACTGCATTTTAAAAAAATTTGGAGAACTTTTTATGCCAGTTTCAGCTCTTCAGACACTAGAGGCATTAAGAACTACTTCTACTAAAGTTGAAATAACTTCCAGGAGTCAAAAGTTTAAATTTTTATCCCAGGACTACTTTGCAAGCAACTCTCAAGTTCCTTTAGCCCAATGTTGTCTGATGAATGATAATCTAATAGGCTACATATGATGATAATAATAATAATAATAATAATAATAATAATAATAATAATAATAATAATAATTTGAATGAATCCGGGCTCCCACTTACAACTAAATCACTAGTTGTTCAGGATTTGATCAAAGATTTTTTAAAGCTGATTAATACATTTTGAAAACTTTTTTTAATGCTAAATTACTTAGTTCCAAGAACGTTATGAGCACATGAGCACACCACAAAAACGGACCTTTTTGCTCTTTGTATTACATTTGATACTCTAAGTGTCTAATATGGCTGCAGATGGGTTTACATTGGAGTTAATTGAAAGCCCAGAGCATCTCATGCAAATATTAAAGGCTGCCTTTTGTATCCGTCTCTGCTGCTGCGGGGAAGAAAGGGTTGAAATGGCATGTAAAATTAAGAAAAAGGAAGTTTTACTCTTATTTTTGTACTCTGCAAGGGTATTTGTGTGTATTTATTTCCCTCAAATGTTACCTATGTGAATGGAGGCGTGTCGACTAATATGCCTAACAATGTAGCAATATGTGACACTTAATTTCCTAAAAATTCAAAAAAATCGACTCACTCAGAAAGTGCATAGAGACACCATCATGCATACATTCATGCATTCACTTGCTTCATAGATTTTCCGTCAATGGCTCATATTTTAACTCCAATATGAGGGTCCCTTTCAGACACCAGGCCATCTATTATTTTAATAAACAACCGTCCTGACCCTGTTGTCACGATCCTTTCCCCTGCCCCAGTTCACCTCACAAATATCCCTGGAGTAGTGCCTGCACACCAACACAGGAGGTAAATCATCTGTGAGTGAATAAGGTTGGGAAATGATGGCCTTTCAACTTTCTTTGACCTTTTTTGGTTGGGTTGTTTTAAGGGTGTTCTCGTGGGAACTCAATGCCCTCTGAGCATGAATTAAATACAGTTTCACAATAATAAGGAGAGGGGAATATATGGAGGCATGAGGGGGAATTTTATTATTAATTGGATTGGAGAATTTAACAGGCGTCAGCAAAATGTCTGCGTTCCTGTAGTCTCATTACTGTCCAGCCATTTCAGCAACTTCCTCCAGATGCTGGAAGTTTCTTTTCTGTTCTCTTATTGTTCAAAGTTTGCTGGAAAAGTTTTAAATAGATGTTTCACCTAAACAAGAATAAGTTATGCCAAAGACGTTTTTGAGCTGTATTTTTGTCAGTTTATACATTCAGAGTTCCTGTGGGATGTGAAGCTTATTAAAACATACACGACTGTCTTGTGATAAACCTTACAACCCATCTGCTCTATAGTTTAATAAATTCAGCGTTCCACATATAGTCATGAATATAAAAAAAATACATATCAGCTGCAGCCTTCAACAGATCACCATGCTGAATGAATACCTCTGTAAACACTGGTGGACTGTAACAAAGTACATTTACTCAATAATGTACTTAATTACAATTTTGAGGTACTTCTATTGTACTTTTCTTGAGTATTTTTTATTTATTGCTGCTTTATACTTCTATTCCACCTCAATTTGGAAGCCACAATTGTATTTATCTGATAACATAAGTCAGTAGTTACTTTACAGATTCCAATTATTAATGCAAATTATAAATCAACTATAAATTGTGTTAGTCCTAGACCTGTCAGTACCGGGATTCCAATAATATTGTCTTCATGTAAATATTTAACTGGGAAGTTTTATTGTGATATTTATTAGCTGGAATTTTCTGTGTCCTCAAAGAGGTGAAATAGCGCCGCCTAGAGTACAGCTAGAATTTGTATGGCAGCCTATTTGGTCCAATTCGATATCGCGCTTTTCGCCGGAAGCTGTCATGTCGAGTGAAGAAGATAATGAATGACAAGTGAATAAAAACACAGTACGTATATGCGAAACAATCAGCTACATTACATCCCGACGCAGTTATGGACTGTTTAAACATGTTTAAGTGTTTTGCGAGAATTAAAATACATTTAATATGAACAACCGGAATCGTTAGCTAGCAGTTAGCTAGTTTTCCACTGTTTCTATTGGCAACGACTAGCAAGAAGACGAAATGAAGAAGAGGATGTGACAAAATTAATTACCAGCACAGCAACAGGTGCAATGGGACATTTTGTATGGATATGGACCGGTTCAACACATGAAAGGAAGGTTAATGAGCTTTGACGACGAAAAAAGTAAGTTAAATGATTCCCTGTCTGTCTGTCTAACCTTACAACAGTGGTTCCCAAACTGGGGGGCGTGACCCCTAGGGGGGCCCAGGGTTACAAAAGGGGGGGGGGCATGGCTAGGCTAAATTGAAATAATTTCATTGTTTTCCAATGCTGCACTGTAAAACAGTTTTGGTTGCCAGAACTTCACCGTAAAAAAAAAAAACAGAGTAGGGTTTTTTATTCTAAATTTAAATGTAAATATCAGCAAAAACTGTAATTTAGACTGAGTAGTCCCTTTATTTTTAGGGTAATTGTGTCATTCATTCACACATCATGGCATTTCTCCATAAATTTTGCATGAAAATGTCATATTTTTACAGCAAAAATGTGTGTTTCCTACAGTTTATGACAGAAAAAAGTAAAAGTTTTGTGCTATTCTTTGATTTACTGTGATTAAAAGTGTCTAATATGGTGATATCAAATTTTTAAATTTCGCCCTATTTCTGATGTATTTGACAGTGTTTTACTATTATTTCTACAAACATTTTTACAGTGTGGTAAAAGCTAAATCAGATCATGACTCTACTCGAACCACTGGGAACCACTGCCTTACAAGATGGTAAAGTATCGCTTTCTGTATTTGTGGTTATATTTGTAGTTCTTTAGCTGGACGCTGTGAAGTGTTGTGTTATTAATGCTGACACAGACATCAGCATCAGAGCCTGTTGAGATTGTTTTGAATATTATATTATCTAAATGTTTGCTTTAATTGGTGTTTTAGTCACTGGTTGACCATGTTTTGTGAGTTTCTTGAGACCAGTTTTTCATCCTTGTTTTGTTTTTAAGCTGAGCATTATGATGAGAAGTTAGCTTCAGCAGTAACTAGAGTACAATAGACCTTGAATGATGCTTTTGTATGCTGGAGAATATATAGTAAAGGATGTGTAAGTCATATATTTGGTACATGCATTTATACTTTTGGATATGAGCGCTGTTTATTAATCTAATAATGATTATATATTAGTATTTCCTAATGATCTGTAGTACATTCTTAGTTTTCGAAGAAGATAGATAAGAGATGGTCAAGTATGTATAATCTTTTAGAGGTTTTTCATATACATTGTAGACAATTTGGGATTTATTGTCTTGCTAAACAACATTTTTAAAAGTGGAAAGGAGGAGTTTGAGAGTGAAACCACCAACTTTTGATGAGTGTCATCAGTCAAAACAATCACAAGTTATTTAATAAATACTTTAGAGTATGTTGTATTAGCCCACAGTCTAAACGCTACCACAAATCTGTATTTGTTCAGTTTTTTTTGTAAAACCATGCAACCAAATTTGTACCCTTTTTTTAAAAAAAATTAAAAAAAACATTTTTTTCTCGGATTTCCCAGATTTTTTTATTGAATCATGCCACTGGTAAATTATTGTGTTAAATTAATTGGCCTTAGTCTGATCCCTGAATTTTAAAAGGGACCCTGTTTATGTCCTCTTTGACAAATACTTAAAATACAGCTTCAACTCAGTTTCATTGCTTGGCATTAATAGGCATGATCCACATACGCAAAAAAAGACTGCATGAACTGACCTTAAATCTTGGAACATGATTTTAAAGGTTCAAAATATGAGTCAGAAACAAAAGTACGAGTCAGTCAGAGACACAATGTAGCAGAGAAAGAGTTGCTGAAGTTTGTTCTTGAAAGCCATCACAGCTTGTGGGAGGTGTGTGAACATTTTCAGCCAAAGTGTGAAGATTCATAGCTAAAGTTTCTATTATTATCGTTTTTTTTTCACAATATAACTTTGACTTCATGATACTAATGCGGCTCTGTAAACAACAGATGTGATTTGTTGGAAATAGTGTTCTCAAGAGGTTTCCAACTGTCTCATCTCTAATTTGCCTCTTTTATGACCACATCAGGAAAAACAAAGCAACCAACAAAGCACCAAATCTTTGAAGTTTTCCATTAATTGGCCCAAAAACAACACCAGAATAAGAACAAGTTAAACAAACTGCCTAACAGAACAGAAAGGCCTTAGAGGGGTAAAGGAAGAAAAGGAAAAGTTCTGTCTCCTCACTGTATTGATTTGCATCAGTCTGTTTGTCTGACTGCAGTGTTTCATCATTCCTTCAACTCTGCTGCATGTCTGTCTTCTGAACCATTTCACAGCATATCGCGCATCGGTCGAACTGCTGTCCCTGAGCCTGTACAACCCGTCTCACTTCACATTCTCCCCGTCTTTACCTGAACAAAGACTTTATATCCTGTGAAATAACCTCTGACAGCTGACTGTCTGCTACTGTACCAAAAAGGAAACCGTACAAAAAAAAAAATCACAATAGCTAATCCAGTTCCTTCCACCTGAGCCCTTCCAGCCTGTCTGACCTCTGCCTTTAGATCTGCATTGGTGCAGGAGCTTCCCTCAGCCTCAGCAGTGCGTGTCCTCTCTCTCTCTGAGCTCTGTCTTTCTGTCTGGCTACGAGACAAAATCCTCACCTGTGCCTTGACTTTCCACTGAAAAAAACTCTTCTCTGTCTGTGGCTATTTTACCCAGAAATCCTTATTAGCTTACACATTCCTCTGCACCGAGTAACACTTGCCTGCTTGACCCCCGTCCTCTTTCAATGAGCTGCCCACACACTCAGAGTCTGATTTCCTCAGCCTGTCAGCGGATGGATGGACACACAGGTGATGGAGGTGACAGCTATCTGCTCATTTATTCTTCATCCTTCCATCAAAGTAAGGGGGGCATAGGGCAGCTGCAGTGAAATCTGCACTGTTGATAAATAAGGAGGCAGCTTGTCAGCATGTCTGTCTGCTTGTCTTTCTGTCTGTGTCTCTTGCAACCCACCTGAGGACATATGTATCTACTTATCTGCCTGTCAAGATATTTCATGCTTTTCATGACTTTATCAGCCCGTCTGTCAGACACAGCGTTTATGCAATTTTTTATCTTTCCTTTGTCTCTATTTCTGTGTCTTTATAAGCTGCTTTTACAGTCAATAGGCTTCATATCATAATGATTTAGAAGAAGTTCAGGGCCTTGCCAAGTGACTGGTATGAACATTTTTTAGTGGGTGAGATTTAGCTGGGGTTGGGCAAGTCAAAGTACTTGTTTTGTGGTCTTGTAAAGACAGTTTTCATGGTGCAGAAACATTATGACTACTGTGAAGAGACTAGATAGAAACTCCAGTTGTCAAGCTTTCACCCTTCTAAAAATTACATTAACTAGGGTTTCCCCCAGAAAACTTGCTAAGCCTGGTGGTAGAGAAGCCCATATGCGGTCCACTGTGTTTTTGTAAAAAAAAAGTTGAAAGGTGACAGGAATCTCAAAATTATGACTTATGCTTTTATTTTGAAGGCGGGTCTAACACTTTCTTACCGTATAGCCCTATGGTGTGTTATATTAACACTCAAACTCGGTACAACGTTGAAAATTCTGACATTTGTTTAGACCTTAAGAAAAATAAAGCACCGGGGGAAACCCTGGTTAACTGTTTGAGGGCAGTGGAAACAGGCTGTAAACACAACACTAACATATTATCACCATTTATGTTCACTCCAAATGAATGCTAATGTTTTCCGAAACTACTGGATGTATAAATACACAACTGTTTGCTAACAAGCTCAGCTTAAGTAATATTCCAGTCTTGTGTTAACAGTTTTTTGCTCCCAGGTGGCCAAAAAATAAGTTATTGCAGGTTTAGTGAAAGGAAAACTAGTATCTAGTAGCTTTTCAAAATGTTGCCAGTATCCGACTTTGTTGCTCATTTGATGGCTTTAGTACGCTGTAGGGCTGGGCGATAAATCAAATTTTATTTTCAATTATAGATTTTGGCTGTCAATGATGAAGGAGTGCCGTATTCTGTTTCACAATGATTCAAAATCAAATCCAAATTCAAAATTGCTTTATTTATCCCAAAGGGGAAGTTCAGTTAGTTCAGTGAGACAGCCTGATGGCTATAGGAGCGAAGGATCTTTTGAATCTCTCCGTCCTGCAACGGAGAGAGAGGAGCCGTCCACTGCTGTTTTTTTGGTCCATAAAGGTTTTGTGTAGCGGATGATCTGAGTATTTCAAGATGGCCTCGAACATCTTGACTGTACATCTCTCCACCAACTCCCCCAGTGTGTCCAACCTGGCTCCAACCACAGAACCAGCTCTTTTGACCAGTCTGTCCAACCACCTTGCATCTCTGTGTCTGATGCTGCCTCCCCAGCAGACTGCAGCATAAAACAGAAATCTATGATCATTTCCTTAGTCTTTGAGGTGTTCCGTAGTAGGTGATTTTTCAATGATGCTCTCGTTTTGTCTTGTGTTATAAATCCAGTGCACTCCTTTCCTTTACACCATGACACTTTCACCCCATGACACTATTGGTAAATCATCCCAAGCTTGTTTTCCACATTGTGTGTTCCTTAATAATTTTTTTCATATTGGACAATATATACCAATAGATACCGATATGTCTGTGACGGACCAGTATCGGCAGATAATATCAACTTGCTCTTGATAGTTCCAAAGTCAATGAGTAGCCTAATTGTGTTAAATTGTGATCTCAGTATTGACCAAAAGAATCTTGAATAAGATTTTGTCCTTGTCCGCTGTATGAAACATTTCACGTCTTTCACAAGCCTTTCATGTTATCCAGTGGACTTTTCCCTTAAAGGTTGGGGCCTTTGTTGTTGATAGGTCTGCTCATCCTGTTGAAAGATGTGGAAATTTTCTAGAAATGACATACACAGCACCACTTCCATGCACATGATGTCTCTTGGGGGTTTACTGACATTTAGTTTGAATATTCAAAAGTTGCTATCTGTTTTTTGATGCATGGTCAATTTTACTTGACACTAAAGAGGACTGGCAAATTGCCCAATATTGATCTCTTCTTCAATACTAATATTTTTCCTTTTGCAGTTTTTTTTACTGAGATTCAGAAAGTCTTATAGATTCAGCCCACATTTTATCCATTTTATAAGACTTCAGATGTTGCTGTAACAGTTGCTCGATAGTACATCCTTTATCCTAACCCCCAAACAGCATTCCTCTCATCTGTCAACCCCTTCTTCCTCCTCTCTCCTTCCTTCCTCCCTCCTTCCCCCCCTTTTCCCTCTTTTCTCTCACCTCCAAGACTACTTATTTACTAATGATGTGCTGCAAACGCTTACTCTTGTGTTTTCACGCTGCACTCTCCACCTCCCCTCTTCACCTTGCTCCTCTCCATTTCCTCATCCCCCAGCAGCCCTCTCATCCTGTTCCCAACCCCTGACTCCACCTCTCCTGACCCCTTCAAGGTGAAACCTGAGTGGCTTTAATTGGCTGGTATCAATTAAATTCTGAAAGCACAAGAACTCACAGGGGGACAAGTAAGTGGACCTCGCTCCAGCTAGTTATCTCTGCTTCCTCCTCCTTCACCTCCTTGGACTCCAGGACCTCTGTTCATCCTCAGACATCGAACTGATGCCTCTCACTCACTCTCTCTCTCTCTCTCTCTCTCTCTCCAGCCAAATCTTTCCTTTCATTACATGGCCTTCTCTTTCTCTCTGTCTCTCTCCCTCTCTGTTTCCCCTATCTCTCTGTTCCTTATCCATTCCTGCCGCCACTTTTAAATAGATCCCTGCGGCAGTGACTGAGCCGCACACGGCCTCCATCATGGGACCAAGAGGAGGCTAATGCCTTTTTAATGAGGCCTCGGCCACAATGTGACACAGTAAAGTGGCAGGAATCGGTGGCTGGTGAGCCCTTGGTCCAGGGTATTTATCACCTAAAACCCTCTGATCCACTGTGCCTGTGGGAGGGAGGAGGGAGAGAGGGAGGGGGAGAGAGGTAGACGGAGAGTGGGAGGCAGGCAGAGGTTGAGGAGGAAAGAGAAAGTTACCAAAAAGCAGGATAGAAAGTGAAAAGAGACCGAGGAGAGGAAGTGGAGCAAATAGATGAGAGGAGAAACAGAAAGAAATATCGTTTTTTACTCTTTAGAAATAACAATCTTTATTATTAAAATCTTACAAAGCCACGTTCCTTATTTTACCCGTACCTGTTTAGAATCCCACCACCGATTGCCCCTTGAAGCTGCATAATGTGAAATCATGATAATAACCATAATGCTTCGACAGTAATTAATATTCCTCCATACATATTGCTGCAGAGCCCCAGAGAAAGGCTCTGAGAGTGGCTCGCCTCCAGTTAGGGGAACTCACATTATTATATTCCCACTTCATTCAATATTAATGCCCATTGGGCCCAGTATTCTAATATGAGTTCTGGTGAAATGGCCTTAAGTGGCTGAATAGCAAATAAGATAGATTAGCAACAAAAGAAAACCACCTATTTTATTATTAACGCAGATGATTGAAAGTAATGGGTAAAGGCGTGAAATCAAAGAACCTCTGAAATATGAACTGGTGGAATCTCCTCAAAGTGCGCTCGCTTAGGACTTCAATGAAGGTCTATTATTGCTTTGAACCACATAAAAAGAGTGTGAGGTCCAATAAAGTGGCCGTTGTAAAAATCGCCCATTGTAGCTACTCGCTTCAATCTTTCCACACTGCTGCACTGAGCTCTGAAGCAGCACTGCATGCTCTCTCTGACTTTGTCATTATGGCTAATTATGGTCCCTCAGGGGTACAGTAGTTTTGTATTTATGCTGTGATATTTCTGCAGATATTTAACCTCATGCCTGATACTTTTGATACTATGGATGTTACTTTTTTAGGAACAGCCATATAACGAATTTGCATTCTATTATTGCCTCTCTGTGTAGTAGCTTTTATTAGGTGTTTTCGGATTAAACAGTGTTGGGGGCTCCCTTATAGGAGCTGCCCACTGGAGAGCTACCCCCAGAACTACCTTTGGTTGTTTGCACCACCCTATAACTCTGAAGTGTCGGAGGTTGACAGTTCAAAACTACATTGTTTTTCACTAGTTAGTCTACTTTACTGGTGGTCCATTTTGAGCTTTCTTTCATTTTTTTGGTTATGAGCTGTAGTTTGTGTTTTATGGTGTTTGCTGTTTGCCAGCTAACAGGTTTTTAAAAATTGTGGTAGCTGGTCCTGGCCATAAAACTCACTATTTATCACTCACGGTTCCTCTTGCTATAAAAAGCAAAAAAACCCTCCCTCAAAATGTTGTTCTAAGACCTACAGTCATGGATAAAAATATTAGACCACCCTTGTTTTCTCCTTGCTTTCTTGTTCATTTAATGCCTGCTGTAACTAAAAGTACATAAATACACACAAAAATAGCTCATAAGAGTTTAATTTAATTGCTGATATTTAGCCATTTTCCATGGTTTTCTTGATAATGATTTTGGTTATTATTAAGAAAACCATGGAAAATGTCTAGATATTAACTCTTATGAGCTATTTTTGTTGTTATCATTATATTTTTTCCAAACAAATGTACCTAGTTGTACCAGGCATTCAAATGAACAATAAATTGAAGAAAACAAGAGTGGTCTAATATTTTTTTTCCATGAGTGTACCTTCATTCCTTGTTCTTACAGTGTGGACACAATAATAAGAAGAGTTTTAGACCAAAGTTCTTGGGTTTTCTGGTCCTGAAACGCCTATTGTTTTATGCCTTTCTTGTGAGGAATATAGATTACAAACCCATACATGTAGAATTTGCAGGAAACATGCATGTACTAGAAGAATGCCAAAACTGGGACTGAGCAATTGAAAAGAAAGCGTTGTTGTAAGTTGACTGTCTCAGTTTTTATTTTATTTAAACAATATGATGCAATGAATCCTGTCAGCCTATGAGTTTGCTGGAAACTGATATGAGTTGACTGTTGTGTTTCTGACAGAGTACCTGCTCAAGGCCACAACCACAGGTATTACAAAACCAGCCAGGACTGAACTCTTTCATCATAACTTTCGAAGCAGTTTTCCACTTTTAGCCCAGAGGCAGTCCATTCTTCACCCAAAATCCACATACCGTTAAATATCCAAGATTTATCGTAATTTTAGCCTTTTCAACTTAAAACATTGATTAGCTTTAACTTGAGCCTCAATGATAAAGCTTTAAAAAATGACATTTACAGTGAGGACATAGAAATATTGCCATAAAGCAAGGCACCATGCTGCTGCAGAGGGACATGCAAGTGGAGCAGAAAATGCCACGAGGGTGGAGAAATGGCTTGTGACAGCAAAGTTGTTGGTGCAAATCTTAATATGAAATGACTCAGCAAATACCATCAGGGTGCCCTTGAGCAAAGCAGTGAAGCTGCTCTGGGGTCAGCACTAGCCTGCTATGATTGTATTAGACAGATCTGTGGTGTAAAAGTCTGTAAATGTGATGCTGGGAAACCTCACGCAAGACAAAAAAATGGGGGAGAAAACAAATAAAAAGTGTATTTATCTGTACAACTGCAGCCGTCCCAGAGGTCCCACTTTTTACAAGCTTATCGCACTGCTGCTGCTGCACCGTAGCTGCACCCTCCATCATGGACTCCCAGCTGCATTTGTGATACACAGCAGACAAGGAGTATTCTGTTTTACATTTGTGTGGGAGGTAAGATGGACTAGATTAGGTTGATGCCCCTGTGGGGGAATTTGTCTCAGACTCCAGACTGCATTTGTTCCAGTAAAAAGTTTTAAGCAGAGCGAAGCCACAAGAGAATTGATGTGATGCTGTCCGGCGTAAAAAGAAAACCATACCAGGGATTCTCCCAGTCAGATGCCAGCTGAGCTGTTAGAGCGTTGTTGTATTGGTTTTAGGGTACGGAGATATGCCCTTCAGTTTCCTGCTGCAAGCATATGTTCCAGACAGTCATAAATGTTGCATGAGTCTGTGGAGGGCCTGGGGAGAGGAGAGGAGAAAGTAGAGAAAAGGAGGGCGGCATAGGACTAGGAGGAGTAAAAAAAGAGGAGAGGAGGAAGAGTTGGTTGCAGCAGAGGGGGAGACACTCAATTGAACAGGTTCAAGGCCAGGATGTATGTGGAAATGAATGCAATGCACCTTTAATACCTTCATCAAGTCTGTTTTTATGTGCGTTTGCTGCAACTTCAGTGAACTTGGCCTCAGTTCAGAAATTAATGAAACGTTAAGAAGCATCTCAGAGATGAGAGAGTCACAGTGTGTCTCCGCCTGAATCAAAGGGATTTTAGTTTTGATCAGCTTCGGACTGCTGTAATGAGCGTTTGAGATTAAGAAACCTTGCTCTGTGTGTATGAGTGTGTGCGTGTGCTTGGTTGTGAAAGACGACATCAAAGTAATGATCTGCCTTGCATGACCATGTATACTGCATGCTGTAGGTTTAATCAGGCACTCAGAGGCTCAATAAGTTCTGCTTGTAAATTAAAACAACGCTATTTACATTCATTTACAATTCCTAGCAGCTCATGGATTTCACAACAAGCTGTCCGATTTAACCGAGGAGGGCATCAATTTATCACAATTTGTTCAGGTGCTCATAGACCGGTACTCAGTGGTAGTTTGTATTCCTCCTCGAACTGTAACATATTTTGAGAATCCCCCAAATCTGTTTGGAAAAAGACCTGCTTGCAAATCAAGTAATATTTTGTGAGTATCCAACAAACTGTTGGCAGAAACAACATCTCATTGCCTTTTTGTTTTTCCCATCTTGCATGCTTGAAAATTGTAATCCTTTTCACGCTTATTCTTTCATTGAGGGCTACAGATATTGTAGTTTTTTCTGACTGATATCCGACCCTTGTTAACCAATCATTAATGTTAAATGTTAATGTTAAATGTTAGCTGTGATTTGGCACTAACAAGTTTCATTTTAAGCGACGTCTCCTATTGTAACAATTATTTGCATTATTGATCAATCTATTGATTAGTGTCTGGATTAATTAATAAATTGTTTAGTCTATAAAATTTCAGAAAACTTTGAAAAATGCCCCTCGCAATTTCTTAAAAGCCAAAGATGTCCACCAATGCTAAGAAACACAAAGATATTCCATTCACTATCACATAAGGCAAAGAAAAAAATCTGACTGTTTTATACTCAGCTGTGGTAAAATATTCCTCCTGAATCTAATTTGTTCTCATTCTTAATTTATCTAATATTTACCTTAATGTATTCTGACTTTGCTTGCCTCATCAGTCATTATTCTAAATTAATTGCTGGGAAACTAGGAGGGAAAAAAACATATCCAGAGGCAGGAAAACCACCAGTCTTGGCAACAAACAGCGTTTCTCTCAGGGCTGATGTGGGGCAGTGATGAATACGATGGCTTCCCTGTCATTAATCAGGCCGCAGCTTGTCTCTCTCTGGGATGGCCCACCGTTCAAAACACCCCGGCCCTCCCTGGAGGGGCCTCAGAGGGGGCTCAGCAGAGACCGCAGAGCTCCCTTTTTCTCCCCCTCATCCTATCTCCCTCTCCTTCCAACCCTCCTCCACCTGACAGCTATCACCCCCATCCTGCAGTCCCTCTGGTGACAAGGCTCTCCCTCAGCGGAAATGCTAAAAAAAGGGGCCTGGGAGTGAAGCTAGGGAGAAGGAAAACAGGAAGAAAGGGTGAACAAAACATGGAAGCAAAATCGTAAACAACAAAAGTATGAAGCTGGAGTTTAAGGAGATGGGAAGGGGAATGGGAGACGAAGAAAGAGAAGAGGAAGTGGAGCAGGGGGATATCAGGGTGCTCCTTATTTTGTAATCCCCCCAACTCACCCGTTCCATCCCCGTTTGCACCCATAGACAGAACATACTGGCCTGTCTTTAACAAGCCGCCTGTCCTTGGGAGATTTCTCTCATCATCAATCAACTGCAGCCGGGGAGTCACGCAGGCCAGAGAGCGGGCGAGAGAGATTGAGAGTATGAGAGAAAGGCATAGAGAGAGAGAGAGAGAGAGAGATGAAGAGAATGAGAGGGAAAGAGAAGGGGAAGACAGAGGTAAAAAGAAGGAGGGTGCAATTGATTTAATTAAGAGATGGGGGAAGCAGTGAATGAGGTGATGGAATACATTTCTGAAAATGTCTCTGCCTTGCCTCTATTTCTCATGTCATACACCGCTGACAACATACTCATTGAATATGAAACAGCCACTACATGCAGCGCTGTGTTGCAGCAACATGTTGTGACAAAGCACAGTGCACTATCAAGGCCAGCAGTGTTGCTTTCAGAGGACTTTTGTTCCTCCAGATATGCCAGGTAAAGGAGTTTCCCCCGTTGATTTATTGCTCCGATATAAGTTTCGCTCTCTAATCTTTTGTTGTTGTTGTCTGCACATGTTTGATGGTTGGGGACCAAAAGAGAATCCAAGTTTAACATCCTTTTACTGCCGCGCAGTCAGGAAGGTAAAATTCATTTCAGTGCTGATGAAAAATTGCCTCAACATTTACAATACGCAACATGTTCAGAGCGAGATTGGGCATCTGCCAGCATGAAAGAGATTGTTCAGGTTTTTGAAGAATTTCTCTTTACTGACCCAGCATCACAGAAACACAACTCAAGGATGTATTTTTTATGCTTCTATTGCAGTTTGGAACAATGGCGTGATTGGCATATTTTAGCAAATTCCTGTGGCATCATTAGCAGCTCAGATCTGATATGCAATATGTCCAGATGCAGGTCTAGAATGCCATGTTGCACTTTTACATTTGGTAAAGTCAGTTATATAAAAATGAAATTGCATTACGTCAGTGCTTTAAGACTTGTCAAATACAGTCAGTCAGTCAACTGCAATTCAGAAAGTGTTGTGCCTAAACACATACACGTGCACACGCACACACACACACACACACACACACACACACACACACACACGTCTGTTTTCTGTCTCCAGCGGTAATTTTCAAGCTGTCAGTCAGAGCAGAGGAACCTTGAGATTAATGGAGACAGAGAGAAACTTGTGTGTGTGTGTGTGTGTGTGTGTGTGACGAGTGCCATAGGTATTGGCAACACAAACTTGAAACCGACTTTTTAACCTACCTCTATTGAGTTGTTTTTAAAATTATTTTACTTGTTAAGCACTTTGAGATCTGCTGATAAAAAGTGCATTAGAAATAAAAATTTATTATTATTATTATTATTATTATTATTACAAATGTTCAAAAACTGGTGCAGATACAATTGACAATAGTGATACCTTTGGACTTTTATAAACATATTTCTTATGTTCATCTCTTATCTAACGTGTCTATTTTTACTGTATTGTTGCTGAACCAATACTGTTTTTGTGATGCCATTTGTACGTGAACACATTTGACAAATGTTTTTGTCAAGGGATACACCACACAAGTACCGACAATTTAATTTTATCAACCAAACAACAAACCAGTCATGCTCTCCCGTGTATACCTTTGTGTTTCTTTGTGTGTGTGTGCAATATATGTGTGTGATCCAGACCTCCGCCCACCAGTGCATGCTAATCAGCAGCTATAATGTCCTGTCAAGGGAAATACATAATAAATCAGTTTCGGTTTGACTTTGTAGTGAGACAGAGTGTTCTGGGAGAGTGTGTGGTAAAGAGATGAGCTGATGCATGCATGCAAACACATACACCTCGAAACACAGAGAAGTGATGTAAAGTATGAATTATTTCCTCTTCTTCTTATTGGCACATGACAACCCTCATATATCCATGTCTTCGCTGGCCTCTCTTTTCTCTCTCTTCCTCTGTTCTGTTTCCTCGCCCTGCTCTGCCTTGTTTGCCCATGCCCGTCTGTACTTAAACCAAGCCGTGTGCTGCCTCTCATCTCTCCGTCTGTGTGTGACTCTACCTTTTGCCAACAAGCTCAGGCTGGTGTCCAAACACGTGAGTCACACCACCGAGGAGGTATGGACGTGTTCCTGAAAGCCTTGTTTTAGATCACATGATCTCCTGATGGAGACTGTGACTAGCTGTGAAGCAGAGATATACCTGTCACCATCCATAGAGGACGCATACAGATATATGTATGCACAGTGTCATTTTTATAACACACACATCCTGGCACTGACACAAGCACTGGCCACACACTTGCCACAGGCGGAAAAACTGATGAAATTTTATGCCAACTCTCAGAAGCGTTTTTTCCGTCTTCGGGCTGGCCAAGGCAAACAGAGCATGTCACAACTCCCGCACTGCCTTCTGCGAGTTCATTTTCATGACAGCACAGTCTAATTGCTGAAGTAATTAGATTAGGGAAGGCTGTGTTAAAAATAAAAGTCTCTCATGTTTCTCAGCACTTTTGCCTCGATGGGTATAAGGCGTTTGAAGGCGACTTCCATGGGGGCCGACAAAGTGCTGCGCTGTCCTCTCGTTCTGCTCGCCACTCTCTTCTCCTCTTGCTGCAGGGAGAATGGCACTAAAGAGAAACTTCATTTCACAGAGAATGTTCTGGTTGGTTTCCTTAGAGAAACAGGAGGTCAGAGTTCAGAATGTCCACACTTTTTGGAGGGGGGAAGTTTTGAAGCGTGGATGTGTAGTCCTGAGGAGAGGGATTTTTATCACATCTAACAGCAACTCGCCTTTGAGGAGAGTGACGTTTTTCTTCCTCTGTGATATATATTATTATATATTTGTCCCCTTAGTGTGTGTGTAAGGTCGTGGTGTCTGTATGTGTGTGGATCCTGTTTGTATATTGCCTCTGATAACAGATTAAAACTACAATCACTGCAGTTTATTTTGCAAAATTGCTGCCATCATATCTATTGCTGCTATCATATCTATAAATTGTTGCTATCTTTACCAGCTACGACAGTGACTCTGGTAGTTTTACCTTGCGAGACTGTGTTTGTGTGTCATAATGGCATAGTGTGGTCCTTGAGCCACCTACTGTAGTGGGAACTGCCAGAGAAGCAGTTTGGAGTACTTTGCAGGTGCTCATATATCTGCCTCTGGCTAGATTTTGTCTCTACGACATTCACAAGCTGCAGTCACGAAACTTTACAGTTGTGGAGTTGACATCAAATTGAAGGCCAGGTATGAAGATAGGTGTGGCCTGAGCAGTTTACCATCACCTACCACAGTCTTATTCCAATCCAGGCAAGAACTGTGAGTCTTCTTCCAGCTTTCCAAAAATCTTTTGGAATCATTTTACATCACCATTTTACATCAATAATCAATCATTAATCCTTGAATTTGACTGCAGGTCAACACACAAAGTAGCACCCTGGAAAGCCCTGGTGCTGTTGTTGTGGATACATTTTCCAACCGTCTTACCTGCCATATTCATGTGCACATACGTTTTATTTATGAGGGTGTTTTAAAATAATTATTTTGGCATTTTACATTAATATAGTAGCTGTAAGATGGACAGGAAATGTTGGGCGAAAGAGGAGTATGATATATAACAAAAGTCTTCAATCAAACTGGTGACATTGCCGTGTGCATCTTAAGAACTGGGCTACCAGGAGGAAATATGCAGTCTTCAGGTTTCCAAATTGTAAAAATAAAATGAAACAGCACACATTTCAACTCTGATAAGACTCAGTTTTGGTTAATCCTGTATGTTACTCCAACATTTCCCTGAGAGTACTTTCTGCTGCACACTTTTGTCTGTTGTGTCTAGGATGATTTTTGTAAAATGCAAGTTTCTGGGACAGCTGTAGGACACTGTTATGTTTTTTTGTACAGGTATAGTATGTGTGTCTTTGTACGCACTGCATGTGCTCCCATGGGTTTTCCTGGTGCTGTGTGCTGCATACATGACAGAGCCCAGTCTCTGTACTACTCCCTGTTTTTCTTCAGGTGCGAAGGCATCTGGATCGATCGCGTGAGTCTCGCACTTGATGCCTCGTGATTGATGGTGTGAAAGTGATTTATTAGTCATGTCCGAGGAGCAGGCAGCAGGGGGAAAGCTCTTTTGTCCCTGTCTTTTGAGGGCCTCGCTGTTGTTTTTCATTTTGTATGCTCTCTTTCCCAGCACAGCTCTCTCTTTCTCTCTCTCTCTCTGTCTCGCTCTATTTTATTGTCACCCTGCAGTGGCCTTTTAGATCCGGCTGTGAAAGCGCCTTGTAGCAAGCAACGCTACATCTCAGATGTCTTGCCCTCATACAGCTACAAGAGTGTCATTCTATAGAAACTGACTAAAAAGCGCTATAGGCAGGCATGCAGCAGCGTCACCTGTAGTGTTTTTGTGTGACTCTTTCTTTGCCCTTGTCTCGTTCACTTTGTCTGTCTGGAGGCTTCATATCTTGCTAATCACAGGCTTCAATAGGTAACCAAGGAATGAGCAATTTCCTATGAATTAGGTTTGATGGAGAAGAAGCCATAGGGGAGAAAGGGATTAAGAAATAGAGGAGCGACAGGTTGCAGTACTCCTCTCATACCTCTTGTATCACACTAACAGCTATAACAGGAGTGCTGAGGGCCGAGTTGTAAATTGATTGTAGCTGCTCATGAGTGACACTGTGAGAGGTAGGCAGGTGATAGTTTCCACCTGGTTCACCCAAGTTCACACTTCAGTACCAAAGATATTTCAAACTAGCTTTGTGATATCACAGTGAGTCTTTCACTCTTAAGCAAAAGCCAAATAAACACTTTTTCACTGTGTTGAGAAATCCACATCTTGACACACCTGCTGTGCTTCGTTGCGGTTGCTAATCAGTGATTGGACTATTCTCTGCAGAACAGTTATGCTGATATACTTGTTACATATTTAGGACTAATTTCTATGATGGTGAGAATTTAGTGAGTGTTTGTGCTGCAGGTCTTTTACAGAAACGGCACTCTGCTTTGAACTAGCTGCAGCTTTTTCCCCTTTTTACAGATGAGTATCCTCCCCTCTAGAGAGATATGTAACACATCCCAACATATGATCAATGATCCAATTCATGACTGATATATTTGAGGCTGCAGTGGTTTGATATTGCCTAGTTTCAGTGTGTGATGTGACATAACGTGAAATGATGTGATGCGATTCAATAGAGCATAAACAGTTCCATTTTAATTCTGCTATGTTTCTTATATCGGTTGCAAGAAAAAATATCCTGTAGACATAAATCAACACAATGCAGTTAAGCGAGAGAAAAATTCAAATGGGCTCCTTCGCATACTATTTGCATTGTCATTTATTATAATGTACTGGATGTTTCTCAGCAGATAGAAGAAAATCATTTAACTTAATACTTTCAAACAGTCTATTGTGTACCGTATGTAAATTCTTTGCTGCAGAGTTAACATATGCAGTTCTTAAACAATAAGTTGACTGCCTATGTGGCCCTAACTTTTCCTCTGGGACTTTTCTGGAGACCAGCCATGCATGACAATAAACATAACCTTTAAAAGGGAAAAGAGAGTAAATAAGTTTGTGATGTTTTGGCTGAGAGGAGATTATTTGTAGTGCCAATGATTAATCTCAAGAATAACCGATTTAGCCTTTGACCTTTGTATTGGAACCTGGTCACCTGTGCTTCTATCAACTTGATTTGAACGTTATCACATGATTGAAAGGGCGTTATCAATCATTATCAGCTTCAAAGATAAGGGTTTGAAGAGGCCTGCTCCACCTTTTAGTAGGTTCAGTAGGCTGTTATCAGCCATCAAATGGGCTGATATATTAATGTTCATTAAGAGATGTGACCTCCACTGGCAATAGTAATTATGTGGGCAGAAAAGGAGGAAGGGTGAGTATCAGGAGCGACAAAGTCCACACAAGGAGGAAGGTTGGGGTGCTGGATGGCTCCTTATATACAGGATGTCCAACTAGCAGACTGGAGTTCTCTTCCTGTGACAAATTAAAAGCATAAAAGGAACTTGATAGGTCATTTTTATATCATGTTAGTGTTCCAACATGTGTACATATGTCCAGTAATGTAAGGTATTCCTCAGTACTTTTTTCCTGGACCTAAACACCTAATTTGGATGCCTAAATGTTACAAAACTAAAAGTAAAACCTAAACAAACTGCAACAAGCCATTTAATGGGCTTATAACAACCTTCTGCACATAATAAGCAGGCACCTTCTAACCCATGTGTATAAGGTTATTTACCACTGATACAGGTGTCTGTCCTCAGCACAGTCATCATTACCAAAAAGCAAAGAGTGGGACAAAAGGAGGTAGAAGTAAAGGACTGGAAGATCGCTTCCTGGCCATCACAATCTTGACCTTCATCTTCAAAATCACTGGCGGATCATCCTCATGTAGCTGGAAGTGCTCCTGTAGTTTGGCTGGATTGGGGACAATCATAAAGATGGCTGGGTCTCCTCACAAAGGAGTGTGGTTGCCACTTCATGTGATGAGCATCATGGCTGATTCAGACAGGGTGGTGATCAGTGCTTCAGACCTTCTATGCTTTCTGCACTGCAGTGAACACAACAGGCTGTTGAAGTCCCGGGGGCTTTCACACACTCTCGAGCTCTGGCTGCAGAAGCACACTGTCTTGTTCAGTTTACCTGTAGAGATTTAGAGATTTACAATGTAGTGACACCTTCATGTTTTTCTTTCTCATTTGTTATTTACAAGGAAGAGGATGGCTTTACAAGCTGTCAGCGCCACCTGATCTGCATCCTCAACAACATTTCTCTCTTTACTCTTTTAAGTGTGGAGGTAAACTTTTCGTTATACCTTGGCTTCAGTGTTGAATTTGCTCATTCTCTGCGACATTAGATGGCAAAAAAATACTGTGTAATGCAGTATGGTTTCACAGCACAGGACTGTTGAACAACTGAAACATAAATAAACTGTTTGATACATTTTTCAACCACTGTTACCATCACTAGATCTAGTTTTGATCATGCACAATAAAGGATTTTTGAGGATGTTATCAATATTTTATAATATGTAACAGCAGTTTAAAAATATATATATATTGTGACCACAACTTGCCCTAAATCTAACATTTCATAGTTGAATAAATTATAAACTTTTCAGTGCTCGCTTGAAGTCAAACTTTACTGTTTCTTAATGATTATGAACAACAGCTACTGTTTTACTAAATTTGGGATGTTGGATCAACAATTAATATCATGCGAGATACTACACGAGAGATTCATACTGTTTCTTCCAAGCTGTGTAAATTCTACTAAAGATATGGAACATGCTACCTGGGCAGAGCTTCAGCCATCATCAAAGACTCTTACCACCCAGGCTCCACCTGTTTGCCCTCCTGCCTTCAGGAAACCCGACAGATCACACAAATCACAGACAAACAGACTAAAGAACAGTTTCCTTCCCATAGCAATACATACCCTAAATGGACAATAACACATCACTTACATACATTGTCACTTTATCTTTTACTTTTAAACTATTTATTGTCTTTTTAGACTATTTATTACATGTGCATAATGCCGGAATGTCTTTTTTAAGCACCATATATATGAGAAACACACTTAAATTTCATCGTATATTTTTTTAATACGATGACAATAAAGGAAATCTTGAATCTTGAAAATGGAAAGGATGTGGTGGAATCATAAGTCCATGGGTATTTTTGGTTTGGCAGCAGAACTGGAGCTTCTCATTGTTGAAGACTCACAGTTATGAGTCACTGTATGGGGGAGAGAGGGAGAGCAAAATGGGAGTGTTGATTCAGTGTGTTTGAAGTGAAATAGCAGAGGTGCGGTGATACCTGCAGGGAGCCTTGACAGAAACCGTGATGACGCAATCACGCACGCAAACACAACGCAGTCTGTTTCCTGCCTGGTTCTCCAAACTGGAAAACGCCAACTTTCTGAGTTTTTGTTTGGACCTGAGGAGGCCTTAACAAAGAATTTGCTCAGGATGTAATGGGTTCTTCCTTATCTTCATCTTACACCCTTCCACCAAGATTCATTATAATCTGTCCAGTAGTTTTTCTGTCGTCCTGCAGAGAAACAGACACACAAACATGACCTCATTTGCGAAGGTAAAAAGGCATATTTGCCATTTCAAGGTTTCAGTTTTCCTTTAGAACCGTCATCAGGAGCAGGTGCCAGAAAACAACAACAGGTGTGTCAGCTGATTGCTCAGTTGCATCAATTTGGCCCGATGATGTTCCAGGCCCAAACAGTTCCACCAGATTGAAAATCAGTGCGTGTCAACACCCAGCCCTCTCAATGTACTGAAACAACTTCCGTCCCTCAGCAGGCAATGATGTATTTATATTACAGCAGCAGGATATGCCATGAGCAGGTTACAACCTTTTTAGAACAGTGCTCTAAAATCTTCAGAGGAAATAAAGCTGTTTGCATGACATTGAGAGCATTGATATTCATATTCTCACTTATAAACAGTTTAGGTCTGTGACATCGTCAAGTGATGCAACTCTGCAATCAGCTGGCACACCTGGTATTCGTTAGTTTCCCAACACCTGTACCTGCTCCGGATGAAGACGACCACTTCTGGGCTAAATTTTTCATATTTTGGGCAAACTATAATTAAATTGACCCTTGTCTCAACTCTCGCTGCTTTCTCTGTTTAACCACTGTTGGCAACTTTGAATTTGAAATTTGAATAAACTGGAAAATCCTGAAGCCTGTCCAATAAAATTAGAATAGAAATTTTAATTTCAGGTACAATTGGGGCTAGTTGAAACGGTCACATTTCATCAAGGGAAAAAGTTGGCGCTTACAAGTCTTTGGACGAAAATTTTTACATCCCCTACTTTACAATCTCCTTGTGCCTCTACCTTATGTTGCTTTTCTTTTATTCCCTTTCAGTTTCTCTCATTTAAACCGTCTCTTCCTTCCCCTCTCTTCTCTGGTGCGTCTGTGCTTGTTGGTGTTTATGAGAACTGGTGGTTTGATTAAACAGAATAGCTAATGCAACAGCAGACACAACTCCACCTAACAGCCTAACTTAGTCTTCTGTGCTGCATTCGTTTGACAAGACATGTTTCTTCATTGTCCTCTCCTATACTGATCCTCCTTTATCATTTTTTTATTCCTCTCTCCCAATTCAGCTATAATCCTCTATCGCTGCTGCACCTTGTCTTCCTGCTCCCTTTGCCTCGGGAATGCACTTTAACATCTCCCTCATTCATTTCCTTTCCCCTTTTTTTTGTTTCATTTTGTTTTCATTTTTCAGTTGTCACTCAGAGGGAAGAGAATCTCTGAGACAAACAGTCAGTGCTGGCTGGCAACAATCCTTGGAAATCTTCTCTTCTCTCTGCTATTATGAAACTAATTTGACTGGATAATGAATGACTATACTGAAGATTGGCATAGAGCAGTGCAAGCATGGAGCGACTTTATTGACTGCAGCATATTTTTGGTCTCATCCTCTCTAAAATAAATCCGTACTTGCATGAAAAATATTTCTCTGTGGGATAAAAAAAGGCCAGAAATGTTGACCATGATGACCCTAAACTGTTTCTGAGTATCAGCAGAATTGCAGGAATAGTAACAGAGTAATTTGCAGTCATGATTTTAAAGGATTTTATAATTTAATCTTTGACCTTTTTGACCCTTTAATATTAGGGTGTAGTTTGCTCAGTGACCTATAGAGGGCGCCCTTTGACTACACAGTGTCAGATGAGCATGACCTGGCATTATCTAACCACATGATGCACGTAGTCTCTCTTTCTGTCTCTCTCTTACACACACACACACACACACACACACACACACACACACTCTCCAAACCTGTCATGCCATAGCTGTAGCCAGCCTCCTGCTCTCAGGAAAGGAGTGATGAGCAGGAGGAGAAAAAGTGATGAGAGTCAGGCAGAGGAGTGATGAGCATGGGGAGAGATTGGCTCGCTGGCAGATGATTCGAAGATCATTCTGCACCCTGAAATAGCTCTCCAGTTACGGAGGTTGTCTGAAAGCATTAATACGTAATGAAAGACCAGCGGCCCAGGCTTTTGTGGTGTGTGTTTTGAGAAATGTAAACTTCATTGAAGGTTTTGTCATAAATGTTTGCGTGAGTGTTGTTTTGTGTGTTTGACTGCACTTATGAAAATATCTTCCATCTAATTGGATTTTATACTTTCTGTTTTGTGGCTGTGATGTATTCAGCTCGTATGACATTCAGGTGAATGAACCTGTCTCTATATCTAATCCCATTTTATACATGTCAGGTCTGTGTGTGTGTGTGTATGTGAGAGAGGGAGAGAGGAAGACGTGGCTGTGTAAATGTCATGTTCTTGATATGAATAATATTCTGCACTGTCCTTGACTCCAGTTTTGAAAAATAGTTTTCTCAGATGTATCTAGTCCCGAGGACAGTGTCGGTGAAGGTACGTGGAAGTGTATTACAGGCAGAATTCGTAATCTAAATGTAAATAAAGGGGTCACGTAGACCACCAGGAATTACAGTACAAGGTCAGAACCTGCAGTTACTTTGAGTTTGATTGACAGGGCCTGTAAGTATTCTCCCCAGGAACTTGCTTCGTCAAGGTTGTGAGCCACTGAAATCTTGACACATCTCTTATCATGATCATGTTTTTTTGGTAGATAACGTGCCACACATTGAATATATGGCAAGGGCTGTGTGAAAATTCGCCTCTGCTCCTTTCCTTTGTTTTATTTCACAAGAGTGTTGAAATTTCTTTGTGTTAGCAAAGTAACACTATTAAACATAGAGGATAACCTTAACTTTGAAGCACTGACTCACGCTAAAATATGGCTGCTGTGAAAGGTTTATCTTAGTAAGAGTAAAATAGGCATTGTGGTTGATTGTGATCAGCACTAAAATTGCAGATTTCTCACATAAAAATATATTTGTGATTAAAATATATGTTTGAGTATATTGACATGAATGTTGGCATTTCCAGGTCTGGAATGGTGTTGTTTTTGTGTTTTTAGCTGCACTAGACCACATAATAATCAGTTTAAACAAATGGGTGATGCTGTTCTGGCCTTATTGTTCTCTATGAAGTTTATGAAGTTTATGCAGTGGATGGAACAAAACCGGGTCGCAGATGGAACACGGTGCAGCTGTGTCCGGTGGAATCCACTTTCTGCATTTTGTCACCATTCAAGAGCTGGGATCAGGTTTTGACCTATGTTTTCAAAAGCCTTCCAGTTTTTTTCTGTGGTTTTTGTTGCTTCCACAATTTTGAAATATACATTCACTGGCCACTTTATTAGGTGAAGTGTGTCCCTAAAAAAGTGGTGGTGTGGTCTTCTCCTACTTCAAGGTTGGATGTCTTGTGCGTTCAGAGATTATCTTCTGCAGACCTTGGTTGTAACAAGTTGTTATTTGAGTTACTGTTGCCTTGCTATTATCTCGTACCAGTCATACCTCTGACCTCTGGCATCAACAAGGCATTTTGGCTCACTGTATTTTTTCTTTTTTTTGCACCATTCTCTGTAAACCCTAGAGATGGTTGTGCCTAAAAATCCCAGTATCAGCAGCTTGCAAACAACCATGCCACGTTCAAAGTCACTTAAATCACCTTTCTTCAGCAGATCGTCTTCACCACCTACATTACATAATGCATTAAGTTGCTGCCATTATTAAGTATCTAACATTTATAATATATAATATATAATATATAACAAGCAGTTGAACAGGTGAACCTAATAAAGTGGCGCGTGAGTGCAGTGTTTCCCCTAGAATTTTTTTGTCTGTGGCCATGAACAGTGTTGCCAACTCCTCAGTAAGGAAAGTAGCCGTTGGCTGTCCAAAAAGTCGCTAGAAGTCACTAAATGACGTCATCGCTTAATTTGCATAATTTACCATGTGCATGTACTTGTAATGGACACTGTAGCAGAGAGGAATAACGTTGTGGGGAAGACAAAAGGTGAGTAAAAACACCCTAAATTTTTATAGAACTGCAAGTGTACTATCTTCTGTCGCAATTTTATCCCTCCTCCTTAATCTGGCCTCGTGACCCAAAAGAGACACTGACTGTAAATCAGCCAGCGGCAACTTTGCAGACTGGATGCTAAGGGGTTAACATCCCCTCCAGCTCTGTGACTGCAGCTGGGATAGACTGTGCCGCTTCGACTCGTTCCTCTTAACGAGCCGCAGGGGCCAGTGGCCTGTTAAGAGGAGTAAGAACGAGTCTCAGAAAATCTCCAGTAACACCAGAAAAAGTCGCTAGATTTGTTATAAAATGAAATTATGAAATGAAATGTTGCTAAATCTAGCGACAAAGTCGCTAAGTTGGCAACATTGCTGCTCACTGCCCTATGGAGCTACGCTGTTACGTTGACGTTACATTACGTTATCTGCGATACTCGCTATATAAACCGTGTATAAGCTTGAACGTTACCTTTTAAGTTGATGTCCTAAGATAGGATCCAAGGTCCGACAAGATTTTATGCGCTCGTTGATGACTCAAAACAAGTCGAAAATAACGTTGTGTGTTGTTGTGCTCACACAGTGCAAGGAGAAATCATTAGTGGCACATTGATATTAATGATCATGTGAAATTTGAATGAATGAATGTTGGGGAAACACTGGAGTGTATAGTCAGGGCAGAATAAAAGGTAGTAGAAGAGTTCAGGCTTATTTTTCAATTGAAAGGTTAGAGGCCTTTTTCTGCAAGCAAATGGACTAAAGCCGCCGTATGTTGGAAGATCTGTATTTGTTTTGGAGGCACTAAGTGGATACATATGGCACCCCATCTGAGGAGCTAATGTAAAGAAACTGGAGCATTTAACACTGTTTCATTAATAGAGTCTGGGAGTGCAGTTGGTGGACAGAGCAGGAGGAATTAAAGATGCTTTATTGCAATACTATAATACATAGTAATTTGATTAACTCTGTTTTGCTGTTTTGTTTATTTGGGTTGTAACGATACATCGATCTGGATCTATATATCGATTAAATGATCGACAATCCAATATCATCGTTGCAAAGTGAAAATATCGATACACTTCATTACCTTTAGGATATGGCTGTAATTCGAAATTTTCACTTTTTATTATTTTTATTTAAAAGAATGGAAAATCGCTTTGTTTTCCAAAGAATTGATATAATGTCATTTTGTGTTAGAACTTGTGATTTACACCCCTGTTGTTTATTGTACCTTATCTGTGGTACTTTGTAGTAATAATGCTTTTTCAAGGCTCTGGAAAATAATTAGGTTGTCAGATCAACTTATATTTGTTGTTCAAGGGTGATTACTATCCACATATTTTGTTAATTTGTTATTTTGTTATTTGATTATTTTGTTAATTTAGAGGACTTTGTGAGACAAGTAGGACCAAAACAACACATCAGACAATGTTTAAAAATCCCACAGAGTCTATGTTACAGATTCTATATGTTGACTGAAGCTGGCATCATATCTGATAGCGTTCTGTATCAGAAAGTGGAAAAATAATTGTCTTCAGTTCCCAACAAATCCCCAGCTGAGTGAGTGACGAATTCACACTGTTCCCCCTTTACATTCATTTGCTGCCAGAGCTCCTACAGTTTGTAGGTCTTTTGTGTAGAGGCCATTTTGCATTTATCCCTAGTAAACACTCAGTTTAATTTGACTGGGGACTCAGCGTGGCACAAATTAAATCAACTCCCTGTGTACAATCATTTATTTTAGAAGGACAGCGAGAGCGGCCAGTTCGAATAATGTGAATAGATCGTAAATCTGCTGCCCAACCTGACTGCAGAGCAGATAGCTGGTGCAAAACCAAAATGATGTAATCTCCAAACTGTCATGTTCTTTTGTCCTTTGGTGCATAAAGAGACTTCATCTAAATCAAAGGGGCCTGGCAGCAGGGTGTGTTTTGCAGACCTTTTTAGTTCTGATCGCTCAATAGGCCAGAGCACCTGGACGGCACTAATAGATACAAGGCTGTAATTTGTCCTCTGAGTTAATCAGCCCTGAGCGAGGGAGAAAAAGAAGGAGGGTGAGGGTGTGAGGGAGGCGAGAGTGAGAAAAAAATGTATAGATTTAGTAAGTGGGGAAGAGAAAGGGGAGAGAATCCTGGTTGTTTTTTACAGGGAGAGGATGGCTCCAAAGGAAAAAACCTGTGGAGAGAATAAATCAAGTCATCATGCGTGGCCAGTAATAAGCCATTTTTCTTTTAATAAATGACCTCCACATGCTACATAAATATCATCTTACCCACACAAGTGTCACTTCCACTTTATCTCCTGCCAGCAAGAGACACACAGGGAGGAAGAGGAACGAGGGAAAGTGGTAGTGCTCACAGTATCTGCTGTGAAAAGGATGAAGGGATACGGGATACATGTATCTAGGCGTGGGTAATAAGAATTCTAGGATAAGACGACAAGATCTCAGCCTGAAAATGTCCTGATCCAGCATATGGGGGTTGGCGGGAATTAAATGACTGACAGGTAGGACAATTCATCATAGTTCCCATGTTTAGTACCGCAGGGGGAAACAACCAATTTGGCATCAAGGATGCTATACAAGGTTTGAACAAGAAAAAAAAATGTCTGCGACCTTCCTGCCCGATCACGTTTGCTTGCCTTGTAGGTTGTGAAAGACTGAGTTCAACATCTAGTTTATCTCTAGAGTCGTGGCAGGAACTATGATCAAAAATCCTCTTTTTATCAAGTGATTTTTGCCTGATTTTTTCAGTTCTTACAGTCACAGTTTCTCTAAAGAAGTAAAAAAAAAAACAGCAGTGGCCAGGTTTCCAAACCAAAAGTATCACAAATTTTAACCAAATTCAGAGAAAATCAGCAAATGAATGCGTGTTTCCATCCAATACTGTTAATATAAGCAGTGATAAGCAGTAGGTGTTGCCAATACTCCAGGAGGAAACCATTAAACCAATGCAGAAGGGTGCAGCAAGATGTCAAACCTCAAACAGTGAAAAACTTGTCTGTTTCACCCTCCTTGTCCTGCTCTTGCTCTCTCTTCCCCTCTCTCCATTTATCTGACTACAAATGAGACAGAATTAGTTAGCTAGCGCCGACTGCTTTCCACCTGCAGTTGGAGCTCTATCGAAGGCTTTGGGTTTCCAGCGGGAGGCGGAGACTTCTGTGCCCGGCAGCAGTGGCCTCGGCCTCGCCAGCTTTCTGGGAGCCATCGCCGACACCACGCTGGTGGAGGCCAAAGCCGTTTTGCTGGGCCCACTGAAAGGAAATGAGGCAGCTGCAGATCTGACTGGGAGCTAGCCAAGCATAAACCTTTTTTTGCAATATTTCAAATCTTTGGCTCTTTTTTAAAAGCCAGAAATTATGGTGTTTCTGCTCAATTTGTTTAATGCATGAATTGAAAATGGGCATAAAAATAGATACAGTCATGGAAAAAACTATTAGACCATTGTTTTCTTCCATTTCTTGTTTATTTTAATGCCTGGTACAATTAAAAGTACATTTGTTTGGACAAATATAATGATAACAACAAGAATAGCTCATAAGAGAGTAATTTTAGAGTTGATATGTAGCCATTTTCCATGTTTTTCTTGATAATGATTTTGGTTTTTATCAAGAAAACCATGGAAAATGGCTACATATCAGCTCTTAAATTAAACTCTTAATAGCTATTTTTGTTGTTATCTTTATATTTGTCCAAACAAATGCACCTTTTTTCAGGCCTTTTTTCCCATCTAAAATTTTAAGACAAGTTCATTTTGACTGTAAAAATGATGTCATTGCGCTGGCAAATTTTTTCTTTTTCTTTCAGAGAATTAGATCTTCCCAACTTAATCATACTATACACTATAATCTGACAGACGGCCATCTGAAAATACAGTGTGTAGCTTGACTGTACACAATTCTGATTGTTTTGAGGATTTACCTTGTACAAACATTGTTGAAATAGTGTGTGTGTGTGTGTGTGTGTTTTTGTCAGGAAGCATTCTCCTTTCTGACATGTGAACACGTTTAAAGTGTCTGTTCATGTGAAGATTTGACAGGGAATGAAATGACTTCAATTATGGTTCCCACTTGTCAGGCACATATTAGGTGTGTGTGTGTGTATGTGTGTGATTGTGCGCAATAATGTCTCCATGAGAGGACTGACATGTTCCTCATCTCCCACCTCCTCCGGGGACGTTCTCAGCTTTAGTCCTGTAGTTTCTCGTAGTGTCTCACCACCGAGCCTCAGGGGGGGAAATGCTTCATTGTTCACCATGATAGAATCAAAACACACAATGATGATTCCCTGTCATGGTTTCCATTGTCTTTGTGATGTTCTCTTAATGCCCCTACAACGCTGTGAGTGTTCTCGTCCCCAGGCAGGCAGGCAGGCAGGCAGGCAGGAAGGACAGGCAAGGCTTTAGAGCTCCAGACTGCATAGATCTTACGTTGAGGATTACGTGTAATGCAATTACTGTAATATGGTTACAGATATTGTGACTGAAATCGGCCGCAAATACTGGAAAAACAACATGGTAATCAAATGTAGGTGTTGTCCTTAGACTCCTGCAATGCTTTATATATTTAGGTGGAGCTATAAAGCTGGAGGACTTAGAAAAGAAATTCTGAAAATGTGGGAATAATAAATAACTCATGAATCACAATGAGAAGAGACACTTTCTGTTAGTTGGTGCCTGCTGAGGAATGCAAATCATCAGGAAGTGTTTATGTTGTCATTTTTCACAATGACATGTGGCCAATAAAGCAAAGTTTTTGAGCTTTAGTTTATGATTCAGCCTGTAAAAAAGGCTGTATTTCTTTCACGCCTGTCTAAGCTTTAAGCATAACTGCACATGTTGTAACTGGTTGCATTTAACAGGATTACACTAATTTCATATGATTACTTAAGGAACACTGGCTTGTAACTGTGCTTTACAGATTAGAAGTAGTGTTTAGTATTCAAGTTGGAGAGTTCAGATGTTTTTGTTGCTAAAGGCTAAAGTATGCAGATCATTATCTGGAAAAAATATAAAATTTGAATAATTTCTTGTGCCTTAGGTGACATCTAGAAAATGCTTATTTTATCTGGCCAGCAGTTTACAACCCAGATATTCAGTTTACTCTCAGATGACAACAAATGTATCACACTTTTAAGAAGCTGTAGCCAAAGAATGTATGGCTCTCTGGCTTAAAAATGGCAATCAATTGAGAAAGTAGCTGCTGCTGGATAGAAAATATATCTGATAATTGAATGAATTGTTTGATTGAACAACCCTGATTCAAATAAAGTTGGGATGTTGTCTAAAAGGTAAATAAAACAGTGATAATGAAATAGCCACATGCTCAACAAGCACAAATGCAGAAACTAGAAAATGTTACCTTTCAGATGAAGCATCATGCACTTTGACACTACAGGTTTTTGAGCTTTAATTCAAGATTTTTCTAACCCTGGTGACTGATCAGTCAAGACTGGTCTCCCTCAAAATAGACCCCATGCAGCAAAATACGACCCATATTTAAGTTTGAGACTGTCCGCCAACCCCCTCTAGCAGCTGTAATAATTATAAATATCAGCGATGCATAGTATAAAGACCGGAAATTGCACTGGGTGGATGGGTCGAACAGACCCATGTGAAAACAAAAGTATCAATGTGATTTTCAATATCAAGTAACGTTTTGTAAAGTAAAGTCATTGATCACTTCATCTTCCTCCTGCGCACTAAAACCACTGAAATCGTCTTCTTCAGTGTCGGAGTTGAACAACCACAGAATGACTTCATCACACACTTTCTCAGTCTCCCTTTCATTGTCGCTCTCAATGTCACTTTTGTCTCGAGGCGAATTTATGCTTGTGCTGTCCTCTTCATCACGAAGCAGTTCAGCCTTTTGAAACCTGTTGGTGATCGTGGATTTTTTCACACTACTCCACGCTGTCACGATCCACTGGCCAGCAGCTATATTTCCTTCTCCGACAGACAGATCGATTGCCTTTCACTTAAAAGCTGCATCATATGCATTTCTTCGTGTGTTTTCAATGATAAGGGTGTGTGCATGATGTGCAAAATGACTGTTCATAACATAAACTAGCGTCTTCTTCTGCGTATTATCTCTTCTCTATTCTCTATATCTCTCTATTCTTCTCTATATCTCTATTATCTCTGCCTATTATCTCTCTATCATTGTTGGGTTCAAAGCTTGTGAAAAAAGTAGCTTATAGTCAGGAAATTACGGTAACAATGTCAATTCAGGTACTCACATACTCAAAACTACTTCACTTCCGGCATTTACATACATTTTAAAAAAAACTTTTTAAACTGTCTTTTATAACGCCTTACCAGAAAGTTTTTACCCTAATTTAGATCAGTGGTTTTGTAGCCTAAATTTGATGAAACTGCAGCCTTTTTTGAAAAGCTGCGAACTGTACATATGTATAATGACGTGTGCGTTATTTTTAGAACGATCCACTCTGTACAGTGAAGCTCTCATATAGGTCGTTTTGAAGAGCACTCATATGGGTCATTAAAGGTGGTATTGTCAGGTATGGACATTAGGTTGGAGATCTTGTTGTGTTGTTGTGATCCGAACTTGACATCCTGAATACAGAACAACACACAAGCCATGGGATAACAGAGTGGGAAAATGCAAAATAGCCTGCGGATTGAAAATAAATAAAGCCACAGGAGACCTATAACGGACATTTTTAGGCCAAAACAGGATGCCCAGAGGTTTGGTCTCAAAGTGTCAGATCTCAGATCACTGGATATCAAAAAAAAAAGCTGTGAAATGACAAGTGTGGCTGAAACAGACGGAGCAACTGGAGAGGGAAGAAAAGAGGGAAAAAAAAGTAAAAGTAGGAACAATCAGAGAGTGGGACAGAACTACTGAGTTGAAGCTATCATGTCTAACTCTTGTCTTCTGAGAGCGGCAGTCAGTCGGACTAAACTTTAAATGACTCCATACTCTTTTCAGTCAGTCCCCGTCCCAGATCGATACATTAGTAGGCTCCGGCACAGTGAAAGCGGAACAAGGGGAAAGAGAGTCAAAGACTTGAGTCTGAGAGCCATTCAAATAAGCTGCACTCTATTTCACCCTTTTCACTGCTTGTCCTTGCTTCTCTTTTCGTTTTGGATGTCTGTTTCATTTTTCTTCTTCATATACATATCTCTTTTCTCTCTCTTTACCTCTTCAGGTGCCTGATTCTGCCCCCCCCCCCCCCCCCCCCCCCCCCTTACTTTTCTCAATTTTCCTCTTTCAATTTCTCTCTCCACCCCACAATTCCCACTTTCATGTTCTTTTTTTTCTTCTTCCACTCTCCACATTTTCCCTCTCTACCCATGTGAGATTGGGCATTTTCTTCCTCGAGTGTGCTCCATAAGTGGCACTGAAGGTGTGCGTGTTTGTGTGTGATTGCATGTAGTCCAGCCATGTGTGTCTAGAAGCTATCTCACAGTTGGCTCTATTCAAAACAATATTCAGCAGCAGGGTAATTTCATCAGCCGCTCTGTGGTCCAGGGGTCAACGCTGATTCATACCCATTTTCCGTCTCTCTCTAGCCTCTCTCGCTTTCTTTCTCATATGCTTTCACACACCTTCACACACGCCATAATGCATGCATAGACACACTCACACACACCTATATCAGAACCCGTATAAATAGGTAATGCTAATGCAAGGGCATACTTTTCATTTTAACTTGCAGGAGTCATCTACTGGGACCTGCCCAGACCACTGCAATATTAGTTATTACTAGAGAGCAGAGTGTTTTTAATGGTATATACTATTCATTGGTGTAATACATGACATTCGCTATATGTGACCTCGTGGTACTTAACCCTTTCTCAGCTTAATGGTGTATTTGTGGCATTTAGCTGTTATGCAGATTTACATAAGCAGCATAAGTATTAACAATAAACGTCTTTTTCTCTGTTGATTAAATTATTAGATTCAAATGCACCAATATATCAGTCGATAACAGATTAGAGGGATTTAAAATGCTGCCTTTGGGATGCTATGAAAGACTCTGAGGCATAAAAATGTGTTTTTGTGGAAAAGACAAAACCAGCAGCTCTTGCATAAGTATACTAGCTTTCACAGTACCAGTCATTTCAGATAATATATACAGTCAGTCATGGAAAAATTATTAGACCATTGTTTTCTTCAATTTCTTGTTCATTTTAATGCCTGGTACAACTAAAGGTACAGTTGTTTGGACAAATTTAATGATAACAACAACAATAGCTCAAAAGAGTTTAATATTAGAGCTGATATCTAGCCATTTTCCATGGTTTTCTTGATAATTACCAAAATCATTATGAAGACACCATGGAAAATGGCTAGATATCAGCTCTAATATTAAACTCTTTTGAGCTATTGTTGTTGTTATCATTATATCTGTCCAAAAAAAGTTGTAGCAGTTAGTTGTACCAGGCATTAAAATGAACAAGAAATTGAAGAAACAAGCGTGGTCTAATATTTTTTCCATGACTGCAAAGTAAGGTAGGTGATGAAAAGAACAACCACCATCACTAAAATACCCAAACAATCAAACAAACTATTTATAAATATTTTATGTTTCTTGTATTTTAGAGTTTTTTTGTTAAACAATCTGCAACAAAAATAAAACTTGCCACTATTTCTCAAATATCAATGAATCTGAACCTTTCTCATTGTAACCTGAAGGTAACACTTAAGCCTGGGGGTCAGGACCACAAGATAACAGCAAAAAAAGTAAAAATACAAACAAATACACACACGTTTCTGAGGCAACAATAACCTTTCTTTAATCTTTGTTTGCTTTCTTTTCATAAAATACTTGATTATCTGGACATTTAAGGGCTCTAAATTACTCAGATGTCACAATCTTAAAATCAATCAGCACCTTTATACATAAAGTACCTAAAGTACCTGTTATAAAGTGTAAGATGAAGCACATGTTTTTGCGGCTGTAGTTCAGTCGGTAGAGTGGTCATATACGAATCGGAAGGTTGGTGGTTCGATTGGAGATTCTGAACCCCAAATTGCTCCCGATGCTGCGTTCATCGGAGTGTGAATGAATCCCCATGGTGGCAGGTGGCACCAGTGTGCCCTGGTAGCCTCGGCCACTAGTATGAATGTGTGTGTGAATGGGTGAATGAGCGTAGTGTGTAGTGTAAAGCGCTTTGGATAAAAGTGCTATATAAGTGCACCCCATTTACCATTTTACCATTTAAATGAGTCACTGCTGCCAGTCAAATAACACTCCCCAGCCCAACTGGTTCTCTTGAGTTTGGGACCTGAGTTTATAACTTTTTTACCACCAATTTAGGAAAAGTGCAAAGCTCATTTAATATGACAGCCTTCTTCGCTCAGTAAGATTCATTTACTTCTGTTTTACTTTCAGAAATCTTTATCACTGTCGGGGTGGCCTTTCAACAGAGCATTTTACCACCAGTGCCGTGCGGCGGCCGCTGCCAAATGTCTCTCTCCAAAACGTTCTAGTTCAAATCAATGCGAGCAATCTGGCCAGCTGATATTTTGTATTGACCTTTTAACAAGAGATTCATCACAGATCACTTTTCTCTGCCCGGAATCACCCAAGGGAGCGCTCTGCAATGCAGGCTGATTCCGTCCTAACAGCCTCTCTGATCATGCTTCATGCCATGATTACAGCATGTCTAGCCTTTATGATGAAATACGGCTTTGTCACTGTAAATGTTACCTTCCAATTTTAAGTATTAAATAATGATTATCATGAGATAGGACGCCAGAACATGTTGATGATCAAAATATGGTATTTTACAGCTTGAGGTAAGCAGCGAATACGTATAGAAAGCACACAATTTTAGCACAAATTTCTGGCTGCATTGTGATTTCATCACATTTCTTTTTTGCAGTATCCAAGGCAGTATGCACAATTAAAATTATTATTATTTTTTTTTAATTAATGAAATGCAAGATCACACCTTCATAGGAGACAACACAACCATGGAATTTCAGTAAATATATAATTAGGAAAATATAAATATAATAGGACTGCATAAATTTATTTCATCATCGTTTAATTTGCAGAATACACGGTCGCCCATGAAGTTGGACTAATTTTGTTTTCAGACACAATCCTCTGTTGATTATGGTTTAATTTTCATTGTGATATGTTTGGAAGAGATTGATTAATGAAGTTTCGAAAAGATATACACTTTATCTGTCAAGAATAAATCACATTTTCACAATAATTTCATGGAAAGAGGTAAAAAAAAATATTTTATTCCAACTTTATGGGCGACCGTGTAGTTTCTCACTTTTTCTTCAGTTTGCACAGTTACACACTACTTTGCACTAAATGCATGTAGAGTTTATAGTTTTGTTGTAGTTTGCATGTGCTGCCTTTAGAATTGCTTTTGTTTTTATTATTTATCTATTTTATACATAGATTTCTTATTTTTTGGCATTCATTGTGGACAGCAATGAAATGATCGTATTGTACAGAGAAACATATTTCCTACAGTTCATTTGACAATAAACTTCTTTGAACTCTGAACCTAATTGATTATGTGTTAAAAAATGTAACTAAAAATGTGTAAAAAATGATTGCAAAATCCATTTTTGCAAAGTCCAAGGGGACATTTTCAGATGCCTAAGTTTCTCCAACCAGCTGTCCCAATGCTTACCCCAAAGATGTAAACAGTGATGTAAAGTGGAGAAAAGTAGCAAATCATCTCAGTGGAGAAGAAACAACAAAGGAATTTGTGGCAATTTTACTTTAAACGATTATTGGATTATGCAAATACTTGCAGATTGATATTCTGTTGATCAAATTATTGACTTTTTTCAGCTCTATATTGTATATAAATATGTGTGTTTGCATCAGCATGCTGTTCCAGTAAAGCCTTTCCTTCCCTGTATGAATGAGGTAAATAAGCACATCACCAAAAGACGGGTACATGAGTAAGTAGTTTCTACACCATAGGGAATAGTTTCTTACAGATTCAAACACGGTACAGACTGTGTTGTTCCCTCACTCACTGGCTGAGATCCCATCACAGTGTGAGCCAGTTCTCTCTCTCTCGCAGGTTGTCTGGCAGATCAGATGATATTCTTATCACACTGCACCTTGTGTTATAATGTATTTTACAATATGCTGATAAGATATCAAGGTGCAGATCACAATTTAAGGAAACGCTATCTTTGTGTCAGTTGTTCTAAAGCAAAAAGTAAAAAAGTGTATTTTGGGAAGAGAAATTAAACAGGATATCAATTTTGGGCGTTGTTATCTGTGTTGTCTATTTGGCTTCACAAGAGATACAGTAGATGCATTTTAATTTGGATTTTGTCATAACAGCAAAGTTGGTTCATACTTTAAGGCCGTGTTAAGACTGACAATAGCATCAGAACTTAAAGTTTCCATATGTGCAACTCTTTCACTTCAGTATCTCAGATGAGATCATTTTAGCACTTTTTTCTTTTTTCAATATAGTCTTTTAAGCCAACGTTGGCTCTTATAGACTGTGCACTGTGAGAAATGCTGCTGTCCCACGCTGATTAAATATATTACACGAGTGTCAGCAGTGCATGTACTGCCTATGTTTTTCCTGACAGTACATATGTTCACTGTCATACAGACTCAGGGTCAGTGTACAGTGTGTAAATGTTACGCATACAGTACATGAGATTTATGTTGTTATCAGTACATGTTCAGCCCGGGCATGAAGATACACTCTGTCAAAAACGGTTTATAGCAGAATATGAATTCTACATGCTTGTCGTGTTTATCTCAGTGTCTGGAGGTACATGATATAATCAGATAAGTGATAGGTCAAAGCAGTATGTGCATGTGTGTGAGTGGGGAGGGAAGAAAAGACTGGAAAGAAGCAACTCAGGAGGAAATCGGAGGCTGCTTTTAGCCTTTACAAATAAGAGGAGTGAGTAGGGGAAATGGGACTCAAAGCCGGGGTTGAAGGATGAAGAGCAACAAGGAAATCCAGACCATGAAGTGCTAAAGGAGAGAGAAGACGGAAAATGGAGGTAAATGGAGGAGAAAGTGGGTGACCAGGAGAATTCAGGAAGGCGCATGATGAAATCAATATCAATTTCAAGCCGACTTTTCAACGTTTTAATGTTCTTCAGAGACATGGAAGTCTCCAGGATAATGCAGTGATACCTTTTTATATCACCAAAATAATAAAATACCATCACAGCCCATGACCTTCAGCTGCCAAACCACAATATGGAGATGAAGCAAGTAAGAAGAATCCAAGTTTTAGATTCAATGGCTTGCTCAAGGACACTGGAGAGCTGGGGACAAATAACTTGATATTTTACAATGCAGTTTATCATCTTCTTACTAATGATTCAACAGAAGGACTTTAATTTCAATTGCTCCAAATGTCAGTTTGCTAACAATGTACAGTCATGGAAATAATTATTAGACCAGCCTTGTTTTCTTCAATTTCTTGTTCGTTTTAATGCCTGCTACAACTAATGGTACATTTGTTTGGACAAATATAATGATAACAAAAATAGCTGATAAGAGTTTAGTTTTAGAGCTGATATCTAGCCTTTTCCCATGGTTTTCTTTGTAATGATTTTGGTTGTCAGGAAAACCATGGAAAATGGCTAGATATCAGCTCTTAAATTAAACTCTTATGAAACATTTTTGTTGTTATCATTATATTTGTCTAAACAAATGTACATTCACTTTTACCAGGCATTAAAATGAACAAGAAATTGAGGAAAACAATGGTCTAATCATGTTTTTCATGACTGTATAAAGGGATGACAACCACTAAGAAAATATTTTCTCTGTTAGTTTAGTAGCGCTAACATTACTAGCACCATGCTGTAGCACATGAAGGACAAGCAGACAGCTGCCATGTTTGAGAAGGACTGCTAGCCAGAAAGTGAAAAGTTGATGTGTGCAAGTCTGAAGCCATCACCCAGTTTGTGTGCCACCGGACTGAGAATGACATGCTGCCGATCAGTGTGGTATTGGGAAAGCTAGTTCGTTTTTTTGAGTGCAAGTACATCATGCGATTGAGAGAAGAATAAGCTAAAAGTAAAGCTAGCCAGGACAGAAGAGCTACCACTGGATACCTCTCACAAACAGAAGTGACATCACAACTATGTGTCACTTTGTTATTGCTGACAGGGCGATACAGACCGGTGTGCTCCTCATTCAGAGCCTCTCCATCCTTCACACATCAAACAAACTTTCCTATAAGCTCACTGAGTCAGTGGATCACCAGGCTAAAAAGAAAGCACCTCTATTTCATGTAATTTTGCACTTCAAAAAAACAAACAACAACCAGTTAGTTAATGAGTGTCCGGCTGTCGAAAGCAATAATTGTTAATTATTACCATACTGTGCTACATTAGTAGAGCTTATCATAGAGAAATAGAAGCCTAATAAATGCTGGTGAAACTCAAAAACATCTGTTGGAAAAAGAAAACATTATTATTATGCTTTGTGGACATACAGAAGTTCCCTATTGGTTGCATGGATACAAAGGAAAAGTGAAAATGAAGGTGCATGGAAGAGGAACAGTAAGAGATACTTAAGAAAATCTAAAGCACAAAGATAATGGAGGTAAATGGAAAAGCATATGGTATAAAGGTGAAACAACAAAGGTGGAATGAGATGAAAGCATATGAAAGAGCAGAGGGAAATAAGGAGGAGGAGGAGGAGAAGGAGTAGTATGTGTACAGTCTCTGCCCATGACTTCTTCCTCCACGAGGAGGTCAGCGCTATCATCCTGTGTGGAGGGGAGCCGGGTTACAGATATGAGGGAAGGAGCCCTCTCTATAATGGATTAATACTGAGCCGCAGCACCCCAAATCTTTTTCCGCTTTTCTCTCTCCCCCTCCTATCATTTCTCTCTCCCTCCATCACCTCCTCCCCTCCATCTCATCTCTCCATCTCCCAGACAGTCGTTCATCTTCCTGCGTGTGCCGCCGCTCCCATTTGTTCTCTCTTGACATGGCCTTTTACCTCAGATCCAATTCCCACCATTTTAATCGAGACAAAATCGCATTACGGTGGGCTCCTGTTCCTGCTGGCCTGCCTGCACGAGTGTGTGTGTGTGTGTGTGTGTGTTTGTGTGTGTTTGTCTGTATGTGTGTTTCACCATTTTATGTTTGTGATAGGGTGTGTCGACCTGCTGGCTATATATGTCTGCCTTTATCTAATTGGTCTTCTTTAGGAGTGCATCTTTTGGTATATATTCATGTATGTGCATGCTAGATGGTTGTGAAAACTCAAAAAGATAATATATTATGGTGTTCATAATTCTTCTCTCACAGTTCATGTTTTAATCACCTTTTCCTTTTTTTTATTTTTTTTTCACTTCTATCTAATATTTTCATTGCCCATGTGCTTTGGCATAAAAATACATTTACGTGTCATGCCAATAAAAAAATTGAATTGAAAGAGGGAGAGAATCTGTCACCCATTTTCTGTCTCCGAGAGATAGGTTTGGCTGCATGCATGATGCCATTCTGCAGTGTCAATGTTATCTGATTGGCTTCAATACCTGTGTGTGCACAGTGTGTTTGTGTGCATGTGCATATGAGTTTTTTGGGGGCATTGTTTATCTCTTCTGGTCCCATATCCCCTACTATTCTTTGGCCGTCAGATCAATGGAGAAAGAAAAGAAAAAGGGCAGGTGGAAAGGGGAAGAGAGGGAGAGATGAGTCTCTGGAGCAGTCAAGGAAGAGACTCCTTTCTCTCTCTCTCCTTGACCACCTGTTTTTTACTTCACCTCCGTCTGTCTCGAGTATAACCTCCCTCACTGTCTGTCAAGTCAGTGTCCTTATCATCTCTGTTAAGTGTCTGTAACATTGTTGTACTTCCTTTGTTTTTGCAAAACTGACAACATCAGAAAACTGGCTTTTATGAGGTGCAGGGGAACATCATGGGGGGATATGTTTTTCATTTAAACCTCCTGAAACTCTTTGGGTCTTTGGGTCTGAAAAATGCAGAAGTGCCTTTAACCTGCATTCTTTCTAATGGCCAGCAGGGGGTGACTTCAGTCTTTGCAAAAAGAAGTCACATTGTTTGAAAGGGTCCTACTTCATACTTGATTTATCACTAAACGTTATCATAATGAGTTTACAGTCTCAATTTCTAGTTCCAAGTCTTCTTCAATAGAGCATGATGTTTATTTCTGCAGGGTATGCTTTCGAGGCGTGACAGGTCGTCACCATGGTGCGCTGTGTTGTTTAAGAACTTTGACTCATTCACAGTTTGTTTTCAGTTGTAAAATTGTAGTTGTCTAAAATGTCTTGTTATGGGTTCACTTGTACTCAGTTGCTATTAATTTTAATTACGGATCAAGCTAGCTATATAGCATTAGCATTAGCCATAGTGTCATCCTGGCCACCAATCTGTTGTGCGATTGCACTGGTTGTGGAAGTCCGATAAACAATAGGTGACATCACAATGGCTAAGTCCACTTCATTTATACCATCCATGGTCTTCGCTAATCTCCAGTACTTTTAACTTGCCATAACTGATTTTTTTTGTTCACTTGGGCACAGTGGAAACAAATAGTGGACACATCATTGACGTATCGTCACCTTATAAGCTGTTATAGTAGAACTTTGGAGCAAATAGCCAAGTTATGTGTACATCCGACAGTTACAGAGCAATGTTACTATTACCTGGAGTCTTGTTTTGATCCACCTGGTGAATGTCAAGTCCAATATTCAATCTCCCAACACAAGGTAAGGAAACACGGAATATAATCATAACCATGTTTGCGTCCGTCTTCACAGGTTGCTTTCTGTCCCTCCTCTGCAGTGCCCCCTTTGGGGTGTGGATGCATGAATCTGTAATTTGTTTACATGTGAACCAAACCACGCTCTTTATTATCATTTTCTTATCATACAAGTGCAAAAACATTACTTCTTGAAATATTTGAAAGCACATTTTAGCTCTTTTGGATAGGGTTTGGATCCATTTGGCACTCAAAAGAACGCCTAAGGACACTGCTTACTAATGGCTCTGTGAAACTAGTGCTAGTACTTGATACACTTTGGACAAAAAATGTGAAAACCAGAACATATAAAATGTAAAGAAGAGCCCTATAAATTATATTTTAGTAGGTTCACAGCAAAACAAATCATGCTATTATAATTGCATTTATAAAGAAGTGATTTTAATTTCCTTTTATATTGATTGAGAAAAATGAATGTAGTGAATCATGCTTATAGATTTAATGGTAAACGTCTTCTTAAGTTTAAGCCATTGACCATGCTGCTGTGATGTTTACATGTAAAGTTATGGAGCACTAAAACAAGGTATGTGCAATCTGGAGGAAATAAACCCAAAATAACCACTTCAGAAGATTGAAAAACATAATTTACAAAAACATCCTATTTCACTGCTGCTTTTGTGAACTTTATTTTTGTTCAGAGGATACAGACTAAAACATTATGCTGCTTTCCTCTTGCAACATATGGTAGTTTGTAGTTACATCCTTTTTGTATAGAAAGTCAGAAGATAAAAAGACTCGAATGAGTATCCTGCTGCTGTGGTTAGTTGAGTTGTGATAACTCAGACGATGTAGTCTGTCAAAAACATGGATGCTCTGCAGGGTGTAATACGCAGATTCATCTCTCGGCTGAAAGAGGGATAGATAATGACGAGGGGAATGAGTGTCTTCCAGTTGTGAGAGGCCTAAGAAGACGGAGCTCTTTAGTGCTCATATCATTCGTTTTAAAGCCTCTTTTGACTCTAAAAAGCATGAAAGAAGCGGAGGCTAGATGAGGACATAGAGAATGAGGGTCCTCTTGTTGTGATTAGTCTCATCCTGATTACTGAGACTATCTCCGCTACACCCTCCCAGCCTCTACACTGGTCCAAACAATAGATAATATCTTTTTACTGAATGAAGAGGAGACAGAGGGACGGATGAACAGAGAGAGGCAGCGTACTTCCGTTGTGTTTACTCAGTAGATGTCTCGAGCACCCTCTCCTCTCGCTCTGTGACTTTAAAGCAACGATAACATCTGTATATTAAAAGAAAGTGAGAAAGAGGCATGATACAGACAGGGAGAACGAGTGTCCTCTTCTTATGCTTGTAGTAGTGTCCTCAAGCCAAGGTAGTACGTCTGTGCGGGTTGGATAAGTTTGTAATTGGATAAGAGCTTTGGATAAGAGCCGGTTATGTAAGATTCATTTAGTGATATGGCTCTTCAAGAAAATTGGAGAGATTGAAATGAAAAAAAAAAAAATAAGAAGGGAAAGCGCCCCAGAAATGACCACATTAAATACACATTCCCTAAATAGCAGCTCATCTCCTAGTTTCTGCAGCCTTTTAATAAAATCTCTTGTGTAATGCAAAGTGGGGAGTTGGTGCTCGTGCCAAAAAAAAAAAAAAAATGCGGCTCCTAAGAACACCTGCTCTTGACTTATGAAACAACAGGAAAAAAATGACACAGGCATAAGTATAGGGTAAGAAAATGAGGCGTAAGAGAAATAAATTGGGACACAGCAAAAAAAAGGTAAAACCAGAGCTGGAAAATATTATTTTAATAACACATGTAGCGTGTCCTTCCTTCAATATCATTTGATCATACTTCCACTGTACTCCTGAGGGCAACTATAGTGAACTACTGTCCCTCTAATGGACCTGTCTGCAGGCTTCCTGCTGCCATTATACTGTATGTGAATGTGTGTGTGTGTGTGTGCATGGAGGTGTATGAATGTGTCAAAATAGGTTTGCAAGTATGAAGAGTGTTGGCATGAGGGTGTGTGAGAGAGAAAAAGGCGACAGACCGGATGAGAGAGAAAGAGCCCTTGTAGAGCATGCTTGTCAGAGTTACTGTTTGTGATAATGAGTCTTCATACGTGTGTATGTGTGTGTGTGTAGTTCATCTGTGTGCGGAACGTGTTTGACAACGAGTTCATGTGACCCAATTCTGTGAGAGTCTTTATGTTTTTTGGAGCTGCTCTCTTGCCTTCTTGTGCAATTTGTTTTCAACTAAACTTGGTTTTAATCGTAAACTTTTTGTCCTCAAAGGTGACTCTTTACTGTATGATTATGTTAAAGAGACATTTCTAAATTTTGGGAAATATGGTTATTAGTGTCCATGTTTAGAATCAGGTGAGAATCACTGCTATAGACAGTTAGCTTAGCTTAGCATAAAGATTGTAAACAGAGAGGAACAGCTAACATGGCTTAACTCTCTTAGCTAAGTACTACAATTTAATGAGACTACACATGTTTTTCTCTATTTTGGGTATATGGTTGGGATGATATGCTTGTCTCTCTTATTTGATAATATCATAATACGTGGATACAGATTCAATATATATATATTGAGATTTATAGGTGTGACTATTCAACATTATAATTCATTGCAATTTGTTTACTTTTTTATTGCTAGAATTTTGGAAAAAGTTGAATCATACACTTCTGGAGAGTGTAAATCATGAGGTATATTTACAAAAATATGCACAATGCCAGACTTTCTGACTTTTATTTCATCAGCAGCATACATATACTGAATCAAATAGAAAATAAACAATACAGTGGATAAAAAATATAATTTTTAAAGTAAACTTAAGCTGTTTTCAGACTAGTGTTAGTTAGTTAGTGTTGCCCATACAGTGATTTATCCGTGGCGGCCAACACAATCTCAAATTTGACCACTACATCTTTTTTTTCTGATATTGGGCGAAAGGAGGTTACACCCTGGACACCACCGTGTATCCCACTTCCTACTATTTCACATTGGTAAAATATTATTTAATTGCAGAGCCTCTCCTGTCCCCATTATCTTTCGCTCTATCAGACCATAAATAAGACAAGAATTAGCTTGTTAGTGCACCCCGCTTCACTCCACCTCACTCCTTGCCTTTAGGAGACTTTGCAGAGAGTAGAGTGGATACTAACTCTGGAGATCGACCTTCCGTTGGCGTCTGTAGCAACTCCAACTCAGACAACACCCTCCCGTCGCTGGCGGTGGCACTGTCTGAATTGGAGTTGCTACAGATGAGCAATTGGCTCACGGCAGCACTGTGTCTAACCTTTATATTGGCAGCGGGAGCAAAAAGTTTGCAGTTTGACGTTCTGCTAAAGACCCCTGGTGCTGTAGTTTGTGCTGGCTGGATTTGCGTTGCTACAGGGTGCTAACTGAAAGTCTCTGTTCTTGGACTGTTCACCATTCTTTTGATCCTCTGCTTCAGGTTTGTTTTTCTTGAGACTGCAACAATAAAAGTGGTAACTTTTTTCCATCTCCTCATAGACTAAAATGAGCCAATTGCATTTGAATTATATTGATTCAGGGATAAAATAATGTAGAAAATATATAAACCCATCAAAAGTCATTTTTTCCCACCAGTTCTGGATGACGGGACCCTTTTAAAGGTTAAGGCTTCCACAGGGGGAAAAAACCCTCCATAATGTCCTCACACGTGACAAGAACAAGTGCATGCATGTATTTGTGAAGCCACATTACCTTCCTATAACTGTGTGTAATGTGTAGTGTACTGTATGTGTGAGTATGAGTTCTCTCTGCCCTCCCATGTGACTGTGTGTACGGTGTAACCTATCACTGTCTCTATCTGTGTGTGTGTAGCCGTACTCCAGGCCCTCCCACGAGGCGGCAATGAGAGTGAATGAGCACTTCCTCCCCCACGGTGTCCGAGGGGACTAGCATCTGTCAGTGTGATGCACTCTCGACTGGTACAAACTCCATTACCCAGTGTCCTGCTTCTCTGTCACTGTCAACAACCCTTGTAGCACCCACACTGGGCGCTTTCATCAGACACACACATACATTTAACTGCGACTGGAACACACACGGACACATGGTCAGTTGTAAACACAGGGACGTTGGCCACACATGCACAATAAGGGACACTGAGATGAGTCAGATGTGTGTATGCACATGTATGACAAACACACATATTTGTGCAGGCAAAAAGTGGAACATTTGGGACCTCCATCAGCACTCTGACGAACATTACCCAGAGATTACCCTCTCCCCGCTGTCTATCTGTCTCTGTGATTCTCTTTCACTCATTCAGTCACTCATTCACTTGCCGGCTTGTACTCACACACACACACACACACACACACACACACACACATACCACACTCCCACACACATTACCTTGACAAGAGCTCATTCAAGCCCCTCTCTACCTCTCTATATTTCCAGGAGGGCTCACCGTAATGGCTGCACAAGTCCAGAGAGCTTTTCTACAGCCACTTGTGCGGCTCTTTCATTAATGAACACCTAACTCCCTCAGTTTTAAAAGCTAAAATTCAGTGTTTTTACATTCGACGAGCTTCAAGCTTTTCATGCTTGCCAGCTACGATGTTTGAGATGTATGGAAAATGTGTATTACCCACTGCAACCAATCCTCTGTAAACTACTGTAAACTACTAAACAACATCACTAGATTGTAGAAGTGCTTATTGTATGTCTCAGTGCATAGGGGTAAATATGGCGTTTGAAGTTTCTAAATATAACTGAAATTAAAAGGAGCACAACTTTATTAAAAAAAATAAAAATAATAATAATAGTAAAATAAGGAATTTTTATTTGATCAACTTACATTTTTTCTATATATAAAAAGATGATTTTTAGGGAAGCAAATGACAATCAGTTTTCTTAAATTAGATTAAATCCTATGCCATTGTGCATCTAACTTCCACTTTTTAGCAATTAGATGTTACACAACAATATTTTGCTGAGTGTGTATTTGGCCATTTTGCATTATGAAATGACAAAAAACAACAAAACAAAACAAAAATACCTAGACATAGCCTTGGGCAGCAGGGATAAGGAGTTGGGAGACTATAGGGAATTCTAACTATATTTGCTTATAATAAAACTTTCCTGCTGTAAAATGACATTATTGTTTCTGTATAGGTTTCTGTAATAGTCCTCCAAAGTATACCACTGCAGATATAGCTTTCTTTAGTCTTCTAGAGAAACTAATCTGTTGTATTTTAGAACTATTATTCTAGAAATTTGCTATTATTCCCTTTGGAATATCTCTCACTGATATAATTAAAAACACCATATTGACATGCTGGATGGGTAAGATTGACATAGTAAAGTCAATTTAATTAACTTAATTCAATTAACTTTATCAGAACTTTCTCACTATTTTCATAATAAGTAGTACCAAATTACATTGCTCTTTTCAGGACACATTTAGAAACTCCTTAGGAAATTAGAAACCAATTACTTTTACCTCCCTTGAAAGAAATGTTAGCTTTCTACTCTGCCATGCATTGTCCTTTATTCTAAATGTATAGTGAACATTTAGGAATAAAGCTGGATATAATTTGTCACACCATAATATTGTGCCACAACATTAATGCCACAGGAAGCTACTGAAAGCAGGCCTATTAGTGAATTTCAATCTCCCTAATTGTCAAAAATCAGCCTGACCTTTGTACTACATCCATCTGGTATATCTTTGAGATAACACTGTGAAAGTCCAGCATTTTTAATCCACTGAGTCTGACCGAGACAACCATCAAAATCTGTCAAACAGTGACAGAGATGACATGTCCAGCTGTGTGCTTGCATTTATTTGAGCTCCAACCAGTGAAGACAGTAACTGTACACCACGAGAATAAAAATGAAAAGTCATTTGTATAATAAGTGCACTGCGATGTCGAAATTAAACTAAATTTTTTATTTCTTTTTGTTTTTTTTAACTTCTCGCTTCTGTCTCTTTTGTCTGCCGTCCCTCCGTTTTCATTTTGTCAGTGGAATGAGATTTTATATCTACCATATTCTTCTAAAGCACTTCAGATAAGTGTGTGAGTGTGGTGAATTGCATTGAATTAACTACCTGAGTGAAATGAATTAGGGCATGATTCTCATTATGGCGGTCCTTTCTCTCTCTCCGTCCCTGTTTCTCCATCTCAAACTCAACCTACTTTTCAGTTTTCATCATCCACGTCATATTAAAACATTTAGCAAAGATTATAGGGCTTGTGATCATAACCTGAAAACCAAATTATCTCCCTATACCTCAAAAGGTATCCGTAAAATGACACTTCAGGTATATACAGCACTTTTATTTTACATTTAAATATCTATCCACATCTAGATTGCAGTGAATATTACAGGCCCAGACTCAACCCTCCAAAATAGACAAGTAGAATATGAGAATAAAATACATTTTTTATAATATACCTGAATGTTAACTGACATTTGGGAGCTGCCAGGTGTTTCTAATATTTCATGTCTCTCCATTGATTATAAATGGGTCAATGTTCTCACATGAAGGGGTTCGTAGGATTTCATATATCTTTTACAACTTGGTTCGTACCATATGCAGTAAAATAAAATGTCAGTCACTGTTTTAAACATGTGAAGGACATTGGCTTGAGTGGCAGCATGGTTATTTATTTACAATATCATGAACAGAAAAGCAGAGACTTTCTCATTTATTGGTCTTTATGTAAGTTGTATAGGAAAAATATAAAGTGAAGACTGGAATCTGTATTATGCTGTATTGATACCTTAAGCAACTTGGGTATCTATTTCACAAAGTGTCACAGTCAAACTGTTTGCAAACAAGAGTTACAGGCACAATCTTTCATCGGAACACAATTCGTTTTTGGGGGAAAAAACTGCACTCATACATTTTGTTAAACCTTCACTCAGCACTCTTTAAATCTAACCATTAATTTTTTAGTTGCAAACATTGTCGATGAATCATTTAAGATAAAGTGACACTGGAGAATAATTTCTGCAAGATTTACACTGACAGTAATTCAAATTATACCCTACTTTTCTTTCCCCTCGACTTTAAATTTTCATGTTAGACACAATCTGGCAGCTGATGTTTTAAAAGTTTTGTGAATGGAGCAGAGCGTATATAGTGCGAGAATAATAAAGCTTTTTGTACCAAAAGTCGTCTGTTAGATATGTTTCCCAAGAAGAGGACTTTGCCTGACATTAAAATAGAGCGGTTGATAAGTAGAGATGCAGAGGTCAAGTTAATCTGTGTTTCCTGCTTTTTTTTATATAAAAAAATAATTAGACTTTGATGGAATTTACTAAACAGTGAATCAGTATTATAGCTCAAGGACACTTTAACAAGACATTACTGGTCACGGACTAACACGCATAGTGTATTACCGGGGTAAATACACTGAAAATTCAGTTAGGGGACAGGTCGTTTAGACACAAGTGGGAATATATGATACAAAAACATCAATCACAAAGGGAGAATTAATTACGTTTCCCATCCTGCCTTGTATGAAACGGTAACGAACTGCCATGTACGTCCTCCCGCTGAGATCAGACTTTACATGTTCGGTTATGGGATGGTCTCTGCTGCTCCTGCCCCCCCTCTTCATCCTGTTTATGTCATGACCTATTTGTAGTGATGATCAGTGACTCAGAGAGGACGATTTATCTGCCCAGCCTCTGTAACTACAAAGCAGCATCCTCTGACACCTGCTGCAACTGTTGTCCACAAGTCCACGCACACGCATATGACTCTTAATATTATTCAAAAACATTCATGCATTCATAAGCACCTATAGTTCATGCATGTGTGAAAGGATAAACACAAGGTGAATATATGCATGTATGCACACACACACACACACAAATAGTGTGGACATACTGTACACATGCACACACTTATTGTTGTCCGCTGAGTGGTAGGGTGACATGAACAGATTGGTCCTGCCTGGCACTTTAGGGAGGAATGGCCATTCATCAGCCTGACCTCGTTGTGGGACCGACATACTTAATACAATGTGTCCTGTCCAAGGTGTGCTCCAACACACACGTACACATTCAAACACACATGCATGCACAAGAGGTGACGTCAGAGGCTATTCAACTTAATTAAGAGTTAATTTAAATAAATTTATATCAATAAAGCAAATAGAACATCATGATGAAACTGGTCATCATGATCTTCATAATAAAGGTCATCTCACAAAACATTAGAAATGCTTTCTAAATTAGTGAACTAACAGCCCTGATCCTGATACTTTATTACAGAAATTATGTTGGTTTTCATCTTTACTAAAATAGTACTTGTGCTTTACTGTTTTATCTTTTTGATGTTCAATGCCAGCGTCCCTTTAAGAGCATATTAAAGGTCAACTCTATTGTTGTTCTTTTCCGGCTTTTTCAAATGGAATGACCTCTTACCACAATATGCTAATCAATAAGGTTATGACTAATGTGAACACTCAATGTAAGCTAGTTTGGAAATACTGCAAAGAAGTTAAGCAATTGTGAACACAACGTTAGTTTCGATAAAACATAGAAACTAACCGATCGAGGCAGCAATAGACCAGCAACTCCCATGATCTGTGAGGTAAACAAACTGTTTTTGACAAAGGACTCTGGTGGCTTTGAAGAGAGTGATTTAATAGCCTCTCTGAGCAAGGTGACGCAGTGAAAATATTCAAAATATATAATAGCGGACACTTAAACTGTCATTTAATTTTTTCAGTGACTAAAATGTTTTGCAGTGCCCCTGTCCACAGCATTACATATCACTCTCTTAAAAGCAACCAGACTTCTTTAAAAAAAAAAAAAAAATTTACCTTCCAGAACATGGGAGTTGCTGGCAAACTACGGTCTCGATCTATTAGTCTGTTTGTGTCAACTGGGGACTTATGTGGCAACTGCAACAAACTATAGCTTTCCTTCTGTTCCATATGTAGCGATGACATCATACAGAAACCTACTTCAGTTAATGTGGGAAAAGGATTAAAGAAGAGGGTTGGGTTTTGATGCTAAAACATACATAACATACATATTTCAACACAAATGTGAACATGATATAAAAACATCAATAAAACAAAAAGTAGGACCTGTCTCTTCCTGTAAATGTAAAAATAAATTGAATGATTTAGAAACATTTAGATGAGATGTGGCTTTAAAAAAAATATGATTTTAAAAAGGGGCATCTTTTGCCCATTCCCAATGGAAATTATGGCCTTGAACATGCATCACACCTTCTGAAGCGTGCCCGGTCCCCTCCTTCCAGAACAATCTTACCTGTTCATCTATGCCTTCATTTCTGAATCATTTATTTTCCACCTGTCCCCTCTCTCTCTCTCTCTCTCTCTCTCTCTCTCTCTCTCTCTCTCTCTCTCTAACCCTCTCTCTCTTCACTCTGACTCCACCAGCAGCTAACATTAATGATGTTGGCATCACGGGGACGAGACATTTCATTGTCCTCTCGCCAACCCTCATCCGCCTGTTCCCTATTTCCATCTTTATTCATTTATGCCCTCTCTTCCCTCAAGATGCATATTAATACTAATGGCGATGTGGTGCAAATTCAAGGAGGGACACTAAGAGAGAGAGCGAGAGAGAGAGACAGAGAGAGGAGGAGACAGACGGTGAACTGGTCCAGCTGATAGGATGGGAAGAGAGAGACAATGATTGACTGGGAGAGCGCTAGAGAGAATCAGAGGGAGAGTAACGGGGGTGAGGGATGGATTGAGGGCGGAGGAGAAGAGGAGAGATCAACATGGCACTAATTGTTTCCTCTGCACCCCCACCGAGACTCGATCAGCCATTCATCACCCCACCGCAATCGGTCCAGCACCGACACTTTGGCAAATGAGGCCCTCCTCTCGCTCCATCCGTTAAGACAGCAGCAACATATGTAGGTGTGTGTTTTATCCAGCGAGGGGAAGACAGATCATGTGTGTGAGCGTTCGATTGAGTGTGTGACATACAAAGAGATGATGGCGTGTTTGTCTGTGGATGAGTTTGTCTCTCTCCTTGCTCTGAAAATAAAAAAGCCCTCCGAACACATCTTTCATTTTCTTCTCATTCGGGGCAACACCATCAATCAGCTGTGGTAAATCAAGTGGAAAATCATCGGCGAGAGCTTTCTGCATGATGCTGACGCTGATATGCACTCTTGTATGAAAGGCAAGCAGACATCACGTGGCAAATTAAGCTCTAAGCCACGACACTGTAAAACACAGCCTCGAATCTTATTGCTTTTATTAAACGGCGGTAAGGAAGCATCCTAATAAGCAAGTGAAAATTAGCTTAGCTCCAGCTCCTTGGCTGCCAGCTGCGAACGTCTCGGGAAATGAAAATGTGACAGTGAAAAATCAAATCACTAATAACAGCTGCTACCACAACGTCACAACCAACATTACTGCTTTGATACACTAAGCAAGTTGTACTTTAGAAGTAAACCATCTAGGAATTATGTAAATGTTTGATAATAAGGTGTAACAACTATTACTTATTTTGCTGTTTTACACCAAATTACATTTGCAATGTTGCATCTTGTGGCCTTCCTCAGAGAAAAGAGTTTCAATTTTCATGTTTTCCTCCATGATGAAGGCCATTTGGTGTGGCTGAAAGCTTCAGGAACACTAGATTAGTGAACCTTGAGAGCAAATGAAATAATGTATTTTGTAGGCCAACCTCGAAGTAGTATCGCCATGGGGTCTCATCAGAATTTGCCTATGGGATTTTTGCATTGGATTTTGCATCCCTGCAGAAAACATCGTCTGTGGGAAACAGACATTTTTGATGCTTAGATGTTTTATTTAGCAGGATAATCTTCACAAATGAACACCACTTTTATGATGTTTGAAGCATTACCGCAGCCGATAGAAGTGAAAAGCTAACGTTATGCTATAGCGAACTACTTCACATCCCATGACTTGAACGTCACCACTGTTATGCTTCAGACCAGGGGTAGGCAACCTGTGCCTCTGGAGCCACATGTGGCTCTTTAGGACATCTGTGCATTATAGCTTACGAAAGTCTACGGCCCGGCTCCTTTCCCTAGCTAGACTAGCTTACGATTCCAAATCTCCTGATATTTTTCTTCAGTATACAGCCTCTCATTTGCACATGTCCTTGCTGCATTCTGACAAAATCATATTAATTAATGCTCATTATGACCTATTGGTAATATTGGTAGGCTAATTTAGACTAAGTAGGCTGTTTAATAAATGGTAAACTGGTAAATGAACTGCACTTATATGGCGCTGTTCCACTACAGACTGTGCACATTCACCCATTCACACACACATTCATGCTGGTGGCCCAGGCTACCAGGGCACACTGGTGCCACCTGCCACTGTCAGGAATTCATTCACACACCAATGAACGCAGCATCGGGAGCCATTTGGGGTTCAGTATCTTGCCCAAGGGTACTTCGACACTTAGGCTGCCATGGTTGGGGATTGAACCACCGACCTTCCGATCAGTGTGCGGCCGCTCTACCAATTGAAGCACAGCAAGGCTCAAAATAAGGTTTCCGGCTCCATTCCGGCATTTTTTCTCTTTATTTGGCCAGCATTGGCTCTTTTGTTCGTAAAGGTTGCTGATCCCTGCTCCAGACGCTCTCCGACAAGCTAACCAGCGGTTTTGACAACCTAGCAAATACGCTATACGAATAACTTGTTTCTTAACCTAATCTACAATCTACAAGTTTACAAGAGTTTACAAGAGCACTGAGAAACACAACTAGAGGCTGTGAGGCGGACTAGTGAGAAAGACTAGTGTCCGATTTGATGGCGTTTAATGTCACCAATAACCACTATAGTCTCATTTAGTCACTTTTTAACAACCGTCTTTTTCAGGACTTGTAAAATTCACAAGTTGGGGTATTTACTAATGTGTTTTATGTCATACAGTAAAACACAAACATCTCTTCAGCTTGTGTTATCCACAGAACTTATTTCAAGTGTCTAACCACCAACCCATTCAAAATCTTCATTGAGTTTAAGAAGATAGACCCCAGGGTGCTAACATGCTGACTTACTTCCTGTTTTAAGAACTCATCCCTGTGGTGCCCTATGCAAGCTGCTGTTTCCAAGGTCAAAAAGAAACCACCACGCTGTTATATTAGCTCTTCTGCAAAACAGCTTTCATTTAGCAGTAAATTCCTTATGCAACCACTACGCCTGATATAAATAACAACATAATACATCACATACACATTGTTGAATGATACAGCCAACCCATCCCACTTGTTAACTTCACAAAGCAGCAGCTTGGTATGAACATATTTTTTGTTGTGCAGTGATGACTGGAATTTATTCATTTTGAAGAATCTGACTTTGATAGCAAAAATAATTTTACAATGGATAGCTACACAAGTATGCAGTGATCTAAGCAGCCTTGTTTTGTATCTGAATCCAAATGTGCAGACTTCAAGCATCAAGGAAATCTTTAATATCCCAGAGGGGCAATCTGTTGTGCAGCCAGTAGTAATCACATCAGACAAACAATAAACCATAAATACAATGCAGAAAATAAATACAATAAAAGATCACAATAAGTTATTTAAAAAGCCAATGGCAGCAGGGACAAATTGTTTGCACTTTAGACAAACATTTATTATGTAAAGCCGGTATAAAATTTCCCATAATTGCATCTCATAGAAATGAAGCTGACAACCTACAAGATACTACTATCGCTATATAAAAAGCTGCATACCCTGCATATATCTTGCATAAATTGCTAAGTGATGTAAAAATGTACTCGAGTTACAGGATGGTTACAGGAACCTGCGTTTATATCTATGGAAATGATTGAGGTCGTAAGTCTCATGGTAGCTTGTATTCCCTTGTGGTCCAACATCTTCACAGGCTTGATGTGATGTGATGTGATGTAATCATGATACATATAACCGTAGTCTGCAGGAGCTCAGTCCGCCAGTCCCAAGGGTGGACATTTACGTGTCTCCATTATGACTCCAACCACACTTTTCTGCTTTTCAAAGTGCTGTTTGCAAACTGAGAAGTGGTCCAACAAGAAAAACGGCAAAGTAGAATTACCTTATTCTACATGTCTCATTTAAAATGTTGCCAAAAATTAACCCTTTGGAATAACTAGATACTGTTAAAATTATTAAATTTTAACAACTGGAAAGCCATGATTGATTTTGCTGAGATGAATGGTCATGTGACCAATATTCACTGAAAACTGGATAGAATTGCAGTTTACACAGAGCAGAGAGTAGTGGACAGGCAAGGCTGTAAAAATGCAAATAGTTCAATATGTATAGTATGTGGACACCTAATTTTTTGTGGGCACTTGGAAAAGTATTGTATGTGTACATTTTTATATTTGTAATAATTTATTTTTTAATTTATTCAAATTAAAAATTGGCAGTATTTATGCCATTATAACTGTGTTATCCCACATCTAGCCATGATTGCACTTATTCCACAGAGTTGTATATATATATATATATATATATATATATATTATATATTGTAGTGAAATACAAGGCCACAGTAAGTAAAATGTTAAAAAAAAAAACACCCTGAAATGGCTTGGGGTTCAGAGAAAAGTTGATAATAGAATAATAAGTGACATTTCACCAGTTGCTGCCACAAGCAAAAATCACACAATGTAAAAACTTAAATGGCAGCCTTCAAATGAACCTGAAGTGAAAGCTACCAAAAGAACAACAATTTCTAAACCATGAGTGGCCTATTAAGGATACTACAAACATAAAAAGCACCAATGTTGAGTTAGTTTCACTAATATAAGCTACGTAATGCAGTTTAAACCTGTACGTAGCCCTTCTGAACAGCATTAGTGCTGATTGCTTCGAGTGACTCAGCCAGTGTAAACCGAGCGCTCCATGTATTCTCCAGAGCCGACAATTAGAGCTCGCCCTCTCACACGCATCCTGATACCTACATCATCCTATCCCCCTGTAGATGAAACTCCACCGAACACCTCCCGTCTTTTTTTCATCATCACAATGTAAAGTGCACCCCCTCTGCGTTGCCTGCGCTCCAGCCTTAATTTCATTTTCACCGCTCTAAATTAATTACGGCACATACAGAGAGGAGTTTATTTATTTATTTGTCGCTCGAACATCTAAGAAATTGCATTAGATGGGATGAGGTGTGCCCCCTTGGGAGCCCTTTTTCCTTCCAAAAGCTGGTTGATTGTTTAGATTGTGATCCACGTTCGGTTATGTGGCGGCATTGTTTTTTAAAAGAAATTTCATTAAGGGGGCCTCAATTAACGTGACATCTTGTGGAGACAGGAGACGGGCGGGCAGAGAATTGGGGGGAGGGCGATGAGAGCAGAGATGCCGTGTGAAACAAAGAGCATATGTGTGTATGTGAGTGATTAATGTGCAAATTTAATTACACATACATGCTTGGATTATCTTTAGTGAGGGGAACGTATAGACAGGAGCCGTTGGCAAGAAATACAGTGGCATCATGGGAAAAGGAAGGTTGGATCATAAAGGCGTTCTCTGGAGATTGCAAGTCCCTAACTATCAGGATGGTGCTCACACTGAGCCTATAGCAGAAAGCTTTTTTCATAGTATGAAGCCTGTGGTAGTTCTGCTGCACATTTCTGCAACACGCTTGAATGCAAATGACTTTGTGGGTGTGTGCATGCACTCTGTATGATTGCATATTTGTGTGATGCCTCAGTTTGTGTGTATGTAGATGAATCAATAATGCCTTGTGATATGATGCCTTGTGTTTGAATGTAGCGCTCCTGGCTTTGCCTTTGTCAGTTTCCTGCTGTGGTGCAGGGCTCGCTGCTCTGAAAGGGGAGGACAATAAGCTCATCGCACCAACTGATCTCGCCTGTTCCCATAATCCACTTTGTCTTTCCTCCTTGCTCTGATCTCACTCCTTTGCCAAGACTGAGTAACCTTGGTGCTGCCGTGTTCCTGCCTGTCAAAGGAGCCTCGGTTTATTTGTAAAATTAATTTACCGTTTTATCTCCATGTGCCAATGTTGCCATTCCCCTTTAGCTTATCTGTCTTTATGCCTTTCGGGTCAACAGGCATCATGGTATTAAAGAAAGAGCCTTTGACAACCTGGGTCTAATGGCTGTAATACATGCAGCACAGACGTTTCCTTTAGGCGAGGCGGATCGGTTTTATTTACTGGCTTCATCTTTCTAGCGTGTGGTTGCTACAAAACAAACAGTCCAAACACACAAAAATATTCAGTTTACGATCATATTTTGCCAAGGAAATCATCAAATCCTTAGAAGCTTCAGTCGTCTCATCACACCAGCTCTTTCTGCACCTAATATTATAAAAAAAACCTGCCAAAATATCCAGCGTTAAATTCTTTTTAATAAGGTGTCGTTTTCATTAGTGGAGCGATCTGCTTTTTTTTAATCAGCAGATACTGACACATTTCAAACAGACGTAATGAAAACACAGAAATCACGCCGGGAATGAGTTGTATTTTATCAACCGCCTGGCAAAACTGTTCGCTCGCTTTGAGAAAAATGAGATCTTAAGCCTGAGATGAAATGTCTTGTTGAGGTGGACGTTTTTTTGCAGTGTATGTAAAGGCGGCGTCCTTGATGTGCCCTTGTGTTTAACAGTGATGAGGTAGATTTATGTGTGCCTCTCAGGCACATGGCCGAGGCTATCATGTCATAAATTAGCGGCTGGTCACAGAAAAGAGATGATGCGGAGAGAGAGAGAGGGGGAGAGAGGGAGAGAGAGCGTTGTGTACACATGATGTTGGTTTATCATAATCACGTCTTTATCCACCTGCTCCTGTTGTCCTGCCATTTTGTCGTTCCCCGCCTCGACTCCTGTTTATCCCTCATTCCCTCCCTTAATATATTTTCTTTCATCCCTTTCTTTTCCCCCTCTCAGCCTGTCACCCTCTGACCTCTCCTCTTTTCTCTGTGTTTGAAGGTGTCTTTGTCCAGAGATAAAACTGTAGCATTGACCCACCTCACCTGAGAGGCTCTTTATTGGCTTTGTCAGCATTATACGGCCTCTGGAAAAGACGCAAGGGCCGGGAAAGTGATGAAGGAAGAAAGATGAAAGAGAAAACGGGGGTGGAAGGAAATAAAATGTAAAGAGGTGAAGGGTGGGACAAGTCTGGGTATTGGCACGCAATTGCATCAGTGTGCGTTTACATGAGTGTGTATATGTGTGTGTGTGGATGATTTAGGGAGATGGCAACAGCAGCAGGGGATTGATGCGGCGTGCTGTGGCTGTATTTGTGTTTGGCAACCCACAATAGATAAAGCAAATGTAGCGTGCTATCACACACACTGAAGTCAGGAGGGTTAAATATAATAACCAGCCACACAGGGAGGCTACACAAAGATAAAACCCATTCAGCCCCATTCCCTACACGCAACTGCAGTATTTCTAATTTAATCCCAAATCCTCATTCTGTGATTGTTTTCCTTCATCATGTCATCTTTTTGTGCTCAGATGCAGCTGAATTTAGCCATGCTCTACTTCCATTATGCTTTTTAACTCAGGAACAGGAAGTGTGTGTGTTTGTGTGCGACGATTTCTTTGTGCTCGACACAAAAAGTGACTGAATGTAGTTCTTCACCATAAATACTGAATACTAGTCAATTTAAGCAAGTGGAGCAGAGTTGCAACTCTCTTTATCGCCTTTTCTCTCTCATGTGTTTCAGTGGGGGCGTGCGCCTACAGTCAGATGAAGATACCTTTCGTTGTGTCTTTGTGTTTTTTCTCCCTCGTTACGATTCCTCCACCACACATCTCCTCTCCTCTTTTTCCTTCTCCTTCTTTTACTCTCTCCCTTTCTCTGCCAGCTGTAAGAGATAATTATTTCCAAACAAGCGGTCCCCTGGGTGAGGCCGTATTATCCAAAGCTGCCTTCATTAAAAATTCCCGCAGCTGCGTGGACGTCTTCGCACTGCGGTGAGGGGAAAGAAAAGCGAGATGGAAAGAGTGACTAAAAGCAGAGAGACACAGAAAGAAAAGAGAGAACAACAGCAATATTACCTGAGCTGGGATTTGTTTGTGTCCTGAAAGAGACAATAAAATGAAAAAAGGGGAGAAAAGTTGTTAATCAACTGTAGGATTGTTTAATCAGGTAGAGCAGCTTGGCATATGGCACACATGTCTCTAATGGGAGCCATCAATACTTTGAGGCATTGTTGATGTCCTTTGTCTCCCGTAATCGTTCCAAATGTCCTTGTGCGCTCGCTGCAATTACACTCACACACACAAACTCAGCACACATGCTGGCATGCACAGCAGCACCGAAACAATGTGTTCTGCAGGTAGATTTATGACTAATCCAAAATGACAAGATAAAATGTAAATGCGTATATAACAGCCGGGCCTGCAGCCACGCACACACGGATACACACACGCAGACACAAATGCTTATGTCCAAGAGAGTAGCAAGGGGAGCATGCTATTTACATAATAGAGTTGGACAATGCATAGCGTAAAGGTAATGCATTCCCTTCTTATGTCAGCATAACTTCACATACAGCACGAGTCAGTGACACGGGGCAAAAGATTGGCATGTCTGAATCGATTTGCATGGAGACGGTCTGAGTGGAGTTTAACATGTAGCAGAGCAGAGTTCCTACAAAGCTGCTGTGAGGGGAGATTTTACCACCAGCTGCCTGACGAACATCTTTTTTATTATAATACAGTTTAAAGCCCTTTACACACAAGGGGGGGATGATGAATAAATGTTAGAGAAAATGTGAAATACTTGCTGTGAATATTTCGCATCAAAACTATTCATTCCAGCAGCGATGCAGATTTGCAACAGTTTCAGCATCTGTTCAGTAGAAGGTCTGAACAGATTTGCACAGTTAGAGAACAGTCTGTCTGAGGTAAGTTGTTGTAGCTTATGAAAGGTATTTTATTCAATATACTGTTTGTGAAAAGCTTGAAAATGTCACACAATGTTTATGTCTAGGCTTTTATTGTGAGAGGCAAGAACAGAAAGAGAAGATCCGGTATGTGCTCCCTTTTTTAAAAAGGTTGAAAAGAGTAATTATGTTTGTAATGACTTTGGAGCCTCTATGTTGTTGTATGATATAAGTAGTCATGGCAACTCATGGCTACTCTATAATGTTTGTCTCTAATGTGTCTGTTCCACACAACATGACTGGTTGATGCCTGTACTGGCAGCGAAAATGATCAGTAAAATGTTCTTCCTCTCATGACGAAAACAACTGTTCTAAAAATATATTGATGTGCAATATAAAATAATAATTGCACAAAAAAAAGTGTGCGAAGACCCTAAAATATAACCACTATAACTACCACTGAAATAAGCCAAACAGAAACTTTAAACCTGTTGAATCTGTTTTGATTGATTAACTGTTCCAGTGGACTGGACTGCACCACCATATAAAAAGCTGTAAGCACGACACTGATACATCCTCACCTTTTAAACTTAACTTGAAATAGCTTTTTTGTGAACAGTTGCCTATTTACAAACCCAACAGCAGCAACATCAGCATTCAAATCCAATATTTTTTCAATTTGACTCCATTTTTGGTCTCCACCAACACCAAATGCTCCACTAAGTTCATCAGCTAGTTGCTTTGTCAGCTTTTTGCCATTTGGTTCTTGGGTACATGGCTTTTATACATTTTGTAAAAAAAAAATGCTGCCTGATGCATCAAAACAGTAAAGTTATGCGGTAGAAAATCAAAACATTGAGCTGAAAGATGTGGTTTGGTAACTATGAGTGCCACCTTTTGCATAAAAGTTGTCAATCACAGTTACTATAAAAAATATTTTCTCTTCGTCAAAAACCCAGCAGTTACGGAGCGACTTCAGCATTTGAGTTCAATATTCATTCTCAATTTAGCTCCTTTTTTGGTCTCCTGTTTACCAGCGAGTTGTTACTTTGTCTCTTTGCCACTTGGTTCTTGGCAGGTTGGGTACATGGCTTTTATAGTTTTTAAAAAGATAACTGCCTGATGCATCAAAACAGTAAAATTATGGGATAGAAAATCAAAACATTGAGCTGAAAGATGCTTAAAGGCATCATTGATCTTAGGGGAGCTACAGAGTTGGATGATAATAATCTGCTTTGGTAACTATGAGTGCCACCGTTTGCATAAAATTACAATTACTATAACATAGATTTCCTCCCCATCAAAACTGTCTAAATGTGTTTTCTCATCTGACACAGTCTTGGTTAAGGTTGGATAAAGTTTAGGTATAAAATTACTTATTTAAGATTAGGAAACAATCATGATGTTTTATCAGTTTTTATCAGAACCTAAACATTTGTTGTTCCTGGGCCTTTTCTCAAAGTCCTGATGCCATCACTTTCTTGGTAGGGCAGTCTCAAGATTTCTGAAGGACATCACATGATTGGACCACTAAGCACCAACAGCTCAGCTTCCAGTAAAATCCATTGTATCCCTCAGACTTTGTTAGCAGATTTCAATGACAAACCAAGGTCATCTCCTGCCCTGAGATCTGACGGTGTCCAAATCTTCACAAAGGAGGAGGGAAAACGTCAGAAGCTCAAGGCAGGAGATTTAGCTGAGTGTACAAAACCACTGCATCAGAATCCGGATCAGCTGGGAGTTTCCAAGGACGATGACTGTGGTTGCCAGAAATACAATGTGGAAAAATTTAAATCCCTGGTACAACTGGACTACATAATTATATAAAGAACAGCATATAAAAATGCTGCCAGGAATTTTTCGTTATTAAAATAGTGGAGGAAATGGTGTCATGGTTACTCAAATAGTATCACCTAATGTGGTTTACTTTCATGCAAGCAATTATTTTCCAAAAGTAGGTGTGACTTTTATTCAAATACTGGATATCTCACTTGGAATGAAACCTGCTTCATTTGCAAATTGTTGGTAATTTTATTCAAATATCTTTCCCCTATTCAAAAAGGAAAAAAACACACACATGCAGACACACGGGCAAAGTGAACTGATAGTGAACCTGAAATATTCTTTGTATTGTAAATAAGTGGGAGGGGGAGCTTACACCGCCAAAGACCAATGCTGCAGCTGCCTTTTTCAAGTAGTGTTCAAGCATTCAGGCTTCCTTCTCACTCAGTAAACTCTTTCACTAACTTTCTCTGCATCTTTAAGAGTTTCCAAAAAACGAAACCAAGCAGCTTTGAAGGGAAAAAGTTTTGGAATGATTGACTTATTGTTAAACTTGTAAAAGTCTACAGCACAGTGCCATCCACTGCTGTGCCTCATGAGTTTACTTTACACTGTGTTGAACCTATTCCGTCGCATCAGCTAGATATTCCCAGATTGAGGGCCATACTTGTGACCTGTGTGCAATGCAGCTGTCCAGATGGGAGAGTGCAGGGAAGAGGGCAAGGCAAACTTTATTTATACAGCACATTTCAGGCACAAGGGAAAACCCAATGTGCTTTACATGAAAATTAAAAAGTAAAGAGAGAAAGAAAAAGCCATTCACAACCAATATTCAGCCCTATTTAGTGATTTAGATGCAATTCACATTGTCTAGACAAAAAAAGAAAGAAATGTTGTGAAGCTACTTTGAAAAGAAGTGAGAGTCTGAGCACATCTGAAGTCCTCAGGAGAGCTATTCAAACACCTAGGAGCATGAAAACTAAAGGCAGCTTCACTAGATTTTGAGATGTACAGCAACAATACCAGAGCTAGGTGACCTGAGAGTTCTGGATGGCTCATAGCTTTTAAGCATGTCTGACACATTGTGAGGCAAGGCCATTCAATGCTTCGGAGACAACCCAGAAAGTCTTACTTAAGTTTGCTTTGAGTCAGCTCATATTGGAAGGCGGTGTAGTGGTTTGAGGACAGTTGTAATGCTCTCTCTTAGTCACTGTTTAAACTCTGGTTGCAGACTTCTGAATGAGCTGCAAAACCCTCCAGAGAAGCCAGTAAGTAGTTTCAGTAGTAGTAATTTCAAATAAGTGTTGTTTTAATGCGTCTTAAGGCTAAAGTGTTGAGAGCGAGTCTGAATGGCTGCTCTCAGTGGGGTAAAAAGCTTGCTTTCATTGTCAGTTTCATTGTCAGTGTCAAGGCAAAAATGATGAGGGAATAACAGCACAATGTTGCATTTTCTGTGTTCAGCCTTTTAACCATTTAGCGACATGGCTGTTCTGGTCAGAATGCTAACGATTATAAGCATGTTATGTATTCTGTTGCTCTAAGGGCTGGGTGATATGTCCAAAGTTGTCTATACCAACTAAAAAAATCAGTCTTTTACTAGTTAATGTGACATTAGGGCTGGGCGATATATCAATATAAAAAATATATTGATATATTTTTAAATGTGATATGGAATTAGACCACATCGCATATATAGATTTAGTTCAATTTTTTCTATTTCTTTACAAATGCTGCCCTTACTAGGGTTTGTCATATTTAGTTATTTTGTAATGTAATTGTTATGTAATGCAATTTGGAATGTTTTTTTTCTCATGTAAATATATTTATTTCAGAAAAAGATGGGCCTATTTTATTTCATAGGCAAATTTTAAGATTTTTTTTTAAAGATATTTTTTAATTTAAATGTGCACTTTATTACGGAACCCCTAAAGGGACATGGTGAAAATAATAAAAAACTTTGGTATCTCGTGAGCACGAGAAAATTTTTTCGTGCTTACGAGATACTTTTCTCGTGAGCACAAGATACTTTTCTTGTGAGCACGAGATGCATATTGCATGCGCGTATTGTGTACAGCCTTTATAAAGCTCTGTTGGGAGAGCTTGTGTGAAATATTATTTCTGCCTTCGCCACTGGTAGTATACCCTCTGGGTCCAAAACGGATTGCACTACATACACAAAGTTTCTAGTGACCCGCAATCCTGCCGATCTGCATCTCTCAGTCATCATCTGGTATCCATGGAGACACCCGGTGGCGAAGGCAGAAATAATATTTCGGGTCAAAGGAAATGACAGCAAAACACTGCCTATAACACAAGCTCTCCCAACAGAGCTTTATAAAGGCTATACACAATACAACAGTAAAGACAAAACATGCGTATCGGCTCTATCGCACGGCACAATAAATCATTTTATTGCACAAAGTGCCGACTACAGATGTACCCAATCACTAGGCTCGATAAAGTGTTAACTTACAGCATAACATAGACCTGCATTAGACAGAAAATTATCACATTAAAGGCGATTGTTGTTTCAGTACCACGGACAGCTCATGCGTAACAGAAACTGCGCAGCAACCAGTTAGTGTGGAAACCAGTAAGGACACAACACAAGCCTTTAGACTTTCTGTTGTCTCACGCCAGTGTTTACTTAAGGTTGAGCTGCCAGCCGTTGTGAGAAATAAAGCACGACGCGGTCCGAGCCGCAATATAACGACCACCCGTGTCCGACTGGTCCCTCCTCCGCCCTCCATCATCATAAACAACACAACGCAGAGTCCCAGGGTGTGGAGAGGCTCATCCTACACGGGCCGGGTTACAAATACATTACATTACTGGCTATGCGTCTGGACTACACTATTGTTTTGTTTTCTCAAGATCTCGAATTAATTATATCATTATCTTGGGAAAACAACTGTCGTTTTTTTTCAAGTAAAGCAGCAATGTCCTTATAATGAAGCCCCAGGTCAAAATATAGCCAAACTAACTCCTGTAATGTCGTTTTCATATAGAAACAAGCTGAAATGCAGAGGGTGTTCTTACAGACACCATGCGCGCATGCAATATGCATCTCATGCTCACGAGAAAAGTATCTCGTGCTCACGAGAAACTATGTCGTGCTCACGAGAAAAGTATCTCGTGCTCACGAGAAAAGTATCTCGTGCTCACGAGAAACTATCTCTTGCTCACAAGAAAAGTATCTCGTGCTCACGAGAAAATAGTTCGTGCTCACGAGAAAGTATCTCGTGAGCACGAGAAATGTTTCTCGTGCTCACGAGATACCAAAGTTTTTTTTTATTTTCACCATGTCCTTTTAGGGGCTCCGTACTTTATGGAGCTTTGATTTAAAAAAAGAAAAATTACTCCTGTTGTTATATTATAGAGTATTTATGTTCACTTAATTAAAAACGGTTTCAAAAACTACTTGTGACATGTCATATTTGGCTTTGACTTTGACTGAACATTTATAACATATATCGGGATATGACTTTTGGTATCGCCCAGCCCTATATGACATGAACATGATATTCAAGATATAATTTATGTCAATGTCAAGTTATTTAGTGTTAATTTTTGCATCCACTGGCGACAAAAGCTGTAGTGTCTTCACAAGCACCACCACTTTGTGTCGTTAAGATCTCCAGCTACCAGACTCCCTACCAGAAGACCTTTAATTTTACCAAAGCAGGGTCTGACAGTCTGCCCCGCTCAGTCTTGGTTCTAGTTCTCTCGTGCCTCTCTTCCCTTAAGCAGGCTTAGCAATACTGCAAGGGCCTCCAGCAGCATGCTGTCTATGTTGGCTCACAGGAAGCTGGTCGTGAGCTCCAAGTCCTGCAGCCACAGACAGACCCTGCTGCTCTGTACAGCTTCTCTCCTTTGCTGAAAAACACAGCGGACCTTCTGTCCACGGCGAGCTGTTTGCTGCTGGAGAAGCCGCTAGAGTCTTAGCTGAAGGAGTAACTTCATAGTAACTGACCTGGTGGCAGGAAACTATATAGAAATAGCCGCCTTCTCACTGATGATCTACTTTACTTATGTAGGTCGTATAGTGTGAAATTGAGACTGTTTCGTAACCAATTAAAAACTCCTTGTAGTTACTTTGAGTAGCTTTTCTTTTTCTTTACTGAAGGAAAACAATAGTTTCCTGTACTCTGTATAAAAGCAGGACAGGACAGGTTGAAACAATCTGTCTGACATCACTGTGTGTCTAATGAAAGGTGAATTGAGTGTCTGTGTACTCACTCTCTGTGTGAGTGGATTTCTTTCTCCACTTTTTGTACAGATGGAGGAGTGGTGCAGCGGGGCCACTGGGGCCTCTCCTCATCCTCCTTCTCTACAGAGAACAGGAAGAGAGACATCTACTGCAGATGAGCAAAGGGGAGAGAAAGTGGAATGAGAGGTAGTGTGGTGGGTGGGAGAGGAGGGTAGCAGGGGAGTCAACAAGACAGGAAAAACAAGGGAGGAGAGGGGTGAAAAGGGAATATGAGACAGGGGGGAAAAAGCATTGAGATGCTGAGACAGAGGTGAGATTGAGTGAAGAGGGGAAAAGGGGAACAAGAGAGTAAATAGTAGAAGAAGGAGAGACGGAGAGAGGTGAGGAGAGGGGGAGACAGAGGGGGGAGGAGAGGAGGAAGACAGGCAAACAGTAGACAAGACAAGCTGGGAATAGAGAGAAGGGAGGCGAGAGGCGTTTTAAAGAGGTGGACGAGGTGTGGATAAGCAAAGAGGAGGAGGATGGGATGTGGGGGGAGAGACAGCAGACTGTGTGTGTGTGTGTGTGTGTGTGTGTGTGTGTGTGTGTTGTAGAGGAAGAGAGAAGAGAGTCCGACACAGAAGGGTATTGCTGCATAAGCAGTCTGTCCAGCTGTCTCGCCTCCGAAAACCGACGGAGACGAGTGGTGTCAGGACTCTTCTCTTCAACATCTCTCTCCCTGCTCACAGTTACTGCTCCATTTCTCTTTCCTTTCTCTCTCTCTCTCTCTCTCTCTCTCTCTCCTCTACAGTTAGTCTCCCTCGTTCGTTCACTGCCTTTTCCTTTCTCATCTATTTTACTACCCATCCCTCTTTCTTTCTTTTTTTCTTTCTTTCTTTCTTTCTTTCTTTCTTTCTTTCTTTCTTTCTTTCTTTCCCCCCTCCCCCCTCCCCCCCTCTTCCTGTTTATTGGTTTATTCATGCAACGTTCAGATGTCTAGCAGTTGGGATCAAAGCTGGAAAACGAGTTCTGCATGCTCATGAATGTTAGTGTGTTCGTGAGGGGTTATAATGTGTGTTTATAGGTGTTTTTATGTTTTGTGTATGTCAGGTACACATGTGTTTTTGCCTCAAGGTGTCTACAGGGGCTTGTGCTGGATTTCGATGCCATATATTGTGTGTATCTGAATGTCATGGGCCTGAGAGAAAAGTGAGGCATTTGCATACATTTCCCATGCTGTCATATGTGGAAAGCGAACTGGTTAATAGGAAGTAGCAGTTGACCAGATTTGCACGTGTTGCTCCATGCAGAGACATTAAATTGGTTCTGGGATGGGAGGCAGTGCTGATTTTACATTGAGCCTCTCTTTAAGGAGCAGGAGAGCGTAATGGAGAGAGAGAAATGAAGAGGAGGAGCAGGAGAGAGAGAGAGCTGGAAGGAAAAGACTTTATGCATGAAACTGGTGTATATAAAGTGACAGAGGGAGTTTATGCCTCTTTGTGTATGCCTGTTCATGCAGCATGTCTGAGGTTTGTGTTTGTTTACAGTTTGTGTGTGTGTGTGTGTGTGAGAGAGAGCAACAAGTCCGCGTACCATTTCCTTCCATTTGCCCTTTTATGAAGATTCAAATGAGCTTTTTTGGATCTGCCACCACAAGAACAATCAAAGCTAGGAGGTAGTTTTCTAGAAAAGGCCAAAGAAAAACAGCAGATTTTAAAAATACAGCCCTCCTGCAGCTTTTAGCTCTTTTTTCAGAAGCCCTTCCTAACAGAAGAGTTAAGACATATGCAGATCCTTTGTAAAGTAACCTGAATGAGTTTTAGTCAGTCATTTCAATGATCCTGATTGTGATTGTGGCCTTGATCCCAATATATAGTAGCAATTCTATGAGAATTATTGCCTGTAATTGTGGCCTGTAAAGCCTTTTGTCATGACATACCATAATTCTAAGCTCTAGCTGGCTGCAGCAATAAGCCTTTCTCTACAGTTCGCAGAAGTCTGAACTATTAGAAACTTTTTCTTTCTGTCTTTGCCAGTGTTTTATTGCAATCTTTTATTTTATTGGCTTTATTGTCAGACTCTCTTTTAGACTATCTTGTTGATTAGACCATCTTCCTTTTTCTTGGGGTAGGTGGATGGAACAAGCCAGGAGAGCTGGGTTTGCGGTCGTGTGAAAACAAAAATAAACCATTTTTAGCTTAAGTTACGTTACATGAATCACATTTTTAACGTAACTTAGGTTTTTTACATTACTTCACTTACGGCATTTACGTACATTTATTTACTGCCCATACGTGTGTGCTATTTTTAGAACATGCCGTTGTACCACGAGCCACGATACGTACCTAAGTGCAGTAATTTGTGGTACTGAAACACGACTTCTTCTGCTGTTTATGTTGGAGAACTTGTTGAATGTACCATTCTGTCAACTATATCAACCTCTTTTAAGAAGAATTACCAAACTTTTCAGCCATCTTTTGGTGATTTCGAGGAAAACTCCTTTTTTTTGGTCCAGTTCTCTAGTGGACAAACTACGTGATGCTGATACCATTTCTAAACCCCCCCAAGCATTGCTTTCTGCTTTCTATGATATGCCAATATCATATCACACTCATCATAAATTAAAATAAATCATATTTTCCTTTTAATAACAAAGCAACAGGCTAGATGTGTGCTTGAGTAAGATCTACAGGCTGCAACCCTCAGGTCAAATGGCTCTCTATCTCTCTGTGTGAGAAGCAGAAGTTGCTTCTTGGCAGCTTATCGGCGATCCTGTGGTGCTGAAAGATGAGATAAGATGAAACTTTAATAATCCCAGAGGGGAAATTGGCTCATTGCAGCAGCAAAGACCACAGTGTAAGAATACAACAATGAGAGCTCTGTGCTGTATTACTGAAGATAGTACTGCAAGCATTGAATCATCCCTGTCTGATGAAAACTTTGTTTCTCCACAATGTCAACTTGGAAGGTACAAAGACAAACTTATTATCTCTCATCATGATCATAAGAAGAATTAAATGGGTAGATAATCCCTTAGAATGTAATAATACGTTATAAATTAATGATGTCACAAAATTATATATCTTGAAGAATAATTGCCTCTATTTTTGTCCCTAATTGACTCTAACAATGTTTAGCAACATTGTAATTAAATATGACAAATTCAAGATGATATCTAGGAAAAATAAATGTGTGAAACTGGTGCAATATGGCAGGCTGATAAGGGGAAATGCTGTTGTGATATTAGGGCACTTAGATAAATTATGAGTTGGTAAATAAAAACGATAAACGTTGACAGCTCATTGCTGTGAATACTAACTGTAGTTTGTTTATGCTGGTAATTTGTGCTAATAATAATAATAATAATAATTCCATTTTAGATGTTTTGGTTCGATAAATGAGCATCTTGACTATGAATTGCACCCAGAAATTTGAAAAAACATGCTCCATCACAGCTGAAGATCATGCTTTGAAATGCATCAGACACACACACACACACACACACACACACACACACACACACACACACACTAAAACCTGATCTCTCTCGCTTTCTGTTGCATATTCATCCATGTTGGTGCACAGACTGTGTCAGGCTGTGTTTACTGGTATTTCCTGGACCAGTGGAATACATTTTCATTCAGTGGCATGGGATGAAGTGTTTTCTCTAGTCTGGACCAATCACTGTACACCTATGCTGCTTATGGTTGCACTTGTGCTGATAGAGCACCTGCTTTGAAATAGGGGCTAAAAAACTCCATCTACTCTAACAAAGAGGGTATAACGCCTAAATATTTTTACTTTTAAAGCGATAGTACAAGTCTTTTGAGTGTCTGGAGAAATCTGAAATATGTTTAATCCCTTAAACCTCACTGACCTGTGCAGCCAAACATTTAATTGCATGAATGGGCAGGTGGCAACAAAAGATTATTAACTATTTGTACTTATCGGGGGGAAAAAAGGATAAATGTTGGAATTTCAACTATGGACTGCACCCAGAAATTTGAAAAACAAGCTCCATCACAGCTGAAGATCATGCTTTGAAATGCATCAAACACACACACACTCACACACACACACACACACACACACACACACACACACACACACTGGTCCTTAACTCTCTGTTGTGTGTTCATCCATGTTGAAACGCTGACTGTGTCCGGCTGTGTTTATTGTTATTTTCTAGACCAGTGGAATTTATTTTCATTCAGTAGCATGGGATGAATCTCTAGTGTGTGTGTGTGTGTGATACTGTCTTCTCTTCTTGCGTCTGCATGTGCTTGTGTGCATGAGTGCTTATATATCTGTCAGGAATGTATACATTACGTATGTGTGTGAATATATTCATGCACTGAAGTATTCATGCGTTTGTGCGTGTTAAAACGAGTGTGTTTCCAGTGTTAAGGTCTATGTGGATGTGTTTCTGTGTGTGTGTGTGTGTGTGTGTGTGTCTCATTGTGCAGCAGAAGGGTTTGGGACTGACAGTTCCAATAAGCATCAGCATTAAGGCAGAACTGAGCAGGAGAGTGGAACACCTATCTTCCTCTCCGTTTACCCCCCTCATCCTCTGTCCTATTTGTTTCTCTCTCCTCTCCTTCCCTCTCCTGTCCTACCACACTTTTTCTCTCTCTCCCTCCCTGCCGCTCCCCTCTCACGTTTCAGGAGATACAGAAACATCTTTAGCACTATACACAGGGTAGTACTTACTGTGCCGCTCAGCGTGGCTGAAGAGGCCTTTATGTGTCAGGAGAGGTTACTGATAGAGTTACAGTCTGTTCTGGTTGACATGTCTGCTAGCTTAGCTTAGCTCCCCTGGGTCCACCTTATCGCCCTGCACACTGCTGCTTCCAAGTACAAAAGCTGTAAATCAGATTTTCATGTTTTTCTTTCTATTTTAGACTTCTACTGAAAATTTAGATCGCCCCTAAGATGATGTGTAGGCTTGCCTACCCATGTGGGATGGCAACTGAAACCAGCATTATTATATTTTCAGGAGGAAAACTTTCTGTATGAACTGCTATGAATTATGGGTAGGAATGTGGCTGCTGACATTTTAATCAGAGGATTGATTTGACAGGGAACAAGGAGGGATTACAGCACGGCGACACTGATAGAAAGGAACAGTTCATTCCCCAAATCACAACTCAGTTCATAGCTACTCACCCCCTGTCAGTCAATTTCAGCCATTTGTGAGAATATTTCCTATAAACCAGATATATTACTCTTGGCTTGATTTCAACTGCGTAATCATCAGTGAGGAATTTAAGGAGAAAATAGGCATTTTTCGACCAAATCATTCTTGGAGCTCCCTGGAGAGCTACATATCTTCAAAGCTCTTTTCTATTTGCATTCGCACCACCAATAGGAACGTTAAAGTGACAAACATCGAACCGATTTTGGCTTTGGTGGTGACACCTGTGCCACTTACATTTGCTCATCCTGGTAGAATACCTGCTCTAAAACAGTGGCTAGAAAAACTCCATCTACTCTAAACTAAAGGGGGATCTAAGAACTATGAAAAATGTTCTAAATTTGTGGCCTTTAAAGCAACAGTGCAGTTGTTTAGGACAAGTAATTTCAGTGTCTGAAGAAATCTGAATTTAACCTCACTGACCTGTGCAGCCAAATGGGCAGATAGCAAGAAAAGATTGGACTATTGGTATCTTTCTGGGGAAAAAAAGGGTAAAGGTTGGCATTTTGAATTATAGTGCAATTTCTAAGCCACCAGTGTGCTCTGTTATACCTTTAACCAGACCAAACTGTGATGTCATGGTGTACGCACACACCCTGGAGTACACTTGTACATCACTGTAGCAAGATGAGCAGATCATTTCTATGTTGCTCTTTAATGACTCAGTCCATGTTTTAGGCTGAACCTGATAGAAAAATGGACACTTCATTCCTTTGTACAGATACATCCTACCTGTCTGAGCATTTATGGGGCTCTGGCCAGCTACAATAATGCTTTTATAGTATTATTTTATAGTATAGTAGAGTTAATAGAATCTCTGATGTCAGTACATCCACAATTTACAGTAAATATGGGTAAGGATCTAAAAATATGAGAAACTGTTATTTTACTGTGGCTTAACTCTTAATTAAAAGAAAAAAAAACATTTACAGTCCTTGGCTCTACACCCACATAAGTCTAATATTCTAGTGCACATGTTGTGTTTCTTGGGGTTTAAATGCCTTGCACAATGGTAAATCAGTGGCAGCTATAAAGTCAGTTTCAAGCTTTCTTCTTCTACGTTTCTCATCTAAATCGTTCAGAATTGTAAACACTGACTTGCCTCCACTCCAGGCTACCGCCGCCTCCTTGTTAAACATGAACAAATGTTCTGCTGATGTTAGCTGTCCTACATGTCAGAGTTGGCATATAGCATAGCTCCCCTGGCTCTGAGTCACAGCCATATGGTGAGGCGAGATCTAATGTCTGTTATTATGGTGCTGGATTGGAAATGGCAGCTGTTTGTCTGCTATAATATCTGATTATGAGCAATGACATAGTGCACGCTATACAGGCAGGTGTGTGTTCTGGAGGTGGAGAGTAGTGTCATGTTAAGAGATGTCATATACCGTAGATTGGCTCTGCATCACTACCATGTGCTGAGGCAATGCACTGTTGACTACAGTGTTCATTTGTTTGTTCTGCTCCTCTGCTTGTATTTTCTCTTTTCTTTTCATTTTGCTCTTCTTGGGACATTTCTGGGCTTCAACCTTTTGACACAAAGCTAGAAAAATAGCGGACACAAAACATTAAGCGACAATTTATGCATAGTATATTTTAAAATTGGCAATAAAAATGAGACTGGGCTAGGGCTACAAAATGATGTGATTTTTTTTACAGAAACTTTACATGGGAGTTGACAGGAATGTTTGGGAATCAATGGGAAATCACGTTACTAAAATGGAGATATAGGAATCATTTTCTTAAAGTGTATTGACAGTAATGTACCAAATACATGTGAAATGTGCCGTGTTGCAAGTTAGATAGATAACAAGTTAACTAATAGAAAAATGTATTTTTGCTTTGTGCAAACTCGAGAGTTTATTCAGTCCGGCTGTGGCTCAGGTGGTAGAATGGTCATTCATTGATTCGAAGGTTGACCGCCATCCGTGTGTGAGTGTGTTGACCTTTTCTGATGCGTAGGTGGCACCTAGCATGGTAGCCTTGGCCACCGGTGTGTGATTGCGTGTGTGAATGCTGGCTTTTGGAGTAAAAGCACTTTGAGTGGTTGCAAAGATTAGAAAAGCGTATAAAATGCAGTTCATTTACCAGTCCTTAAACTGATACTTGTGACTCAGACAGTGCAGTAGCGTTGGCAGTAGTGTAGCACATGGGAGAATGCACTATGCATACACAGGGTTGTAACTTTACTGAATGCCCATTTAATGGATTCTGGGAAAAATGATCTGTACATGCAATGAAAGAGAGAGCATTCAGCAGCCTAATGCATAGTTACAATCCAATAAAATAGGCATATTTTTAACCAAAGCATGCCATAGGTAGAGTTCTATGTTCATGTGGGCACTTCAGATTATAAATGTTGCCTTTTCCTGCCACCATTTTATTGCGAGTGCTCAATTGGTACTGCACATGTGCAACTCTCAACTGAGATGAGATGGAAGTGAGATGACTTGCTCCTTAGTTACTTCTATCAAGAGCTCGAGAAAAAAAATGTGTTCAATCATTTTTTACCACTTGCCTGATCGGGCAAATGTGTTGCTTGATTTATTAGTCCAGTGTCTCATGTAGTTTTCCCCAGGAAATCAGGGAATCCTTAATATTGAGCCATGATAGTTTTTCTTTTTATGTGTATTTTCCTCCTAAATAGGATGATTGTTTAAAACGATTCTTATCTTGAAATTGTGCAAATTTCCCAAACTTAACTTCCAAGGAAACTTAGCCAACTCCTCTTCCCTAGACAGAGTGAGCCAGGTTTATATATGGAGCAGGTAGAATTAAAGCCAATTACATGCAGGGAGAATATTAGAATCACAGAGCTAATAATAATTTAATACAAAGTAGTATTACAGAGATTTTTCATGGAGGTAAATTTTCCACAACAGTATTATTATGGTGCTCTCAGGTCTTCTCAGTGTTATTAGTAGTTATTTTTAAAAGCTCCTGGCTAATTTACATTATTACTTACTTTAATGAGCAACCCGTCACTGTACTGTATTACTTTATATTAAAAAGCTCTGCAAATTATTACAGTGCTTTAGCATTACCTATTACAAAAACATGCCGTAGCAGTGCAGTTAGTGCTGCCAAGTGTGTTATCGATCGCTTGATTTAAAAGTATTGTGAGAATCAGCAAATCTCATTCAAGTATAGCGAGCAAGCTACTGTTGCCTATTTCAGTTAATGGCAAGCATATTTCACCCACTTCTACTCAGACAATACCTTGATAACAAAAAAGAAAATACATGAGATGAAAATAATATTTGAATTTATCTCAAATATTGTGTACGAGAGAAATATTTTGCAGGGGCGATGAGTACTGCTGACTGACACTCACTCGCTCCTGTTGACAAAACACTGTTGCTTTGTCTGCATCTCGTTTTCTTTTCCATCATTCTTCCCCCCGACTCCCCTCCTCCACCCTCTCTCCGCTCTCCCTTCTTCCCCACGCAGACAGCTGATGTTGGCGTGTCAGCAGTATAGTTATTTTTCAGGTGCAAGCTGCTGCTCCTATAGGAGTTAGTGTGTGTGTGTGTGTGAGACAGAGATAGAGTCACTTTGTGTGTGTGTGTCAGGGTGCATATACCTGATGTCTATATTTTTTGCTGTGTGTGTATCTGTATGTGACGGATTGTTGATGTGCATCTGCGCGAATATGTGGGTGCATATAGAGTATTTTCATTGTGTGTATGTGTGTGTGTGTGTGTGTGTGTGTGCATATTGCTTGCTGCTGCATCAGGCAGCTGGATTGCTCTCTGCCTGCATTTGCTGCATAAGGAATATTGCTGCTATAACTGTACACTACACACAATGTGACGCACTGGATCGCTCTATTGTTTTGCTGCATTGAGTATTTATACAAACCCGTCTCCATCTCTGCACCGGGGCTACCTTCTGCTTCAGTGTATCTGCATTATGGCCGAATGCTCCAGGGTGTTCATGCTGCAAGCAGCATCTGGGATCTCCTGCATCTCACTCCTGCTGCTCCTTCCTCTTAACCCTTTCTACTTGACTGAATGTTCAGCAGGATTATATTTAATTGTCCATTTGAGTAAAGGCGGTGTTGCTGCTAGAGATGCACCGAGCAGAACGGGTATTGATATGACATGATTGATTCGCATTTTATGATAAAAATGCATCTTTCTGCTACCAGTTACTTTATTCAGTCACAGTGGGCTGCCAGCTCACGTTTTAGTGCTACAGCTATGTCTGGCCTGTTTCCTTCCATGAAAATGATCCCAGTGAGTTCCAACCAGTGAGGTATACAGATTTGAAATGTGGGAAAAAGGGCACCATCTTCCAGTTATTACTTTGTATCAACAAATGCCACTTAACAAAAACCCATGCCATGCTTTGTATGCTTTATTTTCAGCACAGCCTCACCTGTATGACCTGATAATTACTTTTTCAATTTGACTTACTGGATCAACATTTTGAACCCCACCAAAAACACACAAAAACTGTGATCATACTTTGAAAACATGTTTTTTTTACTTTCAAAACACAATGAAGGTCAATAAAGAACTTTAAATGTTGAAAATGTGAACACATGTTGCAAACATAACATATGAGAGGTAAATGAGGAGAACATCTATCCATTATCCTTAACCCCTTATCTGAACTCAGCATTGGGGGGCTGGGGTCAATCCCAGCTCTCATTGGGCGAGAGGCAGTCGCCTGACTTGGTTATATATTTTTATACTAAATATATATATTTTACCGGTTTTACTTGACCGGTTTTATTTGACCTGTCATCACCAAACAAAACTGGCATGGAATTTCAAGTCAGTACTTTGAAAAAAGTTGGTGGCAGGGCTCGACATTGCTCGTATTTAAGTGGTGACATCATAAAGAACTCATGTGATTTGAACATGTTGATGTGATTGGTGACTCCAGAATGATTTAAAGATGTAATGAGTAAAAAATGGCCAAAACTTTTGTTCAAAGCATTAAAAAAATTGACTGAAATTAACAAGATAATGTGACGGGTGTTGACTTTATGTGAAAGACATCTATGTATTGTGTTGCAGAGATATCTACTGAAATTAGCACACAACATAAGACTCAGCATAATACATTTTTTCTCTTTCCTCTTCAAGACTGATGAGGTTTTAATAGGTGACATCAATTACAATTCAAAGCATAATCTCTTGTTACTTGATATAATTTGTTTGCATGACATTGAGAATGTATGATAGAAATATGTCTGCTGGTTGAGAATATGCGAAATATGTAAAAATATGCAACTCAGCATGGTCTGGCAGTGATTACTACCTACATTATGCCTACCATTGCTTCCAGAATTGCTCCCACCAAGGAATCAGTGCACATGTTGAAGAAAGGAAAACACAGACAGGTGATGTTTGGAAGACTTGAAAGCCTTTCACAGAATCATATCTGCTTTGCAACAACTAGTAAACATTGTAATATCACATAGCTGTTACTATGCACACCCAAAAACACTGAAATCCAATTGTGCTGTAATAATAAGGCCAAAATGAAAGTGTGAAACATCCATAGTCCACCGTACCTGCTATATTTTTTTTCTTATGAAACCAGTATACAACAGTTTACCCAGCTGTCAGTGTGACTTTATTCTTCTACTGTGCCATTGTACTGTAGTATATTTTTAAAACTTTGTAGTAATGTTGATCTTGGCCACCCTTTTGCATATTGCCATCTGTCTTATGCTTGCTAGGTAGTTTCTGGCAGTGCTGGTTATTTGCTCTGTTTCTATGCAACAAGAGATTTGTGGCGCTGACGGTGGAATCTAGCATTTGTTGGAGAAATGACAATGCAGATAAACAACCCAACCACCATTCCCTCTTGTTGCATTTGAACACTGGCCCACTGTTCACAAAGCGTGACCTGTGTATCCCAGAGACTCTCTTCCGTGCAGATGATCACATTATTTCCAGCATCCCTGTAAACCGGGGGGATATAAGCATCAGAAAACAACCTCACCACAGACATCCCGTTCTTTTTCTCTTGTTATCCTCACCCTGTCACTCTCTCTCATTCTCCCTCTGTCATTCAGTCACTTTCATTACGTTTCTCATTCTGTCTCTTGGTCCCCCTTTCTCTGTCTCCCCCCTCCTCCGCTCCCTCTGTCTTTCAAAGTAGTGGAGAAGTGACGGATTGACTGTCTCTCTGTGGGAAATGAGCCTGCTAATGTGGCGAACTGGGCTTGTTCCATATTCATCTGAAAGCCTGTGAATCACTGTGCGACTATAGAGGCTGCCGTGTGCACGGAGGCACATCTGCTTCCCTTCCAAAAGTCAAACGGAGCGCAAAATGAGTGGTGAATATAAATCCATTTCCTGTCTCTTTCAGGTCTTCATCAGTCCATCTCTCTGCCTTTTTCTCCTCCCCATGATCTTCCTCCTCGGTGGCACCTCTCCGTCTCCCCTTTCACCTGCTGTCGCACACATACTACGATTATATCCTGCCACCATTGTTCTGTCCCTTTCTCTCTCTCCTTTTCTCTTTTAATCAGCCTGTCCTTCATTCTCCTTATCTTCTTTTTAACCGTCTGCACCATCATCCTCAGCAGTACAGAATAGAGGAGGCTGTTATGAAAAAAGGTATCAGAGAAGCAGGCAGACTGACAGACGCCTCACCAGCTGGTAAGGAGAGGGGAGGGCAAGAGAGAAAGTGGCAGAGAGTCATTAGGGATGGCTGCAGGGATTAAGGTTTAAAGCATCGTCAAGTCAGTCAGACACAATATTGTTGTCCAGTGCAACAACCTCAGCGGACCTGGCTGGATAACCGGGCAGCAGGCCAGTATTAAACACTGGCTTAACCAGTGAATTATAATAGATAGTCAACAAAGGACAGCGGGCTAGCAGGTCGGCTACACGAGGCCAGCTATCAGTGAATGTTAAGTAGCTGCACAGTCGAGTATTATAGCTGAGAGCACAGCTGGGAGGAGGTCATTTTATAATAAGGGCTTCTGTGTCTCTTATATTAGACAGCATATTGGCCAAAAAGGGTTCATCCAGTGTATTGTGGCCTTCATGGGTCTGTCCAATAATGCTTTTTATATTATAGTAGTTCAGTTGTTCAAAATAGAAGAAAACAAACCTGTCTCTCAAAGAATTGTATTATATACAGCATTTCCCAGCAAGGACAAACGGCTCAAGACTTAGTATTTCCACTAAGTACTGTTAAATGCTTTGGAAATTAATAGATAATTTAATCGCTAAATAATTTTTATTTTAAAGGAAACATCACAAAGTGAAGTAGAGCTTTTAAAAAAGTGAAATAAATAGTATCACAGATGAAGTTTGCATGATATCCTGAAAGTTGGACTTGTCCTCCTTGTAATTTTTGTTGTACCATCTCCAACAGTCGTCACAAAATGCAACTAAATGGCAACCTGATTTAAGACTTAAGACTTTTTATTTAAGACAGGTCAAGGGCTGAGGTGGGAGGCACCTAAAAGCCTTGCAATCTCCTAGCATGGTGTGTGTTCACTGGTCTGTTATGTCTGGGTTAAATGCAGAGGACAAATTCATTGCTCACTGTTTCAATGTGTGTGTGTGCAAAAAAATGTATCTTCATTTTAACCACTGCACGGATAACTTCATTATTATGATAATTGAGATCTGGCTGCTCATAAACATCCTGGACTTAGCTTAGCCGTGGAGCTAGCACACCCCTCTGCATTGCATCCGCCTGTGCATCTTCTCTGCCAGGCTGTTGGTCTTTGTGCACTCTTCTGAGCAAGTAATCTCCACAGGGATGGAGCTGGACTCTTCAGGAACCTGTCCTTTGCAACAATGTCTCAAACACAGTTTGGGTGTAAGCCTTTATTTTAGTTTGGAAAGTTTGCTATACATTTTTGAGGACATTAACAGTTCATTGAATATTTAACTGTGCACAATATCCTGAATAGTGTCATCCCTGCAGTTAATAAATCATGTGATTCTTGCACAAGGTGAATAGCTCCCCCCATCTTTTTTGTTTGTGCTCATATTTCACACATTGTGTAATGTAATGCTAAAATAGGAAATGCTGCGTGTATGGTGCAACCACACTGCAAGTATCCGTTCCAGGGTCTTTACTAATAATGCTTTGAAATTAAATTATTTAAGGAAGCTTTGAGTCATGGGTTTGGACTGTGATTTATTGTCCTTCCCTCATGTGATTCAGGGGCACATTGGCGAGGCCTTCATGTCTGCCACGTTGACTTTATTACATCTGAATTTCAGTGACTCATCTCCTGCCAGCTGGGACGACAGACAGGCAGACAGCACAGGCCGCCAGAGAATTCTCTTTATAAACTTTGATTTCTTTCGGGTAAAGTTCTGCAAGTTTACAGGTCACAGTTCTGCCAAGGGCAAGTCCTCATAACAGATGCTTTCTTTCTCTGTCTGTCCCTGTCTTTGTCTCCAAATATCTCAACCTTTATTCCATTATGTCATCTAAACCTTCATCAGTTGTTTGGACCTGCTTAGAACTATAGGATGGATTTAGTGCGTCATGGTAGAAGGTTAACACTGACGTCAACGTTACCAATCAGTACCTGATAAAAGCAGGTTACAGACAAGCCAAAAATAACAAAAATATGAATAGGATTTGGCCCAGATGCGGTGCAGTCATGCAATCTAAAACTGACTGTACAACTCCACAGTTGATGTTCTTCTAACAAGGCTTTAGCCGATGTTGTAATTCATCTGTCGTTTTAATCTTTGGATCTAATCTGGTTTTAGTTACTTTTTAAAGGCACAGGAGGGAGAGAGAGAGAGAAAAGAGCGTCTCATGCACACCGATTTGAACTCACTTTAAATCCTGTGCATGTTGTCCTGTTATGTTTTTACAAAGAGAGAGAGACGCATTGGTTGAGATGAAAAGATGTTATGTCAGTAAAAGTGTTTTCAGACACTAAAGTTGATTTTATAATCATCAGACTCTCTTAAAGTGCATTCCACTAAAACCATTTGAAGCATCTCCACGGTGTTCTTCATTAAAATCTTTCCGTCCAGGAACCACAAACTGCAACTGCAAATGGCCTTTTTTTCCTACACAGAAGTAACAGACCGTGCAATGATGGATTATCAGACTGAGAGTATTATGTAGTATTATGCAAAGCTATTCGTGACTGACAATGTAATAGGAATGGCAAATTAGTTGCAAATTGGCAGTCTGGTGTCAAATTTATGGAAAGCTATATCTGTTTTCATAAAATAGCACTTGTGGTAGTTCAAGCAGGACGCGCAGTCATTCAGTGTCATTAAGCACTTAAAGCTTCAGGGTCCCTGAAGACCAAATGTGTAGAATAATATTATATATGTTAAATATGATCATTTATAGTTGGGCGTTTTGTGTGATAAACTTTTCTGGTGTAGCCTTATCATATAAATTATGGTTATGCGAGTTGGGTTCCATTGCGTATAGTAATTGGTGCTCCACAGCTGGAGCCAAGCAGCCAATTAGTGAAGGATAGAGAAAGTGGTGTTTTTTGATTCTACTCAAGCTCTGGACAAATACCTCATGTTGAAGAGTCCGGAGCTTGGTGCTTCGGGATTCACTCTTAAAATTACCATTTGTATATCACTGCAGTTCAGAACAAGTCATTCCCTGCTATGCTAGGACTGGTCAGCGCAGTGCTTTAAATCCTGCTTCACACGGTGTCTTGTTGCCGCACTGGTCTTCTTGTCACCGTTGGAAGAAATTAGCAAAATGCAAATTTGTGTTCAAAGTTGTTTATTCACCAAATACTTCACTTAACCACATGATTTAACCTGCATTAGACCTTGCCTAATTGAAAGTTAGCCCTAAAGCTAACCCTAACCCTAAAGTTATTATTGCCTGTTAGACATTAGTGTTGCAAACTAGCCAACCAATCAACAGCCTTAACCACTTTCCCACCAGTCCGCACTAAATTGAACAAAAAATATACTTCTCCGGCACATGGCAGGTAGTCAAAACCGTGGTCTGAGGTTTGATGGCTCCATGACTTCCAACCTCAGCTAACCAGCCAGTTGTAGAACCAGTCCTCCTTACATGTTTTAATGTTAATATTAAGTCACAAACATGTCGAGCCAAAAGAATGTAAGGCACAGACCAATCATAGCGTCGCAGGGCGGGTCTTGTTGTGAACTGCAGTGGGACCCTTAATAAAGCAGTGTGGTGCAGAGTGGTTGCCCGCTGATCCAAAGGTCAGTAGTTCGATCCCTGACGATGGCGGTTTACATGTTGTAGAATCCTTGGGCAAGAACCCCAAATGGCTTCCGATGCTGCAAGCAGATTGTGTGAATGGATATTTACTGACATCGGCAGGTTGCACCTTGTAGGGTAACTTCAGCCATCAGTGTATGAATGTGAGTGAATGGGTGAATGATCATCTGTAGTGTAAAATCGCTTTGAGTGGTCACTATGACTAGAGAAACACTTTACAAGTACATTTTCCAGTTTGTTTTTCTGGCATGTCTCAATGGCAGAAAACGGCAATAAAGGAGAATCTGACAACTCCAGAAATACTTGATGAATTGGAGTTCAAACTGGCAGAGCCTTGCAGCATACCTGCACAAGCATAAGACAGTCTTGGTGGAAACGTTTTACATAGTAAGATTTTTACCAGAAATGCAGGTATTGGCTAGTACTTAATGAAGTAGTTTTCTTCAATAATTCAAGGTAACATGGGTGAGTAATTGATATACAAAAGGACATTTTTGAGTATTTCATTAGAAGAATGTTGTTGCAACTCATTGCTGATTTTCCCTTTTATGGGACTTTTTATTCATATTTAAGAGGTCTATATTATCAAATCCCCCCTGCTCATCTTTACAAAACTGCTCAAGCTCTGTTAAGTTGCATTGGGACTGTGGGTGAATGGCAATATTCAAGTCCAAGGGGGCTTTATAGGCATTATGCGTCTCACTTTCCAAAAAATGGCTTTTACTTTCTCAATTGTGTTGCACTGAGGAATGTTTTACACTCCCTCATGCTCCTGTATTGTGGATTTGACACACAGTTGTCTTGTTAACAGCCTTCTCCTTAAGTGCCAATCATCTCGGGATAAAAGCCATAATGAAACTGTTAATACCCTTGTCTTGGCTCTTTGTTCACTTTCCCTCCATCACTCCTGCACTTTTCATCGTCGCCCGTGTATTTTCTCGTGCCTCTTACATCTTGGAGAGGAAACAGCAGCGGTGTCAACATGATCAATTTTACAGAGAAACGTCACCGCTAACATCCAAATGCCCTTCATCAGCAAGCTCTTAAACAAATCAATTAATTTGTTAATTAATCATACAAGTGCATTGGTGCTATATGTGGACATTGATCCACACATACACACTCCCCACCCCCTGTCCCAACACACACATACACTTTTACCTCCCCGCCCTCCTCTGTGGATTTCAGTATGAAAGGGTCTTTCGCTCAATTCTAATTTAATCTCCGATCTCTTTTTCAGCATCGATCTTCATACACCCTGTGCGCCACAAAGTGATATTGAGAGGGGGACTGATATGGAGATGGACATTGATTTGGAATAAAGGAAAAATGAAGATGTGTCCTGGTGCTTGAAGAAAGTGTTGAGAAGAGGGTGGAAAACAGAGTGACAGAGATGAAGGGGAGGTGAGGAGTGACAGTGTTAATTAGATCAGCTTCTGCTCATATTACGACGCTATCTGTTCCTTCCCATTTCCCCTTCAACTCAGAGAACTTCATCAGGAGAAAGTAAAAGTGAATTATGCGGTGGACTTGCTGGGATGGCTGACAGGTTGTCGTGCCTGCTGGTTAGGCTTTTCTGCACAGGAACCTCCAAATGCTATCCTGAGGTACAGTGTTTGTACAGCAGGGCGTCTTGCTGGGGATTTGGCTTTACTTTGTGTCTGGTTGTAGGGTTAAGACGTAAAAGCCTGCTAACAGGGTTGGCTCTTGCTTTTCTGGAAATGATAAATGTGTGCAAGGAAGCAGCCTCGTAGCATTTTCAGTTTGCAAAGCTTCTTTCTTAGTGAATGTCATGTCTGCAAAGGCAACTGTAGAAAAACGGCAACAGAGAAATCAGCTAACATTGGTGTTAAGGATGCCTCAGCCTTCAGTCTCGACACCGTCATTGTATAAACCTTGCTTAAATGTACCCACACATTATCCACAGAAAGGAGCTGTCAGCAATAAGTAAACATCAGGGGTCATTTCAATATGAGCCGACTACATTTCAACATTTAAATAACTCGTAAGAACTGTTAATGGCAGCCGAGGCAGAGATGTTTACAAAAAACACCCATTCTGCTGCAATTAAGCTGACTTGGTGGAGGTCAATACTTCAAAATAGCAGCAGCTGCCTCACATTTAGTGCTGTAGGGTGATTACACTGCTAGTCAGCCCGGCCTCAATCAGGAAGTGGACAGCTCAGGTTAAAAGGGGCAAAAGCATTCACAAGAACAATCAGATACTCTGCATAACAAAGGAAAGTTCTGTAAATGGTTCCTCTTTAAAGTTGAAGATTAAATCTCTGCAGCATTTATGTTGGAAATACAATACAGAAGCAAAATGTTCACCCGACATTTAACGGATCAAAGGCATCGACACAATTATGGGATTTCGGTCAAGGTCATTCAAGGTCATGGCCAGTTGGAAGGAAAGAATTCACATAATTGGTTCACACTTCAGTCAGTGTGTGATCAGTTCTTGCAGCAGGCTCTGCATTGATCTCTGCATGCATGCAATTATGTAATTGCCTCTTGAAATTTTAAGCATGTACGCCACAGCCACTTGTTGCCATGTGTGTGGCATCCCCCTGACCAAATCACATCCTCTTTCACTTCTTTAAAAATCACAATGGCAATATGATGGCCAACAGTTTAAACTATAATCAGATGAAATACAATGGCGACGTGGGGACTGTGAAAGATTTAGTAAAAAATGTGTCAAAAGTCAAACATCATCTTGTGTGCTTCATGTTGATTTGTCCAAAGGTTGCACTAGTGGCAGAGAGGAAAGGCAACTTTATCAAGGATGAGAATGCGTATTTCCATAATAAATCAGATGGTAGTGCCCACATAGCTGCAGAGGAGATGGCACGTGGAGACAATGCTGAGCCCTTAATGGGGATGGGTATTGATATGATTTTATCAATGCCAGGCCTATTATCGATTCTGCTTATCGGTTTCTTTCTTTATCGATTGCTTTATTGTTTCCTGGTCAATTTTCTGTGTGTAAAACTAATAATAAAACTGCAACTGTTTTATTATCTTTGAGAATGTTCACAGTGTAGATGAAATAAGAAATTATTTGTACAGCATTGGTTTTTGTTCCAGTTTTCTTAGTCAAAGAAAAATCTGCTAGGCCTGCCTGCATGTCGCCAAGATGCATGAGATGAGATTGACGCCATTATTCTGTCATGAGCAACTGTCAGAAAAACATGCCGGCATCGATAAACAGAATTGTAAAGCTCCAAGGCAAACAATTCCAATGGGTTGGACCATTTGGAGCTGGTTCTCAACTGGAACCAGTTCTTGATTCCCATCCTTGTCCTTTAAGTCTTGCAGTCTGAACAAGGCTCAGACCAAGTGGACAGTCCTTCAAAGGTCCATTTGGCAGTTTTTTTCCCCATTGGCCTTATTTCCTGTTTTCATATTCTCTTCAAAAGAGTTGGGTGGATTTGAACCACATTGGTGAAAATCACCCTGTGCCGTATAAGAGCTGCCAGATTCCTGCTTTCTACTTATTACTTTGTAGCCCTCATTTACTGATGAATTCCCTTGATTTTGGCAGTCACCTGTAACTCGCTCACTCTGATCTCCTCTGGCAGAACGCTCTGTTGTTTAATATCAAAATAAAGGACAAAAACCAAAGAAAATGTTAATGAATAAAATTAGGAAAAATTCAATTTAAAGACAGCTTTACTGTTTCAGTAATTTGACTGTTTGATTTTGTTAACAAAGCTTTTTTTACATCTCATTTCATTTCATTATCCGTATGTTTTGTCAGCATTTCAGCGATTCCATTGTAATTTATTTGAATGGGCCTGTGTAGGTAGTCATTCTGATGCTGATTTAACTTTAATTTTAACTGCTAAGGGATTTAAATTACTGACATAACACGGAGGCAAGAAAATGTCAAGGTATACCTTCACCTGTGTGATGCGGGGCCCTACAGCGGAGAGGACCTTGCTCTCAGCGGTGGCCTTGGCCCGACTGTGCTGAGGCCAGAAACCTGCTGGGCTCACTTCACCTCCTCTGCTTTCCCGTGACACAGCTGAGCAGAGGAGACAGGGAGGGGGAAATAGATGGATAGAGAGAGGGAGAAAATACTCTTGTCTCCCTTCCACCTCCATTTTCCTTGACTCCTGTGGATATCTGTCTCCCCTCTGCCCTTCACATCCTCCCATCTCTCCCTCCTTTCTCACACTAGCCGTGTTTATTTGCAGGGATTCCTGCCTTGTGTCAGTGTTTCTTATCTCCCTCTCTCTCTCTCTCTCCCTCTCTCTCCCTCCTTCTCATTTTCTCTCCTACCCTGCGAGGAGGTCAAGAGGTAGAGGAGAGGAGGGATGGAGAGAAGGTCAGGTGGTTAGGATGAGAGAAAGGGAAGGAAAAAAAACAACAGCACAGAGAACTAAAACAGATAGATGGTCTTTTCTTCTGCCGTGGGTGTCCTTAACCTCGCTGTGGCCCTCTGTGGGCTGTGCAAGCCCACTTCCTCGACCTCAAGGTTATTCCGCCGAGCTGCATGTGTGTGAAGATATTTTTCATGAAGCTCCGCTCGTCTTGAAACTGCTCCCGCTCAGTAATTACAATAACCTCTTATCCCTGTCTTACTTAAAAGTATGCATGTGAATACATGACGCACGGATGTGGAGAATGTTTTCAAAAACAAGAAATGGGGTCACCTGCTCAGGTATTGACTGACGCTGAAACCTCATTAGGAGGTTATTTATGGAGCTAACATTAGAAGTGGAGACGCTATATTGTATGTTTTTCATACTATAATTTTTAATGAGTTTTCACGGTTGGCATTTACTTTTCTTATTTTTTCCTTCTACTCACTTGGTCATTTTCTCTTTTCATGATAAAGAAGATAGATATTAAAGATATTTTCTGAACAATATGTGACATCATGACATCAAACAGTGGTTTCTCAGTTGAAAAGAAATCAATCCAGTGAGCGCTGTGGGGGACTAACAATTAGCCAATCAGCTCAACGGGCGAGACTAGCACTCTTGTCAAGCTGTTGTCAAGTGTTGCTATGCATTTACATACACTGCATGTCTTCTCTGTCACCCCTGGCATCATAATTTGTTTTACACTCTACTTCACTCCTAAAACCCGGTAAAGGCAGTATCTTGGCATGGCTACTCATCAGTGTTGGCTTTAAATAACATTAGATTCAGGCGGTTACGTCATTAGTTGGATTGATTAGAAATTGATTAGAATGGAGGCAATGTGAGACTTAAGATAGAAATGTAGTGTAACAATTTGACAATTCTTCCTGATATCAGGCAAGAGCCACTGCTTCCTTTGTAGAATCTAATTATTTTATCTTTCTTGTTAGTTTTTTTCCCCCGCTGCTAATATATTAGCCCTTTGTTGTGTAATCGATGTGCCGATTACACAATGTGCCCAAAGTTCTGTTGTTCAGAAAAGCATATCTTATTATGTAACAGTTTTATTAGAAAATGTTCAGTAAAAGAGTTGTGTAACAAAATTATAACTCACAGTCAACTTACTTTTCTGCCTTTTTTGAAGCTGTCGGCTGCATTTCGAAGATATAAATTGAGGTCAATGGACAAAATGAAAATTTTATTTCACCTGGCCAAAATAATTGCGATGCATGATGGTAAACCAAATAATCATTAAATATTTTATTAAACCATAAAATGCTACTAAAACATACTGAAATCACTTTTTGGACCAGACGCCTTCTTACAGCAGGTCTGGTTCAGGCACCTTATCACCTTCATTCTTAAGTTTGGCATCTAGCCTCAGGATCAATATAATTAATATAAAGCAGTTAATGAGCTTGGCAGCTTTTTAAAAATTACTGATGAGGATATTTACGACTACACCTACAATGGAAATTCACCTTGATCAACTTATTTGTAGGTTTTTTTTTTTATTTATTGTGATTCTCAAAATTATTGTATATTGTCCAAACCCAAATGGAACAACATCTTGGTTCTCATGCTGTGTTATTCAACAGCTGCCCACAAAATGATAATATTAATGGTTTCATATTGTGAAAAAATGTAAAAAATATTTTCTTTGACTCAAAAAAGAAAGATTTTATAGTTTCTTTTTTTGGAAGACTTACTTTCCACCAAATTCTTGTTATAGCTATTAAAAAGACATGCATGGCTATATTATAGTTCGCTATACGTCTTGTATGATATCTTCACCAATATACATTAAAAAATATTTTTTGTAATATATATATATATAGTAAAAGTCCAGTTGCAGAGATACTATATGATGGAAAAATCTTAACACTAGGTAATTTACTTTTGTACATTTCCAATTGTATCTCAATAATTTCAGCCTCTGAATTGTTATACATACATCACAGTTTATTGCAAGACAATTTAACTAAACCACAGACTACTACTGGAGAAATGTATCAACACCTCTCAATGAACAAAATAAGCGACATCCTGAAGCACAGGATGGGTTTTATTGTATGTCTGTGACCTTGAACACATAAATCTGATTATTTAAACATGACCATCCATTGATTCTTTAGGAAATGTGACAACACCACTACTCCTAATCAATTATCATATACCATGATGGATTCACCTGTCAAAAAGTCTATTAGGGGTCCAATAGCAAACACGCTATCAGAATTCAATCAACAGTATTTCATGATGAATCTTCTTGAATTAGTTAAGTGACTGGACAGCTCTGCCGTCCTGTATTTGAGAGATTTAAATAGTATTTTCGCTTTCATATATCTCAGGATCCTTTTTAGAGGTATGAGATATAAAGCATTGTTGTTTTATTGTTATATCATAATGGTCAGCTGTGTTTTCGCTGGAGCTTTGCGTGGTTAATGCGAGATTTATCACGAGCTGTGGCCATACGTTAGAATCTTTGTCAATACCCATAAACCTAAGCTTGTATTATTATGTCCCACAGCCAGCGTGGTTCTGGGAACTCTCTACAATGGGAGTTATTAGAGAAGAAGTCCAGACGTTCTGTCTACCAGACAGCCAAACAGCCTTCTCCTCTGAAAGCCATTAAGACTTTAAGATGAGGCCATAAAACCAACTCCAGCCAGCTCTATTACTGGATGTCCCATTTCTGTCTGTCAGTCAGTCCGTCAGTCACTTGGTCTGTTTCTTTGGCCCTCTGTGGTCAGCATTAGTATCACTGGAGGCCTAGATAATTACTATTATTATATAGTTATTATCTCACTAAGTCCAGAATGAATTTCATTCCAATAGAAATGGCCATGTAAGTGATTTTCCACAGCTTCTATGATGGGGGGGAATCCAGACCTCTAGGGTACTCTGCTAATTATTTTTCAATCCGTCAAAAAAAAAAAAAAAAAAAAAACCCATTGCAGAAGTCTGACTCATGCTGCAGTGATTAGTTGACGTTTGGAATTAGAGAAATTAATATTTTTGACTCTTGCCCGTTTGAATCACTTTTGAGAATGCACACCACAAGGGAGGACACTTCAAGATGATTGGATTTATTTTGTGCTATGTTCATTTGATGTTAGCTTCCATTAAATAGTAGCGGGAATGTGGCGAAGTGTAGATGTCAACAGAACACTAATCTTCTTTATTCCATCCGGCAAAACATCTCTTTTTTGATGACCTCAGGGGAAATTAATATTTTTGTGGGGCTTTTTATGTCGCTTTCTACTGAATCACACACACACACACACACACACACACACACACACACACACACACACACACACACACACACACACACACACACACACACACAGTGTCCGTCTGCTTGAGTGACACAAGCCTCCTAATTATTCCTCAATATTCACTTTTCGCCTTTGAAAACTCCCATTAAATATGAATGAGTTTTCTCCCCCCTCTTCTGTTTTGACTTGGCTCAGCTGAGCACCAGCATCCCCAATCATCAGCTTTTATGATGTTAAGCTTCCATCAATTAGATCTCATTTGATCTGCTCCCTCCCTGGCCACGCGGTCTGACGGTGCTGTGTGCCGTTGGCGGCGGTGGCGGGCTGGGATGCGGCCCTCAGCAACTTGCTAATTAAAGCAGTAATTAGGCCTAATCCTGGGCTTCGAAATGAACTCCTCAGCGAGCCAGGTGTGCAGACAGCAGTGGAGGATGGAATATATCCTTATTCATTCACTTGCTCTGCCAATTTACATACTTATGTGTTATTGTCTCCTCCAAGACATATTTGATATAATGTCAAATGGCTAAAGGGTGATTTCTTAAAAAATACTGTGGAAGCAGATGATGTTTTTTCATCCCAGCCCACCAATGATGCATCATAATTAAGTTGACTAAAACTCTCAGCCAGCCCCAAGATTTGTTGTGGAAATGATGCGTCACACCCAAACAGCACAATAGTTTGTAGAACAGCAGAGACTGCAAGGAGAAACAGCTGTGTGTCTTAACCGACCGTGCAATGTCAAACACGCATCTCAACTATAATTATATATTTTTTTGTCCTTGCTGGAGAGACACTCACTCTCTCCAGGAGAACTCAGGAGGGTTGTTCTCTACAAGGACACGGATATCAACTGGATATTTAGTCAATAAATAAACACAGGCACACAATAAAGTATCTATATGCTTTTTACACCATTTTTATCAAGCATTTTAACAAGTTGATTGAAGTTGATTGGCATTCTTTTCAGATTATTGGTCGTTATTTGAAAAAGTGTCATGTTCAGTAATAGAGATCTCATACTTTATGATCACTGAATATTATTAGGATTAGTTAGACATTCTAGAAAGCTTTTTTTTTTGGCAAAAATCTGTATTTTTTATCTAACTTTTGGAGAGTTTGATAAGCTCTGGTTAGCTTCAGGAAGTTTCTGCTCACAGCCAAGAAATAATACGGCATCACAAAACCATAACCGTCAGTCGTTCTTACACTTCTGTTTTTGTACAGATTAAATAAACAAGATACAACACAGTAATAAGTGAGCGCAACAGGTGCTTGTTTGAGTTGTGAATCAACAGGTTACAAATTATAACAATTTCCAAAATAATGACCCATATGAGTGTTTGTCAAAACGATTGATATAATCAGTTCGTGGTACAGACTGGAGCATTCTAAAAATAGCGCAACCGTCATTAAACATGCACATATGGTTTGTGTTAGTAAAAAAAGGCTTCAGTTTCGTTGAATTTAGGCTACAAAACCTCTGACCTAGGTTTAAGGCAAAAAACGTCCCAGTAGGACTTTATAATAGACAGTTAAAACAGTAAATAAATCTATGTAAATGCTGTAAGGATGTGACTACTGGAAGAGACACAGTTGGGTAAAAACGTGATGCACAAAACGTGAAGCACAGAAGTTAAGTGATGTTTAAATCGCATTGTTAACTTTTGTTTCAAATGGGACACAAACCCTGTTCTCCTGCGTGAAAGCCCGATGTTCGTTTGACCCCTGCCCCCCATCCAGTGTGGAACTTCTGGGTTTTACACTACGTTTCGCCAACATTGGACCATTGTTTTCTTCAATTGCTTATTCATTTTAATGCCTGGTACAACTTAAGGTACATTTGTTTGGACAAATAGAATGGTAACAACAAAAATATCTCATAAGAGTTTAATTTAAGAGCTGATATCTAGCCATTTCCCATGGTTTTCTTGATAATCACCAAAAGCATTATCAAGAAAACTATGGAAATAATAATAATAATTTAATAAGAATTTTTTCCATGAATGTATTTTGCAACCTATGGGGTAGTTTTTGAGTGGAGACCAGTCTCTTCTTGACTGGATGATGCTGCACAAGGGACACATTTAGCTTTGTTTTGGTACTGGGGAGATCAATAAGAATTGCAATGTGAGCACACAAGTTTGATGTTCACCATGGATCGCAGGTTGTCTTCTCTGCCTTGATCGCAACACCTGTTCGCTGTCAGCTTGCACTTTTCATTTTCTTCCCTCATACTGGCTAATCCAACCCTGTTATGTAGTCACTTTCTTCTTTTACTAAATACGCAGTATATGGATTTATCACATTCTGCTCTCCATCTGAATTTCGCACGTCATCATAGTGACGTCATTGCAAACAAACTATAACACCCAAGTCCTTCAATCCATGAAACACAGCAGTAGCTTTCACCAAAATTGCATCTTTTTGTCTTTGCAATCTACATGTCCAAATATTGGTAAGAACGAACACACCTCTGACATGCGAGCATATTTAACTGCATGTGAATGTGTCCTGTATGTGAGTAAATAAGTGTACTGTGAGCGAGCTGCCTGTGTACATAACTGCAGTTCCATCTGTTAGCTTTAAGTGGAAGAGGGAGCGAGGATAGTGGCTCGTGATACAGGCACAGATGGTCTGTTCTTTCTGATAATGTTTCGCAGTTGGAGCCGTCAGTGGAGAGAATGTGTGAGTTTAAAAATCCCAGTTGAATAATAATAAACTCACAGTACAACTCTGCAGGTTCTCAGCTATGATCTGTAGAGTAGAACTGGCCAAGTGTGAGAGGGAATGAGATTAATGGACGAAACAAAGAGATGGGGAATTGGAATGGCATGAAATGTGTGTAGGAGGTCTTTTGTATTAATATCTTACGGAAAAGATGGAGGGGAAAGTTGACGAAGAAAATAAATACTAAAAAGTGGCGCATTCATTAAGTGGGGTAAACAGGAAGAAAACTAGTAGTTTTTAAGAAAGGCGGGGTGAAAGTGAGCAGAACCATGTGATTTCTTGAAGGAGAGATGATGTTAGAGGGGAGGAGAGGCAGACAGAAGGAGATAGGTTAGAAAGATTAGTAGTAAGAGGCGAGCAGGAGGTGAACAGATAGAGGAGGGATTACAGGAATCCCCTGACCTCGCCAGGCAGCCATTAGAGCAAAACTAATTACCAGCCAACGACCCTAGAGATAGAAGCCAGTGCCCTGCCATACCACAGTCCACACCCACACTCGCACAAGTGCCCTTCTGTCCTCGCAAGTGTGTGTGCATACTTAGTTTCTTGCTCTGTCTCTGTCTCTCAGACCCAATCCATATGATGTATGGATGTATGGGAGCAAAGGGAAATGGCTAATCACCTCCAAGAAATGAGAGGGAGAGGGAGAGGGAGAGAGAGCACCTTCAAGGGACCTTTACTGGACCGCCCTCCCTCTATTCTTTGCTGAGCAGCTCTATGCCTAGTGCAGTGTACACACATAAAAACATCTCTTAATGCCACGTTTTCTCTTTGTGATATGGTGTGTAAAACCCATAAAACTTTTTTTGTGTATGTCCGAAAAATGTAATTAAAATAAAAGAGAAGTCAATGCTTTTTAGTCAAGCTGCTTCTCTAAAGATATAACGTCTTTGTGAATCGGTTAGGGCTGTCACAATTTCAATTCTAAATATATAAATATAAATTGATCAAATTTAGCTTACAGATTGCCCACCTCACCCGTTCGCCCACTGCTGCCCTGGCTGACTTCTGAATAAAAAAACCCACAACACTATAAACACAAGGCTTAAAAAAATATTGCACTTTTCCAGCCACCTTCATAGCCACTGCATGCTGCATGCTTATTGGCTCACTAACACTGATGAGATTTAGTCCTTAGCTATTGAAAATTGGTATTAAATGACAAGGCATTTTCCACGACTCGGTACTATAGAGGCAATTTGGTTGGTGTCTAAAAGTTGTGTACGCGTCCCTTTGCAAGTTGTGCATACAAATTAAAAAGATAGAACCATGTGAACGCATTCTGGATGATACCTGTGCAGGTCATTATTTTTTAATTTTTCCGATATTTTGGTTTTGGATGAAATACATGCAAAAAAGTACATGTCTACATTAAAACATCTCCATCAGCCTCAGCTGTGTTTGGTTTTTACTACTAAATGTCATGTTACCAAAAGTTAGCATGCTAACTTATCAGCTTTTTAACTTTGGCTGTAAACTCTTCAGCTGTCTCTCTATCCACATTTTTCTGTACTTACACATTCTTTCTTTTCTTTGCATCAGTTGCAATTAAAGCCGCTAACACTGAACTACACAAATCTAAGTTTAAGTTAAATATATTTGTTTTTTTATGTACCAATGTACCACTTAGCTGTAATCGGTTCGAAGCCAGTTAAATGAGGTTCATTTTTCGGTCTGAATTGAATTACTACAGTTCAGCATGACATTAGTACATAATAGCTGTGTGTGATTTGAGACACCGTTACCCTGTTAAAACTCATGCACTATGCGAGTAATACATAGTGTACAGTGTACAACATTGAAGTGAACTAACGGATGTATACAATTTGCGTCACAGCACTTATGTGGTTTGGAGATTGGTTTGATTAAATCAGTCATTCTCCAGTGACTCACAGGGCTGGAACTACATGAAAAACATGCAATATTTTTTTTGTAACCATTGGAGATCACATAGCAACTATAGAGTCGTAGGTCAGAATGCAACATGTAAAGCCTATCTCATGATTTTCTATATATTAATGAGGAGTTTTGGTTTTTGATGGGTGTCAGGGGAATATCAGAGGGGGAAGTGTTTCCCTTGAAAGCAGAAAGAAAGACTGACTGTTTGTTTGTGGAGCCTTTGCTCTCAGCAGAGGCTTTCTATGCAATCAATATTTGATAAAGCCAGAGTGAGGGACATGAAAAGGTGTGGCACACATCCAGCCATCGCTCTGCTAGGTGTCACAGTTGCTTTTTATCACAGGGCCTGTCTGCCTGCTGTAATGGTTTGCCTCAGAGCTGAGAGGAAAGTTACACTGGTACTGTAGGCCAGAGAAGACTCTATCACGCATACAGATACAGACTTTATATACAGATACATAAGCACACAATCTGTTAAAGACACTGGGCTCAGCTCTTGAAGCTTCTTCTCAAACTCTGGGTTTCAGTCGAAAGTCTTTAATCTAAGTGTTCTCTTTCATCAATTAGAGAAGACTGCAGACCGTCTAAAGATGTCCGCTGGGAACCCAAATCCATTACCTATGAGACGCTGCTGCCCTGCAGCTGACTTTGCTGTCAAACCCTGAAGTGTACCCATCATCATTAACACATCACCTTCACACATCCACCTGAAACCCCAACCCTTTGTTTCTATGCATGAATATAACCACAATCTGGGTTTGAAAACTACTTTTTCTGCCTTGTGGTCTGCATTCCAACAATTCATCTGGCACTTGAAAGCAAATTTCACAAGCCAATTGGATCTTTGGAAGAGAACGAAACAATCATTGAAGACTTGCCAAGTCTTTTGTTACTGTAGACACATTCTTACAGTCAAGTTCTCTTCCAAAAGATAATTTCACTGTCAAATCTATGCTAAAAATAGATTATTTAAGTGTGTTAAGCCAAATATTTTTTTTTTAGTTTGAAATAATATGAAAGTAATTGATTTTTTTTTAAAACTAAGAGCATTTTAGTCATCATCTGCAACTATGCCTTAATTTTAAAGGATTGCAATATGTCTTTGAATACAATAAACCTCCCAAAACTTCCCCCTCAAAAATATTTTTAAAATAATACAATAGATGTGTGAAAATGATTTGAGATACATTTTCTGTATTGAAGGTACACACAAACTAAAATTTTTTGCTCCACAATTGTAGAACTGCTGCTGCTCCATCACTCAGGTTTAGAGTTTGGGAAGAAAAGAAAATCAATATGCTGTATGAGGCCGTTTGAAAGATATTTTTTTTATCTTTTCTCTATGCAGCACTTTTTAAGTGTTTAGCCATTCTTAAAGAAGAGATAGTGGGAAGGACTAAATATAGGTGTTTGTAACCCTTACTGGTGTGATTTGCACATTTTCCTGAATACCTTTCCACCTTCTGTCACAACTTAATCGAATGGCAAGTACGAGATTAAAAAAATAAATAATAACCGCAATGTCATAGATGGTGAGCATGTGATCAATACATGCAATATGTGCTTGACCTACTAAGATCAAATTCCTATTAGGCATGATGGATTAAGCGAGCAGGGATGTATGGATTTTATATTCATTGTGATATCAACTAGGGGTCACCATAAAAAGTGTTGACTGGTCGATTGCTGCTTAATCCTGTTGTGCATTCAGAGAAAAGAGATTTAGAAACTAAGACCGTCGCTCATGTGAGAATCGTGCAGTAAAGATACCCCACAACTTAGTATGGAGCTGGGATTATTTTAGTTTTAGAGTTGCCTTCACTGTTTCTTGCAGTGGCTTTGATGCTCCAATACTGATTAAAACACTCAAAAGTAGAAGGGCACTTGGAGAGTGCAGACCTCCCCCAAGGCCATGCCCTCCAGCCCTGCGTGGGACTGTTTTCTTAATCCCTTTCTTGCCCACAGTTGCAAAATTCTGACCATGCATACACGCCCGACCTGCACAACAGAGCTCATGATTAAAAAGATTTTTATATACCCTCTAGTCTCACATAGCTCAACACCAAGATCAGCGCTGAAGAAAAGTCTGGCTGCACTCGTTGGCATTCTGGGATTAAAAAAACAACATTCTGGCTTGCTTGTATTTCTCTAAATAATCACAATAGTATTGGGAGAAGTCGATAATGGACGAACAATGTCAGGCTTATCCCAACAGTCTACATGTGGTAGACTACAGCGCTGGTATTTTCCTTGTTTTATTTTAAGCAGTTTAACTGATACAGACACCACCTCAGAGAAGGACTGCAATCTGCCAGTGGTGGAATGTAACTAAGTAGATTTACACAAGTACTGGTTCAACTCCAGCCTGCATGCACTTAAGTTAAATTGGTGACTCTAAATTGCCGATAGATGTGAATGAGAGTGTGATTGTCTGTCTCTATGTGTCAGTCCTGTGATAGTCTGGTGTCCCTTGTACGGACTGTGAATAAGTGGTAAAGGAGAATGAATGAATGTACTTAAGTACAATTTTGAGGTCCTTGAACTTTACTTGAGTATTTAATATGTAACTTTATGCACAGTTGTAAAATTTGAATAATTTTGTTTTTAGACACAATCCTCTGTTAATTGTGGTTTCATTTTCATTGTGATTTGTTTGGAAGGGATTGATTAATAATGTCTCGAAAATACATACACACTTATCACATTGTCACAATCATTTCATGGAAATGTAAATAATATTATATTCCAACTTTATGGGCGACCGTGTACTTCTACTTCACAACATCTTAGAGGCAAATCTTTTTACTCTACTACATTTAGCCAAAAGCTTCAGTTACTCTTCAGGTCGAGATTTAACATAAAAAAACGTGATCAATTTAAAGTGATTACGTAAGTTTATTAATTAAACCACATAAAAGTATTTTATTGAATAGTTAAAATTAGCCCTACTGAGTGGGGCCGTTCTGCATGACAAATACTTTTACTTTCGATACTTTAAGTACATTGCTTAAAGCTGCGGATACTTTTCTACTTTTACTTAAGTAAGTTTTGATTGCAGGACTTTTACTTGTAATGGAGTAATGGAGTGTGGTATTAGTACTTTTATTTAAGTAAGGGATTTGAATACTTCTTCTTTCACTGGTATGTGCATTACAATACATTTTATTATTGCATAAAAAAGACGCACGGCTCCACCTGCAGCAAAGTTAAAACCACCTGCTCCTGCAAGATTTGCCCTATCTTGAAATGTGAAAAGCGAAAAATAATTTGTGTATCCACCTATTATTCAGAGGCACTCCAAAATGTAATGGCTTCCTCCTTGGCTCGTGCTACATCCTAACAGAGTTTTTTCTGTTATTCTGCTGACAAACAAATAAACAAACAACACTGAAAACACAAACTCCTAGGCAAATGTTTAGGTCCAGAAGGCCAGAGCAGAAGTTAAAATGAGAGATTATCCATTTGCATCATAAAATGAGGTTCATTTTTATGACATTTTGCTAAAAAAAAAAAAACAGTTTGGTGAACACGTGCAGGGTAAAAGCAGGACTCATGCATGAGGGGGGTTTGTGATGATTATCGTATTAGACCTGCACTGCACAGATTCCATTTAGCCTTGTTTTGTTTGAGCAAAAAGGACTGTAGTGCATAATCATGACTACTCTATTTAGCCATGTTGCCTCAGTGAAATTAAGGTTTATTTGCAGGAAAGACAGTGGGATGTTGTGCGATAATTGAGTCTATCCAGGCTGGTGTGGCATATCATCGCACTGTAAGCATTTTTATCTTTTTTTTTTCTCCACTGCCCGTCTCTCACGTCTATGAAAAGACAACAACAATAACAAGCAAACAAGGAGGGTGAATTGGAATATGATGTTTCTAATTAAAAGTTAATTTATTCCCTGCTCGCATGCTGTTTCATCTTATGTAACCACCACTATCAAGCAATTAAAAGATAACCTTGCATCAGGAGGTCAATATTTTCCCACTTATTCTCAAATAAAGAGCACACAAATAAACACAAATCATAAAAGTGCGAGCCAAGGCCACATTGCTCCATGTTTTATTCATGGAGCTATAGCCTAAAGTAAATTTGTCCTATAGTTTCAGGGGGTGCTTTCTGTAAACACACTACCTAAATACATATAGCATCTTTGACATCATGATACAAATTATTCTAATGAGTATTTTAATGATGTTTGTGGTGTAAATAGCATTAGTGTCCTGTAGAAGCCACCAGAAAGTTTTTGAATTTTATATCCATGTCTGAAATGTGCTTTTTTAAAATAATAGGATAAAAGCCTAGAATTTACGCATTTGTTTACACTTTGCCAGATATGTATATCTCTCCATTGGCTGGATCACTTATCTGATTGCAATCTGTCTTAGTTTTCCCAGCCTACAAGCTAATAAGGTATATCATGTTGTTAGGTGTGTGATTATAATTCACTCCGATTTTAGTTCTAAAACTTTCTTCAAAAGCATTTATCAGTTACAAATACACCCACTGGCCAATAGCTAGCAAGGTGTACCTAATAAAGTGGTCTTCTGCTGCTGTAGCCCATCTGCTTCAAGGTTGGATGTGTTGTGCGTTCAGAGATGATCTTCTGCAGACCTTGGTTGAAACTAGTGGTTATTTGAGTTACTTTGGCCTTTCTATCATCTCCAACCAGTCTGACCATTCTCCTCTGACATCTGGCATCATCAAGCATCAAGTCTCACTGGATATTTTCTATATTTTTGCCGGACCATTCTCTGTAGACCTTAGAGATGGTTGTGCATGAAAATCCCAGTATTGAGCAGTTTGTGAAATACTCCGACCAACAACCATGCCACGTTCAAAGTCACTTAAATCATCTTTCTTCTCCATTCTGATGCTCGCTTTGAACTTCAGCAGGTCGTCTTCACCATGTCTACATGCCGAAATGCATTGAGTTGCTGCTGATTGGCTGATTAGATATTTGCGTTAACAATCAGTTGAACAGGTGTACCTAATAAACTGTATATACCAATTACTTTTCAAAATCCACTTGAACAAGTCTTCACTCTGCATAAATTATATCCACCCATTACACTTATTCAAATAGAAAATATGTCACTTTTAAAGCTGGTTCAGAGAATGCCAGGAGTTGAGTTTCATTTATCAACATTATGACTGGTTTGTTAACTGTATGCCAAATTAATCAGAGCACAGAAGGCCTCCTAAGTCACCATATGACCAGTCTGGTCTAGCTCAGTTAAAATACCAAATCTGTCAGCCGATATTGTTTCCTTAACTACTGAGCCTGTTTACCGACACCGTTATCTTCACTTCATCCGTCTCTCATGCCTCTCTTGACCTGTGGTGTTTGTAACTGTACTTTTTAATGGAATTAAGTTTGTCTGTAGACAACAGCACAAAAAAGTAGGATATAACAGCTGAATTAAAATAGACAAAAATTAACTTTTGAAATTACATAGCTTGCTTACTTACTGATGTAAAACATAAATATCCACAGAAAAATGACCAAACCAACAAAACCTGCAAGCCAACAAATGCAGGGGTAAGGAAAGAAAACTGTTGCTGAAAGTTTGCCTCAGGTTTAATCTTTTAAATGTAGTGCACTTGTTCCATGGTGCATGTCTATGAGGTGTGAGCAGTTCAACTGAACAGGGATTTTCTTTTCTCAGACTAATCCATATAATTATTTTTTAAAGGCTTGAGGGAGTATGCTATGTTGTATTTATTTTTTTAAAAGTTCGAGAATAGTCCTAAAAAAAATAAACATTTTGTAGAGCAGAATTTAGATTTTCAGACCATCCCTTAGGGTTATCTCGCAACCATTGTGGTGTTTAGTGAACACTGATGTAAAAAAAAATATATTTATGATATATGATATATCAGAATTGCTAGACTTGAAAGTTATTTTTGTGTTTAACTTTTTAGAGTGCACAACCTGAATGACAAATGTAGAGTCTCATCCAGCGACCAGGGCTCATTAAAACATATTACTGCTCCTGTCATGTGCGACCCACAGGCAATAAGCCTTTGGCCCATTTTGGGTATGCATAGTTAAAGAAATCATGATTCATGTTGAGACAACCCAGTAATCTTAATTACAGCATTGTTGTCTGTGTGTGTGTGTGTGTGTGTGTGTGTGTGTGTGTGCGTGTGTGTGTGTGTGTGTGTGCAGTGAGGTGAAAGTGTCTTTGATGTATGCTCAGATTTGAAAAAGCCTCCACAGAGAGAGTGCAACTTTGCATGATCTCAATTGTTGGTCTAATAATAAAGCAGTGACTAAATTCTCTTAAACAAATTGATGTGCTGTGTGTGGCGTGCGTGTGTTTGTGTGTGTGTGTGTGTGTGTGTGTGTGTGTGTGTGTGTGTGTCTGCTCACCCCAACTGGCATAGAAATGAATTTCACTCCAACATTTGGGAAGTTGAAATATTCAAAATAAATAAATAAATAAAATTAATTAATTAATAAAAAAGTTTAAAGTTTTAAACATATTATTGTTATTATTTTTTTATTATTATTACAATGTATTAAAATTAATTATATAAACTTTATCAATTTAAATAAGTTAAACTATATTAGCTAGTTACATTAAATTCTTATCTATTTATCTCAGTTTTATTTGATTAAATTACTCACGCTTCTGATGCTTTGATCAAATTTGCTATGAAAAATGAATTAAATATCTGTAGTTTTAAAAATAAAGTTTGATAATTTCACGTGGAGAGAATGTATTAATTGCAACAAAACACAGATTTTAAATACACACAACTTATTAAAAATAATTACATTAACTTTATTAATTTAAATTACGTGAACTCTATTATAGTTAAATTAAATGATTGTCTATTTATCTCAGTTTTATTTGATTTAATCACATAAATAGTACATTTTTCTGTTACTTGACTTAATTAGATGGAAATTTTAAATTAAATATAAATGCCACCTTATTAATAAAAGCTGTATTTTACTGTGTTCACTGAAGAGCTGCTGTCAGTAGTTGACAGTGCATTTAAGTTTTCTTTTTGGCAGAAAAAGAAAGTTGAGCAAGAACGGATAAACTTTTAAATAATGAATCTAACTAAGCAAAAATAAATGATTTGTTCAGCAATAGCTTGACTGAAACATTATTGTGTTGCCAGTAGTAAAATTGTTTTTTATAACAAAGCGGCACAATAAGTAATAAAGCAATAAAAAGAGTATTATGTACAACCTTAGATTAAGACTTTATATCAAGATATTACTCTTATTCTATTTTCCCCTTTCCACGTCTGAGGTTGCTGCTGTATATTGTACCTGTGTGAATGCTACAAATCATGTGGGATAATTTGTTTTTTCTGCGCAGACGGTCACAAGTTTGACGTAATGAGTTGAAATTCTCAACATGAGCAGCTCTGATGTCGGGCAGCTTGTCACACTCTCATTTAATTTCTGTCACAGTCTCACCTCATGGAGAGAGGATGGAAACCAGAACGATCTTTCACTGTGAACCCTCTGAACTGTGTCTATGTCGTGAATAAAGCAGGATTCGTAAGCGAGCGGTTTGCTGAGGGGCACTGAGAGGTTTGTGTGGTTATTTTGCAGCCGACTGGCGTTGGCTGCGCATGATTTAATGAAGGTAACCACAATGGATCATTTTGCATAATGGTGCATCACTTTTCAAATTAGAGGCTGCAGATGGAACACACATGTGGCCCTCTGCTCTAAGCGAAAAGGTGAGGGCTTTTATAGTTCAAAAACAGAGGGATACGGGTAAAAATCACCCATTAACCATTTGAACTTTAAGCTTTTATCACTCCTTTTTTACAGGCTTGTAGGACAGCCTCTGCATGCCGTATGTATTTCTTTCAAAGTAAAATAAATAAATAAAGTGGCTCAAATTAATGTTTTTATATAAAAATGACACTTTTGACATTTGATTATACAGGGATGAAGGAACATTAGTACACAATTTGAACATGGGGGGAAAAAAAAGATATATTTTATCTGCAATTGAAAGTCTACAAGCACAACAGGACTTGCCATTTACCCCAGAGGGGGGACATTTCTAATGCACTGTCGCTCTGATCTTTTGCAAGCCCCGCTGCTGACTATTAAACTAGTTGTTCTTTGTGCAAATGTAAAAAGAGAGAAAACTGGAGAGTCATGCTGACAGCACTGACATGAAAAGTCCGAAAAGTCATGTGAAAAAGCATTTTGGATTCATCAATGGTAGAAAATTTGTTTGCTGAATTTGTAAAATGCAACTACCTTAAACATCTGTTAAAAATATGTCAGTTTGAGTTAGATGGAACACAAAAAATGGACATGGACATTAGAGAAACTGCGGTTAGTTGGAAATATAAGTTTCAGCTGGTTTCAGTCGTGTGTATGTGACTTCTATGCTGATGCTATCTGTTGATTTGATGGGGTTATGAAGGGTTCAATGTGTAGTTCAGTACACATTGTTTTATTGACATTGTTACAGTACACTTAGTTTTATCAGTCGGCCACTTTATCAGGTGAAGGTGCGGCTGTGGCTCGGTTGGTAGATCGGCTGTCTCCTGTTTGGAAGGTTGGTGGTTCGATCCCCGACCATGGCAGCCTACATGTCGAAGTATCCTTGCAAAAGATGTGTTCAGGTGGCACCAGTGTGCCCTGGTAGCCTCGGCCACCAGTATGAATGTGTGTGTGTGAACGGGTGAACGAGTGTAGTGTAAAGCGCTTGTTATTGTCAGGGAGATATTTTCATTCAATTACAAATTTCATATGTTTGTTGTTAATTGTGTACTGGACTTCACTGATATTTTCTGCCCTCCTCATTTATACAAATGGAAGAGAGTTGAAACTCCTCTCAGTATGATGAAGTCTGGTACAACTCTTTGAGTATGACCTAAATAATAAACAGATGCTGTATTTGAATTTACACATTTCCAGAGCTCTCAAGTCTCACGCATTGGGCGCCAATACTACCAGATACTACATAAATTGTGGTTGAAACAAATACTAGTGAAATTCCACACTTCTCGATTCGATACCCAATTCAATACCACAATAAAAATGAAGACAATTAACTAGTGGCCGACCGATACGGGTTTTTTAAGGCCGATGCCGATACCGATTATTTTGAAATCAGTCTTAACTGATCCCCGCTTTGTGCAGCTTTTTTTGGGCCGAGTCTAAAAATGACACAATGATAACAAATGTTACACAAGTCTCAATTTAAACAAAAATGAAACATTTATTAACAAAACAAACAAAACATATTAACAGTTGGATAGCAAACAATGTGGTGGCGCCTCAGATGATCCACATATTTGATGTGTTTCTCTTTTTACCGTTATCAGCACCCAGCTCACCAGTGAATGGCAGATGTTGCACCGAGCCTTGCCTGGTGTTGGCTCAGTGAAATGGGCTAATTGATCGGCAACCGCACGCACGTATCAACCGATGCAGATACAGGTAAAAAACACAAATATCGGTCTACCTATACAATTAACATTCTCCTTGACCACCAGAGCTAGCTACCAATCTACATGCTATAAGTGCAAGAGTTCATTGTCATCCAGGTATTTCATACCATCTCTGGCCGTCAGAAGGAATTCATAGAACCATAGTTATATTCGTAACTCTCTTTTTTCACCTGGTGCCAAGCAGAGAGAAAGGAGCATTGGCGACTCAGCAGTTTGCTAACTTGTTGCTCCTGCTCCCAATATTAACTCCTCTGTTTCAACAATGTTTGGCTGAAAGTATGCACAAACAGGCTGAAATTCAACCGTGGTGTTCTGTTGGGATTAAAGGAACACTAAGCCTGGTCCACCATTTTGCTGCAACACACAAAGCTTGCGTCATCAGACGGACTCTTAGTGGTGTGTGAGTGAGTGGAGCTGTGTGCACATCGGCATGGAGAAACACTTGGCATCCCCAGATCCCTATGGTACCAGCTGTAATGTAGAAAACTGACACATTTTCTGAGTCCAGGCATCGATTGAAGTATCGATTCTTGTGACACACCTATTTCTGACGTTATCAACAAAAACTGAACTTTAAAAACTTTGTGAAGTTAGAATTTATGGCGTTATTTTAATTTTTTGTATTATAGCCTATAGCTGTACCGAAAAAAAAAAGTTACTGACTGTAGTTTTTAGTTTATTTAGTTAATTAAGACATTAATCTAAATGAGTCATGAGAGTGTTCAATTAAAGGTATTCAGCCGTACGCTATAGTCGTTGCACATTGTCATTTGAGTTTGTGTCTTTGCACCTAGAGCAGGCATAGTTCTTTGGTGTTTATGCATGTTTTCCTGTTTCACCTCATCTGCATGGATCTCAAATTTATTGCACCTCGTGTGCTCGTATTCAAAATGAAGCACATTTCAAGGTCAGAAAAACACAAATAAGAAGTAATGTTGTTTGTGCTCGTCCTTCCTCCAGAGTCCTCTTTCTTTCTTTCTTTCTTTCTTTCTTTCTTTCTTTCTTTCTTTCTTTCTTTCTTTCTTTCTTTCTCTGATGGACTGTTTTCCACTCTAATGTTGCTCGTCTCCCTCTCCTCTATCTGTCTACCTCTCTTTTCTGTTTATCTCTATATTTATTTCTCTCTCCATCCATGCCCTTTTTCTCTCTGACTTATTCTTTTACTTTCCCTTCAACATTTCTCTATCAGCCTCTCTCTCTTTTTTCCCTTCCTCTCTCCCGGTGTTACCCCCCCAGTCTCCCCTGACGCAGCAAAATTAATTAGAACTCATCCCATTAACTCAGGCCCGTCCTATGCAGGAACAAGCTGAGGTGTGTGTTCGTTAAGGTATGCGTGTGTATGTGTCAACTCAGCGAGAGATGCTGTAAGGACGCAATGTACCGACCTGAGCTCGACTCCATCCCCCTCAGGCACCGGCAGCCCACCGGGACAAACAGCAGTGGGAATGGAGAGAGATTTGTAATGTGATGAGAAGATGAGGAGGAAAGAGAGGTGAAAAAGGTGCGAGGAGGGGAAAGGAGGAAGGCGGCTGGAAAGAAAAGTAGAAGTTGAAGGTTTTTAGAATTAATAGAAGGACTAGAGGTAGTTATCGTGATTGGCGAGTGACACAAAGTCAAACTACATCAACAGAAAGCCCAAAGAGAAAGACGTCACAATGTCTGAGTGACACTGACTGACAGGTGCCTTCTGGGCAGCGAGGGGGAAAAACGCCACAGCTGTGAAAAATGAGACGACAGAAAGAAATGGATTTTGTTTGGGGGACAAAAAGACAGAAAAGGACAGTTGAGATGGAAAAGGGAGAGAGAAAATTAAGCAATTAGACAAAGTAAGAGAGAACAGGAGAGGGGTAAAGGACAGAGGAGAAGAAAAAGATGGAGTAATGCAGAGATCCGGATTAGCACTTAGAGACGGAGAGGGGCAGCTGTGATGGAAAGTGTGTGTATGTGTGTGTTTAAAGACGCAATGAAGTGGACACCTGGAAAAACTTGTCACGTCCTGGAAAACAGTGAATCTTTAATGGTGACCTCATCCTGCACTCAGTCGGTGTGAACATAAAATCTGAGCGATAAAGCCATCACAAATTATTAAGTAATCACACTCTTCTGCCCCTCCCATCAAATCAAACTGCTTTTTTTGTCCTGGTACGCCATTTGTATGCAGAGTGTTATGTCACACCCCAGCAACCTGTTTTAGTGGAATTAATACCATTTTAACATATTAAAGGGGACTTATTAGGAACATTTTCAGGTTCAAATTTGTCTTTTGGGTTTCTACCAGAACTTTTTTACATGCTTTAATGTTCAAATGCATTCATTTCTCATACTGTCTGTCTGAATATATTGTACCTGTGTTCACCCTCTGCCTGAAATTCTGTTTTAGCGCCTGTCTCTTTAAGCCCAGTCTGCTCTGATTGGTCAGTGTTTTGGAGTCTTCTGCACCTGCACTCTCTGCTTCTCTGCACTGTCATTGCAGCCGGGGAATTAATATAACAACACTGTGGCTGGATTTTCTAATTGTATACAGCGTTTTGACACTTTCACAGTATTTACAGGTGCATCTTAATACATTAGAATATGATGGAAAAATCAATTTCCAGTAGTTCAAGTCAAATAGCCTCAACCAAGTATTGAGTCATATAGATGGACATACTTTTCAGAGGCCAACATTTCCATGCTGAACATACTTTTTAAAATTGTTCTTTTGTAATATTTAATATTTAACAGTGAATTTTAGGTCTTCATTAAATGTAAGCCATAATCATTTTAATTAGAAGAAATTAAATAAATGATGACATGAAATGTTTCATTCTGTGTGTATTGGATCTATATGATGTGTTATTTTCACTTTTTGCATTGAATTCCTGACAACTCAACTGATAACTCAACAAGTTATCCAAATTGAACAACAGAATAGGTAATTTATCAATACCACCCATAACAACCCATATCAGCGTTGGTTAAATGAGCGTTTCGTGGAGCATTATAAAAGTAGCACACACGTCATTATACATACACGTATGGTTTGCAGTTGTAAAAAAAAGGCTGAAGTTTCATTGAATTTAGGCTACAAAAATACTGACCTAGGTTTAGGGCAAAAAATGTCCTGGTAAGGCGTTATAAAAGAGAGTTTAAACATTAAATAAATGTACGTAGATGTCGGATGTAAAGATGTAGTTATGTAAAAACATGATGTTTAAATCACAACGTCACCCTGTTCTCCTAGGTGAAAGTAGGATGTTTGTTCCAGGTGCACTCCTCAAAACGTAGCAAAATGTTCACTGGTAAACAATTAAATAGTGAAGAAAAAAATACATGAACTAACTAGCAAATTTATTTTAAGGCACTTTTATGCTTCAAAACATATGCAGAACAGGTTTTACTGATAATAGTATGTTTTATTTTAAATCAATGCAGGCAAATATACTTAACATTGCCTATTAGTTGATGGTTAACCATTTACAGTGTGCTCTCCCACGGGTGCTGCTAATCGGTGTGTTTCCATTGAATACTTTCTGAGTCCTTTTCGAAAGAGTGTTTTGGCTACACCCACTAGGCCTCTGTCCCCATACAGGTACTTTTGTAGCGGCTAACAAACGGAGTTCGAATATGACGACAGACCAACGCATTAAGCAGTGTTGCCAATTAGCAACTTCGTGGCTATATTTAGCGACTATTCAGACCCCTCTAGCAACTCTTTTTCAAAAAGGGGACTAGCGACAAATCTAACAACTTTTTCTGGTGTTGCAGACTCGTTCCTACTCTTCTTAACGAGTAGCGCCGTCCCAAAGCACTCACAAGTGGCCCAGTCCTCCCGCAGCTGTCTCTCCCAGCTGCAGATAGAGCAGGAGATGTTAACCCCTCAGCGTCCAGTTTGCACCAGTCTGCAAATGAATTACGCATGCATGAAATCGCTGTTCAGTAGCGGCTCAGAAAAGTACCTACCTTAGGCAGGTACTTCAGTGAGCCGCTACCTGAGCTGTTAACCAGTGGAGTTGGGCGGATCCTCTCTCCCAAGCCACACCCATAGCAGCTCACTAGAGGGAAACGTGTCTAATGTTGTGTGATGCCAAACTACTGCTTCTAGTAGGGGTTGATGGAATTGCCTCGAGTAGCGTTCCATTGTATTTTTCTTGGTAGAAGGTCAGACTTCTTTTCGAGTTGACAGATGTCTGGAACTCAGCTTAAAAGCCTTAAACACTATTCGAGTCTGGGAACATTTGTAGCTATCCTCCTGACACACTGTGCTTACTCATAATGTGCAAGTGCACCAGTAGGCACTGTTGCATTTACCTAACCTGAACACTCAGTATATAAAGAAGAAGCACAAACTCCTTTCAGCCCTGGAGCAATATACTTTTTCAGTAGGTACACGATGCATGATGTTGACGTGTATTCAACATTTTAGAGGTCTGAGCTGCTAAGAGCTGTCTTGTCTGTTTTCTTTGTGCAAAGATGTTGAAGAGGCATGTTTTAGTTTAAAAGGGGTCCATCATAAAGGATCTCACCTTAGACAAGGTCAGTTGGCAGATAGAGGCTGATAACGATCAAAATGAGTGAGAGATTGTGGAGGATACTGGTGAAGAATAAAGACAAGAAGAAGGCAGGGCATTTTAATTAAATGAATTTGGGGAGAGAGAAAAAAAAACCCAGTGACCTACCCCAGACAGGCGGAGAGAGAATTAGTCAACCTTTTCTCTTATAAGTTCTAATTTGTTTGCTAAAAGAAAGAGGACGGAGGGAAACGGTATAAGAGAGATGAGCATCGGGCTGCGTAATGAGAACAACACATCATCATCAGCTCACCTCACATCACTTCCCTCAGCCACCTGAGGACACGACACACACACACGCAAACTCATGAAGCGCCATCTGCTCTGCTGCCCGGTGTCAACACTCTGCTCCGTGCACACAAACACACACACATCCAGTAACCCTTGGTTCAGTGTGCACCCTAACCCAATTCATTGACAGTTGGTGTTTGTCTATTAGAGGTGGAAGAGGTGGCTTACCCTCGTGCAATATCAACTGCTGCCAAAGTCTGCAGGAACTCTCATTTTGTAAATCACTTTAAACAGAAGCTGAAATTTAAATATTGAACATGAGACTTTTAATCACTTGCCCTTCCCCAGCTTTCAGCTCACAATGATGAACCACTTTGAGGTGTGTGTGTGCGTGTTTGTGGGTGTGCAGCCCAGCTTCAAGGACACAGATGATCCTATTGACAGTCTCAGAGAGAGAAAGACAGGCAGAAGGGAGATACAGCAGGGTTAATGGCTGATTCATCTTGTCTTTGAAGTGCTCTTCATTCAGTTCATATGGAGAATCTCCTCCCAGATGAAAGTGGAGTTGAGCTTGAGAGGAAAGTGGAAAGTGAAGTTGAGAGGCGTTTTTGATGGAGGCATCTATTTGACAGGGTCATAGTTCCTCCTCTTTTATTTCCATTTGTGGCCTGTCACTCACGCTTTCATTTCCTGTCCGCCTGTTTACCTGCCTCACCTGTCTGCAGGTCACTCTCTCTGCTATACAAATTTTATTCATTTTAGTCGGCTGGCAGACTGTGCACAAGAAAAGTTTGTAGTGTGATTTTCTTCCCATACGCAAACACACTCATTCATGCCTGTCTGTCTGTCATGCTGTTTAACTCTCCACAATGGTCGGCCCACTTTGCAATGCTAACCGGCCTTCGCGTGCCAAAGAGAAACATTACACAGCTGCTCCCCGCCACGCTGGCAGACATCACCCACACTCAGGTTTTAATTTCTCCCCTAGATACCGCAGGCATCAGAGTCCACATTTGTTTGTGTGCGTGTGTGCGAGACAGGGAGGAAACCATGTGTTTGTTTTTTAAGCCAGCGAAAGATTTGCCAACCACCCACCCGGCCCTAACTGTCTTCAATCACAATTAAAATCCATGTAAACATGCTAATGTTATTCCAGAGCTGATAAAACATCTATGCATCTGGTGTGTCATGTTGAGGTTCTGGACCACACTGGGACAAATATGTAAATATTATAAAAAACACTTAGAATTACAGAGGATCCAGTTAAACATATCAAACAGGTGTCAGGCAGCCAGTACGGAAACATAAGTATTAAAAAAAATATTATTCAGCTCTTAGAAGATTGTATAACAACTCCTTTCAATCTCAGCTTGAAAAAGAAGTCCTGATACTGCTTAGTAACGTGTTATGTTTATGTTTATGTTTATAAGTTTTTCAGCTCATATCACAGACATCAAATCTGTCTTAAACATTTTGACTCAGAGTTGTATGAGACTCTATGGAGTAGGACTGCAAAATTCCAGGAATTTAGAAGTTGGGAACTTTTCAATTTTAAAGTATTAACTGGAATTTACGGGAATGAACAGGACTAAACAGGGAACTTAAATATAGTTGAGGAAAATATATTTTAGCATAATCTTCACTAAAACAACCATAGGTGAGTAATATTTAAGTGTTGTTCAATGAAAGAATTAAGATTTTAATATATTTTTTTAATATTTCTAAAAATTCCCCAGCTTAACTTCCCATGCAAGGTTTCTGGAAATTTACTTGCAATTTTCCACCCCTTTGCAACCCTAGTCTGAGGTCAAGGGGTGGGACTTAGCGAAGGGTCAGTTACTACAGCACTAGAGGGGAGAATGGTTTATGAAGAGCGTCTGTACTATTTCTCTTCCTCTTCCATTTCCTCTTCATATCTCCGTTGGTGGTTCAGGAAAGCGAGCATTTAATCCCTAAATGTATTTACACTTGGGTTTAAAGTTTTAAGAGTCCTACATCGATTCGGTGTATAAAAATGATTTACAGTATCTGCAGAGGGATTTATCAACCTGCCACATGTGAATGTGAAGTTTCAGCCCAAGTGAGAAAGGCGGCCTTGTTGATGACTTTACTTACACTAATGAATCTATTAAATTTGGTTCCTTAATGAGCTATTGTTTTCCGTCTTTTCTGAAGCAGGTGTGGTTGCTTTTCGTTAATACACTGTGTGCAGGAACACAATTAACTGGCAGACAGACACACAGAGCAGCTGCTGCTCGAGCATCTTGCATTTAATTGTGTGATGATGTGTGTGAGGTAAACTGTAAGTATTTTGACTTACATTTGCATGTCATAGAAGCTGTGTGCGGAAAAGAGAAAAAAGAAGATGTTTATACTGGGAAGGGGAAGATGAGAGTCGAGGAAATCAAGCAGGGTGTGAATAAGAAAAGAAGAATAAAAGAGAAAGTAGTCAGAAAAAATGTGAGTATGTGAGTGAAAATAAGATAAGAGAGCAGGACAGAAACAGAAGTGTGAGACAAGAGGAGCAGGAGGGAATAAGGGATGGGAGAATGAAGGATGCATCACACTAAACAAACAGAGGTGGAAGTGAAGGGAACAAGGGCCACGAGAGGCGGAAGGAGGGATAGTCAAGGAGAAAAAAAAGCAGGCGAGAGGGAGAGATAGTGAGCTCCCACAGCAGGTAAACACAGACACGGTGAGGAAGGGAAGAAGAAGAGATAGTAAACCTCCTCCAGCAGGACTAAAAAGTTATAATGAGAGACAGTTGGGAAGGTGTTGAGGGATGGAGAGAATACGGAAAGATAGTGTCTCTCTCTCTCTCTCTTTCTGTCTGGCTGGTTGGGATGCTAACTATGTTGGCTCCTCCAGGACCAAAACACAGGTATCTTGGAGTAAACACAATTAATGAGGGATGATGGAGGAGAGAAGGAGTGAATGAAAGAGGGACGGATGGAGCAGCAGAGACAGGACACACTTTCTTTATCAGATATTTTGTTTCTTTTTCTCCCTGTTTCTCTTTTTGTGTCGCTTTTCTCACTATCACTTGCTCTCTTTTCCCCCCTCTATTTTTCCAGCACTCAAGCGGTGGTTAGTGGGTGGCAAACGTAGATGGAGGAGTGGGTTGGCAGTCCTGTGGTGCTGACAGCTCCTGATAGAGCTGTTCTAATGGGAGCAGATGATGATTGACGGCCACGCAGCGAGCTGACAGCACATAAAGGTCACATTAGCTCCCACTGCGATAAATAGAGGAAAAGATGGAGAGAGGCAGAGAGAGAGAGTGAGAGAGAGAGAGAGAGAGAGAGAGAGAGAGGGAGGGAGGGAGGGAGAGAAAGCAGGTGGATGAGACGGAGAGAAGCTGAGAAGGAGCGGGAGTAAAGACAGACAGTCAGGCACACAGACAAAATGTCAAAAAGGCTGGGAAGATGGGTGGGGGGGAATAAAAATAGAAAGACCAAACAGAGGTAGAGAGAAATAACGTTAAACCAATCAGAAAAGCTTGCCAGCACAAGCAGGGGGAAGATTCAAAACAGAGGCAGATAACTTCTCTCTGATTCTTCTGTCTGCTTCAGAGACAATCTGTTGCTCAAATAACGCATAATGCATATTGTTTTCCTATATATACTCCTTCACAAAAGCAGATCTGTTGATCCTTAAGCCTACTATATATATACATGGAAGAATTATTAGACCACCGTTTTTTCTTAAGTTTATTATATTATTAAAAGCTGATATCTAGCCATTTTCCATGGTTTTCTTGGTTTTTATTAAGAAAACCATGGGAAATGACCAGATATCAGCTCTTAAATTAAACTCTTATGAGCTATTTTTGTAGTTATCATTATATTTGTCCAAACAAATGTACCTTTAGTTGTAAAAAGAAATTGAAGAAAAAGGGTGGTATAATAATTTTTTTCATGACTATATATACATGGTAATTCGTCTCATGTATTTAATATGGCTTATTATACCAAAATCTAAGCTCTGCTTGTTAAAAGTTGTGCTGAAGAATAATTTATTTAATTAATTAATTTCTTCAACAGTTTATCAGATAAGTTTGTGTTCTTTGGAGTGATGAGCCCATAGAACTTTTTGCCCAATTCTACATATCTTCAGTTTGATGAAGATTTTTGGTCTATTTTTAACTGTTTTGAGAGTTTTTTTGGCCCACAACCTCACCTCATCAACCTTTTTGCCACGGACTTAAGCATAAAACTGAAGAAACAAGCACACAAAATGTTTTTAAACCCACTGGTACTTGCCTTACAACAACAGGGTTCTGGGTTCGAATCTGGTTCCCTGTGTCAGCGGGGGTTCTCTCCGGGTCCTCCAGCTTCCTCCCACAGTCAGCTTAGGTTTAATTGGTGACCCTAAATTGCCCGCAGGAGTGAATGAGAGCGTGAATGGTTGTCTGTATCTGTGTGTCTTCAGTTGTTTGAATACTCTGCCGACCTGTCCAGATTCACGCGACCCGAGTTAAGATCAACGGTTAAAGATTAAAATAATGAATGTATGATACCTGCCCAGCACCATGGGTAACCAGTGTTTATCATTATAACACATTCTGGCAAATTTAGCTCATAGTAGAAGCTTAAATAAGGAACCAGTGTTGTGCACATTCACACATCATATTCACTACCTCAAAGTTAAGTTCACATATTAAAATACGATAGTTCACGTTCATCATTCACAATACATTTTGAATTAAGTTTACAGTCCTTAAATATGAACTAGCTTACGTTTATCTCTCTCAGGTTTCTTTTATGTAACGCTTCAACTTGATGTGTCGTTTCAGAAAATTTGCATAAAGATTTAGTGACCTTGTTAACTGCAGACTTGAAGCCAATAGCGTCTGTAGTTGCCTGTAGTTACTTACCTTAGTGGTTGGAGTTGATATGAGAATATATTTCAATTTGATTGAAGTAAAATTGAAGGTTTTCAAACACTTTCTCATGTTTTTTTACCCTTTCTTTTGAAGGAGTTAATTTTCAAGAGCGCGTTTTCAATAGAATCTTCAAATAAAACCTCTTATTAGTTTGTGTGTGAGTCTTATCAGGCAGAATAAGTGAGAACACCTGTGTGGCTGTGCAGACTTCATGTTTTTTTTTTATGTGTATTTTAATCCATTGTGTTTGTCGCAGTTACAGCGAGGTCCACATGTTTTTTTTCTCCCACCTAGACCTCAGAAATAAATGTTGTTTTTTTAAAAATAGAAACACTGTGAAGCAAGATTTTTGTTGAGGCTATTTCCCCAGAGGTGTTAATTAATTTCACAATGTGGTAACTTTGTGTTGTTAATCAAATATCCTTTTTTAAAGTCCAGCAATCCCTTGTGGTGGTAATATCTAATTTATCACTTTTGTTCTGCTTGTCAGTATGAGGTAATATTTTTTCTTCGCTTTCTCCTTTTGTCACAGCGAAAAAAAGGTTTCAGTGTTTGTGACAAAATAGATCTTTTTGAACACATGCTGCTTTGAAAACTACCAATTAAAGTGTTTTTAGAAAACTAACGCTAATTAGCGACTTGGCAAAGTTTCCTTGTGTTCAATCCCTTAGTTATTATAATTTAGTTACTTCAAAAACAAACTTTTTTCATGCAGCGTGTCTGTTTTTTCCTGTTTATTCTATTCTAAAATAGATTAAAATGGAGTTCTATCCATACGCACCTACAGAGCAGCTCATTCTATAGCTTCCTCCTCTTCCTATATTTCTTCACCCCTGTTTTACCTTTCTCATGCATATTGTATACTCCAGTTATTCCTGACCGCCCCCCCATAACAGGATCCTGACATTTCCTGATGGATACGGAGACAGCTGCAAAGAGAGTTTACCTCTGCTTCCTCCTACTCCTCCTGCTGCAACTCACCTTCCTCCCTTTTCTCCCCCACATCCTCCCTTGAGTGCAGTGCGAGGACAGAGAGAGACAGATGATGTGTGTGTCTACGTGTGTGTATTTGGAGAGGACGTGTGTGTTTATACAGTGTGTGTTTGTGCGTCTCTCTTCAGGCTGTTTATACTAGTCTGGAGTTTTTCACCGATTCCCCGTATGGCTAGTGTTTTGTCCCACCAGACACACACACACACACACACACACACACACACACACACACACAGACAGACGCACACACAAAAGATGGAGCATCTCATTAATGCTAGTGTGTGTGTGTGTGTGTGTGTGTGTGTGTGTGTGTGTGTGTTCATGGCTGCATTCAGGGCAGAGGAGACAGTAAGTGCACTTGTTGTGGCTGCTTGTATGTGAAAAAGAGAAAAGATGGAGCATTTGTATGCATATCTGTGTTTGAGTGTATGTGTGAAGGAGAGAGACAAAGTATGTGTGATTGTGTGTGTTTCTCACAAAGACTGTGTGTGTGTGTGTGTGTGTGTGTGTGTGTGTGTGTGTGTGTGTGTGTGTTAAATACTGTCAGTGGCCAGATGGTTGTGAAAGCTGCAGCATCATTTTAGAACAAAAGGAGAAGATAAACTTTTCCAGTGTGATGGGATGAGATGTGTGTGTGTGTGTGTGTGTGTTTTGTGTGTGTGTGTGTGTGTGGGAGAGAGAGCTTGTACATGTGTCTAAGTGTTCCTGCCCTTTTATCATTATGAGAACCAATAATCCTCCAAACTCATTTTGCAGGTCATCACTTTGAAAAGGGCACACAGTGAAATTAAAATGAGGGTTAAAGGAAAATTTTGTTTTATTACAGCTAAGGGCTCATTTGCGTATAGGTTCTGTCTCCATTTCTCACGGGTACTATAACATTGTTGTTGCAGCTGAGTCCTACAATCAGACAGGTTGTAAACAAGCAAACACTTTATGTAGCCTATGTAAATAACTTAATATGGAGGTAAAACTTAAGTGAGTGCTTCTGAATTAAAAAAGTATTTGAAGCAGTAAGTTGAAAGAAATGTGTCATTTGTGTAAAGACACTGAGGGTTTGTGTTCACCTTTATGATGGTGACAGCTCTTCTCACCCTGTCTGACTTGTTTTTTTTAGCAATGTCACAGTTGTTAGTGATGTTGTGGTGTTCCAAACAGCAATTAAAGATAGGGTAGGTGTTTTATTGGAAAAGGGAGAAAAAAAACCCACAACAACATTAAATTCCTTGCTAGAATTTTTAAAAAAATGTAGCCCTCCTTTCGCAGCTCATCCCTCTCTTTCCTTGGACCCTAACCTCAGTCATCCTAATTGAGATTGATCCTGATAATGTTATATCGCAGCAATTCTATGAGAATTACAGTCCTGTTTTCTTTGCAAACTTGTGGACCTGCAAAGCCCTTCGAGATGGGATTTGAGGCTCTAGCTATATAAACATAAGCTTGAATAAGCTGCAGCTGTGAGACTTTGGCTGCAGATTGCAGAATGCTATAATATTTGCAACATCAACAATTTTATGCACCATTTTTTGCCTCTTCTGGTGCAAATGTTTTGATTTCTGTAACGGTGAATGCACCAGGTGACAATTCAATGTAAAATAAATATTATTGAATACAGCCTAATGCAGTAAAGCTCTCAGTTATTTTGTATTGCTTTCAAATATGTGTTATCCTGTATTAACAAAGTGCACCTGAATGCACCCTGCCCTGTCAGTGCCCACTGTACAAAGTGGTGTTTACAGGGAAGTTGAGATAGCGTGACAGCAGTAATAAAACGGTGGATAGAATTACAATTAGTCCATTACAAACATCAGTAACTAATGCTTACAGAAACAAGGCTCCTGTCAAAAACTGCAACACTAACTTGCATGCACTCTGTGCCTTATAATTCCACTGCAAAGCCACTGGAATGTCCATTATTTAGAGGCAGATCTCATACACTAGATAGACACAGGAAAGGTTCAGAGTCTAGTTTTCTTATAGACCAATTGAACTTAAATACACTGAAAGATTATTATTGGATTTTAGCCCAATGACACACACACACAAAAACTGCTTACAACAGCTTTAACTTGAATATGTTGTCATTACCAAAAGTATGATAATGGTGCCGAAACAATAAGTTGACTTTCTCTCCTTACAGCTTATCAATTGTGTATAATTGCTGGCTTTCTCAGTGGACTGTTGGTTGGACCAAATCAAATCAATTTGAAGATGCCACCCTGGGTTAGGGGTAAGTTGAGATGTATTTTTTTCTCTACTTTCTCACATTTTGTCAGCGAAAACTATCAATCCACAATTAAATGAATCATAAGTTGCAGCCCAATATTAAAACAAATGGTACTTGGTCCAAGTTCGGAGACTCACAAGAGAGAGAATAATATACAAGAGCCAAATCGATGCAGCAGAAGTTGAAATATCATGATTTTTGCTCCCTCTTATGTGTCAAGCTCCTACAGCTTCCTTAAGGTAACTCAAAGTATTTTACATTAGACCCTCTTGTCTGGTAAATGTCCCTCTCTTTGAAACTCCACGCCCCTTTGGCATTTGGCTGCTATCCCTCGGAGGCCCCCTCTTCACCCTGCTACTTTCTAACATTTCCCTTTTTCATTGCATATTCTACTTTGTCCATCTGTAGCTACACTAACTTGCAAATAGTTCTATATTCATAGTTACACTTGCACTCCCGCATGGCCCCTAAATGTTCTGTACAGGGTCTGTTCTTTGCAGAAGGTTTTCTAGCTTTTATGGTTTGTTTCTATTGAAATAAAGTAGTGTAATTGTTGGTGCATATTAAAAATTAATAATTCGAAACTTAAGGATCCGTATCGACTTTAGAAATCTCCCTTCAGTGCTACAGAAGACAATAAAGTCTGAATTTAAAGTCCCCCCTCCTCTCCAAAAATGTTTTTTGAGTTTTGTTGCTTAATTTGGATGGTTTATCTTAACTGTGCAGAATGATATATGTGTTTGTCACCTTAGATTTGCGTGAAAAAAGTGCATATTTGAGCATGATTTTTTGACATCACAACTAGTTTGGAGCCAGTCAAGGTTGAGTACACAACTCACCAAAGTGTGATATAGAAACTTGAACTGCACACACACTGAGGACTGGACTTTTCACTGAAGTATAAGACACTTTGCTTCTAGCTGTTAAACTTTTGAAATTTCAATATTTATGGATTCTTGAAGGAGTAGCTGATCTTTTAACATCATATCAGACACAGACTCTTCAAAGCTTAGCATTTTATATGTTAAAATATATCTTTAAACAGTGTTGTACCGACTATACAAGAGCCAGGTTGTATAAAACCAAAATTTCCTTTCAGTGAATCAGTACAAAACCTGCTCCCTAAAGAGATCGCTACATGTGCACGTCTCTATGTCAGCGTATGCGTGTGTGCACTAAAATGAAGTAATGACTTTATAGAGCATTTTTCATCTGCACAACTCCATTTTCCATGATGAATGTGTTCCCATTGTTCCATACGCAGGGTCACTTTAGCTAATTTATAGAGATAAAATAGCCTGATCTTGCAAATGCACAGATAATGAAGTAACAAGGAGGAAGGTTGAATCAAAGAGGGAAAGAACAAATCGATGTGGTTTGTGGTCTCTCTCTCCATAACCCAACCCAATTGTGCAACCATGCTCAGCCATACTTTCTTGTTCATGTGTGTACATATGTATAGATTTGGAATATAAGCCAGTGGACATGTGGCTGCATAGTTAACCGGCTCCTTGGAGAGTTAATGTAAAGATAAATCCCAGGCAGCGGTGCACACGCTGTATGAAGGGCAGCGGTGAGCGCATTATCATAAATAGTGTTGAAACGGAACAGTAAGAGTCTCTGCCAGAGATCCTAAATCTTCCCACTGTTTGTTTGTGTGGAGATAAACTGTAATGCATAAGCTTCCCCTTCGATTCCTGTTGAGGTTCGGTGTTTTAATGCACGCTTTTTCTGCCATTTATGAGTTTTAGCGTTTAGAAAGTGACATATTTAGGAAAGTGGGTATATTTTGTTTGATCTCTTTGATATTTGAAGTTGCTTTACAGTTAGGGTTGAATAAAGGTTAGTGTGAGATTAGGGTAAGTATTAAGATCAGTGAGGTTTAGGAATAAAGTACATGGAGAGCCCTCACAAGAGTACAAAGTCAAGGGTATACAGCTGTTTATGCTGTGTGTGGATCTCTATTGTTATTAAATATTCCATGCATTTAATACATAATCAAGTGTTTTGTATTAACAGACACTTTAAGACTAAGTACTTTTTACACAAATGTGTATTTTATCTTTTGGTCCCTTGGTGTTTTTGCAGTTTTCTCCCCTCCATGTGATGATGCAATTATTTAGAATTAACACTGCGTTGGACTTGCTTGAGTTATTGTCCTTTAAGGAATATTCATGAGGCGGAAAAAGTCTTTATCCCTCATTTGATTTAAGTACTGCCAGCCGCAACAGAAACTACACCGCCAAAAGCTCATTAAAAATGCTGAGTCATTTCTGGTTGGAGGGGCGCGAAAAGGCTGAGTCGGCAGAATGCTGTGCTGCTGCAGATTTGTGCCCATGAGGTTGACGAACCTATACTACCTTTTCTTTGTTGTTATACCCTAATTTCCCTGTCAATCCTATCAGACCTGTGATGTGTGTACTAGATAAATCTGTACAGTACAGTATCTTCTTTTTCTTGAGCTGAATTTACTATCAGAAACATAATGTTTATGTCTAGAAAAAAGCTGTTGCTGCTGTAGCCTTGTCACTGACTCAGTGTATAAAGATATGTTGATCATGATGTTGGTTATAGTGATGGCCTGCAGGAAGAAGTTTGATGTGAAAAATCTGCACTGATATTACCTTACATTACTTGGATTACACTTTTGTATTGTAAATGATTAGATTGATTCCAGAGTGAGTTCTTCCTTGATTTAAAATCTAATTTTTAAAGCATTTCCCCCAGCGGACTCTTACCCCGGACTCTCCCAGAGAATTTGCCTGCATGTCTGTTATCTTTTTCACCCCTTATGAGTTTGCATCCCTGAAACTAACCTTGAAGTCTGCTGACTCTTGCTTCATATTTACTGTACAGCAGTGGTGGAAGAAGTATTCAGATCCTCTACAAATTACTCCACTACAAGTAAAAGTCCTGCATTCAAAAGCTTTTATAAATTAAAGTACAAACATATCAGCATCAGAATGCACTTAAAGTATCAACATACTAATTATGCAGAATGGACCCACTCAGATTGTTATTTTCATTCATTCATCATCCTTAACCGCTTATCCACACTCAGGTCACAGGGGGCTGGAGCCGATCCCAGCTGACATTGGGCGAGAGGCGGTGAACACCCTGGACAGGTCTATCACATATAGACAGACAATCCACTCTCATTCACACCTACGGGCAATTTAGAGTCACCAATTAAACCTAAGTGCATGTTTTTTGGACTGTGGGAGGAAGCCGGAGTACCTGGTGAGAACCCACGCTGACACGGGGAGAACATGCAAACTCCACACAGAAGAGCTGCATGCCGGAGTCAAACCGGCAACTCTTTCTTTGAAGCAAGAATGCTAACGAGCACATCACCAACATTTTATTATTGATGCATTTATAAGACTATGATTACTATTGTGAAGTTTAATTTATAAAAATGCATAATCTTTTTTTAATGGACCACATGTTTTGCAAATTTTGACCTAAAAAGAAGCTAAATGTAAAAAGTTCAATATTTGCCTTTAAAATGTAGGAGAAAAAGTATAAACTTAGAAAAATGGAAATACTCAAGTAAAGTGCAAGTACCTCAAAATTTTACTGAAGTACAGTTCATGACTACATATTCTCTCATCCAACTCTTTTGGAGAAAGTGAATAAATACATTTCTCAAATGTCAAACCAAAATATAACAGTTTCAAAGGTTAAAGAGTTAAAGTAGAAATTTTCCATGGCTTCACTTTTTAAAGTTGTCAAACTTAATTAATTGCCGTGTTTCCCTCTTGAGGTAATTCTGACTAATGAATTGCTCTGGCAGGTGCAAAATGGAGGAGAATTTAATAGCAGCAATTCAAAGCTGCCCTGTACAGCTGAGTCTGGCGGCTCCAAACTAATTCTGTTTGCTTGTATCCATTGGGTTAGTTAATGGGAAGCACTGAAAAGCTTTTATTGATTATTTTCTGGTCATATTGCTATTTAATTTGGTCCTGCTCACTCTGTATTCAGGTGGGAGTAAAGTAATAGTATAAAAGGTATTTTCAAAAGATAAAAAAAAAAAAAAAATCTGTTCAAGTGCTCTACAAAGATGCAATCAGAGCCTCTTCACACATCCGCCATCAGCGAGCAGCATGGAGTGGCGAGGGGTCAGGCTTTGGTTTGATGTTTATGTAATGAATGGAAGTCAGCGGAGTGTCATCAGCGTAAAAACAAACGCTGCAGAAAAAGACGCGTGGAGCGAAGGAAGGGGTCAGCTTTGATAGGTGTCAGAGAGTCAACTGTGAGGCCTCTCCTCTCGCAGCCGCTATCGATTGGAGCGAGGGAGAGAGGGGGGAAAGAGAAGAGAGAGAGAAAGGACTGATAAAAGAGGAAGGGGCTTGTGTCTTAGGTGAGGAGTGGAGGTGAAAGAGAGAGGCAGCGGATAAGGCAACATGTTAAAAAAAAGTCAGACTGAAAGAGGATCTGACGGAGAGGGCCGGGATGAGAGATGAAAGGACACGGGGGGAGAGAACGAGTGGATTTGGCAGCTGAAAAAAAGAGGTGAAATGAAGTTCATGGGGGAAGAAACTGAGTCTCTTATACTTCTGTAATTATCTGTTTCACTTTGCTGTTCTCGCTCCCGTAGAGAACACGTCTCTATTCTCGCCTCCCACATGCTTCCATTCTACTTTTCCCCAATTTTTTGCAGATTTTTCTCACTTCTCCTTTCATCTTCTCTTTGTCTCTCTCACACACTCTCGGCCCGCCACTCAACACACACTCACACACCTTTTGAATGTGCCCTAATCTCCTGGACATGTTGGAGCATTAGATGAGCTCACAGAGTGAATGTCAGCCAAAATAAACACGACCCTCGGTCGTCAAACAAGGCATATTATTAACGGTTTGCTCTTTCACTACATCCTCTGTATCTCCGTCAGACGGTCGCACACACATTCACAAATCATTGTCTTTTTCTGTCAATTTCCCCACTGTCAGGCATCGCTTTAGAATAACCCTCTCACAACAAAACACCTTTGTCTCCCTTTGGTCTGCCTGTTTGAATAGTGTTATTTGTCATGTTTGTGCATGTTTTTATGTTGTTTATTCTGTTTTATCTGGAGAGAAAAGTGTTCAGTTTTTGTGCGTAAATCTGAGTGTGTGTGCGAGAGAGACGGGCAGACAATAACACTGTCAGAAGGAAAAAAACGACCAGCAGTGAGTGAAAAAGAGACGGGGTGGGGTGGCGAGGGGAGGAGGCTGAGGTATAAACGGCAGTAGTAGTTGAGGAGGGGAAATTAAAAAGGCAGAGGAGAGCTATCAGAGAGCCTTTTAATTAGCCATCCCGTTTATCACCGTCGGCAAACCGAGCCAAGGTGCCGTCTGTTGTCGTGTCAGGAGAAAGTCGGAAAAGCACTTTTCTCTGAGGCAGCAGGCATGAAGGAGAGACAGGAGATGAAAGAGGCCGAGACGGGAGAGAGACAGAGGAGGGGAGTCGAGAGAAAGAGATTCACAGATTTAAAGGAGGTCTTATTTATTATATAATAAACATATTCAGTGAACATGTCACTGTATATAAATATGATATGAATATATGCATAAAATAAACGAATAGAGTATGGTATGTGTTCTAGCTTGACAGCCAGAGACACATCAATATTATACTTTTGGACGAAAATGAGAACAAATGCTGTGATACTTACAGCAATAAATCAAAGGGGACATATCATGAAAAATTCACTTTTCACTGCTTGTGTGTACACTTTGATCTTGAGTGTCTACCAACCCAAAAACTGTGAATTAAGGCATCAGAAAATGTGATTTAACAAGCAATTCAGATTTGGCTCGTGCATGCTTATTAGAATATCTGAGTGCCTTAGCCCACAGCTTGAGCACATGGAGATATGGCTCCTTCTCTGCCAGAAGCTTTAGTCTTAGTAGTAGTAGTACAATGTTTACTCTTTGCTGCATTTTTATTCAATAGTTATCTCTAACTCCAGTTTCCCCCTCAGATTTCCCCTTAAGTTTAGCTTAATAAAGTTGTTAAATTGCATTTTATTTCTGACAGTAATGAACAAGACACAGTGTCTGTCATGTTGCCGAAGCTCAATAAGTTAAAAACCATGTTTTATGGTTGCATCATGGACAGATTTTATATATCTGCTGCCTTATTTCAGACTGGGGCTGCAACTAACAACTGTTCTGATAGTCGATTAGTCACCGATTATTGAAATGTTTCGTCGACTAATTGGATAATTAATTGCACTACTACTTAGTGGCTCTTATTTAGCTGTCAAGCTTTTAGATTTGGTTGGAGGTTCTTTTAAGCAACTATCAATAGGTTTAGAAACAGGTTTGGATAAATAATGTGCTTTTAAGGTGAGCTGAGAGGAGCTTTAACCCACTGATAGATTTTATAGACGTTTAAGCTCCGCCTCCTTCTGTGGGGAAAACAAACCATCACTCTCCATTGACTTTGTATTGAAAGACGGTGCATCCTTGACACTTTTTTCTGCTAGCAAAAAACAGAAAAATGGTCAAAAGCTGCTGTAGGGTATAATGTACTACCAACAAGTTAAAGAACCCAGAATTAAGTTTTTACAAACTGCCAAACCGGAAAAAAAAAGAAATAAAACTTTTAAGAGGACAAAAGTGGATACAGACAAAGAAATGAGTTTGGTTGCACAGCATGAATTTCTGCTGACCCATTGGTGCCTCAGGGGGGTATTAGAGACTTACAGTTGTTTTAGTTAAAATACCTGTGAATGCTTTTGTTGTACAATCCAAATGTACAGTACAATTTATTGTGCTGCATTCAACTGCAGCTGTGCTGTTGCCATGTTAATCTGTTGATTATCTCACACCAAGTCTGCGTGATGAAGTGAAGCTTTCAGATGCAGTGGTGCAGGCACAAATCTGCTCCGAGCACATGCTTTGGTTTCAGCACGCACATTATTTTTGGAAACTGGAGTGCTGTTGGTAACCTTTTTTCAGTGTCATCCATGTCTAGTGAGTTATTTCCCACTAATTTACTGCTTCATTTTACAGGGTTTTTTCTACTTTTTTCTAGTTTAATTGCAAATGCCATAAAAAAAATAAAAAATATATATATATAAACAAATATAAACCATCAAATGTAAGTTGAAATCTGTAATTGAATAGAATTATATTTGGACACTAGTTTTTTTTGTTTTGTTTTTTTTACAGTATTATACATTTGCTTAATGGTCTTGAATGTTAAATTACAGTGAATTCTATGTAAAAATCAAAAAAATACACGTCATATTGCTGAATGTAAAATTAAGGCCACTTTCTGTTTACTTACACTAAAACTTTGAAAATGTATGTAAATGTAAAAAAATGCAAAAAGAAATCATGAAAAAAAGTGTAAAAAAAACTTTAAGTCATATTAAACTAAAGAAAACAAACCTTTTTTTTATTATACAGATATGTATTTTTTAAATATTTTTTTAATTTTATTTTTAATATTTACTGTATATTATCCAGATTTTAAAAATGAATTATTTGTAAAATAACTTGAGGATGTTTACTGTTATTTAATTGTACGTTTTTGGCAACTTATGCTGCCAGACTTTTTACTGTTTTTTTTATTATTTTTTTTACTTTTTTAGATTTATTTATTTATTTTACAGTGTAGTGTACAAGTGCATACTCGATTTTCATTATGCAGAGCTCTTGGGGTTTCCTAAGTGCCTCCCATTATTCTGCCAAACGGTGCACACACGGCAACAAGAGCCACACATGGAAGCACAAACGAGCAAACATACAGGCTCCTTCTTCACCAGCTATTAGCTCACATGCATGTTTGTGTCTGTGTGTTATCATATCAGATACGAGTGTGTGTATGTACAGTATATGCATTGCCTGTTCGTGTGTTTTTATGGGCATCCATGCATGTACTGAAACTACATGTGGGATGTTGGGACTGCATAATATACCCTGTGGTGCCAGAGCATCCATTCTAACTGTCCTCTTTATACTAGCTACATCTAATTGAATCTAATTGGGACAATTAAAGTGAAATTGGACCAGAAGAATTTATTGAACCAGTTATCTGTAGTAATTAGGCAGTAATTGGCCTATTGTTATCTTTACAAGTCTCCTGGAAGGGCTGACAAAGACCCAGCACACGGACCTATAAGTGAGATTGGCATGTAGTGCATAAAGAGATGCCGCCTCCTTGTTGATTCCTCCTTTCTGCATATACACGTTAACGTATGTTTCTATCAACCTCCACTATGCAGACGTTTGCATGCTTCAACAGTGTGTGTGTGTGCGCGTGTGTTTCGGCACATCTTCCCTTCGTCCTACAGCTGTACCTATTGATGTCCAGTGTGCTGAGAGTCGTCTATGTGCAGCAAAATCAATGAGAGTCCATTCACACAGAGGACATCTTCCAATACTCTTTTTTTCTTTCATCTTCTTCTAATTGTTTGTCATCCCTCTCGTCCTTTCATGCCGACTCTCGTGCAGCACATTTAGACCTTCTTATCGCTCTGGTATTGATTGAAAAAAATAATACTTAAAATACTGTCAGAAAAATAGAAGAGGAATACAATAGAGTAAAGATGAGGAAGGATATGAGACAAACAGTGGGCGAACGGTTAAAAGAAGAGGTTAGAAGAAGAGTAGGAGAAAATGTGTCTAGGATGAATGTCTGCACATCTGGACCCAACACTAAACAACCTGCAGGAGAAGCTTCTGAAGGTGGCACTGACGATATGGATTATTGAAAGTCTATTCTTAACTTGTATACGGTGCAGGGGTTGATCATTTGGTGGCCTCATTAGAACACATGTGTATCATGGTTAGTGCAAAGCGAATTCTCTTTGTCCTTCTTCTTCCTTTTAGATTTTCATGTCACATCTGTACAATATGTGCTGTAGATTCCTCTTAATGTCCTTATTTACATTGTAAAACTTCTTTACATCAGTTTCTGTGTACTGAATATGCCATAATGTAATATGTATATATTTTTTGTTTGTTAGTTTGTTTTTATTCTTCCTGTAAGTCGCTTTGGATAAAAGCGTCTGCTAAATGACTAAATGTAAATGTAAATGTAAATTTTACTCCCTGTTTATTTACAGCAAAAATGAAAAGGCATCTACACCGTGTTCTATGAAGTTGGAATATTTCTGTTTTCAGACACAATCCTCTGTTAATTGTGGTTTTATTTTCATTCTGATATGTTTGCAAGAGATCCAGTAATTCACTTTTGAGAAGATATACAGGTGCATCTCAATAAATTAGAATATGATGGAAAAGTCCATTTGCAGTTGTTCAAGTCAAATAGCCCCAATCAAGTATTGAGTCATAGAGATGGTCATACTTTTCAGAGGCCAACATTTCTATATCAAACATACTTTTTAAGATGGGTCTTTTGTAATATATATATATTTTTTAAGACGCTGAATAGAATAGAATAAATTAAATAAATTCAGGCATTAAATGCTTCATTCTGTGTGTAATGGATCCATATAATGTGCTATTTCTACGTTGAATTGAATTACTGACATAAATAAACTTTTCTATGATATTCTAATTTATTGAGATGCACCTGTACACTGTATAATATAATAATGAATCACATTGTCACAATAATTTCATGAAAAGAGATAAAAATTTTATTTCAACTATATGGGCGACCTTGTATCATATATGCATGATTTTGGTTAATACTGTTTACCAGCATTTAAAGGCCACTACGAGGCTTGTTTTTTTAAAACCATCAAGACATTTCACTTGGATTTTGAGGTGATGAATCAAGCTTGTGCTCTCAGATACAAATGGTGCCAAACTCTGACTCTTCACGGACAAAGTCCTGCTGGCATTTCACTAAATGTTACACCACAGACTGGGTTTATAAGACAAATTCCTAACTGGACAACTGGAGTGGACACAGAGGACATATTGATTTCAGCAGGAAGTAGAATACAATTTGGCTATTGAAAAATGTATGTAACAATTACAAATGACTCTTTATTTTTCAGACAATGTTTAATCTTATAGATTATATTGTGCTTCATTTGGAGCATTTTCTGATTTGTGTTAATTTTGAAGTTCATTCTGCGATTTAAATGTCAGGGAAATTAGTCATTCAGACCGTCAGTAAGCCCAGTGTTTAAGCTCATCTGTCAGGTGTTAATACCAGTAAGCTTTCAACAAATAGCATCAAATGCTTGCTGTAACTCTATAGAAAAAATTCCACAACTTTAAATGTATATTGTTGAAGTGGCCATAAATAGCAACAAACTGAAAGATAATCATCTTCTGACGCATTTCAACTTTTAACTGAAATTGTTTTTCAGCCACAGCTTTACTGTTTTGATTGACTGTTACTGTTTTCATTAAAGTTGTTTCCATCCACTTTATGCTACCTGGCAAACAGATAAAGTTACGGATTAATTGATGAACAAAGAGTATTATTTCGATGACAAAGAGCCAAATATAAAACCTCACACAGACACTGATTATCTTTAAATTCCCTTTCACACTATAATAAAACACGCCGAAAGATATTTATTCTGCAGAGTAGCTTGAGTTGTTTGTATTGTGCAGTTGGGTGCATATTGAACAGGAGTTATTGAATATGAAGCTGTCACTGAGACATCACTTAATGACTTCTATGTTAATTACAGCGGAGTTAAATAATGCAGATGAAGAATACATGTGGCTCGAAGGCTCACAGAGAGATCAAGTTGGGAAAGGTGGTGCATTAGTATGCTGTCTTTAACGGTAGAAATTCAAATCCAATGCAAAATATTCCATTAAAATACCTAATGAACCGACAACAATAGTGAGCGACTTCCTGGGGAAATGGAGAAATACTGCAGAGCTTTGCACAGGCAGGAAGGTTTCTTCAAACAATAGAAGTGATAATAGCAATATTTCTTAACTTCTTAAGGGCAAATCCGCTCCAAAATTATTCTTATTCAACATCCATTGTCTTGTGTCATGTTGCTTTGTGTTTTTTTAGTGGTTGCTTTACTGCAGAAATGGAGAGGCAAATGATAACTCCACAATAACGATTTCAATGCACATATGAACATGTATGTGTAACTATCCTATGCTTTCTATCCTTTATGATAAACTCCTGTCTTTCCATCATTTATTTAACTTTGGGATGCACTGATACTTGCTTGGAAACCAGGTTGATGCTGACTTAAATAGCTGGATCGATTATAGGATACAGTGGGGCAGATCTTTTCAATTCTTCATTATTATCATTTTTTATTCTAATGGGTAAAAATTAAGTGCATTTGTACCTTTGACAGTTTTGTTTTGAGCAGTAATCTGAGCACACAGATAGAACTGATCTTGGAAATGGTCTATGTTCATAATTGAAAAATCATCACAGGCTCTTAACTTAACACATAAAAACATTTCCACTTAAATGCAATGTGGCATTTTAAAATGAACATTGTTGTTTTTTAAAAAAGAAAATATCTGAAAGAGCTCAGAAATTAGATAGTAAAATCATATTTTGGTGTTTTTTTGTGAGTTGATATGAATATACCAGGTTGTGCTAAATGGGCATATGATATCATCTCATATCGATCGTCATGTCTCACCGTGTATTTCACCGTCCGCTGTAATGCATCCGCCGCCATCTTGCTGACGTAGTACCGACAGCCAAGCGAAGTTTAAAAGGGCGGATTCCTGCGTACAGAAGAAGGTTGGGGTGGTGGATGGGTCAAACAAGTGGTGGATTTTCACCCAAGAGGGTGGGGTTTCGCATCCCATGTGAAAATGTAAAAAAGTAAACCTTTTTTTTTTAAAGATTTTTTTTTTGGCATTTTTGCTTTATTGAAAGTGATAGATAGAAAGGGGGAGACAGAGGGGAGGACATGCGGCAAAGGGACCTCAGGCCGGATTCGAACCCGGGTCTGTCGCAGGAAGGACTAGGCCTTAATGGTACGCGCTCTACCAGTGTGAGCCACCAGGACGCCGACCATTTTTAACTTAAGTTACGGTCTTTACTTAAGTTACGTGAATCACGTTTTTGAACATTACTTACGTTTTTTATGCAACTTGCAGCAGTCTTGTCACCCTTGTAACTACTTCACTTCTGGCATTTACTTACATTTATTAACTGTTTAAACTGTCTTTTATAATGCCTTACCAGAAGCCCTAAACCTAAGGTCTGTGGTTTTACAATATAAATCCACAGAAACGACTTTTCGAATCTTTTTTAAAAGTGTGGACTGTACTTGTGTGCTACTTTTAGAATGCGCCATTGTACCGCGAGCCGCGATACGTACCTACAGTTATGGAGAAAAATTATTAGACAACCCTTTTTCTTCAATTTCTTGTTCATTTGAATGCCTGGTTCTTGATAATAACCAAAATCATTATCAAGAAAACGATGGGAAATGGCTAGATATCAGCTCTTAAATTAAACTCTTATGAGCAATTTTTTTGTTATCATTATATTTGTCCAAACGAATGTTTATTTTATATGCTTCTTGTATTGATATCGACATCAGGACTCAAAAAGTTGGATTGGTGCATCTTTAACTAAAATGTTGTTTGAAGCTGTTTCTGAATGTCTGGAGTGAATTAAGAGGGGACCCTATTATCTGTTACACCGCCTAACGGCGTACTGGGTCCAGCTTGCCCTCAATCGCTACAGTACATTTGAGATCAGATAAAGAAAGAGAAACCGGCGATATATTGTTCAAAACTCAAACATTTCAAGCATCACCTGTAACTTTAGTAACTTTACCTTTTGTTCTCAGAAATAGCCTGCTCCCGAATAACTAGACTGCAGCATTGCTAGGGAACGCGGCTATGTCCTGGCAGCCAAGAAGCACAGTTATAAGTGTGAATTTGTTTGGACGAGCAGTTTTTTGAGAAAGCTGCAGGCGGCAATCAGCCTGTTCCTTCCAGGCATGTTCTGAAAGGGAACTGCATTAGTATCTTTAGACCTGGCAACACATGAACAAGCAGGGTGTCTCTTGCAAACTCTTTGTGTCTGCATGAGGTCATGTCTGCAGCACGCAGTCACAGCTGGAGGACAGATTCACAGTGACGCCTGCAGCACCTCCTCACCAACTTCCCTGTTTCTCTTTTTTGTCTCTTAGTCCTGTGTCACCATATTTTCTCTCTCATTGTGGCTGAAGGTAGATCCCCTGCCACCCTCTCCTTTCACCTTTCGCCTGTTATTTCTGTCAGTGTGTCCCTTCAGTGCTCCTTTTCCTCTCCCTTCACATCTTCCAAGGCTCTGACTGTTTCAAGACAAAAACAGCTCCAACCCTCTCGTTTCTTTCCTTATTTCTGCTCCTGTTTCACTCCGTTCTTCCCCGAGGATTGTGTGTCAGGAGCTGCCTGAGGTAGCTTCCCCATCAGGGTGCTCCCTTACCTTCCTATTTCCCTCCCTCCCTTCCTTCCTCCCCACTTCCCTCCCCTTTTCCCTCCTCCCTCCATTTTCCTCACTATTCCATCTTATCCCCATGGGATTCCCGGGCCTTAATTATTCATTGTAATTTGTAGATTAATTCTGCATGGCTACCTCCCTCATCCCTCATCTCACACACACACACACACACACACACACACACACACACACACACACACATTCCTACATCTCTCTGTCTCTTTATTCCTCTACTCTGCTCCACCTCAGGCACCCCTCTTCTACTCACCTCCTCCTTTTCTTCATCCTGCCTTCCTGTCTCTATATCTTTTTCTTTCTTTTGTCTTCCATCTCTTTCTTCCCTTCATCTTTCTCTCTTTTACTCATTTTCTTCCCCTTCTGTTGCTCACTATCTCCCCTTCTTTCCTCTTCTCTCAGCCCTACTAGTACTAGTCTCCGTTTTTTCTGTCTTTCTTTACCTATACATCCTTTCCTCCTTCCTTCCTCCCTCTTTCTCTCCCCTCTCCCTCCCGGTGACAGGTTCCATTATCATGTTTCTCACGGCTCGCCTGCTCTCCTCCTGATGGATGACCTCACGCGAATATTAATTTACTGTAGCATTAACAATATCACATCTTATTCTACACTTACCTCTCTCCACCCCCCACTTCCTCTCCTCTCCCTTCTCTCCCTCCCTCTCTACCTGCTCTACCCTCCAAACACCCTTCAGCCAGTTCTCTCATTTTCTTTTGTCACTTCGCTCCCTCTCTCTTACTCTCTTCTCATGTCTTCATCTCTCTCTGCACTTTTGGTTAAAGTTAGCTCACCTCGTTCAAAGTGATTCCTTCACTTTATTGCATATGCGCGTGAAAAAGACAATAAATATCTTGATCAATGGGGTAATTCTATCAGCTCGGTGCAGGTTATCATCTTTCCACTTTGAATTCCAATGCACACAAACACAAAACTATACTGCACAAATACAATATCAAATTGAATGGCATTTACCGAGGCCCCATGAAATCCCTCTTTCTGAAGCCAAATGTTGAGGCAATCTGCATAATTCATGCATTGCATCATGACACGCGATGCATAATGGAAGTGTTGAGTGAAAGGTGCTTGCATGTCACATAGATCGCTTGTGTGAACGGAAAAGCTGTCGACATGAGAGGAGATGGAAGGAGGAGATGGAGGAAAGATGTGGAAAAGATGAGCACTGATGAACGAGAGGAGAACGGGCTGTTGGCTCCGGCGCTCATTGCTCATACGCTCTTTATCCGCAGCTTTCTCACGCTATCTCTGCCCTCTTCTCCACCACCTTCTCCCTCTTCCATACTCTACATTTCCCTCTCACATCACACCAATTTCTCTCTCACTGTGTTCTCCAAATCCCACTTTTTATCCCATCATCTCTCCCCCTGTCTTGAGAGGCTCATGTACACAGTATTTATCATCACCTGTCTAAGTTCATTTTATCCGGAGGACTCATCTCAGGGCTTGGCTGCTGCTGCTCTGAATCAAGCCAGCCAAGCCCATCCTCACTCACACAAGCTGATAAATACCCTATAGTTTCTGTAGATTAAACCTGCTCTCGGGTTAAAGATGGGTGGAGCCATGGTGGGAATGCAGGGTCACCTTACTCCTTTTAAGAGTAATAAAGGTGTAAATTTTGCCACGCAATAAAATGACAAGGAGAGCCCGGGTGATGGCAGCCATGCATGATCTAGAAGAGCTCTAGTGAGTGTGCTTTATGAGACGTACAATTTACAGTATACGATGCATGCTTTTGCAAAACCTGTGCAACGTTCTGTTTTGTTCTGCACTGCAGGGCATATCGATACAAGATATTGTTTGTGCAATTGTGCAGATATTACAAGCAAGAATGAATAATATTATTTTGCATCCTCACCGATATTCAGATATCTTATGAAGACTGAAATACGATGCAGAAAGCATTAAAGAACATGGGAAGACTGTTTGAGAGCCCACACATTAACATGGAGGCCAATGTGAGCTTCATTGCAAGTCAGAATTAAAATACCAGTACACCATACAATAGATTTAGCTTTAAAGCCGTTTCACACCAAGCACAGATTTTCCTCCGATAAATATGCACAGATATTTATAAAAACTGACTGTGTGGGTTCTTATAAATACAGTCATGGAAAAAATGATTAGACCACCCTTGTTTTCTCCAATTTCTTGTTAATTTTAATGCCTGGTACAACTAAAGGTACATTTGTTTGGACAAGTATAATAATAACAACAAAAATAGCTTATAAGAGTTTAATTTAAGAGCTGATATCTAGCCATTTTCATGGTTTTCCTGGTCATGATTTTGGTTATTATCAAGAAAACCATGAAAAATGTCTAGATATCTGCTGAACTCCTGAAGCTCTTCAGAGAGTACCTTCTCTCCTAGCACCACACAACAATTCTACTCCTTAAGAATCATCACTAGCACTAATTGCAGCACTAATGGCTCTTATCGCACTATACCTTGATTGTTTCCCTTTTTCTGTAAGTCGCTTTGGATAAAAGCGTCTGCTAAATGACTAAAAGTAAATGTAAATGTAATACTGGCTGTTGTTGCTAGGTTCTTCCGTGACCAGCATTTAACATAAGCAAGTGTATATCAGCATCACCATCTTCATCTTAGCTGCACGGTGACCTCAAGCCATATGTTTTAGCTTCACTGTCTGGAATGTTTTTGTTGTGTGGAGCAGAAAAAGGAACATGGCAATATGGATACTTTGCAACAGACTTGGTTTGCATAGTTACTGAAGAGTCGAATGCAGATTTTCCATATTCCCACACATTTATGCATTACACTGCTGAGAAACGGCTTTAAATGTCCCAGGGGGGGCATTTGTTTTCACTGCCAGTACACAGAAATATACAGATACACATGGCAACACAGATATAGAGAGTACACAGAATCTTCACAGTGTCAGTGAGACAGATTGTTCAGAGCTGCTGTTGCAGAAGAAACAAAACTCATGTTTTGGCATGAATCTCCTGAGGTCCGTGGCTCTGATAGCCTGGGTGTGGGAAGGACGACAGTTTTGGAGGCATTGCATTTGATGCCAAGTTTGTTTTTGTTGGAGATAGTTACCATGGTGAAGAAGCAGGGGGGAACAGTACAGCAGGGTAGGCTGACTTATGCTTCTGCAAAGCAACAACAGGAGGTGTGGGGGCAACAGAAAGTGCTCTGATTCTACAGATGGCATTCAGTCTTTGCTGGGAAGATGTCAGTTATGTGTTAATAGAAAGAAAGAGTTTAATTTCTGTCATGGTCTGAGACATTTTAAGCTGCTCACCTGCCATGGAGCAGGGGTGTGTTTGAAGTGCTAACTACCAGTTCTCCTGCTTATCCACATTCAGATACAGATTAAGTGTATGTCACCACTGGAGGAGATTTGTGTGATGTTTTTTGTAAGAATATAAAGAGAAAACAGGTGCACTTCTCCTGCACTGAAGCTTAGTTGGATGCTGTGCCACAAATGTGAAAAAAGAAACTGGTGGTGTTTTTCTTCCCCCCAAAAAATATATTAAGAAAGAAAGCCAGAGGCAGTAATGAAAAAGTCTCCTTGATCATTTTTGGATCATTTGATTTCCAACAAATGGACCGACAAATCTGCTGATGCATTTCACAGTGAAGCCTTCGTACATGACATCAAAGGACAAAGAAGAAACACATTATACAATCAACAATTATCTATTCTATATACATGTAAAACTATATGATTTCCTGCTTTTGAGGCCTTTACCACGTGTACAGAAGACAGAAACTCTGTGGTGTGAGTAATAATGCACACAGAGTTGATTCTAAATCCCTTCTGGGAAGATTACTCCCAACTCTAAAAAGATTTACATTAGGTATAGAGAGTTTCACTAACGTTACGTTCTGGACAGTAACCTGGATGTGCCGCAATGTTAGGGGCACTCGGTGTTAACAACTAAATGGAGTACAATGGAGAATTGTGCACTTTTGATAATTTAAGTGAATTTAGCCATGTGTCAACAACTTAAAAACTTGTCAAAATGCACCCAAGATACAAAAGCATATAGGGAAGGACTTGGACCACAAGAAAAATCACCATATTTCGAGAACTTATGGTTTATTGGCAGTGCAGATCCCTCTGAGTTTGCTCCTTCTTATTGGATCCATGAAATACAGCACATTTTAGCTCTACATTTTAAGAACGAGCAGAATAATATATTAAGTCATTAATGCTACATGCAGTAGTTTGATATTAATTATATTATGGCAATGTCAACAGCAGCTTTATTTATATAGCACATTTCAAATAGCCAGTGTCCTACCAAAGTGCTTGAGTAAAAGAAGCAAACTGTAAAAACTATATAAGCAATAATTGTTTTTACAATTTACTATAGAAAATGTTGTCATCATTACATTTTATATTCCAAATGTTTTTCTCGATTTGAATTATTGGTCCAACCTAAAACAATAATTATTATCCATTAATTAACCATTTTTCCTTGATGACGTTCTAACTGTGGTGCCTGTGCGGAGTACCTCCAATATGGCAACAGCCCGTCTGATGACGCGATGATGATGACGCATCTTGAAAACCCTCTATAGATGATAATGCAATAAGCCCCTATATACGACCACAATACAAAATATCATAACAGATACAGTGTGAAAGTATTCATCCAAGTGTTTTTCCTATTTTATTGCATTAAAAGCTGCATTATTTAGATTTTCATGTAATGGACCTAAACCAAATAGTCAACAATGGTGAAGGGAAATGAAAAACAAAAAAAAGAAAAGAGGTGCGTTCGTATATCAAGATGTTGTGCTGCCATTTACCTTCAGACGTCACATAATTTGTCAAAACACCTCAATGTGTGTGACACGTGATCTGTCAGATGATCACAGTACAAAAACACGTGTTCTGAAAGGCCCCAGAGTCTGCAACACGACCACACATGAAACCCAGAGACCTCTCCAAATGGGTCAGGGGCAAAGTTTTTGGTCCATTACACAAAATCCAAATAAAAATCCATTTAAATTACAGTTTGCCATGCAACAAAATAGGAAAAACGCCAAAGGGGTGAAAGCCTCTCTCTCTCTCTCTCTCTCTCACACACACACACACACACACACACACACACACACACACACACACACACGGAAAAACTGGAAGATTTTGAGAGGAATGAAGGATACTTTTTTTAAATTTACTTTTTATTTATCTCTTATTTACAGTATGTGCTGATGCATGTGACAGTTTCAGTGATGACCTTTCAAGCCACTGAATTAACTGTGGAATATTACAAAGGATTCAAGAGACAACAAAAAATAACAAACATGACAGTTTGATGGGTAAGAAAGAGTTGCAAATGGATTATTAGTGAGAAAAGTAGGAGCTAAAATAATGGACTAAATGTGGCATGTGTATTTGTGCAGGAGAAAGATATGTAGAAGGGAAAAAGTCTGACATATGAGAAGCCCATTGTCTAACAATTACAAAGCTTTCTGTTTAAATTTGCAGTGACAGGTACAGTAGGCATTACTGTGTGGTTTATGGGATGAAAAAGTAATAGATGCATGGAAAGAAGCTGCAACTGGAAATAGAGCATGTTAATGAATATTAGATAAAGGCTCTTCATTTGGTTTGTAGGAGTTAATGTGCACAACAGACAAAACCGTCCATTAGGCACAGGACCGGCAAAGTGGACGGGACAGAGAAGCAACATTAGACCTGAGTCAGCTATTACAAGGTTGAGTAAACAACTGACATAGTTTCAGCGCTCTGCTGTTTTCTAAAATTAGACCTTAAAACATGGGCACAACACAAAGTGGCACAGCAACCATAAGGGTGAGTTGGTGAACTAATGTAGCGAGCAAAGAAACACACAAACAACCCAGGAACATGCTAGAAATAGTCAGTCACAGCAGTTCTTGGTACTGTTGTTTTCCCTTGTTGCAATTTGTTCTCTATTTTGTACAGAATTTCATTAAAAATAGAGTTACCGAAGAGGGAGAGATGCCCTCCAAGCCAGATAGGTAAGTACTTGGCAAATAGAACTTTATTGCTAAAAGGATGATAAGCTTTCACAGTTAATTTTAAAAAGGCCTTTTTGTACCATTGACTCCTGTCTCATCACTTTCTGGAAAACCATTCCTTATGGAGAAAACCAGAAACCTTCGACCTTACCAGAAAAGGTCAAATCATAGTGGATTTTCCAACACAGCTAGTAGGCTACAATGTTTTTGGGGGGTTTTTTTTGCCAATTTTTGGCTTTCTGTTACCTCTGCTAACTTGCTCTAGAAATGCTCTAGAGTGCACAAAAACAAAAGCAAACGGCTTTTTTGGGGTTGGCGAGACGTGGTCAACATGGCTTGTCTATTCGTTAATTAAAATAGAATGGGGGTGACATTTTAACTAAAGCCCGGCAGAAATATCTGTTGACAGATATTATCAGCTCCTATTGGCCTTTCACAGGCAAATCTGTATTAGTGCATTATGCTGTCCAAAATGTGCCATTATGAAAACTTTTTTACACAATATATAATGCTGCAAAACGTTAGTAGTCAGCAATTGACCAGCATTGAACAGTAATGATGTTTATTTAGCTATTATTATTTGATTCCTGTTTATTCTTTATTTTCTCAGTTATCATTTATAGAATTGGCTGAAAATATAATACATTGTTTGCAAAATTCATAATAATGTATAACAATGTTAAATATTACATATGCAAAATGGTGTAAAATAGGTGCAAAATCCACATTAAAAGGTCTATTTTCATTCCAGCTCAAAAAATTACTATATTGGCCACCATATTGGTTATTGATTAATAATATTGGTTATTCCATTTCTTGGAAACGCCATCAGCTGCTCCGGCTTCTCTCTCTTGTTGGCTATTGTGGTGCATAATCTTCATAATCATCTATTTGACCTCTAAATATAAAAAATGATCAGGTTGGTCCCCATTAACAGTTTGGGATGTTCATGACTGGATCTGTAAATAATGTCACATTATCAGATAATCTGTGCCGATGATTGGTTTTTAATCTCCCAGAGTAGATTTTCTACCAGGGGGAGTGAATCAGGGATAAATTATCGGCCAATTGACAGGTTTTACTTTGCCGCTGTGTGGGTATTCTATTCAAATGGGGTGACACAACCTTTACTCACGGTCAATCTAATGAACACGACCAGCATTTATAAACCTGCTATATAATCAGTTCTTTTTGGCCTAAAAAAGAATACAGCATGATTTGATAAATTTCCATCTGTTTTGATGCTGTCTATTCATATTACAAAAGACATTGTGATAAATGCTCATTATTAGTCATATTATTGTAACCAAAGACCAAAGCATCAAAAGCTACTTTACACTGTGAGATTAATTCGACTCCATCAAAGAAATCAATCACGTTTTTAATTACGAATGAAGTGTTCTGAAAAGTTTTCTTTCATCATTTGTCAGTGCTTACAGTACAAGAAAAAGTCAAGTTGTTTGAAGGACGTTAGATCTTTCTTTGAGAATATATACTTCTTAGAGCCTGCTGTATAATACCAAGGACAGTGTCTGCAGTATTAATGTAGGATAGATGCAGGATAAATGATTGAGTACCTCTATAACAAGTACTGCATCACCTTTGTTCAGCAAGTGAAAAAGTTTCTGCATCCTTGAGCGACTGGAGAATTACGTGTCTGTTTGTCTTATTGCCAGCCTTAATGTGCTGAAGGTAGACAACATATTGGAAGAAGCTTGGTTAAAGGTAAATCAGGTGCGTTTTTTTTTAAATTGTTTAAATGAATGCACCATATGTGCTAAGTGTCTGCTCTTCTATTAAGCTGTTTCCTTTCGGTACATTTGATTCTTTCTTTTCTTTCATCTGTTTTCGCTTTGTATATTGTCAGCGCGCTGATGGGAATTCATCAGCAAAACTAATTTGGCTCTTGTAGTGTGTTTAATTCTTGAGTGCAGTGACTAAAGCATCGTGCTTAAGTGAAAGCAGGTGCAATAGGCACAGATGAGTGAGAGCAATTTCAGAGTTACATTCAAGCCACTGGGTTGTCAGCAGAGATTCTGCGCTCCTGTTTCTCTAGACTACTGGCTGAGACAGCAGACAGATACACTCACAGACTGACACACTTAGAGCCGTACACACTCGTATGGAAAGGCAGCACACATTTCCTTCCCTCTAACCGAGAATAGCTCAGAGGAACAGTCTGATATAACTCATATAGCTCAAACGCAGTTAATCATGTATGTGTCATGCGGCACATCAGACATGCCGCATGACACATACATGTAAAATATCTCCACTTGACTCCCACACAGCATCAGGCTGGGAGTTAACAGTTTTAGCCTCCAGCGAAAAACCTCTCCTCCCTCCCTGAGTGCTCACCGGATAGAGACTCTACGCCACTCCTGCTCACTGTGTTTGACAGAGTCAGACCAGGGAGAGCAACTTAAAGCAACACTTACACCCTCTTCTGGGTGAAACACACTCCAATAGAAGGGAAGGACTGCACTCCCACTGGGAAACGGTTTCATTTCAATGTCCCCAAAGGAAAGGATGCAATGTTGCATGTTCCTGACAGCACAGGACTGTTAGCCTCACTTAGGCCTTAGAGGTTACACATATTTTAAGTTACCATAAGAATTGTAAGTGTTGCAATAAATCATAAACATGAAAAAATAATCCTAAAGGTGCAGACCTCTCGAGTCAACTCTAAATCCAGCTCTGCTAAATTTAGGCTAATTTATGCTCTTGCGTCTTCTAATTTATTTATTTTTTAACAAATATCAGTTTAACTTTTTAAAGGATATTGATGCTGCTGTCAAGCTGACATAGTGCTGCACAATTAATCCAACATTTATGGTGATCATGATTTTGGCATCCCACAACATGATGGACTGAGATATTGACGTTTTAAATGTGTGCTCTGCTCATAGATAACTCTGCTGCATATCAAATCAAGCGCTTCCTAAACTAGCAGTGATCCACCAGAGAGTGACAAGATGTTTCAGCTTTACTTGTGGGAAAGAGCAGACAGGCTAAATGAAAATCAAATGTCTGGAAATGTCAACCACCTGAAACAACACCACAAACTGCAGAGCGATAAATGCCTAAAGGCCAAAAAACAACAACAATCCACCGCTAATGCTACCTCACTGAATCCCCGTCCTTGTTCATTATCAACTCCGAAATCGATAATAACAGCACTGTGAAATGGCTATCAATGCACTGTTTTCATGTAAAGAAGAACCTTATTTTAAGTCTTATTGTGATGCAAAGACTTGGGCATTAGCAGGAATTTTGCAATGAAGTAAAAGCAGTGCTAACTCCACAATATTTTTAACATAGCAAATATTTGTTTACTGCTATAATAATGATGTGAACGCGTGTACTGCACTTTTAAATGTGAAAGTGCACAAAAATATTTTGTCCTTAAAATCAGTGAATAATTATGATAAATAATCCGGATCTCAACATTGATTAAAATAATTGTGATGACCATTTTGGTCGTGCAGCCCTTAGCTGATACACTTACTAACAGGTGTTGAGCTCTTACCTTTCTTTGTAAGGCAACAGGTGTTGACAAAAGTACCCCACAGCTGTGATTGGTTGTGGCACGGTTCACTGAGAAAAAAATCGTCCCTGCTGAGAATAATGTAGAGTGACGGCAAGTTGCTACGACTCAACTGGTGTGAGTGCTGCAGTGACTGCTGTGTGTACGAGTGTGATAGACCTAATTGTCAGCTGACATACACTGCAGGCGAACAGACACACACACACACACACACACACACACACACACACATAGCACTTCTTTCGGCTGACAAGATCACCCAGGACTGACACAGTCGTAATGGCCACTCCAGGCCATTACTTCACTAAACCCCAGGGAGAGCAAACAGGATGATAAAAACATAAGAGCAATAGAAAACCTGAGTGAGCGTGGGAGGGAAGAGAGAACGTAATACTGATATATTTTCCAAATCGATTGATGCCTGAGTAAATGTCCAATTAATCTGCTTTATGATAGCAGGATGAGCTCTGCAGGATGAAATATGTATGAGGGTCCTTCAGACAGCTCTGTGTTTAAAAATTCTTTTCATCCTACGCCCTGAGGAAGTGTAGCAGATTAGTCCGTGTGTGTGTCTTTGCATATATGTGTGTGTGTGGATGTGTTTTTGGGTGTACTTGATATCTCACACTCAGACCTCCAGGAAGCTCTCGCTCAGGGATACAAGCTCTGAAGGAAGTGGGCTTCATTCCCGGGAACACACATAAACATAACTGTAAACATGCATAAATGAGCATATCAAGCATGCGAGCCATCCGTCTTTGGAAACATGCAAAGACTGAAAGATACAGAAACAAACACACCCAAAACATGTGCTCATCTTCCTCAAAACTAGGTTGCCGCTACACCTTATAACACACCACACACAACACAATTACTTCCATACACACACAGCTGAGACGCAGCAGAGTCTCAGGCCGAGTGATCAATCGACCTTGATTTCATCTAAAGCCAATAATGGGAAAGGATCCAGAGGCTGTGTGGGCAGGGTAATCATTGTGTTTAGTTACACCACATCGCTATCTCCCCTGGGCCCACGACTGCTGCACACACTTGTTTATGTGTGTGTGTGTGTGTTTGTGTGTGTAGGGAGTAATCCTGTTTGTATTGGAGCAATATGGCTTTTGATTGTGTGTGTGTGTGGGGCCCACATACACAGTGTATCGTCTCCCTTTAACCACTTACAACACTATTATGTTCAGTCTCAGTGTTACTGGCTACAGAAAGCTTGAGAAGTACTTTGTGTGAACATGGATGTTTTAAGAGGTGCAGCACGTTTGCATTAGTTGTAGTTTGGTCGAAAGTGTGCATGAGGAGAAGATGCAGTTAAAGCTGATGGAAATGCATGGTGATTTTATTGTATCGTTGTGTTTCTGTTTATTTTTATGTACTTTGTTGTTGAGTTTTGTGTGTTTGTATAAAGGCCCATCTGGCGCGGCAAAGTTTAACTGAGCACAGTTGATACACAAAGCACTTTCATAGTGCTTTACAGACATTTAAACTTTTAAATGGATTGGGAACAAACTTGTGCGTACATGTATACAAATGTTGAGGCAAAACTATTACAAAAAAAATAAAATACAGACAAAAAAGCACAATAAAAGTGATAAACATGACACTGAATATCTGTTTTTAAATGTGCAATGTGTAACACGGTGTCTTCACAGCAAGCGATCGTCAGACTGTTGCACCATGTCAGATGTTCTCTGTCCACACTGACTCCATTAAATATGCACTTCTGTTGCATCATGTAAACGAACCATGCAGCTATCAGCTGTTTGCTCCAGACCAGACCAGAGTGGGCTCTTGCTGTCTTCCTTTTTTTGTTCTTTTTAAACAGTAAACACATGTTTTACATTCTGATATTTAGCCTACTGGAAATGACATACAACATAGCCAATAGAAAGTAGGTTCCAATTAGCGATGGTCAATTATCAGAAACTGTAAATGCTGTGAAATATCTTGCCCCAATAAAAGCCCAAAATCCAAAAGCATTGATGCCACATCTTCCTGTCACAGTTCAGCTCTGCTCCCTCCTGCTCATTCCTGCAGCCTCTGTCTCCCAGTATTTTTACATTTACCTGCCAGCTACTCCCACCTCATCAGCCCTACTCCACTCACCTGTTCACTCTGCAAGTTCAGATCTCCAATAGAGCAATTATAAAGACTCCTGCCTCAGACTCACTCTTGGCCAGATTGTTCATTGTATTCAAGCCTGACTTTCCACTGGTTATTGTGGAATGATTACCCATTGCCGATCCTGCCTGCCTCTGACTCACCTGCCTCGTCTATTCCCTGGTAAACGCCTCAGCCTTCTGTCCCCTACCACAAGTTTTGCCTTTGCTCCTCCTGGTTTCTGTCTGACTGTTACTTACACTGTGTGAGTTTTCTTTTTTTTAACTGTAATGTTTATTAGGTTTTTATCCATATACACAAGAGACAAGAAACAATACATGTAAATAAAACAGTATCAACAGTTATGGCTGCAGGTATCCATATTCTACAAAATCAGATTTATACAGTTTACAGTTCACATGTCTTTTGTTATATCATATAACACCCTTTTTCCAACTTTGTAATAGATACATCTTTCAGTAGAAGTTGGTAGGTCATTTACTCCATACTGTAAATTTCTCTTACAATCTCCAGCCATCGTTTTATGGTCGGAGAATCAGCCTTTTACCATATGTACCATTTCCTTGGTATAGTCTTTTTTGTCCCAATCAACAGTATCTTGACTATATATCTATCATTCCCAGTTACACTTTCAGTTACATTTCCAAGGTAAATAGTTTTACGCTGTGTGAGTTTTCCTGTGTTACTTACCTGTCTGCTGATGATTCCCTGTGTTTGACTAATAAAGTCAATACAAACTGATTGGTGCCAGTCGTACTGCTTTTGTGTCCAAACAATACCCGTTACACTTCCTCTGTAGATTCTTCATTGTCGATATCACTGCCCTACCATTACATGCCTCCGCTCCACCAGAAATCTCTAAATTAACATAATAAAAAGGAAGGCAGACCAAATCATCACATGTTGTTTGTGTACAGAGGAGACAAATGAATTCATTACACAGACATAAATGCCATCTCTGTTGAGAGGCAGCTATGACATGCCATGATGTTCTACCAACACACAATCTCTTTAATATTTGTAATCTTGTTATACCCTCTTTAAATTCTCATTACATAATGTTCTCATTATATAATATCCACACAGCACCAGCTGGAAACACACACTGGTATTCTCTGCTGATTTGTCTTTCTTTTTTTGTTTTCAAAAGTGCTTAAAAGCAAAGAAAGTTTAAACTACATTATGTTGTTTGTTCCTGCTGAGGCTTATATTATTTGACTGCTTGTGCATCATTTCTTTGACGTACATGTGTTCTTACATTTGGGGTACACCCTGGACAGGTCACAGCGCTGTCACAAATTAAAAGCATGTCATTCCAGTTTATTCACACCACTTGTTTATTCACTAGTTTATTTGATCGGAGCAGATTTAGAGCATATTAAAATCGCTTATCATACCTGATAAAATTTGGATTTTCTTCCCCTGTCCCGCTGTGTTTCAGCCGAATTAAGTCCATCATTGTGCGGTTGTACAACATGTTGAGAGTTCTGATCAGTGAGCCAGAAAGGCTCTGATTCTCTGATCCTCTTATCTTCCCTCCACATTTATAAATCCAAGATCTATCTCTGGTTTTCATTCCCCGAGTTCTGCTCTGTAAACTTGCACATGCTCCAGTGTTTCTTTTGAGCTTGTGTGTGTGTGTGTGTGTGTGTGTGTGTGTGTGTGTGTCTGTCCGAATCGGAAAAGCCATGATGTCTGGCATTATGCTTTAATTTCCATGGAAATAGGTTGCGGGAGACTGCCCAGAATGAGATGGGAATTTCCCCAACACATACCAGTTGCAATTTACCAACCGGCTTTTTGGTACACAATATGCATGCATACACACCCACATACACACACCCCTAAAACTGCCTCATTCATGCTGCTTCAAGCTACTATTTACTGTAAATTGTGGGATGAAAACATCAGAATCAGTATAAGCAATAGAAGGAAAACATCAACATGTAAAATTATTAAAAGCACCCTGTTGTTACTGATATGAAACTAGCATGAGGTCTTTTAGAGGAACTGCATTTTTTAAAGAACTTTGTTATCTTAGATCCAAAAGAGATTACAGCCCCCCCAAAAAATGGTGCTGATGGAACGGTCACGACAAAATGCAGTCCCCTAAACTCTTGCCTAATTTAAACTGGCTCAATAAGAGCCTTTTTCAATATCTTCCCCACACCTGGGGCCTCTGCTGCCACACACAAAATTACTCTCTGACACTGCCTAGTAGGCATGCAAAGCACCCTCTTGCAGACACTCACATAATCACAAAGGCAAACATAAAGACATCTGCGCCTAAAGGGTGTAGAGGAATAAAAAGTTTTATTATTACCCAATAACACATGCTGCCACAGGGAGGGATCACAACTAAGGAAAAGCGTGCCCGGTTAGCCGGGAGTAAAGGTCCGTATAAGACACAATGTGAGGGTTTTAATAAACAGCTGATTAGCAGAGGTGAGGGTGCAAGGTGGAGGACAGAGGAAGGGTTGAGGAGAAGGAAGAGTAAAAACATAAACAAATGTAGCGAAGCAGGACTTTAATATTCATAACCTGGGACCAGACATGCCTGTCGCTTTCATATGCACAATGAAACAAGAGAGGGAAAGCAGGGACGGAGAGAGAGATGAGAGAGAAAGAGATAAGGGCAGTAAATGAGAAATGGGGAGGGGAATAAAAGTTGGCAGTTAAGTTAGAATATAGGGCGATTTCAAGCTCAATTACAGAACACATGAAAGCCTGAGCCCTTCGCATCCTCATCCCTCTGTTCTTTCTCTTCGTCCTTCAGTTTTGCATCCCTTCATCCCTTGTCATCTCTAACAGCCACATCCCTCTCCCTTTGCCATACACTTTTGCCCTCTGTCTTTTCCTTGACTTTCTCTTGTTTCATCCCTTCTCTCTGTTTTCTTACTTCTCCTCTGGAGGGCATCTCTGTGAATCTCTGGAGCCTGTAAATGAGCAACAGTCTGGCTGATTTCAATATATTTTCAGAGTGTGGGTAGAGCCCAAGCGAGGCGACAATATCTTTGAATATCAATTCCAATAATGAGATGCCCTTTATTTGACTTGCAGACGCTTCAGTGCAGGTAACTTGCAAAGGAAATCCAACACTTCTTTTCTTCACATGAGAGTTATAGCTGCCAACTTTTCTGGTGGTGTAACAACAGTGAAGACCGTGAACTGGCCTCTGGGGAGAAAGAAAAGAGGAATGAAGGGGAATATGGATGACAGGGTTTGGACTGGACAGAACAGTAGGCTAGAGAAAAGGCTGAACAAGAAGGGAAAAATAAATGTCCTTTTGTTTGAATAAAGAAAAAGATTTATTTTCTGGTTCCAGGATGTGTGTACAGGACACTAGAGACACAGTATGCATGAGGTTAGAGACTCATATCTGGTCAAGTAGCTGTCATTTAACCCACAGCACTGTCTTCATTAATTAACTGTCATTTCCAAATGTTAACAAATGTGCTACTCCAGTGTGACAGCTGACAATAAAAATGATTTGTTTGATCTATCTCCTCTAACACAAAACCACCATCCACATTGAGTGCACCAAGGTAATAACCCTGCAGTATCATTACCAAAGATTAATAGGGCTTTTAATATAGTCATTAAACTCCAGTCTGAAATATAGATGACAGTTGTCAGCAGAGATAGTATTCAATTCCATTTTAGGATGTTTTGAAGCTCCTCGGGGTGCCAGAGTTATAGGTGCCACCGGTGCTATCAAGAGCTTACAACATCCTTTGGCATTTACACTTGACTGGTTTCCAAACTATGAGTGCTGAGCTCGTCTCAGGCATGCAATGCCCCTATCACAGCATTTCAAAATGTGGCTTTTAAAAGATAAAAAAACAACCACTAATACAATCAGGATATACATTTAAAGTCTGTTATGCCTTATTAGACAGTAGACAGCTGACAGGAAGCGTCGACAGCTGGACTTAAACCGGATTCAGGAAGCCAGCCGTTGATATTTTATTGATGTTTAGTTATCTATTTATTTGACAGTGACAATGCACAGCTTCTAGAGTTAGCTATAAGCTAATTTTCATCCATAGTTGCTGGGCAGGAAACAAAGAATAACAGAAAATGAACAAGATAATAAAAGTAGTATAAAAGGTTATACATATTCACTAAAACAACAACAGAAGCAACAACAACAAGATTTTACAACATTGAGATGCAACAGGTGTGTATGGTGTGTACATGATTGTTGATTTGACATTGCAGCGAAACGGTGGAATTACAATTTCCGGGTGTGTCATGTGATGTCATTGGGCCCAAATGGACAACAATGGTAAAGAAACATCTCTAAATCAATGGATCATTTTTTTCCGAATGTCACAACCCCTGTGAAATGACTTGTTTCACTGGCAGATTATGATAACATTTAGAAAGTCTAGAAGAGCTATAGGATTAAATCGTTTTGTTCCCATACCAGTTAGCGGATCGCTAAACCGGAAGTAGGGCCCAATAGATGCGGAAAAGCAGCAGAATAATCTGCTTATTTTTAATGTACTGAAGTCAAACTTTTTCTGCATTATGCGTCATTGAGCAGCTTTTCTTCGGGAATAAGCAGAGCCCCGCGTATTTCACCAGCGGCCACAACAGCTGTGGTTGTGGCAGGACAAATCGCGAGTAGATTCATCATAATGAAATTTTTTTGGCTTTATTAAGACAACCTAAAAGAAGTCTAATTATGCTTTCATAACTAACTATTGTTTTTAACCCATTTCCTCCAAAATGTGTCATTTCTGGGGGTCTGATAACATAAGATAAAGGCAGGGATACCCGATACAGGGCTAAGGTTTCCTCTATGTTGTTTTGTCCAGTTCCATCAGGCAAACACTGGAAAGTAATTGCCTCTATGTGAAGGATAGTGCATGCCACCTTAGGGTTGGGTTCTGATAGCTTGTTCCACTTTGGATCCAGTGTCCACTTGGCAAAACACTCTGAAATGATCTATCTGATTGTGCCATGTCAGTCTCAGAAGTATCTAACATTTGATGCGTATCATATCGATCATTTAAAATGATCTAAGGTCTAAATCAGGTCGTATGGTATTCGCAGCTGTTCACTTTTTTTTTTTTTTTTTTAATGAAAAAGGTGTTATTTCAGTGTGTCACATACATTTATATCTAATGCTGCTCATCTCATTTTCAGGTTGTAGCTACGGGTTGTGAACATTAATTAAGCTGCCACTAAATACTGCAGTGCTTCTGCCTTCTCATCCAACAAAAAGGAAATTACAGATCTGTGAGTTTTAGTTATTTATAACTTTAATTACTTGCAAATGTTGAGAGCTGAGCTTTATTAGATTTGTCAAGGGATACAATAAGTGCATAAAACAATGGATTCCAATTCAATAAGTTGCTATCAAACGCTGCTGTCAGTCTTGGAAACTTAGTTTCTATCTGTATGTATTGTCAGTCACAGCCCAGGTTCTAAACCAAGCCTCCTGCTCACAATGATCGGGATAAAGAACTCCTCCACAGCCATGTTCGACTCACTCAGTGAAAACCGAGTTTCAGAAGCTATTTTTTGTCCTTTACATAACAAAGTTGACTAAGAACATATTGTTATGTATAGCAGCAGCCTGGGGGAGGAGTATGTAGTCAGACAATTACTATTTAAATCATTCCGCTGTTCTATGAAGATGAAGTTGAACCCTCAGAGGCTCTTTGCCTGATTCACTGCTGACCTTAGCTAAAAACAGCAGAACCAGTTTCATGACCCAACTGCCATTTCATAATGTTGTCAGTACACGAACAGGTTGTTACCACGGCAATAACTTCTGTGAAGCAAAGAGTTGCTTTAATATGAAATCCCTCAGCAGTAGTCATAACCCCAGTACTCTTAAAACCTCTGGACATTTTTACAAGGTTTTCCAGGTTTTTTTTTGTCCCCCACTATGAAATAGCATATCCCTTTACATTTGAAACGACTAGAGATATTTCAACTGTAAAGACTGGGCACAAATACTGAGAAGTAGGCAAAGACAGCAACCTCAGACTGTTGGGAGTATGTTAGAGAAATTAACATTTGGATATGCAGAAAAAAGGCATAGATCCAAATGAAATCATCGTAATTTAATCTGAATAACCCTAAATATTCCTTAAATGTATCTTTTATACACAGGTGGTACTTTGCCAGTCCAACAGCAGACTTTTAAATAAGTATTAGTAAGTCTTGGTTCCATTAATAATACTGTAGATAGGCCAAAGGTGTTGTGAGAGCAACAAGAAAACTTAGAAAGTTTGGCTGTTAAATTAGTTGCATTGTTCTTCATATCGGGAAGAAACAAAGTTTAACGAATGGAAAAAACAACCTTTATACCCCAAATTAATTACAAAACTAGAATTATCAAGTAAACATTCACATAGAGATGAGAGCAAAAGTAAAAAAGAACAAGCCACGAGAAGCTACTGTCAGACTTTCCATTTCTCCACTGGAAAGACAAGGATTCTGGAGTTTTCACATTCACTGAAAGCACCTTAACGTCGCTTTTAAGAGAGTTTCTGTGAGGTAACCTGCATTGAAGATGGATTACCAGAGGCTGTCTGGTGTGTGTGTGTGTGTCAGTGCATAGCTATAGCCACGCTGTTTATCATCATCAACTGTTCATCAACCTTAAATAACTTGTTAAGGGTATAGAACTGTTGTGTTTACTGCTAGCTAAGTAAATCTTTAAAGAGAGAAATCCACCTCAAAGCCTTTTACGCCACGTAAAATCTGATTATTATGCACAACATTTGTATAATCGACAAGATCATCTTAGGATGGGGAAAAGTTGTTGATTCCAAATCTTAGGCTTGACTTAAATAATATGTTATTTTACAGAGTCGATCTTTAGGTAAATCCTTTTTCATTGTTTTATTTGATCTGTGGTTATAAATGTTTTTTTGTTTTTTTTAATTTAACAGCCAGTCTACTTTGTAAATTTTCTTGTTGCTCTCACAACACCTTTGGCCTATCTACAGTATTGTTTATGGAATCAAGACGTATTAGTACTTGAGTGAAAATGTCTGCTGCTGGACTGGTAAGGTACCACCTGTGTATTAAAGGTATATTGAAGGAATATTTAGGGTCACACAGATTCAGTTGCGATGATTTGATTTGGTCCTATGCCTTTTTTCTGCATATCCAAATGTTAATTTCTCTAACACACTCCCAACAGTCTGAGGTTGCTGTCTTCTCAGTCTTTACAGTTGAAATATCTCTAGTCGTTTGAAATGAAAAGGGATATGCTTTTTCATAGCAGGGGACAAATAAAAACCTTTTTCATTTCCAAAATGTGTACTGTTGCTGAAAGAATTTAGTTTAGGTGGATTTGGCTATTTCCATGTCTTTGTCACCTTCTTTGTGATACACGTAGGCAAATTTGATCTTTCTTGGTAAATTAATACCAAATTTATTTTCAAAGTTCACAGTTTCTTAGAAGCCAAAGATACTATGGTAGTAATTTCTACTTGTTGAATCTGTGTGATTATTTGCACAATATAAAAAAAAACCATTTAGCGTTATGTTTCTGTTTAACTCATCACAGAAAAATGACATAAACTCAACACAAATCAAGCATTAAAACAGTTTTAATAAAAAATTGCAACTGATAACTGATAATGCTCCAACAAGGGCATTTAGGGAGCTGATAAAAGATGCATGTGCTTGCTCCCAGAAGCTGTATGTAATATTAATAATAATGTCAGTTAAACTGCTATACAATTGTACCAGTGGTGGCTGCTATACTATGTTAGTTCAGCTGTAATCAACGGCAGGTGGCATAAAAAGAAGAGATAGAATAAAGAGCAGAAAATGTCATATTTAACTACAAACTCATGTTAGAAGAAGTCATGGCGAGCCTGAAGAGCATATTGTAAATACGTCCTGAACTTATCTGACAAGTGTTTATATAAACTATAGTATGTAATCTTGTTTCTGTGCTTCACATGCACTAAATGAGAACACACTGGATTACAGTCTCATATCTCATATCTCATCTGCGTGATGTGTGCGATAATGCCTTACATTGCTTTCCTCCCAGATGTAATTTGTCATTTTCTTTATAGATGGGATTGTGTGTCCTCAGGTTGATGTTAAAACATGCAAAAATCTACTTTATCTCTGCGTTATCCACCTAATGATCATGTGTCTTATCTTGATCCCTCTGTTCTGACTGCTCTATCACTAATTTTGTATATGCCATATGTGTGCGTGCTGTAGTTCTCTTCCTTTTAATATCTAATCTCAATGTAACTGCCATCACTAATAACTTTGATTAATTAAGTTAGAGCTTGCATTCATGTGTCAAAGTGGTCTGTGCCAAAGATTTATTTTATTTTTAGATGTCCAGTTAATTTTGTTTTGTACTGAGAGTGAAGCAAATGCCGGTCTGTGGACTCAGTTATACTGTACATTAATGTGTAGTTTCTACATATGTGGAAGCTGTTTCCTGAGACAACTTGTATGATGCAAGGTAAATACTGTTGGGCAGTAATACAGAGATTTCAATTCAAAATTTTATCCCAATAACACTCTGTTACTTTGAATTTTGGACTGGTTAGTGTCCACCAAAAGAGGAAGAAAATGCACTTTATGGTAATGCCAGAGTTGGTTCACTGTTGTCTAGTCATAGCTGGGTTATTCAAAATCGTTCAAAATATTTGTTCATTAATTCGTCCACTGCTTGACCTGAGCTCTGGCTGCATTTAAACCCCTCTCTAAACTGCAACACAGCTGAATGTTCAGCTCTTTAACCAGTGGAATGAAAATTTAGCTGGACATTATCCTGAACCGCTTATTTGAACCCAGCCGACACACAACCATTCATACTCTCATTCACTCCTACGGGCAATTTAGAGTTACCAGTCAAACCTAAGCTGCATGTCAGTGGGAGTAAGCTGAAGGAGAGCCCATGCTGACACAGGAAGAACATGCAAGAGCTGCAAGCCGGATTAAAACATGCAATACATAATTATTGAATAAAATATTTGGTACTGCTTCCGATTCCAAGACTTCGGTCACTCATTCAGTGAGTCTGTGCATGTTTACTTGCAACTGACTGGAAGCTCAACTAAATTGAGAAATGATCTGATTGTTGCAGGAAGTGATTCACCCAAAAGATTCAATGACACGACAGTATCTGGGGGCTGCATCTGTCCCTGGGGTGAATGTTAAGCAAGCTGCTGGTCATCAGTAAATCCCTCCAAACCATATCCTTTGCACTTGTTAAAGCAAAATCATTTATCTTTTTCTTTGTTTTAAATACACAGGATGCAAGTCCAAAGGCATGTTTGATGGAAAGCAACCTCATAGAATCATATAACTTGCCAAATGTTGACAGAAGACACAAAGATATTGCACAGAGATGTATTGTTTCACAGTGAGAAGAATCATGTGGCTGCAGTCATGTTGTGGGTGGAAGCGCTGGAAGTGATCTGTTTTATCCTTAAAAGCACCTCCATGCCTCTCTTTCAGGCGTGATATTTGGCTGATATTAAACCCAATCTCCCCCCTCACTACAACTGAGATTACAGAGAAATAGCTGACACAGTGTAACTGATGACCTCTACCCACCTGTCTGTCTTTCTGTCTCTCTCTGCTCCTCCTGTCACCACTCTGATTGGATGGAAACTCCTGACATCATAAACCACTTTCCCCACTGTCTCCTCCAGCGCCTCGGCTCAATAACAATGTCCGTCAACATTGTACACAATCAATCAGCGAGTGAACCAAACAACCAATCACGCTTACATTATTCAGAACACTTTTCATTCAAACGCCTGACAAACAGCGCTCCTTACAATCAGTGACAGACAAGCCGGTCAGGATTCATGGTTTCACGCAGAGCACCCTGCAGAGGCCCGACTTATAGGATAGCCTATCTGACAGCAGGTGGTGGTGGATTTTCCACGAAATAGAAAATATGCAGGATTGTGGATTGGTTGCTGGATTTTGGTTTTGGCTTATTACAGCATGCATGCAAGGACGTGGTGGTATTATTCTCTATTCCCCTATTCTTTCTGTTATTTTCTTCCAGCAACAAAAGAAGCCTATACACATATAAATTACATGTTGTTATCACTTCAGGCAGCTCCCATTTTCACCCCTTTGTCTGTTTCAATGTGTAGACGTCAAAAATTCACCATAAATTACTATGATAAACTATGATACATACTAAATATTGATTGAGCTGGCATACTGGTTCTTAAAGCTGCAGGATGCCTCGGGGCAGCCTTTGGGAGGTCAAGAGATGACTTAAAGAATTTGAAAACATGTTTTTTCAAGCACATGCATTTATGCTGATGATTATACATCACATGGAAATAATGGAAATTGGCTGCCTTTAGGCTCTTTTTGATAACTAATGAAGGAACAGTTTCCCAAAAAGTGAAAATAAAAGTACTTTTTGTCCACCTACTCTTGCAGCAAGAGGTCAAATGGGTGGGTGTTATTTCATCTGTGGTCACCTGTTGAGGAGGTTGAAATCCATATAAATAAGATAAGGAAATAGGGCATTTTTTTCCCCTTCAGAAAGTATATCCTGAGGGCTGACATTTATGACATCTCTCATGTAAAGTTTTGACTTGTAACCTCATCCGAATACACACTAACAACTCGAAATCCTGCTTTGGGGAGTTGTGTGATTCTGTATTTAGAATACAAACATCTCAATTATGTTTCCTCCTGGTCTCAGATGGCTCTACAGTCTTCAATGCAACTCTCAGGCGTTTAACATGCCTGCAGGCACACACACACACACACACACACACACACACACACACACACACACATCTAACCTCTTTATATAGACATTGTGACTCGTGGTTTTAATGAGGACTCAAGGTTTCGCTTTTACATTGTCTGAGGTTTTCTGGAGAGCTGATTAGTGTTTCACTCTACCTACAGCTGAATTAATTCAATGATGGGTCTGAATTATTGAATTCTTTTCATATCCCAGTAATTTCACCATGGCATCCACATGACAGAAGGATTAGATTTATGCAGAAGTTACTTTCACCCCATGTCTTTTCAAAAACAGAGGGCTCATCCATTTTACATGAAACATGAGGAAAGACATGTATAAAATAGAGGCCTAACATGCTGGAAGGCTAAAATCAAATTTATTCAATGAGTATGCAAAACGCTTTATCACACACATTGCAGCTTTGCAGCTAAAATGTTTTCAATTTAATTGATTTTATAAATTTCTCTCAAAAATTGTCAACATTGCTGCAGGTTTTTTCAATAAGTGAGACATTTAACTAAGACAGTACCTGTATGACTAAAATTCCCAAGTCTTCTGCACAAAGTAAACACTTAGACTTTAGACATCACAGTGGCCTTTTTTGGAATCAGCTGTTTTACCATTAATCAGTGAACCACAAAGAACATTTTTGACTTGTTATGCATGTCATTATATAGGTCTGCTAAGTGCTTCACTAGCTAGCAGTGTGAAGTTAAGCTTTGAACCGTCGTCTGCAGTTTTATGGCTTCAGGTCTGCAGCATGTACATAGACCGTCGACTAGTTCTAGCAGTATGCTTTACCACATTAAGACCCCACCAATGCAGCCAAACAGTGAGCTAGAGAGCACAGAACTCAAAGATCTAATGCTAGTTTGGTACATTTTAGGCACATTTCCATTAGGGTAAAAAGTGGCCGCTTCAGGCCACACCCTCTCAAGTGGCCGCTCACTCGGCGTGTCTCCATTACAAAAAAAGGCCCCAGAGAGATTTACAAGACTCCGGAGGTGACGCATGGTTTTTGATCATCGCGTAATTGCCCGTGATGTCACATATGCAACGGATTTAAAACCGGAGAAGCGTCAAAAGTTGTTTTCTTCTGCTGCTCCATCTTCTTCTTCTTCTTGATAATAATACAATTATTTTTGTGACTACTCGCTACTTCACCAGTTTTTAAAAATGGCGTGTGTTGTTATGGTGTCGAGTACTACGTCACATCCCGCTTAGCGCTCTATCCAATCAGCAACCAGGCTTTTTTCAGAGGAGAAAAATGGTTCTGCTTTTTGACAGGGACAAAAAACGGCCAGTCAAACAGCCGCTAGGGACAGCTCACATTCAAATTAGGGGGTTTCAGCGAGGGAGACCAGCCTCATTCTGGGTACTCGACTATAGTGGAAACGCACCTCATTCCATTGAAAGCAACTGTGACTAAATGCATTATAAAACACTTTGAAGAGAAGAAGGATGAGCCTAAAGTCTAAAAGTCAAGCTAGCCAGGACAGAAACGTTAGCTCTGCTGGATAGCTCTCACATATAAATGCTAAATCATAACTACGTGTTAGTTTGTCTTGTAAATGTTGTATGACATGTAATGCTGACTTGAAGATACATTCCAGTGTGCTCCTCTCTCAGAGCCTCTCTGTTCGGCACACAGCTGGAACGCCGTGCTAAAAGCAGAAGCACCTATGCAATTTTGCCTTTTTTGTCTTAAAAATGAACCAGTTATTTACAAGTTAATGCGTCTCAGACTATTGAAAGCTAAAAAGAAATCCCTAGTGTCAATGCACTAATGGGTTTACTGTGGTACATGAACTCAGTTTTTACTTTCACAGTCCTTTAGTCCTCACACTGCATTAGTAAGTCATGTCGCCATATCCACAGTTTTTCTGAATTATATTCGGAACAGTTGATGTTACTAAACGTATAAGAAGCATTTTATTACTGCTCAGTTGTGTCCAAAAAGGGTGAATTGTGTCCCTGTATCCCTGCTGTGCACTGGTAAAGGAAGGTCCCCATAAACCACTGAGCCTGAGATGTGTTTGTGAGGATTCCTCAGGGAATAAATGGGCGACATGACAGTCTGCATTAATGCGGTGTACTGCCTTTAAAACTGTATGGGGCCCTTCACTGCAGTGAGGCTCATCAATAGCAATTTCCTTGAACACAGAAACGCAGGAAGTACTCAAAACCCTTCTGGTACAAAACATGGACACACACACACACACACACACACACACACACACACACACACACGCACAGACCATTAGCATTGATCAAGATAGTCTGTTATTCTTGGCAAACACGGCGACAGAAAAAATGGATGATCCCTTCAGACAAACACACACACACACACACACACATACATACACACAGACACATACACACGAAATGACTGATCCTCCACGCAGCCCCAATGGAAATCATTCATGATTGGCTCCTATTGTTAAAGGCTATGTCAAGCAGCAGCCTGTGAGCTACAAGGCGATGAATAGCAAAATAAACAGATATTTACCCCCTGACAGCTCCTTTTCAATTAAAGGGAAACATTCTTGATTTTCAACATTATCAGCACCAATCATTGTTTGGATAACACTCCATTAGCAGCGATGGTGTTGCGCTGCTGTAGCACCACCTAAAAATTCATTGTTGGCACATTGGAGGGACTTGTTTGCCTCATAAATACTACAGACTAAAACAATTCAATCATAGTTTGACGTAGTGATCCCAACTCAAGAGTCAAACTATTTTCTGGAGCTTTGAACCACGTCACATGGTCTTTATCAGTGGATGGAGTTCACTCTGTATTTATTGAGATCTGCTGTCAAATGAGCTGATAGAACTTTTAGAATATCTCTGCCATTTTAGCTTAATATTCTTTACCGAACTCAAGGTACACTTACTGTTTTTTTTACTAAGTCTAGATGGAGAAAACCAAAACCATTTCCACAGCAATACGGATACACAGATGTTCTTGTTACATTACAGCTTGTTTCTAGGTAGAGTTTGGTTGCAGTACCATTCAAGGGAAAATATTTAAGAAAAACTATGTTTTATTCTATAAGAAATGCAATAACACTGCAACATTACTAAAAACAAAGCAGGACAACAAAAGGGTCTAGACAGAGAAAACCTAATACCATTTCCACAGCACACAAGTACTTGAACTATATGCTGTTGGCTCTTGTTCTCACTATAACTTAATATTATATTATTATTATTATAAAGCTCTGAGACTGACCTTAAAGGCATTAGTATGCTGCTGAAATCCATGTTTTCCTGAGCAGATGCACTGGAACACTTTCAGTTTGGAAGTTGGGAAAACCAAAGAAAAATTCGGGGAAAAATTAGAAAGTATTCTGACTTGCAGTAGATTGCAACATAAGGGCATGTTTACACATTTCCAAAGTTAACATTTGTGAATATTCCCCTCCCATTCACTTCAATTCTAAGCGTGCAAAGGGGTGAATCTTTACATCGAATATCACCTTTGTTACTAGCCTGCATTTGTGCATGTCTGACCCTGCCGTCATCATAATAGCAACAGATCTATTTCCATGACAAGTCAACAAACTGCAATGCAACTGCAAATGAAGACCACCAGTTAGTTAAGTCTAGGCCTTTTTTCTTTGGACACATGGCTTGGAAGAGAGAATAGTTTAAAAAAATAAAGGCAAATAATTAAATGGATGATGAGTGGCTCCATGTAGCTGCTTCACTTTCAGGACGCTGGTATTGTGCGTGCTGGCTCACTGTCACGGCTTTCACTGAAACACTTGAATAGACTAAAGCCATCTTTTAGAGATTACTTTGTTTCCTTTGTGAAACTGAATGAATTGGAAAGCATTGTGCAGCACATCTGTTCAGAAGGAGCTGGTAATATAGAGTAAACAAACCTCTGACAAATTGATTTTAAAATGCTTGTTACAATTATATGATCATTTTAGTCTTCCCTCGCTTTGTTTCTTTGCTTTGGCTTTTTTAAATTAACGACACCTGCGCTTTTGCTGCTATTGACAAGTTAAAATATCTATTGTGCATTTTCTCTCACTGGCATGACTTCTTTATACACTTAAATGTAATGGAGCTACCAATAATGGTTTTAGATACTTTTCCTGCAATGACAAGTCAAAAAACCTGATGTAAAATAGTATATTTAGACACAAATATAACTAAAGAGATACTCAATAAATCAGACTGTATTTGTATGGCACTTTCATACAGGTAAAAACCACAAGGTGCTTCGTCCACACTTAAAGCGATAAAAGACTAATCAATCAAACACTCAATAATAAAATTATTAAAACAGGAGCTGATGAAACATTATCATAAATCTCATCAATTCAGTGAAGATAAGGAATGAGTCTCCATCCCACTTAGCTATAAAATTATACATTTTAAATTCTTACATCATGTCAGTTTAATTTCTGTGGATTCAGTAGAGATTCGGTATGTCCAATACCTGTTTTTTCTCACCATTTCCATTGTCACCCTGTGCATGTGACACTGTGAATTAATATGAAAACTGAAAACAGTTGCATTTATACAATAATTAACTACCTAATTAGTAGAAATTGCAATACATGTGCTAATCAGCGTGATATATTACATTAGCTAAGGCGGTGGTGCCAGTGCAAGCTGTTTTTAATGGGTTTTTTAAAACAACATGAGTGCACTACTTGGAGGTAGAGCAAAGCTGCCATAGAGCAGCGAAACAAACCCTTTTCATTAGTAATAATGACAATAGGAAATAAGTTAAATTACAGCAGCTGGTATCCCTTAAATCTTTTAAATAAACACTGGCAGGAGGTGTAGATCACAGCGGAGCACTTCATGAAGACAGGGAGGAGAGGTGGTATGTGAGGTGGGGTCCACTTCAAATATCCGTGATGGTGTTGGTGACACGTGGAACCCTGCTAATGGTATTCAGCCCGGTGATCAGCCACAGCAGGACCCCTGCCGCTGCGTGTGTGTCTTTTTTCAACCTGTCGTCCCGGCTCCTTCATGAATAATTTATCATATACCCCATAAAATCACATCTTCAGAATCACAGATTAATACACCGGGGGCTGAGGGTGATATGAGACAGAGAGAAAAAAAAGCTAAGAGAAGCAGGGAGTGAGAACCTGGTCATTGTGTGTGTGTGTGTGTGTGTGTGTTGTTTGATATGTGTATGTTACCGCCCTCATATCTCCTTACATGAGCTCTTCAGAAATTATACGGGCAAACATGAAGCACTTCAAAAGACTGTGACTGAAAATAAACAAGGAGGAATACGTGAACACAGGGGTCCAATCCCAATCTCCCCCCTCACGCCTGATGCTGCCTTCAAATGGGCTCGTAATTACTGTGTCCATGATGAACATGAGGGTCCATATGAACCCCCATCTTCTTATGGTATTCACAACATTTTAGCTGACATTGTTCTACAAGCACCAAGTTCATGAGTTGTGACATGTTTGCAAATTTAAGAAGTGGTTGAGGCCATGAAAGTTCATTATTTTCTGTGAAAATATTGTAAATTTAGCCTTATAGAGTTGTTTGTCATAATTTCATAGTATCTCTGAGGAGAACGTTGATATTATCTCTCTCTCTCTCTCTTTCTCTCTTTATATATATATATATATATGTATATATATATAGCAAGCAATAATTTCATGACTTACAGTTTCTTACAATACTTACTCCATGCTTTAATGTCACAACGCTTTGAATTGTGGGTTGTTCCCTCTGGCAATGTCTGAAGAAAACAGAAAGTCTGCATAAAGAGCTAAAAATGTCTGTGAGAGAACTTGATTTGACATGATTTGACATTGGGGCAGCCCTTAGCCCTCACACACTCAGTGAGTACGTGCTGTGAGTCGTAGTACAGTGTCCAATCAGAAAACAGTATGATGGTGCCAAATGTAAACTTTTTACAGCGAGCTTACACCGTGTTTCTAGGTAGATTTTGGTTGCAGTATCACTCAAGGGAAAAAAAAAAAAAAAGAAAAACTATGGTTTGTTCTATAAGCTTTGCAAACATTGTATTCAGCAAAGTGATCACAGAGACCCTGTTTTAATTTGTCAGTAACATCCGATCTGAGTGATCCGAACACAAGTGGACGGCTCTCAGTCTGTGTGTTCTCACCTGGCAGTAGCTGCGTCTCCACATGCATCTTCAGTGACCACTTGTGATCCGATTCCACTTCGCCGCTCTGCAGTAAATTAACACGTACATATTTTCCGTTTGCGAAACACCAAATCCGTTGCTGTTTTTAACCAGCAGGGGCAGCAGTGCTCCTGCCATGCCTAGTTGGCTGGAAATAAAAGTAGTAATAGCAGTAGTAGTAGAAGTAGTCGAAGAAGAAATCAAAACAATACATTCTCTGGCATGTGCCAGGCAAACCACATCACTTAAGATGTTAGACGCACTCATGTTTTTGGTCTTCTGTTGTATGTTTACCTGCAACTGTGCGCTTTTATGATGCCATTGTCTCGCAAATAAGTACATACTTCCGCTTGGGCAGGGGGCAGCAGTTGAGTAGTCCCTCAGTAGTCCCTAATGTGGACAAGAGTCACATACCCGTTCTCACTACTATCTGAATGTGGACACCTCCGAATGTGGTTTTTGACATCCGATCCCAATGTGTCCTCAATGTGTCCTGACAGTGTTTTTCACCTGTATTTAGAGCTGTCCACTTATGTTCGGATCACTCAGACCACATGTTGCACATGGAAACAGGGTCAGAGATCTTTGAACACTGCAACATTACTGAAAAATGAATCAGGGCAACCCAAGTTCTTCAAAATTGATTGATTAAGAAAAGCAGGTAAAATTCCAACCCAAACTGTCCATTTTAAATGTCCACCACAGCTTACAGTCCAACTCCTGATTCAGCTTTGACCCACTGTTGTGCACAATCATGGTTTTCCTGTTCATGAAGGTTTATTAGAGCAATTAGAGGTGTTGTTACTTCTGCGTTTACCTTCAAGTAATGTGGTTGCTAAATTTGGCAAAACTCTTTGCTGTTTTCTTCCAGTTTGATTGTGTGACCACTGCAGTTTGTTGCCCTTTTAACCTTTTTTGGCTATTATGCTGTGTTTGATCATAACTGATAGGGACGATGGCAGGAGCAATGTCCAAGTTGTAATAAAACATACTTATCCTTTAAAAACGTCAGTCTGCTGATATTAAAATAAATATTAAATAAGAGTTTGTGTGCTTTTTATTGGAGGTATCACAAGCCAGCTTAAAAAAACATGTGTAACCTAGTGACAAGACCTGCTGACTCACATTTGGATTCATTACCAAGAACCCAAAACATTTCTGTTAACATGATCCAGCCTCTCTCGGTCATTCCCTCGGCTCCAATCGACCCGCCGTCCTGCTGAATAAATCAATTCATTTACATGCTCGAATTAACTGGCGAAAAAAATGGCAACTCTGCTTTTTAAAAGATTGGGCTGAAAGTAAATTCTGTGACAGCTGTGTATTTATAGCACATTTTTAGCAACCCCTTCTCATCCAGCTCCCGCTCTTTGCTGCTATTTGCTCCCCTCATCATGCCAGTGAGAGCTTTCTGTGCCGCCACAGTGGAGAGGGGGCTGCTTACACGCGAGCACAGATGTGCCCAACATTTGATGAAGGGCTGTTGGGTACATCTTTCCATGAAACACTTTTTTTTTCATGACACGTTTCCTTTTTTATGACAGCCACATTCATGGTGGTAACAGCTGGCAGGCACCACGCTGTCACAGACCGTATTCCAGGAGGGATTTAAAGGGAGATTAAAGTTAGTTGGCATCCGGTGACTGTACCATCCACACTACTATTCCCCCTTGTTAATCACGAGTTATGTAAAACAGTTTGTCTTTGCTGAATAATTGAGCTGAAAAGTGGGTGGAAACATTTTTTAACACCCTGCCTGTTAAATGTGAGCGATCTGGTTTTAACGCTTTGTTCGGATCTTTGTTTTTCATTACAACTTAATGAGGTGTCGGAATGAAAGACACCTTTCCTGACTTTACACAATATACACACTGTCACAGAATATATTTAAATAACAGTTTTAAGGAATATGAATGTATTTAGGCTGCAGGTACTGAGGTGTGTTATCACAACTGTGAGGGACACTCTTTGAATTTAATGAAGCTTCTGTTGTTTGTCACCCTCCTTAGTCTGTAGAGAAACTGAATGAACTGAATATGATAGTGCAGCACATCTGTTCAGAAGGAGCTGGTAATGTAGAGTAAACAAACCTCTAACAAATTGAACCTAAAATTGCTACAATTATATGATAATTTCAGTATTCTGTGGCTTTGTTTCTTTTGCTTCTGCTTTTTTAAATTCGTAGTATTTCAGACAGATTGAGAATTTATTTGCGGTGGTGGGCGGGGAGCGCCGATGTGCAACAGACCGCAATCTGTTGCAAAACATAATTTAAACGCCTGAGTTCTGGGAGTCTTTTTGTTTTGTTCTGAGAGAAAGACAATGCATCTTAAATGATAAGATTGTGGGGGCTAATATCTACAACTTAGGGGAGCTGCCCAGATAAATATTGGAAACATTGATTTTTGTGAAGTTCTGCTGGTGGTTCGAGAAAAGTTTTCAGTGTAGTTTTTTTTTTCAGATAAATAATTTAAAAAAGAAAACATATTTTTACTTTTAAAAACAACAACTTTGCAGTCAGTTTTTGAGGTTATCACACATTTCAGTTAAAAAATTATTTTCTGTGACAAGAAAATACATATCTGAGAAGGAGGGTTTTTTCAGTTCGGTTGTGTTTGTTTGTTTGTTTTTCAGCAGAATTAAGGAAAAAACTGTCTCAATTTTCATGAAACTTGGTTGTAGGGTGCAGCATGGACTGAGGATAACCCTATTACATTTTTGGAGCAGATGCACAAACTAATTTTCACTTTTGTTAAAATTGTGATTTAGGGCATTTGTGCTTCCTTCATGTAGTGTTGGAATAATTGGAAAAATAGTTCTAAATCATATTTTCTTGGTTCACTTGATCTGGAAGTACAAGAAGCAGACATCAACAGGCTATTTTAACACTCCAAACAATAACATACAACATTTTGTAGGATCCATGATGTTTCTATATTACATCTTAAAGGTTCCCAACTTGGGAAACTGACAATCGTGGAGATCCCATTCTAGATAGAGTACAAGTTTGGGGAGTGATTGTCTCATGTCTCTCTCATGTATCAGCTGCAGTGGTGGAAAGTAACTAAGTACATTTACTCATTTACTGTACTTAAGTACAATTTTGATGTGCTAGTACTTTACTTTAGTATTTCCACACATGTAACTTTATAACAGTCTGAGTGGGTTGATTCTGCATAATGAGTATTTTTACTTTTTATACTTTAAGTATATTTTGATGTTGATACTTTTGCACTTTTACTTAAGTGAGTTTTGAGAACAAGACTTTTACTTGTCATGGAGTAATTTCACAGTGTATTGGTACTTTTACTTAAGTAAGAATCTGAATAATTCTTCCACCACTCGTCAGCTGTACTTAAATGGTTGAAATATTTAGAAATTTTGGGTAAGACAATGTACAGTTGTACATAGAAATAGACGATATCCCAGTAATATCTGCCGTGTGCACAGATTTGGCTCATTTATCTCAAAATTGATGTCTCAGGATCTCTGCAGTTTAAGCAAAACCATTCCAAGCTAGGATTTGATACTATATCACCTCACAGCAGAAAAAAAGAAAAGTATAAAGTTTAAACATCTTGTTTGCTCGGAGCGACCTACCAAAGCAGACGCTCTGAGCTGAAACCGACTGTAAGTGCATGATCCTTGATTTTTACTTCTGTTTGCCGCTTGTTTGCAAATTTATTCCAGTTGTCTGCTGTCTGTTCGTTAATCACTCTCCCGGCACCTTGGGTGTCAATTTATTTCTCCTCTCTTTCTCTCCTCTCTGAAGCAACATACCGATAAAGCATTTACCAGTGCCGTGAGAAAGTCTCTAAAAGTTCTCTCAACCAAACATCACATTCTGCTTGAGAAATGGCTTCTGTGAGATCATTTTAAAAGATAAATCTCAGTACTAAAGAGACTACTTGTGTCAACAGAAACTGAGTTTGTGCATTGCTAAGAGGGTTTTTAGTTGATAAAACAAGTTACTTTTGCATAAAAGCCTGTCTAGTATCAACATAAAGTTACTTTATGGCCCATTTTCCACAACTGTGCCTGCTGCAGGGGCCACTTCGTTAGTGTTACAAACTTGAGAACAAATACAGCAACAAATTAGTCGATAAGCAATGTCTATATTTCTCTCCCTGCCCCCATTGTGACCCTTCTGCTGTAGATTTATGTTGCATTGACAGCCCTTCTCTCCTCACTGCGACAACAAACTGACAAGGCATCAATCTCTGCAGCCTAACTGAATGCCACAGCACAGAACACCCACGGAGATGCCAGACGATCGATATTCAGAATAAATTCTACCTTCTACTCCCTACTGGCACCGAGGGAGAGAGAGGGGAAGGAGAGCACATGCATACACACACACTTGGCTTATATGTGCACACACAGTTACATACGCACACGTGTCAGGTGTTAGGGAGGGCAATGCAGTGGACATGTCAGCGAGCTGCAGGCAGGCGGCGGTGAGAAAAGCCTCCTGTGGTGAAACCTTAAAGTGTCATTAGCTGCCTCTTCTGCAGACACCGGCTGGCTGCCATTCAGCATCCTACATGCATACAGTGTGCCCTTGAATGTAAAATAAAGGAAACCCATTCCAAGAATAGGTGTTAGAAAAAAAAGTAAACTTGGACTACACCAAACTTTTTTTTTTTGGACAAATGTGGGTGTTGTTAGAATAAAGACTTCTCTTTGTGCAGGCTTTTCCTGCCTGGCTGCTGTTCAATACTCTTTTTAAAAATTCACACACACAAATCAGCACACACCAAAACACAGCTATCTTAAAAGCAGACAGGGTAACAGTAGTGTTTTAACATGTGCAAAAGTTTCATTGTCAATACTGGTATTTTTATTTATGTGATTCGCTACTTTTCCAGTCTGAAAACTCCCGCAGCTCATCCCTCTGTATGCAGGATATCTGTTATTGAAATGCACTCTCTTTCACCCCGTTACTGTCACTATTCGGTTTGGAAAAACCAATTGACAAAAGCTCTCCGTACCCCACCACTCCTGCCCCTCGCATGGTTTTTTGCAAAAGATGAAATTCTGCAGAGGACTTGATCGCTGCGTCAGAACAGATGGGAAGCTTTACTCCGGTGAAGTGGCATCGTCTTACTTTTATGCACAGCATCAACTCATAAATGTTTTTGTTGTGCTCCGTCTCTGTGCAGCACGTCGGGGAGTTAGTCACTTTTAGGCTTTGATTGCGTCATCCAAAGAGTCCAGCTGAAAAATAACAGCAATTTAGACTGTGAAATCTTCCAAAACAAACACAAAAAACATAATAACCCTGGGCCTGTTTCATAATGTGAGTTATTTCAATTAGTCTGACTCATTTCCAGTTGATTCGGTTCCATAAAGCAAATTCAACATAATACAAGCTCATTTACTTTGGCAGCTTATGCTGGGAACTATGTTGAATTTGCCTTATGGAACAGAATCAACTGAAAACGATTCAGACTTAAAGAAATAATAATAATAATAATAATAATAATAATAATAATAATAATAATAATAAAAATAATAATAATAAATATTCAGAAATAAGCCTGGAATATTTGATACATTAACTTTATGGAATAGGTCTCCGGACTCTAGTGACATATCCAAGTACAGTGGTTTCCAACCAAGGGTCACAAGATTAATGTGAGGGTTGGCGAGATGATTAATAGTATTCTAGCCAGGAATAAAAAACAATTCTGCTACAGAAATGTTTGAATATTTTTACATTACATTACATTTTTTTCCTCCCCAAAACTAAAAATGAGAAGAAAAAGAAAACCAATTTTTGGTTGATTGTGATGTGTTTGTGACAGGGTTGCAAGTTAAAAAGGCTTAATTTTAATGGCTCGCAATTCAGAAAGGTTGGGAACCACTGACCACTACTACTGACTAATTGACTATAAAAACATACATGTGTTATGTGATACCTGTGATGCCCTTTACTTTAAAGTTAAAAAGTTGTGTTATGAATTCAAAATCATATTCTAAAATTCAGAAAAAGGAACATCAAATCTATTAAAAGTACTAAAAGTGCCATTTTATGCAGGTGGATTGGCCATTCCAGTGTTTTACTTTTATAAAAGTGTATTAATAGATTATTATTATTACTGATATGTGAATATATATATCTAAAAAAGTTTTTATATGTTGTATCTGGTCAAGCTGGAGTTGATTTTAACTGCTCTTTGTACTGTTGGAAAGTTAAATCTACAGAAATGTATCTTATTTTGTAGGATCATTATTACATTGTGTGTAAATTCTTAATCTGCAAAGAAACTGTATTTGTCTGCAAATGTAGAAGTATAAAGCCACAGCAATGCAAAGCAAATCCAGCAGCCTAAGTACAGTATTGAGTAATTGTACTAAGTCACTTGCCACTGTTAGTTGTTCTAGTTGAGTAATGACTAGTGGGTAATATAAGAGACAATAGTATGCAATGTAACTGACAGCCACTTGAAACAAACAGTGATGTGGCATGAATCTCTCTCCTCTCTCTCTTTCTTTCTCAGCTCCCTCTTTCCCCCCAAAGCACTTGAGATCATCCCTCCTCTCTTCCTTTGATCTTAACAAACCACATCTGGAATAATTCCCATGACAGAGAAGCGCGGAAACCAGAGTGATGCCACCATACTCTCCGTACAGTCGTCTCTGAGGAATTTGCTGAGTACATGTCATTTCGGGTGCAAAAGTACAGACGGGCATATGCTGTCACACAAACAAAGCCTTCCACAGAGTCACCTCTCTGTAGCCGGGAGAATAATCCAGACAGTACACACAGACGTGGAAAAAGGTGACGTAACCTCGTCACTGCTGGCGGTAAGAGGAAGTAGTAGTAGTCTTAACCTCTTAATACACACCTCACCACCAGCAGGTATAGGTAGGGTTAGGGCGAGACAAACAAAACAATTCTTTGAGATGTGTTTCAGCCAACATTTTCAGAAACTAGAAGACGTTACCTTTCAAATGAAGCCTATTATGTACCAAACATGCATTTTGGACCTTAATATTTGTCTGTTATAAGCTTAGGTTTAAAACATTTTTTTTGCTCTAACTCTGCCCAAACATGTGGCTTTTAAGAGGTTAAGATGCTTTTGGCTTAACGGTCCAGCTGGATTTGCAAAATCACAAGACTGTGTGCGAGAATTGCAAGATTAACTGCAGCATTGAAAACAGTACTGGCGAGTTTTTAACAGTGGACACATTTCTACTATTTAGTGGGGCGGATTAGCTGAACAATCGTTCACTTTGTGATAAAAGCATGAAATTTGGTAGATGTGTTGGTGAATATGTTTCGAACAAATCTGGATATTGGGCCACCTCAAAAGCGCCCCCTAGTGGCCGTGGCAGGCATTTGTTATACAAATAAATCAATGATGAAAAAAAACTGCCCTTTTAATAATACCAACTGGTGATGAATTGTATATTGTTGGAAAGCCTGATTAGTCACCTTTACAACGAGGTACAGCTTGTAAGGATCGTGCATTCATGGAATGAGCAACGGGGCTAAACGTGTGGGTAGCACCCCCCAAAAATGTGCATCCCCTGTGGGGCGGATTAGCTCAATAAATCACAAGAATTGTTTATTTTGTGATAGAAGCACACAATTTGGTGGATGTGTTGGTGGATATGTTTCAAACAAATCTGTGTATTAGGCCATCGCAAATTCGCCCCCTAGTGGCCATAGCAGTCATTTTCTTCGTTAAAATTACAAAAGATATTTAAATTATTTCTTAAAATATTAAAAAAATTTAAACTAAATATACAAACGTAAATTAAAAAAATGTAAATACACATATTAAATTAACAAAAATGCAGTTAGACACTCTTTCAGTTATTTTTCCTGCCCCACCACAATCGGACTAGCCATTGAGCTAGCTAGCAAATGAGCTAGCTAGCATTTGCTTCCTGGGACAAGCAGTGCAGTGGACTGTCCATCAAGGTATGTCTAAATATTTTATTTCACCTGTTATAATTATGAATAAAATATGCTATGAACATCATAAAGGCTAAAGAGAAAAACAATCATCATGGGCCTTGGTGGAAAAGTAAATTAGCAAGATAGCAAAAATAGGTACTTAAGCTAGCTAGTTAGCTTGGAACATGTATCAGTGGCTGTTGGGTGTGAAAGCTTAATAAGACACTGTTAAATTATGTCCTGTGGAATGTGGACATCCCTCTCTGCACACACACACACACACACACACACACACAAAGGCACACACACACTATATGTCATATGTCTCCTTTGCCCATGTGGTTATTTTTTTCTTTTTTTAAATGTATTTTATAACTCCATCACAGTTAGTCAGGCAGCTTAGGACCAGATTTGAGAAGAAAGGGACACGCCGGACAAAAGCACCAAAATTTTTCCACATGCTCTCTATCACCAAAGGTTTCAACTTTTGGTAGGAGCCACTTCATCAAGATTGCAGATAGGAGATGGCAGCCATATAAGCCATAAGTCTATGAGAACCAATATATCTTCCAAGCCACTTAGAAGGTCAATCTTGGTGTCAAAATATACATTTTCTGGGTCAAAGAATCATTTAAAGCTATTGAGAATATCACTAGATGACTCACTGTAAATAATTTGTTGATCAAGATCTGACATGAGATGAAAGCGTGCCCTTGATTTTTTTTGAGCAGTGTACATGGCAGCTAATCCTCACTCTCCCGTGAACATTGATTCCAAACAGTTTCAACTCAGGATACCCTGCTGCAGCACTTGAAGCAAGTTGCCCAGTCTGAGTGAAAATGAACATATCTATTTGATCAAATAATCATCTAGTGATATTCTCAATAGCTTTAAATGATTCCTGGACCAAGTAAATGTATATTTTGACACCAAGATTGACCTTCTAAGTGGCTTGGAAGATATAGCATTTCTCATAGACTTTATATGGCTGCCATCACCGCAATCTTGATGAAGTGGCTCCTACTAAAAATTGAAACCTATAATGATAGAGAGTATGTGGAAAAAAATGTGGTGCTCTTGTCCGGCGTGTCCCCTTTATTTGGCTAAGCCGCCTGACTAAGTCACACACCTCAGTACAAGGATTTTGCCAGAAAGAGTAACCTGCTACAAGTAACCCTAGTAGAATTTTTAAAATGTATGATTTTTTTCTCTGTCTAACTGTGTTTTGTTTTTATTGTTGCAGGTCAAACAATAATTAAAATTATTTTTTCTTTTTAAGGAGCAACAGAAGAATACAAGCCAAAGAGGAGGCCGTAGCCTGTGAATGGGAATATCAAGACCTAATAAAATGTTATACAAAGTTAATGTTCTTTTCTATTAGACTGTAATAAAGCTTTTGTCACTTTAACATGTCTCTAAATTATATTTGTGGTGCTGAAAACATGAAACAGCAGCTGTAGGGTAGGCAAAGCATTCCTCGCCAGTAACCACCAGCGGCCATTTTTAAAAATGGCCGCTTTTAAATGGCCATTTTTAAAAATGGCCGCCACAGCCATCAGAATTTTTTTTGCTATGGTCCAATATCCAGATTCATTAAACATGTATTCAGCAATGAGTGTACCAAATTTGATGCTTTTATCACAAAATGAACGATTGTTCAGCTAATCCGCCCCACAGGGGATGCACATTTTTGGGGGGTGCTACCCACACGTTTAGCCCCGTTGCTCATTCCATGAATGCACGATCCTTACAAGCTGTACCTCGTTGTAAAGGTGACTAATCAGGCTTTCCAACAATATACAATTCATTACCAGTTGGTATTATTAAAAGGGCAGTTTTTATTCATCATTGATTTATTTGCATAACAAATGCCTGCCACGGCCACTAGGGGGCGCTTTTGAGGTGGCCCAATATCCAGATTTGTTCGAAACATATTCACCAACACATCTACCAAATTTCATGCTTTTATCACAAAGTGAACGATTGTTGTAAAATATTGAGCTAATCCGCCCCACTAATTCCACTGGATATACCATCATATTGCCACACCGTATTTTAAAAATGTGATCTAAGCCTTGTTGACTGAGGTTCTGCTGATACCAAGATTGCCTAAGTTTTGCAGCACAGAGCGAAAACCAATTATACCAGTTAAGCATTGAGGTGTTTGATCATAGCAGAATTTCTAGTGTGGCTTAAAGTACAAGAAGGTGGCAATGTCTGGTTTCATGCATTGCAAAAACAAATTTAAGCTGAAATTGAAGTTGAAATTAAAAAATTCAGTAGATATATCCTCAAATTAATAACAGAAATTTTAAAAAGTGAACAACACAAATGGACACTGACAAAAATATCTCTTTTGCTGAATTCATCCAGAAAATGATAAAATATAAACAACACCAGAATGCCTAAAACCACAAAAGGAAAAAAAAACAACGGAAAAATAAAAAAAGATATCCACAGAATACAAGAATGAATGATGCCCTCAAACTCTCTCTCAAAAAAGTTTCTTCAAAATGGTTTGATTATCGTGCAATTTCAGCCTTGATGATCATGTGATAAATGCTCTTGCATGCTCCAAATCAGAAAACAAAATTCAAAAAGGAAAATTCTCCAAGTAACAACCTCAGTTTGCACGGGTATTATTATCAGGATGTTTGCTGAAAGCCTATATTCACAAACCTGATCTGTTCCTGACCTGAACCTGTTTGTTCCTCTTGTTGTCTTGTTCTTGCTCTCAGGTTAGACACAGAAACTCTCCATTCTGACTTGTTGGCCGTGTCAGTAAAAACTCCTCAGGTACTCTGTGAGTTAATGTTACTTGTGGAACTTTTCACAGCGGTAGAGGGAGAGAGCAGTGTGGGTGTGTTTGTGCATGTCTCTCAGCTTGGACGGTAGGAGAAATGAAGTGGTATTATATATGAACACAAGGATTTAATATAAGCTGCGGTACACAACTCTCTTTATTTCTGTTGCATCAGCCAGCGTAGGCTGTCCTCCTCTCCCGCTCTGTTTATGCAACTGGTTATCAGATATGAGCCAGCCTTCTTATCATATTGTATGTCTCCAGGCTGTGAGTGGGTTCGCTCAAACTTTCCCCCAACTAAACGATTGAAACGGAACAGAAACTTTTAGTCCTCAAGACTCGTTGCCCGCCGTGTGAACCCCAAATGCTCAAATCCCATTTCTGCAGTGTGGAGAAACGGAAAAAATGGAGGGAAGGAGATGAGCATAGGGGAAGAGCGAGTGGAGGGGAGGGAGAAAAGATGTTGGGGGGGAGGAAGGGGAGGGGGGATGGCATGCTCAGTTGTCTTAGTAGATAAGAAATAAGCTCATATAGCTTGAAATCTCCCTGGATGTTCTTTCAACAAGGTGCATAAGCAGATATAAATATATTAATGGCAGCAGCCTCCACATTTATTAAAGAGGGAATCCGCCACATTTCCGCGGTGCAGAGGATGGCACCCTGAGGGGTAATGAATGACACAGTGATTCATCTGTTTTTTGTGTGTGTTTTCGTGTGTGTGCATGTGCTATGACTCCTAAAGACATTCAAACATCTGTGAGCTGTCATGGAGTTTGTGTGTCAGTCAGAGGAGGGACAGATGTTTTGCCGCATCCATGCTATTTGTCTGATCCTAACAGCAGTTCAGGCTTTTGTTGTCATGTCATGGTCCCATCGCTTCTGCTTAATTAATACCAAGCATTCATAAGTAAACAAAGTCAAAGAAGGCATTGTGATATTAGTTCTGCTTTACTGAGACTTGTTTTTAGTTTCTCCTTCATGTGTTTTTTTTTTGTGTGTTTCTCACCTCCCCCACTTCATACAGGTTTTCATTTTTCTTTTGCAGCCTGCCTATCTGATCCTATATTATTCATGAACTCCATATTGTTTTGGGCTGATGCAGAATACATGTTTTCCCTCCTATAACCCACATACATTCTCCTCTCCGAAGCCTCATCTACAATTTAGCAGGGCTAAACTTCAGGATTACTGTAGGTTACTGCATGAATGATTCATTTTCATTACGCTTTAATCTCATCATATAGTAGGCCTATACTCAATGACGTTATAGGAGAGAGGAATAGGGGGATGGTGTGACAAAGGTTGTGAACCGGAGTGGATCTTTGCCAGCTGACACCAGCACCTTCAATATATTCACTGCTGTTCTCACTTACATGTATTTGCCCGTTGAACCAGACCTGTAAACTGCCATGTGAAAGGTTTTTGAGGCCAAGGCTTTGTTCGTCTTCTTGGTTTGAGGGAAGTAAGTAAAAGTTAACAATTGTCAGTGTTAAATGGTTGTATTATAGAATGGATTTATCCAGTTAAATCCCCTAAATTGGATCCAATGAGACAATAAAACTACCCAAAAGATGCTTAATTAAACTAAAGATACCCATACACATGAACATGTAAGACCATTCAGTCACAATTAGAAAATATTGCATGTCATAATGTCTGTAATTGTAGGATAGCATGCTGATTGTTATCAAAGTTCCTTAAAAACTTTTGCAGAAACAATATTTTCACCGGTCTTGTCTTGAATTTAACGTCCTTATCTGCTGTAACTGTTAACTTGAGACTGGAATTTTAAAAAAATACAATATTTGGAGACTGTCTTCCCATAAAAAAAACAACAAGAAAAAGATGGAAAAGCGTCGTAGTTATTAAACCAAAGAGTTTGAAGGAGGATGAGGTCAAGATGGATGGTTCAAAAAGGTTTGACGCAGTAGAAAGGTATTTTCTTCCAATTTTCTACACACAGTTAATGCTGATTTCTTTTCTCAATGACCGTAAAATCCTCCCTAATTCTTACAAGTCGTTATTGTGCTTAAATATTGAATTCAAATGATGTATTTATTGTTTAAATCGGAGGGATAAAACCCTTAAGAGTGAAACCATAATGCAAAATTAAAGTCTTGGTATCTCAACCCTATACTTACAGTAAGTACATTTGTTTAATAATCACGTAAATGCACCAATAGAGCTTCAGAAGTGCTGTAAGTGCTTTCAAAGAGGCGTCCCTGCTGTGCACAACATCGCTGGCTGTATGTGTTCCAAAGCTCTTTATTCGTAAAAACAGCCAGAATATGTTGTCACGGACTCATGACAAGCTAACAGGAGCACATTTTGTTCTTGAGTCTTGGTATAAAAGTAATGATTGGAAAGTGCATCTGTAAGCAGGAACGGTGTGTGCACAGTGTTATCTTGTCTTTCCTCTATACATTATGTATACAGCTGAGAAGCTTTCCTCAAGATATAGATTTGTTTTGTCATTTTCTTAATTCATTGTGAATGACAATACTGATTCTTCCTCTCCCCTCACAGTGACCTCCTCTATCTTCTCTGAGTTTTCTTCTGAGTGACGCCGGAATGAACGTCCGCTTGTCTTTGAGAAGTTAAAGTGTACTTTCTGTACTTTCTTTCCCCTGCTATTTTCCTCGCAGCTGTCTCTCTGCCAATCTCATCCCCTCTTTCTGGCTCTTGCCATCATCCAACCTGATATTATAAGTCACAGAATTCTGTGCCAAGTAATCTACTTCATCAAATGTGATGATATGCAAATAAGTTGATTATAACATGACAGCAATCAGCGGGCCCCCTTTTAGCCATCGTACTGGAACTAAAAATGGCTGCCAACCCTCTTGCATGCTGTAGGAATGACACTAAAGCCAGGCATTAGTGAAATGGGGTGACTCATTATGCATCAAGTGTGATTATGACTCAACAGTCAGCATACACTTGTAAAATGTGTATAATCCATATCAGTCAGGTCCTGTAAAAACCTTGTATTTCAGGATGGTTGCCTTAACAGCAGCACTTCACCATTGAAGCAGAGTCATTTTTTAACATTTTAGAATACATTTTCAGGTTTTTATGCCTCAATGGTGGCAACAGCCATGGTCAGAGGCATTATGTTTTCATGTTGTCCGTCTGTCTGTCCATCTCTACGTCCCACTCTTGGAAATTCTTCAAAATTTAGACTAAATGTCCACTTGGCCTAAAGGATGTACTGATTACATGTTGGTGGTCAAAAATCACTGTGACCTCATATCCGTCCCATTTTCATGAACGTGTTAGCTTCGGAACACCTAGAGGGACTTACTTCAAATTTGGCCTAAATGTCCACTTGGACTCAAGGTTGAACTGATAAGATATTGGTGGTCAAAGATCAAGGTCAATGTGACCTCACATCTGTCCCATCCTTGTGAATGCAATATATCAGGAATACCTTGAGGGATTTCTTTAGATTTGCAAAAATTTCACTTGGACTCAAGGATGAACTGATGAGATTTTATTGGCTAAAGGGCAAAAACATTGCACTGTGATCGCATGTCCATTTTTTCTAAGAAATATCTCAGGAACGCCTTGAAGGAATTTATTCAAATCTGGCATAAACGTCCACTTAGACTCAAGGATGAACTGATACGATTTTGGTGGTCAAAGATCAAAGGTCAAGCTCATTGTGCCCTTACTTATGCCCCATTCTCATGAAGAGATTTCTCATGAATGCCTTTCAAATTAGGCGCAAACGTCCACTTAGACTCAAGGATGAAGTGATTTGATTTTGGAGGTCAAAGGTCACTTTGTTTTAGAATGACTTTCTACTTATTTTTAGCCATAACTCAAGAATCCAAATGCTAATTATGACAAAGTTTCGCACAAATGTCTAATAGGATAAAATGAAGAAATTACATTTCATATCTAAAAGGTCAAGGGTCAGTGTGATTTTAGAATTTGTAGCTTGTTTGCAGCCACATACTTATATGAAACATTGTCTGTTGTCATGGCTGTATACATCTGGAATAACATGCTTCTAAAATGCAACTTGGCTGGTTGACGAAGGCGCACAACAACGAGGCGCTAATTCTAGATTTTCTGTAACCCACCAAACATGTAATTAAAGCACCATTTATGCAGAATTCATGCATGAATCATTTTCTATTAGTCGCCAACAATGTCTCACTGATACACTCCATGTGAGCCGGGTCAATGTTAGCTCCAAGGGTCAAGTTAATTATCCTTTACTTGTGGTCTGATTTTCATCCATCCTTAACCCTTGACTTTCCTTTTGACCTCTTTCACACCCCGAGTTTTGCTGCGTGTGTGTTTGTTCTCGTAAGCCCATTTCTGTGTGTTTCCGTGTGGGTGTGTGCGTGCTAAAGACCTGTCTGCGCACCAGACACCGAAGCAGTTTCATTAGGATTTCTGGTTCCCAGGAGGGGGGAATGTGAATAATTACCAATTAGACTGTTGTCAAGAGCCAGTGGTGGTGCAGCGCTGTGGCAGCCATGGAAGGTTAGGGTGGGTGTGTGTATGCCTACGCACTTGTTTGACATGAGTATGAGTGTGTATATGTGTGTGAGGTTTTCTGATTGCACTCTCCGAGCACTAGAGCATGCGGTCGTGGCTGTTAAATACAGAACGTTGTTTAATCTAATGCTTCAGTCACTTGCTGGGGTTCTTGTCAGCTTTGTCAGCTAATTATAAAGTCGCCACATGGATTACACACTCTTTTTCTCTCTCATTTTTTGATAATACATCCCATGTCTTTTGTCATCATTACTTGGATTCAAGTCACTGTTTGGATGACTTGCAACTTGACTTTACAGAAAATAATATAACTTCACTTATATTTGGACGTTAAATATGTGCTACTTGACTCGAAACTTTAAGATTTACTTGATTTGTCTTGTGTTATTTGATGATTTGAGTTTACAATTTTTTATGATCGTCAATGTTGACATTATGAGTGTCTTTGTGGCTAATCAAATATTTCTGACAGCCAGACTGCAACATCAAACTTTGTCATTTGAAGACTCATTTGGATCTGTAAGTGTTTGTGAGGGATGAAGTTAGATACAGAAACAATCTGTTCTCTCATAACTCATTAGCTAGTTAATGTTTGCCTGGTAACAAATGATGTCACTTATCAACCAAATCTACAGAGTAAAACATTGGCATTGTGTTAGAATGTGTTTTGTTTAATAAAGTTTCTACTCTGCTCATTCTACTCAAAGGATTTACAGCCTGTGTCTTTCACCACAAATAGATATTACCTTATTAGGACAGTGCATATGTTAGGAAAGCAGATTCTAGTTCAAACTCTCTGTCTCAAGCTGAAATGTAGTGCATATTCCTGTCACACTTGGAGACTGGTCAATATAGGGGGGATGTTCGAAGCCATCTTGAAATACCCGGATCATCAGCTACACAACATCCTTATGGACCAAAATAAACAGCAGAGGACGGCTCCTCTCTCTCCGTTGCAGGACGGAGAGATACAAAAGATCCTTCACTCCTACAGCCATCAGGCTGTCTCATTCTTCCAGAGCTAACAAACTAACTGAAATTCCCCTCGGGAATAAATAAAGTAATTTTGATTTGATTTGTACAGGCAGCAAAATATGACTCTTTGTTACGTTTTAGACTGTCCTCTGCCAGCATCTTTCTGACGTAGTCGTTGTGATTGATGCAATGCAGAGTTAAAATGCCGGATGGCACACTTGGAGAGGGATGTGTCAAACAAACGGTGGACTTTGACCCAAGAGAATGGGGTTCGTGTCCCATATGAAAACAAAAGTAAACGATTTTTTTACGTAACTTACGTTTTTTTGCGTAACTTGCGAATTTTTTTCACGTAACTTACATTTTCTAATGTGACTTACGTTTTCTGATGTAACTTACGTTTTTTAATGTAAATAGTAGTTACATCGGCCTTGTAATTCCCTCACTTCCGGCATTTCCGTAGATTTATTTACTTTTTAAACTGTCTTTTATATCACCAGGAAGTTTTTTGCCCTAATCCTATGTCAGTGGTTTTGAAGTATAAATTCAAAGAAACTGCAGCCTTTTTCAACCACCGCAAACCATACGTGCATGCATAATGACGTGTGTGCTAGTTTTAAAATGCTCCGCTCTGTACCACGATCCGCAAAATGGGTGGTAGTGACAAACGGTCTGTTCTATTAGGTTGGAGGTCTTGTTGCAAACTACTCTTGCGAACCTGATGTCTGTTTATTTTCCTGTAAGAGCTGTTACACATGGTTAGAATTAAAGATATGTTGACATCTCATTGAATAGCAATGAGTGTTTCCAGATGAAAGTACTGTTTGTAAGTGACCTTGTTTATCCTATGACTGAAAAGCCCATTTGCTTTCCATTGCTGTCTCGGAACCCGCCACGATAAACAACCTGACCTTTCTCAATAAAAGCCCAACTCTCTAAGAGGTATTGTGGTTTTATGTATTCCTGATAAGTACCTGATAAGTGTCTTATTTCTGGCTGATCTGAAGGTTTAAATACATACAGAATCTAATACAACTTGTCGTATGATTTCAAAAAGATGTCCTGAAAAAACAGCTTTTCTCTCACTCTTTATGTACTGTTTTCCCCGTTTTATGACATTTTATTTTGGCCTCTTTGCCTCTATTTTATTCTCCGTATCTGTATTTGCTGTCTCTTATTTAATGTGTCTCTCGTAGTTTCATTTTATTGTAAAACACATTGTAATGCTGTTAAGCAAGGTGCTATAAAAATAAATTTTACTGTTAGTGATATTACTTTTTTGTATTGCAATGTGAATCACATAAACCATAATCATAAAAGCAATCTCACAGTAGCTCAGACGAAAAAAAAAGAATCGACATTTTTGTTCCTAAATTTTATCCTGACTTACGGCAGTGCTAAAAGGCCTGTAATGTTTTATTACAAAAAAGAAAAGTGACAGAATAGGGCTTCTATAACGCCTGACAGGGTGATGTATTCTTTATTCTGCCAGGATTCACCTGCATGGGAAAAAAGGAGATAGAGGAGAATACAGTATGGTCAAACTCACCTCGCTGCCTCCTCAACCTGCAACATCTCCAACCTCTTCATCTTCTATTTCTCATGTTTCCCTCGTTTTTCATTCTGCTTGGCTCGTTTCTTGGCAGGGTGAGATGGGATGATATAGGAAGAGAGGCAAGGTGGCTCAGTGATGGGTTGCATTGTCAACTCTCCACCTCTCTTTTCCTCTTCTTCTCACCTTGTTCTTCATTCCTCTATAGTGATCTCTTCACCTGCAGCTTCACTGTTTCCTGCTCCTCTCTTGTTCTCCTGTTTCTCTTCCTGCACCTCTCACTCCCTTCTTGCCCGCTCGCCCCGAGAGATGAGCAGCATTTCAAAGAGTTACGACACAGAGAAGAAGTGTTCCTCTGCTGTGGCTCGGACTATCATAACATGTTACAATATTTCTCAATCTTCTCCTCTATTTTTAATTTTCTCTCTTTCTCTGTGTCTCTCCTCTGCCTTTGTCTGCCTCTGATTTTTATCCTGTGCTCCAGGAAAATAAAAGTCTTCAGCTTCACATGTCACTCTCACAGATTCATCAATTTTTTTCTTGATCCTCACCTGCACATATTTTTTTTTTTTGTACAGCCTCCTACCTTGATCTCTCACGCCAGGAAATAAAAAAATGAGGAGTGTTTACCCACCGAGACTTTTACATCAGAATAGACACTTAAACTTTCATCTCTCTTTCTCTTTCTGTCATTTCTTTCTAATTTTCTCATCAACAGCTCCCTTTTCTGATGCACTCCCCTCTTTTACTCCTCTGTGTATCATCATGTCTGACTCTGTGTTTGGCACGGCGGCCATGTAAAGCCCGAGGCAACAAACAGGACCCTGCCTCGGGTTCAAATACAGCCCTGAGAGAAGGCTTGGATATCGTTTGAAGTTTTTTAGCCATGCTGGCGGCATGGATGGCAGTGTCAGCCTATCACTTTCAGTCTAGCCTGGAATATTTCACCAACTGGTGCATGGATTGCCAATAATAATGGTCTTGCTGACTTTTTGGTGATCCCTTGACTTTAGTTTATGGCATAAAGTGACTTGTCTCAACAACTGCCAGCACTTCTGACCCACTTAGTGGAGATGTCTGTATCTGCAGAGGCCCTGGAGCCTATCTGTATTTTCTCCTTTGTTCTTGTTTTGCTGTGTTCAGGGCGTCTCTGGGTCTCATCAGTAATGAGCCTTTGGGCCCCACATATGTGTGTACCCCTCTAGCCACTAACGGCAAGCTGGGTTTGCAGCCAGCTCCCAGATTGTCACGTCCCTCAGCGCCTGATACAAACACACAAGGCGGTATCTGTATGGTACAAAGCGCCTGTATTTTATGACTTAGAATGAGAATGAGAGGGTTGCTGTGGGTTTTTATTTGCTCCAGTGTTTCCCCTGCTCCTTGTCTCTCTCCTCCGCAGTGTGCTGTCGCTGTTTGTTTGACCGAGGGTCGGGGTGAGCCGCCCAGGGCAGAGAGGCAAAGCAGACAGGATGAAATGTCCGCTTCAGCTGCATTTAGACAAAATACAGTCATGGAAAAAATTATTAGACCACCTTTTTTCTTCAATTTCTTGTTCATTTTAATGCCTGGTACAAGTAAAGATATTTTTTTTCTGACAAATATAATGGTAACAACAAAATTATATAACCATTTTCCATGGTTTTCTTGATAATCACCAAAATCATTATCAAGAAAATCATGGAAAATGGCTAGACATTAGCTCTTAAATTAAACTCTTATGAGCTATTTTTGTTGTTATCATTATATTTGTCCAAACCAACGTACCTTTAGTTGTACCAGGCATTAAAATGAAGAAGAAATTAAAGAAAACAAGAGTGGTCGAATAAGGAAAAGATGTTTTGTCCCTGTGAGTCAAGGTATTGTTCTTGCTACATCAACCGATAACGTAACATATTGTACTTTTTACAAAGCAAATGACAAGTTCTCAAATGATAACTGTTGTGCAAATACAACCATGATTAAAAAAAGTTGGGATGTTGTCTAAAACATTAGTAAAACATAACACTATAAATTGCTAATCCTTTATGGAATGTATTCCATTGAAAACTGTACAAAGACAGGATATTTTATGCTCAAACTTTTTTAAAATGTAAATATACACACTTTAATGCATTTTGTTTTTATTGTGTTTTACACAGTGAACCGATTTTTTGAGAATCAGGGCTTTGGCTTAGAAAATATCTAAAACTGGTCAAATGTTTTACTTCATTAAAAAAAACTAGCAGGCCAAAACTGATTTAAATTGTTACCAAAAAGCAATGAGGTATGATAATCAGCCGTATCTAACACTGAAACAGACATGAAGATAAAAGTAGACACCTTGAGAGTATCACCTGAAAAAGTGTTTTTAATTCAAGAAGCGCTCTACCTTAAACTCTCAAACCACTCAAATGAAATTCTCCCATGAGAAAAAACGTTCTATATGTCACTCGACATGTTTGTACATGTGTGTGGTATGTCAAGTTAAAAATAGTACATTGCTGCAGCGTTACTCAACGAGATGTGAAATTATGTGTGAGAAAATGACGAGTTTGATGAAAATGACGAGTTTGGCTGTGTGTGTGTGTGTGTGTGTGTGTGTGTGTGTGTGCAGATGTGTGAGTTTGAGTGTGTGTGAGAGAGAAAGTGCAACATTTCCCCTGTTAGCTGAGCATGTCAGCCCTGTCAGGAAATGAACTCATCTCCCCACCCTCACGCCACCGGCTGCCTCTGTTCTCCCTGCTCCTCTCTCACGCACCTCCACTCTTCCTCCTATACGTCCATCAAGCAGAGAAAAGGGAGATGAAGCTCATACACGTACACAAAGGTACAAATGTAACCACCCACACGTAAACACACTCCACATGATACTCAACTCATACTTACAGAAATCCTTTTGATCCCACAAATCAAACATAGAATCACTACAAATCTGAGTAGGTTTGTGTGGCTGAGATAAAAAAAAAAAAAGTGCTTCTTGAATTCTCATCAGGAGATTTACAAAGTGATTCAGGGGATTGAAGATTAACTTTCCCCCAGATTAGAGCGGTGCAGTGGGTTACTGTGACTTAAGTGCAAAACCCCATCATGACTAGCTACCAGGACAAACTGAGTAGACCCAGTGACCCAGTCCCCTGCTGACGCCGCTCTTACTTTCACTCTCATCTTCTCTTTATCTGCTGCGTCTCTGCGTGTGCTGGAACATTTGACAATACTCATTAAATGCAGCAAATCTGAGTTTGGCAAAATGAAATCAAAGAAATCCCTCGTTGAACATTTGATCCAGACTCCAAACTATTTGATGTCATTATTTTAGAATGACTTCATCCAAAGCTGTTGTTATATTTATATCAGATTAAATATCAGTAACTTTATGGGTTATTTCTGGAAAGCTTTCAGGCGACAAACAATAATTTCCATGGAAGAAACCATAACCGTCAGTAGATAACAGGGCCATATAGCTACCATCAAGGATCACTGAGATCATATCCCTGTGTATGTTTTCTGTCAATTTACATTCTACTATTTATTACCCATATATTTCATACTGAATGTATTAAATCTGATTTCATTTAGGTTGAAGCAACAGGAAAGACTCATCTCTTATCTCGGCTCTGTTGCCTTTATGGCATCATTCTCCTTTGTGATTAACTGCTCTCTGTCAAAGGACTTTAAGCTGTTGTTTTTAAAAGTTGCTATACATTACATACATACAGCACTGTGCAAAAGTTTGAGGCAGGGGGGGGGGGGGGATGCTGTAAAATAAGAATTACCAAAATACAAAGTGAGTGAACAGTAGTAAAATCTAAATAAAATAAAAAAATAATAATATTTATATTTTTATTTATTTTTTTCTTTTATGTAAAGCATCTTTGAATACCTAGAAAATAGCTATATAAATTGAATGTATTATTATTATTATTTTATTATTATTATTATCATTATTTTATTATTACTAAATCAATGTTTGATGTGACCAGCTTTTTCCTTCAAACCAGCATCAATTCTTCTAGGTGTTTTTAGACAGCTGCCTAAGACTTTTGCACAGTTCTGTGCATCATCAAAATAATAATAATTATTATTATTATTGTTATTATTATTATTAACTGACTGAATAAATTATGAATAATCCCAATAATTAAAACATTTTTAACCTATTATTTTTAGTTTTCGGATTTCTAAAATCCTGGCTTTGGACAATGGGAGAGAGAAAAGGTTTTCCCTTTTAAATTGGAGACTACTTATAGTGATCACAATTACACTGTATAAACTGCTAATATAGGTTAAAAACAGGATATAATCATTCCTATACAAATGCTGCTCAAACTATGGTCATTTTAATTGTTTTGCTGTTACTCACTTTGCTTCACAGTAACCAGTCCACTTCCTGGTTGGATATCTGAGGCTGCAGCTGCATGCACATTGAAATCATCATTATTCAATGAAAATCGTAGTCTCCTTGAACATGGTGATGAACTGTAAAAACCTAGCCAGTGAAATGCAGGAACTTTGTCACACAAACTCGCCCTTCCTCCTAGCCTCCAGCACCCAGATCTCCTCACTCACCCTGCCACAAAGAGCCCCGGGGAGTCGGTGGCTCGAAGGTAGGGGGGCACTGTTCATCTGCAAAGTTCCCTCAGGCTATCTGTGTAGTCTACTCAAACAATAAGAAAACGGTCTCTGCTGCTCATGGTAGAGACAGTTCAAAGCGACTGTGCGCATGGAAAAGCACCTGTGGTTGAAGCCGTCCTCGTTAGATGGATTACTAATGCCTCGGAGCTCCTCGATCACCCCCGGCGGGTCACTGAGGAGCTCCAGGGGCTGCCACCTGCATGTGCTGTCTCGCTGCAGTGACACAGTGCTTCGTCTTTGCTGAGGGAAAAGGCAGAAGAATTGGCAAGGTGCCAGTTAATAGTGAAGCTGTTTGGTAATTGCACATACAAATGTCAATCTGTAAAAAAAAAAGTTCTAATAATTATCTGTTTATTGTGATCAATTTGACCCAGATAGATGTGATGACTACTCTACTCAAGCTGTAATCTAGGTTTTCTTCAAAGCCACCAGACTCCTTTGTCGAAAACAGTCATTTTACCCTGCAGAAAATGGCGCTGGCTGGTCAATCAATCCCTCCAGTCTGCCTTAATTGTTTGTGTTATTGTGTAACTTTGGTTAATACACACTAACCTTTGAAAACACAAAAGTCATACAATAACACAAACTAACTAACTTAATGAGTAAGCAGTAGACCAACAATTCTAGTAATTTTACCTCGGCGAGGTAAAATTACAGTTTTTGTCAAAGGACTCTGGTAGAGGCCTCAGGAAAAAGTGGTGAAAATATTCTACATATAGCTTACACTTTTGTGTCGTTGCTCCTGCCTGACTCTCAAAACTGTGGAAATGCCAACAACCATCTACTGCAGGTAATACACTGACTATAAATAAGTACCTCTGTTACGGCTCCACCCACACCCTCCTCCTCTGCTCCTTCACACCCCTCTGTTCCGGCCTCAGCCACTCCCAGCACCTCAGCTCGCTCCCAGCGGGCACTCCTGAGACACAGCTGCAACAGGTTGAGTTGACGAGGTGAATGAGCCGGATCACTGCACACCTGCTGCCACTCTCCAATCAACCCCTCTGCCTACAAGACTCCAGCTCTCCTGCCAGTCATCGCCAGATCTTCCCTGATAGTTACCTGGCAAGTACCTAGAAGAGACGCAGACTCCCTGCGAAGTGTTTGTTGCTGTTGCCTTTTTGCCTTTTGGCTTTTTGACCCTTTTTGCCTCCTTGCCTTGCTCCAACTCACATTCAACTTCTCTTCCCACAGATCTCCCCTCTCCAGCAGTGATCCGGCTTGCCTGCCTGTCAACCAGCCCAGTCACCTCACCTGCTCTTCACCTCCAGCTCACCTCCGGTTCCCCTCCAGCTCACCTCCAGCTCCCCTCCAGCTCACCCAGCCTTTTCCCCCCACTGCTAATAAAACCCTGAACTCTACTATATCCTGCCTCCTGTGTCGTGCGCTCGAGCCTCTCCCCGCTGCCCCTAACAGAAGATCTGGCCATGGACCCAGGCTCGGCAGACACAGGAGAGCGGACCCAAACCCCGCTCCCTGAACCCGCACAGCAGGCTCTCCAGGCCCAAGGGAGAGTTATTTCGGACCACAGCCGTCTCCTCAGGGAGGCTTCGGTTTCTGTCCAGTCCCTGGGTGACCGGCTCCTGGCCCAGGAGGCTCTCCAGCAGGGGCGCTCTTCCCAGGTCCAGAACCTCACATCGATGGTGCAGGCCCTGTCGGAGCAGGTGGCTGCACTTATGGCTGCCATCACCCCCCTGGCTGCCCCTGCCGCAGGTCCACCCTCGTTGGCTGCTCCGCCCCCGGCCCTGCCTTCCGTCCAGCCCCGTGAGCCCAACTTGGCCAGTCCCCGCCCCTTCGACGGGACCTTTTCCCAGTTCCGTGGCTTCATCCTGCAGTGTGAGTTGATATTCTCCCATCAACCCAGCCAGTTCCTCACACCAGCAGCCCGTGTGGCCTTCATCACTAACCTCACCACCAGCGAGGCCCTGAATTGGGCCCAGGCCATCCTCAGCTCTCGCCCAGCTTTGTTTGATGACTACACCACCTTCCTCGCTGAGTTCAGGAGGGTCTTCGACCACCCCACTGCCGGGCAGGATGTTGGGGCACGGCTGATGTCCCTTCGCCAGGGGAACCGGACAGCGGCCGCCTTCTCGACGGAGTTTCGCACTCTTGCCGCTGGGAGTGGTTGGAATGACGCTGGGCTAAGGAGCGCTTTTCGTCAGGGGCTGAGTGAGACCATCAAGGACGAACTCATCAGAGACAAGCCCTCCACTCTGGACGAATTGGTGGTCTTGGCTATTGATGTGGACGAGCGCATCAGGGAGCGCCAGCGTGAGAGGCGGCCCCCGACCAGCTCATCACGGCCCTGGAACACCATCCTCGGGGCCTCCCCGCCAAGGGCCAACCCCCCTGTTCGTGAACCAGCCACCACCATCCCCTCAGGTGAGGAGCCCATGCAGTTGGGCCGGACTCGCCTCACCGCAGCAGAGAGGAACCGGAGGATTGTCCGGGGCTTGTGCCTCTACTGTGGTGACGGCAGGCACCTCCGCAACTCCTGCCCCTCCCTGCCAAAAGAGTAGGCTCACCCGAAGGGGGATTGCGGGTGAGCCGAATTACTCACTCCCCACCACCTATCAGCCCAGCCACGTTCCCTGTCACCCTCTCCTGGCAGGGTCAGACTATTTCAGCCGGGGCCATCATAGACTCAGGGGCAGACGGGAACTTCCTGGACGCCCAGTTTGCCCGCTCGGCTGCCCTCCCCCTCGTCGCCCTGGAGTCCCCACTGGCAGTCTCTGCCCTTGATGGACACAGTCTGGGGCCCCTCACCCACCGCACAAGACCCCTCTCCATGACCATCTCCGGGAACCATGTGGAGACGATCCACTTCTACGTCCTTAATTCTCCCCAAGCCCCCCTCATTCTGGGCCGACCATGGCTTGAGCTCCACATTCCCCATGTCAGCTACGGTGAGGGGCGCATCCTCAGCTGGAGTACGGCCTGCTATGCGCGGTGTCTCCGTGCTGCCCATACCCCGTCGTCACCACCACAGCCCCCTCCAGCTCCCCCGGACCTCTCCTCCGTGCCAGAGGTCTACCACGACTTGGGAGAGGCCTTCAGTAAGGAGCGTGCACGCACCCTGCCCCCGCACCGGCCCTATGACTGTGCCATTGAGCTCCGCCCTGGCAGTAAACACCCGGTCAGCCGCCTGTACAACCTTGCCCCTCCAGAGAAGGCCGCCATGGATGAGTACATCTCTGAGAGCCTGGCCGAGGGGCTTATCCGACCTTCTCACTTATTATAGCACTTATTATAGCACTTATTATAGCCCTTAGCACTTATTATCATCTCTGGGGATTTTAATCATGCAACTTTGGACTCTACTTTGGCTGCTTTTCACCAGGTTGTGGACTGTCCAACAAGAGAAAACAGGACAATCGACTTACTGTATGTTAATGTGAGGGATGCATACAGAGCCACACCCCTCCCCCCTCTAGGGAAGTCCGACCACAACCTGGTCCACCTACAGCCACAGTACACCCCCCTGGTCCAAAGGCAGCCAGTAACCACTCGCTCCATCAGGAAGTGGTCCCCTGAAATGGAAGGTGCCCTGAGAGACTGCTACAACACCACAGTCTGGGATGAGCTGATCAACCCGCATGGTGAGGACATAGAAGGGATGACACACTGTCTGACTGACTACCTTAACTTCTGTGTAGATGTGGTCTTCCCTACCAAGACTGTCCGCTGTTACCCTAACAGCAAACCATGGGTTACGCGGGAAGTTAAAGATGTCCTTAACAGGAAGAAGGCCGCCTTCAGGAGCAGAGACAAGGAGGCGATGAAGGCAGCACAGCAGGAGGTGAAGCACTGCGTGAAGGAAGCAAAGGACAGCTACAGGAGAAAGGTGGAGAAGAAGCTGAAAGAAAACAACATGAGGGAGGTCTGGGATGGTGTGAAAACCATTACAGGCCATAACACAAAGACCAGAGTCGTAGAGGGGACAATGGAGAAGGCAAACGAACTTAACGACTTCTTCAACCGGTTCAACCAGACCGTGATCCCCCCACCCTCTCCCTCTCCCTCACTGCAGCCATCTCCCCTTCTTCCCTCAGCACACCTCCCACCAGACATCAACACAGCAGCAGCCCCCACTCCCCCCCCCCCGAACTCAGTGCACCTACCCCCAAACATCACAGCAGCACCCCCCACCTCAACACAACCTCCTCCATACATCACAGTGGACCAGGTCAGAGAACAGCTGAGGAAGCTTCACCCCAGGAAAGCAGCAGGCCCGGACAAGGTGTGTCCCCGACTACTGAAGACATGCGCTGCTGAACTGGGAGAACCGCTACAACGCATCTTCAATCTTAGCCTGCAGCTTGGGAGAGTGCCCACCCTCTGGAAGACATCCTGCATCGTTCCAGTCCCAAAGAAGAACCGGCCCAGCGAGCTGAATGACTTTCGACCAGTGGCACTCACCTCACACCTGATGAAGACGCTGGAGCGACTCTTCCTCAGCCTCCTCAGACCACAGGTGCAACATGCCCAGGACAGTTTGCAGTTTGCATACCGGGCAGGTGTTGGTGTGGAGGATGCCATCCTCTACCTGTTACATCGAGCCCACTCGCACCTGGACAAGGGAAGCGGCACGGTGAGGATTCTTTTTCTGGATTTCTCAAGCGCCTTTAATACCATCCAGCCCCTTGTGCTTCAGGACAAACTGAACAGGATGCGAGTGGACCCCTGCCTGGTCACTTGGATCTCCAGCTACCTCACCGACAGGCCGCAGTACGTCAGGCTGAGGGACACCACGTCTGACACTGTGATCAGCAGCACCGGAGCACCCCAGGGCACGGTGCTGGCCCCTCTTCTCTACACCCTGTACACCTCGGACTTCTGCTACAACTCTGAGCTGTGTCACATCCAGAAGTTCGCTGATGACACAGCCATCGTCGGATGCATCAGGGACGACAGAGAGGAGGAGTACAGGAGCCTGGTGAGAAACTTTGCTGACTGGTGCCATGCAAACTATCTACATCTCAACACCTCGAAGACAAAGGAGCTGGTCATCAACTTCCAGAAGTCCAGACCAAGACTGCGACCAGTTCTGATCGAGGGAGCTGAGGTGGAGGCTGTGGACTCCTACAAATACCTTGGACTGTGGCTGGACAGCAAGCTGGACTGGTCAACCCACATCAACCATCAGTACAGGAAGGGACAGAGCAGGCTGTACTTCCTGAGGAGACTGCGGTCGTTTAACATCTGCAGGAAACTCCTGCAGATGTTTTATCAGTCCGTGGTGGCCAGCGTCCTCTTTTACACCGTGGTGTGCTGGGGGAGCAGCACATCTAAGAAGGACACATCCAGGCTGAACAAACTAATAAGGCGGGCCAGCGCTGTGGTTGGCGTGAAGCTGGACTCTCTGGTGACGGTGGCAGAGAAGAGAACTTTGGACAAACTGCTGGGCATTATAGATGATGCCAGCCACCCTCTGCACACCGTCATCAGCAACCAGAGGAGCCTGTTCAGTCAAAGACTGCTCCTTCCTAAATGCAGGACCAATAGACTAAAAAACTCCTTTGTCCCCCAGGCCATCAGACTTTACAACTCCTCAAGCTGGGGGAGGAGGAGTAACAGGAAGACAGAGGACTGAGGACAGGAAGGAGCAGTAACAGTAACAATAACAATAACAATAACAATAACAATATCATATTTATTTATTTAGTGTATATAAATTGTTCTTTTTTTCTTTTTCTCTTTCTCTTATGTGTGCTTTTTAACTCTGCTGCTGGAAACTCAATTTCCCTGAGGGAGCAATCCCAAGGGATAAATAAAGTTTTATCTTATCTTATCTTATCTTATCTTATCTTATCTCACTCCCCGGTGGCAGCGGGATTTTTTTTTTGTGAAGAAGAAGGATGGGTCCCTCAGGCCATGCATTGACTACCGTGAGCTCAACGCCATCACCATCCGGAACACCTACCCTCTCCCCCTCATGAGCTCCAACTTCGAGCCCCTCCTCGGGGCCACGGTGTTCACCAAGTTGGACCTACGGAACGCATACCATCTGGTCCGGATCCGTGAGGGGGACAAGTGGAAGACGGCCTTCAAGACCCCCCGTGGCCACTATGAATACCGAGTGATGCCCTTCGGCCTAACCAACGCCCCCTCGGTTTTCCAGGCCCTGATGAACGACGTGCTGAGGGATATGTTGGACATCTTTGTGGTCCTGTATCTGGATGACATCCTGGTGTTCTCCAGAAACCCAGAAGAACACGTTCAGCATGTCCGCCTCGTCATCCAGCGTCTCCTGGAGAACCGACTGTTTATAAAGGCTGAGAAATGCACCTTCCACACTCCCTCCGTGGAATTTCTGGGACTCATTGTGGAGGGGGGACGGACCCGGCCTGACCCTAAGAAGATCCGGGCAGTCGTCGACTGGGAACAGCCTACCTCCCGCAAGCAGCTGCAGTCCTTCCTCGGCTTCGCCAACTTTTATCGCCGGTTCGTTCGGGACTACAGTCGGGTGGCTGCCCCCCTCACTGCCCTCACCTCCTCGCTGCGACCGTTTGCCTGGACACCAGGGGCCAGTACCGCCTTCGCTGACCTGAAGAGGCGCTTCACCTCTGCACCGATCCTGGTCAACCCAGACCCAGCGAAGCCCTTCATAGTAGAGGTGGACGCCTCAGACACGGGCGTGGGCGGTGTCCTCTCTCAGCGGTCTGCTGACCAGAAGATGCGCCCCTGTGCCTTCTTTTCCCGTCGCTACTCCCCCGCAGAGGCCAACTACGACATTGGTAACCGGGAGCTACTGGCTGTTGTGGAGGCATTCCAGGAGTGGCGGCACTGGCTGGAGGGCGCAGAGCACCCCAACACTGTTCTTTCAGACCACAAAAATCTGACGTACATCAGGTCGGCCAGGAGGTTGACCTCCCGCCAGGCACGCTGGGCCCTGTTCCTCGGGCGGTTCGACTTCACCATCACGTTCCGCCCGGGGTCCCTTAACAATAAGGCTGACTCTCTGTCTCGGTGTCATGCGGCGGGGGAGGAGCCTACCACTCCAGATACCATCCTTCCTTCCTCCCGGGTCATCGGAGTGGTGAAGATGGACATCGAGGCAGTGGTCATAAGGGCTCAGCACACCCAGCCCGACCCTGGGACTGGTCCACCTGGTCGTCTCTTCGTTCCGGAGGCCGTCAGAGCCACGGTAATCCAGTGGGGTCATGCCAGCCGCTTTGCCTGCCACCCGGGGGCCCGACGTACCCTGTCCTTCCTGCGCCGGCAGTTCTGGTGGCCTACTATGGCAGAGGATGTCCGGGGGTACGTCTCAGCCTGCCCCACTTGTGCCCGCAGCAAGGCATCCCATCAGCCCCCTTCTGGTCTGCTGCGGCCCCTCCCTGTACCCAGTCGTCCATGGTCCCACATCGCGGTCGACTTTGTCACTGGTCTCCCCCTGTCCCAGGGTGACTCAGTCATCCTCACCATTGTGGACCAGTTTTCAAAGTCTGTGCGGTTGGTGGCCCTGGCGAAGCTGCCAACCGCAGCGGAGACTGCAGAGCTGCTGACTGCCCATGTCTTCAGGCTGTACGGGCTCCCCCAGGATGTGGTGTCCGACCGTGGTCCCCAGTTCACCTCGAAGGTGTGGCAGGCCTTCTGTGGGGGTATTGGGGCCACGGCAAGCCTCTCATCCGGCTACCACCCCCAGACCAACGGGCAGGCCGAGAGGACCAATCGGAGTCTGGAGTCGGCACTCCGCTGCATGGCTTCCCTCCATCCATCCTCCTGGAGCAAGGACCTGCCCTGGGTTGAGTACTCCCTGAATGCCATGGTCAGCGACTCCACCGGCCGGTCACCTTTTGAGTGCTCCCTGGGGTACCAGCCCCCCCTGCTCCCACTCCAGGAGGCTGATGCTTCGGTCCCGTCTGTCCAGGCTCACATCCGTCGGTGTCGGCGGGTTTGGGCCTCTGTGCGCTCGGCTCTGCTCCGTGCTACGTCGCGGGCCGCTCGGGGTGCCAACCGGCGCCGCTCCCCTGCACCTGAGTACCAGGCCGGCCAGCAGGTTTGGCTGTCCACTGCTGACCTCCCCCTCCACGTCCCCTCCCGGAAGCTGGCGCCCAGGTTCATCGGCCCCTATGTCATTGACCGGGTGATCAACCCTGCGGCTGTCCGCCTGTAGAAGAGACGCAGACTCCCTGCGAAGTGTTTGTTGCTGTTGCCTTTTTGCCTTTTGGCTTTTTGACCCTTTTTGCCTCCTTGCCTTGCTCCAACTCACATTCAACTTCTCTTCCCACAGATCTCCCCTCTCCAGCAGTGATCCGGCTTGCCTGCCTGTCAACCAGCCCAGTCACCTCACCTGCTCTTCACCTCCAGCTCACCTCCGGTTCCCCTCCAGCTCACCTCCAGCTCCCCTCCAGCTCACCCAGCCTTTTCCCCCCACATCACCCTGCTAATAAAACCCTGAACTCTACTATATCCTGCCTCCTGTGTCGTGCGCTCGAGCCTCTCCCCGCTGCCCCTAACAACCTCATGCAGTAAAACCCAGACCACTATGTACTGAACAAGCCTAGATCATTCCAGCCTGAGGAGCTCCAAGCTCATGTTAATCAGTGTCCTTTTTTTTTCTCAGTGCCTTTTAATGTTTAAATTAATAAGTCATAAAAACTTCATGAAACTTTCAATGAAATGTCAATCACCCACCAAGACAGTGTAAAATATAAAAAGCCATGAAAAATGAACTCGGTGTTTAGGAGGGAGCTCATTCTCCCCAAAACTTGATGTGTTCCTTTAAATGTCAGTCGGATCAGTGCCAGATGGCCACCATCCAGATTCCAATGTGTTCAGTCCTCTTGTTTTATATGATTTATGTGTGTGTTCTGTGTGATTAATTGTAATAAGTGATGGTGTGCGTCAGTGGTCAGTGTTGCCAGTACCAGGCTAAAAAAACAGACAAGTTGACTGAACTCAATGACCGTCCCAAAGTCCTCTTTCATTTAATGATTCCTCTACTGGATTTAGGGGCTGTCACTATCAATTAACTTTCCTCCCATCAGTCACAGCTGGAGAGGAGCAAAAGGTTAGCTGAGGGGAGAGTGGGGGACACATAGATCATGTGGTCGAGAATGAGGGAGAAAAACAAGACGGGGAAAAGACAGTGATATATACACACATGCGCGCACTTGAGGCTGACTGCTACAGTAGGGTGGATGGATGGATGGTAGTGGCGGCGGCGGCAGCGGGGGGCGGGTTGTATAATTTGATTTGGATTTAGTGTTGCTTGGAAGAATGACACAAATTCTACAGGGATTAATCCGGCTTTAATTCAATCTGGCCACCGCAGCCTGAAATAGCCCCGCTCTGGTCCTGCTGTTCCTCTGTGAAAGCACAGCTGCACCTGGCATGGGGTGCAGAGGCCGCGTCTGTAGGTGTCTGTATGTATTGTGTATGTGTGTGTAACTGTAAGTGTGTGTGCATGAGGAAAAATTTGATTTGTTTAATTGTCTGTGGATTTATCGTTGTTTGCAAGTACTATATCTGTGTAATGAAGAGTGTTAATGTGTGTGTTGTGGCTATGAGACCAGTGAGAATCAGACGATACAGCTGCCTGTGTTTGCATCATGTGTGCACTGAAGACTTAACGATTGCAGACCCTATTTAGAGGATCTGTAGAGCATGGTCTAAAGTGCATGGTGCAAGTGCATTTAGGGCTTTCACAACTTGTGCCGCTTTCACAACCCATGTCCGTTTGGTTAGTCAGAATCCGATTGTGATGATACTCTGTGAAATTATGAGGGGGCGTGTATGAAGGTGCTCTTGATCATTGGAAAATTGGCGGTGGAAAATGTAAACACAGAAATAAACAAAGCAACATGGAGCTGAATGCACCATGAAATATTTCTGTCATAGTTGTTGTTTTTTACCCTTGACTCTCCACTAATCTATCATGCACATGAATCCTTTCTCATTGTTTTTGTGTACTTTATTCAGCGTTTTCTGTATGTGTTCTATGGTCCAGATGTCAAGCAATCATCAGATTTCAGCAGCATAACTGGTTATTTAAGTATCCAGACAAGCTGACAGCATAGGTCAGGATCTAATGGTATTTGATATTCAAACAACACAAAAGACACAGTCCAGTGTGCAGTGTTTTTTTTTGCATGTATCAGAGAGAGTTTGCATCAGAGAGTCTGTCAGAGTGGCTGATGCTGGTTTATCTGAATGCTGCACCCTTTAAATAACAAAGAAATACTGCACAATTGACTTTAGACCGGGTTTTTTGATAGCCAGGCTCAATCGCTTTCAGCTGCCTTGGCATAGGAATACATCTGCAATGCACTTAATTTTAAGGCCAACATGCCACATGCACAGATGGGCTCAAGTGCATTTGCTACTTACAAGTCCAAAATGTAGCTGCTGGCCATGAAAATGACAACTGCACTGAAATAATAATGACACATGTGCTGCGCTGTGCGTCTCTTTGCGCTGGGTGTAAGAAAGGGCCTCAGGACTTTTGAAATCTCAGGATTACTGTTTTGCTAACAATACAAGACATTTCTTTTCCCCCAAATGTTGTCCTGTTGAAGTGAGGTTTGCAGAATCTAAACTTCATCTCTTATGAGGCGCACTGATTATTCCAGTTAGAAAGATCCGTGACTGGAGCAAACAATCGTGATATTCACAGACAAGTGACTGTTTGGTGAATTCCCATTAACTTTCCTGGCCTAGTTTCCTGTTGTCTTCTAATTGGATGTAGTTCATCTTTATTTCAACAGACTCTTCTCTGAGGTTCAGCAACTACAAGTGTTTGCAAACTGTCACAGTGTCTGAGGTGCTGGGCTTAATTGCAAAAGAAGGAATCATATGTGTTTCTGTTGGCATTTTAAGAAGAAGAAAAAAGATTTTATGAGTCTGTAAATGTAATTTTGCAGATTGAAGTGTGTCTGCTGCTGCTGCACATTAGCCTGGTAGGCTCCTTTCCAGTGTTCAGCCAACAGGGTACAATACTCTTTCTTTGCCTTCCCTCACACATACTGCTCTCTCCCAGCATCTGCCTCAACAGTATTGTTTGGCTCGCTGCCTATAAGCAACCTACAGTTTGCTACATTTTCCTCCTAAACGGGTGGTTGTGTAGTGATTGGGATCCCACACTTGATGTTAAAACATTCCTAATCACAACTACTGTGGTCTCTTTACATCTGCACTTGTACTCCAAAGGCTGATGAAAATAACACAGTTCATGCTGGAACACACTGAATCCAGACCATTTAATGTTCTGCTAAACTGTGTAAAAATACTGTTGTGTTGGTCCTGTGGCTTATTAACCAAAACATTAAAAGCTTAAGCAACTGTGAAGGCCCACTGTGTTTTAGAACGGCAGGAGAATTTAACTAAAGATCTTTTCGTGCAGCCTTCAAAGTAAGTTGGAGAAAAGCTCAAACACAAAATCAGCTGGTTTATATTCATTTTAGAATCAGTGTTGACTAAAAACATCATGATTTATAAAAATAAGAAAAAATATTTGATCTGAATGTGCAGCTCTCCCATTTTTATTTTGATACCTGCGTGCTCCCAGACCTCACTGGAATAGTTATTCGTTATCCTTAAATTATTCATACAGCCTCACCGGTTATTAGTGGGACCAAAAATGTGAAACATGTCCTGGAGGTACTTTGGCAAAAAACTATATGTGCCCAGCAAATTTAATACCAATCTGCATAATACATAATTGAGTATATTGATGGCAAAGTTGGCATTTCAGCTAGAATTAAGTGTCGTGCCAGGAAAAAAATGAAAAGGAAGAGCAACCTTCTCTACGGGAAGAAAAAAAGCAAAATTGCATTAAAAAGTTGGAATCTGAATTGTTTTATAGCCAAGAACGTGTGCACAAACAAGACATTTGTCTCTGTGTGCCCAATGATCAGCCAAGGAGAGATGGCCTTTGAACAGCACAGCAGATAACAGATCGGTAGCAGATGCTTCCAATACGATGACAGATGACATGAAGAGTGTGATATATAGTCTGGATAGTTCTGTCACTGACTCGGTTAGAGATGGATGGATAAACAACAGAAAGAGAGGAAAAGGAACAAGAGATGTGACTGGAGACAGATAGGAGCAATGAACGGGGTGTAAAGATGTAAAATGCACATTGAAGGAAAAAAATTGAGCTCGCAGATAAAGGTCAGGGTTTAAAGTACAGTTTTTGACTACAAGTGGTGCCATGAAGATATGTTTTCTTTTTATATTGTGCCCTACTAGCACACAAGGTGAAGCCTGACACATCTATGCTTAATAGTTAGTGCATTAAAGCTGTAAAATGCAGGTGAAACATATCAGAAACAATTTTGGACTAACAAATGGATGACTCAAGTAAATGAAACTGACATGTATAATTAACACTTATTTTCATTGTCAATTAATATGTTAATTATTTTCTTGATTAATCCATTAAATGTCAATTTTCCGAAGCCCAAGCTGAGATATTAAAATGACATATTTTGTCTAGACAGTGGTGCATCCAGACTTTTTTTTTTACTCGGCTGGCCCACTCAACTTTAACTGCATGAGAGTATCTTACAGTTTCTTATATTCTTGTGTTTAAAAGGTAAATAGACCTACCAATCAAATGCAAATTTAATATAAAGCCTCCATACTTTTTCACTCTACTACAAATCAGACTAAAATTTGTATTCTCATTCTGGGTTTTTTGGCAGGGTTCTAGAGCACATTCCTATCTCTCAGGTTTAAGAGAAAAAGTCTGGTTCAGTGGTTAAACAAGTGGTTCGAACTGAGGTCCCACCTCTGATCAGGCAGATACCCAATCATAAGGTGCGTTTCCATTAGCTAACTTTCCCTCTAGTGAGCCGCTATGGGTGTGGCTAGGGAGAGAGGATCCGCCCAAGATCTGCCCAACTTCACCTGTTAGCGGCTCAGAAAGTACCTGCCTTGGGTAGGTACTTTCCGAGACGCTACTGATTAGTCGACATTGATAGGATACAACTGAGGCTGCGACTTCACGCATGCGTGATTCATTTTCAGACTGGTGCAGCTGGGAGAGACCGCAGCGGGAGGACTGGGCCGCTTGTGAGTGCTTTGGGAGGGTGCCTGCTGCTCGTTAAGAAGAGTAAGAACGAGTCTCCAAAATACCAATAACACCAGAAAAAGTCGATAGATTTGTCACTAGTCGCTTTTTTGAAAAAGAGTCGCTCGAGGGGTCTGAATAGTCACTAAAAATTGAACACTGCTTGCTGCGTTGGTCGAAATCTGTTGGTTAGCCGCTACAAATGTACCTGTATTGGAACAGAGGCGGAGGGAACTAACTAGTGGGCGGAGCCAAAACACTCTTCGCCGCTTCCCAAAAAGTACTCAGTGGAAACACGCCTATTGTTTATGTTAATGGGGCGGCATCATACTCTCTGGACACGCCCCTGCTGACAAATAGTCTAAAACCCACAGAAATATTGTGGAGCATTATTGGACAAAAGAAATGAGGAAAATATGCATGTTTGAGAAGCTGGAACATGTCATTTATTTTGGAAGTTTTGCTTCTGGCAAATGGCTTGAACAAAAACGTGACAAACATATCAAACATAATGTACTCATTGTAGTTTTGGCTTTATATTTACCTCAAATATCTTTATAATATCTGATCAAACTGTCGATCAAACTAAAGGAGGGCTATATGGTTCCACACTTGTGCACTGCTTTACAGCTGGTAGCAGCACTGTAACATATAAAATGTAATGTAAACACTGATTTAAACAATGCAGATTTCAAATTAGAAAAAAAAATATTCACAAGGAATTAGATGCATTCACTGTTATTTGTGCAGCCTCAGTGATTCACACATTTTTGTTAGACAACATGAAACACAAGTGTTTGTTTTCAACACAGCTGCACATCGTGCCTTTAAAGTCCATTGGAATCACTGTTAGACAAACATCTTTGCAGAAAATAAATAACTTTAACACAGCCAGCTTAATAATAACAAAATGTACCTTATGTACTGCCATAAAAGGGGCTTAAATACCAACTAATGTTTTATGTTTTCTCTTCTATCTCAGATCAAAAGGATTCACATGAAAAACAAACACTGACCCACATTCTTAATGGTCCTTTTTAATTCCCACTGGGGCCACTCATGCTAAAAATATTTATTCTCGCTGAACTGCAAGGTGCTTTGGATAAAAGCCTCCACTAAATAGCTGATATTATGCTGCGTTACTCACATTTGGATTCACGACTGCTGCCACAAATTAGGACACTCATTATGACTCATTAGGAATGAGTCTCACACTCAGGCGCCAGAGGCCTCATTTATAAAGATGAGCCTTATGATAAAATTTCATCATACCAATGTTTGTCTACAGAAATTCATCGCAAAGAACTTATTTATGAATCTGGGCCTTGATGATTAATTTCACTGCTGCGTTTCAGAGCCAGACTTGAAATACTTTACTTCACTTTTGCTGTTGCTAATGCTGTGGTGATGCTCCAGAACCAGGCGAGAAGAGTACAAATCAACATTTTGCTCTTGCTCAGCTTATCAGGCTGGTGAAGTTGAGCTGCTGGAGTACTTTGAGTTTAAAGTAACCTCACATGTTGCAGTTCAAGGGTTTCCCTGAGCTACGCTCCTCCAGGCAGCCCCGGATTCAAACATATTTCATAATTTTCCTTCATACTAATTGATTCAATATCAGGTCAAAGTTAACATTTTTCCAATACTTTACGTACACTACCAGTCAAAGGTGTTTTTTCTTTATTACATCATATATTTTATATTTTCCACATTGTAGATTAATATTAAAGAAATGAAAACTACGATTGAACACAAATGGAATTATGCAGTAAACAAAAAAGTGTTAATCAAACCAGAATATGTTTTATATTTTAGATTCTTTTAAGTAGCCATGTGTTGCTTTGATGGTCAAACACATTAAGAAGGCAAGGAATTCTGCAAATAACTTTTTGACAGAGCGCATCTGTTAATTTAAAATAACATTCCAGGTGAACACCTCATGAAGCTGCAAAGGTGTGATCAAAGCAAAAGGTGAATACTTTGAAGAATCTAAAATATAAAACATATTCTGATTTGTTGAGCTGGTTTTCTTACTTCATAATCCCAAATGTGTTCTTTTATAGTTTTGATATCTTCAGTATTAATCCACAATTTTAAAAATGATAAAAAAATAAAAAATAAAGAAAAAACACTGAATTAGAAGGTGTGTCCAAACTTTTAACTGGTCCTGTGTAAGAAAGAACCTTTTGCCTTAGCTCTACTTAGTGCTAATTATGCTAACATGTTGATAATGAAGTGAACAAGGTGGATGTTGCACCCACTAAACATCAGTATGATCAGTTTTTAATTTTCTTTATAAGGGCTGAACATATGGCCAAAATCTTCTTTTACAATATAGGTGATTTAACATCTATATATATGAAGATAGCATGTTTTCTTGCAATTCAATAAATAAACAGTCTATGAAATAACCACAGTAAAGCCTATTTTTTATCCGACCTCTGGATAAACCCAGGTTCAAAAAGGTTTTTACAGAGAGAATTTTAGATATGTTTTTATTACTCCATAACTCAGAAAACACTGTCCAGAGCCATAAAAATATCTATTTCACCTTGTTTTTAGGAACAAAATGTACTATAAATCAGTCTGTGAATTATATATGAACAAACCCTTCTGTAAAAACCTTCAAAATATAGATCATATCGATTGGAATCAAACTAAAAAGTCTGGTTTATTTAAGTGGTACTGAAGTGGAGATTTTGGGCTCCGAGTTCAGAGTTTCTGAAAAAACTCAATTTGAGAAAACAGCGTCAATTATTGTTTGTATAACATGCTTTCTCAAATGTTATGTTTAAATCAGCAAATCATAAAAGGCATCATTTTTAATTCTATTTTTTGCTGAATTGAAGAAAAATCTACAGACGCAAATAGACAAAGTGCATTAAGATAAACTAATGTGTATTTTGATCATTTTCTTCCCACTACTCTGAAAGATGACATGTTAAGGAAGCAAAATTGCACAAAATCTAAAAAATGACCTGTACATGAAAAAGCAATCCTTTTGCGTGCAGTTTCTCACCTCAAATACTGCAGAGCGTAATCCTTTTAAATGATCTGTATTGCAGTTGCAAAGCAGTTATTATCATTTTGCATTCCTCCATAGTAAGGTAGAGATTAAAATTGTATTATAATCAATAGTCAAAATAAACAAATATACAGTATGTGACTAGGACAGGTGTTCACGTTGACCTTGTGATGTTATTTCTTTGCATATTGTTGCATATCCAGGTAGAAATCCCATAATATTCAAATAAAGCAGTCCCAGACTCAGACACACCCAGATTCACACTTCTCCTCCTCCTGCAGTCTGCCCTGCTGCTGCCCTGTGCTCTCATATCCACTAACACACAGGCAGGCGGGCCCGGGCTCACCTCGGTGAGGTTCTGTCCTCTGGCCCGAAGCCTGCTGGACTGTTAGAGCTCATCACCACACACACATATGCATACACACACTGAGATACACACACAAGCTCTGGCTTCGTTTCTAAGAAGTCTTTTAATCTCTTGTGCTCTTGGTGTTGTATCTCTGTAGGACACACTTACCCAAAATCACTCTGTGCCTGTGTGTGTGCCTGTGTGTGTGCCTGTGTGTGTGTGTGGGAATGTGACTTTACATTAAATCTTAAAAGCTGCACCCACGCAGTTAGTGTTTGAATGCCCTTTTGTTGTGGGTAGCTGTACGTCAGTGCAGAGTGTTAGTTCTGCATGGTTAGCGAGGTGACTTGGCATTTAGACTGCTGCTGATAGCAGCACCCTGCGGTAAGGAGAGTGTGTGTGTGTGTTTGTGCGTGAAGGCATATGTGCGTGCTAATCATGTCCCTTGGTAGCAAAGAAAGACAGCTTGTAGAGGAGACTGAGGACGCCCATTAGCTGTATAGCCTAGGGATTGTATGCTTATATCGGATGTGTGTGTGTGTGTGTGTGTGTGTGTGTGTGTGTGTCTTCTAATTTGTTTGTATCCATGTGCTGTGAGAATGTGTGTGTGTGTGTGTGTGTGTGTGTGTGTGTGTGTGTGCTTTTTTAAAAACTGTGTAAGCTGTGTAAAACTTGTGAGGTCAGCTTTTATTATCAGAACATTTTTCTAAGAAGAAAATCTGGAGAATCAGTTCATCTCGAGGAGCAACATTTTATGATAACGTGGCTTTCTGCCGTTCCCAGACTTTCTTCGAAAATATTAAAACTAAGCACTGTTAGTATATGATTCAAGTCATGATTCTGCAGCTGCATGGCCTATTTTCTTGCTTAAAATTATAGCTTAAAAGAGGCTGGTTTAGGTGAACAGTTTTTGGGAAATTTGACATTTCAGAACAGCTGCCATGTTTGTCCAAACTGATCATCATCAATAAAGTGTAATCAAAGCCCAACAAGTGGTGTTCTCATTCAATTATTGTACTTAATTTCACTTATTTATTTTTCTACAGGAACAACAAGTAGTTATTTCAAGCTGTTCCTCTACCAGATGCTGAATTAGCCATTTATGTTAATAACAAAACAGACAGAATGTAAAATCTAAACAGGAGAGAAAATAAAAAGAACAACAAATAAACCAAAAATGAATAGCAGAAAATAATTGTTATATACTTTTGCACTTTTATGGATGTAACCTGTCAAAACCCTCCATTCCCTGAATGAATGAATGTATGTACATGTAAGTCAGTTAGTTTATAATCTTTGCTTGTTTTAGATTTTGCCTGGTGAAATACTGGTTATGGCCACAAAATTGCAACATTCCCCATTATTTGCTGCACATCGTACCCCTGTCTGCCTCTCACACTGTCACATTGCAAAGATCCTCTCCAAATGTTTTTACACATAAAAGTACTTGAATGCTTGAATTATAATTTGTGTCTGATATCCACCACTCCACTCAAAAGTTCATTAACCTTATCAAGAAATCTGAAAAATTGCATTTACTTCTGCCCCTTTTGAAAAGTCCAGAATCTATGAAGAATATGCAAATATTCAGAATTTAAAGAGTTTAGCTACTAGGCACAAGATGTTTCCTACTTCACTGAAAAGTCCTTGAACGGTACATGTGCACTTGAGGTTCCTGCTGATGTAAGCTGAGCACAAAGTAAATAAATATGAAAAAAACAACCTTCTCCTGTCAAAATCTGTGCATACATCATTCTGCAGAGTGAAGCTCAAGCATCAAGCGAGCGCAAAAATGTTTATGCAAATTTTCTAATTTATTATTAAATGTAGTTTTTTCCATCAAAGTTTTCTCATGCAGATTTGTCAAAATGTGTGTACTGTGTCCTTAAAGTGGAGCTTTTCAAGCAGAGCTTCGTGCTCCAGTTTGTCTCTCCACCTCACATAAAACTGACTGTTGAGAGAAATCTATGAGGCCTTGAGTTGAGTCACTCAGACAATCAGATACTGTGTTTCTGATTGTTTGACTGCTTGGTCAAGTAAGTCAGGCTAACAGTTAACATCAAACTGCCTCTGATAGTATAAAATTCTATATGTAACTTTTGGAAAATCCACACCAATCTCCCATATTCAGTTGCAGTTGATAGATATTGGAAAGCTTCACATTAATGCCAAGCTGCATTGTGGACTTGAATTGAAATGACATTTGTCACAATTTAATTTATTTCAGTATGGCTTTTGGGAGCTGTGCATGACAAATTATATCTAACTAATACTAACGTTTTGCCAAGTGTGTGTGTGCGTGACTGAATATGTGGCCCTTGTGGGATGCGGTATCATGTAAATGTGTGAGTGTTTGGTTTCAGTAGGAGCCGAGCTCTTTTCTATAATGGCTATTGACAGCTTTAATTGTAGCTGTGCTGACAAACAACTACAATTCATCCTCCTCTTCATTTACTCCAGTTAGCCTCTGCTCCCCCGCTGCCACAGTGTGTGCGTTAGCCGAGGAAAGCGGTCTGTCTCCAACCAGCTGTTGCCTGTCCGGTGTGTTTAGAGGTCAGAGATGCAGTTGTGTGCGTGCACAGGGAGTAAGGTGCGCGTTTGATGTGTTTGCTCGTCCTGAGAGACATCTTTGTTGCACATGTTTTGACAGGTCGGCAAAGAAGAAAGACAATAAAATAGTTTTGAGTGAAGGGGGAAAAAAATATTTTAAAAATTCTTTTTGAAGCCTGCTGTGAACGTCAAAAAAGAGCTGATCCTCATTCTCGACTTACTGTGTCAACCTGCCTGTCTGCTTCTTCTCTTTGTCTCTGTCTGTCTGTCTCTCCGTCTGGGGTTCACCAAAAGGTCACACAGCCATGTCCCCGTCTGTCTCCGAGCGTGTTTGTGTCGCCGACCCGCTCACGCTCGGGTGACTCCTCATTACAGGTGCTCGGGTAAGATAGAAAGGGAAAGAAGACAAAAAATATTAGATGCAAAAAATAGTTTGAGGCGTGAGAAGAAGCCTTTTTTTGAAAATCTGGGTCCCGAGAGTGGATGTTTAAAAAGCACTGATGCAGCTTCAATACTGTCAGGGTTCACACAGAGTTCAGCCATATTCATGTTGATTTCAACTTATCATGGGCTCCTCTTCCTCAGCCAGAAGACATTAGCAGCTCTTTTATCTTTATCTCTGTATAGCCGGGGTGCCATCCAATTATTTTCTGTGAAATTATTGAGTATATTAAGAGAAGTTGAAAGGAAAGTTTTCACAATCTTTTGAGGGAATTTGTTCTGTCCAAGTGATCGAGAAATCATTAGAAATGAGCATGAAAACAAATTTGCGGGGTAAATTATGATGCAACAGTTTGAATGGTATTATAAATTGTTAAAGTGCATTTTTAAAATAACTCAGAACTCGTTTTGATCTTTTCTTTGAAATGTCTATCCACCAGAGTTTCACAGAAGTATTTCACACACTGTCAGCATCGTTTTCAGTCAAAAAATGTTATTTCCGCCCACTTGTGCTGGTTTTTGCCTTTGTGGAAGCGCCTTCGCCGAATAAATACTGATGTAGCGAACATTTAATTCACAAGAATAATCAGCTGTTTGTGCTGTCTGCATCTTCCACCTAAATTATTTTAATTTGTCTCAGTTTTTTACAGCATGAAACATGGGCAATTCATGCTGATGTGAGAGAGCAATAAAAACTTGCCCAATTTAACCAATTTCCCACGGACATCTCTCCGTTTCTTCTCTCGTACATGGGTGACACAGATAAGGCACCTTGTTTTGTTTCTGGTTTGGAATCTCAACTTTTTCTACTTTGGTTATTGGCAGATTACAGCTGTGCGTCGCCTACTAGCGCCAACTACTGACAAAATGTTGCTGCAACTCTATCCATCAACCAATTGATGGAAATGCAGCTTAATTTGCATATATACAGTCATGGAAAAAATATTGTTTTTTTCATTGTTTTCTTCAATTTCTTGTTCATTTTAATGCCTGGTACAACTAAAGGTACATTTGTTTGGACAAATATAATGATAACAACATAAATAGCTCAAAACAGTTTAATTTAAGAGCTGATATTTATCCATTTTCCATGGTTTTCGTGATAATAACCAAAATCATTATCAAGAAAACCATGGAAAATGGCTAGATATCAGCTCTTTAATTAAACTGTTATGAGCTATTTTTGTTGTTGTCGTTATATTTGTCCAAACAAATGTACCTCTAGTTGTACCAGGCATTAAAATGAACAATTAAGTGAAGAAAACAAGGGTGGTCTAATATTTTTTCCATGACTGTATATATATATATATATATATATATATATATATATATATATTGATAGATTTTTAATGGAAATGCCGCTGCTGTTTTTTAAACCCAGTCTGATTTCTCTAAAATTGTGGCATTTAAAGAATAATTTGAAGTTCTTTGTTGTTTTTTGACAGCATGGTAGAAAAAAGCATCCAGAGACACAAATAAAAAGTCTGACAAGTAAAAATAAACACTATTCAATTCATAAAATGTTCTCCTTGTCATCCCACAAACTTTTTCAGCCACTAAAACCTCATCTAATTTCAGGCATTTTGGCAGATTTCAAGTATTTATAAGATAAATCCTGCAGCTCATGTCTCTGTAAATCTGTCTCTTTTCCCATGCTAACTTTTTCCGGAGTGCCCGTCTCCCCCTGTCTTCTTGACCTCTCCTTCTCTCTCGCTTTCAGCGCCTAAATTCCTATGCACCCCGCATCACCAGCCGCCACAGTTTGATGCTCCTGTCCTCCCTCTGTTCGTCTTTATCCCACCTTCATCTCCCTCTCTGTCCTTCCATCCATCCATCTATTCAGCTCCTCAGGGGGAGAGCTTTGAGGCTCACCGTCCGCTTTTCCTTTCCCAACGCCGATCCTGTGTGAAGGAGAATCATATGGAGCCTTTGAACGGGATTCAGCACTGCTCCGGGTGCTATATGTTATCTCTTTCCTGTGTTTGTGTGTGTGTGTGTGTGTGTGTGTGTGTGTGTGACCATGCAATGTAGTCCCACTGGAGCTCACTAAAATTCCTACGCTCAGCCATAAGGTAGCAGCGCGCCACATGGACGGGCGACAGAGAGAAAGTGGGACCCCTGGGAGAAGTTGTGATAAAACACCTTCCTCTTCTTAACATGTCCACTCATTTTCATTCAAATTCCTCCGTCTCTCTCCTCACCTCCTCTCTCTCTCTCTCTCTCTCTCTCTCTCTCTGCTGATGCTTTGGTGCCGTCTGAAAGGAAATGAAACACTGTAACATGAAAAGGAGTTTCTCATCCTCAAGTTGGACTCTATCGCTTTCAACTCAAGTCTGTTTACTGCTGACTTCTCTCTTCTTCTTCTTCCAGCCATCCTATTCTCCACGTCTCCTTCACACGTCTTGTACTTATACTTGGACACACACACACTTCACATTCTGCTCGTCCTTCTCATGTAAAGGACTGTGTGAAAATAAGTGGGCGGGTCAAAAAAGGGAAGTTATTCTAATTTTCAATTAATTGAACAGGGAAGGGTCTTCCATTTTGTTTTCTTTTTTAGACATTTATGTTTTTAGCTTTCCATTATTATATCAAAAAATATCTTTGGGTGTTTTGTGATTTTGTGAAAATGATTATTGCATTAACATATTAAGGTTGAATGTAATGTAAGCCATCCTAAATTCTATATGTTTTCCCTTTATTAGTTATTAATGCTGAAGCTATTTAAGTCAAAGTCAAACACCCCAGTCATTTTCATACAGTCCCTTACAGTTGAGTCATTATATGCTACAAAATGTAATCATTAACATGTTTTATTAACCTGCTAAATTTAGACTTCAAAATCATTTACTTCAATCATTTTAAATAAATCTCAGGGTTGAACTGTGTATTCATGGAGTATCAGAATAATGTTAAATATGAGTTCCTGACTGGGAAAATTCACATGAATGCCTCCTCAAGTCAGAACAAGAACCTGGAAAGTTGGTGCAAATTTAAGTACATGACGTCATAGAAACATTACGGAAAAATTTACATTTAATTAAATGTAAGAAACTTTTAATCCTTCACATTCCGCATACCAATTTTTGCTCACATGTTATTTGTAACATGGTATTAGCTTGTAACCATTTCTTCCTGTCACCGTAAATGGACCTAGATTAGTAAAAAAAAAGTTATTTATAAGCATTAACCTTGGTAATAAGTCGAGTAAAGCAATATTTTTGTGATTTGTGGAAGTTAACGTGTTGTTTAAGCAATCTGAGTAATAAATTACAGCACATCTTCTATTAGAATGGATATTTTATTTTCACAATACGACTTAAAGCTCATGAACGCACCAAAGTCAGAAGAATGACCTGCCAAGTCAGGAAATGGGACCATACAAGGAGTGCATGAATTCACCATAATTTAAAAAAGGTTGAAATTTAGAAGTTAAAATTCAAAACAAACTTCCTTTAAAACTTGACTGTTATGTGTAGATATTCGGAGATTGTGTTCAAACTTCTCTGTCAGCTGAAATGTTGTGAAAAACTTTTAAAGCTCATCAGAAAAGAAGGTTAAAGGTCAAATTATTTTTGGTTTTTGCAGAGTGGCAAAATGTAAAATCTCAGTAACGAACAGCACCTAAAGTAGCACAGCTGTGCAGTTTGAAGTTACTGCTTCCTCTTTAACACTCAGGTGCTTTTGGTCCAGATGTGCCACAACTGAAAACAAGAACATAATAGCTGCAAATGAACATAATGAAGCATCCTCCTTATCATATTTTCTGTTTGCTTGGCAGAAAGCCACCACAGTTGAAATCCCGGTGACTTAATACCACTCCAAACCAAGTGTTGATGATTATTGTTGTCACAGTGTTGTGTTGTGCGAGTCGTCTTCTGTGACAGCTCGGCCTCTAGGCTGAGAGTGGTGGGAACTTCCTCCCCACTGCATGTGCAAGTGGCTGCAGAGCTGTTGTCAAACACAGTCTCACGAGGACGTAACTCAGCTGTACCGAAACATGACCTAGTTAAGTCAGGAAGTGTTTGTTGAGAATAAAAGAAGTCGATGAAGATCCTCACAGAGATGTAGAGGCTCTGAAAGCCGAGGTCTTGGGAGTTTTTGTAAAAGCAGCTTTGTGTGGATGGCTGACCGTGGTCCTCTCCTCGAACTCGCAGCCACCGACCGCAACAATACAACTCTCTGCGGGCAGCGGAGATAGAGATAGCAGGCAGGAAGAGGAGGAAAGTGAGGAAAGGGGAAGAAGATGATAAGAGACATGGAGGGAGGCAGAAGATGTGAGAAAGATGCAACAAAGGAAAAAAGCAAAAATCGGGAACGGTATGAAACAGAAACAAAGAGAGCGAGAGAGAGAAAGCCAAGGTAACGGAAGCATCAGAAATGAGCAGCTTAAGAGCTTAGCTGGCATTAGAGACGCCTAATTTTCCAGTGAAACCATCTCAGCCTCGGCTGTACGGCGACAGGAGGCGAGAGCCTTATGCCCAGAGAACAATAAAGCACTATTTCATCATTTGTTTCTCACTCCGCTGACACTTATTTATTTATTTATTTATTCCTCTTGGCCATCATCATTAGCGAAGTCTCTGAGGTATTGAGAGATAAACAGTAAAATTATTCAGATAGTCCAAGGACAACAGTAGCAAACTGCTAATCAGCTGCAGTTCTGTCAAGACTTGAAAAGCCTGTGAGGGATGACTCCTGAGAATCAAGGGAGCAGATCTGCCTGCACACGTCAGTGCGTGTGTTGATGTTTCCACAGTAAGGTGGATATAAAGAATTCCTTTTTTCCCACCAGTTGTCCCTTCAGCAACAACAGAGACATTATCCAGGAGACATGTCTCTCAGGTGATGTTTTCTCATGTCTGCAGAAAGAAGCTGGAACTGATCTTTGAATGCATCGCACCGTTGGGTATTCGAGGTATATCTGTCGAAGTTAATACGCCGTCATCGTTCTTTTAACTTTCCCTAATCCCAATCCTACAAGCAATGGATGTCTCGACTTTATAATAAAATGCAGAAACCTCTGTTTAACTCCCAAGTCCGCTCTTGCAAAAGCACAGGCTTTTCTTACATCATCTCATTTTCAGCTATATTTTCTGACTGAGAAGGTGAGCGATGAGAGGAGGAAGTGAGTGAAAATGAGAGGAAATGAGCAAATGGAGAAGAAGAAGGAGGGACGCAAAACTGAGATAAGAGGTGAAATGAGTAAAGAGGGGAGGACAGGAGAGGACAGAGCATCGTGGATTAGAAGGAGAGAAGAGACAAGACCCGGTCTACGGAGAGAAAGTGAGCTTTGCCTTGGAGACCCAGAGGATGAGAAATGAATAAAAACGAGCACAAGAGAGTCTGAAAAGCCTTCTTTTTTCCCCTCTTTTTGCCAAAATACAGAATCCTCCTCTGCTCTCACAAGACGGGAGGGAGGAGAGAGAGTTCACCAAAAAGTCAAGAGGAGAAGGAAAAAAAGTAGGGGGAGAAACTGCCAAGACGGATGAGAGGAAACCTTTATCTGCATGTATGCTCCCTGAACTCATCCCTCCCTCAGCGAAATCGTTTATCTCATTCTTATTCGCCAAAAAACTTGTTTGGTAACCTTCTATTTACCTCCTTCTTCTCATTTAGCCTCAAGCTAAGCAGATACACAAACACACAATTTTCCACGGTTTTGTTTTGGACGCACCCCAAATTATTTTGTTGTCGTTTCAAATTAGTTTCATTACAAATATGTATGCTTTTTCGTTTTCAATCGTAATGTTGTTAGTTGTTTTTTCCATGCTGGTGAACTTTTACTCTCCTATGGGCACTGTTCATAAATTTTTGTTATATCCCCTTTAAACAATTTCATGGTGCAACCATAAATTATAGCAAGAAGTATTTCTGTGCAGGGTGAAAGTGTCAGGTAATGGGGGAGGCAGGTACAGACACAGGTGGATACAATCTGTGGTGATTATTATAAATCATTTTACTGTTTTGAATCATTTCTTTCCATCCAGTTTAAATATTCATATTCAGGAGAAACAGCTGGTTGTGTTTTCCAGAGTTCTGTCAAGACAATGAGGTTGCCAGTCAACTAACAGCTACAGCTGGGAACACAGAAGAATAATCTGTTTTTATCAAGAAATTAACTCCCAACCCCAAACCACACATTGTTGTTTTTCCATTCTACCTTGTGAATAGTTTAAAGAAAGAAGATATACAAGTAACTTAAGGGCTCTTTGTGTGTTTTTCAGTTGAGGAGAGAGCCAGGTTTGCAGTCTTCCAGTCTTCATGCTAAAACACAGGTGAATCTCAATAGATTAGTACATCATAGAAAGTTTATTTATGTCAGTAAATCAATTTGAAAAGTGAAAATAACACATTATACAGGTCCATTACACACAGAATGAAACATTTCATGTATTCATTTATTTAATTTCTTCTAATTATAATGATAATGGCTTACATTTAATGAAGACCTAAAATTCTGTGTCTCAAATAATTTGAATAATACAAAAGACCAATTTTTAAAAGTTGTATTTATTTCCATCTATATGACTCAATAGTTGGTTGGGGCTATTTGACTTGAACTACTGGAAATTGACTTTTCCAAGATATTAAACTACAATTAAACTAACACGTTGGATATGATCGCAAACCCAAGACTAGGAAAAGACTGTTATGAAACAGCGCAGATTAAACGTAATGATCGAGATGATGGGAGCGCGCTGACTCCAGTAAAACTCCTAGATTTACTTTCGGTTTTTAGTCTGGGACTGTGGAAATCTTTTGGTGTAAGCCCAGCATAGGACATGATAAGAAAGGTTGAGTTGGGTACGAAACTCAATAATTTTAAGGGTACCGACTGAATTACATTTTTACTACTGAGTAATGATTCATGTTAAATCCGCAGTTATCCAAGCTGTGTGTGTGTGTGTGTGTGTGTGTGTGTGTGTGTGTTTGTGTGTTTGTGTGTGTGTGTGTGTTTGTGTGTTTGTGTGACTGAAAATGCATGTTGTGTGTTGAAAAACAATGTGTGTTGCTGCTTATTAGACCTTAGTTAATTTGTGAACTTGGTTTATTTTGATGTTATTGAGTTAGAATTTACATACAAGATGATGTTATTTGAATATGTTAAGCCTGGCGTATTTTATTAGCATTGTGTTGGGCCGATGGGGGCAGGTGGGGCTTGAAAAATTTACCCTTGTCCAAAGTGGGGAATGACCGAAAAAGTTTGAGAACAACTGTGTTAAATCAACCTGTTTGGTACATTGGAGCATCTGGTTGAGATGACAGCACATTAGCCAAATGATAAAAACAATGCCAGACATGTTGAAGGGTTTTGGAGAGGAAAGGAAGGTAAGGCTGGGTTTTTTTATTTTATGTGGTGTGTAGAATGTTTTATGTAAATCACAGAATGCTCTCAAAATAGAAAAACAATGTTGAAATTGAGAAGTTTGGACTTATTTTTTACAACTGCAATTCCATTTTTGCTATTACAGAGAGAGAAAATTACTGAAAAAGGGTATCTGTATATGTCTAGTATCGGTTCAAATGTGAACAGTACCCAACCATAGTTCCAGCCCCATTTTTTCACTTGTCATTTTTTCACATGCACATCTGAAAGAATCTGTATTACCACTGGTGTTGCCAGAGGACTGAAACTGCTGCTGCTGTGCTAACATGCTGTTGCCCTTTATGCATTGCTTTTGCTCTCCAGGCTGTGTAGACATTATGGTAGTCTCTGAAAGAAAACCATGGATTTTTTTCTTTAAGCTAAGTGGACGTTTTCATGTCATAATTACTTCTATATCATTCAGAAAGCTTTTAACCCAGCTGCAGGGCAAAGCAATATGAGTATATGTATCATGAAATATGCATAAAATTGTCTATCATATATTTTTCTATATATTGCTTATAGCTACCAAAATACTTTATGACAATATTGCAATCACTTGAATGACACTTTGGTTAAAAAAATAAAACAATGTTGTGCCTGTGGGAGGGTTTTTCTCAGCGGTGCACATCTGTTGAGTCAAACTGCAGGATGTGGCATTGTGACAACATGATGTAAACACAATATGATAAGATTGCATGCATGTTTTGTCCTTTTGTTGTCCCCAACGTCCATTCCTTTAGGCCCTGCACCTGGCCTCAGTGTACAACACACACACACACACACACACACACGCTTCTACTCTTTAACCGAAAATATTTTCCTCCTGTCTGCTCTGTGACATGCCTTTTAGGGGTTTTAGGCTGTGCTACAGGTATGTTGACATGTCTTTAGCTGGCATGTGTGTGTGTGTGTGTGTGTGTGTGTGTGTGTGTGTGTGTGTGTGTGTGTATGTGTGTGTGTGTGTGTGTATGTGTGTGTGTGTGTGTGTGTGTGTGTTTTTCATCTGCCTGGCAGCGTGCTGTTCCCGGGGCCCCTGCACTCACTCGCTGTTTCATTCTGTCGCCTGCTGGAGTCCCAGCGCTGTTTTCATGGCGACCTGTCAGATTTACACTAATCCTTGGGATGAGGATGCACGTAGCCTGTGGCGCTCCCTTTCTTTTTGTTTCTCTTCTGCACTCTGTTTTCACTCCGCTCTCTGTCTTCCTCTTTTTCTTCTTTAATTTGTCTCTGTCTCGCTCTCACTGTCCCTGTAACCCCTTTTCTCCTGACTAATCAGAGCTGTGTAGGACTGTGTTGAGGCGTGTTTTCTGGCAGTGCATGAGCCTGTTTGGATATTTTATGCGTTGTTAAAAAAAAAAAGAGTGAGCAAAGCAAGTGTAAAGAAGTAGAAATGTATATAACAGCTGAGAAAATAGTCAAAGCATGAATACGTGTTTGAGCATGTTGGTATAACGTGCCACCTGGTTTACTCTGCTCTCAGGTGCTTTCAGGGCCAATTAACACTTCCTCTACTGTGTTTTTCCTCACAGTTTATTTAATTAACAAAGTCACTGTCTGTGCTGCTACATGTGTTTTGACAGATAATGATTTGTTCCAAAATTAGACATAGCTGCATACCTTAAAGTAACACATGTTACAAGAATGATTAGTTTCTTGATTTACATTCTGAAGGCAGTGAAGCCCTGTAGAAGTTCAGTCAGGCAGATTATTGGCTTCAGTAAAGTTGGTAACATTGCAAAGAAATTGGATGTGTTCATGTTTTCATCTGCAGCTCTTCATCGAACAGCTCACTGTAACAGCTCCTTCTTATTCCAGTACTCACCAGATGACAGCTGTATTCAAAACTGATTCGCTGACCAGAACATGCAGAAAATGACTGTGATTGTTTGTTGCTATTGACTAATACGACCCACAAGTATGTTTTCTAAATTAGTGCTCTACTGATGGCAGGAGATCAATATGAGTTCTCATACCTAAACTTAAGTGTTCTTATTTTAACCCATTAAGTCCGCCTTGAAAACACCCTCTAAAACAGGGGTAGGCAATTAATTTTCCCAAGGGACCACATGACCAATACCACGGAGGTTGCAGGGGCCGGACCAAAATTATCTGGTTTTGAGCTGCTACTGATAACAATACATGTTATGATAAGACTGTTAATGTGGAGTAAATCAAATATACCATTAAAAAGTAAATACTCCAATCACTATATCACTTTTCCATTTATTTTAAACACAACTGTAAATTACATTAAGCAAGGTTCCTATTGGTGTTTTTGTATTATACAGATTGTTTTTACATGTTTGTGCATTGTGTTTTACAATGTTGTGATGCTTTTATTTTGAAAAGGTGCCGTCCAATGTGAAACGGGTGCTTTAATTTTGAAAGGTAATGACAGGAAATAACAGGTGGAACGGTTAAATGAAAAACGAACGGTAAAAAATAAGGAGTGCGTTGTAATTCATATAAAGTTGATATAAAGTATCAAAAGGCTTCAATAGTTTCTGGCTGACAGGACACAAGGTTTGTTAAACTTTATTTTCTTCTGCCATATATATTAGTGGCAATATTTGTTGTCTTAACTATAGTAAAAGTGCTTGTTTTCTCAAGTGCTTATGCTAATGTTTGTTATTGTTTTCCCACCTCGTAGCTCTTATGGTGGATTCACAAGGTGACCAAGGAATTTATTAACTTGTTAATTGTTAATTTATTAACTTTATGCAAAAAGCAATAGGTGTTTTTGACAACTCGTGTAACTTATACGTAAATGGCCTTCAAAATAAAAGCACTGTGGTTGTATTGATTTCTAATTTTTGGGTAACCTCATGCGGGCCGGACAAGGACAGCCAACGGGCCGCCCAATGCCCAGGTCTGCTCTAAAACATAAGAGATTTTTCAGAATAACCTCCCTAATCCTGAGGTTTTTAAAAAAAGTTACAGTTACAAATTTCACCATCCGCTGTAATTTGGCAGACTTGGTTGACAGACTTTCACCCAGGAGAGTGGGGTTCGCGTCCTGTGTGAAAACAAAAGTAAACTATTTTCAACTTAAGTTACAGTCTTTACCTAAGTTATGTGAATCACATTTTTTAACGTAACTTAAATTTTTTACATAAATTGAGGCAGTCACGTCACCCTTGTAACTATTTAATTTCCGGCATTTCCGTACATTTATTTACGCTTCTGAAGTACTTTTACGTTGTTTATCTCATCACCATGGCAACGCGTTGTTACTAGCACAATGTGCATTCGCACACTAAAATAATAATAGCCTAATTATGTATCACGTTCTCCCAAAGAACCAGGTCTTATAGTTTCACTTGATTAAAATAACTTACACTTGAATTACGTTTCCTGCCTAAATAAAGAGCATCTATAAAGTCACAAGCAGAGGTCCCCATCACGCACAGTCAAAATTGACACGGCTTCAAATCATAATAATAGTGTTACTGTTAATATTAATTGAAAAAGAGAACTTGTGAAGTTATCGCTTCAGTGCTGATGTTTAGCCACAGGCTGGCGCAGTTATTACATGAACAGTAGATCGGAGGAGGCTCAACCAGGCTCTGTGTTCATGTTCCGGCTCAACAAAACCTTTTGTCCCGGTCGGAGTTAACTGGTCTTATTTTCCAGTTATTGTCCGGCTCTGAGCTTTGTACGGTTTTTTCGTTTGCAGATCGTTTCTCGGTTTGCAGATCGTTTCTCCATTTGCAGCGCGTTTGATGATGATGATGCATTTGTCTTTGTTTTTTGCAGCACGTTTTTTAATTTGCACCACGTTCCTCGTTTTGTACCTCGTTTAGACTTGTGTTTGAGTTTGTGATTTTGCATCGTTTCTGTACTTGAAGCTGTTTTCTCAAACTGAGACGTATTGGGCCGTTGCCGTCCGTTTGACCCTTGTCGGCCACCATATCTCATTGCTGTCAAACTTTGAAATTACATCCATGCACATGCTCACCATTGGCCTTTCACCACCACCGCTGTCCACACTCTAATTTACAGTACTTTGCACTTTTCCTTTAAGTCCTCCGTGGCAAAAACCAATACGATTAAATTTTGATGTTCATTTCTTACATTTGGATCCATGCAGAGTCTTCCCACCCCAAGAGGATCCACTTACATAAGAAAAAAATCAGCAAAAGTAATATAGCAAACATCAAATCAACCTCCAGCTAAGATTTGATTAAAGCACGACATCTCCCTTGATGTTCATCCTCCTCTGTGAGCTTCACTCTCTTTTTCAACTCCTTTTTTAAATCTTTCTATCTTCTGCTTACATACATGTGTTTATTTCGTAGTTTTTTTTTAGTTGTTTACCCATTTCAGCCTGTCATCTTGTCACCAACAGCATTGACGGAGAAAAAACACCACACCTGACTATGAAAGGGACATGAAATCACAGTAAAAGTATTTACATAAGCCTCAAGGGAGGATGGAGGGTGGGGGGAAAAGGGGAAAAAAAGGGGGGTTGATAGTAGGATAAGGAGGATGTTCTATTTCTGTCGGATCAGTAGCAGATCGGGGCTCAACGCATCACTCAGCCACTACAAAGATATATATATATTTAATTGAAAGACGTGCGGGATGACAGATGTGTGATTTAGACTGGAGTCCAAACCTTTGAGGCGATTTGATACACATCATTAGCCAATGTTTTTTTCTCCATGTGTACCTGCATATATGTGTGTAATGTGTGTGTGTGTGTGTGTGTGTGTGTGTGTGTGTGTGTGTGTGTGTGTGTGTGTGTGTACAAATGCCTGTGTGGACAGAGTATTTGATGACTGCCGCGTGAGTGTGTTTTTCATCATCTATGTATGTTTGTCTTGGATTTTTGTGCAAACAAATTTGTGTACATTTGTACTGATATGTGATTCCAAGCGTCTTGGACGATTAAGTAGGTTTTTCTGTCAGCAGCATTTGTGTTTTGTGTGTGTGTGTGTGTGTAGGAGCTTTGTAGTTTGGCATGCATGGCTAGCCGTGTGCACAAAACAGCACTTATTTATGTGTAATCATGAAAAAGATCGCATACTCCCTGGTTGAAGGAAATAGAGGAAGAAGAAAGGGATATAAACAAGGCTGGATGGGAATTGTATGAGGAGAAGGGACTCCCCAGGGGCCAATAAACTTGCTTAATTACGGGAGGCCTTGTTAATTTAGTCTCTGGCAATGCAGAAGATCTCTGTCTTGCCAAGGAAGCACAGCAGCAGCTGCAGCAGCTGACTCTTCCCTGAACTCTACATGGCCTCGTCCCAGTCAGCACAGTGCTCGCAGGGAGAGATTTATGTACGGTACATGCTTTTTTTGTTGTAATGTTTTGGGGATGTTGCTGTTATGGCATCAACTGTTTAAAGTTCTCAGAACGCCATCACAGAGAGGGGCGAAACACGATAAAAATATGGGGATAACGGCACACTTTTTCAGCCTCTTCTGGAAAACATGGTGTTGACTCGGTCGAGACAGAAATTGTGCAAAGAAGGAAAAAGAGAGCTGGAGAGATAGAAGTTCAAACCTTGACTGCTTTCTGACCTTCTCACAGCTGGCCAATCACAGCATGAAGTGGGTGTGAATGTTGGATGGTAAGGGGCTGAAGCTATTCAAGCATCCGGAGTTTTACTGCAAACAGAATATTACTCGATTTGGCTCTAAGGAGACAGACAGAATGCATGCATGTGTGTTTTTTGGCATTTTTTGGGCCCCAATGGCTCCTTTTCTATTTCCTAACCCCTACATCTACTGCCCCTTAGTACTCAGCCTTCAAACAACACACCTGTAATGTTTCATGACTACATCCTGCACTCTGTGACACTATCACAGTGACAAAATCTGTCCAAAGGCAAGCATAGACACATATAAACACCTGAGCAAGCAAAGTACTCAAAACCGCTTCTATAGTTCCCGCTACAGCAGAAATCTCCAAGACCAAATTTTGCCATGAAGACACACACACACACAGACTCACAAGGTGAGAACATTATTTTCCATGCTGTCACAGCTGGAAAAGAAGTAGCCAATTATAAGTGTCGCATCCAGTGTTATAGCAGTGGAGAACGTCTCTTCTTTTGCCACTTTGTCACTGTGTTTGTCCTTGTTACAGTCTCAAACATTTGTCATTGTCGTGCAAAAAGTTTGCCACCTTTTTCTTTTTTTCACACTACATCACACTGGAGGATTACAACTTATCTTTAAATTAAAGAGCTTTATCACTTTAACTTGACCCAACAATGCTGATAAATGTAAACTAAACATGAAAAACTGACATATAAATCATACAGTTTGTGTTGCTCTTTGATTGAAAAAAATGCTGCTTTCCTTTTTCAAGAGCAAGAATCAGCTGTTTTTTTTAATGTTGGTACTGGCAACTTCTGGGTGAAGCCAATACACAAGTGCCTAAAAACTGCAGTTCCTTGAATGGCCACTGAGAGTGGCTCCAAATGCGAGTCAATTCCCATAGATCTCCATGTTAAAATGCCCACCTATACAGCAGAAGTAACAGCCTGTTCTCCTGGCAAAAACCTTAATATAGGTTGTTTGTACAGGCAGCGAAAACAAGCTATGTCTCCATATCTCTGCCATCTTGCTGACGTAGTGATAGACAGTAGTGATTGACAGCCAAGTGAAGTTTAAAAGGGCGGATTCCTGTGTTCAGTTGGAGGTTGAGGTAGTGATGGGTCAAACGAACGGCTGATTTTCACCCAGGAGAGCAAGGTTCGCTTCCTGTGTGAAAACAAAAGGAAACCACTTTTTACTTAAGTTACGTAGTTTATTTAAGTTGCGTGAAAACACGGCAGCATCTTTAAACATAAATAGATTGGATATGACAATTAATTACTGTTTAAACTGTCTTTTAAAACGTCTACCAGACATTTTTTGCCCTAACCCAAAGGTCAATGGTTTTAAACTTAAATTCACAGAAACTGCAGCCTTTTTTTTACAACCGCAGACCGTACATGTCTGCTATTTTTAGAATGCGCCGTTGTAGCGAGCCGCCCCGTGCCGCGAGACACACGACCTCTTCTGCTGTTTCTGTTGGAGAACTTGTTGGAAGTAAACATGTTTACAGCCTGGAACAAAAACAGTGTTGGTCTCTATAGCTAAATTCCTGTTCATGAAAACTGAACAGCGGGTGAATTTTTATTCAAGCCACCTATTTCAATAATAGTAATGTTTAATATTATGCATAATTAAGAGCGTGGCTGTTTGATTGACAGGTAGGTGCCATCATAGGTGGCGTGATTCACCAACTAGGCTTTATTCAGCCCACGATATTCCACCCACGCTCCAACTCTTTGCCCATTTTTGATTAGCCAGGAGTTAGGCTGAGTTATAGTCAGGCACGGCCAAAATGGGAACAGTTGGAACTGAAACCTAAACAACCGAAGACTCAGCCAGGTGGAAAAACGTGTAATAAATGGGTTTTCTCAATCCATAAGTTGTGGTGGAAAGGAGGGGGGAGTTTGATGATTTTAAAGGAGCAGGAAGTCGTATCTCAGATTTAAAAGTTGAGATGTTATTACCCGCTCCCCTTCCCTCTCTGAACGAGTGTGATTTGTGTATATCTGTGTATGTGTGTAGGGTATATTACAGCATATTGCTACACAAATGACCCCGCTGTGGAATGAAAACTGCTATAGAGGGAGTAAGGGACGGAGGGAAGGAGAGAGGGATTTAAAATATAGAGGGAGAGTCATTGATTAAATGCTGCAAAGTGAGAGTAATTCTGCGAGCGCTGGGAATACACACACCACACTCCTTCCATTATTCATGCCTCCGCATTTCTCTCTTCACCTTCCTCCTGTTTCATTCTCCGTCTCTCTCTCCGCCCTCTCTCTCCCTCTCTCTCATCTGTGAGCTGGCTGTCGATGACCGATGATAAATTGCGGCTGGTGTAGAACCTGCGTTTAGTTCTGTCATTATTCAATAACAGGTGCAGCAGAAATCAAGGCAGCCTGGCAGTTATTGTACTGCTGCTGGCGCCATGTGATTATTCGCCATAATTTACTTTACTGCCCTGTCCTATAGAACCAACGTTAACTTGAGTTGTTTGTCTAAGTGGGAGAGGAAAGAACTGTGGGTGTCCACTGGTTTGAGTAACTACTTCAGTTTAATAAGAAACAAAGTGTTCCACAGTCGTAGATAATGAGAAAGTTGGCAGCGCTTTATCGGGGAAGTGGTGCATGGTGGCATTTATCTTTGGCAGCTCTGCAGACACAACATGGAAGCTGCAGAAAGTGTGCTTGAGATATGGATTAAAGAATGGCTTTAATCCAATGCAGATAAACATAGACTAGATTAAACATTAATATAGTTCTACAAGATGTCATAGAGTAGCGAAAATCCTTGTCACAAACAAGGTGATGTCATTATAAAGCTCACAAAAGTTCAAAACACAAATATTCTCAATTAACAGACAAAAAAGGCAGCAAAATCTTATTTTTGAAGCTGGAATGTGTAAATGTTTGGTATTTTTCTCAGTAAATACCTACTTCCCCTTCATTAACTGCTGTTAAGCCTGTCAAGATTTCCATTCCCACATGCCACATATGCTGTTACAGATTCACCACCATCACAAAACATTACATCCCTGATTTCAGAGGGACGTAGAAAAAGCAGGCTTCTCATCTGAAATGACAGCTATGCTGAACGATTTTATCAGCGATAACCAGCTGACTGATTTATCTAACGTCAGCTCCATGAGATGCTCACTTCTTATGTCTTAAATATGCATTTGATGGCTACAGGAAATTTAAGCTAAAGCTGCATGTTCCAGGCAAAATCTGAGCATCCTGAACAGCTGGTGATCCATGTGGACATGTACATAAAGAAACAGAAATAGAGTTGGCTAGTCCAAATATTACAAGTGTGATAAGGAAAGATGTGAGCCCAGACTGCTATTTCATTCTATTTGGTCGCTTAGCTTATATATTTGTTTGTATTTCAAACTCCTTTCTGCAGTGTAAACTTCCCCAAATCCAATATAGAGCATGACAGAGATGCTAACATTATCTTAAACTGTGATAGCATCCAGATCCAGCTTCCACACAGTGGGGAAATACTACCCAGTGAATGTACTTTTTATCAATTGGACTTTTAAGGAACTAATGTAGTAAATTAAAGCTACTGTTAGTAACCTTATATAAACCTTATATAAATATGTTTTTGTCCTGTTCATTGATACTGTATCCTGACAGAAAGACATAAAACAGATTGTTAAAAAACATGTTTCTGTCTCCTCCTAATGCTCCGAATTGCATTTGCATGATTCCACCATGCCTGAATGAAAACAGCCAATCAGAGCTGAGCAGTCATGAACGTAGCTGTCAATCATGTCAATTTCTGTTCCTGAGCTGCAGAAGTGTGAAACTAGGCCGTGCTGATATATGAATCAAATATGAATCAAAATAATGTTCCTGTGCTGCATATTTCTCACCTTAAATGTTTTCACAAACATATTTTAGTGCATGGTTTAGTTGGACAATAAGTTTGCTAAACGGTCAAGCAAACATTCTCAGCAAAGAGAGCTGTAGGAGGAGCTCTCACTCTGATCAAATTCTTGCATTTTGTAGCCCAGTTCCAAACTGTAGCTGTAATGCTTCTTGTCTTTGAAAGTAAACCTTACTTAGTTACTACCTTAGGTATTAAGCCACTGTCACATCGGACATCTTTTGGCTAACATTCTATCAAAATTTTACATTAACTACAAATATAAATGATCATGTTATGTTTCCTATTAATTAAGTGGTGTTAAACTAGAGTCTAACTTCTTATATTTCAGACTGTATATTGTTTAAACCGTGTACGTTAGCCTTTGGTTTACCAGAGTCGGCAAAAGGATGTTAATCCCGGTGAATTAAATGGTAAATGGACCTGCACTTAAATAGCACTTTTCTAGTCGCTTTGCGACCACTCAAAGCGCTTTACACTACAGACTGCGCTCATTCACCCTTTCACACACACATTCATACTGGTGGCAGAGGCTACCCTAAACGGACCCACCTGCCACCATTGGGAATTCATTCACATACCGATGAACACAGCATCGGGAGCAATTTGGGGTTCAGTATCTTGCTCAAGGATACTTCGACATTCAGGCAGGGATCGAACCACCAACCCTTCGGTTGGGGGGCAACCCACTCTACCAACTGTGCCACAGCCGCCCAATTAGCCGTGTCCTATCTGTATCCCACATCGGACACTTGGATCTCCTCGCTGTAAAACAATGAAGGCTTCTGGGTAAGCTAATAAATATCACTGTTATCATCCATCGTTGTCCTTCACAATAAAATACAGTACAGTAAAAATACAGATGCACTTTTAAGATCGGTGTCGCCCAAGCGTTCTAATTGCTTTCTCTCACCAGAGTTACTTTCATATTGTAATTAGACATGAAAATCTCCATGCACATAAACTAAAAATAACACATAGATTGTTAAATATGTATAAATCAATTATACCTACACTGGTGGTGGGGATCTTATTCAAAATGAATGTGAAACACCGGAAAGTGTGGCATTGCGGATGTGTCCGATCAGGGATATAAGAGCTGAACGGTGCCCGATGTGGAATACAGATAAATGGTAAATAGACTGCACTTATATAGCGCTTTTATCCAGAGCACTTTACACTACAGACTGCGCTCATTCACCCTTTCACACATACATTCATACTGGTGGCCGAGGCTCAGGGCACACTGGTTCCACCTGCTACCATCAGAAATTTGTTCACACTCCGATGAACGCAGCATCAGGAGCCATTTGGGGTTCAGTATCTTGCCCAAGTATACTTCGACATGTAGGCTGCCATGGTCAGGGATCGAACTTCCAACAATCCGATCAATGGACAACCACTCTACCAACTGAGCCAGAGCCGCCATTAAAATACTTCAGATTAACACACTGTTGTGTTTTTGGCTTTGGAAGCTTGACAGACCTTTAGTGTCCAGATACGGTTGCTAATCTATCATTGGACAATTATTTTTTATGGGAAGTGTTTAGCGAGCTGTCAGTTGACTAATTGAATCAGTACCACAGTGAATACTGTTATGAAATATTACACTATGATGCCTGAGCATGCATCACGTGTATCATGACCTCTGCATTAGTATTTTTGACTGTCCCAGCTGGCATGCTGCCAGCCCGGCCTGAGCCCCTGCTGCTGTAGCAGATATATCAGCCTGCTCAGCTTAAACCGCATTGATATGTGGGGGATTCATTCTACAGTATGCTAAGCCCGCGGGGCTGCAGCCTGCTGACTTATATTGGAGCCGGCCACAGCGATGGCCTACGAGGGGTAATGGGCTGGCAGTGGGAGCTGAGGACACAAGAATTAGGCCTCTGCTACTAATTGCGCAAGAGACAGATTTGTTTAAATTGGGAGGGAATAAGCCTGCGGGGCTACAGTGGGGGGCACTCAGCCGAGTATGTCGAGGCAGCGGAGAAATCAGCTACATCTGGGGAGCTCCATTGACAAAAAGCAGAAACACCAGTTGCTTTTTTTTATGGATATGGCATAATTTGTTCAATTTATGATCTCTTTTTGCAGAAACTGCTCAGATATTTGTTTTTCCTTGAGTTCAAGCTGTGCACTGTAAGTCAAGTCAATATGATATTTTTTATTTAAAAGAACTTATTAGTATGCTCACTAGCTAAAGCTTTCATTCAAACTTTATGCCCACCACTGTTTGAATTGGAAAAAACTGTAAAAAAAATATATATTTTTTACTTTAAGAAAAATCAGTCACAGATTAAAGGTTTTCTGCAGATGTTTTCTGTTTATGTTCTGCTACAGTGGATGATATAATCAACACTCTTAGGATTTGTTTTGAAAGATTTCTCTCTACACACATACTGTACATCTCAAGCCTTTTCACTCACCAAGTATAAAGCAACAGGACTTCAATCTCTGCCGTCACTCTGCTTTCTTCACCCAAACAGCCTCTCTGCTTTTTTGCTACTGCATAATGCCAGTACAACTTCCTGCTTTGGGACAAAGTGTTGTTATTGAATGAATCTGGGCCAAAGCATATTAGCAAGTGCAAATTAGAGTGGGTGGGTAGAGGGGGCATGTTTTGCTGTCTCTCCAAATTCATTAAAGGCACACTATGCAGGAATTGTCCCTTGCTACAACATTAAATCCTCTCCTTCTTGGTTCGATGAGAGGGAAAGCAAATCCCAGGTTCACTAGGATAGGCTGTTTATTCGCTTTGCTATATTTGCATTTTTTTGTGAGTTGTGTTTGCAATTTTCGTAGCTTTGTGTCTGTTAATGTTCTGAACACAACAAAAACAAAAGAAAAGACAGTATACAAACCGAGGGCATCATCACCACACACTTCTAGTGGGTTCATAGTGACGATTACATGTGTATGAGTCAATACGTTTAATGCATTTCAAGGAAAATCCTGCATAGTACACCTTTGAATTAATTATTAATTAAGGCCAAAGAAAAGAAAAAAGAAACTGGCTCTCTGAAAACCATTGTAGCACTGTCCTTAATTTCAGTATACACACACATTTTCTTTTTAAAGTAAAGTATCTATATTTTATAAATTGTATTAACTTTTTTCTTACCTAAATGCCTAATTTGTAAAGGTGACCCTTCCTATTATGTTAGTTTCTCAGGAACAGCAATAATGTTCGTGTCAAAAAACAAAAAATCCCAATAAACATTGTTTATATTTCATCACTAAGTCCATCCATGACAGTTTCAATCAATATTTAGGGCAATAGTGTTCTTTACCTGTCACAGATCATGGTTCATGAGGATAATTCACTCGTTTTTCACAAAAAATGCATGTTAAAACTTTTTTTAATGTACATTGGAAAGACCTACATATAAAATACAATGGTTTTACATGACATTGATATGTGAAATGAACCATTTTCATTTTATATGTTGATTACACTTATTTAGCCAAGCAGAAGAAGTGTCATCCCCCAAAAAACACTTTACTGTTTCTTTAGATTTTCAAACTTTGAAATGGGTTTGACCGGCAACATAACAGCCAATCCAAAGCAAAAATGTGACCACTATTCCATCTTTTCTATTTAACTAATCCAGTTGTGTCTTGCATTTCATGTAAACATACGCACTGATTGCTGTATGCACCCCGCCGAATGAGATACACATGTGATTAGGAATGAGTTTACATTGAGTTGTTATTGATTTGCTGACGGGTGGATGCAGACTAATGACAGCCAAGTGGCTCATCTTATGTCCTGCATATGTGCATCATCATCCTCAGGCTTCTCCCCTCATCTCGTAGCTCTCTTCCCTACTCGATCCAAAGTATATGGCCGTCTGAGAATAGCACCAACCATAAATATTGCTTTTTATTCCCAAACTCCACATCCCCACCCTCCCTGCTGGCTAAAAGTCGCTAATTGTGTTCATGTTTTTCTCAGCGGCACTCCTCAAGATTGTGTTTGAAGCTGGAGGTTCCACTCTCTGGAGCTTCAAACTCCTCGATAAAGGCTGCATCTGACGATAACAAGGCTCTTCAAGCATATTTTTAGTTTGCAACAGATGCATTCATGTCTATCTCTTTATAAGCTCTTTTTCACTCCCTTCTTTTGAATGTTCTCCTCCTCTCCATCCCTCCTCTCTGACGCTCCGTTAAGCCCACTATCTGATGTGTTAATGAGGCACTAATGAGACAAGGTCCGTCTTAATCTCACGCAGAGAGAATGGGAGCGCCGGATGATTTTAAGCAGTCCGTGGGATTAGCGTAGGGAAGGGCGGTCCGTGAGGTAGGGCGTGAGAGAAAGAGACGGAGGGAGGAAGTTAGAACGCAGAGACAAAGGTGAAAAGCTGTAAATATGTGTGTGTGGTGTAAATTAGTAGACTGAGTGCCATGTTCTGTGGTAATGACTTCAGAACATGAGTGGGTGGAAGAAGAGAGTTGTGACCCCGATGGGAAACAAATAATGAGGCAGTTGTTGCGCGCACACACACTCGACACCCACACACTTGTTTTAAAAAGAAAACGGGCAGAAAGTGTAATCCCCTTCCCTCGTGAAGGCTCTTTACTGTCTTTAAAGCCTCTGCTCCTTTCATCCTCCCTCTCAGGTGCAGTCCGGCTGTCCTGTGGCCATATCTTTGTCGTTCTTCTGCCTTCTGAACGATGAAGGGATGTCCTTTATTTTCTCTTGATGAAATATCGGGGAAAACTCGACTGCAGATGTTCTGCCGCTCCCACCTCACTCACCAGGGGGATCCCACTAATCAATCAAGTCAATTACCACTGAAGTCTCATCATTTCCCCTCATCACAGATTGATTTGTGTTTGATTTACTTGAAAGTTCGCCAGAGTGACTTTATCCTGACTCACAAGAACTTATGGCAGGAAAAAGTTTTTGTATTTTCCTTTAACTTGGAAGCATAAATTAACTCAGGAGCAGTGGATTCTTTCTGATTGTCACTGCTGGCTTTGCTATGAGTCAGGGGTTTGGGAACTTTTGACTTGTGGCAGACTTGTAAAGCTGACAGCTGATTGCAGCTGTCCCAGTCTGAACTGCCGCTGTGAAGTTGCCCTCCTGCTTGTCTTCACACTCTTTTTTTTGTCTGACGCCATATGTTGCTTTTTTTGACCGAGATTCTGCCCGAGGGATTATCTCGGATTATCCAAAAAGTCTCGTCTTCGAGTTCCAATCCCACTTTTGGCTTCTTCCTGTGACTTCTGATTCCCCTTTGCAATCAGAAACTTTCCTTTTGATGATGCATGCAGAATTATCCGACACCTAGTTACCATTGTAATGTAACAGACCAAATACTCTCAGCACAGATGGATGGATTCTCACAATTCCTTTATTAATTAATATATCTCAGATAATAGGAAATCATTGTTTTCTACAAAGTAGGAAAAGTTGAATTTTACAAAAACAATTTGGAAATTTAAAAACCTCAAACTATACAATGTATGTAATATGGAACTATATATCAATAAATATATACTGTATATCATATATTTATATTATTTGTAGTTAACGTAACATCACATTTATATTTAAACTACTTAATATACAGTATATTTTAGATCTTAATATCTGCATGCTGATTTGGCAACAAATTTGCTAATCGCTAAATAATTCATTTAATCAGTCATTTTTATTACCAAAATGGCAGAAAATGCAGTTTTCAGCCTCTCAAATATGGATATTTCCTACTTTTCTATGTTTTATATCATATTATTCTTTGTTCTATCAAAACAAGACATTTAAAGATGTCATCTTGGACTTTTTGAAGCTCGGATGGACAGTAGGATAATCGATTAATCAAGAAAACAATGCATAGGTTAATTGATCATGAAAATAATCGTTAGTTTCCATACTATATCTATACAGACAACTGTTTCCTAGTTTTAAACTGAGCTTTCACACTCAAGTTATGTCTGATTTTCTTTTTATACTTGGCTCTCTGATGTGCTTTCCCTCTCTAAATGATGATGTAATTCAAGTAAAGTACTTAAGAAACTTATTCAATCATATTTACTGACTTTAATTAATTATTTCCTCTCATGAAAAGCAGTGAACATGAAACATTATCATACAGGCTTTATGAGGTGTCAGCCACATCGCACATATAAAGAAAAATAGCTTTAAAACATACATGAAAAATGGATTAAAAGATTGTTTATAGTCTCTATTTTCCAAATTAAATAACTAATTTGTGTTAATGGCTGTGAAAGGCTTTTAGTTATGCCTAGATGACCACATGTCATAACTCTTTGAAAGCATTAAATGTTATTATGGCTTAACTGCTATAAAATATCAGCAGTGAGCAGTCAGTGCTGTGTTTTCCACCTTTTACCTTTACAAATGTGCCCATTTTCTAACTCTGTGGGACAAACATGTTAACATTTACTTTTTGGTTATATTCATCTCATGCGTGAAGAAAAGTACAGCTGAATACATAAGACAACGTGCAGGACGTGTCTTCCACAGTGTAAGTGACAGTGGGATTATGGGAAGTGGAGCTGCAGCAATCTGTCTCCTCGCTAACAGAACTGGGTCTCACGCCACATCACGCCACATGGGAAAAGTGTCAGAGAAGTGATTTCTTTTTTAAGGATTTGCTGCTGTAATATTTAGGACACACACACGCCACACATGGGCTGGAACGTTAGTGCATGCATGCAAACAGTGCGATACACTCATGCACTGTGTGTGAACGCGTTTATGTACATTATGCACAGATGCTTCCAGTACACACACACACACACACACACACACACACACACACACACACACACACACAAACAAACAAACATGGCTGAGCTGCTTCAGGCAGGCATCCTGTGCACTCACAGGCAACCAGAGGCAGCTCCTGTTTGCATGCCAACCATAACATACTTGAATTGTGTGAACTCAAGTGATTTATGCAGGAAACATACAAAACAGCAACTTAAGAGGGAGCGAGAGAGTGTGGAAGGATGCTGCCCCACTTGAAAACTGAATATTTATGACACCATGACACAATGCACTTCCACTAAGGCCTCCCCTATCTCCTTTTCTCTCTCTCTCTCTCTCTCTCTCTCTCTCTCTCTCTCTCTCTCTCTCTCTCTCTTTCTCTCTCTCTCTCTCCTGTTAAAGTGATAAATCTATTTTCCAAGGTTGTTATTACATACCATTGTTTCATTTTTCACCTCTGCGCATCCCTGCGCAAATAAACTGAACTAAGCAAAAACTAAACTTAATTTAAATGAAGAGAACTAAAGTCACGCTAAACTGAAATGAATATAAACTGAACTAATATTTCCTCTACCTCAGTTTTTTTTTCTCCTTCTTCATCTCTATTTTTTCATCTCAACAAACTTTCCGGGCTGCCCTCACGGTTTCTACTTCTGCTCTGACTAAGTCAAGTCAAGTCAAAGTTTATTTATAGAGCACATTTAAAAACAACCTCAGTTGATCAAAGTGCTGTACAGTTATTAAAATACAATAAAAATCATATACAAATATAGTAATAAATAAAAACAATGAAAACAATATAATACTAAAAAAACAATAAAACAATAAAATAGTAATAAAAACTCAATCTAAAACCAGAGTTAGAGTTAAAAAGGAAATAAAAGAATAAAAAGTAAAAAAGCCAAGGATTCTTGCCTAGCTGGGACTTAACGCCAAGGAGAATAAATCGATTTTTAAAAATGTTTTAAAGTGCTCAACAGACTGTGCAGCTCTGACCTGGAGAGTTACACTCTAAAACATTAACATTTTCTTCTTATATCTAGCAATAGTATCTTAATTAAATTGTTTTGAGTATAATTTGCCTACTGACCATAGCTTTATGTGCTTATCTAATTATAAGTATTATTATTTTGTGCCTATTTTTTTTTTTTACTGTTTAAAGACCTTTTTTTAGGATTGACATTGTGAGCTTTTTCACGCTTTTCAAGCTATCCAACTGTTGAATATGGTGAGTTGTTACCTAAAATATTGGCTCCAATTGAGAGTTTAAGTTGCATGTAGTTTGAATGCTATTTCAAAAGCATTTTCTACTCATTAAAACACTTCTTGTTTCAAGTATTGCTGGCTACAGTTGGCCTTTTCAGTCCACAATTACTCAAAAATAAGTACATTTGGACTTATTCAAGCTATCATTGGTTTTTCCAGTGCTTAGGTATTTTTACTAATTTAAAGAATTCTTACAAAGAAAATGTACTTACTGCACTGGCAGATAATTTTACTTGTTTCGACCATGTATTTACTTAGTTCTAGCTATTTCTTTCTTATTTTTTGTCAGCTGGTTTTTGCAGTGTAGGCTGCTCCACAGTTTTGGGGCCGCCACAGAGAAGGCTCTGTCCCCACGAGTACAGTAGTAGTCTGGACCGCGGTACGACCAGAAGCTGCTGGTTAGACGACCTAACTGCTCTGGAAGTACTGTGAGGATCTAATACGTGTGTGCACCTGCTGCATGTGTCCATTTCATCATTCCCTCCTGCAGATGGAATGACGTATACGTGCCATGCACCATGTATTAATATGTCAGCTGCAGATGCAGATAGCGCAACCTAATACACTAATGCATAACGATATGTGGAACTATAAGAAGATTGGTTACGCTCTGATACACGCGGTAATGTCTTCTTATACATATGTATACACACGCATCACGCCATTCACTCTTAGGAGTGAACCTGCACACACAGTTAGGCTGTGTACAAAGCTATGAATACTATAAATGTATTATTATGACAGTTAAACTAAATATTCTTTATTTTACTCAAAATATTGCAATGTAACTGCAATTCACAGCATTTTTAATCACTTATCATTTAAGCTGTTGCAATATTTAAACATTTATTTTCATATATAAAAAAGCGCCCTGTTTTGATTTGAATTTTTACACTTCTTACAATATAAATGACCTTGTGAGAGTGTTATGATCAGCAACCATTAATAACTTCTCTCCCACAGCTAAAAGCACTGACCCCAGAGCTTTGAATCATATTGCAAAGTGCTGTTCATGTCTCAGATTAGTGAGACCCGCTTGAATGCATTGACCTTTTAACATTTTAACCACAATTAAAACAGAAAAACAGAAAACTGACCAACTCCCTGCAGGCAGTATTTATAACACACACATGCATGCTCACACACACATCATGGCTCATATATAGAGTATAAATCCAGCATAACTAATCACTTCAACAACATGCTAGACTCATTACACAATTTGCTCTCCCACATGCAGGCAGAGGTGTGACAATCCCCATCTGTAGCTAAAGCGTTTTTATTGTGTATGACAGCTGAAGCCAAGGGTCACTTCACACTCCATGTAGAATATATTATTTGATTGTATATGCTCTGATTGAAAGTATAATGCATGTATAATGGGATACACATACACACTGTAGGTATATGCAAACACACTAATGTGCTGTGATACACATGCTATCGTGAATAATGCACATTATTTTCATGCAGTTAATGGTCCAGGGATGCAGGTGAACTCTGATGGAAGATGTTTCTTGCATTTAAAAGATTTCAGAGAAGCCAGACACCTCTCATTATAATCCATGAATAAGTTGAATAAACATCTCTTTTAAACAGACACTGGACTTTATATAGTATATATTGTTGTATAGACTACATTCGTTTTAGCTAAGTGTACCTTATAAATGGCTTAGTGTACAAGAGATTATCTTCACACATTGTTTTTGAATAAAGACACCTGCTAGCTAGTGCTGCAGCTCTTTGATAATTAAATAATAGATGAGTGTCATCATTATTAGATAATTAAATCATTAAAAATAATTAATGAGCAAAAATGCACCCAGTTGTTCCAGCTTCTCCCATCTGAGGTTTTTCTGCCTGTCATTGCAAACTAAATATCTCTGTGTTTTGGACTCTGGCTCAGACAAAACAAGACATAAAAAATTACCTTTGGTTCCAGGACATTTTGATGGTCATTTTGATATTTCAGATTTTTTATTAATTGATATGGACTCTCTCATTCATAACTCTTCACATGCTGACACATTTTAACATACTGGGAAGCCCTACACATCAAACTAGAACACACCACTATGTTTAGGCAACAAAACGAATTGGCCAGGGTTATGAAAAGATCATAGTTTGGGTTAAAATAAGTATGTTTGCTATGTCACTTAAGTTACCTCTAAGGTTAAGTAATAAATGTCTCCCCATGTGGACTGTACCACTCTTTATACAATCTTTATACTAAATCACCTGCCGTCCAGAGCACTTACTCTGAGCGGATAATATTGCCGCGGATAGGTTTGCATTGTCAACCCAGTCTGCAAAATTAATGTTGGCAATGTACATTTCACATTTTCACAGATTTGTTGGATTTGAACATTTCAGAACAGCTTTAACCGGTTCTCGTTGTAACACTACTTCCCCTAAAAACGTCCCACATTATATTGCTTCGTCACCATAAAAAAAGAATGCTGCAGATCATCATATCTGTGTTTTGCAGAAAAATACAATGCCAACATGGTTTGCCGGCTACTCGGCTGACTTTAAAGTTGCTGCTGCATCAAACGACATTGAAGGATGTCTTGTGCCTTGATAGCAGATGCAGAGTTGGTATTTGATGACCTGGGAATGAGAATGATCTGGGACTCTTTGGAGACTTGTCTTTGTCCAAAGCAGAATCAATGATAATGCTAATCATTAGTATTAGCCTGAGTAGAAGCTATAAAACACTTTCCTTATACCTGTACCTTAATGTAGGAAACCATGTAAACATTACAGCTCTTTCAATTGCAAATTCAAAATGCAACTTTTACAAGATATTGAAGAAGCTTCAAAAGTGTACAATAAAAATAACCCTTACTAAAATGCCAAGTTGTCACAGGCATTCATTTTTGTTTTGATCTGAGAGATCTTACAGTGTAACCAAAGATCAGGTAAAAAGAAATTCCCACAACAGCAGGAAACCACTTTCACTCTCTTGCTCTGAACTCAGCTGTGATGAGTGTAAATGTCTCTTTAAAAATTACAACACGGTAATAGTTCTCTAAAACCCTGATTTCTCTGCTTTTTGCCTGACTTTACAGCTCTTCTTCTTGCAAACCTGTCACTACGAATAAAACAGACAATTGCAGCTAAAGGACACCTGGATCGTCATTCTCTTTTATTGGACAACTTTTGAATTCAGTAGACCCTCAAAGCTTCAAAGCTTGTCAAAGCTGTACCTCCTAGAATTATGTTATTCAGCTTCGCTCCATGCCGGATGAAATACTGGCTTCACACTTTTAAAAAGCAGGCAGATTAGAAGCAGCAGTAAATCTCTCACCGAGCGAACTGTAGACACTTGCCAGGTCCCCGTGTGTACTGATGTGTTTTTCAGGGTGGCTAATTAAATACCTGTCTTTTGAGTCCTGATTATGGTAATCGGCTGCCAAGCAGGCAGGTCTCTGTAGATCAGACAGTGGATGTCCTTGTGATTAGAAGTGTTGCAGAGCTGGAGAGGACCAGGGATCAGATCATTAGTAGGTCTAAATGCGGTAGTACCACTGAGGGGCCCCTATGATCACTCCTGAGAGAGCAGGAGGCGCAGGGAGAGGAGCGAGATGGAAGATTGTGGTTTTGTGAAGGCTTGTTTCCATTCAATTCTGGTCCATCGGCCGAGGCACAGAGTTAGGAAAGGTTTAGGGTAGATTAAACATCAAGAAGATAAGAAGTGATAGATATCTTTACTTGAGTCTTACCTGATCCCATTTCAAACTGAGTTACTTTAATGTAGCTGGGAGTTTAGAGTAAGTCATGAACGGGATGGTTTTTAACTGGATGTTTTATCCACTGTGGTTTTAAATTACACGATTGAAATTTGCGAAGATCGCGACTAAACTTGAAGGAAAACAATTGAGCTAAAAACTTGACACTGTCAGTTTGTTACCATGGCCAGATAAGCTTGTTAAAGTACAAAACTTTGCTGTTAACCCACTCAACTAACTGAACTTTTTACAGTGTGTATTTACCCTGTGGCCTCCATGTCATTTTTAATTTTATACCCAGAGACCCAAACAGCAAGCATCACTTTTTTGAAGGATGAATATTACATGTTAGTTATGTTTTGGAATTTGTTTGAGCAACTTCAATTAAGAAAATGTACAAAAATGTAACCTGAAAAACTGAAGATGATCAAACTAGATTTTGCAAAATAGGACCAAGAGATCAGGTAATAATGCTTTATTGATGTTGTACTTGGAATTGATGGAATAAATTCCCTAAAAACAATGCAACGAATGAAAAAAACAACAACTGATGCCCACTTTTTTGTTAATTTTACATTTTTGTTAAAGACTCTTTACCACCAACTGTCTGTTGGTGTTTTATGTTTCAAATATATTTATTGTGAAGCATTATTCACAGACATATCTGAACAGGGTAATGTTTTTGTTTTTTTTCTGAATAAATGTAAAATATCAAAACATACATCAAGATAAATAAGGTATCAGAAATATATTGGTGAGCAAGTAAAAAACAGTAGGTAAAAATGAATAAATAATAATAATTGCAATGTAAAACAACAAAATTAATTTAAAAAATGTATAAAAATAATTTTAAAAATGAGTACAAATTTATAAATATTGTACCATCACCTATAGTTAATCCAACTCCAAGAGTTTTGTGTTTTATTGCTCGGTTTAAACATCATGTTGATAACTGTTTCCAGTATTTATGTCACAACAAAGAGCACAAAAAAGGATTATGTAAGCCATGAAATAAGTACCAATATTTTCACAGACTTTCCGAGTTGTTGTTTTTTTGCTTATTCTGAGACCACATGAATGCATCACTATATTATAGTGTTAATGAAAGTGAAAAATAATTGGGCATCTGCTCTTTGATCCAGATGTGCAACAAAATGTAATGGGCTCCTTCTTGGCCTATGCCACCTCATGCACCCTTCAAGTTTCATTTAAATAAAACCAGAATAGTTCCGTAAATCTTGCAGATAAACAGAAAAAGAAACTGACCTGAAAGCTCGACCTCCTTGGCCATGATAATTAAGGGATAAAAAGAAAGAAAGTGGAACTAACAGAGGCGGTCAAACGTGATGCAACACTTCAACCACTAAATTAGACAACCCAATTATTAAATGTATGTGCTTAATCGGTCTTCTTCACAATTACTCTAGCTCATTTATTTATTCTACTTTTAATGTTTCGAAGTATTATTAAAAATAGCCTCTGGAAAGGTATTTGGTACAAGCATCGAGCATAGTGAGATGAACTTTTGGAAAACTATTTGGCATTGTCGATTTTTGTTCTGAATATCTGAATAAAAAACTGGCACTTTATAGTATTGCTAGGAATAGAGATTACATGAGGTGAAAACTGTTAAGGGCACTGATTAGGTCTGAGCTCCGGGATATGTGGCGAGATTAGTTGTGCTGCCATGGCAACAATATCTGTGACCTTAATTTGTATGGAAAATATATGGCATAAGAGTAATACCTACATGCTGTGTTTTTCTCTGCATCACATTCACAATGCACAGCCACTGTCTGTCTTTCTCCTCCTCCTGCCTGTTCCCTTCCCATCTGTCACACACACACACACACACACACACACACACACACACACACATACACACACGCGCTTCCAGACCCACCACCAGCACTGTGCACGCACAGCAGAGTGGCTGCTTTGTGTGTGCTCGGAGACCGCTGTGCTCTATTTGACATCATATTGAATTTGGTGGGGTTGAAGACAGGGTGTTTGCTGAGCCTAATTTACCTGGGCTAGACCTCACAGAGGGCCTGGGAGGGGCTGATAATTAAAATGGCTTGCTGCTGCCGAGATGGAATATTCATGGGAGATTACTTCCACCCTCAAACATCCCTGCACTTCACTGAAATGTGCATGTGTGCGCTTGTGTGTGCGGTGTTGTGTCTGCGCGTACGTGTGATAAGAGTGAATGTTTTCCATGTGTGTTTTTTTATATACAAGTCAGTGTGATTGTGTTTTGTGCTTCCCTACGCCCCTGCACGACCTTTCTCTACCCCCGTAATGTAAAGTCATCAACACGCCGCACAAGATATTTAGGTCAGTGTGAGACGCCGCACACAAGACAAAATGAAAGACGGGCTGAGTGCGAGACAGACTGAGAGAGAAATAATGAAATTGACGGGTCCCATGAGGTGATGACAGCAGGCCGTCCTCACTAGTTGATGGATGACAAACGCTCAGTGTCCATGTCTATCAGAGTCCCTGCACATCTCTGTCAATACAGCACAAGTTAAACAGAAAACTGGCCTTTTGGCTTTAATTAACTTTGTCACTGAGATTTTCTTTCACAGATAATGTTTCTGTGACATGTGACTACTTGTAAAATGTCATAAACTCCACTTTACTATTGGAAACAAACAGGTTTTGGACATGAATGTGGCTGCATCATATCTGTATATATTTGTGTTTTTCTGCAAATCCCTCAGGACAAAGATGCAATTTTCACTTTATATCATGTTTCCAAACCAACCAGCTTATGATAGCTATTTTTTATGTTGAGACCTACCAGCCCAGACACCAGAAAAATAAATTGCATGTCTCTATAAACCACAGATTCGTTGATATGAAACATTTCTGCAACCTTTAGCTTTTTTTTTTAGCTTTTGCTTAGATTTGTCAAACAAACTCTGGACTCTCACTCATGAGTCCTCTGTTTGGGTCACATTTGTATCCCATGTGAAACCTAAAGTCAAGGTTACAATTACTTTTAAAGTAAGAACCTGTAAATTAATATGTACATACTGTATGTCACATTCTGATGCTCAGTGTGAAATATGTAATTGCATGTTGTCCTTTTCTTTTCAAATATTTAATGAAACTGAGTCCAGTAGGTGCATTCAGAAGTAGTTTACTTGTCTTTTAACCCTAACCCTGATTATTCCTAACCCTAACCAAGTAGTTGTGTTGCCTAAACACAACCAAGAAGATTTGGTTTAAATGTAGTGAATAAATGTGTTGTGATTGTGTTGTATGACCTCTCAGATGTCCGTCGCATCAGCTAGATTAAATTGTAGCATTGTAACAATTGTAACACACCAGATGCTAACCACATGTTTAACCCTCCTGTTATGTTGCGGGTCAAATTGACCAATTTCAAAGTTTAAAGATCTAAAATAAAATAGTTAAAAGTATTTTCTTCAGGATGAAACTTCTGTTTGGCTTAATAAGTGTAATGTACATATAAAATGAAAATGGTTAATTTCACATATTTGCATGTTTATATTTCATAGATACTGTTCAATGGTCAATCTGACCCTGAACAGAAGAGGTGACTTGTGCAACTCACTCCATAAAATAAAATAAAATTAAATGTAAAATAAACTTTCAGTAACTCAATGTCATGTAAAACCATTATATTTTATATGTAGGTCTTTCCAATGTACATAAAAACGTTTAAACATGCATTTTTGATGAAAAATGAATGAATTATCCTCATTGAACCATGATCTGTGAGAGGTAAAGAACATCATTGCACTAAATATTGATTGAGATGGTTAGTAATGGAGTTGATCATGAAATATAAACAATATTTAGTGAGATTTTTTGGTTTTGTGAACCTTTTGGATGATTAAACATGCCCTAGGTCAAATTGACCCACGAACATTATTATTGTTCCTGAGAAACAAACATAACAGGAGGGTTAACCTGTGACCTGGTGAGTGACATTTTTGGGGGCATACTGTGGAGCACAGCATTTCTGTTAGTGTAAATTACATGAAAGCAGGAGCCCGATCCCGCTTACGTCAGTCTGAAAGTAGTAGAAACAGTGATCCTGCAGCTGACCCTCATTAAAAAGAGTATAGGAAACCCTAGCCAAAGAAGGACAGGAATTGTTTTGTTTCTGTCTTGGGATTGGAACGAGACAGGAGTTTTTTGTGGGAGGAGGAAAGGACAGGAGAAATGGCAAAAAATATCACGATTCTATGTATCTTTGGTTTGCAGAAACATACAATGCCAAGATTTGTTCTTGAGACTTGGTTGGACCTTATGTGCCTGTGAATGACCCAATATGTCCCTAGTGAACTGATACACAGTCTGGAAAACCGTGACCTTTTTATCCAAGTGGCGGTTGTACCGGCTCCTCCTCTCAGCCTCTCTTTCTTTCTTTCCCTCTCCTCTCCTCTCCTCTCCCTCTCCTCCTTCCTCGCCTCATTACGGTGAATTTGAATCTGAGGCCATTAAGGAGCGTGAGGCGAGAGTCTGAAATGAGATGAAAACAGTAGGAAGGCAATAAAAAAGCCTTGTTAGAAGAATTTTATTACCGTTTTTCCCGCTCATAGTCTGGAGAACAGCCTGCGTCACACCAGGCACTGGATCTATATCCGTCATAATGGGGCTGAGAAAAAAAGACCTTTGCTTTTTTAATTTTACTCATGTTTAATGCAGACAATTTAAGAAGGCGTTCTGGGCCGTTTTCACTTACTCTAAAAACCAACAACAGTGAACCCCCCCCCCCGCTGACATCTAAAAATATTCCGTCTCATCCTTTGCTACCGTTTCTTAGAAATCAAGCAGCACATGACCTCACTCTGGTGTTTTGTCTGAGGCTCTAAAGCGGAGCATCTTTCATATACCTGCGCAGATACAGGCCTCGGCCCCAACCATTAATCATAATTCTGTGGCTTTGTGTGTGAGAGAGAGATAGAACAGCAGATGAAGACACAGAGCAGATTGAGCTATTTGTTATCACAGCTTATCCCAACACCGGGATGCCTGCTATTATCCTGCCAACACTGGGAATGGCAGGTGGAAAATGGGATTCCTCCCTCTGCTCTGTTATTTTATTGGATCCCCCCCTCCTTATACTTTCTACCGCATTTTTGGATGGATTGAAAAATAATTTTCCTGCGTGCATTCATGGAGGTCGTGGAGGCGAGGGCACAAAACTGGGAAGAAGGTGGCTGAAGGCAAGGTGGGAGCGGGGGAGGGGGAGGAGATGAGGGTGGCTGACATGCTGATAGGTAAAGATAAACATTTTTCTGCGGTTGTTATCCGAGGTTGGGGCTATGACCTCTCTGGCTTGTTGATTGTAATGTTTGGCCAAGGCGTTATCTCTCCACCACAGAGCGCAGCAGATACTGTCTGGAATATTAGCCTCATGTTAGCCGGGCTAAGACACTGGGATGCTCGAGCTTTGTTCTCCATGGGAGTGTGTGCCTGAACAAACATATTCTCAGAAACAGTTTGTATGATTGGTATGAGAAAGCATTGTATGGCACCAACGTTCATTTTAAAAGGTTATCGATCACCTTTGAAGCAATAAATGGCCTCCCTCCATGTTATATTAAAGATTTATTGACCCCCTATGTGCCTGGGCGTTCCCTTAGATCAGAGGATGCAGCTCTGTTGGTTGTTCCTCGACCCCTGCTTGTGACCAAAGGTGACGGGGCCTTTGCTGTTCGAGCCCCCAGACTGGAACACTCTGCCTACTGAAATCAGACTCATAACATGTTTGCCATTCTTGTTTTATAGGAAAGCATCTGTGAATGTTTAGAATGTTTTTGTGTGGTTTTATTATTCCTTGTTGCCAATTTAATTTGATATATTTTTTAACTTATTTGATCCTGTTGGAGCTACAAGGTGGCGTAGTGGTTAGCACTCTCGCTGGTCGCCGGGTAGATAACATTCTGCTGTTCTTCTGTGTGGAGTTTGCATGTTCTCCCCGTGTCAGTGTGGGTTCTCTCTGGATCTTTCGGTTTCCTCCCACAGTCCAAAAACATGCAGGTTAGGTTTAATTGGTGACTCTAAAGTTGTAGAGGTGAATGAGAGCATGATTGTTGGACTCTGTGTCTGCCGTGTGATAGTCTGGCGACCTGTCCAGGGTGGACCCCGCCTCTCGCCCAATGTCAGCTGGGATCGTCTTCAGCCCCGTCTAAGTGGTTAAAGTTAATGGATAGATCCTCTTTTATTTTCATGCTCCCCTTGTTTTTTACTTTCTATTTCATCGTTCTGTCTTTTTTATGTAACATCTCTCTGAAAAGCACTTTGTAGTCTTGATAAGAAAACTGCTATACAAGCAAAGATTATTATTATTATTATTATTATTATGATTATTATAGACACAGAAGCAATTTTGTGGGATGCCAACTAAAATCAGCGCAATTATTTTAGCTATGAAATTCCAACCTTGCATGGCAGCTGGATTCTCCCGATATCATGAGATCATACAAGAATTACAGGATCACAAGATCGGAAATCAATCTTTTCTGGCTTTAAGTAATACGTTTTGGTACAAATTGCCAGTTCAGCATCCTGACCAACTCTTATTTTAAAAAACTGTTTCCAATGCGGTCATCTCAAATGGTTCCGTGTAACAAACCATCTAGCAGCATCAGGTTTCCATGAGGACAGCCTGTTCTTAGCATGCAGGAGGAGAGCAAACACCCAGTGTTCAAGGTATGACGCTGCATGTTTTACAGCCTATTTCACTTAAAATCCTAAGCACCTGTGTGTGAGAGAACATAACGCTTCAGCGTCTCAGCATGAATGAGTGAGAGGAAGATATGAAGTATATATTTAGCTTGGACCGCTATGCGTGCCTTTACCTCCTGAGGTCAGCTCACAGGGGGGTTGCAGGGATTAAAGATAGCGTTCAAGTAGATTCATTATTTATTCATCCGCTTCCACCTACCTCCACCACACCACTCACATCCCCTGTGGGTGAGTGCTGCGCAATTAGATCTCTGCAAATGAAGACTCGCCTTATCTGAAGCGAACTGTGGACGAGCTGCGTGTAGGGTTGAAATATGGACACAACGGGTTACTAAGCAGTTTATAAGTCTCTGTTTTACAGGTTGTAGCGTGATGCTCAGTTGCTGCAAGCCAAGTGAAAAAAAATGAGGCACTGAAGGATTAAGTTGTGATGAAGCCGAAGAGGATGTTTAGCGTTATGTGCGTGATGCAGTTGCATGTGAGGGGAGCAGAATATGGGGGGAAAGATGGCATGAGTTTCTGTGGATTTGTGTCAGTGGGTGATTTCATGTGCGAGTGGACTGTAAGCATGAAAATGAGGGCATGTGTGCATTATTGCGTGCAGTGTGTGTATGCATGTGTTTGGCCATCTCTATACCCTCTAGTCAGGTACTAGCACTTGAGATTGGGTCAGCCTACCCCTGCTGTACAGATGGGGGTCAATTGGATGCACCCATGCAGAGCCAGCCTAACCTTGAGCACTGGCACTGGGTGCAGGTTACCTTTCCAATTTACCCATGGCTCCCCCTGCCAAGTGGAAGAGCCATGCCAGCCATAACCAGCCGCCTCCGCCTCCCCTCCAATCTACCGTGCTCGCAGCTGCCAACTACCCCCTAAGCCACCAGTCAGGGAGAGAGCTGAAGCGGGGGGGGGGAGGGAGCGTTGAGCGTGTGAGAGAGACAACAAAAAAAGAGGGATTGGCAATAATGAGGATTTACAGAGAAAATGAAAGGAGAAAGGAGAGATGAGAGATGGCACGGTGGGAATGGGCGATGGGAGATTGAGACAAAAAAGAGAGGATTGACAGAGAAAATAGGTTAAATCAGCGAGGATGTGTTTTAGTGAGAGGGGCCAGAGGGGAGGGAGAGCTTCAGTCCCAGAGGCTTTCTGGTAAGCATGCATGCAGGGCCTTCTGATGATTGTTTCTCTCTGCCAGCCATGCAGGGATTCTTCATGTGAACTAATTGCCAGCTGAAAAATGCAGACAATAGATTGTCTCAAATATTACACTGGTCATAAACAGCTGCAGGCAGAAAACAGTAAAAAAAAGACAAAGAAGGCAAATGCCAAGTTTCCCCGAGGCCAATTACAATAAACTGTATAATGGCGAAAACAGAAATTATTGTGTTATTGAGTGTTTTTCTTATTCTTTGTGTTGAGAGTGTAAAATTGACTACTTAGTAATAGTTTTTGGTATGCAAAAAAAAACTAATTTTGGTTACAAAATGAATCCTATTTTCCACAGAAAATGGGAAAATGGACTTTTGACAAATGCAGTTTAGTCCTTATAGTCAAGTCAATCATTCCCACAACATCAACTGTTATTGGATGTATGTATGTACCACCATGAGTCTGACACACATTTTAATAGCTGCCCTTTATTGTTTCTTCCACCTGTATTGGTCATCTCTGTCAGTGGGTCACGTCAAGTGTCATCCTGTTGTTGAGTTAAATAAGGGCCTAAATGCTAAAAGCAGCCGTTAATATTGACAGTCTTAACCTGTTATTATTCAGAGGTCCTGCTGGCAAACCCGCCGTTTTTTTTTCTTCCTGAGGGTGTAGCAAGCTCAATTTTAGGGGAATACTAAATTTGCTGATATTATATGAAACTATGTTTACTAAATGTGTGTAGCAAATGGTATCAATCAAAAAAATTGCTAAAAAAATAGTTTAACATGGAAATGGACTTTTGAAAGCCGACACTAATGTTATGACCCATACCCTAATAGGTTTCAATAAATAATAAATTAATTAATTAAGCCAATTTTATTAGATATTTTTGACCAGAAAAACTTGACGCACAGTGCTGAGCTTAATCTCAAATTAATCTTCACAGCTTTCAGATGATGTTCACTACTTCTATGTGGCATTTTTTGTTGACCTGCTATCTCCCCCTAAACATCCACTGCCCACAACCACCAATTCTAAAAAAAGGAACCCGAATAATAACTGGTTGAATAGTTTAGGCTGTGGATCATTTTTGTAAACTTTGAAGAACTGAACCAAAACTCCACACACACAAGTATGGGAAGCAGTAGTTCACTTTGTTGAGGGTGCAACCCATATACTATAGATAAATCCTTACCGCAGCAGCCCTTTGCTACATGTGGTCCCCTCTCCCCCCGTTCCAGTCTACAAATAAACTACTAAATCTACAGCTGCATCGAATAAAGCCCCAAAAATAATCTTTATAAATATAAAGGAAGTGTGGGAAGATGCTGATGTAAAAGTAGGAAGCGACACTAAAAGGCTTAGCGGGACAATTGAAAAATAGAAGCTTCTTTTCCCAAACACACACAAAGTAATAGATGTTGTGTGCGCCTCTTAGATAATACACAGGTTATCTGATGCAGACAGATTTATGCGTTTGTGTGTGAACGTCTTTGTGTGTAAGAGAGAGAAATGAGGGTGTATACAGTAAATGCTGTCAAGCCCATTTAATCCATTCAGACACGCACAACAACGGAGGCAAACACACCCCCGCGATCCTCTGACATCTCCGCAGTCGCCGTGTCTCTGGGATCCGGTATTCCCGGGTCTCATGTGACAGATTGCAGACGAGCCAAGCACTTCCTGGTTTCTGCTCTGCTTCTCCTATCGGAGGCCACCATCTCGTCTGACACGGCCGGCCGAGAGCCCGTCCCGTAATCACATCAGAGAGAGAGCAGAGGGAGTGACAAATCACATTACAAGCACTGAGTCACTGCAGTCATTGTGTAGCCTCAATCCCGTTCTCCGTCTTTGTCCGTATCTCTCCGAATGAAGATTCATGGTTTGGCCTGTGGGAGGAAGAGTAATGTGATAGAGAGGCAGGCCGTGAGTGAGACTGGATGAGTGTGTTTGTGTGTTTGCAGGTGTGTGTAGTCTATAAAGGGGACACTCACCAGCCCACAGGCAGGTGGGACGTTTGGTGGGCTGCTGGTTCACTTGGCCTGCTTTTGTTGGAGTGACTGTGCTGAGGTGACATCATTCCACTCGCCAACTTAACTTTATATTTATCCCTCACAGCTACGTAACAGCGTGTGTGTGTGTGTGTGTGTGTGTGAGAAAGAGGGAAGGGAGATAGAAACCATGAAGTCATGTTCTTTGATATTTGTATGTAAGACGGGAGTGGGTGAAACAGTTATTTCGAAAATATATTTTTTCTCTTACTGCATGGAGATCACAGACTGTATAAAACACGAATGTACAGTCATGGAAAAAATGATTCGACCGCCCTTGTTTTCTTCAATTTCTTGTTTATTTCAATGCCTGGTACAACTAAAGGTACATGTGTTTGGACAAATAATGATGATAAGAAAAATAGAGTTTTTAAGAGCTGATATTTAGCCATTTTCCATGGTTTTCTTGATAATGATTTTGTATTTGTCCAAACAAATGTACCTTTAGTTGTACCAGGCATTGAAATGAACAAGAAATTAAGAAAAAAAAGTGGTCTATTTTTTTTCCATGTCACGTTTGGAAGAGGCATGTTAAATCTCATTGGCTTTAATTTCATTATGGTATATGGTAAAAATACAAAAGAAAGACAAAAGACAGCGCACATTCACCCGTTCACACACACAATTTAAACTGGTGGTTGAGGCTAACCTAATCGGTGCCACCTGCCACCATCAGGAAATTCATTCACACACCGATGAACGAGAGCAATCTGGGGTTCAGTGTCTTGCCCAAGGAGACTTCAACATGTAGGCTGCCTGGTCAGGGATCAAACCACCGCTCAACCAACTGAGCCACAGCCGCCTGTATGCAAGTATCTAAAAAATACATTATAGCCTATTATCAGTATATAAATATAAATCTATATCCCTACTTACTACAATTTAAACAAGCAAGTCATATGAAGATTTCCTCCATACAGTTATAAAGCAGTTATAAAGACAAAAACAGTTATATGTACCAGGGGCTGGCTGCTTGATTGTAATCTGCATGTACGTATGTAATTTCACCTGATGTATATAACATAACATAACAATTGCTATTGATAATTTGTCATGAAAATAAAACCATTAATACATTGCTCTAATTATAATAATAATAATAATAATAATAATAATAATAATAATCATAACAATACACTTTATTTGTAGGCCTATAGCACCTTTCATACATGAAATGCAGCACAAACTGCTTTACAACAAAGAAACTACAGGCACCAAGTGACTCATTGGATAGAAAAATTAACTTAATTAAAAGTATTGGATTTATTTACATTTACATTACAGTTAGTCATTGTGCAGACGCTTTTATCCAAAGCGACTTACAGAGAAGGAAAAAAAAATCAAGGTAAAGTGCAATAAGAGCCATTAGTGCAGCAATAACTGCTTGTGACGATACTTTAAGAAGTAGAATTGTCGTGTGGTGCTAGGAGAGAAGGTACTCTCTGAAGAGCTGGGTCTTCAGGAGTTTTTATAAAATGGAAGTCAAAAATATAGATAATAAAAAGTACAGCAGAGCAAATTAATAAGTACAATTGTGTGTGTTGGATCTGTTCTGTGTGTACACTTTTTTTTCTCTAAAGCCACTGACTAAAGAGTCTTACTGTCCCGACAAACACAAATTCACAGACCGGTCTTGTCTAATCTAAATTAATTCCACACGAATTCACCCAGGAAAGTCTTCCCACTGATTGGAAAGTTTTATAACTTGGTGATTCTTCAATTAAGGGAGTTTTTCTGTCCCCAGGGTAGATTTTCAAGAAAAAAATGTTACAATTATTGTATTTGTTAAGGTTAGGTTGTAGCAGCTAAGCCAACCCAGACTTTTTGACATCCCCTCTTCAATAAAGCAATAAAAAGTGCTAAATTCATTAAAACTTTACTTTGCATTTCCTCATAACAACTTAAAAGGACATTTTCTAAATTCATATAATTTATATTTATTCAATTTACAATTTATTTATAGTTAAATATCACTGTCCCTCATACATCTGTCATTACCATCACACTCAACATTTTAGAGAGCAATTAAGTTTTTACAAAAAGTTACTTACATTGTTGCATGCAAATTAGATGCTCCAGAGGACCAATCCCAGACATGAGGCAGTGGCCTGATTTTTTGATGCCCACATATGTAAGTAATTTGATGTTTTATACATCCTGATCTGAGAGTATGTTTATTAGGCGTCATTACCAAACAAGTTACTATTTGAGTATTTTAATTAATTAATAGGAAATTTCACTTTATTTACGTGTATTTAGTGTAAATTGTATGCTAGCTAACCAGTTAGCTTAGCTTAGCGAAAACCTAGCCAACATTTTGTGCGGCAAGTGAAAATTGTCATACCATCACGTGTCATTACCACCGCACAAGTGACTGTGATGGTAATGACAATTCATCTGTTTATTACCTTATAACTAGAATATATTAGCTTAATTTACTATTTACTACTTTACTATACATAATTGAACAGTGACCAAAATGTATTTCAATTGTACTTACAAATATTTAGAATATGATTCTTAAAGAGCATGTTTTGTACTTACTGGAATGATTGTGAAAACTTTTCAAATCATTTTGTATTAAAATCAGTGTTTTGTTTTTGTGATGGTAATGACATTTTGCTCTGACAACTTTGAAAAAAATATACAATCAAAGTTATGCTAAGATCTTTGTTCCAGACCAATTGATAAACTTTTTGAAATAGAAAAAACAGAGATTAAAGAACATTATTTTTTCAAAATTTGGGGACAGAAAAACTCCCTTAATTGAAGAATCACCCAACTATAACTTTATGAGTAAGGTACTGTAAAAAAAAAAAAAAAAAAGAAGCACTGAAAGATTTGGGATATGTGCTGATTACTTTCTTTTTAAGAGATAGATAAGAAGATTTACCAAAATGTTGAACTGTTCCTTTAAAGAGAGTTTACATTGAGGCTGTTTCTGTGAAAAGTAATGCACTGGAAATTCAAAGCTATCCCATTAAACAGTGAGTCCACTGATGTTAAAGGCCATATAGGTCCACTATGGACAGGGTGGAAGGGGATTTGGATCCCCAAACGGAGCCAGAACTTCCAACCAGGAGACATGTTCGTCACGTCTTTTCAAGTCTTTTTTAAATTTAACCCTGTTCTCTTTTTCCTTCTCAGTTTGGGTGCCTAAACCTAATCTTTTTGCATTAACAATGTGTTTAAAACAGTGATAGTCACGTGTCATATTTTGCAGGATATTATACAAATCACACTACAAATGTTTTCATGATACAAATGTGTTTATGAGATTATGTTGGTTTACCTGTATTGCCACAGTTGTATTCATGAATTTTAATTCCGAATATAGCCTTCAATAATACTTTAATGCTGGATATTGATTGAGTGGATGCCTCTTGTTTCCTACTTTTGTGTATCACACTCAGAGGCTTAAAAAACTGAAGGATGTACTTTTCTTCTGAGAAATACAATGCGGCGGTAATTTGAGTGGCACTGGCAACACACCATGAATGAGGCCAATCAAGTACAAATCGCTGTGTTTATAGATAACCCTATTAGTGCACTGCCTTTGGAGCATAATTACAAGGATTTTTATGCTTATGAGGCCCCAAAGTGAGGGATAGCACTCTTATGGAACAATCAGGCAACTCAGGAAAAGAGTTTTTCTGAGTAATTTGCATAATTATGATGTAGACCAGCGGTGGATAGCAAGGTAAGTAGGTTGGTGGTACCATATGAGAGTGACATTTAGAAAATGAGACAACTATATCTCTGTGCCGTGTTAGAGCTGTAGTCATCATCCAACAGGCAAGGTTTTGATAGTGCTTAACTTTGATCAGACGCACTGCCGGTGTCATATATTTTGGGCGATCCTGAAGAGGGCCTAAATTGCAGGCTGCGGGGGATTTTGTTGTTGGTCTAAAATATGATGGAGTTACCCCAGGAATATTTTATTTTACTCTCTTCTCTTCTCTTGTCTTCTCTTGTCTTCTCTTCTCTTCTCTTGTCTTCTCTTCTCTTCTCTTCTCTTCTCTTCTCTTCTCTTCTATTCTCTTGTCTTCTCTTCTCTTCTCTTCTCTTCTCTTCTCTTCTCGTCTCCTCAGTATATTGATCTGTTACCAGTAGACCAGTGGGACACACATGGATCCTTACCACCCTCCTGTCTGGGAATCCAATACCACAACACATAAGCTCCACTGTGGCACTGTAAAACAAAAGCACAACACAATGACAACCACCTGGTTAAATCAATGAGGAATGATGATACACACACACACACACACACACACACACACACACACACACACACACACATGCACACACACACACACAAAATAAACACCAACACTAGACCGACCAGAGGCTGCATTAACAATGGGCTCTCTAGTGCGTTACAGTCTGAGGGGATGTGGCTCAGACTCAGGGCTTTAACAACATCACTTTTCTACTAATGTCCTAACATCCGTGAGCCATGAAGAGGTGGGTTTGCATGCTTGTGTGTGTCTCCATGTGTGTGCAAAACAACAATTTCCCGCAAAAGATTCAATGAGTTTTTGATAGGGTTGAGCTGAGCTGAATAGATGTACTCTTTAATCACAGTCAGAAGGATTTTTATTGCCAAGTAGGTTTTCGCATACAGGTAATTTTCTGTGGTGTATGGTGCAAAAGAACAAAGTAGTCCATATAAATATAGATTGGGAAAACAAGTACTTTGAGCCAAAAAACAACGGCATTAATAGAAAATATAAAGAATAGAAAAAGTCAAAATACAAACAATATTTAAAAAGGGATGATGATTATGAGTGAAATGTTTCAATATCTGGACTTGTGATGAAGGAAAAATCTTCATTGGGTTCAAAATAATTCTGAATCAACTTTTTAATCTCCAGTCATGGAAAAAAATATTAGACCACCCTTGTTTTCTTCATTTTCTTGTTCATTTTAATGCCTGGTACAACTAAAGTTTATTTGTTTGGACAAATATAATCATAACAACAAACATAGCTCATAAGAGTTTAATTTAAGAGCTGATATCTAGACATTTTCCATGCTTTTCTTGTTAATAACCAAAACTCATCATCAAGAAACAAACAAATGTACCTTCAGTTGTACCAGGCATTAAAATGAACAAGAAATTGAAGAAAACAAGGGTCGTCTTATCATTTTTTCTATGACTGTAGCAACTTCTATTTCAGTTTTAGGCTTAAAATATCAACTCAACCCATCAACTTCCAGTTTCATATCCGCCCAATCTGAGTACAGATACAGATACAGATAATGGTGTACTCGCTCATCCCTAGTTTTTGATCTGTGATCTTTGTTGAAGCATCTTCTCTGGATATGAGCATAAATAGGATAATGAGAACCAGAAGGGCATTCGGAGAGCAAAGACCTCCACCCTATCTTGTAGTGTAAGCAAAGTTGAAAAATTGTTTGTGTATCGGCATTTTAATTCAGATCCATTCCAAAGTTATATGAGTTCTTCCTTTGCCCATGCTGTACCGCTGCACTACTGGGCAGAATTTTTGTGAAACCAAGTTTCTCAAAAAATCTGCCCAGTAGTTTCTCCATGATCCTGCTGACAGTCAAACAAACGAGCCCAGCAGAAAACATCATCACCTTGGGTTTGAACTATATATTTTATTCTTTTTTGCAGTGTTCCTGTCAGTAGTTTTTACTTGCGAGCACTTATTGCAGCATGGAGACTTCCAACATGCATTTCAGATAAAAAATGCTTTTTGAACAGTTTGTTTTTTGGCCCAGTCAAAAAAAAGAAAAGAAAAGTAAATGAGCATGCGTTGGAGATGTTATTACTTTGTGCAAAATGTGAGTATTCAAAAGTCTTAATGTGAGTGCATAGTGTATATTTCTTCAGTGTGTATGTGACTGTGTATATTTGTGTGTCTATGTGAGTATTTCTGTCTACTTGGAGGCATAATTAGAGACACTGATGTAAATAAAGTGTTACCAGTGTGTCAGCCGACATTTCCATAAGTGTTTTCTCTGTGATTGCGTTGTTTAAATGAGGAGCTCCACTTGGTGCAGTTGGATTTGTGCCTCGCTGTCGGGGTCCAGTAGGAGAATAAAATGCCTCAATACTGTGGCCTTATACTCTTCGTGATATATAAAACATCTCATTTAACAGCGTGGCAATACTCTAGAGCTGTGCAAATGAGGTTTCTTGGTTTACTTTGCTGCAACCTGATGAAGTTTCAAAGTGTACTGATGTTTTGGTCAAAGCAGTAAGGGCGTTAAATTTCTAGGTCCAATTAATTTGCCAACAATTATCTCCACAGTGCAGTATAATCCCCCAGGGCCACAGGTGGCCATATTTGGACTTTAATCTTGTTATTTAGGGCTGAGGAAGAGAGAATTGTTTACCTGATCTGCACACTAACTTCCTTGCTCGCTAACTTTATGCTTTTGAATGTGACTTTTAAACAGCTTTTTTTTTTCTTTTTTCGAATTGTTAAAATGTCATTGGATTTCCCACAAACGAAAGTGGTGCACACAAAGCAATTTGAAAACCAGATGCAATCTCAAAGCATATGCACACAGCCAAATGCATATGTACACACAATCATGCACGCACATAACACAGAAATAGGATCTTGGAGCCACATAAAAAGAAACACTGGCAGGTACAAACACATTCCACACAGGCAAATATAAACAAAAACAATGTACCAAAATGAGGCAGCTCATAAAAGACCAACTGAAAAAGAAAAACTGCTGATTTGTCTGTGTCTATACAACCCAAATTTAGCTTTATGCAACACAGTATTACATATTTAATGCCAGTGGAGGGTAAAGAAAGTTCAGCCAAAGTTTGAGAAACAATTTTTCATTCACACGCCTCAAGAAATCCCGGAGAGAGGGACCGCAATCGGAATGCATGAATATTCTGCTTTGAATTTGCATATGCTTAGCTCTTCATCCTTTGGCCCGCTTGTACCTTGCTCCATAGGCTGTCGGTGTAATCAATTATGCAAATAGCGCTGTTGTCCTAGCAAAATTGAGCACTGTCAGCGCACCTTGGAGACGTCAGGAAGAACACTTGAAGGATGTTGACACACCTTCTTATCGTGCACTTGTAAATAAAGCAAAGCTTCAAGTACCTGTGCGTGTTTGGAGGTTGTCTGCTAATGTCAATACAGTAATGTATTATGACTCAACAACTTCCTTTCAAGGATCGACAGCCCAAAACATGACGTACAAGCAGCTGTTTGCAGAAGTGGCGGAGATGAAGTCCTCTGTCAGTTCTCTTATACAAGCAGTTTTTAAAGTTTTGTGTGTGCTGAATAAGTTATAGCAGTTAAAGGGAGTCAAAATAGCCTGTTGACATTGCCTCAAGCCCTGCCATTTTGGATTTTCTAAGCTGACTATATTGATCACAGAGGTGCAACTTACCTAAAATGTTATTTTTCTGTAAACCCCAGATACACTGAACCTCAACATTTTTGAACTTACTACAACCTGTTCTGATTCCCAAGTCATCACATACAGATGCTTTGATGGGACCCTTTGGCGTCACTTTTTGGTGCACAGGGTCACAGTTTTAAATACGTGATTAATGTTGTCAATTCCAGGGGTGAAAGGAGTATTCATAGCCCTTACTTCAGTAAAAGTACAAATACCACTAATTAAAACAAATTACTCCACTACAAATAAAAGTCCTGCATCCAAAACTTACTGAAGTAAAAGTACAAAAGTAGCAGCATCAAAAATGTACTTACGGTATCAAAATTAAAAATATTGGTATGCAGAATGGATCCACTCAGATTGTTATGTATATTCAAAATATGTATCACTTTAAATTTATCATGTTTTCATGTTAAATCTCAACCTGAAAAGTAACTAAAGCTGGTAGCTAAATGTAGTGGAGTAAAAAGTACAACATTTGCTTTAAAATGTATTGAAATAAAAGAATAAAGGTACATAAAATGGAAATACTCAAGTAAAGTACATGTACCTCAAAATTGTACTAAAGTACAGTTCTTGAGTAAAAGTACTTAGTTACATTGCATAACTGGTGACTTCAAGAAACTACTTGATTAGGTTTAGGTATCAAAACTACTTGGTTAGATTTAGGAAAAGTTTACAGTTTCAGACATCACGTGACTTCCGGAGCACTTTGTCACTAATAGTTTCTAATATTCACACAGACAAGTTTACATTGGAGTTAGTTGCATGCCCAGTGCATCTCATACAGATGATTAATGGCCAAATAGGTTTCATATCAATGTATCTGTGGTTTTCAGAAATATACAATGGCAACATTTTGTTCTGGTGCCGGACTGATTATGCTCCGTTAAAACCATGACTGAAAAAACATAATATTGTTTCTTTTTGCCACTTTTTTTCCTAATTAGAAATGTACATTTTATACTGCTACCTCCACTGCTATGTGCTTGAAAGGTATTCTGATTGTTCTTATCATATCCTACAATGTGCGTTTGTATGTTCACTGGTTCACATTTCTAATTGTAATCAAACACTGCAATTTCTTTCTAAATCTAATTTGCACAAGCCAAATAACCTCTACTGGGAATCAACCTCCTATCCCTGTAATTTTGGTCAAGAATTCTGCCCTCGTCCCACCTGAGGTCATAATAATATCCTGTAATTTGTAACAGCAAACTTGGTAGCAGATTTCTGTGTTTCTGAAATACAATAGCATGCAGCATTACAATGCACAGAAACTAAACAATGGTTACTGTTGTGTGTAATTAGCAAGGGGAAGTGGTAATAGCTTCGGCTGCCATTAATACCTGCACAAGCGACTTTCATTAGTCTCAACCACTGCAAATAACATATTATTATATAAAATAACCACATACAAACATCGAATTAGAATGGACTTTTGAGCAGCAATGGCCTGACACTGGCAACTAGGTCCATTAAGGGTTAGCCTACATAGATATATATAAGACTCTTTCAAGCTGTAGAGTATCTGCTCTTTGCTCTCACAAGGACTTATAATATATATAATAATAGTTGGAATACCTTTATAATTTCTGTGCACATATGCCGGGGGATCATTTTCAGAAAGACTATCCAAACTCTTTTCTCCTGTAATCATATACAGCCCACACTCAGAGGCTCTTTTCTGCACCAAGCTATCAACTGTAATCTACCTCCGGTGATTTTTTCTCTGAGAGTGGCCAGAGAGAGAGATCGAGAGAAAGAGAGAGAGAGAGAGAGAGAGAGAGAGAGAGAGAGAGAGGAAGATCTGCCATCTGTTAAGCTTCCAGATAAAGGCGACGAATGCCTCAGTTTTCGCTGCAACCCAATCTATGGCAGTGTATTGATATGAGATTGGTTTGTACTGTAAGTGGAGCGATGTTATTGCCAGCCTCCAACCATTATATTCATATTCATTCTTTTTGTAAGATCCAATCTTAGTGCAATTTAAGGTTCTTATCACCCAGCACCAAGGAATAAACAGGGGTGATAAAAACAGTTTGACCCCGCTCATAGACTTCTATAACGGCTGTGTGGCTGTCTCTTTCTCTTCTCCTGGCCGTGCATATTTCTCTCTTTATTGTCCCCTCAGCCGGCCCCACATAAACCTGTGTCTGCCAGCCAACTGCTGGACCCCAGAGGAGGCTGTCCAAGCCATCTACTCAAATCTCTTTTCATATTTTTTTCATTTCCTTGTTTTAAATGTTTTTGTTTACCGTCTCTACATTTTAATATTTAAACTTGTCCAATATTAGTACTCCAATAACATTTCTTGCCAAGTACACATGGGCCAGCTGGGTACTTTAAGCTTACAGACCTCATGCGAGTATCACTGTATTTAAGAAGACTGTGCCTGTGTCAATCACTTGCACAGTATGCAGATATAATGTGGCTGATATTAAGATATGCTACAAAGAAGACAACACATTTGGTTCACCATTATCTAAAGTATTTTGTTCCTTTTCGTTTCCCCAAATGAGCTTTATCACCATTTCCTCTGATATGCAAGCAGATCCTTGTGGTGTGTGTGTGTGTGTGTGTGTCTGTGCGTTATTTTCCACTCGTGCTCATTACGAGAAGCAGTAGGAGGGTGAAGAGCCGATTTCTTGCATGTCTCTATGACTACAGCGAGCAGAAAGTTGTACGTCTTAATTGCCGCAGTGAAGATATTATTAAACTACCTTTGATTTGCGTCGCTGTAATCTAATTTACACACCCTGTGCCCTGTATTAGGTAGCTGCTTAATTACACAGTGTGCCACACATGCCACCGCACATTTTGTATTTGTGTAGTGAGGCTGAACCCTGCGACTCAAAGCTCTGATGAGGTGTCACTTGCAAAACAATTGCGACGTGCTGTATCTCAAAATATGCTCGTGAGCTGCTCCAGAAAATAATAACACAGCTGTTCGAAAGTTTCTCCATATTTATAAGGTAAAGTACTGTGTTTGATATGTGTAGATAAAGATATATAGTAAGATTAGGGATGGGCGATATGGCCAAATTCTTCTATCCTGGTATAGGTAATTTATTCATCTTGACAATGAATAAAAATATAATATATTTTTTCAGTAATTCAATCCATCCATTGTTTCACTTTATACATCATATCAGGCTCAGACATTTATTCATCGTATGCTAATGCAGTCAGCTGATACGGAGGCTGCGATCACGGCTCTGATCGCAAATTTTTTTGCGAATCAAATTTTTGTGTCAAGTTCCAAGAAAGTGTCACTTAAGTCACTTAAGTCGTAAGAGTTGATCCGGTATTATCTCTGACGCATGTCCGTTGATTTTCTCTTCATTTATTTCAGAAATCCAAGCAATCCACAATATCCGTGTCAACTTAACACATGTCCAAAAACACGTTCCAAAAACATTCACATTGATGCTCCTCATCACTTCCAATGGACAAAGAAACTCTCTAACAATAATAAATACACAGTTGCCCATAAAGTTGGAATAATTTTGTTTTCAGACACAATCCTCTGTTAATAGTGGTTTCATTTTCATTGTGATATGTTTGGAAGAGATTGATTAATAAAGTCTTTGAGAAGATAAACACTTTATCTGTCAATAATAAATCACATTGTCACAATCATTTCATGGAAAGAGATAAAATATATTTTATTCCAACTTTATGAGCGACCGTGTACTTCACTTCTGGCATTAAGGTCCATTTATTTACTGTTTAAACTGTCTTTTATAACGCCTGACCAGGCCGTTTTTTTAATCTGATCTAAACCTAGATCAGTGGTTTTCGAGTCTTTTCATTTATTTCAATGAAACAGCAGCCATTTATTGTTTAAAACTGCAACCGTACATGTATGTATAATGACTCACACAACACTCACACTGCAAAACACTCATATGGGTCATTTTGACAAACACAAACAAGCTCTTCTGTCATTTCAGTTGGAGATCTTGTTGTAAAAGAACCAACATAATCATGTAAAAATACTCCATTGGTCATAAAAGTCCTGCATCCAAACTTCTCCCTCTGCCGTCACATTGCCCATCCGCCCTCCATCCCTCCCTCTCTCTCTCCTTCCTGCCGTTTTCCAGCCATTCACCCAGCTCGGTCATCCCCTGCTTCACTAACTCCTGCAATAAACCTGCTAAACTTTATCCGCTTCCTGTTCTTGCATTTGGGTCCACGTGCCAACAACTCCCAACAGAAATATTCATTTCAAAACATGATTGATGATTAAGCAGCTAAAAAAATATTTTATTCCAACTTTATGATCGGCCGTGTACTTGTTTGTTCTTTGAATTATACAATGTAATTGTATAGTTATACATTATACAAATTATAATTATCTGATAACATACATGTTATTTCATTCATATTTACCAAAACATTTAAGTTCTTACAACTTATGATAAAAATGGCTTCTACACACATGGTAAAGTCTTTTTTATTGTATAATCCATACTCAAGACAGCAACATTTTTGGTTCACTTTTTTTTTTTGGTTGTGCAAGGATCAGCATTTCAAACGTTGTCCAAAAGAAATAGTAAAAAAAAAATTATTCATGATAGACATTTTTATTATGTTTTGACATATTTATCGTCATATCGCCCAGACCCAATATAGATATAGATAAAGCCATTTTCATTAGAAAATGTTGGTTGTGTATATGGGAGACATTGGTTTGGATGCCATTCATCACACTAAAGGCTGTTAAAAATATTCAAACCTTGATGTACAAAACCAAACACACATGCAAAAAAATGTTACCTACACACACTTTACACTCCCATCAATGCTGCCTTTTCCTGCATCATATAAAAGGTTAAATAGTCAATAATGTACAAGTGTAATTACTGTCATTGTGCAGCGAAGGCCCAGAGGTAACCAGTGTATGACTTGGTCAATTTGTTATATGGAAATACTCTGTGATGCACATACACGGACACAATCGTAACACACACACACACACACACACACACACACACACACACACACACACACACAAGAAAGAGGGATACCACTGCAATATAATTTGTCTCTGGTGATGAATTCCCAACAGTGTCTCCTGAGACATCCAGCCCATGCTGACAAACCAACACATTTTTCACTCTCAGTCCCTGCTTCTTCTCTCTCTCTTCTCTCTCTCTATTTCCCTCATACTTGACTCAATTGATTTCCATGCCCTTTTTTCTCTCACCTTTCCTCCATGAGGAGAAAAAAAAATGCACATAGCTCTAAAATGTGGCTGAGGGCTGCTGGGATCACTCTGGTTATTAAGAACTAAATTTGATGCCGCGGGTCTGACTGTTGCAGCACATACTGCGCTGTGCTTTTATTTTCTCAGCTGGAGCCTGCAAAGTTGGTTTTGCATGTTTAGCCGTGTTGATAGCTCACACTTTTGACACATTTGCTAACATGGCCCACCACTGTTTTGCCGTAAAGATTACACACACTGCTATTTATTCCTCTGTGCCGGCAGCAGCACCGGGCCTGAGGGGTTTCAGAACGTGATATTTCAGGATCGCGTTGAGTTTGATTTCTTCAAATTTGGAGCAGGGGCCAGTTGGACTCATGGATGAACTGATTAGATTTGGGGGTCTAGGGTCAAAGTCACTATGACCTCAGGTCTGTTCCATTCTTGTGGATTTTATATCTCAGGAACCCTTTGAGTGTATTTCTTCAAATTTGGCACAAACATCCTTGTGAACTTGAATTTATTAGGTCTTGGAGATCAACGTTCAAGGTGACTGTGACCTCAGAAAACACATATTTGATCATAAGTCAACATTTAATACTGGGGTCATAGGTCAACTTCACTGTAACGTCCAACAAGATCTCCAAACTAAACAACAGAATAGGTCATTTGTCATTTCCACCCATAGCGACACATGAGCGATTTGCGGTGCAGAGCTGAGCGTTTCGAAAAGTAGCGCTCAAGTCATTATCCATACACATACAGTTTGTGGATGTCAAAAAAGGCTGCAGTTTCATTGAATTTAGGCTACAAAACCACTGATCCAGGTTTTTTTAATTTAAATACCACGCCCTAATATTTACCTGATTCAGATGACTCGCCTTCAGAGTTTACGACACCGAAGGGCGCAATACGGCCAAAAAGAGGATTTTTTTCACCCTCTAAAGTCAGCTTTATTAGCAAAATGCACCGTTACAATTAACAATAGGGGCAATATAGATATATTAAAGAAATACGCAGCGACGGAGGTTTATGAAATAAAAGTACTTATAGTTATAAAATCAAACAAGTTCACTGAATATTTTACATTTGGACCACGGACTTAGAAGTTTTCAGCTTTTTGGTTGAAGGAGGTAAACAATGTTTTAAAGTAAGTTTTAATTCAAAAGGAAGAGGAATTTCTCAGTCAGAAAGTGAAACGCTGACGTCCAACAGCAGCAACACAACAAACTAGTTTTGTTTGGCAGCATAAAAAGTGAAAAGGAAGGAAATCAGTGGTGCTGTCAGCAGAGTAGCGGACCATTAAACTCCCGGCGAGGTTTGAGTAATTACATCGTGATATATAAAGCCTAATAATCTATATAATATCCAAATATTGCTATTATTATGATTGAGATATATTATTCACCTCTTTACATTTACTAATAATGATGTCCTAGTGAGAGGAGTGTGTGGCAGCGCTGATTGGAAATGTTTCTATTCGGGCAGCAGCGCTGGTGAAGGAGACGCTGACGCTCCGGTGTCGGAGCTGGATAATAATAATAATAACTGTAAACAGCAGAAGACAACAACATTTAATATCCTCGGCTGGTATTCTGTTTAAAGAATTTCACGATCGCAGGGTGTATTTATTTTTGGATTATGTTTTAATGATAAATTATGTAGTCTAAACATGTTTAGCTTTGTCACTATTAAAAATCAAAACACCACAGAGTTTTATCAGCTCCAGGCATCGATACTATAGTCTAAGATCAATTCTCCAACTCAGACGTGTCGACTTTACGCTGACTCAGATTTGCGTACACGAGCTGAGAGCAGACGTGAGATCTGATCATACCGTCCGCTCACGTCCAAATTGATAAATGCCGAGGCTTGCGTAGAAATCGTCTTACGCCCACTTTACGCTCACTTTCTGACGTACGCTAGTTTGATAAATGAGGGCCAATGTCTCTACCAGAAGTGACATAGTAAAATCTTGATGCACGAAAGTTCAGTGATGTTTAAATCACATCATTATTTTATTTTTTTTGACATGGGACACGGACCCTGTTCTCCCGGGTGAAAATCCCACCGTCTGTTGGACCCATGCACAACCCGAACTGCGACTTCTGCCATTTATACACTGCATCGCCATCATTTATAATTAGTGCGGCTGCCAGAGGGCGGTGAAGGACAGTCTAAAATGTAAATATGGGTCATTTTTTTGCTGCCTGTAAAAACGACATATAGGGTCATTTGGTCAGATTCTAAATCGGTGACACTAATCTTTGGTGCCCACCATGAAACTTTGTCAATTATAGATCTACTCTGCAGCCAGGTTTAAGATGTGTGGGAAGCATCCGCGTTTTCCGAATAGCTTCTATGCCGCAACATAGATATTTGAAGCATTGTCTACTGTCATGGCTACATATGAGTCTGAACAGACATGAATTTAAACTTGACTGGTTGGTGAAGGAATACAACCGCAAGGCGGCAGTTCTCATTCTCTCTAGAGGTTATCCTTAAAAACTTTATTTCCTTTTCCATTTTTTTTATGATGAGAATTTAATTTAAGCGTCTAAGCTTTTAAAACTCCGACACTATAAAACACAAGCTCAAGTAATTTAGTCTTAGTAAAGAGCCAAAAGAGAGTGATCGTTATACGCTCAATGTCAAGCTTTAGATTAAGACAACAGTTAAACAGAGAGCAGGGTGGTAGACGGAGGCAATGACGAAGATAAAAATGAGCAAGAGGAGGACGGGTATGAAGAGGAGAAAAAAAGACAGGTAGAGGAACAGAGAATAGAGGTTACGAAAAAAGCGAAAGAAGTCACAGTTGTTCCATTTTCCTGGCTGTCTGAAGTCAGCTCCAAAAATTGGAAACAGTGGCGTTCCCTAATCTCCCATCACCCACACAGAGTGTATTCAGCGTCTGATAAACCGCCCCGCAACCCTGAACTTCCACACACACACACACACACAGATTTGAATATAAAAGGATCATCTTGCTAAAGAGGAACAGATACACACACGGCTCCGTACGCACAGAGGCCGCTTGTGTAAACTGTATAATTGAACTTTATCTCAAGTCACGATTGGTTTGCACTATCTGTGTTGATATTTAAAAATACCGCCGCAGTGTCGCACAGTCCTTTGGAGAAACGATATCGGATTCAGTTCCTGCCGAGTGAGTCGCCTCAGAACCGGCCTGCTGTGGTCGAGAAATGAGGCCGCCGGGCAGATGTCGTATCCGGGAATGTGTCGGCAAGCAGTAGATCACACTGTATATTCCTGATTACTTAGTCATGGGCCTTATCTGCAAACTGCCACATGGCTACTTGACAGTTGGCTTGGCCCTGATTTCACCGTGTCCTCCTTTTTACCTCAACATCCCTCTTTTTTTAAGACATTCACATTTCCCTCCACACGTTCTTCTTCTTGGTGTCCATCTGTCCTTTTCTCTCTTTCTCTTTTCCCCCTCTGGTAAGAAAATTAAAGATGATTTTCACAGAGCAAAGATAAAAAGTTAGTCAGTGACAGCAGAGGGGGATTTGTTTCTCATGTTCCTTTTCTGCCAAAAGCTATCTAATACTTTTCAGGAAAAGTTCATAGTTATTATAATCTAGTGTTTTTTCTCTTAATTTCAGAAAATTGGAAGCAAAAATAGTCTAAGTGAGATGTTGTTTTGTGACTAGCATTAAAAATTGAGCCCCGCTGAGGTTCCTTGTTATCCCAATTGCTGAAGTGCTCAGCCAAAAATGTCAGGTCAGAAGAAGAAAAACCCGTCTGGAAACAGTCCCACTTCAAAAGCAACATAACCTCAATTACACAAGATTCTTTATTTTTGGCCACGGCGTCGGTGAGCAGTGTTAGAGCTAATTAAAGAGTCTAATTCCAAAGTGACATATGTGCCACCTACTCTCTGAGAATTAATTTCATCCAACCATAACAAAGTCCAGAGAAAGGGACTGCAAGTAGATTAAGCTGCTTAATCATCAATCATGTTTTGAAATGAATATTTCTGTTGGGAGTTGTTGGCACGTGGACCCAAATGCAAGAACAGGAAGCGGATAAAGTTTAGCAGGTTTATTGCAGGAGTTAGTGAAGCAGGGGATGACCGAGCTGGGTGAATGGCTGGAAAACGGCAGGAAGGAGAGAGAGAGGGAGGGATGGAGGGCGGATGGGCAACGTGACGGCAGAGGGAGAAGTTTGGATGCAGGACTTTTATGACTAATGGAGTATTTTTGCATGATTATGTTGGTTCTTTTACAACAAGATCTCCAAACGAAATGACAGAAGAGCTTGTTTGTGTTTGTCAAAATGACCTATATGAGTGTTTTGCAGTGTGAGTGTGTACAGTTGTAAAAAATAAAAGGCTGCTGTTTCATTGAATTAAATGAAAAGACTCGAAAACCACTGACCTAGGTTTAGGGCAAAAAACGTCCTGGTCAGGCGTTATAAAAGACAGTTTAAACAGTAAATAAATGGACATAAATGCCGTATGTGAAGTACACGGTCGCTCATAAAGTTAATAATAATAATAATAATATTAATATATATATATTTTTTTACCTCTTTCCATGTAATAATTGTGACAACATGATATATTCTTGACAGATAAAGTGTTGATGATCTCAAAAACTTTATTAATCAATCTTTTCCAAAACATATCACAATGAAAATAAAACCACAATTAACAGAGAATTGTCTCTGAAAACAAAATGATTCCAACTTCATGGGCAACCATGTAGTTACGACAATGTGACGACTGGAAGTGATATAGTTAAGTAAGAAAGTGATGGACAAAATGTGAAGTTCAGTGATGTTTAAATCACATAGTTTACTTTTGTTTTCACATGGGACATGAACCCTATTCTCCTGGGTTTGCGATGTTTCTTCGACCCATGCACCGCCCCTCCCATCCTCCCCAAGCACGGATTCCTCCATTTGAACTCTGCATTGCATTGTTCGACCCATCCACCACCCCAACCTCCAACTCTGTCATTACTACGTCAGCAAGATGGCGGCAGGGGCATTACAGCGGACGGTGAAATACAGAGACGTGGCTCGTTTTTCGCTGCCTGTACATGCAACTTATAGATATTTTTTTTAAATATTATTTTTTGGGCATTTTTTTGCTTTATTGAAAGTGATAGATAGAAAGGGGTGACAGAGGGGAGGACATGCGGCAAAGGGACTTCAGGCCGGATTCGAACCCGGGTCCGCCGCAGGAAGGACTCAGCCTTTATGGTACACGCTCTACCAGTGTGAGCCACCGGGACGCCCGATGCAACCTATATTAAGGTTTTTGACAGGAGAACAAGCTGGAAGTGGAGAAGAGGAGTTTAATACACTTTTAATGCACAAGATGTCGGATTCAGTTCTTGCATGCAACAGAATGAATACAGAATACAAGACAGAAGGATCTCATATAGTCGTGGCACAGTGGTATTTTTAGACATTGAAGGTTCCTAAAGCATAACAACAATGTCCTTTCATGGTCAGCCTGGCAACACACAGAAGCAACATCTTACTCAAGTACATAGTGCAGATAGTTCCTGAAGTACACTCATACCTAAGTATAAAGTTTGTGCTGAGTCAGTTGCATACAATGAAGGATTCTTACAACCTTTATGGTTGTTTTTTGAGAGGAGACCAGACTCTTCTCTCACTGAAGTAAAGAGTCCTTCTTCCACCAAAAAGTTCTGATGAACTCCAAAACTTTTAAATGACTTTGATGACACCACAAACTCTTGTACCCAGAACTAATTGCAACAAAAGGACTCATTAGCCAATGACAGTCGTCCTCCCATGGGCTGCTTTAGCCATTTTTCCCAGGACGGCCCCTCCGGTCACCAGTGGGACCTGCTTCTAAAATGAGACTAATGTAAAGATAAAAAAAGTAAGTCCACCTCATCCTTGTAAAGTCCCAATTTTATTAATTTATACCAGTTTATGACATTTAACCTCCTCTCCTCCCTCTCTTCTCACTTCCTACAAATTATTTAAAGTCTGATTCACAGTCAAACCACACGTATAGGTTATTATCTCATTTGCATTAATGAAAGAAAAAGTATGATTGTAATAAATCCAGTAAGAAATCACAAACAGGCTATTATAGAAATACTAATGAAGGCGATAAAAACAATCTGTCCAGAGATATTGTTCGAATATATCTGTAATTTAATTTCATTATGAGATATTGGTGTGATTAACGCCGAGCCTCTAATCATCTCATAAAGGGAATGGCTATTGTCTGAATGAAGAAAAGAGTGACGCCCGCTCCCTTGTGCCCATTTAAAACACTCTGTATCTATTATTGTCACCACAGCTTTGTGTGTGGGCATGGGGATGTGTGTGCGTGGGTGTGTGTTAATGCGAGAGTGTGTGTGTAAGTGAACTGTATATGTGTGTAGGCGTATATCTCCTTCAAAGACACATTAACACCTTTTCACTTGGCATCATTTGCAGGGTCCCGTCTTGGGAATAACGCAGCCATAGTACAATACATCAGGGACTTGTAGCCTACTGTTATCAAACACCCGCGCTCTCCATCGCCCCATTTTCCTCTCCTCTCCTCCCTCCATCCCTCCCTTTCTCACCTCCCACCACAACCCCTCTACGCTCCTCCCGTGCTTCTTTTAAATCCCAAAGGCTGTCAAAAAATTACTGTGACATTATGCAGAGGGAGGATAAAGAGAAAGGGGTGTCAAACGTCAAACTGAAACTCACCCTCATTATTGTGGCTAACACCGTGTCCACACCAATAACCCTTTCTTACCGGAGACATGCAGTACATATGAGAAATAAAAGGCTGCAGTCCGCAGCACAGCTTCAACGACTGACCTGACAAACCAGAGAATTACAGTAAAGTATAACCGATAATGACCAAAAGTTAAACTTCAGTTTCTCTCCAGTGCCGCCCACGTCCTCTCTCTCTTGTTCGCCCACACATCGACACTTTTTTGTTTCTCTATTTCCGCTCCATCTTTTTTCTCTCTCTTTCTGCTTTCAGAGAGCTGGTTAAAATACATTTAAATTGGGTTCAAACTGGTGTACAACCCCAATTCCAAAGGATTTGGGACATTGTGTAAAACAAATTCAGAATTCATAGTGTATACATACAAAACAGAAGTTTCTAAGTTTGAAAATTACCCTCTAAAAACCCACCTGCCAGGATAGATTTAGTGGTTGGGGAAGGGATAGGATTAGACCCCAAAAAACTGTGAACCTAAGCACAAAATGTATGTATCAAGCTTCATTTGAAAGGTAACATTTTCTAGTTTCTGCAGTTGAGCCTGTTTAACATGTAGCTAAAAACAACCTGAACTACATTAGTTAAAAAAAAAAAAAGTATTTGAGTGTAATTCTACCTGCTGGTGGGCAGGTGGATTTTAAGAGGTTAAATATGTTGTCTTTGTACACTTGTCAGTTGACTATATGTCACAAAGGATTATAAACTGATCTGTTTTATTTACGTTTTAATAAAAATGCCTACTTGTTTGGAATCAGGGCTGCATTAATTACAATTTCAACCTTGATAGAAATGCCACTTCATTAGAACCAAGCAGCATTTGACCTATTTCCAGCTGACACATTCAGATGGTCCACTGTTGTGAGTTTGACCAGTGTTATTGTTCCGTCCTGGGTATAAGTCAGCTCGATCTGGAAACTCATCTTTCGCTCTCCGCACGCCAAGCTGGCATTTTCCACATATGAAAACTGAGCTTTTGAATATTCAGATACAGATAAGGTGCATAAAAACAACCTCAATTTCAGGTAGTTTTTGTAAACAGTATTTCCAGCTTTAAGGCAGCTTATGGATGTAGTGAGACTTGTATGATTGAGACTGTGTACAGACCGCTATTCATGCAGCGCTCCAACACCTCCTCTCCCATTATCTCTTTGTTTCCCCCCCGTTCTGCCTGAATGACTGGGGAAACGGCCAAGGAACAGAAAAGGTCAAGTGCCTCTGCTCCCTCTCTTCCTCCAGCTCGCCTCCTCTCTCTAATGTGTGTATGAGGAGGAGCGGAGAGGGCGGGGCCAGCAGGGAGCATGAAATTGTCGCATAGTAATGAAGTTGTGCTGCACATACATGTATGTGTGTGTGTGACATGGGCTGGAATGACGTCTATTTAACTGCTTTCACGCCCCTCTGCACGTAATCAGGTTGTGATTCACTTCTTTTTTTATTTTCCCTAGTCATTGTGGTGCTGATCAATAATGCAAACACATGGCTGGGGGGTGTTGCAGCACATTTAGCCATCGTGTGTGGGCAGGTTTTGACAGGTGGCAAAAAGGAAAATGAATTGCATGATTGCAACGACAAAGCAATCAAGTAAAATGGAGCAGGAGCTTTTCTTAGACACTTAAGGCAGGCATTACTCTGTTATTTCTTAAAGTCAACAATTACCATGAAAAGACCACCTATCAAGTGGCCTTTTGTGTGTCTACAATAGCTATCTTCTGTGCTATAGAGCCAAACTGCTGTCCAAATACAATAAAAACACACAGTGACCTACACTGTTGCACCCAGTGACTTGCTCCTTCACTATAATAGATGTGGGCATTGTAGTTTTCTTTTAACTGTTTGTTTTATTACTGTCCCGCTGCCAGAAATACTCACTTTTGTGTATTATTGCACAATAAAAGCAGTTCCTGGCAAATGCACAATTCTGTCCTGATTGTGCTGTTTTAATAGAATGCTGAGCCTTTTAAAACATATACAATAAAACTTAATATTTGTGACTTGTTGTTAAAGATCTATGCTTTGAGAAAAAGATGGGCTTGGGTCTGGAGGACGTAACAAGTTTTCAAAACCATGCAACCACATACTGTAGGTCGTTCGTTCCTACCCTTAAATAAGACCTACTGGATCGTTTTCAAAATAAGCGCTCTTAGAGGTGACAAGCAATTCATATCTTAAAGTAACAGTTACTGCTCAAAACACGTTGTGAAACAGTTGCCGTTTTCTTAGGTTTATGTAACAAACATACTTCCCTATGGTTAGGATAATAAAAGTACATGGTTAGGCATTACAAAAGGTGGTTAAAAAATTCAAATAAATGAACGTAACTACTGGAAATGACCTACTGTAAAGAAGTGAAGTGATGTAAAATCACATGATAATGTTAATTCTGGTTGTGCATGAAACACGAAAGCTGGTCTCCCGGGTCAAGGTGTTTATTTAACCCATTCAATACCACTCCCACCTGCCCTAAATGAACTATGTTTTCTTTACAGTTTTTAATACTGTAAAATTACAGAGATTAACCTGAAGGGTATCTGATTTTCAATGTTTTTTGACATAATATGTATGTTATTTTACAGTATGATGGGCATCTATCAACTATGATATACTATGATTAATTTTGACTGTAAAATGTACTCTGTATTTTTGGAAACTTTTTTACAGAGTACTCTGTATTCTCACTTTCACCTTTGCTCTTACACTCTGTAACATTACTTCCGCCTTAGCCTCCTTCATAATTACTACGACCACTAGAGGGTGCCACTAACCACAAACATACGTATGAGTTGTTTTAACCCTTAGGGTCATTTTAGGGGGAAAATTGCGTTTCTTAATTTTGAATGCATTATGTCCAATATGTATCGCAATTTTCTGATGATTTCTGCTGTGTGCAAGATCATCCAACTCTCTATGTAGTCCCTTTCAGTATATGGATTTATCACTTTCTGCCCTCTCTCTAAATTTTGCACATAATAGTCACAGGATTGCATACAAGTTATTAAACACAGATGAATAGACTGTTGTCTTTTTGAGGGTTTTGAACACCAAAAAAATCTAAAAACGCACTATCCTTATCCTTTAAAAGTAGCTTTAAAACTGAACAAATGTGGTAGTGGCTAATGTGTGGTGTGAGGGCAGAAAAGAGACTGTTGCAGTCCGTAATGGACTGTGAGGGGAGAGGCACAGAGTGAGTGAGTGGGGCTGTTGGCTTCTGTCCTTGTGAGTAATGACCACAGAGGAGGACAGATGATCATGTTCATCAGCTCCCAGAACTGAGGCTACCAGCCCCCCTGCTGGGGAGGATCAGTCAGGCTGATGGCCCATAATCTGTGTGTGAGTGTGTGTTTGTGTGCGTGTGTGTGTGTGAGCCTGTGGTCTGAGCAGAGCGAGTGGGGAAGAAGAGGGGGCTGGCTGACGACGCTGATAATGAGTCTTACCGATGATCATGTAGCATATAGTGTGTACAGTTTGTACGTGTGTGTTGCGCGCAGAGGGGGAGTTAGAGTGTGTGCGGTATTAAAAGCACTTACAACATTTATTACAAAGCTATTTTATGTCCGGCAGTTGCAGGGCTTGCTTAAGGGGAAAATTAGGTGTGCTGACTAGCCTTTTCATTAGCACATCATTAAAGTTTGAAAAGTAGCTAAATAGCCGAGGCTGGCGGTACATATTGAAGAGCTGCCAAGTGGAGGCTCGATATCATTAAGGCAATTCTGTGGCCCGTGTATGTTTCTGAGGAAGTCCCAGCTTTAAGCTTTGAACTCGGCTCTTTGATCAGAAGGTTTAAACTAAACTAAACTTGAACTTTCAGGTTTCGCTCAGGAAGCTGAGTGTTAAGTAAAAAGGATCACTTCACACGATAAATAAATTGATGAATGCACTTGGGCATTTTGAGGACATAATTACACAGTATTGGGGAAGTGTAATTTTGCAGAGCCACTTAGCTTGAATTGTTCTTGAAAAGAAAGAATTTCTGAATACAACTGAGTTTAATTAAAGCAACTGGTCGTGCACCGAACTGTTTTTATCTTCTTGATGAGCTTGGTTGAGAGGACCCACAATTTGTTTGAAATTTTAAATAAACTATGGAAAAAGCTCTGCAGCATTCTTCTTTATCTCTCAGAAATGACTGCATTGATCAGCAATTCAACCTGTATTCACATCACTAGATTTCTCTCTGCAGAAAACAGTATCTTGCCTGTCAATCTGCAATAAAGTGTACTGCTTTCCAAGCTAAACTGTGGGAACGATCAATTCAGGGCAATGCTTGTGTACGTGTGTGTACAGTGTGTTTGTGCTATGTCAGTGAGAGATTAAGCAAGGGACCTTTAAGTGCAGTCTATGTGTTGCAATGATGCAAACACTTGAAACAGCACTTCCATGTTTCCGTTCATCCTGCTCTCCTGCAGCCTGAAGAAGCACAAACAAACGGCAGCACAAGAGCTCCATAATATTCGCTCGCTGCAGAATACTATGAACACGTCTGCTCACTTTAAGTAGCATCAGATCAATAGTCCCCTGAGAGAGGAAGTGATTTCCATTATAGAAATTGTCTTAAGTCAATTTGTGGACTTGGTGTGAAAAGAAAAGAGCGTAAAATGTTAAACTATATCAATTATGCTGATTACATTCTGCTGTGTTACTGTAGATGTTAAGTTGGGGTTTTTGCCCAAGTTTTTCATGTTTCTGTTTAATTATGTAAAAATAATTTTGGAGACACTGACATGAATTTATTAAGTTTTCTCCATGGGACCCCATACTGATATATTCTTCTTTTCTGGTGCAGAGTTTAATTTGTTCTGTTGTAGTGGTGCGTATATGATAACAGGGGGAAAGACACCCATAGGAGCCTCTTTAAAGCCACTATTTGTCAAATATGTATGTCAATATAGCATCTTCTCAAATTATAGTGATGGCATAAGCGTTTGTTTGCAGAAGAATGAGACAAACCATAAGTGAGGCTAGTTGTGCAATCTGCAATATGTTGCTTTCAGCCCATTTAGTTTCATTTTTTAATAATGGATCAGACGTGGTCAGGAATGATGAAGTGCACTTCAAGAAGTGGTATCTGGCATTTGTATTGTATTGTAGTGTGGTATTTGGTATGTGTTGTATTGAGATGGTGAGGATGTGCAAACCATTGCTGTATAAAATGCTGTAGTTTCTGCCATTGATCCATGTTATATACTTGTCCTTTTCACCAGTAACCATTAAAGGCATACTGTGCAGGAATTGTCACTGTTTATAAGGAAAACGTTTAAATTTGGCCCCTCCTCCTTTGCTCAATGAAAGTAAATGAAAAACCCCACATTCACTCTCATGAGAGAGACAGAAAAAACAGAAAAAGAAAAAAGAAAAGAGAAATTAAAGGCTGAAGGCAGGGTGGATACAGATGCTGCCACAAACTTCTAGTGTGTATATATATATATATATATGTATATACACACTATATCTATATATATATATATATATATATATATATATATATATATACACACACTATATACACACTATATATAAATATATATATATATATATATATATATATATATAGAGAGAGAGAGAGAGAGAGAGAGTTCATACACTGTTCTTTAGGAAAATTGCACATTATACCTTTAAATAAATACATTTATTCAGAAAAAATATGTTGTATTTCAGAGGTAACAGACTGTAATGGTATCTTTTTTGGTGCAATCATCTCTGGGAGGTACGGAAGACAAAGTTTTTTTTTTTTTTTTTTACATTTAATGGTTTTAAAGTGTGATTATTTACAACGTTTTATGCATACCAATAATAATAATTTAATTCACATATATATTTAACTAGATTGTCAACTGATCATAGTGGACATTTTTTATTTTAATGTATTAAAACAATATTTTATACTTTATAAAAAAATGTGTTTTGAAATTTGCTGGTGGTGCAGTTACCCCTTTGTTGCATTCAAATCACAGATCTGTGCAAGCCACTTAATTGGAATAATGACACTAAATTGAGTGCCACCTGCAGCCCCCATTAGGCCCCCTATTGAATCCCTTTAAAACCAAGATATCAGAACCATTAAACAATAGCAGGACTGTGTGAAGGGAGTGATATAATCCAAACAGAGTGCATTGCTGAGCCCCCTCTGCTTGCTTTAAAAAGGACAGTCTGTAGAAAGGGCTCTCCTGCAGGGCTGTATGTTGACTACAGTGGAAACACCTGGCGCGGAAATTTCAGGTTGCAGCTCCTTGATAGGTCGACCCTCCCGTACCCTCCACTCCTCATCCGACTTCATTGCGCTCGCGCGGTGTCAATCTCGTGTGTAAAACCCTCCCCCGAGATATGAAATAGGCCGTGTGGCTCCCTCGATCCCGCACTATTTGCCCAGACGGCATCCGCTCCATTCAAACACCGAGTGCGTCTCTGCTGCGGAGCGTTGCGCGCAGGCTGGAGAGAGATGACAAGAGCCCCGCGGAACTGGCCAGACAAACATGGATCTCCGTAAAACGCTGATTTCGGTGCTTTGGATATTATTGCTGAACCTAGAAGAAGACTGTCACGCCGAGGAAGGTATGTTAAAAAAAATGTGTGTTGTTTTTTTTGTTTTGTTTCAAACCCAAACCGGGCGCCGCAGCAGGCAGTGCTGATCGACAGACAGATGTCCGCGGCGGAGATAGTTTGGCGTTTGTCCTGTGATCATTACCAGGTGCATTACTTCCACTGATGAGAGGAAACGCAGTTAAAACAGCCTTTAAATGATTTCAAACAAACATGCGAAGCGGAAAATCTTCTGCCTGATTGAGGAGAGACGCGTCTCAGAAAGCTGACAGATTTACGCATTTGTGCTCAGCGAACTTCAAGCGTTTTTCTTCCAACAACCCGATCATGCAAACAAATACGCTTTATTTAGGATGCCAGATTTTTAGCCACTCAATTGCATGTAAAAGGAACTGCATAAACGTGACACTTTAGTAGAAATAGCATCTAAATAAAAAAACGTGCATTTGATCATTATATAAAGCATTCACTCTCCTTCTGCAGATAAACTAAAGGACTGATGAGTAATAATTTTGTCCTTAAGATAAACAATTAATCTCCTACAATAAATGTCTGTTGCCACATAGTACAGCCACTGTCTGCTTGAATACAGACAATGGTTTGTGATTTATTCACAAAGTCCTTCAGGCAGCCGTTCTCCTTATAATAAGAAATAAATCCCCGGTCTGTTGTCACAAAGCTTTGAATTGTGTGGTGGGTTTTTGTCATGGCATCTTTGTGCAACTGGTTTCTTTGTCTTTTCATACTCTGACAGTCACTGATGCTGTGGCACGGACGACAGGACACATTAGAGGCTGATGCCTCACTGCTTATCCCGCTGCATGCAACTCTCCCCAGCACAGTTCCTCTCTGATAAAACAGCAGTTTTATTGGTCTCAGTTACTTCCTTTTGTTTTCCCATCAGCACTAAAACAAGAACCACAATCAAGCCCGTAATGTAGAGGAGCGGTGTCCGATTCTCTGAGGGTTTTATTAAGATTTAATGATGATGTGGGATCCAAATTTGGATTGCTGGTTTGTTTAATTGCCCCTGTGCATCTGCAGAAGTGTGTCAGAGAGAGAGAGAGAGAGAGAGAGCTGGTACTGCTGTGGTCCAACAATTTATCCGCCAGCCTGGCTGATTGCCACAGATAAAGACTTTCTGCACCCACAAGTTAGCCACAATATTGTAACTTATATCAGCTCAAACAGCGCTGATCAAATGTGTGTGTTTCTGACCAGCTGGCTCAGGTGAAGCCAGGAAAGTGTTCCTAATCAGCTCTGAGATTGTGAAGTGGAAAAGGAACATAATGGCTTCAGACCCCCAGGCAATTTCTAAAGAGAGGGGCTTTTATTGGCAGCAAGCAGAGTGGATTTTGTATAGACACATGCAAGGTGCATGCAATCACACTTATCTTCAGCCAAATACACACATATATATATATATATATACATATATGTACTTGAGATAAGTACATTTGGCAAAGCCATACATCATTGACACACATTAATGCAGTCCTGGCACACACGCAACTCAGGATTAAATGCACACACTCGCTTGACACGTACATGTTGCACTTGCATGCAAGCTTTCTCATGAAACGCACACTTGAAGCATGGTGTGACATTCCCTGGTACTTAAGGGCCTTTTGTGCATGCAAATGCACTCGCACACACTGTACCAGCACTCGCACACACATTTTTTTTACTCTTTCATTTACACACACTTCCTCTCAAGCATTGGATGCAGCACACACGTACTCATTGCCAGATTGATTTGTTTCCCTGGAATGCTGGGTAGCCGGATTTGGATGCTAGCTTTTGTTTAATTGATGTTGTGACAGCGATTAATTGCTGTGAAAGCAATGTGCTCCTGAAGGCCGGTATTGGCAGCGATTCTTCTCTCTGTTCGTAAGGATTTGGGAGATAGAGAAAACACTGGAGAGAATTTCTCCTCTTTTAAAATTCTCTTGCCATTTTACCCATATTAAATGAGACAATTTGCATACCTGTCTATGTGTATTGTGTTAGTGTGGGACGCCATGGGAGCTGTGTTTTAACAAAGGAAGTGTGTGCATAAGTCTTCCCTGTATTTGGGATTTTGAGAGTTTATGTTAATACCTCCTATTATATTAAATTGCAATATTTAAGCAGCTCTTTGATCACTATTCATGCAATTTGCCTTTTGCAGACTGTCCTTGTTCGTTTTTTAATCCTTCAGTAGCTTTTGTTCATACTTTAAAATGCCTCTTTATGTTTGTCTTTGCTCTGATTTCACTTCTCATGTGCCAACAGCGTTTTCTACATAAAACGCATTATTTTTCCATCTTTTGCGCTCTACTCTTCTTTCTACCTTCTTGTTTTCCTTTGTTCCTCCCTCTGCACTCTCATATGTCATCCTCCTCATCTTCCTCCACTCCTTCTCTCCCTCTCCTGTACAAGCCTCCTGCATCCTGAGCTGACTTAGCAAACACTAATACGACCGGGGGGCTGGTGGTGGTGGGGGGCTCCACTATCCCACGCCAGCACCTCACACACAGTCAATCTAGCCACTCCCCCTCCCTTCAGGCCGCTTTTCTCATTCCCCACGCCTCACCGCTAACACACCTTGGCATCTCATCGGGATCTCATTTACTTCCCTTCTCCTCCCTCCCTCCCTCCCTCCCCTTCTGCATCCATCCATTCTGCAGCAATGCCGAGAGAGCGAGAGAGGGCACGAGCTAGGTACAGAACAATAGAGGCGGAGTGATGGAGAGCAGCAGGGTGATTGAGAGCGTCAGAGTCTCTCTGTAACCTGTGGGATCATCCTGTTTGTGCGGCCGTAGCTTTGTTTGATGCCTTGTCGTGTCAGAATTGCCGGGGTGACTTGACTGCACTGTGTTCTTGGCAGCCTATTGTTTACCTGCAGCCTCATCACGCCACTCTGCCTCCAAAACCTCTCATGTCATGTGTAATTTGAATTTTTCCACCATGATGCTTTTTGATGCTTGGATAGTTTTGGATAAACTGACAATATTTTTACTTTTTAACATTTTAGAAATCTGGGGAAAAAAATCTATCTGTCGCTGAAAAGTCCCTCTCACAGAAGCCTGATTCTAATATAGTTCCACTACAAATAAAAAGTATATCCATGTTACTTTCAGAATCTATCATATCTTAAAGGTTAAAAGTGCTGTGAAGGACTTAACGTCTTCTGAGAAAAGGTTTCTTCAAACTAATCCAGTATCGTCTGAGTCTGTAGCACACAATTCATGTCCACTGCCAGTGATCAGTGTCAGTGCAGGAAGTCTTTTATGTAGCAAAGCGAAAAAAGAGTCTGCAGCTTTAACTCTGTCTCAACGTACCCATTGACCCTGCGTGTGTGTGTGTAAAGAGTGGCAGTGTTTGTGTGACATCTCAGCATAGGACCGATCTCAGAACCTGCCAAGAGCTCTGATTCTCTTATTTTTCTCCAGTTTCTTTCCTCCCTGCATGTTTATCAAGTGGAGTCATAAGGTCTTGGCATAAGATCAAATTTTTTTTGTTAAAGCTGAAACATTTTCAAAATGCTCAGCCGCTTCTTCACCTCAATCTGTACTGCCCAGGAGAACTTTGCTTCTCTTTGAGTCTTTTTATTGACTTTATACAAGCCTACACCTCTAAAAATCTGCTTGTTTTTTGGGCTGAATTCTCAGAGCCACAAGTAATTTCTGCTTTTTTTCTTTTTTTTCCCCCAAGACCACAGTCTTTTCTGTGAACATAACCAGACATTTTAGGTTGGCTAAAAGTAATAATATCGTAACCAAAGTTACACTTTCTGTAACCCTTTGAATAATTAATTTGGGCTTTTGCAGAATCATACTCAACTTAGCGACTCCTTTGAATTACCATAAGCTGCTGAGAGGCTGAGACAGGGAACAGGCAATACCTGTATGACATGCCGTATGATTCATCCAGCTCCACTTTTAAAGATTTATCATCCATTTCTAAGAAGGAAAACAAATGCAAAATCCAGTACATTAAGTACATAAATATGTGCAAAAGTGAACGTGGGTGCTGTGAGATTTGAGGTAAACAGAAAATGTGTGAACTCAAACTCCATGCAGGTGAATATACTATACGAAATAGGTGAGATTAGCAATAAACAAACATACGTAATATAAATATATACATGGCTCCTATAATCAACTGTTTAGTGAGTGAGTTGCAGCAATTGAAAATATATTTTCCTTAATTTTAAGGTGAGGCTGAAGCAATCTGCACATTGAAACGATTCCCTTCTCACTATAACTCCAGTAGGCTATTATAGCCCGTATCTGGCATTCTGCTACAGAAAAAAAAACAATCTGGCTTGTTTGCCTTTCTTTAAAACAATCACAATCATCTTGAGGCCAGGATGCGGCGAGCGTGCCCCATGCGGCGTCCTTGCAAAACTGATGGCGGAGATAGCAGAAAGGGGATGAAAATGCATGGTGAGAGACGCGGTTTGGAGCCACATCTGGTGAATCAGACTATAACTCCAGCGATGTGCCATCTATTTTAAACTCTTGCTATATTATGAAGGCTGTGTGATTCTATTGGTACTCGAACACAACAGAGATGTCCGTCATTAAACTCCACTCATATCATATAATTACTTAATCAGTAATACTGAAAATTAGTATTAAGCAGCAATCTGGCTGACTAATATTGGGTTTACCAGCAATTGCCAGACTGGCAGAGGAGAAGCTCTCCACCCTCCCAGGCTTCAATTGGGACTAATTATCTGTGATTGATGCAGGCTTATTTCTGCTCTGCTGCCACTGCCGGGCTCAGTGCACTGGTCCGTCTTCGGCTGGCAAGGACAGCCTTGGACCTGCGCGTGTGGGATCAGATGAGTGCGACCTCTGCGAGTATGAAAGGTCAGAGTGATTTGTGAAGATGGCAGGCGTAGCGACCGCGACATTCTCCCGTCGCGGCCTCGGGGACGCTGTCATCTTCAGGAGAAGAGGGCGAAGACGGAGGGAAGCACAGGTGTGGTGAAATGAATGAATCTGGGGAGGGAGGGCGGGAGGTGGGAGAGTCTCATCCAAAAAAATGATGCATTACAAGCAGAGAGAGGAGAAGAGTCGTGTCAGGTCGAGGGGTGAGGAAAGAGCGAGGATGAATTAAAGTAAAAGCGGGGCAGTGGTGGATGAGGGAGTGACAGAAATGAAATTGGAGGGGAGTAAAGCCACGCGGGAGGGAGCGGGGGATGAGGGAATTGTAAGCTGCCACCAGTGCTTTGTTCCACAGCCACTTGTATGTTACATGTCATCACACAGACCAAGGGTTCCTATAACAAGTCAATGCAGCAGCTCAGCACGATCCTTATTTACCTCCCACTGCACTGGAACACATTGACCAAGACAAGATAAATTGATGAATTATGTGTGTAAGAGAGAGTATGCGTGTCTATTGGATCCCAATAGGGTCACCTGATTTCTTTTGTTCAGGGTAAGGACATTACTACAGCATCGGGGCTGTTCTGCTGGATCGGCAAGAATGAGCCATCGGGAAAGGGTGGGAGGGATGTTGGAGAGGGAGGGAGAAAGAGCCGTCTTGTGTGCGTGTGTGTGCACACATGTGGAAGAAAATATGGGGGTTTAGCAGGTGTTTCAGCCATATTGGACAGTGAGGAAGGGGCTCCCTGCAGCTGGCCATGATAGATGAAGCAACTGCGGACAGACTGCGCATTTGAGCAGCCGTTTTTTTGATGAATCTGTGCTGAAGCATCATCTTCACCAGCCGTCTGTTTGCGTGTGTTCTTCACATGCTTGTGCACGTTTGCTTTTACCCATGTTTCCATGTAGAAGACATTATCTGCACCTTTTTCCTTTGTCTTGATTTTTCTTCTTCTTACAATTTGTATATTTTTTAGAAAGTTAAATGGGTGTAAACAAACTGCAGTCAGCTCCATGCATCTTAACCAGCTCGTTGTTGTTGTAAATTGTATGAAAATGAATAAAACGTTAATAATCTGTGCAGGTGATAATTAAATCACTGCAGCTGAAAAAGTAATTTAGCATGGAAGAGAAAGCTGAGGATATAGGCTCAAATCAGCCATGGCAATGAGTGAGAGAGAAATTAAAATAATAATAATAAAATGATAATGCTCACAACGCAAAATTAATGTTGTTTACTATAATTTGTCAAGTACAAATGTCAAACATTCACTAAATATTCATAAAAGTGAAGATTTGCAGCTCTTTTGTGTTTTTCATCATTGTAAATGGAATATCTTTGACTGTTTGTAGGTGTCACCTTGTGTTCGGGGACATTTTATAAATCAAACAAATCATCAGATTAATCAAAAACTAAGTGACAAAGAAAACAATTGTTAGTTTCAGCACTAAAGTAGACTTTTAACAAAGTTGCAAGGTGTTTGTACAACATTTAAAGTAGAGGTTAAAGGAAGAAATGACAAAACATTTTGGGGCTTATGTCTATTGGTGACCTTTGTAATATGTGAGTATATCTTTGTGATTATGCTGCAAACCAAGTTCCGCATGGGGAGATCTATCTTTGAATTGCTTCACTTATAAGACATTTTAAACACATTGTTCAAGCACAGATTTAATACAATTCGGGCTGCAATTAATGATTATTTTTTATCATCAATTAATCTGTAGATTATTTTTCCAGTTAGTTGTTTGGTCTAATGGTTCAGCTTTATGTATAGAATATAACCAGTCTGCTGAAGGTATTTAGGTATTCAGTAAAGACATCCAGCAGTGCAACGGTTCTGAAACCAAGGCTGAAATTAATTCTATCTTCCGTGTTGCAATCTCGCGGTGGTGTAATTGCTGTTAAAAAAAGAATCTGCCATCGCTAAACTACAGACATAGCATGCTTCTAAAGTAGAACCCGACCGATATGGGATGTTTGAGACCAATGCCGATACTGATTTTAGAGGGGAAAATTAATCTATGACCGATACGGTGGCGGATAAAGTAATTTTTTGGAGTTGGAATGAAAATAGAACTTTCTTGTGTGGATTGTGCACTGATTTTTCACCACTCTGCAAATGTACCCCTAAATAATATTTAACATTATTATACATTATACAAACAATGTATTTCATTGTCAGCCAATTCTATAAATGATAACTGAGGAAAAACATAAGAAAAAAAGCAAAATGAGCATCATTACTGTTGTAGTCAACTGCCGACTATTTGAAAAAAAGAAGAAAAAGAAAATAGGTAACGTCATTTCAAAATCATGCCAAGCAATATTTTCTGCATGATATATTATGTAAAAAAAGTTTTCATAACGGCTAATATCGGACGATTATATCTGTCAACCGATATATCTGTTGAGCTCTACTTCTGAGTGAGATTTTCTACTGGGATAAATATAGTATATAAGATATTCACAGTAGGGTTGGGCGATGTCTACCAGATTGGCATATGACAACGTCTGCACAAGTCTTCCAAAATGATCAAATTATATGTTCACAAAACCCACTACAGGTGCTATGTCCACCATTAAGAATCATAACCATCTTATTATTCTTTCAACGGAAATGAATGCATTTCATAGACGGTAAAAATAAATGAGTTCTTTCAAGTTTTAACTTTAGATGTGTTGATGTGAAATCAGTCTGTGCACCTTAAATAAATCAGAATTAAGTAAGTAAAGCCAGCATGGTGGACCATGGCATTGAACATCAGCCCAACCCTACTGTAGACTTGTAGACTAGTTCTTGTAGTTGATGTTATTAAATCATGAATAAGAATTTCTTTCCCCTGTTTTCTCTCAAAAAACAAAACCAAGATGTCAACCGAATCATTGATTTAGAAAGTCGTTACACCTGGCAGTCAGACCTTTATATGCCTTCCTACAATATTCATAAAGCTCAGCTACATTATCATATAACACAGAGGACAAACCAAGTGTGTAGCTCAAGGTTATGAACACGTTTTTTCACATGGAATAGAGAGCAGAAATGGTAATCTACTGTTGCATACTGCATGTGAAGAGTAGAGGGAAATAAGTAGATGGAGTCATAGCCCACAATGAAGCATCAACTAGAGCTGCTTTAGTAAATGTGCTTGTGCTTTCATGCTTGATTCTTATGTAAACATCTCAGGGGCCTCCGGTCTAAAGGTTCTTCAAAGGTTATATGCAAAAAACCCAATAAATATGACTGGGATAAAAAACAAATACATTAAAGATGTCTCCCACCACCCACACCACCAGCATCCTGGAGTTAAGACATATTTTTTCCCTGATTTTTATATGGATGCCTCAAACACATTATTCATCTCTGCTGCTTTTGTTGGGATACTAATGGATTAGAGGAGATTTTGTTGGCAAGCCTTTCAGTCCTGAGGTGTCTAAAGTTGATAAATGTCATTGGTGCGTATTTGTGCGGAGCTGGAGCTGTGCTCTTGGCAGAAAATTCTTCTCAGGGTGTTTTGCATTGAGAGTAAACAGTAACTGCATTAATGCGAGGCTTGATGTGGGTGGGCATGTTGGGAATTGAACTGCCAACTTGGCGGAGCTCAGTCAGTCTACCACCCTCACACTCGGAGCATTTCATTTCCTTGTTTTGCAATGGTGAAAACAGAATCTCCCACTCATTAGGACTTAAGTTTGAAAAACAGATTCATGAGGATAGATTTATTGAGGCGAGTGGGACTTCAAGCTTATACGACTTTGTTCATTCCATCTGTGGGCAGACTTACAGGAGCTGCTGGCAATCTGATAAACACACCCGAAAACTCCACTGTTGGTTCTTTTTAGAAAATTTGGCTCTCCTGATCCCGGTTGAATTGGCCAGTTCTCTACTGATCCTGGTTTGGGTATTGCAAATTTCAAATACTGAATGATCCTTTGTGACTCCAAACTGGATTCAAATATGCTCATCGTGCATGCTGTGATGCATCAATTTTTTTTGAACGAGGAACTGGCTTTGAGGTTTTTGTGAGAAAAATACTGGGAAAGGAAATGGTGTGTGTGTTGTGTGTGTTGTGTGTGTGGTGTGTGGGCAGTGTTCTACCAGAGGTTAAATGTGTTGCCCTCACTTTTTCGATGTTGGCTTAGAGACCATCAGCCTCAATTGAGCCTGGTTTAGGCGGTCCCATCACAATGTCATGGAGGTGACAGAGGTCCTGAGTGTACACACACACACACACACACACACACACACACACACACACACACACACACGGGTGATATATATCGTCTAAACAATTTCTATCGTATATATTTATTGACAAACATGCAGGAGAAACAGCAGCGAAATGACGCTATTGCAGCAAACTATAGAGGTGCTGTTTTACTAAAATGGATTATGATATATACAGAAATGGCCTTTGTAGTTATTTACTTGTATTCATTTCTTAAATTACCCTAAAACTAAAATATTGTTATATATCATGTTATCACAGTAAAAAAATGACCTATATCAGGAGAAGATAGAAGATTTTTGCCATAATGCTCAGCCATAACAGATGATGTTTCCCATACTTATAATATTAACATAAGTTTTTTGCTATAATGTTGATATAACTTAAAATAATACACATACTGTTGGAATAACAGATTTTATAATTAGTTGCTCGGCAAGACAGTGTGTCAATCCTGAAATACCTTTTTGTCTTATAATTGCAAACAACTTGTTGCTGTCAAAATCACGTTTGCTGCTCGTGGGCCTTTTCAACTTAACGTAAACATATGTTCTATTGCTGAAAACTGATGAATTCTCACTTTGGTATAAAATTCAATATGTTCACATGAGTCTTGGAGAATTGCTGTCTTAGTCACAAGGTCACCCAACTTGTTTTGATCCGTCTGGATTGGCTGCAGCTGGGGCGGGCAGTGTTGTCCACTAATACAGATTCAGTTATGTAACCGTAATGCCAGCAGACAAGAGCTGGTTCTCATCTTGTTAAAACACGAGGCGCAGTGCTTTCCATGTGTGCATGTACCAAATAACTGGCAATACACAGTACATGTTCTAAAGACACGTGAGAACCTCCATCTACCCACAGATTCATGCACATGCTCCCAACAGTCTTGCTCTTGTACCATCGAACACGACACCCACTCTTACATCTGAACCTGGCTGGTCCCTCTGCCATTAGCCTCTTCATCTGTGCTCTGCTGTGTCAGGGTCCGCCTCGCTGACTCTGGCTGAGGCTGGTCGACCTGTGAACGCTGCCTCTTAATGTGCTTTTCATGTCCGCTGGCCCTGCTCTGCCATGTCTGACCTGATGATGCATGTTAGGAGGACTGTGTGTGTGTGTGCGTGTCTTCAGCCCCTTCTAATATAGCGAGGGATTGTTGATGAAACTTTAATTATTTTCTATACATACTGCTACATTTTCCACAGTTGCATTATGTAACATTTGTGCATTTTCCACCAGGAACAACAGTCCTTCACACATACTTAGACACAATTGTTTGCTCTCAACACTTTTCATAAACCCACCTGTCATAAAGTTATTGAGTTTTTTTCTAATGGCAGCCAAGTGACAACTTTGGCAATTACTCGCTTTGCTCAGGAATCAAGCTTCAGCACTTGTTAACACACTCAGACTCAAAATAAAACAGAATAACGGAACGCAGGCTGCTCTATGTGTGCGTGTAGCATTCAGGTGCTGGCTTGAAACCTGTGGACATCTGAAAGTCGAGCGTTAGCTGCCAAACAGCATTATAATAAAAGTTTATTCTACCATTTTAGCATTGCACTCTTATAACTGACAGATTCATGATGGACAGAACCAGAGATATCTTCTTTTTATTGCAATGTAATTTCCGCCAAGTTATGTTTTCAGTTCAGTTTATTTTTTTGTCTGTTTGTCAGCAGTGTTTCAGAAAAACTACTTGCTCACTTGTCATGAAACTTGGTGAAAGGGTGTAGCATGGCCCGAGGAAGAACCCATTAAATTGGAGAGCAGATCAGAATCACAAATTACACTTACAATGATTTATCACTTTCGTTAACAATGCGAGACACGTGTGTGGCCTTGGCAGACGTCTGCTTTCTCAGAGTTATTATATTTTTTATTCTTCTTCCTTGTCCTTAACAACCATCTACATTACCCACGATGCAACTCTAACTGCCAACAGTTCAAACAAATATTTGGGTGTTTTTGCTAGTAATGTAGCCTTAACTAATAATGCTTAAGACAATTTATCCTCTGGAACATAGGTAGGTTAAAGTGCAGTCCAGATTCAAATTGCAGCCCTCAAAAATATTCTTTTGGCCCCTGAAAGTGATGTGAAGTGCATGCATTATGTTTTAATCATTTGCAGGACTTTACAGTACTTTCAATAGCTTTGATTTAATAAATGACTTTGCTACTTGGCTAACTTTGAGCATCCCTGTCCACCATGTTCTCCTTTTAACAAGCTATATTGTCAGAAAATCCAAACATGGACATTGTCGACACAATATTGTAAACTTGTCGCCATCAAAAAAGGCTGCTGTCCTTCAGCTTACTGTCCAGTTTGTGTTATTTGGAGACTTTCAAAGAACCTAAAAGCACTTCAGAACAACAAGTGTCAGTTATTCACAGAGAGCAGCCTGCAGTGGAAGAGAAACACTGGTCTTGATCACAGCAGGCAGGACGGCCACACACTGACTAGATCTTCATGCTTAGTCATTTTTAATAAATGAAGGAGATTTGATATTTATGCAAGTTAAGTATTTGTGGAGATTAAGGATTCCTTGACCTGTGGTTAAATCTATTCTTTCAGGTCTTTTCTGATAGATTTTGCAGTTTGTTAAAGCCAGATTTGTATTTGTAGCTAAAATCTATTTAGCTATAATCTGCTGGCTCCAATTCATGACGGATAGAATATCCAGTGGAAGATGTTATCTACAATTCAGAATTGTATAGATATTATCAAGCATGCACAAGAGTGATTGACACGTGCACATGAGGTGGTCAGACACACGCGGTTCTCTCCCCCGTGCTTGCTGCCTGGCAGTTTTGTCTCGCCCTTGTCTTTGCTTGTGATCCCTCCTTCCGTCTCTGCTCCATGGTGGTAATGACCGTCATGTTGGAAATGTGTCCGGCTGGGCCTCGTAAACCATTACCCCCGTGCCTAGGAAACCCCATTAATCTTTCTGAGAGGCGTTTGACCTTTCAAACTCATTAACCACAGTCGCTGTGCAGACGGACGCATACACAAAACCGCAGATGCACTCACTTTTTTTTTGGTCTCGTGCACAAACAAACAGCGTGTGCACACATACTGGGGTGCCTAGGCAAACTTGGCTTATGCGCGCGCACACACACACACACACACACACACACACAGGTGAGGTGTGAACGCGCCGATGTGTGTCCAACTGCCAATATCGCCTTCACCAGCCTGCCATCGTAGCCACTCTCTCTCTTTATCTCTGTTGTCTCTCCTCTCCTGTCCTCTTCATCCCCTCGCCTCCTCACTGTGTGGGTTTGGTCAGTGACCTGGAAAATTGCCCGACCTTTTAATACGCAGCTTCCTCGGTGATGAATAAATACATAAATCGCGCGGCTCCGGCTCACTCACTTTTATGATACCCCTCCCTACCCCCCCATTCTTCTCTCCCGTACACCTCATCGCACCCCGTCATCCGCACCCTCTCCACACAGACACGGAAGAGGAGAGCAGGGTGTCTTTGAAGTGATAGCCCCCCGCGGAGAAGACTATCCATAATGAAAGGGTGTTAGTGACTGGGCTGAGGGCGCGAGAGTGAGAGTGTGTGGAGCGTAGATGGCAAAGGATGTAATGGGGTGAGTGGGTGAGGCAGGTTAACACGCCAGCATGGGACCTGCTCTTCTCGGTTTATCAGAAGGCGAGGGCGGGAGTGAGAGTGCTTTGTCGGTGGCAGAGGATGTAATGTGGCGAGTGGCAAGGAAAGTTAACAGAGCAGCGTGGGACCTGATCTGCTCAGTTTACCAAAAGTGCACGGGAGAGCTGAACAGGCTGTAATAGGCTAAGTGGTGGGGTGGGAGTGGATTAAACTTATTCTGCTCAGTTTACTGTATGTCCGAATGAGGGATGGGAAGAAGAAATGAAGCATAGAGTGAATATCGAGGGCAGCTGGGTAGAAAGAAGAGACAGAGAGAGAGAAAAGGATATGATAATAAAATTGAATTAAATAGTTTGAAGGGGTGGTGGTGGTGAGGAAAGGCAGCAGACCACTGCACTGAGTTGAATTTTTAGCACAATCCTGACCTGGCCACTTAACAGTCCCAGTCCAGCCCCGAAGCACAAAACCAATATTTTAAAGTCAAAACATCTCTTAGGTCAGGTTGCAGAAAATGTCCTCAGAAGACAGAGTGGGAGGGAGAGGAGAGAGCAGGAGCAGATATTGGAATATCTGAATAGTTGAAAAGGGGATAGAATGCTTATACAACTGTATGCTCTCTATGCTGTGGAGTTTTCTTGTCAACAAAGTTTTAAGCATTTTATTCCTCATTTGTGTAGATGTGCGACAACATGAGCGATGCAAGCACTACATTGTTGACCATTAGTGGCGTTATGGAACAAGTCCACGGGTTACCTCTAACCTGCTGATGTTTTTAGCATCTCTACAATAAAACCACAACCATGACCTCAGTCAATCCAAATCTATGACCCCATTTTAACTGTCATACAGTCACCCTGTTATATAAAGCTGCATTAAGGACCTGTCCATGCTCATTTTCATGTTCATGCTTGTATTCTGGGTTTCTAATCCAGCATGTTTACATGCCGTATCCATCTGAGGTGCTCTGTTGTAGTGCCTGTCTCTTTAAGACTCCTTCCTAAAAAGCCCTGTTTGCTCTGATTTGTCAGCTTTTTTGGGTCTTACAAATGTTTTGCTCTCTGCAATTCTGTGCTACCTGTCATTGCAACCAGCTGACTGTAACATCTCACATTAAAACATAATCTACATGGCAGACAATAAGATAAAGCGTAGTAGCCTCCCTTCAAGTAATTGTTTACCACCTAAATGTAAAAACCAGTCTAGAAAACAAACTAAAATCAGCAAGTCAAAGTCAATATACCTGCTTCTTGGCTCTTTAACTTTCTTCATAAGAAGCTTTACTTTGGCTCTTTTGATTTAATGATAATAATGTTGTTTGTCACTGTCAACTTTGTGTGTTTGAACTCTTGGCTACTTGTTATGCATGTTGTTATACCAACCATGAGTAAGTTTCTCAACATATGTCTGTGTGTGTATGGGTTTGTATTTGTTTCTTTGTGTGCCTGGTCGTGATTGCAATCAGAGTGTCATCAGCACCGGATAGTTGGGTGGAGCGTCCTCCTGTTGTTTCTCAGCTTCCTCTCAGCTATAAATGTTGCCTTCCTGTTTGCAAGTCAATTAGTCTGCCAGCCAATCAGTGCACCAACCAGCCAATCAGCTAGTCAGTTAACCAGCTGGCCGGACAACCAGCCATTCAGTCAGGTGATCTGGCAACCAAGCGACCACAAAGCCAGCTAGCCAGAAGGCCCTTCAGTCAAGCAGCCAGCAGTCAATCATAAAAACTATTCAAGTCATAATCAAGTTAGCCAGATGCCCAATGCCATTTTGTCTTCTGATCTGTCAGCCAGCCAGCCAATCAAAGAGCATGGCATTTGATTAATCAGTCGTTTCGGAGAGCAGCCAGAGATTTGTCTGTCAACAGTGTGAGCACCAAAGGCATTTCTTCTTGTGCGGTGTGTACAAAAGATTAATACTTACTGAACTTTAATCTGCATTTACACAACGCATAATCATCCCTATAGCATCAATCATTCCTACTGGTATATCAAAGGAGGAAAATATTCTTCCTCAGGCGATGTACAGATCCAGCAAAGAAAGTGAATCCTGCTTGTTTTGCACCACAGGTGCTAGAACCAGTTCTACAGTAAGACCGCAGAGGCTTTATTTGCTAAGAAAATATGCAAATCAAGTTGTAGCACCGACAGCCATCAAGAGAGTGCTGCACAGGCAAAAATAAAGAAGTAAAAATAAACCTTCACCAACTGTTGCAAGTACAAATTGTGTGCCTCAGCTGGAAGACTAATCCACATTCTGGCACTCTAAAGTCCCCTCTCTAACTAGGGCATTCTCTGATCTGATTTGCGATTTGCAATGGAAAACCCCCTCCTCTGCACGCGAGACTTACTGGTCATGATGTTCATGTGTTACACAAAACACTGGAGCTATTCTGAAAAATATTCTGGGCAACACATCAGACCAGCCATGTTAACTTTTCATGCTGCCTCTTTACTGGTCTGGTGCTCCTGGTGGCTTCTCTGGAAACTATTGCCTACAGTTTCATATGTGGTGATTAATTAGCAGTGTTGGAGTCATTACTAAAAAACAAAAAGGTACTAAATGTTGTTTGTTACTTTTATTGCTTTCTTTGATTATCTCCTGTAGAAAATATTTTTTCCACTACTTGCATATGCATAAGTATCAGGTCAGATTATGACAGGGTCAAGGGGGGGAAAAGCATGTTTTAATGGTATATAAGCTGCATTTAAAGGGCCACTCGCTCACCAAACAATGGCGTTTAAGACTAGTTCTTATATGTGTTACTAAGAGAGAAACTGTCAATTTTCAACTGGCTCCATGTCAATGCAGAGCAAGCACCTGCATGTTCTGCAGTGATTCAAGCAGGTTAAAAATCTGCATATTTTCCCTTGAAGCAGTGGTTAAACGTCATGAGGTGGAGTCTGTGTGCATACTGAATTTAGGAACAGTTACACATTATTTTACTGCATTCCAAACAAATGTAATGTGATTACAATAATGCATCAACCCCCAAACTTTTAATCAGAGCCATGAGATTCAATCTCACATTTCATATGTCAGCTGAAGAACCAAAACAATTAGCTGAAAGGCCAGAAGCTGTGCAAAGCTGCATGCTTGGGTGTTAATTCCCAGCAGGTTTGGCACTGTGAGCAATTTTTTCAGATTATATAGAATAATTGAATTTAGTGTTTAATTGTATTAAATCACTCCGCTCTCTTCTTTTATCTTGTTCCCATTACTCTTGCTTTCTGTTTCTGTCTCTTTTTTTCTTCTCCTACTCAACAGAGAGGCATTTACGTGAATGTAATTTGAACGTCAATAACATGAAGCAAAATTGCCTTTCCTGCTCCCCATCTCACCTGTAATTCATGCAGTCAGGCTCGCATTAATATTACTTTGGCATATACATTCTACTGACACATATTGCACGGATTACAATGTCATGTTGTGCTGAACCTCACACACATTGACATTAACATAAGCACATGCTCCGTTTTAGGCTTGTAGTGTAAATATGGCGTGCAATAATAAGAAAAACTGAACGTTTGATAGAAAATATTGCAAAGCTTCTCTTTTCCTCTGCAGCTCTGAAATTATTACATGCTTTTTTCAGTATCTCCTCTTGGTCCAGCCTGTAGCTAAATGCTAGCTATGGTTATTACAGCTCTGCTACGAAGCACTGAGTGTGTGTGTGTGTGTGTGTCTTATGTGTATGTGCAAGAATCGGTTTATGTGCTATAATTGTTTTGCCCTTGTATTTAACACATTTTCTGTGTCGCTAGTGTGTCTTCGCTCTGTTTCTGTGTGTATGCGACGAGTGGGTGTGTTGGGTGCACCTTCCATGGATGAATTGAATTTAATGGGGTTACCAAGGGTTATTATGAGGGTGATAGTGATGCAGGCAATTTCTCCCGTTTTTGATGTAGGGTTGCATGGTGTTCTTGTTTGTGTCCTTGCTGTTCAGTGTAGAAAAACAACATTTCCTGCACTTGAATTTGCATGTGAACACATCACAAGAAAACCATTTGGTGGTGTTTGTTCTGTGAAGGTTTTTACTGTGCTTTTGTGTGTTTTTTTTTCTCATCTTTTCAGCTGGGATTAATGTGTATTAATTAATGTCGGTGCAAGCGAGCAATCTCTCCGTGCATACGTCTCTCGTGGGGATGTGATGCTGTAATGGTCAGATGGTCCGACTGGTATGGAGCTGAGGTGACCGGGATCCTCTCTCCAGGGCAGATGGGAAGGGATGCTTTTGCACAGGAAGTGGCAGAATAAAGTGCCTTTCCTCCCTCTCGTCCCTTTTTCTCACTCTGTCACTCTCTCCCAATTGCTCTTTCCATCTGTCTCTCCCTCCCTCCTTCTCTCATTCTCTTTCGCATTCTCTTACTCCATCTAACTCGCTCATACAATTGAACTTGGCAGTGTTTCAGGGACTGAGTGGCTTGAGTTAATGGCGAATTACCTGCCTCTCAGAAGTCTTGAGTGTGTATGTGTGTGTGTTGGGAGGGGGGTAAAGTAATGGACTTTGCTAGAAGGTCATTTGAAGGAGCCTGCCACTAAATCACTAAATGCCACTAAAGCACTCAATGAAGCCTATTCATTGGCCAGGATTGTGCGGATTTACATGTGAATGTAAATTGGTTACCAGTTTGAGGAATGTAATTGTTTTCCTTGCTGAAGGATTTGTCTCCAGCATGCAGACTGCAGCACTGCTCAACTTTCAGTACTGAAGCCAAGAGCCACTTTGGGCTTTTTTTCAGCAACCTTCAACCTCCATACACAGGTTTTTGTTTGTTTATATAGTGCAGTTGAGGTGTTGCCACTCACCTATTATTTGTGTCCTTGTGGGATTTTGGGGGGGATGTTGATAATGACGCAAAGTGGCAGCACCACTCAGACAAGACTCAAGTTAATTAACGGACCGGCCGCCATTTATCGAGCCAAGATGACCAAGAACATTTTTCTTCCTGCATCAGCCTCTCCTGAGTAGCTGCAGAGAGAAATAGTCTGACGTGAATCTTGGAAGTCCAGCGCAGATAAAAGATGGCAGTTGGCATACGCTCAGGATTATCACCTCCAAGAGTCAGGGGTGATCTTGTTCAGCCACTCAGACCTATTTGTTCAATTTGGCTCAGGATCTCAACTCTGATCCCACTGTAACAAAGTACATTTAAAGTGAGGAGTCACTTCTGTGGACAAGGCTTTGCAATTCACTTTTCACTCAACTTTTTTGGAATTGGGTTGTAGTTGTTTTGCTGTCTTTGTAGAATTTTTGTGTAACTTCAAGTGGCATTTTGCAGGGGAAGTTCAGGGGGGACCTGACACTATACGTGTATAAGTATAAGTTCTACATGCACAAGTGTTATTACAGTCATTCCCCGGCTGCAATGACAGTGCAGAGATGCAGAGAATGCAGATGTAGAAGCCCCGGAAAAACTGACCAATCAGAGCTGACTGGGCTTTTTTTGGGAGCAGGCCTTAAAGAGACAGGCGCTAAAATGGAGCATTTCAGCCAGAGGGTCAAGACAAGTATATTCAGAGAGAAAATAATGTGTATTTTGAACATTAAAGAATGTAAATCTGCTCTAGTAGAAACCAAAAATACGTGTACAAAACTGAAAATAAGCAGAATATGTCCACTTTAAACAAGAAAACTCTGTTTTTGTTCTGTCTCTCTTATATTGTGGTGTAGTTTGCTTGATGCATAATCATTTGAAAAAAAGGAATTTACCACATTCATATTTCCTTTCAAGGAAGTAAAATTAGATGATGTTAAATATAATCTCACCTCCCCACACAATTCCTGTAGTGTACCCCTTTCTTGTGTTTAGCCCTGAGGCTTTTTCTTAGATTTCAACTTCCTTTGTTGATTCCTATCGCTTTTTTCATTCCTTCTTTTCTTTCTTTTGCTCTGTCATTCACTCCGTTTCTCACCAGGCCTGCTCTGGGACTGAAAAAGTAGCCGAGAGCTCAGAAAAAAAGCCCAACAGCACAGAGTCAAAGTTAATAGTGAATACATTAGCATGTCCTTGTAAACTGAGACCTCCTTTTCTTTCTCTCTTTCTCGTTTTCTGGGAATCTATGAAGAGGCTGAGAAAAAAAATCACATAACCTCATTTATAGTATGTGACTTACCGATGTAGGCTTTTTTTTTTTTTTTTACCACTCTTAAATGCATACACATATATAGGCCCACATAAACCACATGGGGGTGCAGGGAAAGCTTGCTTTTAGCAGACCACCCCTTGAGAATGGAGCCTGATGAAAAATTCAGCACAGTTAGTCAAAGAGTAGCTCAAAGACGAGGCTGTTTGGTTTAGTCACTCTCTTTGCTATTTTCTCTATATCTGCCTGTCATTTTGTCTGTCTGATTGTCATTCTCTCCGCTCTTGTTTCCTTTTTTTTAATTTTTGCATTCAGCTCTTATTTTGTCAGTTTTTCTCCTCTCTCGCCGTGATTCCAGCATTTTCCTCTCCCTGCATGGTTCAAACGCCTGACTCTATCTGTCTGACAAATGCAATTGGCTTGTGATTCTGCCATGACTCAAACAGTGTAACCATTGGTCACTGGGCAGCACAACATTTGCCCTGCGCTTGGCTTGAGCCACAAACCTTCTGCTCATTGGGACCATGTGACCACAGAGGTTGACTGTGTCTCTGACCCGTGACTTGGAAAGGTTTGAAATCATATGTTGAAGCAATGGCTTTGTAACGATTAACGAGCTAAACCGGAATCTGTCAGCCATTAAACATTAAATCAGCTCATAAAAGCTGCTTTATGCTGGTTTGTAAAATTGTAAAAAAAAAAAAAAAAAAAGCTCATTCTGCTTCTTAATTTCCATTTCTGTGATCACTTTTTTCACCTCTGCAAATCCATTGTATCTTTAAACTTTTATGTCACAACTTGTTGAACAAACCGCTTTAAATTGTTTTCTAAATTGTTTTTTTTTTAAATTCTTTTTCATATTACTCATTAGGTTGTAGCCTTTTGAAGGTCTGTTGAAATTGCGAGCAAGGGCAGAAGGAAAGGCAGCGAGGATGACGATTGAAATGCAGCTCGGAGAGGACAATACTGAATCTAATCTGTTTATACAACCTCACCTCCAGTCTCCCTCCTGTCTCCTCTCATTTCAAACTTGACAAACAAACAAATATACACACTTGTGCATAAACACAAACACACACACACACACACACACACACACACACACACACAGCAGCGCACACCCCTACACTTTATGAAAGAAACAGAGGTCCTTCGCTTATCTCGCAGGTGAAATCTGGAAAAATGGAAGTGTTGCATTTGCATTTTAATTTGCCCTCAATCAGGCATTGTGTTTGGTGTTGCAGGGAAATTGCCTGGTGTTTGCTCCTCGTCCCTATTTATTGGGGCTCCATGAGAGACGGGCCCAAAATTCAAATCTGCCTGCTATCACAGTGTATGGAGATGAGGCTTTCTCTCTCCTTTTTCTCATTGTCTTCTACTCTCTTTTCCTCTGTCACTCACTCTCTGTTCTCCACCTTTTTTCATTTTTTAATCATCTCTGTCTTCTTTTTTATTTCTCCTTACTTCTTTTCCATTTCTTTCTATAGTTTCTTTTCTCTAACATCACTTCCTCCACCTTTCTCCCCGCCCAACCCATTTCCCATTGCCAGGAGAGTGAATGCACAGATTTCATTAGCGATGCCATGTGCCGTGCGGCACGGCTCCGAAGGGCTCCAGCAGTCATGGAATCACGACCCCGCTCTGCCCTCATCATCTCAACCCTCTGTCATCCCATCCCTCTTCCCCCCCACCTTTGATATCACCCGCCCTCCATCCGTTCTTTCCGCTCTAGCCGTCTCTAACGTGGCCATAAGCTGTCTGTGGCAGATGAAGGACCTTCTTCACACAACCAACGGCTCCCTGGAGTCCAGAGCAGTGGAAGTTTAACCCAATAGTGACTGCAAACTCTGATATGGCTGTGCATTAAATGGTGTGTGCAGGAGTGTGAAATAAATGGTGCTCCCGTAGGTTATTCTATAGCAGTCTGATAGAAAATTAGTGCAACATCCGTTTGGGGCGGGGCCATTAGGAGTAGGTGCACGTGTGGAACGGCCCGATTGCTTGGCTCCTGTTTTTTGCTCCTTGCAGCATTGTCAGGGGGAGGTTTTGAACATGTGGCCATTCGGAGGAGGCACCTGTTTGGAGTGCGCCGATTGCCTGGCCCCCAGGAGACTCAAATGTTTATAGGTTCTTTGTTTGGCTCCTGGAAGTGCTGGTTGCAGCATGCTTGAGAATCGCTTATCTGAAAAACTTCTCAACGCTACACTCCCTTGGGTCCTCAACAGCACACCCACCACAGGAAGTTGATGGGATGATTAGTTCTTGAGATATGTGAAGGACAGTCATGCATAGACACACAGACTGACAGATTTCTTCCCACCACCTATTGGTGAAATGGCTCCAAATTAGTCATGATCACTCAGGCGTTACACATGTTCACAAAATGTGGTTGCAATAGCACAAACTGTTCAGGAGATATGACATTTTTCATACCGTAACATTAGAGCAAACCTTGAGGGCCAGCTGTAGCAAAACTGTGGGGAACTTCAGAATATCAAAAATGTAGATGAGAGGGATGTTCTGGAACAAATATAGAAATGATTGCTCCAAGTTTGTAGGAACGGGACCAAAAAATGGTTTGAACACCATTAAAAATGACAGAAAATCGATGCAAATAGACGCAAACGGGCGTGACTTAAATGGATACATTTGTCTGGATCGACAAAATCCGGGAAAGAATAGAAATAATTTTGTTTCAAAGATTGACGGTTTAGAAGATACAGAATAAAATGTTATAGCTCCATCATCTGTCCAAGTTGTACAAGATTCAACACTGCACTCCTTCAGATCCTCAGCAACGCACCCACCAAATGCGAAGAAGAATGCATGAACAGTTCTTGAAATATGCAAAGGACACACACACACACACACCGACACACACAAACACACACACACACACACACACACAAAGATTCCTTGCTTTATAGTTAAATACACACGAGTAATCAGATTGCATACTGTGTCTCCAACTAAACCCCATTTGAAAAGAGTAGAGCAGACACACAGTACGACCGAGTAAAGCTTGTTTGTGAAATTGCCACTGTGACAGAGTTTAAACCTCACAGCATTCTGGGTTGTTGTCCTCATGTTTTTTTTTCTTTGAAATCTCCAACATGAACATCTAACTGCATGCGCCTGAGGTTTTCCTCCCCATATCAAAACCTTTTACAGCCATCTGTAGGGTGCTAAAAGCATCTCGTGATCAAATGCCTCAGTCAATCCATCATCAGTGATTTGCACATGAGGCTACAAAACGCCTGAAGGCTTTTCTGGTTGTAAAATGAGGTGTACATACATTTGATCAAATCCCCCTACAAGCTTCTCCGAGCGATCTGATTGGTTCCTGTGCCGCTCGGCCACATTGACACGACCCCTCGCTCGATAGGCTGAGACCTCCAGGGACATGACCTTTGAGCTCTGTGCTTGCCGTTGTGGTTGTTTGATACAAGGTGTCAGGGAGGACTTAAGGTCAAGACAGATGACCTTTCCCCTTTAACCCGTCGGGATCAGGAAGTCAACCGTAGGGCATTAGGCTATTGGAATGGAAGCAGTGTGTGTGTGTCTGCTTAGGGTCATTTATGGTAATATAAAGTATGCATGATTAAAATGTAGTGGTGCAGAAATAACCTGCATTTTTTACGGCTGTTTACTGCTGCTGTGCTGATCAGGGTTTATTGACCATTTCCAGTTAAACATGTCAATTACTGTGGCCAGAAAGAGCTACTTTTTTAAAATCAAAATTAAACAAAAACCTATCTTGGTTGTCCATGCCCTCACCAATACTAATCACTGTTGAAAATAAATCCCTTTTATCATGTGACAACACTATGGTAAAGGCTGAGTTAGGTTTAGGGTAAGATCATGGTTTGAGTTAAAAAACAACAACTATTTGTTGAGTTTTACGGTAGCTTCATTGGCATCATTAGAATGAAAATCAGTTAATTTGGGGTTGGGGTACATTTATGGTGATACTCATCTTTCCATATATTAACCAGCCTTCTTTTTTAATGATACATACACAGGTTAATCAGTTGGTAAAAGACTGGGAATAGAAATGAGAAGACCGAATGTGTAGGATTTTGGTGGATTTATCATCAGAAATTCAATATATTATTCATTTCATTTGTATTTCATCACCTGAAACTACGAATTGTTGTGTTTTTGTTGGCTTAGAATGAACTGTCCACGTCTACATAAGAAACTGGTCCATTTTCTTAAAGCCTACCATGTTTCTACAGTAGCCCAGAATTGACAAACCAAACACTGGCTCTAAAGATGTGTTCTCATGTTACCTGAAGGCCTCCGTAGGTTCTCATACATGCTTTGAAAGGGAGGGATGATTTGATGTGTATTCAGTTGTCTGCAACCTCATGGCTCTTATTTTAAAGTATAAAACTCTACTGAAAAACTCTGTTTCACCCACTAGCTAATGTTCTCTTGTTGACCAAATAAGAAAAAACCTAAAGGCCTGAAGCATTAAATAAAACATGCAAATGTGAGCTACGTGTTTCTTTAACACTATTCCTTTTAAATAGCCCATAATATCGTATATGACAGAATTTTGGAAAAAAAACAACCTTGCTTTTTTAATCTCTGCTCCATTAGTCAGGGTATAATTATGAAAATGCTGTTATTGAGGTAATGTTGTATGTGTGTATATTAATGGCATGATTAGTGAGAGCTGAGTTGTCATATTGATGAACTATAATTACCTAAGGCCCCATCTGTGGATTTTATCACTCAACATGTTGCTTCTCCTGCTCGCTACACTTCTGTCCTGAGGATATGGCATTGGCTCGATTACCACACGCACGCCCACGCATTTGGAAAATGAACACATGCGTTCAGAGTCAAAAAGACACGCAGCTGTCCTCGGAATAGCACGAACATGGGTGTGTGTGTTCACGTGGGAGCGGCGTGTGAGTGCTGCATCAGAGGGATAATGTGAGTCTGTGTGAGTAGATTGGTGTAGTAATTGCACATTTATTGCATGACATACGTGTGACTTTGTAATTTTATATCAGAATTAAAAGGAGTACAAGCACAGCTAAATGACCCCAGATCCACAATTATTTATTGGGAAAAATTGGCTCCAATGTCCAATTCAGCCTCAAACAGAAAAAGTAGTTCACTACATACAAACACTCACATCTAAAAGTTCACGTCATACACATTCCCTCCTGCGGACACACAGTTTTGTTGTAACCAGACACAAATGATTACCTGCTCTCACAGCAAATTCCCAAACCCCTACTCTGACAGACGACAAACTGATAATTTAAAATGTCAAGCTGAGAAAAGACATCCTTGTTTTCCGTGGTGTTCTCTCACCACCCGGCTCTTCCAGTGAAAGCGGTGGCCGCCTCGAGCATTAGCACCCAGGGAAGTGTAGTAGCAGCGGCGGTGGCGGCCCTGTGGTTAACAGTTAGAGGAAAACAAGTAATTAGCCCTGATAATTAAATCCTCCAGTCAGCCAGTCAGCCGGCGCCATAGAACCAGTCCTGCTTTGCCGTCCATTTACATAAACAGTAGAATTGGTCCGTTCAAAAATGAGGAATTAGCAGATTAATTCTGTTCTATTATCTGCATGGCGATAAGTAAATAAACAATTGGCCGTGGAGAAATGAAATGGGATAATGGCTGGTGGAAGGGTGAGGAGGGGGAGAAAGACGGGGGTGAACAGCCAGCGGTACAAATGAGGAGCATAAGCTGGCTGCGCTCTCTCACAGGACTGGAAAGATTTTGTTAATTTGTGTATGTGTTTGTGACTAAACTGTGTTCAACTCTGCCCCTGTGTGATTGCAACTTTACTGTTTCCAGGGTGTATTCTGTATGTGTGACATATTTAGGACCACTTGGCTTTTTTGCATTCTGTATTGGTTTGTTGTTTACCCGATGGGGGGAGTCATCAGTAAGGGAAGTGCTCTTTGTCTCTCATTAGAGCAGCTCTTTGATTTCATTAATTACTGACCTACTGCTGCTGCGGTTTGGCACAATCTGGCATTCTAACCACTCACAGAGTACTGCCGCTGCTCCACTCTGCATTATTTATTTATCGCCTTGGCTTGATAATTAATAACCATGATTTCCCAAGGAGTCCTCCACGGTGTGTGTATATGTTTGTGTGGTTATCAAGAATGGATCGCTTGCTGTGGAGTTTCCACATTTCTACAGATTCTGGCTTTTCTTTTGCAGCTTTGTGTGGGTCTCCAGATTTTTTTTTTCTCCTTTTGTGTCTTTTTATCAGAGTGACTGCAGCAGGTCTCTTGTGGAGCAGCCGGCTCGATTTTGCTGATGAGCTCCCATCTGATATGAATCTAATATCACCAGCTGCACAACCAGATCATTAAAGGGTTCTCTGAAACGAGCTCAATGGCACTCTGCTACTACAGAAACTTTAGAACTTTGGAATAAAAACAGGTTGTGGCACAATGCGCGCTTAAAGAACTCTCCTACCATTTGAGGTGAATTCAACTCATGACTCACTCTCCTTTTATGTTTCTGGTCCTGTAATCTTTGCAGTCCTCATGATTTTTGACTCCTTCATCTTTATAGACCATATAAAAAGATGTATCTCCACTTCCTGCCAGAACTACCAGACTGCAAGAAATTATTTTAAAATATCTAGTTGTTATCAGGCCATGGAGTCATGATATCAAGGGTCCTGGCCATTGACCAACTCGACCCAACTGAGACGCAATCACAGCTGTCAATCATGACGTTACACCACCTTTTTATAGCATCTAATGATTAATGAAACAACAACACTTGAGCAAACACCAGTGTGACAAGATCTATCTGAAATGATCAAAACCGTCTCTGGGAAACATTTATTTGACGTGTACGTTTTTGGGGATATATTTATGATCGTTACTGCAGCCAGCCCACAGGGGGCGATCAAAACGTTTTGGCTTCACTTATGGGAAGCTGTCATGTCTTCCATCTTCTTATACAGTCTATAGATGGCACAAACTGGTCAACATCTGGAGAGCTGAACGATTATGGAAGGTTTTCTTGTTTCCATGATGCCTTCTAAAGGAAATAAGACATAAAAAAACAAGTCCAGCAGATACATTGTTTGTTATTGCCGTGCATTATAGCAAATTGTTTTTTTCATAGACTTTTTTGGTCCAATGTCATTGTTAAGGCCTTCTGGTTTCTGATCAGACACTGCTATGGTTAGGGTTTGGTTTATTTTAGGTAAAAAAACGCTCAGGTTGAGAAACAATCGTGATCATGGTTGGAAAAGAAAACAAATGGCATTTGGACAGGTCTGATGTTGCAGATCCACCCCAAACTCCTTCCTCTACAAACCGTTTGGCTCTATACGTCACACTGTTTTGTCCTTTGCTCCAGATGAACAAGATCCAAAATCTGCCCTCTGCTGGAGGGCTTAGTCTCTTCAATTTTAGGCCTTTCTTTTCTTGGGAGAACTCTCCAGATAAATATGCACAAACAAAACACTGAATCTTATCATTTCTGTTCACGTTATCCCATCCCTCATCTGTCCATTAGATCAAATCCATGTTCTCTTTCTATCCCCATTACCCTTCACTCCTCCTCCATTGTGTTTTCATGCCATTTATACTGGACTTTTGTCACAGTGGACAGGCGTTCTGTTTTTCTGGCCTATCGACTGCTACGACCAAGCCGTCTTTTCTTCTACTTCTCTCCTCTCTGTCCCTGCCTAGCAGAGCTAGTTATGGAGCCTATTGACTGATTGGCTGTCGGCCCCATCGATCCCCAAGGTCGCACTGCTGGCTATTGACGAATGGTCCCACAATGCTCTCCCTCCCTCCTTCCATCATCTTGTCCCTCCGCTTTTTACCTCTCTTGTATTTTCCTACTCCTCTACTCTCAATGCGCCCTGCTTAATCTATCACTCACCTCATTTCATCTCCTCTCCCCCCTTCTCCCTCCACTTTCCGCATTCATCCGTCTGTCCGTCTATCCATTCTTCTTTCCCTCTATCTCTACTGCGTCTGTTGCCGCTATCGCTCATCGATGCAGCAGAGATCGATGCAGAGGATAATGGGCGCTGGGCCCCGCGGGGAGCCCGGCAAAGGCTGTACGGGTCCACAGACGCGGTGCTGACACGACTCGGATGATAGGAAGAGAGAGTAAAGATGAATAGATGGTGGGTGAAGTGAGGTGGTGATGTCGCTCAAGGTAAAGCAGAGGAAGAGAGGGGAACAGGACAAGAGAAGACACAGAGAGAGAATCAAAGAGGAGAGGTAGGGTGAGAAGTGTCTGCCTGAGGGAAGCTATGAGACACATGGGGTGGCTTTTGGGAAAAAGACAAGACAGAAGGCGATGAGAAAGGAGAGAGCTGGAAGATGCCTGAAGCTGGCAGAGTGCTGACTTTATTTTGTGGGTTTTGTCACTGAATTACATAGAAGTGGTTAAAGTACCTCCAGAGCTAGAAAGCTGTGCTCAGTAAAGAACAAGCTATCCTCATTGCCTCAATGTGCTGACATGGTCAGCCACAGTAAAGCTGGGTGACATATCAATATATTACTGATATTGTAATATATTGAGGATTTATTAAGGATCATGTAGCGCTGTTATAAAGCTTAAAGGATTAGTTCACCCAAATCACAAAAAGCCATTATTCTCTCTTATGCCTGTGGGTATCTCTAGCCATTCACTCTGGCTTTATCTGCTCAGATTCTGACATAAATGTTTCTCTGAGATTTTTGCTGTCAACCCGATACAATGGAGGTGAATGGAGTGTTGTTTGTGGGGCTCAAAAGATAAAAGATTTATGTTTTGTGGATCTAATCTAATCACAAAATGCTACCAAACTGTCCTCTCAAATGTCCCTATGATTTAAAAAAAAGTGCCCTCTAAAGTGCATTTCTGGTGGACAAAATAGGATGCAATGCCTTTTAGGTTGCCCTTAAATGGATAAAATTGGATGCAGTGCCCTTAAGATTGTCCTTAAATGGAGAAAATGTGATGCAATGCCTTTTAGGTTGCCCTTAAATGGAGAAAATTGGATGCAGTGCCCTTAAGGTTGTCCTTAAGTGTAGAAAATGTGATGTAGTGCCCTTTTGGGTGCCATTAAATTAAGAAAATGACCTTAAGGTTGCCCTTAAATGGAGAAAACAAAATGCAGTGCCATTAAAGCTGCCCTTAAATGTAGAAAATGTGATGCAGTGTCCCTTATGGTGCCCTTAAATGGAGAAAACATAATGAAGTGCCCTTTAGGGTGCCCTTGAATAGAGAAATGTGACGCAGTGCACTTTAGGGTGCCTTTAAATACATAGGCTGCCCTACGTGCTACTTTCTACTTGTAGAAAACTTTTTGCATGCTGTTGCTCCAACGCCCAGAGCTGGTGCTCTCTTTTTGTTTTTTTGTCACTTCCACTTGACAGCCTGAGTCCACCGCTGAATCCAACAGTGCTTCTAATATTTACTGTCATACAAACGTGGGATTTCTTTTGTGCATTTAAATGTTTTTATGTATTCAGAAAGATTCTGTGGATCCTAAAAACGGCTTAAGCATAGAGTTAAGTGGGCTTAAAGATGAGGTTATTTCATTCTTGAATGTGAAATAATCCACTCTTACTGGCAGGCTCACCAGATGGCTAATGCATATGTATTAACCTAGTTTAACTGCAGCATTTTCAAAACATTATACTGCTGTCATGGCCGTAAGACAGAGGTTATTCGAAACGAGTTGATGTGAGACTATTAGAGGATGGAAGGCAGCCCGGCAGCCTGCCCACATGAAGCAAATGTCTTTTACATTACTGCTGGTGGAGGGAGGGGAGAGCGAGACGAGATACAAGTTTGAGGGCAAGGTAATGATGCACAATGTTTGCTGTGTATGTGTGTGTACGGTAGGCATGCAAATATCAACCTATGGTTTTAGCCCCAGGGAAACAGTCAATCATGGTACTAAGTGCTGCAGATTGAAGGGGGCAATAGAGGCACGAATAACAATCACAGGTTATCAGAGTCAAGCATGGCTCGGTGATTGGTGTGGTTTCATATAGAATCAGCCAGCAACATGGGGATCATATATATATGTGTGTTTTATATCTGTGTCCTGGTGTGTCAATAAAAAAACTAGTTTGAAAGCAGTAGAAATCTACATTTTTCTACATAATTGCTTGCTGTTGCTTTCCAAATGATAAAAAAAAGATCTCCAATACAAATACAGACTATCTGCCTGTGTTTCCTGCACGATCTGTGTTTATATCTGATAACTTTCCCCATACAAAACTTATATCACAGTATCACAGGAACCCTGCCGAGCCTGGAATAAATTGCACATAATAAACGGCTCTACATTGCTTATTTAGGGCCTGTTAATGTGTGAGGTGATTGTTTAAACCTAGGAGCAATACATATTTAGGTTCTGTCGGAATCAGCTCAGTGGGTGATTGATTAATTGATTGGCATCATCACAAGTTCACTTTGCAGTGATTAACCAGAGCAGCATGCCATGATGACAAAGAGCAGACTTTTTACAATTTGGAAAAATAGAGACACACAGCCCAATCAGGCACAATCAGGTGCTGATGTGTGAGAGAAAAAAAAGCACACCCCTCTACAGGTCTGACCCCAGGCTGAATTTAGTTTGATAATCACCAGTTGGTCATATGATTTGTGATTGGCTGCCGGCCCAGTCCATTATGAGACTGTTTGATTAGTTAAAATAAACATTTTAAACACAGGAAAGTAAGAAACTCTAAGATAAAAGATTAAAGTACATAGGGCTGGGCGATACATAGGGCTGGGCGATATGGACCAAAAGTTATATCCCGATATATTTAGGCTGAATATCGATATACGATGTTTATCCCGATATTTTTTATCGCAAAGTGAGAGCAAATGTTCAGTCAAAGCCAAATATGACATGTCACAAGTAGTTTTATTGAAACTGTTTATTTAAGTGAACATAAATACTGTATAACAACAGGAGTACATTTGTTTTAAAACCAAAGCTCCATAAAGTGCACATTTAAATTAAAAAAATTCTTAAATAAAAATAGGCCAATTTTTTTTCTGAAATAAATATATTTATATGAGCAAAGAATAATGAACATTATAAAAAATAACTAAATATGACAAACCAGCATTTATATATTAAGCAGCTTGCCTGAAGCAAGGATCAGTACAATCAGTGCAAATTTAACTATATCAATTTATGCGATATGGTCTAATTCCATATCACATTAAAAAATATATTGATACGTTTTTTTATATTGATATATTGCCCAGCCCTATAGATATGAATAGCTGCGACAGTAATAATAAGTCAGTGCTTTTGCATTTGTGTTGCAGTTGCAGCAGAGGGGTGATAAGAACAGAGTCATCAATGAAAAATGACTGCAGGAACAGCAACAGCATGTCTAAAATGATGACTTTATTACTTGATAAAAGGCTGCAGTAGCTCTGTCTGGAGCATGTTGATATAGTTTGTTAGGTAAGTCCTGAGTCGAGTCTGGCAGACCTATTACACAACCTCATGATCAATTTATATGTCCTGAATGGAACAGTTGATGTTTTCTGGGGGGAAAAAAACAAATATTACGATCGCAGCAGAAGTGCTCTGTAAGCAGGCGTGTGAGAAAGGAAAGGGTGCTGTGCCACTGCAGAAATTGTTTGGGGGGGGGACAATACATGTTTTGAAGGCATTCATGTCTCCATTATGCTGCTTTTGAAGCCTAATTTTCTGTGAAACAATGTTGTTGGTGTGTCTGCTTTTCTGTCACTAGATAGTGTGTTTTGTTTGCCTCTGCACAGCAGGATGTTTGTTTTGCAGTGCAGTATGGAAAGATAGGAGGGATAAAATGCATATTGTTGTGTCAGTGTAAGTGCCCATTTATTCCTGTAGTTCTGTGGACACTCTGAACCCCGAGGTGAGTGCAGTATGTCTGTAGGAAAGAAATGACCTTCAAGGAAAGCAATAAAACTGGAAAGATCTGTTTGAGACGTATTATAGACTTCACAGTACATGCATCAAATGTTGTTTATGGTTGTATGTACATGCTGACCTCCAGTCAGCTGTGTGTATAACAGCACCGCTGCAGGTACTTCTCCCTCTTTCAGCTGTCAGTGAATGAAAGAAAAAAGAGGGGGGCGGAAAAGAGCGACGCAGGGAAGAGGGGGTGGAGAATGAAAGAGATGAGGAGAGGTGAATGTAGAAGAAGACGACCTAATTTAATCCAAAGTGGTTCTCAAATTGAACCAGAGGGAAAACAAAGTCAGCACAAAACCTTCTGCACTTATGTAACTGCTCTGCCCCCCCCCCCCCCTCCTCGCCGCTCACTTATGAATAAGAGAGAGAAAGGAATGGACGGAGCATAGGGTAAATAGGAGAAAGGGAAAGAATGAGAAAGGTGAAGGCGGGAAAAAATAGAGGGAAGTGTGAGAACAGAAGGATAAAGAGTTGTGGCCTAGTAAGGACAGATGAGGGTGTTGTAAAGGATAAACCTGAGAAGATGACAAACCAAAACTTTAACTTCTCTTTGTCACGCATCTCTTTTCTCTCCGTGTCTTGCCATGTTTCTTCCCCGTCACACTGACATCACACTATAAGGCCCCGGCAGGCTCTATTCAAGATAGTGGTCTGAATGAGTGTTAAGTTAAATAATGCAGTTTGCAGGCTGGACTGAGGAGAGACTAAGGGAGAAGATGGAAGAACTAGTGCTTCAGTGCAAAGATACAGACTTCTATTATTTAAAAGTCCTCTGAAAGGCTTGCGAGTGAGGCATTCACAGAATTAAAACCACTGCTCGGTTGGTGTGTGGGGGAATTTAAACACACAGGCGGGGAGTTCACACACACACACACACACACACACACACACACACACGTACATGTATCCAATAAGCGCTGGCATTCAGAGTTTTGAGCCCAATCATGCATGACATATGCTGATGCAGGTGCACTTATATTGTGCATGCACACATTCGGCTTATATTAACCTGTGGAGGTGCACCATAAAGTGTTTGTGTGTCATGCATGCCGCCGCTTTACGCTCTGTGTTTTTATGACATTTGAAACAGTCTTCTGCACTCAAAAAGGTTAACGTCGGAGCTTGCCACTGCGACAAGGGAATGTAATTATGTGTTTGTGTGTGTGTGAGTGTCAGTGCGAGAGGGAAAGTTTGCCTCTCTCCTCTCTCTTTCTGCCTTCACTGACATTTTCAGTCTAGCTTTTTTCACATATACGAGCAAACGAGCGTGATATTTTTTAATTTGGAACGGACTGTAATAAAGCAACATCTTTTATTTGTTGTGCAAGATTATCTAACACTTCTCGTTTTCATGCTGCACCAATGCAACCATCCATGTGTCAGTTTCTTCTGTATGAATGACCTCCAATTCAACCCGTTTCCATCTTCTGACATATGTAACAATCTGCCTATATGCAGCTTGTATGCATTCTTTCTCCATCATGGGAAGCCCTGAACCCTGTGCGCACTTGTATTATGCAAGCACATCTAAAGCTGGCTCACTGAGCACCACACATATGCACACTCACTGTAAATTGCCTTAACACCCTTAAATAGGCCAATGCATGCCATGATATATGGATATCTCATTGCATAAGGGAGGAAATTAAAGTCACGCTTGTTACTTAATAAAAACACTGGAAATAGATATTCAAATTTGAGTGTTCAGTGGGTGCAGCAGTTGTTTTTTTTTGTTGTCCAATTCAAGGCCTATTTTTCTCAGAAAGCCTCTTTTTACTGGCCTTGTTGCCAAATGGAATAAAACATTTTTTGTCACTAAGGTGCTTTTGATTTGGAAAAAAATTAAGATTTTAAGTTGTTCACTTTCAAGTAGCAAGATTGCACTTTTTGCCAAGTCATTGTCTGACTTGTAGGACTGGGTTTGAGGGTTGAAACGTGACACTGGAGACCGTAATGCCTCCATCAGGTGGACATGGCAGATGTTTTCACTGTACAAAGCCTTTAAACTGAACATATACTGCAGTGATGTTGCTTAAAAATTAATCTAAAGTGCTGCAGGCGAGTTGTTTCATGCTATGTAGGCTCTCTGTGAATGAAGCCTCATTGGAGCTCCATATTTCTGCCTCTATTACATCTACTGATTGGGCACAAATTGTTCTTTTCAGAAGTAGATCAATTGTGTCATGTCTAATGCCTTAAATGATAAAGAGGAAAAGATGTGAATGAACTGTCAGTTCCTCTTCCTCTTGATTATTTGAGTTGACCAAAAAATGGCTGTAGATTTCACCTATTTTTTCTTCAGTGGATGTATTTATTGTGGCACCCAGCCCTGCAGACTTGGGTGGCCAATTTAGCTCTCATTAGGCTCCCTTGGCAGCGAGGCTATGCACGGAAAATAGAGAGCTGAGTCATTCCAGCATGGTGGAAACATCTTGTCTATATTTAAGTATCTCTTTCTCCATCTTCTCTCCTCTTTCGTCCATCTCTTATTTTTTTTTAATGTCTATATTTACAAGAATCTCTTTCACGAGCATGTCTGCCTGGTTGATTTCTGCCAAGGAATATTCCAGTGTTTTATTTCCAGCACTCTTGCTTTTAGTGCTGTGACTGTTCCTGAAGTGGTTTCTGCATTTGTCCCCTCGCTTACCGGTCTGTCCGTCCTCTAAATAGGTTCTGCTTGCATGGTCCACTCGTTCCTTTAAACGGCTCATCCCTTGCTAAAAACCAGGGTTAAAGTGGCTTTCCTGAACCCGAGCCAACAGTCACGGAAGAGAAGAAGGCAGTTTTGGATTTCTGTGTCCTTTAGATTACTTTTTTGCCTTTTATTAGATGGTACACCTGAAGATGGACAGGTACAACATGCAGCAAAGGACTCAGCCTTAGTACACACCCTTCTAGAGGTTTCTGTTTCATATATGTTACCTGATATGTTTGTTCATAAGTGCAAACCCAGTGTGATGAATCATAACTTTTACTTCATGCAGCATGGAGAGAATACCTCTCTCCTGAACTTACAGTTTGTCCTGTCTTATATACTATGAGGTGCTCACATTACAACATATTTACTGAACTAAAACAATAAAGAAAGTTGTAAACCAGATGCCCCAAGCTTTCCTGACACACCTGTACCTCTACTTAGGGCTGGGTGACATGGACCAAAAGTCATATCCCAATATATTTAGGCTGAATATGATATAAATCCCAATATTTTTTATCACAAATGAGAGAGCATTTAAAAAAAAAAAGTTCTTTATTTAACCAGGAAGTCCCATTAAGATTCAGAATCTCTTTTTCAAGAGAGACCTGGCCAAAATAGCAGCTCAAACCCAACAAAAGTGGCAAAAAAGATGAACATTTACAATAAAACAAGTGCAATATAACACAATATTAAAACATAATGAGCCTTTTTAGGAAAAACAAGCCATGTCTCTATCACCACAGATTTGATGGTAGCTTTAAATTCATTGATTGATATCAGACTTTCTAGTTTAAGCTTTTTCTTTAGATTGTTCCATTCCCAGGGTGCTGAGTGTGCAGTTTTTCCCAGTTCAGTTGAAACACGGTCAAAGTCTAAGCCAAAAGCCAAAGCCAGCTTTTTATTTAAGTGAATATAATTACTGTACAACAACAGGAGTACCTTTTTTTTTTTTTTTTTTTATCAAAGCTCCATAAAGTGCACATTTGAATAAAAAAATATCTTAAATAAAATTAGCCTATGATATTAAATTGGACAATCTTTTTTCTGAAATAAAAATATTTATATGGGAAAAGAATAACGAACATTACAAAAGAACCAAATATGACAAACCCGATTAAGTGCAGCATTTATATACAGGTGCATCTCAATAAATTAGAATACAAAAGTTTATTTATGCCAGTAATTCAATTCAAAAAGTGGAAATAACACATTATATAGAGCCATTACACACAGAATGAAACATTTCATGTTTAGTTTATTAAATATCTTCTAATAATAATGATTATGGCTTACACCAAGTACATGGCTTACTTAGTTGGAGCTATTTGACTTGAACTACTGGAAATGGACTTTTCCATCATATTCTAATGTATTGAGATGCACCTGTATAAAGCAGCTTGCCTGGATCAAGGATCACAGTGCAAATTTGAACTATATCAATATATGCTGTATAGTCTAATTCTATATCACATTTAAAAATATATCAATATATATTTTTACATTGATATATATCGGCCAGCCCTACCTCTACTGACCAAAACCGCAATACTGTCTCTAAAATATTAATTCACATATAACCCCACAAATATATCAGCCCATCTCTTTCAAACTCTTTTATTTCTTCCTATAGGTCAACTCTTTTCTGTGTTATGTTGCAGAAGAAGTTTGACTTTCAGCCTTGTTGCCAGTAAAGCGCTGTTCTCAGGTCTGCACCTGGAGCCACTCTGTCGTAACAATAAGACCTGACAGCGCTCCCACCGCTCTCAATATATCAATCCAGACAACCAATTACAACCTCTTACAAGACCCCACAAATGAAAATAAGTTCCTTTGGCCTCCGGTCTCTTTATCTCTCTCCTTTTCTCTGTCTTTTTGCTTTCGTCCTGTCGGCATGTTTCTTCTGTTAGTTCCCGACTTTTTTCTACCATTCCCCGTGTCTATCTGGGAAATAAAAAGGCAGGAATATCTACGCCTTGAAGCTCGGGAGCATATTGTTATAAAAACGCCCTGCAGGTGTGTATTTATTCCGTCGCAGCAGGTATCACTTTAATAGCATCTTTTTTGCTTCCGTGGGTGCCTGACTCCACCTGTCGTTCTTTTTTTTACAGTCAGTCCTCATTCTTTGCCTGAATTTTCCTTTTCCCCCTCGACCATTTTTTTTCCCCCTTAAACACACACTTTGCGTTTGCCGTCTCTCCGACTCACTCAATGACTCTTTTCTTTCATTCCCCTCAAGCACGCACAAACATGCATACACACACTCGCTTTATTCCCCCTGGAAGCGATTTGTCTTAACAGGTGGTCATTCAGATTCAAACCGGCACTGCAGGAGAGGTAGAGAGAAGGGGAAACAGGGAGGAAAATCCGAGAATTACAGAAGGATCAGATGAGGAAGATGAGGTGGGAAAGTGATGAGAAGTGATGTGGTGGGGACATAGAGGGACGTGGAAATTATGTACCATGTTATGTAGTCTGCTTGCCTCTAGTGTTGAATCCATGAAGGTTATCGCTTTCAACAACAACAGGAGTGATTTCTGTACCTGTCCACCTGTCCCCTTTGCTTTAATGCAAATTTAGCCTTGCAAGCTCGTCTTTTTGGGTAAAATTCATTGCTGATGTTGGAACCTTGACTGCGTCGCTGCACTTTTCAGTTCTTAGCCTTCCTTTTTTCGTCTCCCCGAGAAGCCAGCCACGGAAAATCTTCATTTTGAAGGTAAAAAGGAGGAATTATGACCATAGAACACCTGTTCTCACATCTGTACACTCGCTCCTACTGCAAGAAGAAATGGATTTGAGGATTCAACCATACCAATATAAAGCTGTGAGAGGATTAGCACCTTTTTTTTATACACATCATCTACCCACTGTATACACCTCCTAATGCACAAGCCAAAAACCAAGCCTTAGTCCTGTATCACAGCCCACCTTGTTGGCTGGCTCAGAAAGAGCTTACATGCACGTAGGATCATATTTCATTATATTCCCTCGCGTTTTTTTTAATCTCTTTTTTTCCAAACTGGAGCAAACACAACTAGCCATAGGAAAGCAACATCAGAGAGAAGAATGGCACATTTATTCGCTTTAAAATCAACTGAAATGGACACATCACATGCATGAATGTACAATGCTGCACATGGTAAAATAAATCTTCCTGCATCCTGGTTCCAATTACTTAAATGTCAAGATGTGTTGCTTTTCATTCTGCGTCTATCATTATAAATAGAATATTTTTGTTTTTTGCCTATTGGTGACACAAAACAAACAATTTGAATACTTTCCCTTTGTCCGTGGGAACTCATGATGATTTTTACCACTTTCCCATATTCAGTAATGGAAAAAAATATTAGACCATTGTTTGATAATAACCAAAATCATTATCAAGCAAACCATGGAAAATGGCTAGATATCAGCTCTTAAATTAAACTCAAATGAGCTATTTTTGTTGGTATCATTATATTTGTCCAAACAAATGTACCTTTAGTTGTACCAGGCATTAAAATGAACAAGAAATTGAAGAAAACAAGGTTGGTCTAATATTTTTTTCCATGACTGCATAGTACATAAGGGTTATTCATTTACAAATTAAAACGAGCCAGATTTTTTTCAAAAAATGTGAAGAGCAGAATGCATCAAATTCATTGATTGATTGATTGAATATATTTACTTAAATTGTTTCCCAGTTTAATCATTAAATATTATGTTGTGGTACCATAATACATAGAATATAGGTCGCAAAGGATTTTTAAAACATTCACTATTAGATTTCTCAACTTTTGTCCCAACTTTTTGGGATTTTGTGGTTGTAGTAAGGAATAGCAGTGTTTATTGTTTCACTTTTGAAATAAGAAGAAAAGCATTTTGTCATATATCTGACCACAGTGCATAAACAGAATAAACAAAACACTTTATATGTAGTTCACATATTTTCTCATTTATCAGATTTATGCTTCTGGGCCTGATGTGACCTGCGAGTCGCCAATTGAATAAGCAAGTTATAGACTAACAATTAATAAAACAAAACTCTATTATACTTGTTACTGCTCTGCAGCTTATTTTAGTGCATGGCACAGATAAGAGACACATGCGCCGTACCAGGTTAGCATTTAACCGTTCACCCCATTGTCATGCATCATGTAGGTAATTGCATGGCGGGTTTTAGAGAGCAGACTGGCCAGTCTCTTTACAGTATGTCACATTACCGAAGTTGAAAGTTTAATGACTCTGTTAAAAGGAGAGCCCTGTTTGAAGTTAATGTGCTCGGCTGTTAGAACTGCCATTATGGTACCACTGGCTGGCTCTGTGTGTGTGTGTGTGTGTGTGTGTGTGTGTGTGTCTGTGTGTGTGTGTGTGTGTGTGTGTGTGTGTGTGTGTATGTGTGTGTGTGTGTGTGTGTGTCTGTGTGTGTCTGTGTGTGTGTGTCTGGGACAAAGAGTTCCCTGACACCATTTGTCTCAGAAGGTGGTGTGTGTTTGTTTGTTCCTGATTTGTGTGTGTGTCTGTTTATACACAGCATTTATCTTTTTATGTGCCTGTTTGTGCTTTTATGTGACACTTCATATCCCCATCCATTTATCCTTTTTTATCTGTCCTGCAGAAGCATTACTGTATTGCTTCTGTTCAACTATATATTATCTTCCCTCCCACGTCCTTTCAGCAGCGGGGTGGTGTAGCAAACAGGAAGATCATTTTTCATATGAAGTGCTTCGATTCAGGCCCCTCCAAGTCCCATGTTCCCACCCTGCTCTAGTGTCCTCCAGCAAACTGTAAATCCCAGCCAACCTCGAGGGTGCTTCTGCTTCAATATTTCAATTCAGTGGGAAAGTGAAGAACTGGTCTCCCTCCTTGGGGATCAACAAACTACCTCTGCAAACTGCTACAGGTGTACATACCTGTGTTTTTCATTTACATTCACTATGTACTATTTAAAAACTATTCTAAATCCTCCTCTTAGCTTTTGGATAGAATTCACTCCATCATCTGTCAGGGCCATTGACTTATTCTGTAGCTACTTTATATACAGATACATTTCTATACATCACAGATGTTTTACGTATTTTGGGGACAGGTCCAAGTCTCAAGCCAGTAACACATACAAAAAGTCTCAAGACAGGTCCCCGGTTATTCAGACAAGTCCAGCCAAATCTTAAGCCATGAAGACAAGTTCTAGTAAGGACTCAAGTAACATAGACAAGTCCTGAGTCATTTGGACAAGTTCTTATCAGGAATCAAATCACATAGAAAAGTCCAAGTCAATACCAAAGAGAACTCAAAGAGTCTTAATACAAGATTCAGGTTATTCACACAATTCTAAGTCTTAATTCATGAAGACAAATTCTTATCAGGATTCAAATCACATAGCAAAGTCCAAGTCAAGTCCTGAGGCCTTTGGACAAGTCCTAATCAGGACTAAACCATATTGCCAAGTCACAGTCAGGATTCAAATCACATAGACACGTTCAATTCAAGTCCTAAGACATTTGGGCAGGTCCTAATCTGGACTCATTGGCATGGACAAGTCCAGGTTAAGTCTCAAGTCATTAAGACAAGTCCTAGTCAGGAATCAAGTCACATAGTCATGTCTTAAGTCATTTCGACATAATGAGGATTTATTCACATAGACAAGTCTAGACAAGAGAAGTTCTAGTCAGGACTCAAGTCACATGGTCAAGTCTTAAGGCTGCCATAGTGTGTTTTAGCTTGCCGAGGCAGATCGAAGTAATGTCTCAAGTCATTAAGACAAGTCAAAATCAAGTCTGTAGCCCGTGACAGCAAGTCAAAAGTCAAGCATCAAGTCCTAGAGGCAAGTCCAGGTCAAGTTTGCTCAGGGGGAAAAAGTTATGTCACATTAGTAGCAAACTGCAAGTCATTATGCAAGTTCATCAGGTCTTTATAAAGCTGTGATAATAGCGTTTGTTCCATAGGTGCGATCAAGTCCTTCTAAAGTATCAAATATTCTTGGAGTATGGCTATCTGAGGGTTTCACGTTTTTCAACTCTTTAAGGAGTCAAGTCAAATCTCTAGCTCTGTTATAGCTTGTATTTCCTTTCTCACGTCTCCCATCTTATCTTCAGCCTGTTTGAAGTCTCAGTTTTTCCTCCGATCTCCTGCTGTGTAAGAAGGATAATGGCTGGACAATAGTTGTCCCAGCGGAGCATCAGTGGCCTGTATTTATCCCCGTCTCGGTGCCCTCCCTTCGGGCAGGTTGATCTTCCTGAGCCCCGGGTTCTGCCGCGGTGTGGGCTGCGTGATCATTGGCCCAGCAGGTCGCAGCGAGGACAGCCAGCATTACAGCTGATCCTTGCCATGAAGCTATAGAACATCACCAAGACGAATTATGAAATGAGCCCGTCTCACTGGGGGGGATTTAAATCGTCTGTGTTTGTAGGAGTATTCTTGTTGTATATTCATGAGCTGTTCCAGCAGAGGCACATTTCTTTGTCTGTGACAGAACGTCCTACACTATTTATACACATCATTGTTTATTAGGCATGTAGAGCATTGCGTTGCATTCCTGTTTGTTCTCTCTGCACTTTTTCTTTCTCTCCATTCCGATCAAATACTTGGCCTTGGAAGTCTGCCTTTACTCTCAGTTCAAGAGTTGCACACACACACTTAATTCGAGCAGAAAGAATGAGAACTCTTAACACTGAAGCCCTTGAAATTGGACTCTCTGTCTTCTTGTTGCCGTCCACCTACTATCCAGGAAAAAAATAGCAGTGTAAAAGCTGGCTGCACTTAACAAAGGTAAGTTTTTCCATGTTTTTCAACCCGAGCGCTATTGGTGCACCAAAACCTCCCTCTCTTTCTTTGGAACACTTGAGCTGAGTGCTGTAGTTTATGTCTCTCCTTCAGCAGTTTCTTCCCTCGGTGCTCGCTTTGTATCTCATCCTTGTGTATCAATAAGGCTGAACAACACAATTAATACATCGCACAAACCAGAGAAAGATGAAAGCGTCGAGGAGGCGAGGGAGGAAGAAATGAACGCTGACACTTAAGATACACTCATCACTGCAAAACAAAACAAGAAAGCAACTAGAAAAAAGATCCTCCACCTCCGACACCCTCACACACTTAGTCACACAGTCAAACACAGCAACAACACACATGATATTAAAATCTGCAACTTTAAGTCTTCCCATAATGCATTCTGCAGCCTGAAAACCTCCATAAAGGTCTCATCTCTGAGAGAAAAACGCGCATTAAGTTTTCCACTTGAAAGTGGAAGAGCAACACAGCAAAACACCTTTTAGTGTTGCTGTTGTGTGCAAGTTTTTGAACAGCTCTCATCGAAAAATGTGTGTCCCAGAACTTAAGAGTTTGCTCACATGAAAAGGTTTGAATTTAAAGCCAGACATTGAGTTAACCTTTTCTTCATTACTGGGGCAGATTTTGTGCTTTCATGTAGTTTTTTAACAACTTTTAAATAAAGTTTTCTGTAGTCTAATCTTTTAGACTTTCTGATAAAAACTCTTTGATACGTCTCTGGTTCTCTCTCATGTCTTTTCATTTTTAATTTGACATCAAGACACAACTAGATGTTCAATTCTTATGCAAGGTATCTCTCTGTACTTAAGCTCTCCGTGTCATAAAGCAGACTCTGCTCCGTTACTCTTTGTGGTCCATCTGTTGTCTTGCTGGGACTGTGTTTTATCTATCGGTCTATAAGCCTCGTCTTGTGTGTCCTAAATAGGGCAAACGGACAAAAACAGCCCAAAATTGGCACACAGATCCACATTGTCGCTATAATGATGGGCAATTATTTATGAAACAACCTTTTGAAATTGGTGTTTAGCCGCTAATGTGTCACGGCTATTAGTCGGAGCCATGGGTAGCAGAAAGGGATAGCTTTTATTTCTTTGTCACATGTTATTTCTCTAACTTTTCCCCTCTTTTACTGACCCTTGCTTTGCCTGCTTTGGTTTCCTTTTCTTAACTTTTTTTGTCTCTCTTTTTCTGTCTCTCGCTGTTATCTGTCTCTCTCTGTATTTCTCTCTCCCTGCTGCCCCCAAAGGCCCATTAGGCTGTCTAACTAGGCTGTGATTACAGGACTTATGTGTTCAGTGTGTGATCATAGTGCCAACTTTGTCCTCTGAGTCTCTCTCTGACTGACTGACTGCTCACTAAGGCACACTGATCCCTCTGTGTATTGCCCGGAGTATTCATTTATTTGCACTTCATGTGCTCCTTTCTCTCTTCCTTTTCTTTTTTTCCCTTGTCTCTCTTGCCGACTTTTTTTTTTGTCTTTCTTTCTTTCAAGTCGGCTCTCTTTTTTTTTTTGCTCCTCTTTACCCTCCTCTGCTGATTATTTTCTCTCTTCGCCTCCCGCCTCAGCCTTTCTCAGTGACTCTCCACCACCCTTGGCCTCTCCCACTCTAATCTTCTCCAAATGCCTCTATGTTATCAGCTAACCACAGAACCATGCTTTGGGCGCCCGACAGTGTTAACCCAAAAAATAATAAAGTTAAGTGTTTAGCAAAGGGTCTCTCATGGTCCACCGAGGCTTCCCCACTCTCAAGCCAAGGCGCAAGCGTCTCATTTTCAAGCAAAAAAAAAAGAAAAAAACTATTCACTCTCATTGGCCTCTAAGGGTTTTGCTATCCAAACTGTGACACTGAAGAGCAAGCCTTTTTTTATGAATCTCAAATAGTGTTTATGTAACCTTGTAATAATATTCTTCCCCTGAGTGGATGGAGTCATGGCCGTGGGATGAAAGAAGAAAAAAAAAGATGAAGCACAACACATCTGAGAAAATAGTTTTCTTGGGTTATTTTTGCTGCACATAATATGCAGGTTTGTTTGAAAAAGTTTAGCCGATGTATCGACAGGTTTGTCCCGACACACTCTGAAACTGTGAAACATCAAAAAACCTCTTTCCCTTTTGGTACATCAGCACATCTTGGTGTCAGAGTCCAGAGCCTCCCTGTCGAGCATGAGTCAGTAAGATTACAGGTTCTGAGTGGCCACATTTTGCGAGGCCTACAGCGTGAGTCACACTGCGTAGGTTTCTACTCTTCGCTCACCAGGACATCCATGTGCCCAGTTGTTAGTGTCAATATGGGCAAATATTTGTCACATAGCAGTGGGTATCAGATCAAAGACTTTTCAAAAGGAGAAATGGTTACTTGTCAAGCAGTCTACTTCCCACTCCAGACTGTGTCACGCAGGTTATTTTTGATAGCCCTTACAAAGCTCCTTAAATGGCTGAAAGTCAAAGCACGCAGAAAACAAAAGTTAAAGCCAAGTAACACAGTGAAGAGTGAAGGTAACACTTCTCAAGGGTGAAAAATAGCAGCCTTTGTACAGGGTGTTCCTCAAAAGGCTGAAAATAATGGTTTTGTCTGGTTGTCAGACTCGTACTGCTGCAAGGCTGAAGGTGTTGGGAACATTGCAAATATGTGTGTGTGTGTGTGTGTGGGCGTGTGGGGAGGGGGGTCTTTTTAAGCAGACGAGCTTAAAGCATGGGTAACTTTAATGTCAGCAAAATCCTTTGAAATTGAGGCGGTAATGCAGCGCGCCATATGTCGCTACAGATGTTGATATTACATTATAGATTAAGATAAATGTGCCGATGATGGCTCGCATGCACGCCTGCTGCATATTACCGAGTTATTCTCACTCTGACTGCTCAGAGACGTCAGGACTACTGAACTGTGGTTTCTCCGTTGCTATGCCAACCTTGATTTGAACCGGGTGCTAAAGTGCTCGTCGATGCCTCTCACTGTAATCACTGAAACGTTTCAGTGGGGGACGCAGTCAGAGCCTGTCGTCAAGTACAGGTATTAAAACAATTACATACCTGCAACTGTTTTATTGATTTATTTGCTGAATATTTCCTAAAGTATTCACTCTTTTTTGTTGATTTGTCAGAAAATTATGAGAATTATGTGTTATCTGACCAAGATTTCAAACCCTAAAGATACTCAGTAGATGGCTATACTGTAAGTGACAAACTGAAGCATAAAACCTTCACATTTTGCTTAAAAATGAAATATAATTAATAGATTTTTAAGTTACAATTAACATGTTTATTGACTATGCAATCAACAATTTCAGCTTTTTTTATTCTCCAATAATCTTTTTTTTTTTTTTTCAATTTTTTTTAACAAGAAATTTTGGCTTTGTGGATTTATGATTGTGATTGAAATTTTATTTGATTTATTAATTATTTTCTGACCGTATAGACTTTTTTAATAGTTTTTTAATCTATAACTATAGTTAAAAAAATGTCAAAACAAAAACAAAACATTAATTATTTAGTATACTATTTATGTATTTGTATACTTTAGAATACTAATTAGTATACTAAATGATAATTGTAATTAAAAAAAATATGGTTAGATTACTAATTATCTGCCGTTAGTTTGTTATGTACACTGTAAGATAGAGAATGTTTTATCAAAAATATACATAAATGATGAAAAAGTAAAGCTACTAATTATGTATTTTTTCCCCTTGAGACATAACTATTTACTATATTTAGAGTACAGTACGTACAGTATGAGTAGCCTAAAAGAAATACTCAAGTAAAGAACTTACAAGTTGTATTTAAAGTCAGTGATAGAGTAAATGTAGTTCTGTTCTTCCCCAGGTTATTGTGGTAAGCCCACTTAAAAAAATAAACAAGAAATAACTCTTTGTGTTTCTCTCCAGAAACTTCCCCTCCCTGTGTGTCCTTTGTTTGAACAGCTAAAGCTACATAAGCAGTAATGCCCTGAGGTTTCTGTGAGCTTCACACCGCCTTAGTCCTTGTGTAGCTGTCCGTGGTCCTGAAACAGCCTCAGCTCCCGCTCTCAGTCTATGGTGCTGAAAGGAAAACACCGACCTTTAAGTACAGTGTTTTCTCTGCTAACTGATAGTACTCTTTGTCTCGCGGCTTGTTTTGAAACCTTTGTGGCTGCGCTGAAGCCGGCGGATGATGGAAAGCTCTTTGTCCGGCTTAAGTCCTCAACAGATGGTATTAATGCACTTATCAAAAAGATACGTTCACCCTCGCCAGAGATTTTGACAGGCCTGCCTCAGTGTTAATGGCTTTCTCTCACATTTCCAAATGTAACATGTCATGATGCACTTACATTGTTAGGCTTGTAAATTTAAGACCACTCTTACTTCGGGAGTAAGTCTTAAACATGGCTCGTTGACATGCACTCTTGACAAACTCATCTATCCTGACAAGATGAAATGAATGCAAACAGACTCTGTTATCTCTCCTAAATTGACCTCTATGCTTCTGTTTGTTTTCCTCCTTTATTTCCTGCAGTGGTGCTGCTGAATTCTAAAGAGACTCAGGCGGAGCTGGGCTGGACGTCCTATCCCCCCAATGGAGTAAGTGTGCTGACTTGCATTTTTCATAGTCTGCATGTTTGTTTATTTGTTCGTACATGTGCTTGGTCACTCGATCTGCTCCACAACACAGGTGCTTGTTAATCATCTGGCCCAGAGTACTACAGGTACATCTTAAAAAATTAGAATATCGTGAAAAAGGTCAATATTTTTTGTCAATTATTTCAGAAAGTGAAACTCATATAGATTCATTACACAGAGTGAAATATTTCAAGCCTGTTTTTCTTATAATTTTGATGATTCTGGCTTAGAGATAATGAAAACCCAAAACTCAGTGTCTCAGAAAATTAGAAAATGACATAATATCAATTAAAAAAAGGATATTTTAAACACAAATGTCATGCTTCTGAAAAGTTTGTTCATTTCTATACATCAATACTTGGTTGGGCTCCTTTTGCATGAATTAATGGAGGAGATCAGCCTAAGGCACCATGTTGCTTTGATAGCGTCCTTCAGGTCATCTGCGTCTGGTGTCTCTCACCTTCCTCTTGACAACAGCCCATAGACTCCTATGGGGTTTAGGTCAGCCCAGTTTGCTGGCCAGTCCAGCCCAGTAACACCATGGTCATTGAACCAGCTTTTGGTACCTTTGCCAGTGTGGGCAGGTGCCACGTCCTGCTGGAAAATGAAATCAGCATCTCCGAAGAGCTTGTGGAAGCATGAAGAGCTCTAAAATGTCCTGCTAGATGGCTGCGTTGACTGTGGACTTCAGAAAACACAGAGGACCAACACCAGCAGAGGACATGGCCCCAAACCACCACTGACTGTGGACTCACATATTGAACTCTTTCACAATATTCAAATTTTCTGAGACACTGAGCTTTGGGTTTTCATTATCTCTAAGCCAGAATCATCAAAATTACGAGAAAAACTTAAAAATTTTGCTCTGTGTAATGAATCTATATAATGTATGAGTTTCACTTTCTGAAATATTAAAAAATATTGGACTTTTTCATGATATTCTCATTTTTTGAGATGTACCTGTAAACCCCTCTTCATTCCTCCCCTTCATGCTGTTTCTACTTTCTTTTTACTTGTCATTTCCTTTACTTTCTTACACCTTGCGTCCTCTTCTCTCCCAGTCCGGAGCTCATCATTATCATTAATCGATGGTGCTTATGCAGGCTAGGATACTGCAGTGTCCAGAGCAGCCACACAGATATGCTGCCACAGATAAATGGTCCCCCTCCGTATCGATCGCCTCGGCTTGTAAAAACCTTAGCGCTAAGTTATGACTGCAAGACAAAGGCAGGAGCCCCTTTTTAAAGAATCTGCCACAGCCGAAGCAGTTTGTCACCCACTTCCCACCTGGAGGTTAGCCTCTCCTTTGGCTCAAGCTGTCTATTATATAAACAGCATTGTACACATGTATGTTCTTTTTAGTGTGAGTCACTGTCAGCAAGAGGAGGCTGTTGGACCACATGCAAAGCTAAAGCTGAGATTAATGGACTTACGTGACCCAGCTACCGTCCCAAGTTGAACTGAGAGAGAACACACTGCAGCCACTTTGATTTAGTCACCTTGGCAGTAGTGCAGTTTATCACATTACCATCACAGATAATCTATTTCCACTGTCTGGTTTGCTTTGTGTGAGTGTATGCTTGTGTATGTCAGACACGGTGAGAGATCCATATTCAGTGCTCGCTTTGCTTTAGTTCTTGTCAAGTTAGAGTCATTCTCAGTATTTATTATACTGTCACTGAGCTCTAATCACTCCTTCACTGGACGAATTATATGTCGGTTCAAGTTTTTCTCACTTACTTTATACTGTAAATGTTCTCATTAAAAATGCCTGCCTCTATAGGGCGCCACAGGAGTTTGTAAACCTGGAAGTAAGTTAGCATTTTAAACTCAATACGGGTTTTTAATTGGGTTGGTGGTTAGATGCCTGAAATAAAGTCTGTGGTTAACACAAGATGAAGAGAGTTCATGTTTTGTTGTATGACATACAGTCATGGAATAAATGATTAGACCACCCTTGTTTTGTTCAGTTTATTGTTCATTTTAAGCCATTTTCCATGCTTTTCTTTATATTAACCAAAATTATTATCAAGAAAACCATGGAAAATGTCTGGATATCAGCTCTTAAATTAAACTCTTATGAGCTATTTTTGTTTTTTATCATTATATTTGTCCAAACAAATGCACCTTTAGTTGTACCAGGCATTAAAATGAAATTGAAGAAAAAGTAAATACATGGCTGTATGTTGTGAATTTGTATGCTTTTACATGTCCTTAAAAAGGTGGTTGCTAACCAGTGACCTAATGAGACTACAGTGGTTGTCAGGGACATTATCGTCATCACGCCAGACATGGCGGAGAACTCTATCACTAGTCCGCCTCGCAGCCTCTAGTCATGTTTTTCAGTGCTGTTGCAAACTCTTGTAGATTGTAGATTAGGTTAAGAAACAATTTATTAGGCTATGGTTTCACTGGCTTGTCAAAACAGCTGGTTAGCTTGTCGGATAGCGTCTGAAGCATAACAGGAATGACGTTCAAGTCATGCAACCATGGTGTAGTTCGCTATAGCATAAATTTAGCTTTTAACTTTCTTTGGCTGCATTGATGCTTCAAACATCATAAATGTGGTGTTCATTTGTGAAGATTATCCTGCTGAACAAAATGTGTAAGCATCAAAAACGTGTGTTTGCCACTGAGCTTATTCTCTGCAATGATCCAAACATCCCAAAGGTGAATTCTTTGTGATTGTTGTTCCCCATTGGTGGAACGCACGACCAGTTCCTACTAGAACAGGGTGTCCCCTCTCTACTTTTAAAAAACTCCTGAAGACCCAACTCTTCTAGCACCACATGACAATTCTACCCCTTAAAGAATCATCACTAGCACTTATTGCTGCACTAATGGCTCTTATCACACTATACCTTGATTGTTTCTCTTTTCTCTGTAAGTTGCTTTGGATAAAAGCGTCTGCTAAATGACTAAAGGTAAATTTAATCTAAATGTGACTTCTCAATAGACCTAAAATGCTCAAATGTGACTTTCGGGTTGGCCCACATTGGACAGACTTTTAAATTATTTGTGGAGGGAGTGAGGTTGGCAAGCTGAACATTATGTAATCATTTCATAAAAAGGTAAGGCCCTCTCCATCATTAATACATTTTCCTTTGACCTCCTTGAGACTAAGACAAAAAATGCAACATCCTGCCACAGTAACTTAAAATAATACAGCAGGCGTGTGTTGATGTACACATATATACTATGCAAAGTTAGAAATGTGTCCCCTAGTAGAGATTTTGGCAGAGCCGTTTCTACAATGGTAGTTATTGTCATGTAGCCATATGTGGCATGCACAAAAGCCATGTGTTGTTTTATTTATCTTGCAAGGAAGGAATGAAATAAGATAGAAATTTGTGACACACATACACAAAAAAAGATCTGACTACCCTCCTTTCAGCAAAAAAAAACAACCTCCTAATCATTTTTGCTGCTGGTTTTATACAGAAGGAAGGTTGCTTTTATTTCTACATTAGTCATTTTACTTTCAACAACATCTCTCCGCAGATGGATGAATGGATATCAATTATCAATTATTCCCTCACCTCTTTCAGCAAACACATTTTCTATTCATCTTGCTGTTTATTTCTTCTGAGATATTTATTGGGAGTGATGCGGCAGCACCGTGTGGGCGAAAATGTTTAACAAACATTTCTCTCAAATGCCATTACTTTAAGTGACAAAAGGCGGCGGAGATGAAAAAAGAAACCAGCTGAAAAAAAGTGACCAAGGTCTGACCCATAGTTTCAGAAACACCACTCAAGTCTGATGTAATGACAGAGGTTGTGCAGTTTGTCTTTTTCTCTGTGACGTTATTAGAGAATCTGAGTGCCGGTGCTCTTTTCAGACACCCACACACCCACTCATCGGATTATGTCATTAACCTGTGATGACTGTGTACTTTCTGTCTCTGACTTTTGACTTTATTTTTTCATTATCTGTGTTGCCTCCCGCCCACCTCTCTTTACTTTTTCTGTTTTTACTTCACTCCTCGCTGTTTTTTCTGTTGTTTTACCTATACCATTGCCTCCCTGTCATCCCTTTCATCTTTTAATCATCTTTTTCTGTCTCCCTCTCCTCCTTTCTCCCCCTCCATCTCTACAGTGGGAGGAGATCAGCGGTGTAGATGAGAAGTACAAGCCTATCCGGACGTACCAGGTGTGCAACGTGATGGAGCCCACGCAGCAGAACAACTGGCTGCAGACCGGCTGGGTGGCGCGCCGAGGTGGCCAGCGCATTTTCGTGGAGCTCCAGTTCACACTGCGTGACTGCAACAGCATCCCGGGCGTGGCGGGCACATGCAAGGAGACCTTCAACCTCCTCTACGTCGAAACTGACAGGGACCTGGGAGGTGTGACCAGAGAGGACCGCTACACCAAGATCGACACCATTGCTGCTGACGAGAGCTTCACGCAGGGCGACCTGGGCGAGAGAAAGATGAAGCTGAACACGGAGGTGCGTGAGATCGGCCACCTCAACCGCAAGGGCTTCCACCTGGCGTTCCAGGACGTCGGCGCCTGCGTGGCCCTCGTCGCCGTGCGGGTGTACTACAAACGCTGCCTGGCGACCGTTCAGAACCTGGCGGTGTTCCCCGACACGGTGGCTGAGGCGGCCTTCGCCACGCTGGTTGAGGTGCGCGGCACCTGCGTCAACAACTCTGAGGTTGACGCTGACAGCCCTCCCAGGATGCATTGCAGCGCCGAGGGGGAATGGTTGGTGCCCATTGGGAAGTGCAGCTGCAGCGCCGGGTACGAGGAGGGACACAGCAGCTGTGAAGGTAGGAAATAAATAAATAGACAGTGGGATGCACGGGTAGATGAAAGACGCCAAAAAACAAAGAGGGAACAAAAGGAACAAAGGGGCTGAGTGAGGAAAGGAGAACTAAAACAAATGAAACAACAAGGCAAAGAAATGTTTGCAAAGCAGATGTGAAGGTAGGAGGAGGAGGAGGGACGGAGGGAGGGGAGGTGATTTGACTACTTGAAGAGTACTGTTGATGTTTTCAGTTCTTTGCCAGAAAAACATGAAAACTGTGAACAATTTCTCTTGTTTGAGAAAGAAACGGAAAGTGACAATAGTGCAAAAACACACAGCTTTCAAATTAAAGTTTGTGTTTTGCACTGAATGTTGCATTTTAATCATCAACTTTTCCAAAATATCTCACCACGTTTTGATAAATCAGTTTCCAGGGCAATTCAACTTGGTTTAAGAATTCTGTAGAAGTGAGTGGTGTAGTAATTTCATTTTTATAAAAATCCACAAGCCCTTGTTTTTAAAAAAATCAGTAAAGACAAGAATTACTTCATAAGATGAAGCTTTTTGCATTTGAAACAGACGGATAAGGAAAGAACAGAAAGCAGAAGATGTCTATTTATGTAGAGAGCAGAGGAGAGCATTTAAAGAACAAAAGCAAGATGAGACGGAGGAAAGGTTTGTCCATGTGAAAAGAGACGCTTGTGTAAGAAGAGAGCTGCTAAGATACTGTAAGAATAGTTATATAATTGCATATGAGCAAGGAACAAAAGCAGAAAAATCAAGAAGAAAGCACTGTTGGCAAGTGTTGAGACAAGGAAAAGGACGCAGCGTGGACGTCATTTAAAAGTTAAAAAAATACAATTGAAGTACAGAAAAGCTTTTCTCACTCTGTTTCGATCCACGTCTGCTTTTGTTCAACACTGACATCAATGCCGAGGCCTCGATTCATCCCTGATGGTACCTGCTGTCATGTGTACGTACACCGAGCGTTATCACACACATCGACATGTGAGGTGTGGTGTGTGAACCGTAAGGCTAAACCCTCTGAACGATGTGTGTGTGTGTGAGTGTGAACACGGTGACTAATGTACTCTTTTCCTCAGATGGCTGTACGCTATTGAGTTTAACACCACAGCCTCTCCTCTAACATTTGAACACGGCCGGTGTAGAGCCGGTGGGTGGCGTGGAGTGTCTCACTCTGACGTAAACACAGAGGGACAGTACTGGAATCTTTTGTCACAACCCATTGCTCATACAGCCGCAGCGGCAGTTTGACCGCCTGACTCTCGCTGTTAGCTTTCACACCCCATCTTGCATTGTTGTGCAATGCATCGTGGGTGTCGTAGTGACTGGACAGCAGACTGAGCGCATTGTAATAGAGGGGTAATTTAGTAGGAGGGCTGAACTCTGCCTGATGGTTGCAATTGAACGCTATTATTGGAAATTACCTTCTTCTTTTTTGTTTCCTCTTGCCAATGGTGAGGTTTTTATGGGTGTGATTTACCGTACCAACTTACCGCTGGGCTTTTTATCCAACTCGAGACCTTGATAATGTTTTTCACCTTGAGCTCATTGTGCTAATAAATGGTAAAATAATTAAACTGCATAAAGGCAGACAAAGAAATAACAGAAATGTAGAACTTTTGAACCTGTTGAGTTCTCATGCCGATACAGTAATTAATTAGAGAAAGAAAGAAATGGAGGACAGTAGAAACAAGACAGAAAAAACAAGTGAGGCAAGAGACAGAGTGAAATGCAGCAGCAGTCAGTGTTAGAGGACAGAGGGGATTGATAGAAAGTTAATGAGGGATGTAGAGCGATATAGATTAGGGGCAAGATGTATAAAAGATGCATTGGTATTTATAAAAGAACCTGCAGTGAGAATTATAAATCACATGGAGACAAACTTTTGTTTCTTAATGTTCTTTTCATTTCTTCTCATTTTATCCTCTTCGTGTGCTCGAAACTTAATCATTGATTACGACAATTTTGACCTTTTTTATGATGGAGATCACCACTGATGATGGTTTATAGTTACATGTGATGAAATAATGATAGCTGTTTGGTTTGATAGCTGCTCTGGCTTTGTTAGAGAATATTGAAGTGGCACAATACGTCAAATTACAATTCTTCTCTGCTGTTTTTTCCAATGATTGGTCCAATCAGTGAAAGAGCAGAACACTGATTGAAAGGAGTGTTTAAGGGCAGGTCCTTATCCATCTACAGTTTCTGTAAGAGTGGAGAGGAGAATCTTCCTTGTGTTAGGGCACAGTCACACATGCACAGATGCAGCTGAGTGACCATTGAGGCGATATTGGCTCTGATAGTTGGTTGATGATGCAACTTTGCAGAAAAAAGTTAACCATAGTTGAACTGCATGCGATGCACTTGGAAAGGAACAGACAGACAGAAGTAAACAAGAAAAATTGCAAAAAACAAGAAATAGAAAGAAATAAGTATTTTAGTATTTTAGTATTTTTTTAGTATTTAGTTTAGTATTTTTTTCTTTACAACATGCTGCAGATGTTCAGATCCCTTACCCCAAAAGTACAAAAGTATCAGCATCAAAATGTAATAAAAGTATAAAAAATAAAAGGACTTGTTATGCAGAAGGACCCCAATCAGATTGTTTTTATATATTCCAAATATATTATTTTATTATTATTATTATTATTATTATTGATGCATTTTGTGCAGCATTTTGACTAATTCTCGCTACTAAAAATGCATAATCATTTTAGATTTATCTGTTAATTTTCATGTTAAATCTTGACAAACTTTACTAAAGCTGTCAGCTAAATGGATTAAAATGTGCAATATTTGCCTCTAAAATGTAGTGAAGTAGAAGTATAAAGTTACATATGTGGAAATATTCAAGTAAAGTACACATTCCTCAATCTTAGTGCAGTACTTGAGTAAATGTACTTAGTTACATTCCACCACCGGTTTTGCAGTGGAAATGGAAAAAGTATAAGTATAAAAGTTATGCTGATTATAACTCATGCAGAACTTTGGCTGCGTTGCTGAATTTCCACAGTAAGTGTTTGACAGTTGGAGATAAGCACTGCCCACTGATATTGGCAGTTGGTGTGTGTGCAAACAAAGTACGTGTTGCTTGACCTGCTCTTTGTAATTACCAACAGTGCTTTGTCTACAATAAAATCCCGAGCTGAGGACAATAAAATCTGACGAACAGACAAAGCAGAAGACACTGAGAGCAGAGGAATGATGAGGCAGGAAACGCTGGAAAGAAGACGGCGAGGGAGAGGAAGATGTGTGATTTTGAAACTGTGACAGGAGAATAAAAAAGTTTTGAGGGAAAAGCAGGAGCGAAGGGAGAAAAAGACAGGCCGGGCTTGTTGCCAAAAGAGCAAGCAGACATGATGGTGAAGTGCAGTGACGGCAGCGATGAAGACAGGAAGCCCAGAGAGAGATCTTATGCTCTACCTTTTGGTGCTGGAGCTTCCCTGGGTACAGTTTAGCGGTGGTCTACTAGGTGACGGGGCCTGTCATACCACACACACACATACACACACAAACACACACACACACATATACGCACACATACTTCCCCTGTAGTGCCTCATTTCTCAGTTCAGCCGTAATGGTATGAATATGCAGCCCCAACCTCGACATCTCCCACTGCACCAGAGCTATTGATCAGCCGTAATGCTCCACTAAACTGAGGAATTGCGCTGGGACTGCTCACACACACACACACACACACACACACACACATAGGAAAGACACACAAGTTCCGTAGCATGCTGCAGTACGTGTAACTACACACACACACATTGGGGTTGATTTCATTTTCTGTGTGGACAAAAAAAGACATTCAGTGTATGCCTGGTGGATAGTGTGATAGTATGCGTAGGGGGGTTTGTGTCACACTCTTGTTTCTGCAGGACATGCATGACTAACTGCTCTGAAACATAATCTAATGAATGCAAAGCAGGCAGTCATAACATAAACACAACATTAAACTAATTTCTGTGTGCGTTTGTAAACCGGTTCTGTAAGTACGTCTTATTTACTCCTGGGTCTAATTGTGTAACTGAGTGAGAGCAAAATGCACTAAGCGTCTCAGTGCAGGTCAATAATATCGAATAGCCAGTGAGTAGCTACTGATAATGGTGTGAGCAGATAGTGTTGTGCAGGAGAAGAGAGGATTATTACTACACGCAATGTAACAGTCACGCCAGGCAACACTGGATTACTGCAGATTATAGCATCTGTTGCTGTTATGTATCTTCTCTAACCTGTTCTGCTGTTTTAATGCTGATACAGGCACATTTTTGAATTTGCTGACTTGTTAAAGTTCACTTTATTTAACAAGAAAATGCAGCAAATTTTCCAGGTTTTATATATTATTTCTATAATATATAATCTATACATAGATTATAGATAGATATATAGATCTATAGATTCTAGGCTGTAAATATGAGTATTTATTTTTATTTAATTTTTTATATTTTAATATATTAGTAGTATAGAATCAACTAAAAATAACTTCACAGCTATATTTATTTATTTCATTGTTTCTTTATTTATTTTTATTTTTATTTCATTTTTTACACTGCTTCAATATAATGTGGTGAGCTAGGAAGCATAGGAATATTCATTCATTACCATTAACTGCTTATCCGCAGTCGGGTCGTGGGGGGCTGGAGCCTATCCCAGCTGTCATTGGTACACCCTGGACAGGACGCCAGACTATCGCAGGGCTAACACATAGAGACAGACAATCACACTCTCATTCACTCCTACGGGCAATTTAGAGTCACCAATTAAACCTAAGTGCATGTCTTTGGACTGTGGGAGGAAGCCGGAGTACCCGGTGAGAACCCACGCTGACACGGGGAGAACATGCAAACTCCACACAGAAGAGCCGCAGGCGGGAGGCGAACCGGCGACCCTCTAGCTGTGAGGCGAGAGCGCTAACCACTACACCACTGTGTAGCAAATTGCAAAGGTGCAATATGCAATTTTTGGAGAAAAAACATTGATTGTTGAGTCTCATTCCCAGGTCATCAAATACCGACATTGCATTCTGCATTCTGCACCTCTTAATTAATTAATTTAACAAAGAAAATATTTGAATTTAAATATCAACAACAGACTTGTCAGGCATCACCAAACTAATTTCACCCTTTCTATCTAATGTTATAACAGCAGATGAAATGTGGAACGGTAGGAACTTTGCTAAGCATGGGAACACACCCAAAGTGAGACTAAAGCCCCAAAATCCATTCCCCCGATGCATGCTGGGATGTTTCCCCACATGCCGAGCCATATTTGTTATTTTATCTACTTAAAAAACAAAACAAAGCACATATTTGTAGTCCCACTGGATTAAAAAAAACACGCACAGTGAACAAATCTGCATAAAATTAGGTTTTGTATTTATATTAGTAAGGAATAGCGGAATAATCCTGCTGCTTTGTGCATAATAACTCAATACAAATCTTAATTGTGGAAAGGCTGACACGAGAAAATGCACGCAAAACTCTATTATTCTCAGTTCTCCTTGCGTTGTCTCTTATAACTGAGTTACTACAAATAAACCATAGAAAAGATGAATGAAAGCCTGGCGTCTAAACTGAATGAGAAACACTTAATCCCCAGTCACTCAGAGGACTGGAAGACTGTGGTGGCACTTGACCAGCTTCTAATTGTGAAAGTGAAGAGGAGTGTAAATGTGAAGGAGGATGTTATTGAAAATTAGCATATGTGCCGAGTCAGCTTCTTCTTGTGTAATAAAGGTGTAGAAGCGATGGAAAAAAAGAAGTGGGGAATAAAATAAACGGAGCCATTGCACATGATATACTGTGGTGTAGAATCACGCTTTAAGTCTCCGTCAGCAGGACCTACATGTGCACATGCAGCGTTGTTGCTATGCATCGTGACCCGGCGTGCATTCACAAATTTGCACTACATGTACTTGCAATGATGAGCGCACACATGCTCTCCAATCTCATTATGAAATGCCACCAGCAGGAACAGACCATGGGGAAAATAAATTATGTAATGATTCACCTCGCAAATGCTATGTTTCATGTGTATGTGTATTTGTGTTTCTGTCACACTCACAAGCTCCATCCTGTTCTAATTAAAGCAGCCTGCTCTTTCTATATAATTACCGAGTGTGCCTCGTGCCTTCAGCAGATTCTCTTATTATCTCCGTTGTTTGCTGCTCCACAATCCGGCTCCTGGCGCATTCGCCACCCTGCTATTCCTTCCTATTGCTCTCCTTCCCTCTGTAATTTACTACACGCCTTCCTTCTCCTCCCCTTTCCCCTCTCTCCCTTCTTTATTTCTCTCACCCATTTACCCCCCATGCACTCCCGACGCTGCCAAAGAAGTGTGCACTTAATTTCTATCCCACTGATCTCAGCGGAGCTTCATAACTTCCTCTAAAACCTCTCTTAGTTTGCTTTCTTTCTCCAGTCCTGCACCTCCTTTTCATTTGTTCCCTCTTTCTCTCCCTATATTTGCTTTTCTGTCATCATTTCTTTTCACCCTAACTTGCTTTTTCTGTCTCTCCACTCCTCTCTCTCCCTGCCCCCTGTGGGCACCATGTGGCAGGGTGAGACGGGGCGAGGCAGGGTGAGTCAGGTTAACAGGCTGAAATCTGCTGGAGAAGCTTGGAGAATCATCTGATGTGTGTGTGTGTGTGTGTGTGTGTGTGTGTGTGTGTGTAGGGGAAGAGAGATAAAGTGTGTGTTTGTGTGCATTCGTGTGTGCTCAAAATCTGGCACCAGTGTCCAATCATATGTTTCTGAAGTCTCTCCCTCTGTTCCACCCGCCGTCCCCTCTGTCTTTTGTCACTTCTTGTCATGTCCTCGTCAGCCCTCCCCAACTCTTGTTGTCTCGGGCAGACGTCACCTCGTATTTTCTTCTTTGACTTTTATTTTCCTAAACCTTCCTTTCCTCGCTCCCCTCCGACTGATTTGGGCCTTTTATACAAAAGCCTCTCGAAGCCGCTATCACTTACCACCCCCTACTCTCACTCTCCAGCTTCTGACTCCTCTTTCATGCCCCTTCTCTCTTTTATCACACTTTTCTTTTTTTTTTACCCCTTTTACTTTATACCGGCTCTCCCTGGCTCGGTGCCACCCCTGCCCATCTGGTCCTCCCCCCCCTCCCTCTCCTCCCTCCATCCTTCTCCATCTCTCTCCTCTCCAGCCACGTCACCCGCTACTGTTAGTCATCTCTCTCCCCAGCTTTCATTTTAAATAATTCACATTCTCCTGGGAGAAAGACAAATGTGTTCTTTTGAGCCCAGCATGTGATGTATTTATTCAGCCGGCCAGCCGTACGACAAGTCGGCGGACAAATAACACACTCTGGCCAACAAACATTTGCACACAAATGTAGAAACATTCCCACATAGACACACATGCACATATATATGCGTGCTCTCTTGCAGGAGAACCATTAAAACGTCCCTTGGTTATTGAAAATGTGAGCTGGAAGCAGGCCAAGCATTCCCCATTCATCCATCCCCTGCCTTCCTTCACCTAGGGAGAATGAGCCAAGGAAAGAGAGGAAGGAAGTAAAGGGGGAAAAGAAAGTAGAGGACATTATGGGAATATATGGAAATGAAAAGGTTTGGTGGGGAGATGAGGAGGAAGGAATACACCGTGTTCTGGCTGCTGTTTGTTAGTTGCCATGCATAAGAACTGAATGCATAAAATATGAGTTGTAAAAGCTGAAGATGATTTCAAACGCACACAATAGTGATGCCTGCAAGAGATGGGAATGAGGGAAAGAAGGGAGGATGGGGAAAATGTAAATGCAACAAGGGAGGACAGGAAGGAGAAGATGAGGTTGGAAGGGAAAAATTGAGAAAGTTGTAGAAGTTGAAGAGAATGCAGAGAAGAAGAAATAAAACCGGATAAAGGAAAAAGTTGATGGGGTTTTGGCCACTGGCAGAATCAGCACAGAGGTGTAGAAAAACCCGCAAATTACATCGTGTTACCTTCATCCTTCCCTCTCCTCCCTGCCTCCTCTTACCACTTTCAATCCCTCGCACCAGACTCATGAATTAAATACGGCCGACACGAATGCATCAAAGTTAGAAAAGGTTGGCATCCAGCTTAATCATGTTGCTAACTCAACCGACATGACAGCCTCATTTCTCTCCGCCTCACTCATGACCACTGAGCTGGATCCAACATTCGGTTAAGGAGGGAAATATCCTGAAAGAGAAACTCTTGCATATCAGTAAGTGACAGGTATGATGTTAGCAAGGCATAGAAAGAGATTATTAAGACAGCTCTGGTGCTTGTCAAAGCAGCTCCACTTTTTTCCTTCTTTTTTTTTGTATATTATTCACTTTAATAATCATTTTAGGACCACAACAATATCACAGACACAAAATACAATACAGGTGGTTATTATTCATCATATGAGTTTAATTTTTTTTTTTTTTGTCATTGTGTTTTGATTTATCAGCAATTAAAAACCTAAAATGTTACCCAGTATAGAAAGAAATCCCTGAGGAGGAAATTGTGTTAATCAGCAGCAAATAAAATGAAATACAGGAGGGACAATACAATATAAATCAGAATGGAACAATGAGAGAAGAATAATAGCGCAGCACCATTGTTTATCCTCCGAGGGGACTTATTTATTTACCTGACTGTTGGTGTTATTTTAATTTAACAATATCGTGAATGTTTTTACAGAAGGTTGATATCTAGTGAAACTTGTGTCTTTTTTCAAAAGTTTTTCCTACTTCCTAAGTTAAATAAACTCTTATCTAAATCTTTATGGGTCTGCAACTCACAATTATTTTCATTATTGATTAATCTGCTGACCTTCTCGATTGATTGTTTGGTCTATAAATCTCCTGAAATATTTAAAGTCCAAGATTATGTCTTTTAAATGTCTGTCCACAACCGAAACATATTCAGTGAAATATTATAGAAGAAAAAAAGAGAAAAAACATGAAATCTCCAAAAGCGGCGTTAAAATGAAAAGCGTTTTTTTTTATTTTTTTTACAAAAACTTTTGAAAAAAATGCATCAACACAAGTTGAGAACAGAGATTTTTTTTATGTTGGCTAATAAAAAGTACATTTTTGAAGAAAAAAAATTAAATAAAACTTTCCAAAATCTGCATAAAAGTTGATGCGCTAAACAGGAGATGGAAATGCTTTTTCTGTATAAGTTCTCAGCAAACATTTAACTCATGACTGATCAGCTGTTTCCACTCCGACATGAAAGAACAATTATAAGTTGCCCATCTGAATCTAATTCAAAGGTCTTTTTGATGTTTTTTCTCTCTTGCTCAATCTCTTCTTCTACTGTTCACTTACGGATTAGGCTAGGAAACACATTACACTGCCATCTTCTGGCCAAGGTACATTCATGCAGCTTTGTTTATTCGCTCTAAACAAGTTGATGGACACAGACCTAATTTACATTTTCTTTAATGCAACATTTCAAAATTTCGCTTAAAAATTCGATACAACTTTAATGGAAACACGTCTAGTGTTGAAAATCTTCAGAGACAATAACAACTTTCATCTTGATTAAAATATGTTAATATGGAATATTTGTGCCATAGATAAAGCTGTTGATACATGATTATTTGCAGTAAAAACTGAACAGGAAAGTGTGATTTTAACCCATGTAGTGTTGAGTCCAATCACTGCGGCGCCCCAGGGCTGCTGACATTCTTGACTTTGGGCCACAGTTGCTGATAAGGCACAGATTGTGAATCATGGTTAAAACACTCTGACACATAAAAGGTTTGGTGAGGACAAGCTGCCTCTTGGCCTGAAAATAAATTCTAAGTCTGATTATGTCAGACTGTGTAATTCTTTGTGTCCTGAAGTGACGCAGCAGAGGGACGCTGCTACCCGAGACAGCTTACAAGAATTTCTGCGTTTTGGTCACATGGAAGCGGGTCACGGAGGGTGAGATTTTAGACAGGAACACAGTAGGAAGACACACAAGAAACAAGCACACACGTGTATGCTACCTGCCATTCATGTGCATCCCTCCTCCTCTGTTAAAAATGATATATTGTAGGTGATTGCCCTGCTGTTCCACAATCACCTCCTTCCATCCCCATTCAACCTCCAGTAATAACTTTCCATCTGTTCAAAATAGATGTGGGATCACTCTATAGATCTGTCTGCCCCCACTTAACCTCCGCCAAACGTACTTATTCTGCGAAAATGGTCAAAAGACGAGTGCAGCGGTGCACGCACACACATGCTCTTATTCAGAAGTAAATCTTAACAGGAATGGCATTAAAGCAGTAATTATTTTTAGCAAGCAGGTCTCACCATGGTCACAGGAGTGAAATGAAAATATAATATCTTAAAATGTATCAAGAAGTGCCGAGTCAAAGGTGACTGGATTTGCAGAATTAGTCTCGCCACATTTTTGTCAATCATTCCAGCAGCTCGCCGAGTGTATTGCTGCGGCGTTCTCCGGCGTTTAACCTTTTTGGATTGTTCGCATGTAGGAGTCATATAAGTCAGTAGTTTTTTTGTCTGAAGCAAATCGTGTCAAAGATTATAATAATGAAAATTATTTATTTTAAAGAAAAATGCTGCTTTTGCTCATTGTGTGATAGGCCTACACCTGGTCAGTAATACAATTCGCTCTGGATTTCCACGCCTGACTAATCTCATCTGGAAGTCTATTTAGCCTACCTATCTTTAGGCGTTTTAAAGTGCGTTACAAGGTTCGATTTTCCAATAATATTCAAATAGTTTCCAGCGAATATCAATGTTCAATGTGTATGCTCTGGATGGTGTGCGTACATTATGAAAAGTAAGTGTTTTATGGAGTTGCAGACAAATACATACTTCCTACGGGCACTGCACTAGCACAGTAAAAAAGCCTATATTTTAGCCTATAAAGCGTGACCCATCTACACTAAGTGTCTTGAGCGAATTGAATATCTATCAAATGCAAGCAAGAAGGATGAGAGACAGATTTTAACCAGTTTGCTACAACAAATTCAAGGGGCGATTTCTGAATGTGTGAGATTCCTCATTTTTTTTAATGATTGTGAATGCTGAAAAGTCTTTACAGGACTCGGACCTTAGTCACATTTCTTTCAATTTTGATTATCACTGCTGCCCTAAAATCAGTGCACAGCTTGCCACTGCTCCACAAGTGACCTAAAGAACCCTCACATTTCATCAACATGTAATTGATGCAGTTTGCCAGGGAACTCTCAACCGGCTACTAAAATTAATAGAGAGCCTCTAAGTAGTTTCACCCAGCAGCTGTGATTTATTAGAAATAAACATTGCCGATCACAAACTTGTACCTCATTACTGTGCATTTGTACAAAGGTTTAGATGTGTGTTTGCATGTGACAGGCCATGATGCCATCACTGTTTGCTGCCACTCTGGGTACGGGACTGTGTGTGTGTGTGTGTGTGTGTGTGTGTGTGTGTGTGTGTGTGTGTGTGTGTGTGTGTGTGTGTGTGTATATGCGCCGGCTGTTGTCTCTGTATTCACAGCTCGGCTGAGGGGCCTGCCGTGAGGACAGAGTGCCCGCCCCCCTGGCTGCACAGCGAGCCTGGCATAGCAGTCTGTGCCAGCTTGGCTTTCCATCCCCCTTGCCTGCCTCATTTTGTTGTCATTTGTCATCACGCGCCCTCCGTCGTACACACTGATACACATTCATAACAGAATCCACACATCCCGATGAGAATGGATGGCATTTCCAGGGACACCTGCGCCTCTGTGCTCCCAAATCCTCCCCTCTACATGCACGCACACAAATGCACACGCCCTTCCATATGCATGTTAATGTACGCCGGGATTTCTTGGACACGTGCGTTTGCATATCGGCACGCTCGCGTGCAGCACGTGCACGCCCGCATGCACGCACAGAAACAAACAACACCACATATGCATGCTCAGACATGGGCTTACTCCCACTCTCTCACAGACTCATGTGCGTTATTTGTCCATAACCCACTCCATCTGTTTCTGTCTTCTGCCTACCGCCCAGCACACTCTCTCTTCTATCTCACACACAGACACACACACACACACACACACACACACGCACAACAAACTCATTGCTTTGATGTATAATCATGCATAGTTCCACAAACACCTGTAGTCTTCATATTGACTAGACAACCCATAATCCCCTTGGATGGACAGACTCATTAGCACTCAGAGGCACTCAGACGCTCCCACATCACTGAGCACAAACACAAAAACATAAATCTAGACATACAGTGTGGCTAAATCTTATTTTATATTCCGGTAGAGATGGGGGGGATTTGTGCACTCACTATATCAATAATTGTTACATGCTCTCTTAACACACATGGACATGTCCCTTGGTCTTTCTCTCGCTTGGTTCTTTCTCTCTCTTTTTTTCTCTGACGCACACACACACTCACTCACGGTGGGGAACAGTGTGAAGTGATTGGCATCCTGAGGCGAGTGTTATGGGTGACATTTCCACTATGCTGTGGTATAGAGGTTTCCTGCAGAGCTTCTGGTCCACCGACACACCGAGAGATTGGAGACATCAGGGGGGTGGGAGTGTAGAGGTGGGGACAGAAAGAGAGAGAGAATGGCAGACATATGCATGCATGTGGATACATACAAATCAGTGCACATACGCCTAAACCTCTAGAAGTACACATCTAGTCAAGCATAATCTTAACCACATCGACAAGAGGTCACAAGAGGACATGGCTTTGGTTTAAGAGGACACATGTCAAAAAAAACCCTGCTTTATCTTATACTATGTCTTATTTTTAAGCCTTAATCCAAATCCTTTCCTAAAATACCCTTTAACGTACCTTCCCCCTAATTCTTAACACTATAAAATACTTCTGTAGTTTGCCTTAAAACTGTCTGAAACTCAAACCGGTCCTCTCAAGAACAGCAAAGCAACTCGACCCACAAACGCACAGAAATTGAGAGATGACGGCTTGAAAGATGCAGAGCGTATGTGTCTATTCTATGAGGTTTAATTTCCTGCGATGTTCTCACACCCCTGAGCAACAAAGAGGAAAACTGGCCTTCTGAATAGAAGATCAACTCATCAGAAGTGTCTCTGAAGGATGAAAAAAATCAAACAACACTCCTAGCAGCCTGGATCTCTTTCTATGAGTGTCTCTCTTACTGTCTTCCTCTGTATTCTACATGATGATCCTATTAAAACACATGACAAACTGCAACTGCCCACACAGATTACACAACATTCTGGTCTCCTAGCAGCCTTTGCAACAAAATAGTTTTTCTGACTGTGTGTTTGCCCCAAGCTGTTTTGATTGGATGCAAATATGTCTGCAATTTTGCTCAGATTGTGTATTAAGCTGCAGTCCATCAAATGGACACGTTCATGTTAGGAAAACCTTACTACATCCCCAGATAAACTTTTTTTTGCAATAGTTGCAATAACACCAAAAGTAAGGCTTCCAGTAGTTCAAGTCCATTATGGTGACAATGTTGGGATACCAGTAAATGCTTTTAATAAAGACAGAATCCTATGTGTCGTACTGAAAAACACAGCCACAGGAGGGAAAACAATCAGCGCCACAATATGCAACCAAGGGCTGAAAGGCTTAAAACTAATTTCCACAGCAAGCTAAAAAATTATTTGATATGATTATTTTTTAGCACCCCATGTCTACCAAAGGGTACACGTTAGCTGTTAGCTATGTGTTAGCAAGATAAGGCATTTGCACTTGCAGTTCATCCCACATTGTACTATAACACAAGTTCCCAAATTGCTTTAGCTTATCTTACAGAATAGGGATGGGCGTTTGGAAGAAACCTGCCAACTCGATTATCTACAACGCTAATGAGCAATCAATCGATTAATCACTAGATATATGGGCAAAATAAAAGATATATATACAGTACTATGAAAAAGCCTGTTTTGAAAACGGATGCTTTTATTTTGAAAGGACAATAGAGACTTCCTGTCAATCGTAAAACTAAATCAAGTGAGGTTAAACTGTAAAGATAATGTCAAGGAGTTAAATGTTTTATGTTTTAGCCCCCGAAGAGGCATAAGGTTAGTTTGCACAGTAATCTTGCATATTTAAGTGTGTTTTGCGTTTAAATAAGTTTTGGATCAAATTAAACCTAGTAATTCATGCTAGCAAGGTTTGATACAGTAAGCTAGTTCTACTCAAATCAATACTGTATTTCTGTGTGTTTTATAATTGTTATTGCAACTTTCACTTTGCAAACTGTAGCTTTATCCAACTTAATTCTCAGCTCATTGGCTTATTCACGTACGGCCGCAGAACTGAACGATCGGCCGTGTTTCAATTCAGTGACTACTGATACGAAGCCAGAGATAAAAATTAAAATTAAAAAATTCACAGATCGATTAAAAATTTCATGTGATTGACCAAACACATAACTACCATTAATCGATCATTGATTAATTATTCCCATCTCTATTACAGAATATAGTTAGCCTAAAATATGACACAGTTTTCCTATTCTTCTTTCACTTTTGTTCTCTAAAAGGCCTCAGCTTCTCACTTCAGCAACATACACAACTGTAGTTCTTTACCCTGTTGGTAATGCATCCCACCACAAAGCAGCTTTTCGGCTTTTTTCTGTTGTTTGCTAGCAGACGAGACTGTTGGTTAGGAACTGGAGAGCAGTGAATATTCCCCTCTGGTGTGGGCGGGACTCTGTCTCTGTGGTTGCACAACTAGAGAGGAGAATATTTTACGGTGTCTAACATTAACCAAATAAGGCTCCTGATCATAGCAAACCAGGACTCTGTTGAGCTTAAGAAGAGTATGTTTTATTGCTTATTTCTTCAACTTTTAATTCACTAATGGAGGATCATGTAAGTTTTCAATCAAAAGCTGCACAGTATTCCTTTAGCTTGTGAAGACAATTATGTTTTCTAGTTGTATTTGCTTGTCTTACAGGTGGCTTAGCATATCACAGTCAGTCTTGGTGGTTGTCCTGTCAGAACTTAGCTCAGCCAAAATCTCTCTAGATCCAGTAAATCCTGGCCTTAAAACATCAACCTGGACATCTGTGGGTGATGGGAAAGTTACTCTGTTTTTATATTATTTTCACTTCTTTAATCCATTATTAATTAATGAAATACTGAACGCGAACATTTTCCTACTGCATTCGTAGTTAGCACTGGGCTTTAGGACTCTCCCTCCTTCCTTATTCTCTCACTTCCTCACTCCGTGTCTCTCTGTAGTGTTGTGCTGCTCACCATCCAGAACAATGTAAATCTACTGTTGAATTAGTTATTTTCCCTCCCTATCATCCATCACACAGGACACACTGAGAGGGCGGAGTGCGGAACACTGAGAGTGTGTGCGGTGCAGTGAACCGCCGCCATTGTTTGCACAGATTGAAAAATCGGACACGGGAAAACACGAGTTCACACATGCCTGCCTGTGTACATTTTTGCCAGGCAACACACACACTCGGTACACATTCATGTATGTGCATGGAAAAAGAATTATCAGCTGCACAGCACACATGGTGACACACACATGTTGTCCTCTTTAGTTTGCTTGGATGTGTGTGTGTCTTTAGTGCAGCGGACTGTGTCTTTGTGTGAATGCACACAGAATACCTGGATGCAAACACACACGTACCTGTTTGTCAACACAGGCGCTCCGTGTTCCTTCTCATTACACAGGGAAACTCATTCAAGTGATGTGTGTACATAAGCACAGTTGAATGCCGATGTTTTACCTTTGCTTTGGCTCTACTGTATTAATGTGAGTGTGTTGTCCCGGCGCTGAGAAGAGACACATGATGCACACACCAAATCAATGCTTTTGCGTGTCATGTGGTTTTAACCGGCCCCGCTGGAGGTGATGGATGGTGTGTTTATGAAGCTCCTTTCCGTGCTGTGGATCAAGGCCTGAAAGCGTCATCCAGTCAGACGCAGAGAGGGAAGGGTGGATCAAGGGGTGACAGAGGCAAGGATGGAGGGAAGGAGGAAGGATGGATGGCTGTAGGGAAGGAGGAGACAGGACAGCAGAGGGATTTAAGGCTGGAAAGGGAGAGTTGGGAGGGGGGGATGAGAGAAACAGGACCGCCTGCTTGGAGGGAAGGTCATAGCCAGCAGGGAGGCTTGGAGTCCTGCTGAGCTAGGGACACGTAACATAAACACACACACAGACACAGTTGGGACAATTTTTCAGTCCGAAAATAGTCCCACATCGTCTGTCGCTCACTGACGAGCATTAGTTACCTTTTCAGGGGTTTTTTTAAACATGAAACACACATAAAATACAACTAAGAGGACATGAAGTGTCAGCTTGTTACGGAGGTTTGTGATTGATATTTATTGTCTCCACAATGAGCCCGACAGCTCATACCTTCACTCTTTACCATCTAATCTAATGCAATGCAGAGGCCTCACACACACTCCTACACACATGTGAGCCGCCGCCGCGCCCCTCACTGTTTTTATTTGTCCTTCCCCCTGTGCTATCTCATCTATCCAGACTCATCTATTTCCGAGTCGTTATTCTCATTTGGCACAAGGATAAATCTGGCCCCGGTTTATGAGGCAGCAATTGTAAGGCAGATAGAGGTAGATGGACCAGCCAGCAAACTATTAGACGGAAAGACAGATGGGCAGAGGAGGGACAGACAGCAAAAACAAGCAGACTAGCTGCTGAATAGGAAGATGAATAAGCTGGCAGAGAGGCTGCAAGACAGACAGATGCATGTTTGATGGAAAAAGGAACATTTTGCATGACAGGTTGCAGGGTGAATGGAAGCAGGTTGGAGTTTTGCTTGCAAGAAAATGTATATGTCAACATAGAGCTGCTCTGGAGGCTGAAATCATTGTTATTGTTATTGGTTGAGTTAAAGTTAAATACTTTTGTCTTCATTAGATTGGGTATATTCAAGAGTATTTGAAAGCAACAATTCTGGACTTAAGGCTTATGTGGTTGTGTTTACGTGGTCAGCATTTTAAAGCCCATCAGGACGTGATACAACTATTTATTTTGGGATAATGAGCTGTCGAAATGGTAGAAAGAAGAAGAAAATCTTCTCACTGTGCCAACAAGCAAACCATAACTTATCTAAAGCAGTAGTAGAAAAAGTATTCAGACCCCTTACTTAAGTAAAAGTACTAATATAACACTGCAGAATTACTCCACTACAAGTAAAAGTCTTGCATTCAAGTTAAGTAAAGGTTAAAAAGTATCAGCATCAAAATGTATCAATAGTAAAAGTACTCGCTGTGCAGAATGGAGCCAATCAGATTGTTTTTTTTTATATATATTACAAATATATTCATTTATTATTATCGATGCATTTATGTAAACAGTGTTTTAATTTTCTCAAGGTAGAGCTCATTTAAACAACTTAATACAATGTTATGATGCGTTATTCAAAAAAATCTCGACCTGAAAAGTAATTAAAGCTGTCAGCTAAATGTAGTGAAGTAGAAGTATAAAGTTACATAAAATGGAAATACTCAAGTAAAGTACAGGTACCACAAAATTGTACTTAAGTATATTACTTGTAAGTTATGACTTTTATTATTTTTGGAGTTGTACATATTGGGCCTCAGGCAAGAACGACTTGTACGAACAGATTTGTTTTTAAGTCATTTAGTAGAGTGTGTAAATTAACCAATTTCCTCATATTTTTAATTTTCTCTTTGGCACAAAAACAATTCACGAGTGGTTCAGACCTGTCGTAGGTGTCGTGTCATTTTTTTCACAAATGTTTCATAAATTTCATTACTGTGCATCGATTTTGAATTGGGTTTAAAAGTCCTGTTGAAATTTTGAATTATAAAGTGAGAGAAAGTTAAGATAAGAGTATGAAAATGTTCCTGCATGAGGGCTCATTGTTCTGACCTTTTCCCCCGAAAACCTTCTGTTTTCTGGCTTCAACTTCAAATTAATTCACAAAATTAATTCTCCATGTGTTTCTAACTAAAGCTCCAATTTACAGCTTGAAAGGCCATGACTGAGAATCGGCATTGTCTTTGGAATACACGATGATGTGCGATAGCGCCTCGTCCCTGGCCATCAGTAGCACGGTTTGCACGGTTTTCTCTCGATTTCCTGAGCTTCATTCCTGCCCGCTGCTTAGTGTTCCACTTCCTTTGAAAAGGCTGCTGCTCTGCGTGTGGTATGTGTAAATGCACTGGTCAGAGTGGGCTGCAGAAGGCTTGTGTCAGAGCTGTAAGTGGCAATAAATGAACTGAAGGCTCCCACTTCCTCCTCTATATTTTCTTCATCCTGTAGGCGTTCATACCTCTGGGGAGGAAATTGACCCGAGAGTTGATATCCCAGTGGAATCAACTGTACAGCTAGTGGCTTTTGTTAAAAATATACAACTTTCCTAAAGATAAATGTCTTCTCTTGTCACTTATAAAAGCGCCTTTGCTGAGCTTGTGCCTTCATGGTTTTTACATTTTTATTTTTCTAAGTGATTATCCTGTGTCTCCTAAGGGACTGGTAATTTTCACAATGAAAGAACAGGTTGATTTCAGTGGAATTAAAGTGATATACTCCTCAGAAATAAAATTAATTTCAAGCATGCTTCGTATTTACTCAATATTTGATAGTGCTATTAAAGAAAAGTGCTTTTTATCCCCTCAATCCGATTAGTTAATTTTAGATAAATTGATCAGTGCCGCAGGAATCCAGCTTGCTCAGTAGCAGCAGATGCCTTTCTCTCTCTCCGTCTGCCAACCTGCCCGGCTGTCATGGAGGTGATGTCCTCTATCAGCATAGCACAAATTGACCTGGCCCCCGGGGCTGCCTGAGGGGACACTGCTGACTGTTCCTATACCGCCTTCAGTGGCTGTCACCTGCAGAAAAAAGCTCTGCCAGCACATCTTACTTAACCAACAAGGGAGGACACAGTCAAGCATAGTTTACACTGAAGTGTCAGGGACAAGTCTTTAGCATGTATTTATCTCCATAGAATCTATAAAGCAGTAAACTCTTTATGGCTCCTATAATTTCCTCATAATAAAACAGTTTTCTGGAAGGACATACAGTACGTTCTTTTGTTTTTATGGTTGGGAAAATTGAAACAATACACATAGTAAGTAGCAAACAATTGTGAATAGTGAGAAACAGCCAGGAAATCATGCATTATTTATTATTACTTAACATTAATGTGTTTAGCTTATAAGTAGTTGTTCATTTTCTGCTGAGTTTCTTTGAAAGAACAGCCCTAATTCTTAAAGGGATAGTTCAAATTTATTGAAGTAGAAGTATTGAAGTGTCCGAGGTACTTATCCATAGACAGTGTTTGTCCTACAGGAGACCTACATCCCCAGTTTGGAGCAGCAGGCAGGAGTACTGACACAGATGCTAAATAAACAGCAGCAAAACGTCCTCACTGGCGTGCCAATCACCAGAGGAATGAAACATTATTCAATATACTTAGTCACGATAAGGCAATTTTATTGCAAATTTAAACATTTTGAGATGCGGTGAGTTACATGCAATATATTTAGATTTATTACCTTTTTTAAAGTGCATATTATGTGCAACAATTCCACTTGAACATAAGAGCTATGTAGCCACCTCAGAAACTTTATTACTGATACATTGGAAAATAAAATAAAACATCTCAACTAAGCACCATCTAGTGGGCTGAAAAACCAATTGATTTCATTGTTTTAGTGCCAAACATTTGTTTTACACATATACATATGATGCACATTTTGCAATACTCAAAATGTAAATAATAAAATGATATTTACAGTATTTCCGTACACATTATTGCAATACTGTACTGTATGAATTCCCACATAGAACCCCACTACAAAATGAATTATGCCTTTAAAGACTGGGGGATAAAAACATGCTCCATTTAATCTCAAGTGAAGGTTAAGTTATTATGACTATTATAACTAAACTTTCCATTTTTGTTGAACTAGTTTGCTTGATTCTGTAATGCTACACAAACACATTTTTGCATGTTTAGCGGTAGATCAAGGCCACAAGTAATAGCAAATTAAACAGCCTTTCCAAGAACCTTCCTCTATACAAAATCTTTTCTTGAGATCTGTTAAATAAAGTATAATCAAAAAATGTCTTGCTTTTTTTGTGTTCTTCAAGAAGTGGACTCTGTTGCTGAACTTTGACTAGTGGCTCCGGTAAATCTGGTTAAAGCATGTTGGTATTTAGCAAATATGTGTCTCAAAGCGCAGACAGCTTTAGTGACACAGTTATATGTGTATTTGTGCGTGTGTCTTGGGGGAGCCGTGTTAGTGGCAGGCCTGCTTTGGCGTCCCCTCCATCTGTGTGCTTTGTGCTATAGTTCCCCAGAGGCCCTTACACACTCTCTGATGGCACATCAGAAGCCTCCACCTGTAAACACCAGCATCAATAACCTCTCTCTCCATTCCTCTCTCTCTCTCTCTCTCTCTCTCTCTCTCTCTCTCTCTCTCTCTCTCTCTCTCTCTCTCTCTCTCTCTCTCTCTCTCCGCTGGCTGACTGTTGTTTATATGGCTGTAAAATTCAATTAGGCTGCAGGGGAGCGGGCCGGCCTGCATTACTGCCTGCCAGGGTGACATTTCATTTGCAATGAATCATGGGCCAGAGGAGGACCGGGCCGGCGAGCAAAACAACACTTCTCCTCCTATCTGTCCTCTTCTTCTCTTCTCTTTTCTCTCTTTTCCTCCTGCATCTTTGTGCCTCCTCACTTACTTAACACCCCGTCCCCGTTCCTCCGGTGCATAAACCCTTCTCCTCCTTTATTTCCCGTCCAGAGTCGTGACGCTCGGAGAAAACCTCCAGGGCTCGCTCTTGTTTACTGCCTGCGGTCTATGAGAAAGTAGTTATATATTCACCACTACTTTTATTTCCTCAATCTCTGTCAGCTTCTCTCTCTGCTCCTCAAATCTTCCTGTCGTATCACTTTAGCCAAGATGGTCCGCCAATGTTTTCTCCTTTATACTTCCACTTTCTTTCTTTCTTTCTTTCTTTCTTTCTTTCTTTCTTTCTTTCTTTCTTTCTTCTACACAATCTTCCTTTTTCCTTCACTTCTTTCCCTCTTTAACTCTTCTACCACTCCTGTCAAGAGGACGATGTTTAGCTCTGGTGAGCCTCTGCTCGCCTCATTCTGATTGAGGCCAGGACCTTAACACTTCACCTCCAACCAAAACCCCCTAGACGAGGAATACGTCTCATCAAATTTTAACATGCATCACTTTGCCCGGTGAAAACAGTGTCAGGCCGCCGCTGCTGCCCAAAAGGGCTGGGACAAGGCCGGCTTTGCCTGGGGACATAAAAAGGAATTAGATATAAGATTGTCCGAGGTGCAGCAGCTTGTGAGAAAATGATTGATTTAGGGAGTTTCCCCGCTTGCACCATTTTCTGACTGCATAATTTTAGAATAGATTTTAAAGAATTCAGCTTAAGACCACAGAGAGAACTGTAGGATGAGAAATTGCCTCTTGTGCTCATTAAGGCGATGTAAACAGAGAAGAATGAATCGGATGGCATTGAGAAAAGCATGCAATAACGCTCTAAATTAATGCATAAACTGCCTCTCTGATTACACAGCAAAGGGATTCTACATAATCGAGGATAAACTGTGAATAATCTTATGCAACGACATCCACGCTGAGGAGGTATTAGTGTCGCCCTTGGAAGCGTGCTTATGAAAACATAGCAGTAGTCTTGTAGTTTTGAATTCAATCTACTAGAAACAGGCCCGGGACTCATTTTGGGTTCCGACCTGTAATTCGGGGAAACCCAATGTACACTATTAATAATGCATGTTAAGTGCTCTGATTTTAGCTCTGGTTTGTTCTTTTGTTCTTTCCCTGAGTACAAAGTTTGAGTGTTTTAGTTTGTTGTACGTGTGAGTCAGGAGGGGAGTGTTTTCTGAGTTTTTATGTTTCTTTGCATGTTTGTATTTGTGTCCCTGTGTGTTTTAGTGATCCTGCATGTGTGTGTAAAAGCATGTGCTGCTGGTAAATGAGTTAATGCCCCCCTCGGCTCAAAAATGTGTTTTGCTTCACTTCACTGAGATTAGTGATGCATGTGCACAGTTTCTCCGTGGATGCCTTAAATCTGAGTTTAAGACGTGAACTTGTGAGCATGATTTCAGGACATCACAACTAGTTTGGAAGCCAATGGGGGTCCAGGATTCAACTTAACCTCCAGCGCACATTCAGTGAGAATTTCAATGAAGTAGGAGACATCTTAATTCCAGCAGTTAAACTTTTGAAATAATGAAGTATTTATGCAAATTTATAGATTCTGGATTTTGTGATCAGGGTGAAGGAGTCATTGTACTTTACGGAATTCTTTAACTACACTGTAAAATATGTTTGTAGAAATCACACTAAAACACTGTGAAATTGCGTCAGAAAAGGGGCGTAAAATTAAAAATTGAATATCCTCGTTTAATAACCGTAAATCAAGGAATAGAACAAAAAATGTAAACTATAGTATAACGTTTTTTTCATGTAAAATTAAAGGAGAAATACCATAATGTCACAAGGACACAATTACCCTAAAACTCAGTCTAAATCTTTGCTGATATTTACATTTAAATTTACAAGAGAAAACCCACGCACTGTATTTTGTTACGGTGAAGTTCAGGCAACCACAGCTGCCAGTATTTTACCGTATATTAAACAGATATTTTTTTTTACAGTGTAGTTAATTAAAACTTTTTGTTAGGAAAAAAAAGTAGTTTAATTTTTGGAAAATGTGTCTGTATGGATATGACCCCTTAGGTTTACTAAGTAGCTTATTAATGAACTGCAGCATTGATTAATCTGTAAATTATTACTTTCCAATTATGAAAATTGTGAAAAAATGCTCATTAAAAGACCTTACTTAGTTTCTTAATTCCTTGTAAATCTTGTTTTGTCAGTCCAAAACTCCAATATTTTCAATTTCCTATCATAAAAAATAGAAAGCAGCAGAATCTCATAATTACGAAGGCAAATTTTGCTGATGTTTGGCTCATGATTTGTGCTGAGATGTATTTTATCCATACTATGGTATCTGATAATCTTGTTAATGGATGAGTGACAGACCTGCCAAGATAACATACCCTTTTAAATTCTTTAAGATACTGTCACAGATACTGTGATTGCCATGATTGTGTTTTAGCACGCAAATGGATTGCAATATAGGAGAATAATGGGCGCATGCGTTGTCTCTACTCTGGTCAGTTCTTGTAAAATACTGCCTCCTGAACACTTTATGCTCCTATAAAACTGTCCAGTGTTCTGTTTACCGGCCATGTGATCGTCATGTGACACAGGCATGGCTGTGATTTCAGGTTGGCGGGGGAGCGGATGGAAGCGGTAAATCAACAGCGTCACCAGATAGTGAAAGCGGTGTGGTGTTGTGGCGGTGTAGCGGGTCGGTGGAGTGGGGGTTCACTCTATGCGACACCTCCGATAAGGCCGGCTCAAGAGAACAAACGGTAAATTCTCTGCGTCCTCCCACAATGCATTACAGTTCAGCAGGAAAGCGCTGCGGCTGACCTTCGGGTGTCAGTATTTGCATGTTATCAGGCAGGTGTATGTGTGCGCTTGTGTTTGTGCACGTGTGATTGTTCTCTGAACTCCGCCAGCTTAAAAAAAAATCTCATTTTATATTCCGGTTGAGATGCTCCGTGTAGATTGCTTTTATAATGCAGTTATCACCATGACACGCACACACACACACATCTCATACACAGAAACACACTTTTACACATGCAAGCAATTTTGCACTCTCTCTTCACCTTTCCCTCATACTATTCCTCACACATACACACACTGGATGTCCACAGTGGGTCCGTCCTCGCTCCCAGTTTAGGGATGAGCCCCGCAGGGAAGGTGATCTTTATTTAAATCCAGTTGTCTGTGCTCACTCCTAATCTCCTCCCTCAGAAAGAAGGGATTTCTCTGCTCCGCTCCGCTCACTGATGTGATTTACACCAGGAGGGGGAGGGAAGGGATGGAGGGACGGAGGGATGAAGGGGTGGTGGTAAAAGTGAGTGATGGAAGATGGATAGGATGCGGGGAAATGTTATCCGTCTTTGAAAAGGCTGAGAACATAAAGGAAAAGGACTATAAATGAAAGATTGCGGGGTTGCTGAAATCCACTGGGACAGAATACCATATAGTTGTGTATTTTGGGAACGGTTTAACTTCAGGGGTGATTCTATATGATATTCCCACATAGATTAAGTTGCTGTGGGAACAGCATTTCGATTAACCCATGGAACGCCATTGTGCATTCTTTTCAAAGTCATAACTCAATTAAAATTGAACGCAGAGACATCACACATATTGTTTTGGAATCAATACAACAAGTGATTAAAGATGCAGTCTTTATGAAAAATGCTCTGTTAGAATGCAGCTGAATAAACGGGGATATGAAGGTTTGAGTAAGAGACTGAGTTCTTAGTTCAGTTAGAAAAAGTGCATGATATGCATGTGTTTTCTGCTATTTCTTTGTCTTTCCCTCTGATTGCTCTGTTTGTCAGTACTAGTGCAATGGTAGGAAAGTATTATACATACATCATACACAGGTACAAGGCCCAAAAGCATAATTTTTTACCTGACGAGGATCCATGTCAATTGAAACATTGTCAGTAATAAACTTGTGGCTATGAGTCAGTATGCAGACTTTTTCTCTTCTCTCCCATCAGTACTAGTGCAATACCTGTTAGAAGCGTGCCTGTTCAGAACGGGCTGAGTGCTTGGCCTCCTGTATTGCTGCTTGAACCCTTTGAGAACCGCTGATCCAAACAACTTCACAAAATAATAATAATACATTTTATTTATACAGTACTTTTTGTTTCAAAACATGTTGCAAAATGCTTTACAAAGAGAAGTTAAAACAGACAAAAAACAACAGATAATGTTAGAAAATGACATAGTTCTGTGCAATTAAAAGACTGTTAAAGGGAAAATAAAGTTCAGGTAAAATCAGGAAAGGCTCTCTGATAAAAGTATGTCTTAAGAAGACATTTAAAAGAGATCACTTAAGACTGTGCTTCCTTTCGTCCTGAGCAAAACACCCTCAATGACATAGTTGTGTTCCCTTGCAATGCTATAGTAGTATATGCATCATTTGCTACCCCCTAGCTAATTTGTACAGGGCAAATTACGTGAACAAATTGTTCTTTCGTAAATTTACATCACTTTAGGTTTTCTGCAATGTAACACTAAAGCAAGCGACTGCACCCATCAAGCTGTTTAACATTTGTAACAGTTAATAGGAGTCCCCTCTCAGTAAACTACACAGTGTGTACATAACACAGTGCTAACAAATATGTCCCATAGATCTCAAGAGCTTGCACTTGACACTGCACTTCCTTGGGTCTTAGCAATTCCTGCTCAAGTGATGGATTACCAGAGTCAAGAAAATGGAAGGACAGACAGACACTGACTGACTGACTGACTGACTGAGAGTCCTTAGATTTTAGCTAGATACACCTTTTAGTGTGGATCAGATCAGTCCACCTATAGGGTTAATCCTGCATGCATAAAGTCTGCTGCTCTAATTAAAGTTTGACTGGCACTCTGGGTAACACACTCAGCGTGTTCTCCACTCTGCATTGCCCAGACATTCTGCATGGTCAAACAGCATTACAGAGCTAATTCCTATTACTCCTACCACCCTAAATGTTCACCTCAAGTCTCCTTTTAACTTTCTCTCTCTCTCTCTCTTGCTCGCTCATCCATACCCCAGCTTCTTTTTCTCTGCCCTCACCACTCTTCTCCACCCTTCAGCTGTTCTTTCTCAAAGACAAAAAAGTTTTCCACCCCTGTCTGAGGGATTGGATCGATCCATCCTCAGACCTCCCGCCAGCGTTCTCAACCGCTGGGCGGAACCATTAAACTCTGCATGGGGGGATTATGCCCCGTTCCTCTCTGCAATCCCCTTGACTTCCTCCCCCATCCCTCGACCTGACAATCTGACTCTCTTTGTCTTGCTCTCCTTCGTTTACACTCTCCCCTTCTCTTTGATCGATACCTTTGGTTCCTCTCCACTTTTCTCCCCGCTTGTCTGGACTTCTCCCGTGCCCCTGCGTCCTTCAGCCACGCTGTGTGATCTTACGTGTGTGTGTGCGTGTTTGTCCGAGGCCCTCCCAGCATCTCACAGGAGGAAGATGCCAATTAGTGCCTAGGCACAGGATCCTCTGGCTGCCAGCTGCTGTGTCTGTGTGCTCCATATTACTTTGTTTCTGTTTGATCAGTTCCTCATTGTAAACTGCAACAACCATAAAAGTTATGAAAGATTAGTGTGTGCGTGTGTGTGTGTGTGTGTGTGTGTGTGTGTGTGTGTGTGGTGTGTGTGGTGTGTGTGGTGTGTGTGGTGTGTGTGTGTGTGTGTGTGTGTGTGTGTGTATTCCACACTGCGACCCAGAAAAGCCCACCCCCCGATAGGGTGAGTCAATACACAGTGTGAGAAAGGCAATAGCCCCTGGTGGCAAACCTCTTATCTCTCATCTCGTCCTCCCCCTTTTTTTTATCTCCCTCTTTCTGTCTCTCCATCTCTCTGTCGCTCTCTCCTTCTCTCCTTCTCTCTCTCTCTCTCTCTCTCTCTCTCCTTCCCTCCACTTCTACTCGTGTGTGTCTTTGACCCAGAGGACGCCATATAAACACCGCTGGTAAGAGAACCAAACAAAACACACAAAGTGAGAAGGGGAAAAAGAACAAATCAATAAAGGAGAGAACACAGTAGGTTGACATGGTTGAGCTCTCAGGAGACTTTGTGTGTGTGTGTGTGTGTGTGTGTGTGCGTGCGTGTGCGTGACAGAGCAGCTTGTCAAGTGATGTTTGAGTCCATGGTGACATGTGCTGTCTCCATCTGATCACAGGCATTGACATGTCTGACAAATGTACTGTAGATCATGCAAACACACACGCCATACATGCAGATAACAAGATACCCACACAGTGTGCGTGACTGGTCACCCAGCCCTTACATCACTCTTTCCGTGTCTTGACACACTCTGTCGACTTTACTTGTCTATCTGTGTTCGTGTGTTGCGGTGTGGTTGGGTTTTTGTTTTCCTCTAACCCTGCAGAACTCTCAATTCCTGCTGCCCTGGTCCCTAAAGACACATTTGTCACTTTGTCATTTGTCATTCTGGAGTCCCCACGGCTGGCTGGCTCCAGTGTGTGTGTGTGTGTGTGTGTGTGTGTGTGTGTGTGTGTGTGTGTGTGTGTGTGTGTGTGTGTGTGTGTTCTGCTGGACACGACACAGCTGCAGCCCTCATTCTGGCCTCATTACTTCACACTTCACCCCTCTCCTCTCCTCCCAACTCCACATAATCGCCGTCTCCCCAGCTTCCCCTCCTCACTCTTCTCTGCTGTCCTCTGCTCCATCTATACCTTCCTCTCCTGAGAGGTGTGTCTTTCACTGCAGTAAATAGTGATTTTCTTCTCAAGCTTTTGTCAGCTCACAATCATGCAAAAACTTCTGTATTTGCGACCTATAACTACACATCCTACATAAGCTCATTTGCATTTGCTTAAAGAGCCCCGTGGGTTTTCTGCTGGGATATTAATAAAACACCTTATCAAGGAGGGGAGGGATATAATCTGTCACTCCTGTTTACCAAAAGTTAAGAAAACATTTATTCATTTTCTCACTTGCTTTGTGTTATCAAGCCATATGAAAAGTTTTGTCCACATTTTAGATGCCATCCCTGAGATATCTGCATCTACCACATTACAATTGAACCATGGAACTATTTGTGGTACTTATAGTGACTTTTTTCCCCCAGAAATGTAATTTCAGTAGATAATCCACAGACCTCACAGTTCTCCCTACTTTTTAATTTATTTTGTGTTTACCTCCATTAAACAAAAGCAGATAACATAAACGCCAATAACACTATTATAAGATTCTGTAAACATGACTTGGACTAAAGGTATCATAAAAAATGAATGAGTACATAAACAAAGAAACTGGATTTACATAATGATAGACTTGCTGTTATATTGGTAAAATTGCACCTCATGGCAGGAATAAACAAAGTTTTATCAGTTTAAGGGAAATTTATAGGGTAAATTTGCCAATTTTCAACCAGCTTTTGCCGGCTTGTGAGCAGAAGGACTGCTGCAGTGACACAGGGTGGATGAAAATCAGCAATTGTACCCTTTATGATGTATAATAAGTCCCCTTAGGAAGTACAAAACAGTAATGTTGTTAAACATCCACAGGAGTATAGTAAAAATGGTGAAGTACATTAGTTAGCCCAGTAGTAAATTGATATTAATGTTATTTTAGCAACACATTAACCTCAGACAGGTAGTAGCATCCAAGAGTTTGTTACTATGAATAACAGCTTTATTCCAACTGCACTTTGAATTTACGAAGACTTTAATTAAGAAAATTAATTTACGAATGGTCCAAATAATACGAATGGTCCAAATAATCATACTTTTTCTGTTATTTGGGTGAACTGACCCTTTTAATTCACTCATCATCTATTTTTCTTTGTCTCTCCCTATGTTTTACATTCTTGCTCTCTTTCTCTCTCAGGACTCTGGGCATCACTAATTCATCCCACCCCTTACCTCCTATGCCCCTACCACAGCTGATAACATATTTAATTCATCACTGTGTGTTTGTGTGTGTGAGCTAAAGTAGCATTTAATGCATTGGCATTATGATGAGATGGATGCATGCATCCTTTCGTGTGTGTGTGTATACACTCTGCTTCGGGCTACCTGGAATGGAAGTGGGAATCTGGGAATTGTGAAAGAAGAAAGGAAGAGGTCTTGGCAACCCTAATTCCCTAGTGGACACACACTCCCCCAACACACACACACACACACACACATAAACATCTAAGATCTCCTCCTATAGCATGAATCTACCCTGAGGCGCTGCGTTAAGGCAAAACTGCACAACAGACATGTTCCACACGCTATATGAAAGCTGAACATGCACACACACACACATAATGGCATGTGGCGTATACGCTCCACACGCAACAGATTAGTACACATGCGTGCACAGGGAATAACTCCCATCTCCTCCACTTATAGCCGATATATTACAATTACCCAGCTATATACAAAGACTCATCCACACTTTGAGAAAGACACACATATCAATCGTATGCATGCAGTCCCAAGCCGGCCATTCACAGATTGTCATGCTGTCTTTATCTCAGCTGAAGCCTCCTCAGAGCCACGCGTGGTGCCTGTCACAATCCCTTCACCTAGGCATCAGTGAAATCTTCCCAAGAAAAACACCATCATTAGCTCCTCCTCAAGGGAGCTCTCTGCGGGGGAGAATAAGCGACTTTTTACATTTGCTAGACAGTGGACGGGCTGGAATTCCTATTCCACTCAATTTGAGGAATGAAACAACCATCAAAGCTTATCACTTGGCTCGGGTTGTGGCTGGAGGGCTCTATTCTATGCTTGTAACTCTCGCTGATCTTCTCTCAATTGATTAAAGCAGTGGCATTATCATCATTTTCCCTCCGAGCTTCCATTCTCCACTACGAGACAACAAAAGAAATGCCATCTTCTTTGTGATTTATTTTACACCCGTGACTGGCCGTGCATTTTATCAGTAACGGAGAAACAGCTAGGCGATTGCATCGAGCTGTCATTATGACAGCGGTGCCATTAGCGCTCACTCCGTACGTGAATAAGCTCTGCTGTGTGTACGTGTGAGTGTGAGCGCAAGGTTTATAGACCATGCTAAATGTCCCTGGGATGTGAGCCATGTCGTATGGCCGCTGTCTGTCTGTCTGTCTGCTCTCTGCAGCACAGATCAGCACAGCACTGATAAAGCGTGAAGATAACAGTGGCACTAGTCAAGGACACACTCATCTCTCTCTGTCTTCCTCCTCCTGTATAGATTTCTCTGTCTTCTTCTCTTGCTCTGGCTTCATCTCTCATCTTTGTCTCCCTCCACACTCATCTATCTCTCTTTATGCTCGCACTGTCATCTTTTGATCCCTCTGTCTCTGTTTTTATTGGCTCTGTCCTTCTCACTTTAGCCCTAATCTTTCCGCTGTTTTCACAGTGCTCTTGAATTTTTTATGAAGCTCATTGTCTTATTTTCTATCTTCCTTGTCACATGTGCATTTCAGGCTTTTTTTCCACGCAAAAAAAGCAAGACATATGGGGAAGAAGGCCCTTTAATGTTTGATAATTCCCCCATGCACAAGAGCAGGGCCCATTAAAAAAAGTCTATTTTCTGACTTTTCGAACACCTGAAAGCTCTGATATCAACCTCACCCAACACCTTTGGGATGAGTCAGACTTTATTGCCCAACATCAGTTCCTGACCTCTCTCATCCTCTTGTGGCTGAGGGGCATCAAATCCCTGGAAGCAGGTTTTAAAGTATGTTGGAAAGACTTCCCAGACTAGAAACAAAGTCCCATGTTATTGGGCTGTCTTGGTTTAGATGTCTGTATACCAATTTTGGCCATGTAACGTATTCATATATGCATAAAATGGTTATTGTGCATATATTTTTTTTGTTTAAAATACAGAGGTAGTCTCTGTGACCTCCCCATAGGTTTTTAGAGAGCAAAACTGAAGCTCAAAGTGGGTGCCTCTGGCCATCACCATCTTGAAAGCGCCTGACTCCTTCTAACTCCCAGCTAATCCAAAATGGGCAAAGCAGTGGAGCAGGGGTGAGCTTTAAGCTTAATATAATTGAAATGGCAGCCTTATATAGAAAATTCAACCCCATACAGTTTTTATGAAGGTGAAAATAAGCTATAGAGATCAAAGCTATTTCTTTAAACCGGGCTGTAAACGTGTTTATTTCTGCTGTAAAGTTGTGCATCATAACATGGAAGTCTATGGGGATTGACTCCCTTTTATTCAGCCTCAAGTGGCCATTGGAGGAACTGCACATGCTGTTTTTTGGCACTTTTTGGCACAGCTTCATTTTATAGCCCTCAAGGATGCTGCTTGGTTTTCATATCACAACACCTCATATAAGTAGTTATGGATTATAACATCTTGGCAGTTTAGCATTGGTCGTATAATAATAATCATAATGTGATACGTTATTGATCCCTAGAAGAGAAATTTTATTTCCGTTTTCACCCAGCCGTCCACAGGGAGGTCAGAGGTCAGGGTCGGCCACACACCAACAGAAGAACATTGTGTGTGTGCGGTACAATACACTTCCACTTACTTTGGGTGTCGGTAGAGTATTGACGGATTGATTGATTTTTGCATGTGTGGGTTTCTGGCGTTACCCTGCGAGTGCTGTCAGTTGGATTGAGGTGCATTTTCCTCCCACAGAGAGCGACAAGCTCCCTGCTGCTCCGGACTAAAAACAGCCCCTTTAAGTGTATGCTCTATCTCCCTCATTTTCTTCATCCAACATGCGTGCACTTGTTTGTGAGCAGGCTGCACTTAAAATTAACCCTTTATTTATGTCTTTGTTATTAGAAAAGTGGGGTAGACAGATGAAAGCGAGTGGCCATGTAACACTTTGAGATGAAGGCTGTGAGGAAGGAGAGCAGGGGAGGGGAGATGCTTCGCAAGTGTCGTCTGACTTTTAAGTAGCTGTCAGACTATGAAATATCTGTCCATGTAGATCTGAGAGCATCTGACCGAGTCAGGGTCGCTCGCTGTCATGTGGTCCAAGACAAGATGAAAGATTGTTTTCGCTTTCCGGCTCTTCGTATTACCATAATACCAGATTTACTGGTGGTTAGCGATGGACAACACAACTTCAGTGAAACACTCGCATCATCGGCGACTGATGTTCACGCGCCTTACAAGTAGCACTCTCAAGTTCAGATAAAAGCCTGTTGCACGCCATCAAAACCGTCACACGCGCTCCGTCTCCTTTCCTCCTCATCTTTCTTTTTAATGTTAAAAAGAAAACCACTCAATATCAGAGAGTGATTTAGAGGGCAAGGAAGCAGAGAATCAACCCCCTCAGACTGATAAAGGAGACAAAGAGAGGGAAAAACCAAACGAAGCATGGAGATGATGATGAGCGATGTAACGCCCACAGCTGCCAAACCACTTGCCCTCCTAACAGAGTCTTCCTTTCCCCACCCCTTCTCTCTCTTTCACCTTCCCTTTCCTACCATCCTGCCTCCTCTGCTATGCCTGAGGTGCTTCCTCTGGATCAGATCTGACTTGTCACGAGAGCGCAGTAATCCCTCCATTACAAGTGACCTGCCCAGAGTGTGTGTGTGTGTGTGTATGTATGTGTGTGTGTGTGTGTGTTAAAGTCAATGTCTCTAGGGCTATGGCCTAGATTGAATTATTCATGAAGCATGTTTATTCCCTCTCCTTAACTCCCGTTCTCTCTCATTTGCAGCTTTCCATTCCTCCACCCCGCAATTTCCATGTGTTCACCCCCTCTCTCCTTGTCTGACCCTGCTGCCGGGCGCTAACCGACAGCCAGTCTCACGCCATGTCAGCACGATTCACGCACACATTATTTGCAATACACTGCATCTATACATTACTGTATAGACTCGGTGTGTGTGCATGCGTGCATGCTTGCACTTGTGTGGTGGGGGGGGATGAGGACACTGCCGGAGTAAGTCTAACAGACAGCGGGGAGGCTTGCTCACTCTGCCTAGACCACACAATGGCATTAATGTCTTGCACAAGTACAGAAAACACACATGCAAAATCGGGGATGAACCTAGGGAACCCAAGTGCTAATCTAAAGTTAGAGTCTCTGATTTCGTTTTTTCCTCACATTATCCATCTCGGTATTACAAATGTTATTTGTCTGTTATGCTCATTTTCAAGTTCATGCTTATTTTTTGGGTTTGTACTAGAACATGTTTACATGCTTTAATGTGGAAAAAACATTATTTTCCCTCATACTAACGGCTGCTTCGCCTCTATTTACTATTCTCTATTGTGTGAGATGCTCTGTTGTAGTACCTGTCTCCCACCTTAGATAAAGTCTGTTGTGATTTGTCAATTATCCAGGTCTTCTGTCAGTGTAACAACCTTATTGCAGTTAGGATATGACCGTGATGGCACTGTAGCAGCTCTTTATGTCCTAAAAAATTGTCCAGCAAGGATGTGATCCGAAACTGAAGAGAAATTAACATTGATAGCAAAGAGTAAAGGTTCCCCTGACGTTAGCATAGCGCTACATGTAGCAGTATGGCTGCTACACAGTATAGCTGCACTTTATGCTGTGAATAATCACCAATAAAAGCTTCTTAATCAAAATTTAAACAATTGAACATGTTCCAGATGAAATGTAATCCAAAACTGGGTGAAAATAAGCAATATTGCTAACCAAGATTACAGGTTTCTTTGCTGTTAGCATGTGGCTAAAACACTGCAGTAATGAGCCTGGAGTAGATGACCTTATATAGAACCCCATACGTTTTACACATTATTTGACATTTTCACTTTTAGTATAACATGACACGCAATATAACATTGATAATGATTTTGATTATTATCAAGAAAACCATGGAAAATGGCTAGATATCAGCTTTTAAATTAAACTCTTAAGAGCTATTTTTGTTGTTATCATTATATTTGTCCAAAGAAATGTACCTTTAGTTGTACCAGGCATTAAAGAGCAAGGCTTAAGAAAGCAAGGAGAAAACAAGGGTGGTCTTATATTTTTTTCCATGACTGTATATGGCTATAATAAGCCTATATATAAGCATAATAAAAAAATGTCCCCTTTAAGGCTAATTGTATGTTATTGGTTTAAAGGCTTTTTTTCTTGATATGCAACCATCATCTCACCTGGTTTTAGTCACTTACTGCCTTTTTTCCTCTCTTTTTTATCTTTGTCATTGATTAACTCTGGATTGTGGACTGGTGGTCAAGCAAAGAAAGCAATTTGAAGTCAGCTTGGGCTCTGTTAAATTGTGATAGATTATTTCTTACGTTCTATTGACCGCTTGTTTAATTGATTAATCAAAAAAAATCTCCAATCTCTTATCTCGTCTCAATAAATGAGTGTCATCGCACGCTTGCCTTCCGTGCATGTCTGTATAAACATGTGTGGCTGGCGTCTGCTGCTATTGATCTGCAGCGACCCGCGATCAAACACAATTAGGTGTGAATTCTCCAGATTGTATATCGACATGTCTCCTTCTGCTGCTGCTGCCACGTGTTTGTGTGTTCATACTGAATCAATAGGTACGCAGACACTTCACACACACTTTAGAGGTGTTATCACACTAAGCTGAAGCTCCGTCGTAGTAAGAGCTGATAAATTAATCGCTTGGTATTATGATGGCTCGTTTGCCCATAACATAAAAGATGCAGAAGCACATGTCCGTTCACATTCCTGCACCAACTCATATCTCCAGATCTGACCTCTTTGTGTGTGTGCTTAAGGCCTGCACTTGTCTCTGCATTGATCAGATTAGTCTGCATCTCAATCCAATATTGATTAAGTCTCTGCATTTGTGTGTGTGTGTAGTGCTTACGATATCTAGTCCACCACAGATTGGCCTCATACCTCTAACCAGAGGGATAGACAGAATAGATTCCTTCGTTGACCCCCTTTCCAGGCCTTTTTGTCAAACCCCCTGCCAACTGCTGTCTTGACAACCTATGTTTACCCCATCATTCCAGGATCAATCTAATTGGCAAGCTCTGCCTGACACCGAAACCCCGCTTTTCTTCTGTGTTCTCACCCACCAGCAACCAATCACATTCACTCAATGAGAGACAGGTATAAATAAACGGAGGGATGGATGGAGGAATGAATGGCTTTTGTCATTTATTGACCACTGTGTATTATATCTCAGCATGTTGTGGTCTTTTGTCTTACGTGCGTGTGTGTGAGCAAGAGAGAGAGAGAGAGAGAGTGAGAGAGAGAGAAGGGGGGGTATGAAATGTGGTTTTGCAGCCCAGCAAAGGTCATGCATTATTTGGCTGTGCCAGTGAGTGAATACAATTTGATGTATTTTCTTTTCCATTGTGCAATTTTTGTGTGTTTGGCACTCATACGTTAGTGTGTGTGTGTGTGTGTGTGTGTGTGTGTGTGTGTGTGTGTGTGTGTGTGTGTGTGTGTGTGTGTGTGTAAGGAGCAATATGAGGGACTTGGCTCCCTGTCAGCTGAAAAACAAGCAGACTAATTCAGACAAAGGTACTCCGCTTGTTGTATCCAATCACAGACAGGCATGCCCCCTCTTTGTTTGAAAACTACCCAGCAGGCTTTGTGGCCATTTAGCGCAGTAACTATGAGTGTGGGGCCCATTTAGAGTCATCAGATCCCATTCTAGTCCAATTACACCGGCTCTCAGTGGTAGATATCATAGTAACACAACAAGTGTCTTGAGGAAATACTAATGAGGACTCTTCATAGACACAGTGGGACGCACACACACTCGGAACACATGCCTAAATGCAAAGCAACCAAGCAGAAAGAAAGATTTTGGTATTACACATAGCGTAGCTGGGCAGCCCTGGCAAAGCTAATGCATTAAATTGAATTAGCAACTCCAGTTAACAACTCATTACATAGCGACAGCAGTTATGGAGTTTATTCATCCAATAAAAGAACAATGAGGCCTCAACAAACAATATTAACTGTTAAAAGCTGTTTAATCATGTACAAGCAATGATTATGTACATTTTTACAGTTTGTGGGCTCCTCTGTGGGTGTTATTGAGGAGTTGCACTGTAATCAGACTGTGCCGCCTGTAATCAGCCCACATCAGTTGCGTTGTCTAAAGTAATTTGCCGTAACATGTTCTGCTAGCAACACCGCTCATGCTAATTGTTTGTGTTTGTTGCCAGTTCCGTTTTACAGCCACAACTGTGATATAATATGCTGAAGCTGGAGGGAAACATTTCTCCTGTGTCACTCACTTTCTTCAGTCCCTCTGCTGGCTTCCTGTCAAATTCACAACCCTGTAGCTCTGTACCTCCATGCCCGAGGCCCAGACCTGAACACCAGTCTTTGATCTGTGCTCTGCCCCTACCAGCTGCTTGGCTGCACCTACTCCTTCCTGTAGACGCTGACATCCAGCTCTGATCCTCATGGCTTCCCAGTAATAGAATGACCCTCATTCCACCCTCAGAGAGCTGCAAAGTCACCCCCTCTTCCCATCATTATTTGAAAACTTGCCTTTTAGAGCAAAACTTTACTTCTTTATTAGGCAGTTTTTTGTTGTTCAGTGGCTGTAATGTTTCTGCATTCTGCACTTGTATACCTCTCTTTATACACTGGTTATATCAGAGCTTTTCCCATTCTGGTTGTGTCTGACAGTGACTCTGATAAGAGCAATGAGAGTGAGTCAAAATTGTTAAGGATGTAAAACCAAAACAATGAGTTGAAAGACGTAAAAACACTCCATAGATCTGAGAGAAATGTGGAGTCGGATGATTATTCTCAGTTTGTTTGTCACTATAAATGATCCAATTCACATAATTTTAACTTTTGTTTGTATAAAAAATATTGATTATTGCAGCTTTAAGTATAGCACAGGATATAATAAGGATAAATAACTTCTGCTTCAAATACTGAAACATTCCACCTCCACTGGGAAATATGTTTTTCTTATATTTATGTCCCCTACAATGTCTGACCTTGACTATACTTACTTGTGTCTGTGCAAAGTTCTGATATTTAAATGTAAAACAGGCAACCTAGATTCCGTATTCAGTCATTGTCTCATTTACAAAAAGCTTTAATAGAAACCTAAGACCTCCAGTGCAGAGCAGCCTTGTCAGTACAGAGAGAGGAAACACACTGTAGCGGATAATATTGTATGTTTCACAACCACTAATGCTGCATCAGCCATTGTCAGTTACAAACAACATAAAGAAGCTAAAAGATGCTAAGTGCACTCAATATTCTGATACGGCTGCAACAAAAGTCACTCATTTTGGTGCACCAGACTAATCTGAGTCTGGCTCATAACCAGAAACATGTATGGCTGAATATCTCCAATGTTTCCTGTAACACCATCTTGATACGCCCTGCTCTTTCAGTGGTCAACCTAGCACAAGCAACTGCAGTGGGCTTCCATCCCCTTTTTTAAGTTTTATTTTTATATAAAACATGGCAAACAAAATATTAACTGTAGCAAAGTATTTCTAAAAGTTGTCTTGAGGTGAACTCTAAGAAGTTTAAATGTTTCATAGGTTGGAAAATTGTCATATGGACACATTTTGCATCTTTGAGGGGATGCACATATTGCAGGAACCTCTGAAGTCCATCTGTGTGTGTGAGTGTCTGTGTGTGTGTCTGTGTCGGTGGTGTAACAGAGCTGACATCTGCATCTTTTGAAGAGGGTGTGTGCGTGTGCATGTGCGCATGTGTGTGTTCTACATCGAGCAGAAGTGGACTTTGCTGTGTATGTGATGCCTGCGCTGTTTCTTGTCTTGCTCGTGTCACTTCCTGTCTAATAAACTGTCATGCCGTCTAATCTGCCCAGCTGGCACTGTCAGATCATGTGTCTGGAGGAGTAGGATGGATATTGTGTGTGTATGTGTGTGTGTATGAATGTAAGGATATGCTTTGTGTGTATTTTCTGTTCATCTGAGGACAAGGATAGTTAAAGTATAATGTCCAAAACCTTACATTTTAGGGTTATAGTAGTTTTTTAAGTGTCAGAATTAGGCCAAAAGTATATGTCCGGTTAATTGTTGGTGTATATAAAAAATAAGAATTAACTTACAACTTGCTGTGTATGTAAAGCAAATAGTGTATTGTGAAAGCACATGCTCAGAAATGTAAGCGCCCCACCTTGCAATTACTCCTACCTATTGATCTTGTAAGAGTAATGCAATCAGAAGTACTGAATGCTAATAAGATCCTTGGTCAAGCTTCTTCAGCACTTGATGCTGAAATGATCATGTGATGCTGGCCTGTTATCAAAAGCTCAATTCCGAGTCCAATATTTTGCTGGCAGCTTGTTCTTCCACTTATCAAAGCCCACACAGGCTATTGAGCTCAATTACAGTCTGTCTTTGTGAGTACTTTGTCATTCATCATCATCATCCGTGGTCCAAGGCTTTAAAAAATGTACTGGGAATGCGACCAACTCCTCACCAATCAAGACACACACAAACTCTACAAACTGATCCCTCAAACTGCAATCTAACTTTGTGACTCTCTCTTTATAGATCAATTTTAAACACAGGTTCACGCTCACTTGTTTAATGACCAGCAGCCGACAATTATAGCGCACTAACTCCATTCACCTCATTTGTAATCCGTCTTTTATTCGAGTCTGTATTTGTAAATTGGATTATCAGTAAGTGACAAAAATTTAGATAACAAAATTGTATTCAGTCAAGCAGCAAACTACCAGTTTTTCAGCCTTAATAAAAGCACAGGTTTTAATAAATTACTTTCTATGTGACTTGGCCAGTGATGTAATTGTCACAGATTATGGTTCACAGCATTAATTGGTGTAAACAGCAGAAAATAGCAAGTTGATGGAAATGTGTGTGGGTGGGTGCATGTTATGCAAATGGGTAACAACTGAGGTCTGAAAAGTCAGAGTTTCTTCAGCCAAAACAGAATGTATTTTAATCCTCTCTCTGGGTTTTTACAAGAGTTTTACTTTGCTGAATCCGTTCCCTTTCGCACATGTAGCGTAATATCCCATTCTACATGTGTCCAACCTCACTCCTCTCCTTCAGAGAACAGAAGTTACATTAATAACATTTTCATCACAGTGTTTAAGTAATTGTAACTCTCATATACATTCCTCATTTGTGGCTAGAGAGGGAGCGTTAAACACGTCTTTTTAGTGATGTTTTGGATCTTCCAGTCGGACAAAGGAGAAGGGGAGGAAGACATCGAGAGAAAAGAAAAAGCAGAGAGAAAACTGAGAGTTTTTGTACATGTCAGTTTAGAGTGTCTCCTCTGCTTTCCCGCGGGTAACCACATTTCTTTTCCTCCTCTCTCACGTTGCTGTTGTAGGTTTCACTTTGTCCTCTGACATGCAGCAGGTAAAAAGTCTGCACAACCCACCTGAGCACTGTGTGTTTTTGTGCGCTTCTGTGTGTTTGTGTTTGTGTTTGTGTGTGCCTGTCATGTGCCCCGGAAATCCACACAGCAACGCTCTGTGACAAACTGCTATCTTACACTTGGCAGGGAGGAAACTAGACCTTCCTCTGAAAGTTGGCATTGTCCTTGTAGGAGGTATACTTGTCTCTCTGTCTCTGCTTTCACTGCTCTGTGACTAAGAGAAAATGTTTCGAGAGGCGAGACTGACGGAGAGAGAAAGGGAACATTAAATGCCATAAAGCTGTAAGCTAAACAATAAAACTGTCCTGAGGGACTTGCATTGTGTATCCCTACATCTCTGACACTTTCTCCCTCAGCCAGCCTCTTATTACCTCCTTCTTCCTGTTCCATATTCCTCTCCAGCCTCCCACCTACGTCCCTCCCCGTGCCCACCATCTCATTTCTACAAGCAGCTAAGCTCTGCGGGGGATTTAGTCCAGACAGGCTCAATTCCCTTTGGTCATGTTGTGGTCATGTCGCATCAAGCTCCAACAATTTGTGTATCTATCCCTCAGCATCCCTCTTTGAGTTGTTTACATCGTTCAGCCTCCAGTCCACACACAACTGCCACTATTACAACTTTTTATTTGCTTGCTGTGGACGTCTGTGTGGGCTGCTGTGCTGGATCTTGTGTTTCTATACGACAGCATGTCCTTGAGGCTCCAGACGATTTGTCCCTAAATGGTGCCGGTACACTTTGTTCCAACATAACGTAAAGGGCTGAAGACTCAAGGCTGTGTTCAGTCGAGGTTTACATCTTCAGTAAACAATGTATCATTCTCACAACTAGATAAGGTCATCTATGCTTTAACCACATCTCATTTGGACCGCTCTTTTTCTTCTTAATTTTATTTTTATCTATTGATTTTTCGAAACATGTGCACAACCCAAGGGAGTCTTGTCTTATGGCAGAATTTGATAGATAACAACTTCTTGGGAAGCTCTGGTACATTTTCCTGTCTGGACACAAATTCGACTTATACTACCTTTATGAACTGCAACATCATCAACATTTTGTTCCCTCAACCTCTGAAGACCAAAAAAATATTTAAAGGTTTACAATTACAATAGCTTTATATAGTAAGTTATTGACAGTGTTCATTATATCTTTGGTCCTGTTATGGTGCAGATTCACCATGTATAATACTATTTGGTGATTAAAAATACCAGGCCTAGGTGTAGCCTATTATCCAAAGAATGATGGAAACCCAATACTTTTGCCAATACCACCCATAACGACCTATATGAGCGTTTCGTGATGCGGAGCATTCTGAATTGTTGAATTTAGGCTATAAATCCACTCATCTATGTTAAGGATCGGTGGATTAAATAAATGTAAGTAAATGCTAGAAGTGAAGTAGTTTCAAGTAAGTGACTACCAGAAGTGACAACAAGTTCTCCAACATAAACGGCAGACGAGGTTGTGTGTCAGTACCACAAATTACGGCACGACAGGCTGGAAGTGACATAGTTACGTTAAAATGTGATTCACAAAACGTGATGCACGAAAGTTCAGTGATGTTTGAATCACTTAGTTTACCTTAGTTTTCACATTGGACATGAACCTTGTTCTCCTGGGTGAAAGTTGGACGTCTGAACACATCCACCATCCCTCTCACCCTCTAATAAAAGGTCTTATTTTGTTGCATGTACAAAAAACCAACCGGGCCTTTTTTGAGGGGAGACCAGTCTAGGATACATTTATCAATCTCAAAGTTCTCACAGTTCTTTTTAAAAATGAATAATGCAGGTAATCTGTCAGCATTGTTCTTGTGTCCCTGAAATCATGACATGCCCTTTATCCATGCATGGACAAAGAATTGCTGGGTCTTAAAAACCTCTGAGAACAATCCACCCAAACTTCCAGTTCAGTAAAACTTATATTCAAAACTTGTCAAAGAAATAAATATATATAGTACCACAGACATGGTAGATGCATTATGAAGGCATTTATGAGTAGTCAGACTTATCCTGAATAATATCTGGCATACCTAGCTGATCCTTGCACTGATTATGTCACACACCTGTAAATAAATAGAGTGAAAACCGAAGAATAACATCTTTTAAGGGGTTAATGTTAAGTGATGTTACTCACCGATGGTTAGGGGGAAAAGCATTCCTTGTGCACAGTTGTTCTTAAGGCCCTTAAAATGATCTCAGCTCGGGGCTTGTGTTCATCATTTTACTGCAGTTTTAGCCATAACACTGCAATTGATTCCCTCATTACCATGGTAACTGCTCACTGCACTCCGTATACAATCCCCAAAGGCTCAACAGGGATCATTATTATTTTGCAACATGTGTAAAACTCACAACTTCCCTTGCAATTTCATCAAAGTATATATTATAAGAGGCACCCTACGATGCATACATCTAAACTATAGAAATGGACGGGGCTGCAAGTGAGCGAAAGGGAAATTACATTAAGCAAACTGCCAGCTCTGTGAATTTTCAGAGTTGCCAACAAGAAAGCTAGAAGCATATTTGGAGAAAGCCTGCAGATTATTAAGTAGTGGAAGGAATGGTGGTGGGTGTTTCTGCTTCTGGGTTTCTGGATGATTGTGTGCATGTGTGTGCGCTGGGTGCTCGGTGTGTGTGTGTGTGTGTGTGTGTTTGTGCGAATGCGGGGATGTTTTCATTTTTGACTTGGATCGCGGCCGCTCCTCGCAGAGTCGGAGTGATCCCACTCACTCGCTGCTCTTTCCTCGGGGCACGGAGATAGTGAGAGGTATTAATGGAGAGACTGGTGGGAGGAAAGAGAATGAGCGAGCGGGAGAAAACATGTTAGGATGAGAGGAGAGATGGATGGACAGAGGTGATGTTGGGGGGGGTTAAAAGAGCGAGACGGATGGAGGAGAGTGGGCGGACGGGGTCAGCTTTGAGAGCGATGCAGATCAACAGTGGGCAAGAGGAAGAGCAGAGGAGGAGAGGCTCCAATCCAGATGGGAATGTATTTTGGCAAGCAGCCCCCCGACTGGCCTGCTAAGAAACTGCCAGTAATGACCCATACAGCCCTGCCAGAAAGCAATCATACAGTAGTTTCATCTCTCTAATAAAATCACTGTCTCTACAGTCTCTGTTTGCCTCCTCCTTCCCGACCTCTCTCAAGTAGTTTCAAATACTTCTCTCTCCTACTCTCTGATGTACTCATCTTTTGTTCTTTTTCCTTTTTAATCACTGTGATTTGCCCAGCTGTTTGGGCCATGCACGACCCTTAAAAGTAAAAATAACTGCATACAACTACATAAAGTATTTGACATGTGCAAAGTGCAAGAACTCCTTTAAAAAATCACACTCTCGGTTGTCCCAGAGTTGTTGTTGCCTCTGCATAAGCTGGAGTTGTCGTGTACCCGAGTCGACCCCGTGTGCGAGGACAACTGGCTGATGTGCCAAAGGCAGGATTGTAACAAGGACACGGCGCAGCAGAGGGCAGGGAGCAGGACTCTGCGTGTGTGAAGTGGGAGAGAGGGAAAGAGAAAGAAGTGATAGAGACAGAATAAGTGTGTTAGTGACAGAGGTGGAGAGAGGGATGGGGGAATGTGTTCGTGTGGAGATTCTGTCTGTTTGGAAGCCAAAACAGTGAAGTTACAGCTCAGTCAACCAAACACAGGCATCTGCTATGTAAAACCAGGACCCCAGGACCCTTTTTCAGACATTTGTTCCAAGAAAAGATAGAAAGATAGAAGTCGAAACTAGAAGCAGAAGGTTGAGATGTTGAGCTTACAGATGACTTTAGTCTTTAATTATTGAGAAATGTGTGTGCTTGTCTACTAAAACTGGGGCTGGATTAAGATTATTTTAAGATTATTAAACCACACAAAGACAAAATTTGACCCAAATGCTGAATATGTCTACTAACATGCATATTTTTTAGTCTTGATATTCAGAACCGAGCAGATATTAAAGGACTGAGACAATACAGACAACACTGGAGTTTTAAACATAAATGTGTATGTATATATATATATATATATATATATATATATATATATATATACATATATATATACATATATATTCTTGACCCATTTTCCATAGGAATGAATGGGTTTAAGGCCCCAGGCAGGGTAAGGAGACACATTTTTGCTTTTGGTCTTTTTTATTTTATTTGTTGAAAATAACAAAAAAATAATAGTATTGACAGCCTTATCCTGTAAAAAGACAGAACAGCAGGCAGCAATTTGAGGACTATCATTAAACACTACACGCTGTGTAATTTTACCTCATAACTGTCAACAACAGTTGACCCAAGCTGAGATATGACACCCAAATCATAGCTGTAACTGCCTCAACAATTGCAATAAGTGTCCTGACCCGGACGGAGAAGGAGCACTCTTTCTAAAGTCAGAAAAAAAAAAAACATGTCAAATATCAGCATTAACATAAGAACAATTGTACAATTTCAAAAACCCTAAAAGGTTTTTTTCAGTGCATGAACTTTTCAATGGCTCAGCCTTTTTCGCTTAGTCGCACCATTATTACAACAATATAGAACAACTAAACTCGATAATGAGTTTTGGCTACTGCATTTATGATCCAGTTCTTTTGTGCAGACTGCAGAAATATCCCGAAGTAAATCATTGGTGTTGGATCGATACTGCATACAGTTTTGGTTGTATGGAGAACAAGGACCTGAACTGTATAGTAATCACTGTAGCCTTTTCTTACAACGGTGGCCCCACAGTGAGGCTTAGTTAGAAATACAGAGAGAGAGAGAGAGAGGGTTATATTGAACCACTCTACACACACACAGACACACACACACACACACACACACACACACAGACACACCTACACTCCATAGACCACTTCGGCTCGCCTCCCAGCGATAGAGAGCTCCAAGTGTGTAGGGTGTGAGCCAACAGGAAAGCAAGGACTGAGGGAGTGAAAAGAAAGCACAACAAATGCAAAGGGAGGGATGGTGCTACAGCGCTTCAGGGGAAGGACAAATCGATACACTCGCACACATAACACTCCCACGCAACAGCTAAATAATGCTGCTAGTTTGTCTTGCTTTCTCCCTCCATGACCTCTGTCATCCTTACACACTGTGTGGAAGAGTTTATTCTTGTTCTGCAAAATTACAGAGTTTTAAACAATAGTTTCTGTAAGTGTGTTGGTTTTGTATGCTGCCTCGCTATTAAAAAGCTTTTTTTATTAGCTTTCAAGTCTCTTGAAGGACCCCTTTTAAATTTTCTTTTGCTCCAAAGCCTCTGTTGTTCTGAAATGACACTTTCAATTTGCTTCATGTGCACATTGTTTGCTCTGAAAAACAAATCCTTGCTTACAATATGACTGGAAATATTGGTCATTACCACTCCGGTTGTGGAGGTTCGGGGTGTGGCATTGGTGCAACTATCATGGGGTTGCAGCACATACTGGTATGAGTATGGTAAAGCTACATGTGCATGTTTTAAACATTGTAAAGTTTGAGCTCCAGCCTCGGACAATGGCTGTTGCTAAGTAACTTGACTGTATGCCAGCATTTATTTCGATAATTGGCATTTTCCCTCCAGTAACAAGGCAGCCAGAGAGGAACTTGGAGTCTTTAAGCAACTGTATCTGAACCTTTTTGAGTCTGCAGGTGAAGACAGAGTACAACAAAATGCTGCTGTTGACAATGATGTCCAATTCTAAAGGCCTCTCCAAATGTGGCCAATAATGTAGCTCAAAATTGGAGGACACAACCGGTGTATCCTCCGTTTCCACCGGTCAGCCCTTTAATGAATCATTTACACATCCCTCATTAATTCATGAAATCCCCATAATTTTCCAGTTATGTGCCTTCAGTCATTTATTCATAAATAAATACCAGACATGAGTCAGTGCCAGTGATTATTTACCCTACTGCGGGCTGTCAGCAATACAAGCCAGGCATAAACTTTAAGCTACTTTTATTAGCAGCCTGGACACCATAATTCTACAGTTATACAGTAATGGAAGTTAAATTAAAAAAAAAAAAAATTTATCTTGCATCTTGCTTGCTATTCAGTTGTCTGTCACTGCTCACAATGCAAACTCCTGATTCTGTTATATATTTAGTTTCAGGCCTGCTTCCTTACATTGGAAGTTTTGCCCCCCTGTGATTATTATTTTTTATCTTTCCATGCTCTGTTTCACTGTTCACAGTTATGCTTATGAAAAGTAATTTTTTCATATTTAACAACCATGAGCCAGGAGGAGGCTGGTGTTTTGCCTCATAATGATGTTTGTTGTTAGGTGGTGACCTCTAGTGGCCATATGATGCGAGCAAAAGAGGAAGTTAGATTATGTAGTATAAAGACTGTTAAAGTCCATTTAGCTTTGGCTGCAGTGGTGGAGAATGGGTCAAACAAACCCGGATCTTTAACCCAACAGACTGGTATATGTGTCTCCTGTGAAACCAAAGGTCAATGTTGTTATTTTAAGGGTCCTCTTATATGGAGAAAATGTGATAAAATGCCCTCAAGGTTGCCCTTAAAATTGAGAAAAAATTATAGTGTTATATAGAATGGCCTACATACTAGAAAACTTTCTGCACACTGGTGCCCCATCATATGAAAGTGATGTCCTTTTTATTTTTTTCTGCCCCGCCCCTAAAACAGCCTGAGTCCACCACAGCTTGAGCTTATTTTTCTAACCCTAATGGTTGTATTAAGTAAGATATTATACGAACCGTTCATGAGAATGCATTGGCTACCCATGACAGACAACTTCTCATGTTAACAAGTGAAGCAGAGGCAGTCGAGGAACTCTCGACCAGCTGTGCAGAGTGTGAAACAGACTAGACTAACTGGACCGCCTAGTGTCAGTGTTTGATTCTAACTTGTGTTGATGGCCACTGTGGTGTGAGAGTCTGCCTGTTCTACCCAAATTATGACAAGCACTGTGGCTGTCTGGTCAGTAGATTTTAACATCAGCCGTTGCCATTATGCCTCTAAGTGAAGGTTTGTCAGCAGGCTGTCTGACAAGTTTTATTTACCAGCAATTTATGTTTGAAACTGTGGACTCTGAAACAACTGGACTGGGGTATTAAGGATTTGTGGTCCTTAATTAGAAGAAGCTAATGAGTCAGATAGTGTTTATCCATTTGTATTATAATCACCCTGAGGTTTTGGCCCGGCACAATGACAGAAATGAAAGCCCAAAAAGCTAAATTTAGCCAAACACATATCTTTTGTGGATAAAAAGGACAGAAAACTGGATGCTTGATGTTTTGCTGCATTCATGGCTGCTATATCCAGCCTTAATATTTTCCTTTTGTCTCTTCACCCTCCATTTTTAAGTACAATCTGACTGTGCGGCGAGTCTCCAGCCACCTGTTTGTCTTCTACTCCTACCTGTTTCAAGCTGAGACTCACCATAGCTCCCCGCCTGTATAGGCGATGGGTGTCGACAGCACTAAGTGAGGCAGTAAATAGCACAGTAAAGTGGGTCTCGAAACGTCTGTCGCGTCTGCTTGTGCAGCATGATTCTTTTTAGTTGCTCTCTGCTCTGTCTGAACAGTTGGTTTTAGGCGGCGAGGCCTCTTTTGAGCACAGATTATCAGCATCGCTCTCCTCTACGAATAGCTCTTTGTGTCTGAGGCACTCTGCCCACCCCGACACCATCACAGACTACGATACACACACGTAAACAGACACACAAAACAGGAAGTGAACATGAAAATGCATTTGTGCTAAAATGCACACATACGATGAGATGCTTCATGAGTCACTTTACACGATGACTCACTGTCTGGTTCAGTCTGTCTCCACATGCTACAGCGTCTGGACCATAATTCCCAGCTAAGACCTTGGTAGAGTATTCTGAGAGTTGTGTAAGTGTTTGTGTTTGTGTGTGTGTGTGTGTGTACGTGCTTGCCTGCATGCCAGGAGGGAGATTGCACTCGGAGTAAAGTGAAAACCCTTCTAAGCAGACAAACAAACAGTCATTCATAGATTTATATTTTAGATGACTGTTCTCTCTAAACTTTTAAAGGAATCATTGGAGGCTTCAGAACAGAGGATGTTGTGACAGATTGGTTCAGGAGAGAGTTTCAGTCGGGGGAAATGAACAAGATGCAAATAGTGTTTCCGAGAAAAAATAAATAAATAAAAGCAAACATGGTAGATTGAGACTATTGTAAAACAGCAAAATGTGCGAAAGAATTCACTTTGTGTTCATCTCTTGTCATGTCTTCTAATTCTCTTTCTTTGACTCTCGTCCCTCCCTTCATCCCTTCTTTTCTCTGTCCCTTAATTGCTTGACTTCTATCCCCTGACTCCTTGCGACGCCATCTTGCATGTCTTAATTAAACGGCTGCTTAGAAGGAGGAAGGCATTGAGTGAACGAAAGGATGTAGGGGGGGTGGGGAAGTAAGGGACGGGTGGTGGGGATTAATGAAAGAAGAGTCCGTTAATTACACAACAAGGTCAAGGCCGCTTTACCTTCACAGCTTAATTGCGGCCCCTGATTGTGTTGCAAGGCCTCGTTTTTAATTCAAACAGCGAGCTAAACTATGGTAATTGTTGGCGTGTGTTGGTATGCATGTGCATCTATGTTGGTGTGTGTGTCTGGCTAACAGTGTGTGTTTTATTCGACATTGCATCTGCTCACACAGGTTTTCAGGGCGGGGTTGTTTAAAGAACTTGTCTGAAGAAAAGATGGCTGCATTAGTTTCTTGTGTTTATATTTGAAATATATTTTAATTCTGGGTCTTTTTGGAATTTGGCAATATGAAAATTCAGCTGTGTTTATTATTATTAAAACGTTTGATTAAAATTGCACACAAACATCAATAATAACGAAATTCAGGTGGAAAACTGATTTTCAGAAATACAATTTGCAACACAGACACTTTAACAGATTTTTCTTTTTTAACTTTCTCAGAGGGACTCTGGTGCATAATCAGCATCTCATTTGCATTTCTTCTCACTTTTTATCCCAGGAAGCATTTTCTGAGCTGTGATTGTCACAGGAAGACCTTGTTGACTGTACACTGCGGTGATCACTGTGTTTTTGCTGCAAGAAACATAGTCATTTTCAGATGCTGGGAGGTATAAAATGCTAGTTAAAATCACTTTAAATTGATGCTCTTTTTTAAAAAGGAAAATTGTGGCATTTCTTACAAGAACTCAGTACGAGCTGGAAACAATGAGCTCTAAACACTGTGCTGCGCATGTTTATGTGTGCCTGTTTTGATCCCTGTCATGAAGCTCAGCCATTAAAACCAGTGGGGGGTGGGAGGGGTTGGAGGATCGGCCCACCTCATCCATCTCCTTGATAGACCAACTGTTCCTCATCACATGGGGTCTTGTGCACACACACGCACACACATATACGCACACACGGTGTACACACCCTCCAAAAACATTTTAACTGTCGTATGCTCTGACCGTGACTCCCCCCGCCAGTGAAAACACTTAATCAGCCTTATGGTCCAAGTGACCCCCTACCACCATCTCCATCCATCTCTGCAGCCGTTCAGCTTTTTAATAACTTTGGATCAGGACGCTGGAGCTCAAATGTCGCAGGAAATGAGCGATGAGCAGGGATTAGGTTTGCCTGAGATGGTTGGCTGAACACAGGACTTTTATAGTGTAGAAATCATAAAACCTGTGTTGTACATTAATGATTTACAGCAGGAAAGAGGTGTGTCCGTATCATCTAAAATTAATCGTTAGTATCATGTATTTAGAGAGCTAATCAGCTATTCAGAGTTATGCTGCCACTTTTTTTGCACTGGTTGGGGAAGAAGAATCCCTTTTGCAATTGGGACAAGCCTCCACAAACACCAACACTTTATCAAGATTGAAAACAAGTTTCCTAAACCCCTGACATTCTTTTTGTATTTTGAATAGAAAACATCACAAAAGGGGGTTCTACTCACCACTTATAGAACAAAAACTTTGGGAAACCGAGCACAGTACCGGCTGAAATAACTTGTTTGTGTATGCATGAAAAGCAAAACCATTGATTTTCAGTTTTCCTTGGAGATGTGACCTCATGCCTGACCCCCATTTGACACATGACATGCAGGTCAGGTGTCAAATGAGGGTCAGGCAGGTGAATCCAGTGTGTGCATCTCAGAACGGAGCACAGCAAATAAAAAATAAAGAGGGCAGACAAAGAAGTGAGTGGAATGCTTATATTGTCAAGCAAACTTAAACTGAGTGATGAGGAAAATAAACACCTGCATGATGTAACTCGGTGCAATACAGTAGCTCTGCATTCAATTCTGACACTAGTTTGTCTTGACTGGTGCATTTTGAATAGAGTTCAATTGATACAATCAACAATCAACTGAATAATGATTGTTAGCAGGAAAAAGCTGACTAGTCGGCCGATATCACCCCCCAAAGCAAAAAAAATAAATAAATTGACAAACGGAATGGACAATTTTTTTAACTTATTACAATCCGGACAACTGTTGTAAAAATCTGAAAGTCAGAGTTATATATATATACTAAATGAGAAATAAATAAAGGCACTTAGGTTTCACCAGTTCCCATCTGTAATGTGAGAAACAAGAATAAATTACAATTAATTAAATATAACTAAAAGATATTAAATATACGGACTATCGCCGACAAATTGACTAAAGAACAGTTTTTTTCCCACAGCAATACATAGCAATAAATGGACAATAACACATAATTTGCATCCATCGCCACTTTATGTTTACTTTTAAACTATTGTGTGTGTAATATCTTTTTTGAAGCACCATATATATGAAAAGCACACGTAAAGTTTCTTATATAGTTTTTAATTCAGTGAAAATGAAGGAAATCCTGATAAGTATAGAATATAGGCATGAGGATTTTCTTTTAATTATTGTTTTTGAATATTTTTAAACCTATTAATCGGTCGACCTCTCGTTCTGAAGCTGTACTGAGCATATGGTGCATTGGACTGCATCACATTGTCAATTGTTTTTAACATTCCCTATGCTAAAATCATTTAAACCACTTACAAAATGATGCTAACAAGTACAACATTATGTGCAAAAAATATTACCACAGATTTGCATCAACACCTCCCTTGCACGGTGTCATAAAATACAATTTCACACGGTTGTATTTACTGTAGGCTGCTGTATCGAAATGTACTACAGTGTACAATGGTTTCTATCATAAGCAGATGGTTGTTCGCTCTCAATAGAGTCTGTCAGGAGACGATTGTTTGCGACTAGCATTTACACCTCTAATCCCCTTGCTACTGTGTATGCGTGCATGTGCAGGCACACACTTTTTTCATTCACACACATTAGGCTCTAATATGCTGTAAAAGATGCACACCTCCTCATATAGGCCCCTCATATACATAATTATACAGCATAAGCACACAAAGATATGCACCTTTCCCTATCCTGGCCCCCTCTAAGTGACTCTAATAGGTGTGTCTTCCAGGGTTGAGGAGCTATCTGATTACCCTTGACCTCCCCTCGTTTAACAATTTGACAAGACACTAGATTGAGTGAACTGCTCTACAGTTTTTTTCCTCTTTCTCCCTCTCCGTTCTCTCCTCTTCTGCGATATACTTAAGGATATGCAGCAGCGCTCATCCATCTGCACTCTTGGGAATCAAATTTATCAGGCTGTTTTGTCTATATCTGGGTCACAGTCTTTATGAAAATGGCTGATTCGGATGAGGCGAATGGAAAATGGAATGTCATTAGCAGTCACGAATCATTCAAGTTCACATCCCAGATTTGAATAGCTGATTTAGAAGAATCAAATGAAATCGGCGTGTCACAACAGACTGCAGGCTGAAGATTATGCTTGTTAATTTCCATAAGCAGGCCATATTCAACACACACGCACACAATTAAGGGGTCTGCAAAAAAACAGAATCTCTCCATATCCTCTCTAATGATTCCACCAGTGAATGTGATTAGCTTCCAGTTGCATATATTATTAAATGTCTTGGAAATGTAACATCTAGGCTTACGTGTCACAGTGAATTATGATCTGACTCGACTACAACAAACTATTTTTTTCAGGATTACTCGCTGTTTGCTTCCGTCTGGAGGTTTTTCCTGCAGAAACACAAACATTGACAGCATTTTCATTCAATATTTTTTTATGACTGCACCGTACTCGTTGCACAGACATACTGTAGACATGCACTTGATACATTTTTATACATGAAAAATTGGAAGTAGTGAAGAATGACATTGCATATTGCCATTGCAAATGGGGAGAGATGTAAGTGTCTAAAAAGGCTGCTGTGTGTGTATAACCTTCAGCAGCATTACAAATCAATATTACTTCTCTTACCTAAGCTTATCTTCGCTCTCAGTTTGAGGGAGGAATTGTATTTTTAGTGAAGTATGACAGGCAGGAGAGATGGTGCACACACACACACTCACACACACACACACACACACACACACACACACACACACATGTGCAGCACAACAGCATGACGGTTCAAAAAGAGCAGAACATTGAATCTCATTTTGCGAGCGCTCGACCTGAAATTGCCTGACATTCACATGCAAACATGTTTGCTGACTTGCGGCTGATATGCTTATAATGTAAATGACTGGGACGCTCAGATGCGCACACACACACCCACAAACATGCACACATGGACAATATATTACCCTAACATTAACGTTAACTGAACCCATCTTCTGCTGCAAGCTGTTTCCCGTGCAGGCTAGGCTTGTGCAGTAAGGAGTGTGTGTCCATCTGGATGTGATGGTGGTGATGATGATAATGGGTATCAGTGGGACGTGAAGGCTCAGAGCCTGCAGGCCACATTGCACGGCTTGACCAATCAGCACTAAATTCTGTTTTTACAGTGTTTTACCGTCCGTTTCTTCTCCCAAATCTCTCTCCATTTGCTCTTCCTCTGTGTCAGAAGAGTTGTTTCTTGTCGGTCCACTTTGGATTTTGCATTCTTAGACAGCAGCGCTGCTTTGTAGTCTGCAGGGTGTTTGTGTCTGCATATGCACATTAGCATTTTGAGACATGGTGTGTGTGCTGGTGGCCGCCTGCAACCTAAATGTGTCTGCTTGCCTTTGCCCCACACGTGTGCTTGCATGCAGGTGCCATGTCACTGGGATAGAGGCAGACAGAAATGAATGCCTGTGTGTTCGAGCTAAATGGAGACAATCAATCACAAACATGGGAAAACAAACACACTTCAACACAGCGACTACTAGACAAGGTTGCTGATCTCACAGTCGAGGGCTTGTGATTGAGGTGGGGTTTGATGATGTCAAAGTTAGGTCGCAAAGCTTGAGACCTAAGCTGATGGTGTCACAAAGAGGCCATCTCTCCCTTTATTTATAGGTTGACAGTAGAGTCAGTCAAAAAAGCATGAGATGAGAGAGTGAAGGGGAGGCCCGGCACCAGCATCCAACAATGGATATTGTGATTATATGCCCCAGATTGTACATTACGGTAAGACAATAGTCCTATTTGCCATTCAATGCACTACTAAATGCTGTGTTTAAATGGAACTTGTTGATTTCTTCCACAATGTGCTTGCCGTTCAAGTAGTTGTGGGGGGTCAAGTTTTGAGGACACATTAGCGTTACTGTCAGTGTCTATAAGCCACTGAGGCTGACTCTTCCTGTTGTCGAGGTTTACAGCATTTTCCTCAGATATAATGATAAAGTAACAAACATGCGTGACTAAAACTACAATATCCCCCTAAAAATGAACTTCCATGGTCTCTGCCATTTCTGAAAATGTCAGCAAACATGTCACAACATGTGAACTGAGCTTTCCGAAGATTGACTCTTTTCAGGTTGGGAATATCATGAAAGGAAGAACATTTATATTAAAGATTGATGGGTATGGTTGTTTTGAAACTGATGCTGATTTTAGAAGGGAAGAAGTAATTAATTACTGATTTGGGGGCAGATTTTTTTCAAACTGGAAAAGAAAATGGACCTTTTCCAGTCAGATGTGTAACAGTGACAACCAATATCAGAACTATATATTCAGTATCTGTCAATTACGGACCATTTAAATACATAAAAATATATTTTTAAATCATCTAAGCATTGGTTTCTGTATTATATGTTTTTGTAAAAAACAGTTTCATATCGGCACATTTCATGCAACATAATTGCCAATACCAATAGATATCTATATGTCTTTAATAGGCCAATGTCAGCCAAAAATATGGGTTGGGACTGTTTTCTTGAACGTGTTAACTCAACTCCTTTTAAGGCCAGCAATAGTTTCTGAATTCAAATCAGTTTCCAACAATGGAACCAAGTAGTGTCTTTGGGGTGTACACTACTTTTTTGCTAACAACTCCACAGTGCAATTTGTTGCATTTGATAGGTGCCAAAATGAATCATGTGCCATAAAACACCAGTCAGTGATGGTGCAAAATTATTCTGTTGTGTCTCTAGTGAATGAGTTGAAAGTTAATGAGGCAGGGACTTCGGACACAGCCAGAGTCTGCTTTGGCCAACGAGGCTGAGAAGCTTTAAGCCAGAGATGCTGATGTCACAATCAGTGTGGAGATCTTGAGTTATAATCTGTGACGTCACGATTAAGCAGATGATGATGTTCCAATTAGGCAAAGATTAAATTAAAGTCAGACAGATTACAAAACAACATGTTTTTACACTTAACCCTTGTGGCATCTACACGGAAATATCTATCGCTGAGATGTCTGCCTCCAATCTAGGACAATGGGGGTGAATGTACTTTGATTTCTGTAGCTGCACAGCCTTTGTAATCTGAATGTGAAGGTTGTTGCAAGGGTCTCAAATTCATGGTATGCGATTGTACAACACACAAAATTGATGAAAACGGCTTAATGAGTAGAAGAAATACAATGAAAGAACAAAAATCTGGCTGCAATTCAATCTCCCAAAGCTTACTGAAGCTCTGGCTGGATAAGAACAACAGCTAAATACCAGAAATGTAAATGAACAGCACATGTGAGTGTGTCTGTGAGAGATGGGTAGAGGATAGGAGGCGGAGATAATATCCTGAAATTGTTCCCTCTCAGTCTTTTGTTCCACGGCCTCTGATAAATCCTGCGAAAATGATAGCTGGCACAAAAAGGGATGGCGAATAATAGACAAAAAAAGGAGGGAGGACTGGAGAGAGCAAACATGATAGAGGGAGGGCAGGGGTGGCGGGCGGGCGGGGGGGAGTGGGCAGCGTTTGGCAGAGAGCAGAGCTGATAGCAGTCAAGAGCTGTTTGAGAAGATGAGATGGGAGCAAGGTAAACGTCAGAGTGACACGGTATTAGAGAGAAAACATAGGAAAAAAGATGAAGAGGATCTGTTAAGAGACAGTGATTGACTTCTGTGTGTATTTGCTCGTGTGTGTTGCATTTGGCATAATCAGCCCCTGTGACATGTGAGTCACTGTGTTCATAATATACATTTATGTAGCCTTCGTCCATCTGTCTGTTCTCATTATGTGTTTGCATCAAAGAAAATGCTTGTTTTTATATTCATACATACATAAGACATACTGTATTTTCAATTTATTTTGTCAGAGCATTTTAATATCATATTTAACATGGGATTAAAATACACAAAATACAACATATGAGAGTAAATATACACAAGACTTCCAGCAGTTGATATTTAAGTTCAAAAGGGAGTAGAAACCCGCAAAAATAGCACATTTTCTAGCTATGCTAGCGGCATCCCTTTAGGGCTGGCAAAGTCCAGCACTTTGGCCCGGTCTAGGGATGCCCCTTTTTGTTTTTTTCTGACAGAAAGGCCTTTGTTTTTCTGATCATAAACTGTTTACAGTCAAGCAGGCAACTCAGTCGTCCAGGAGGAAGACAGCAGGAGCATGCATTGTTGTGAACTTATCCCCAAGTCTCCACAGCTAGTTTAACTGTGAGGTCATCTGCTCTGTGTCTGCGTGGCATACTCGGTGTAAGAAGGACCCCCGATTTAACCCACCAGTCCTCATTGCCTCATTGATATAGTGGCATTTGTCACACAACTCCCCATTGTGAGTCGCGTCGGCTGTGAGAGCCATGAATTTAGCAGAAGATGAGACCTTCAAACACAGTAGAAATAAGGTCCTCCAATAAAAATCCATGTGTGGTTGTGCATGTAGCCACCCAATAATGTTTTTTTTAAATTGCTTAACTAGTATTAGTTTTCATTGTCAGTTAACAGTCATGGGTTAATTATTTACATCCTTTGTCTAACTATTTGATAGATTCCCATGCAGTGTTGCACAGGCATTCTTTGTCCCCAGAGGATGCATCCTACTGACCTTGGTGATTCCCTGACTTTAGTGCCTTCAGTCAGTTCAAGTTTTCATTTACTGTGAAATATCTCAATATTTACTGAATAGATCAACACAAATTTGTTGCACAAACATTAATGTTTCCCAAATTTTGAATCCAAAACACTTGACTATTCCTCCATCACCTCCATCAGGTTGACATTTGAGGTTTTGAGTGAAATCTCCTGATACAAGTATTTGATGGATTATGATTACACTTAGTTTAGACCTTCACTTTCTGCCCAGGATCTATTATAATAACTTTTGGGACACCCTGACATTCCCTCTAGTGTCATCAGCAGGTCAAACTTTTAATTTGTCCAAAACTAATGATGTGTTGTGCTGTACTTGGCTATTTATGTCCCCATGTCTTCAGTTGCTTGCCTCTTTTTGTGTGTCTGGATCATATTTGTTTGATGTGTGCCTGCATGTCGTGCTGAGTGTGAGTACATTTGTGTTTGATCCTCTCCTGGTTCAGGTGTGTTGTTTGTCTGTCTGGGTGGTTGCCTCTCTGTTCCTTCTCTGCACCTTCTGTCTGATTCAAACAGAACAGACCTGGCACCTTGGGTGCTGTGATGTAACGCAGCAGCTCTTTGTTGTGCCCGTTTTGTGATGTAACCACTCCGGCATTGTTAAATGTTCTGTCTCTAAGTGTGTGTGTCTGTGTGAGAGAGCCAGTGAATGAATCTGTGGGTGTTTACATTCATACAAGTATGTGTAATCGTGTAATAGCTTTTGTGTCTTAGTGTGGTTGTGTGGTTGTGTGCATGTGTCGCTGTGCATACGTGCTACTTTCGGCTTTGGCAGAATTAGACTTGTCTCCAGTGTAAAGCTCGTAGACAGCACCGCTGACATTAATACCCCTGGCGACATTGTTCGCTAGTTATCCTCCTGTGTTCTCTGTGTGATGTCAGTCTGTGGTAACCAGGGCAGAACAGAGAATAAAATGATAAAGCAAAGCGTTGACCTGAATGGCATGGCTCAGAGCTTTCTTCCCGATTACACTGTGAGGCAGCAGCCAGTCAGTAGGAAGACTTGAATGAGGTCTTTACTTTGAGCTGATAACGGGGATTTATGCTGTAATCAAGGACTCGGTCATATCTTCACAGCAGTTTGACGCACACGCAGGTTATGACACTGCATGTAGCGTGAGAGACGATTGTTGTCTTTAAAAAGCAGGTCATGGAAAGTGTCACAAAATAGCTTTTTTCATCAGTTACTAATATCCGCTTATAGCAGTAGAACACTAAAGCCTGTTATGATGTGACACTTAACCGCCAATAAACTATACTGACTTGAGTTCTCTTTTTCAATCAAAAGTGCATTGTTGTTTAAATCCTGGGAGATGTCACCGAGGGGGGAAAAAACTGCTTTGTGCTCTCGATTTAATAATTTGTGCTCTTGTTTCAACAACTTCGAAACTCATCCACCATTGGCTGTATGACATTTTAGCCTTTGGGGGTTCCTGTATATCCACCAGATTGCCAGGATATCTGGTATCCAGTCTCAAGATAAGACTTCCTCTTCCTCCTCTTCCAGGCGCCAGTCATTGTTCACAGTCCTTTTAGCAACTTGAGACACAAGAATGGAGTTGGAGTTGTGAGATGACCACCGGATTGTTTCACAAGCAGCCCGTTTATGTATAATGCATATATGAATGTAGATGCATTGCCTTCTTAAAGAGCTAATAAAAAGCTTAATTGTCATGTGATGATAGCCTGATAGGTTCTGAGATTGCACTTTTTTGCTCTCCACTTGGACTGTTTACCTGCATCCAACCAAATCCCATTCAAACATGATTGGTCACTACCTCTCGGACTACAAACGAAAACCAGAATGCTTCAGAGTTTGTTTAAAGAGATTATTGTTTCAATAATGTATTCTCTCAAATTAGTAATGGTAGAGACATTCATGGTCCCCAGATGATAAAGCTTGCTGACTTCTACTTTTCATCTTTTGTCACCATGACCTTGACATTCAGGTTTCTTGTGATATATCTCAGGATGTTTTGGAAAAATTTGTGTGACTTTTTCCTAAACATATGACCTATGACCAAGTCTTTTGATGTATACATATGAGTTAAATAAAATACACTGTTAAGCTTTTTTATCATATACTAGGGCAAAAAACATATATTACACCTAATACACTCATTCTGCCACCGTTTGCCACGGACAGTTGGCTTGATAGATAAAGAAAAGTAAGTGCATTGACCAGGGTGCTTCACTAGCTGTTTCTGGGGACAGAGGGACCATTTTTTCATTAATTGTTCACACTTATACTGCAAGTCTGGGGATTCACACTGGCAACCCTCCAAGCCCATTCTCCCACTCTCCAGGATATCTAAATCCACTCTGCATTTGGGCTGGAGTTAATATCTTTACTAAGTACTGTATTTTTGTTAAAGGTGACTCGTTCTATCCAGTTCAGTCCAATTTTGCCTGGTCAAACTCATCAGGGCACCATAACCTCATCATTACAAAGTTGTATAATTTGACCCAACCTGGAACATTTAAACGCAGCAATCAGTCATTTCTCTCCCGCTACCCGCCTACCTGTCTGACCCGCAGTTTATTGCTGGTTGTGTGTGTGTGTGTGTGTGTGTGTGTGTGTGTGTGTGTGTGTGTGTGTGTGTGTGTGTGTGTGTGTGTGTGTGTGTGTGTGTGTGTGTGTGTGTGTGTGTGTGTGTGTGTGTGTGTGTGTGTGTGTGTGTGTGTGTGTGTGTGTGTGTGTGTGTGTGTGTAAAAGAGACCTTCAAAACTGTTTGATGGTAATGAGAATTCATTTTTGTGGATGTTAAAGTTGCCTACCAGCTGAAAGAATTAGCATCAGAATCAGCATCAGCCACACAGAGGGCACTGATCTGAATTAGAGCTCTCTGAATTATTGATTTCCACCTGCTGGGATCACATCCACTGCACTGCATCTCCCCTTCATGCCATCACCTATTTTCACTCTTTTTAATTTTTTTTTCCTTCCATGCCTTGTTAACCTCTGCAAAAAACAAATAAAACAGAGAAATTTTAAACCAGTGAAGAGTAAAACTGAAGCCAAAAACCAATAATGGTGTTATTGTGTGTGTGTGTGTGTGTGTGTGTGTGTGTGTGTGTGTGTGTGTGTGTGTGTGTCTGTGTCTGTGTGTGTCTGTGTGTGTATGTGTGTGTCGAAAGCAAACTCTTCTTTTAGCGTTATTAATATTAATTAATGTGTGCTGTCAGGGAGGCAAAGAAACAATTCATTGCTCACATTTATTGTATTAAGTGCTTCATGATTTATTAATGGGTATGTTTAAGGTTAGAGAGAAGAAAAGGAAGAGAAATAAGAGAAGGGCAAACTATAAATTGATTCCTCCCACAAAGACAAAAGTCTATTAAAGTAATTTGTGAGCTCATTGAAATGTGGATTAGTTTTTGGGTTTTTATTCATTAGATGGTGAAATCGTTGGCATATCTCAAAGTGTAATTTTAATCATGAATAGTTTACCTTCTTTTATTTGATTAGATTGATACCAAGTTTCTCACTTTATCCCGACACCCACTGACTCCCAGCAAGTACAAATGCTGAACAATGCTATGTTGCATTATAATCCCACTATAGATGACCTTAGTCTCGCTCACTGTCACTGCGTCTTTCTCTGCTTCTCATCTGTATGCATTACACATCTGCGCTTATCTGTTTTCTGACTCTGTGTATCTGTCAAGCTGAAGGAGTCCATTCCACTTCTTCTGTTTAATGTCCTCTCTTTGTACAGTATGTAGCCTATGTCTTCCTGTCTCTCACACACCATCTGTCCATCTGGTGTCTCATCTAACTATCTCTCACACCAGTTGGTCCTCCAACCCCCTCCTTAACCCCCACCCAATCCCCTTCATATAGGACTTGGCATCTTGCTGCATATCTATATTATTACACCTTGAAGAAATATGTCTGTGTGTGTGTGTGTGTATGTGTGTGTGTGTACATGTGCAACCATGTTCCATTTAATCGAGGCTCCCTGTTGGCGCATAGGACAAATTGATCAGTTGGTTTGCCAGCTGTCCTGGCAGATCTCTCCTTCTGTCTCTCTATTTCTCCAACCACCCCCTCTCCCTTTCTCTCCCCGACGCTCTCACATCCAGTTTAACTTGTATACCTTGGCACTGAAAAGGCAAAGACAGGATGGAAGGAAAAAAAACATGTCTTGTAATGATTGGAGTGGTCTTCCTTGTGAGCATCTTCTTTTTTTCCCACTGTTGGACACATTTTAGAGATTCCACATTCCCCCATTGGCAGGTGGCTACTGGCCCGTTTTGACTGACGTGACCTTTCCTGGCATCGTCTGTTGGCGTGCCTTCGAATGATCCCTTGCTGTGGAGGATGATGGGCAGCACGCCCGCTCCTTTTGTTATCTGAGCTGCACATATTGTCTTGATACACCCCTATCATTAGACACACATTTCCAAGGTGGGCTGGCTAAATGTGTATCCACGCTGAATTGAAGAGATAAGTCAGTATTGCAGCCAGCCACGAGTATGGCGAGCCTTGCTTTTAAGCATGATAGGTAGAAAATGCAAAACCCATTTCTGTTCTCATAGATCTATGCATAATTTCGCCTTGATTCGGGAGCTATTCACGCTTGATGTCCTTGGCGTGGCGAGGGAAGGATAGTGGCGGCACGGTCAGGAACAAAGAGAGTCTACTCCAGTGCTGCTTGACAGGGTGTGTGTGTGTTTCTGTTATGTCCCCATGCTTGGCTGTGCTGTGAGCTGAAAGCGAGAGGCTTTTCTCTGTGTAATGACAGACATTAGAAAGTCGATTACAAGGTTCTTACAGCCTCGGATACGCAACTCGCAGGCGTACACACATGAACACAGGCGCAAAAAACACACTCACATGCACACTCGCTCTGGTCTGAGCCAGGAGAGGCTGACGAGGCTTGCTAATCGATGTGTGATGGCAGGCCTTTTGTGTGTGTGTGTTGTAAAAGTGGCTGAGTAAAGAGAGGTTGGATAACAGAAGCCCTCTTCATTATTGTGCTTGTGTCTTGATGAACGTGCATAAGCCAAAAGCATTATGGGACAGCAGCTTCGTGTGTGTCTCTGCACCTGCTGAGCGTACCTCAACCTGCCTGTCTCACACTCTCACTCTGCATATTCGACTGTATTCTTGTGTGACACGGTGCCAGTAGCTCTAGCATCTTTCTCCACAAAACTCCACTTTCTCTTTAGCCTGGTTCCAGACCTGTAAATCTCTGCTGTTAAATTTCCACAGTTGGAGCAACACCAAGTGGTTTGATAAGATATCTGACTTACATTGCAAGAAATAGCTTATAATTTATGCAATAAGGTTGGCTAGCTTGCTGAAATTAGCCACTCACTTTGGGACAAAGTGAAATAAATCTAATGAAATGTATTGCTTCTTTGTCTTGACTTCATTAAACAGTCTTCTCTTTGTTTCTGGTAAGTGTCCAATAGTGAGATTGCTCCCTGGGGTGTCCTCACGCAGGAAAAATATGGATTTTGTCTTCAACTCTGCCTTGTTCTTATATCACAGCACTACATTGTGCATTGTTGCTTATTTAACCAATATATATATTTTGGTGCAACAACATCTATTCCCAGTACCAGCTGCCATTCTTTAAAATCTTGCTTAAGGGGACAGTTCACCAATAACAAATACAAATATTTCCTCTTACTTATAATAATATTTATCCATTTTCATTGGTTTGGCTCTTACCAGAAATCATAACCCAGTTCCTCAAGATAAGTGTGAGCATCTAGTATAGATCCTACATGAAACTGGTTACTACAAGAAATGTGGGTTTCTCAGATGCAATTTTGGCACTTAGAGCACCACATGAAAAGTGCCATCTAGTTCTGTTATTTTCAAAAGTAGGCAGACCTCTATTTGACTATGTTTCTATCCCTTTAACATTAATGCTAACTGTGCACTTGGTAACATAATCTGTGTTGAGTGAAAACATGCTCAATAGTAGTGTTTCCATCAACAAATTTTGAAGATTTGCATTAGAAAAGCTTGATGGAAACACCAAAATTAGGTAAAACTTGAGAACATGTGCATTGAAGTTTTTACGCATGCTTGAGGGGGTGAGTTAGAAAAATAGTTAATACGCTAAATGGGAGATGGAATGGATGGAAGTTCTGACATAGCGAACATTTAACTTACATGACTGATCAGCTATTCCCTTACATGAAATAATCATTACAATTTACCCAATTGAATCCAATTCCTGAAGAAGTGAAATGATAATGAAACTGAAAGTTAATGCATGGAAAAGAAAGGTTGTTGGAGGTTATGTGTTTTTAATTGGAGGAGGGAAAGAGCGTTAAATTAAGGGAATAAAAAACAGAGGCAGAGAGAGAGAGACGAGGAGGGGGAAAGGTAGAAGACAGACCAAAGATTAAAGCATAAAGAGTGGAGAAAGGAATAAGACAGACAGATGTATTAGGATAATAGCTAGAGAGCAGAGGAGAGGAGAGAAAGGAAAAGAGGGAGCGAACATGCCAGAGCTGCTAATGTAGACCCGCTGTTTAGAATACAGTCTCAGAAGAGAGGAGAACCGGAGCATCGAGCGGTAGCTGGCTCCCTGATTTCACACCCATTATCACCTGCTACAAAGGCACGGCAAGTGGAAAATGAAATGCATGGAGGGAGAGTGTAAAATAACCTGTCTGTGAGTGTGTGTTTACACGCCGCCCGTTGTCACACATGCATTGATAAGCTTCTGTTACATGGTGTGTATTCTTCTGTGCTGCGCTTGTAAGGTCACGAGTGCTTCTCACCCCTCGCCCACATTCTCACCTCTCGCAGTCTCGAAGCTGGTTGTCTGACTGTGGAGGGAGATATTGGAAAAAGTAAAGTTGGAAATGTTAAGAACACAAACAAAATGAAGTTTGGGGTTCTGCTGTTGCGTGACTGCGCATTTCCTCCTTGTTTTTCGTTTGCCTAGCTGGTTCAATTCAGTAGCAGCCTTTGATGCCATTTGCCAAGGCCACTGATCACACGCAATGTGAGAATTGTGTTTGTCGGATGGATTTAGCCAAAGTCGTCTCTATTAGAAGAGAAAAGTCTCTTCTAAACATATCTTTTATCTCATCTGTACTTCCCTCTGGATTCACATGCTTTCTATTTTTCTCTCCATTCATACTTAATTTGTTCTCTCATGAACCAAAAAAGGGAGATTAAAGCTTTTTTTTGGCAAAGAAGTGAAAATGTGAAAGTTATATAACAATGCTGTAAAGAGCTGAACAGTTTTTAGTAGCAAATAACTCACGGTTTTAAATTCATTTTTCCACAACAATGTGTGATTTACAGTCATGGAAAAAAATATTAGAACACACTTTTTTTTTTTTTAATTTCTTGTTCATTTTAATGCCTGGTACAACTAAAGGTACATTTGTTTGGACAAAGAGCCGATATCTAGATATCTTGATAATGATTTTGGTTATTATCAAGAAAACCATGGAAAATGTCTAGATATCAGCTCATAAATTAAACTCCTTTGTGCTGTTTTTGTTGTTATCATTATATTGTCCAAGCAAATGTACCTTTAATTGTACCAGACATTAAAATTAACGAGAAATTGAAGAAAACAAGGGTGGTCTTATAATTTTTTCCATGACTGTATATGTAGAGAGATCTCCCTTAAACTGCCTGTCTGTGGGATTTCCCTTTAGGAAGCAGGAATTATTAATTAATCACATTTCTTGGACATATCTAACGTGTGATATTTGTGTGTGTTCTTTTCCAGCGTGTCCCCGTGGCTCCTACAAGATGTCCTCCAGGCAGCAGGAGTGTTTTCCCTGCCCAGCCAACAGTGTTGCAGAGGAGGAAGGATCTGTGGTGTGTGTGTGTGAGGAGGACCACTTCAGAACCCCCCTGGACACACCATCAGCACCATGCACAAGTAATGACTTTATATTTTTTTACTTGTGTGTTTGTCCTCGCAGACTGTACATTTTTCCTGTCACACTATATCACTATATCCTTTCATCTCGACGTTTTTGCACTTCCATGTTTGTGAGCCAATCATTCTAACACCCACCCACTCAACCTTTCATTTATGTGCCCTTGCTTTTCGCTTCTTGATCTTAAAGACCACTTTTACCCGTCCTTCACCCTGAATCCTTTCATCCCCCTCCCCTCTTTTCCATCACCTCTTGCTCTGACCTGCACCCACTTCCCCAGTCTCTGTCTCGCCATCTATCCTCGTTCTCCCATCTCCGGCTCCTCCTCATCATCCCATTTCCATGTCTCATCTCCCCCAACCTTCACCTCTCCTTCACCCCCAGCCCCCCTTCCCCTGGTCTTGCATTGCTTTCATGTAAAAAAAAAAACAAAAAAAAAAAAAAAAAAAAAAACATCTGAAAAACAAGTCAAGTGCTTCTTTTGATCATCCCGGGAACAAGACTGGATCAAAATTAGAGACGGGATATGTGTCTCGCGCTTCCCTCAAGTGGGAACCCCACGTCTGAAAATTGATGCCAATGCATTAGTGCTTTAAATCTGTATTCTTTTTAATGCCCAACAGGGGGCGACTGCACTGGTTGCAGAAATTAGTCGGATTGCATAGAAGTCTATGGGGAAATTACCATAGTCTTTGCCTGATTACCTCAGGAAGAAATACTTTCCTAATGAGTTTACGGTCTCAATCGCTAGTTTCAAGTCTTTTTCAACACAGCAAGTTGTTCTTTTGGTAAATTAAGATTAAGATATTCCAATATCAGTCCCACAACGGGGAAAATCAACCTCTGCATTTAATCCATCCTTTACACACCAGTGAACACAAACCATGGTTAGGGTCCCATTGAGAGTAAAATGATGTATGTCTTACAACTTTGACCCATTCAGTTAATGAAAGTTAACTGTAACATCCCCTAAAACATCTTGTTTAGCATTTAGTTCTACTCTCGGCTCTTCATTTTGAATCATGTATGCACCTTGCTAAATAATCTACCTTCACCCTCGTGTCCAAATATAGTAATTTCAGGCTTTAAAAAACCCCAAAACAAGATGGTGCGGTCCAAAATGCCCAACTTTGACCTCTCAAACCATTGTCCACAAACCAATGTGTGACACCCATTTAAACAGTCTATGGTGACACCACAGTGACACAATGTCTAGTTCTTTTTACAGTCCCTGGCTGTTTTCCTGATTATAAAGTTGTGAGTTGGTCAAAGAGTTTTTACAGTTATAAGCTAAAAAAATCTGTGTGCTCAGATGTTCAGACATCTCTTATATATTTCCCCTCGATAGCATCAGCAAACACAGCACATTTGCTATCTTGTTTGAGAGAAAGTTATAAAAGTAGAGATTTATTATGAATGATGTTTTAAATTTTAAGCATATCATCTAAATCCAGTCCTTGTTTGACAGAATTTGCAGAGTTGATCTTCCGTAGATAAAACATCCTCATGATCATGCACATTTTTGTGTTAAAGGTGGACTTACCCCCCTCCCGACCTATGCTTACACCCTCTTCTATTTCCTCTAATAGTACACACACATTATGTCCCATCCGCTTCAGCCATTTTCTCTGCCTCTTAACCTTTATCCCTTTTATCACCCACACATCCTTCATCTCTCCCAACATTATGTCCCTATTATGCATTCGTCCAAAAAGCCCATCACCCCATTTTCTCCATCTTTTTGCTTAACCTTGTACATTCTCTCCATACTCCTCTACCTTTCATCCTGACATTACGGCTTCATTTTCTGCCATACATCCATTATCCAACCCTCCGCCGGACCGGCCCGTCTCTTTCTACCCCCCTCCACTCTTTGTTTCTTCCTGACCCTTGAACACACATATCCCTCCTTTTCTCTCTATCTGTCTTCTTTACTCGGCCACTCATCGCTCTTCTTTCCACCAACTGCCTCTTCACATTTTCCTTCCTCTTCATCCGTTTCGTCCGTGTGCGTTATCACCCCATTTTTCTTCCCTCTGTCAAACCCAAATCTCATCCCTCTATCCTCAAGCGACAAACTCTATGATCTCATCCCCCCCGCTGTCCACGCATTATCCCTTCATCCCTCACCTCTTACCTTTGCTCGCCCCTTCTCACACACCGAATACCATTCTCCTCCTATAAAGATGCACTACAAGGCCAATAAGACAAAGACCATGCGGGGTAGCCCTATCGATTTCTGCATGGAGAACAGCTTATTGATATAGCTTAGTAATTAGATGGAGGAATAATGGGCTCTATATCCTCAGAGTACTCAGGGCAGTAAAACCGTGGGGTCATAAGGTCGTCCTGTTTGTATATATTCACATTCACTTGTGTGTACATATATATACGTGTAAGTGTGTGGTCATACTGGCTTTTATGGTAACTGCGATGGAGAGGTGTAATTACAATATTGATCGCTGAGCTCTCTGATCCTGGTGTGATAACATTTATAGCAGCCTAATGACCACATTAATTACACTATTGATTTGGTAATTATGATCATCCCCAGATTGGGCTAATCCACCTCATGGTATGGATAAAAAAAAGACAGAGCTTGATGAATCTAGAATTATAAGAATAAAAGAAAAAAGGGAGATATTGCCTGGTGAATGAGCTTTGATATGCGCAGGTTATTATCTCAGCAATTAAGGAATAATACCAGTGTGATTTTATTCCTTTCTCTTTTGCCGGTGATGCCTGTGAAGTATCTGAACCCTACTGTGTTTACCACAATTAGGGGCTTTTGCTGTCTCTTTGAAATAATAAACTCCTCATTGTTTAAAGAATCCTTTTGAAACAGGTGAAAGAACACACAATTTAATTTTCTAAAATGAGAGTCATCATGTAATACTTCCTTACATGACTAACTGCAGTTGTTAATAGCAGGTATTTACAAATGTTCCATTGCGGCACACTGTTAAATATTTTGTAGTGACACTGAGGAGGCAAAGTGAAACTTTGGGGACAGTGAAAGGAAATGTCTCACTGGGTTTTGGAGGAGTGGAATTACTGCTGACAGGACTGCAATGGTAATGATTGTAGCATAATAACTGAGAAGAAAATATCTGAAAGTAATGCATAACGTTTGTCAGTGTGCATCTCTGCAAATGGATTTTTGAAAACAGTGGGAGCCCAGGACTTCCAGAAGGAAGGATGGAGTTGCAGCATAACAGTTTTAACTTCTTACTTAGGGAAATGAATAAATGGAGATGCTTCATAAGCCTTAAAGGCAGAAAAACATCAAGAGCAAGTTTGGATTTGCTTCAGAACATCTCAAATTTAGTTAGAATCAAACAATTATTCGCTGTCTATGACCATGATACAGTTGTACTTAACTACACACTGTAACAGAAAATACATTTTACACGTCTGTGATCTTGTTCTTTTCTAAGAGAGGGGTGTATTTTGCAAACAGATAAAGGTTACTGAAGACAACCTTGCTATCTTCAGTGGCTTTACATATTATATATATTTATATAACTGCTTTTACCCAACAAGGGTTGCAAAGGGGAGGAACATTTCCGGTAAATTTCCACAAACTTTTCATGGGAAATTAAGCTGGGGAATTTTGGAAATTTTCCAAATTGGAAACTTTACATTAGAATTATGGGAATTTATGGGAATTAATGGTAATTAATGGTAATTAACTGGAAATTGGGGGTAATTTAAACAAACTGTATCATATCCAAACATAAATATAAGCTTTTTTTGTCATAAGCAGACATCCATGCAAAATAATCCAATTAAAAAAACATTTCAACAGATTTATTTGTAATGAGAACTGAAAACATACTCTCTCCCTGCTGCTGTTTTTGCTGTCCGTATATTACTGCATTTTGATCTACAAGTGATCATTCTGAACCCAGAACATAATATTTCCCTAACCCTAACCAAGTGTTTTTTGTGCCTATACCTGAACAGACCTTTACCACAGCGTTGTCATGTGCTAAAACTTTTTTTTGGTAAGTTATGCAACAACTTTGCAGAGTCTGGAAAATAGTAAGGCTGGACATCAACAATCCCAGTGTGTATTTTCAAACTATTGGGCTTTCAGAGCAATAAGTTTTTGTTTTCAGAAGGACCAAGATATCTAATATCTAATGGGATATCGGTCCAATGGGAAATTTGTCTGACTATTTGGCCATCAGAACAATGTGCAGACCCCAGGACCAGAACCAATAATGGCTAATAATTTTAGTTTAGCGAATGTTATTGTTTGTCATAAATGTGATAAATGGATATTACACTGGCTAGGTCTCTTTTGATAAGATTTTTTGACTTTACTAGCCCCCCCATGGACAATGGAGTCCAACACATGGAGAACTCATATTTCGAGTCATAAAAACTTTGTCTTACCTTCTGGCTCATGGAAATACATAAATGCAGACTCTTTGTAGGCTTTAATGGAAGTACTATCAACACAACAACAAGAGCAAGTTTTGATTTTCTTTGATTCAGCTTGTTGGAGCAGCAATAGAGAGGCACACAAAGAGTCATTTAGATGGATTAGGGGAGAAGGAGATGTAAGATGGAGACAGATGGAGAGTGAAAGAGGGCAAAACATGGCAAAGAGCGGAGCAAGTGAGCTGGGGAGGTCAGGTTTTAATAACTCAGATTGGAAGACGATAAGAGAAAAAAGGGAAACTTCAAGAGAAAGAGGGAGCGCAAGGCTGAGAAAGCACGAAAGTAGAGAGGAATGCGAATAAAAGGCCCAGCTGTGTCTACATCAAATGTGTGTGTGTACGTGTGTTCACACACTGAATGCTCTCTGGGCTTATGTAACGCTGCGCTCCACGTGTGTCTGGAAGCAGGACGCAGCTGCGCCGTGTGACGTGTTTGACAGCACGCACAGAGCAGCACACCTTCACTTATTCATTACACAGCCCATGCACACACATACAGGGACACATATAAAATTCATGACCTTTAATGGACCTTAGCTCTATTCAGCCTGCCTGTGCAAGGACCTGCAGGAAAAGGCACAGGTCAGTCAGGACACAGACTTCAAGATGAGGTACAGTCCTCCAGCCTGACATTTTACAGCCCTTTAAATACTGGGCCGTATATTTTAATTTTAGCTGTTTTGTCACATGTGGTGGTTGATTTTAAACACTTGAGCTGTTCAGACATTTTTCTCCAGCATCATAGCCTGTATAAAAGAAGTGTACATAGCCTCCGGGTCTCAAAAATACCTTAAACCGGCATTTTTTTCTCATGACCAGCAGGGGGCAACTCCACTGTCTGCAAAAAGAAGTCAGATTTAAAAGAAGAATATGAGAAAATGATCTTACTTCTCACTTAACTCATTACCTCAGTTAACATTTTCCCAATGAGTCAATGGTCTCTATTATTAGTTTCAAGTCTTCTTAAATAAAGAATGATGTTTATTCTGTAAATGATGGTCCCATTTACAGTAAAACAAACGATAAAGCAGGGTATGTGTGTCAATGCGAATCAGGATAGAGGTGTAGCAATGCAGATCCATGGCACAGTGTACATAGATATAGCCATGAACTTGTTTTTCTGGTTTACCTCGATTTTTGAAAAGCCAACTTTTTTAGCAGCGACTTTGCATGGCATTGCCAGCAGCCAGGTGCAGTCATGCTTCTGGTATGTGTGGATGTGCATAGTGTCCTCTGATCTCAGTCAGATCCACTCTCTTGTCCAAATAGGTCACTTCTGGCCCCAAAAAACAGCCAAAATGCCAAAGTTGAGGCTTCAAAACTGTAGTCCACAAAGCAGTGGGTGACATCATGTTGGCTACGTCCACTTCTTTTATACAGTTTATGAGAAGTACACTATAATAATCCCAGACATCAAGCCTCCCACCACAAATTTTGACATACACAGCCTTATAGAAGGCCCCTCAGACTCCTGTGGTGCGTCTGGCATATCAAAACCCTAACATCAAATCAGATTGATGTTCCAGGAGAGTTAAAAGCCTTCTCGATGGTAACTCACCTTTATTTACTGATGGTAAGTGGAGGATTTGTTCCACGCAGCACTGTTGACATAAGTACATGGATACATTTGTTGTGTATTCTTATGCACGCACATGTACAGACAAAAGGTAATGTCACAGTGAGTCATCACAACACACAGCTACTGCTTATTCCTAATCTTATTCCCAACTGGGTTTTTTTTTGTCTGTCTGCATTATTAATAATCCCTCCTCTATCCCAATCCCAAATGATTTAGTTTTTACTCCCAAACCAAAACAATGATGCATATATTGCTGCATCTCAGCAACATTTTCGATTGCCTTCTGCCATTAGGGTCAAATGGCTCTTATCAAACCGATTGTTTCTGATCACCAAATCCTGGATAAAGAAGGATTATCATAACGTGATGTGCAAACTGAGCCCATACAATCGCACCCTAATACCCAATGCACGTAGTCCATCAGTTATGTGAAGTCGAGCTTTAGCAACATGATGTTTGTCTCTTGAAGCCATTCAAGTCACTTTACTGATTTTTACTTTATTCGTTTTACATCCGTAGCCCCAAGGCAGGTAACAGAAACATAATAATAGAAGATAAGATAGGATAATAATTTATTGATTCCCATGGGGGAAATGTAGGTGTTGCAGCAGTTAAACAGATTAAGATAATACAGATAGAATATAATAATACAATAAAAAATTAGAACTATAAGACATAAACAAACAACAAAGACACTACATTCACAGTGTTCTGCTAAAACTAGTAGTGCACACATATGAAAGTGGCCATGAAGTGAAATAATATACAGTGTATATATGTATACAAATATACAGTACACAATTGGAAAAGGACAAAATATATTGTGCATCATGTCCAGTCAAAAGTGAATACAGTTGTGACTGGTCTGAAGCCATTGATTGAAACAGGTCTAAAAGTTGAATAAATAAGGCTCTTGTCTCTACTGACAGCACTGTTTGTCCAAATGCATTAACTATTTTACAGTTAAATATCATATTGCTTTTATTCTTTCAGGGAATCTTCTTAAAAACAGAGTTCTTTGAAATGCCCAGCTGCACATTAACTGCTGCTATAATTACTACAGTGTAGTAATTACTGCAACTGTTGGTGGCAGATATTGAACATTTTTTGCATGTTGTGGTCATGGTTTGTATGATGAATAGATCAATAAATACATTGAATTGAAGATGTCATGCTTTTCATGTTTTCTGTTGATAAGAGTTGGTAGTGTGGGTATTTCTCTACAATAGAAGTGACAACACACAATATATTCAAAAAGCATTTAAAGAAGTAACTTTGAAAGTAAATCATTTCAATATAGAGTAACTTAGGTATAGTAACTAGTTAGTCTTTAGAGTAACTTTCAACGGGGGCGCCCTGGTTCAAATCCGACTCGGAGCACTTTCCCGCATGTCTTCCCCTCTGTCTCTCACTATCAATAAAGCATGGAAAATGGCCAAAAAAAATTCTTTAAATTTTTTTTAAAAAAAGGAACTTTCCCCAACACCGCTCCAGTGTGTAATACAGTAGGCATTATTTGTAGTGATATGATTAGACAAAGTGTAAAATGATTTTGTTAATTTCAGTTGCTGCTTAACAGAAGAAGGATGTGTTTGATTAATTATTCATGTTAAATAGAGGGAATAGACATTTTCTAGTCCCTTTTATTTCCCTCTATTTCTGTGTGTCTTTGTTCTTTCTCAAACAGACTAATACGTTCTCTAGGGTAATAACAATTAGCCAAAATGCAATTTTCTCACTCTTGTCTTGTCCCTCCAGGGCCCCCCTCCCCGCCCAGAGACTTGGTGTACACCCTGAAGCAGTCCACGCTCATCTTGGAGTGGGCTGCACCGTCCGACACAGGCGGCAGGGTGGATCTGACCTACAGCGTGGGGTGCCGGAGGTGCGTCGTGAGGCAGTGCGAGCCGTGCGGTGCCAGCGTCGGCTTCGTGCCTCAGCAGGTCGGCCTGACGGAGAGAACGGTGACCGTGGTCAATCTCCTCCCCAACACCAACTACACGTTCACCGTTGAAGCCTTGAACGGAGTGTCTGAGCTGCTGCCCAACAAGAGGTTCTACACACAGGTCAACGTGTCTACAAGCCTACCTGGTGAGTCCCAGTTTGACCTTTAAAAATGACCACACACATGGCAGCGTGTGCAAGGAAAGGGCATTTTACATTTTGAATTACAGTGGGAGTCTGCACAGTCAGGAAACAAACAACAGCTGAGCAAGAACGAGGTCACACTGAATTTCCAAATTGAAGATGTAGCAAATGTACTCAAATGGGACAAAGCAGCACTCTTGGATGCTGAGCTGAAATGAATTTTAAATCAGCTCGCACTGCATGCTTTTCTCATTTCGAATATCTTATAGTGGACCATATTTTAAGGAAGTCCACAAGGATCTTTCCAATTCGGCTGAATTTGTTTTGCAGAAGGTTACGATGCAGTTTTCATGCTGTTTTGCTATAGATTGTGTTAATGTTTAAAACGTGGCTTTGGGGAAAAGATTATCTTCACAACTGGGTTTGTTTCTTACGGGATGTAATCCGTTTACTACAAAGCAGTTTTAAAAAAGAAACATCAATAAATCCACAGCCTCAGCAAGGCACCTAACTTTTAAGATTTTGTTTCCAAAAAGCATTTTACTTAACATTAGTGGTTGTAGTTATCAATTCAGTTCAGTAGATTCCGGTTGGCTGCTCATGTTTACTAACACACACGTCCAAAGTATATGTATGTATATATATATATATATATATACATATATATATAGTATATGCACATACATCCACAGATGTGGATACATGTGCACACTTGCAGGTGCTATAAATGTCTCTGCTCATAAATAGATTTCTGCACGCTCTCAGACATGCAGTGACCTTTGAATAGGCTTGTAATTTATGTAGATTCTCAACGTGCATATACATCAACATACAGTATTGTATGTACATACTGTTTCTGCAGTTAGCAGGGGGCACCTGGATAAATAAATAAATATAAGCTAAAAAAGAGCAGACTGGGCTTTTTACAGGATGGGGGCTCAAAGGGACGACGTAGTGTTTCAGACATTAAACATTAAAGCATAAAAACATGTTCTAAATCAAAGTATGAACCTGAAAATGTGCATAATATGTATGTCCACTTTAAAACAAAGCTACAAATAATTAATATGCTCTTCTCCAATCCACTTTATTTCTATAGCACGATTTTAGCAAAAACAAGGTTTCCAAAGTGCTGCAGAAAAAGATAAACACAATAATTAGATAACACAATACAAGCACAATAAAAAGATAAGTAGACAATAGAACGATAAAATACAATAACATAAAATAAACAAAAAATTTAATGAAATAAAAATAAAATGCACTGCCCACACAAAATAAAATATGCAAGTATACACATAAAATCATTTTTTAAAAATAAGATGAAAAAATCTCTCCTCATAGTTAGGTAAAAGCCATGGATAAGTAGGTGAAATAATATAATAGTAATAATAATTATAAACTTTATTTATATGGCACCTTTCTAAACAAGGTTACAAAATGCTTTTGAGGAAATAGACAACAGATGAAAAAAAAAAAAAATTAAAATCGCATAAAATTAGGAAATAAATGTTTTTTTTTTTTTAAATAGCGATCATAAACATAAAAAAAGGATCAAATAAAGTAAAAAAAAAAAAAGGAAATAAAAAGATCATAAAATGGCAATAATAAAATCCAGGAACATATTAAATATTCATAAATACTTTCTAATTAAAGACAGTTTTAAAAAAGGGATTCAAAGACACTTAAGATGTGTAGCTAAATGTCAAGCTTCTGGCATTAGTTTTACAAACATTGACAATTTAATTACATGATAAAGTGCTGTAAAAATAAGGTAAAAAGGGTATGAAAATATATTGTGAATGATGGTAAATAATTTCCAGCTAATGGTAAATTTGAATGAACCTGATGGATTGAGGTTAGGAACCACTCTTCTACTGTACACACATTCTAAACCATCCAGTAGACTGATTGTCATTTGTGAGTGTGTTTATAGCACCACAGCCTCCGTCCCCACGCTGTGCCCGTCATTGCAGACAGAGCCAAATGTCTCGCCCTGTAGAGGTGATCTCATTTTCATCAGCAAAAGTCTTCAGCAGGCCATTAGCCAGGGGCTCGAAAAGCACTTTGCCAAGTAGCCTTGTCAACCAGTTCTGCAACAGCACTATTTGGAGGAGCTCAAGTGTGAAAAGACCAAATACACACACACACTAAAAAATATACAAGAACACAATTTAGCTTGAATGCTGACAAGTGCTCTTTAATAGACAAATGCACGCATACATTTACCTGTCATACTTTTTGTGCATATTTTTTGAAAATGCTTGTTTACTGTTTGTTTGAAAGACCTTCATATGAAAATCCTGGAATAAATATTAGACTGTAAAGGTGCTGCACAAAGGAGCCAGGTGACAGAGAAATGATGAGTAAGTGAGAATGGCGGAGTGTGTTTTTTGCCGCTGATTGGAAATTAGCTTAGAGAAATGACATGAATAATGAATGGAGAACTGTTAGTCATGTGTGAGGGCTGAGATTGTAGCAGCAGAACTCACTGAGGGTCTCTGGGTAGTTTCAAGGGAGTTAAGGAAACAGTTTGCTTTGATCGACTCCCACTTTGTTACTTTGAGAAAATAAGGGGTTTGAATGAGTGAAAACATGCATTTAGGCTTTGATATGTTGAAAGTGAGGTTTATGACTTAGACTTTGCTTCCGTGTGTACTAAGACGGTGACTTTAAGGAGATTGAGGGTATTTATAATGAATGTGTGTCTCCCAGTGGCCCAGATTCTCCTGTTGGCCAACTGTAAATGTTACGTAAGAGCAACATCTGGACATCAGGACCACATAGGGTGAAGCTGAGGATAAACGGAAAGCTTATAGATTGCTATACTGTACAACATCAGTCACATCTGTTTAAGAGCTGATATTATTATTGCTCCCCTAAGATTAACATTATTTTGCTAAAAGGTCGTTTTGTTTTGCAGACAATAGTAACAGATTCCAGCATGCAAGACAAAATCAAGGCTCAGAAATCTTAATTACCAATGAAAAAAGTTTTTGTAGCTAAATAAGCAATGTGCCTTCTTATACATCTAGCAGACACAGAAGATATTTTTTTATTTAATTTCTGAATAAAATTCCATGCTCACAGTCCATTTGTCTTTTTTGTGCACTAAATCCAGAAAATAACTAATTTTCTAACTCTTAGTTTGCGAAATGTTCAACTTTCTTCATGCTATTGATGTTTTAACAGCAATATGGCTTGTCTATTCCTATTATTCTCGCTTGCCTAAGATTGACATTATTTTGCTAAAAGGTCACTTTGTTTTGCAGACAATAGTTCTTTAGTAACAGATTCCAGCATGCAAGACAAAGGCTCAGACAAGTTTTTATGGCTTACTCTTAAGCATAAATGTGCCTTCCTAATACATCTTGCACTCACAGATTATCATAGTAATCTTATTTTAGTTGAATTTCTTAATAAAATTCCATATTATCAGTCCATTTGACCTTGTTTTGTGCATTTAATCCTAAAACATTTTAAATGCTTATCCTTATTATTCTTATTATCTCATTATTTTTACAGTAATATGAGTTGTCTATCCACGTAGGACCCCTTAAGGTGACCTCAGTTGAAATGTATAATGGCCCTGCTGATGCTAACGTAGCAGGTTAGTTGTCTCCAGCTCCCTAAAGGGATTTAGCGAGCCACAAACCCTGAGCTCCAAGGTTAGGGACACTATATCAGAAAAGGACAAACCTGTGGTGATTATTTTCCCTGTCCCCACAGTTCTTTCAACCTTTCTTCCTTTTATCTCCCTCCTTCTCTGTCTGTCTGTCTTGTCAGCAGTTGCCATGGCGTTGATTTGTGGTTATTATGGGGTATTAGGGTGTGAGTTGTCCCGCTAACCGTGTCATCCAGAGGGATTGGACAAGGGGTTAGGGGAGTGTGTTTGCAGGGGTTTCAGAAGACTTTCTGTGTCAGGGAGGATTTAGACTGGCATTTGGTGTCGGGTGTTTAACGCTGCCTGTGTGTGTGTGTGTGTGTGTGTGTGAGAGAGAGAGAGAGAGAAAGAGGAAGATTGAGACAGAGCTGGTATTTGATTTTGAAACATGCTTTAGAATTTCTCCACTCTACCAGCAGAGCGTGGTTCAGATCAACAGCTAACAAACTAAAGGTCACCTAAACCCTCTCTCCTGCTCTCCTCAATGGACAGCTAACCATGGGGGTCAAGTGAGGATCGGCTGTGTGAATGTCTGCATGCACATGCATTTTAGTTGGCTTTGCTCTCATGCAGCCTCTTGTCTCATCTTTGTCCTGCCGACTTTAAAAAAATCAATAGGAAAAAATAAACAAAATGGCATCCTTGATCTATATCTTGTCTATATTGAACAGTAAGCCCACTTCCATTTTTAAGGTCTGACATTTAATTTCATTCATTTGGAGTCTGTTGCCATGGGAGCCAACCAATGCTAGACAGGCACTCAGAGAGCAGACATCCTTCAAGGCCATGGCCTATCTCACAATGTTGACAAAAGTGAAAAATAATTTGTCCATCAGCCTCGTATCCACTCCAAAAATGTTCTTCCTTGGCCCCAGATTCACGCTTCACACTCACACCAAAATCTGGCCTGTAGTTTTTCTGTCAGCCTGTTCTCCCGTCAAAAACGTCAATGTAGGTCCTGTGTACAGGCAGCGAAAACAAGCTATATTTACGAATTTAACTGATGCCATTTTGCTGACATAGTAGTTATTGACAGTCAAACTAAGTTTAGTAGGGGGGATTCCCGCATACAGCTGGAGGCTGGGGTGGTGGATGGATCAAACAAGCAATGGACTTTCAACCAGGAGAGTGGGGTTTCGCGTCCCGTGTGAAAACAAAAGTAAACCATTTTTAACTTAAGTTGCGTTATTTATGTGAGTTACGTGAATCACATTTTTGAACGTAACGTTTTTTACGTAAATTGTGGCAGTCACCTAACCCTACTTAATTTTAGGCATTAACGTACATTTATTTACTGTTTAAACTGTCTTTTATAACGCCTTACCAGACGTTTTTTGCCCTAAACATAGGTCAATGGTTTTACAACATAAATCCACAGAAACACTGCGGACCGTACGCGTGTGCTATTTTTAGAATGTGCTGTGGTACCGCAAGCCGCGCTGCAACATCTTAATATGTGACGTTAAACACAAGCCGCAATATGTGCCTATGTGCCATGATTTCTTTCTGACACATGACCTCTTTTGCCGTTTATGTTTCTGTAATCCTACTCACAAATCGAACTGGAAAAAAGCAACAAACCATCCCCTCCTGGGCGAAGGTAGAGGGACAGGGACAGACCCATAACGTTTCCGTCCACTCTTAGCATCTACTGCCTCAAACTAAATCCATAAGGACTCTGCGTGTGTTATTTTTACTGCAGGATAGGCCCAATAGATTTTCAATAGAGAACATTGTTGGGGGTGGAAGTGATCAGAGTGTCTGTGCACTGTGAAGTGAGCGAGCTCATCTGCAGGAGCAGGCGGTAATGGGGAACTCTGTGCAGCCAGGTCAGGCACAGAGTTGAAAAAACCTCCCAGCACAGACCTCAACCTTGTGTCCGTACATGTGTGTGTGCCTCCACACTTAGACTTTACACCATCAAAACTCACTGACCTTTATGAATACTGCAGCACGGATTTGGAGCAAAGCTAACGCACACACCAACACACTCTCTCTTCCCTTTTCTCTCTCGCCACCTCATCATCTCTTTATTACCTTTACCTTTTCTTTTTTTTACCCTCCCTCTGTGTTCCGATCTCTTCTTTTTTTACCCTCGATTTCCTTCCTCATTTCCCCCACCTTATCCTTTCCTGCTCTCCCCATAAACTCACTATTCTTAGATGGTAATTTCTCTCCCTCCTCCTCCTGCCACTTCATCCACCACCACTCTTCATTCCACCATCTTCCCTTTTCTCTCACCCGCCTGTCTTGACATAATCGCAGCTGCCCTCTTCCTCCTCACCTCTCTGCCTCTCTCTATCCTCTCTACAACTCTTTCCACCAATCTTCTGTTCCTGTACCTTATTTGTTTTCCCAGGCACAGTAAGCTTGTTAGCAGCGGGTGGTATAGTTTAGCTGGCAGCTGAGGGCCGAGAAAGCCTGAGGATTTAAGGGCACAGCCAGGACAGGAAGAAAAGGTGCTAAAGGGTGCTATATTATGGCAAAAAAGAAACCTAACCACACAAACAGGGGGTCAATTTACATGTTTGCATATACTAAGATTTTCTTTCTTATTGCTCGAGAAGCATTTTAAATCCAGCGACATTAAAACCCTCCACTAAAACCAAATACAAATTGAATTCTTTAAAAGCATCTCTCAGAGCCGAATGCTTGCACACACACAGGAGAGGAGTGGATTTCTCCCAGACAGATGGGGTTTTATCAGGACTCTCCAGGCCACAGAGGGGAAGGGGGGAGCTGTGCATGGTGTGTCAATGATGGGTGGGTGTATAAAAGGGAAGAGGAGAGAGGGGGATAGAAACATGGCTGGAGTTGCGTGAGGAGATGGGGCATGAGCAAATGGGGTTGGGGATCAGTTTTGCCCTGGGCTCATGGGGCCCCTTATCCAGCTGTGGATTAGGGATTCATATATATGTGTGTGGGGGTGCTCTGCATGCACCAGCATGGCGGTATTTTAATGTATAGGCTTTAACGTGCTTGCATGCAATGTGCTCTCTGCATTGCGTCATGCTTGATTTGTGTATGGGCAAGAAGTGACACCTGGCATCAGTCAGTGTATGTATTTTATGTGTGTGTGTGTGTGTGTGTGTGTGTGTGTGTGTGTGTATCTGTATGAGATGAAAACACACTTGGGTTGAATGTCTTGGCCCCCAGTGGTACATCCAAAGCGCTTTAGCTGAGGCAGGGAAGAAGAGAGGGATGCACGAAGGCTGTAGAGATGGGGTGGAGGTGCGGGTCAGGGAGGAGGAAGGATTGGCATTTCAATATCCTGAGAGGATTACTGGCCGGGCTTTAGATGGCTGGTCCCCACGGAGTTACATGGGCTGAGAGGTGGATGCATAAAGGGAGGAGAGGAGAGAGGGATGAATATAGAAGTGGAGGGATGGGGAGAGGTGAGCGGTGTAGCATTGTGAGCAGAATGCCTTGTGGGTGCAGGGGAAAGAAGCCATGCAGCGAAGAGCAAAAGTGAGAATACATGTATTTCTTCAAAAAAAAAAAAGGTGTGCAAACAGCAGAAACTTTTTTTGTCTGAACTATCTGGAGCTATCTAATGCTTTAAACAAATATGGAGTACATGTACGCAAGTTCCTGTGCGTGGATAGAAGTCGGGAGATGACAGGAGGACAGTAAGGTCTTGAGATAAAAGGGAGGGAATAAAAGAAAAACATAAAGAGTCAAAGATGTGTAGAGGCAAGCGAGGAAAAGTGAAATGAGCTGCAGTGTAAGAGTACAGGAGAATAAAGTTGTAAAGTTGAGGGAAGCAAAAATTGGGGGAAATGTGGTAGAATCAATGGTGGTAGAAGTTCCCAGATAATATCCCTCAGTAAAAGTCTGTACGGTAATATCAGCTAAATGTACTTAAAGTAGCAACGTACTCAATCTGAAAAAAATTATATTATATGATACCGTTATGATAATGGCCCTAGTTTTTGCAGTGTATCCCGCTCAGTTTGCAGTAGTCTGACCCTTGTTGGCTGCATTTTGGCTGATTAGCATAGAGAAGTCAAGAGGGCACACAGAGGAAGCTCTTCTCTTTTTTTCAGTCCAACACATGAATATTTTTACAATATTCATATTGAGTATTTTAGAGTGACAAACACAGGCTTTCACCACTTGGTCTGGAGATTTATTTCCTCTCAGACAGACCCAGAACTAGTCTTTGTGGTGAGTTCAAGTGCAGCTTTTTGGCCCAGACCCAGGTGATGAGAAGCAACAAAACAGTCAGCCTTTATTGCTGCTATTTCTTTGATTTGTGTTTTGTAAAATATGGAAAGGGTTTACATCATAGGCATCTGAAACAATGACCAAGGGCCGAAACAAGACACTGCTTACTAGGGATGGGAATAATTCATCAATGATAGATTAATGGTCGTTAGGAATTTGGTCGAACACGTGGAATTTTTAATCGATCGGTGTACTGTATCAGTACTCACTGAACTGAAACACGGCCGAGTGTTCAGTTCTCGGCCATACGTTAGTAAGAGAATTAAGTTGGATAAAGCTACAGTTTGCAAACTGAAAGTTAATTATAAAACACACAATACAAGAGGATTAATTTGAGCAAAACTAGCTTACTGTATCAAACCTTGCTAGCTTGAATTACTAGGTTAAATTTTATCCAAACCTAATTTAAACACAAAACTATGAGACTCATATTAAATATGCAAGATTACTGCTTTTATGTTAGCCAAAATGGTTTGCAACCACTGGTAAAATCATTAACACTGTATTGTATTTTCTATTCTTAAACATATATTATATCATATTATATTATATTATATTATATGTAGTAAAAAGTATTTCCCCTTAAATTGTAGTGGAGTCGAAGTAAATTGTAGATTCAACTGGAAATTCTCAAGTATAGCACAAGTACCAAAGGTAGAGATGTGTGCACTTACTTTATACCACTTGTATAACACTCCTGTAGGATCAAATGAATCTTGGAAAAGGAAGTATAGGATGTTTGAAGGATGAGAACGGAGGCTTAACAGAAGACAGAGTCAGAGTTGTCTCTGAGTGTCTTGATGTACCACCGCATGATTTTCTAAGAACTCCGATTGAGTTCTGAGTACACGTTTCAGTTCGGCTGTTTGAATATTTATAAGTCTGAGCCTGAATTAATTTAGGATTACACCTTCCCTGCATCGTGACAGAGAAAACCTGTCAGGTAATATTTGTTTTATTTCTCATTCCTCAGCTGAATGAGTCCTCCTCAACTGTCAGCGTACAAAACTCAACTTCTCTGCCATTTTGTTTCCAATATCCTTTTTCTTTCTTTTTTTTTTATTCATACCACCACTCCACCTTCTCTCCCCTCGTCCCCACCTCCTGCTCTCTGCATAGAGGCGTTTGGATCCTCTCTGCCTCCTTAATTAGAAGTGATGGGAAGGTGAGGCTTCAGCAGGCACCAAATGAATAGAGTCATCAAGCTACTTTTCAGGACTATAGCCCAGCCACTTAAGACGCTTTTTCACCCTGTGATGGGAATTTTAATTGCCTACCTCTTGGCTTATAATTGGAGTCTATGAAGAGGCACTCTCAGGGTCTTTAGTATGTATGCTCTGTATGTGGATTTACAGGCTTGTTTCTTGTTGTTCTGGGAATTGTGGTGTTCACTTAGGAACAATAACAAAGCTTAGAGGTAGTTATTACACAAACATACACACACACACACACACACACACACACACACACACACACACACACACACTCATCCTCATAATCAGAGCACTATACAAGGCTTGAGGGCTGTCTTTGATTCACGTCTTTTGCCAAACCCAGAGAGAGAGAAACGGAAGAAAAACACAAACTCTTATCACAAAGAGACTAGGAAGAAAAAAGTTCAAACTTCAAAATCATCCTCATCTCTCAATTGGAGACGACTAACCTGCTTCGTTAGCATCAGCAGGGCCATCATATATTTCAGCTGAGGTCACCTAAAGCGGTCCTATATGAATACAGGACCCATATTACTGTCAAATAATGACATAATAAGAATAATAAAGGAGTTAAGAATGCAGTTAGAATGTTAAGAGTCCTTCAGATTTAGTGCATTAAACAAAAGTCAAATGTACTATGATAATATGTGACTGCTAGATGTATTTAGAAGGCACATTTATGCTTAAAAGTAAGGAATAAAACCTTGTCTGAGCCTTTATTTTGTCTTGCATGCTGGAGTCTGTTACTAAAGAACTACTGTCTGCAAAACAAAATTACCTTTTAGCAAAACAATGTCAATCTTAGGGAAGTGACAATAATATGAATACACAAACAATACTAATGTAAAAAAAATTAAAAAAAACAACAACATAAAAAGCATGACTAAAGTTGAGCATTTAGCAAACTAAAAGTTACTTTTTTTCTGGATTTAGTGCACAAAACAAAGTCAAATGAACTCACACACAATGTCATCCTCATAATCAGAGCACTATACAAGGCTTGAGGGCTGTCTTTGATTCACGTCTTTTGCCAAACCAAGAGAGAGAGAAACTGAAGAAAAACACAAACTCTTATCGTCACAAAGAGACTAGAAAGAAAAAGCTCAAACTTCAAAATCATCCTCATCTCTCAATTTCTCCGTCTAATACCCTGTGAGGTCTTTATCGTGCCTCTGTTGAGAGAGCTTGGCTGTGTTTGTGTGTGCGTGCCATCTCTTTTCTTTTTTCTTTTTATTGTTGTTGTGGGGTTTGTTGCTGGAGGGGAGGGGAGGTTGGCGGCATCCTGCTGTGGAAAAAGAGAGAGTGAAAGTTGTGGGGAGATGCAGCTGTCTTTCTGAATGACAGCGTACTCCTCTCTGATACAGCAGTAGGTGGGTGACAGACAGTTCAGCTCATCAGACCTACATTACACACACAGACACAAACACACCTCTTTGTCATTCACCGTGCCCTTTTCACATCATTCTCTGAACAATATGTACAGTATGCATTTCTTTCAACAGCTTAGTATTCATCAAAGTGGGGAAAAAACAAATCAAAACAAAGTGCTGTGTTTTTGTCCTGGCATTTACAGTACGATGTTGTTTTCTTTACTTAGCTGTAAGTATGTTTACTCATACTGTACTTTACATATGAATGAGCATCCTTTTTATTCAAGCCCTTGTCTAACAAGGTCATACTTTGCTGATGAATGTATCGTATCACCACCAACAAGACCGCTCTGTATTTCTGGTATCTGGGGTCTAGTGGCAAATATTACACATTTTTATGACATACCTGTTACTCCGCTACATTTATTGGCAGCATTATGCCATCAGCAGTAACAGTATTATGTACCAGTTGCTTTTAAAATGAAAATTTGATATGCAAAATATATTATCAGCCTGAAAATTTACAGATTATACTACACTATGGTGTTTAAAAAAGGTAAAATTTCCTCAACCTCAACTAACCATAATTGTAAAATGCTACATGATGCATCAGTATGTAGAAAAGTGTAGTTCTCCACCACGTGTCTTCTCCTCTTAAACAAAGAAAAATTTAATCTCACTTATTTTCCCTCCTGGCTCCCTTACAGTCAGGAAGGCAGCAAAGTTAACAAGAACTGGGATTTATTTATCTCATATAGTGCCTAATTTAGTGTTTCATAACATATCAGGTATGGAATTAAACTGCAAATTTTCCTATTTAAATGAGATCAAACCTTCAATCTATGTCCGTTTTTGAGCCACAATAAGGCTCAACTGTGGCTTGCAACAAGGCTTGATTTTAGCCTCGACAATTTTCTTTGTAACTGAAAGAGTTGTTGATGGCCAGAAACTCTACCAGCCAGTTAGGGCGAATGAGGTTTATAACAATGTTTGTATAAAACAGTCAATTCTAAAATTGTGTATCACAGCAACTATGAGAGGTTCTTGAGCATAAAAAATATTAGGCTGATTGGTCCACACACACATGACCAAACCCATGTTTCCCTCTAGACTTACACCTTTTATAGATAATAAAAATGATCTAATAATGTATAATAGTATGTGCAGACTCCATTTGTCTGTGTCCTTCACTTAAGTACTTTTTTCTTGAGTGACCTTTCTCTTTGAAGGACTTTTACTTGTAAGGGAATATTTTTTATTGCTTCCTGCAGCACTGAACTCTCCAGACCAAGTACACACAACATGAAATCATGTCTGACTTGCACTATGTCAGAAGTAACAAAAAAGGATGCAGAAATGTGAGCGTATGTGTGCATGCAATTGCTCTCCTGTCAAGTCTGTAAGGGCAGATAGGGCTTTCTTCACCTTCTCAGCCAGTCTCCTGCAGCGAGCTTGGGTCAGCCACTCCATGTGTGTGTTTTTTGCGAGCGTGCGAGTGTGTGTGTGTGTGTGTGTGGCCTTTGTTTTTATTTGTCGTATGCTCGGGGCAGAGCCTGTCTGGCTTGATGGATGTGTCATGATCAGACGGTGCCTCTGCCTTTAGGCTGAAGCACACTGGGCCTGAAGAGTGTTCAGAATCAGTCAGTGAGCAGCTGTCAAGAGCAGTTTAAGCAAGTCGGCCCAAGTCGCTCTCCCCTGGTGGGAGGTGTGGGATGCCAGATATGACATATTCCTAAGTCTAACCCAACAGGTAATAGCTGGTTTTCAACAAACCGCAGGTCCTCATTTTGTCTTTTTTCTTACAACCATCCTCAAATTTGACTCGACATCCTCTCATCAGACTTTAATTGTGTCCATGTGCAGAAATGTGTCACCATGTGATTGAAGGCTTATATTAAGGCCCGGGTGTTTTGTTCCCAGCTGGATTATGTTGAACGAGCCCTTTTGAATATGCCGTACAGCGAGGGACTCTTTGTCCCACCTGCTTGTTTGCTCTCTGTTCTGGTCTTTCTCTCGCCCACCCACCTATTGACTGACACATTTAATCATTCCATCACTGAGACTCTCCTCTCTGTTACACAAAAGCACACATTCAGACACACACACACACACACCTCGGTGAATCAAGTCCCCGCAACATATAATCTTGTAGTTTAGATGGAAATGTGCCCTATCCAGGTGTCTCCCTGCACCATCCCTCCACCTTACAGGCAAAAACATCCAAATGTAAGTGTGTGCAGACTCTTTCCCCTCCCTTTTTCTTCCTTTACTGATATGAATGATAATAACCACAGATAATACCTGTCCCTGGCTGCATCTGCTCCCTCGTCTTTGAAGCAGAATCCTGGATAATATAATTTTTCCTTTCCTACTGTTGCTGTTCCGTACAGTATGCTCCTACTTTGCTTATTTGGAGCAGAACAGAATAATTGTGTGTACATTTGTGTATTGGTCCAGGCCGTCGGATGCTGATAGGGCAGATTAGACTGAGTGGTGAGCAGGGACAGGCTGCCAGATAACGCTCCACTGCCGGGGCAAGGCCGACAGCCACAGATTAAAACAGCAGGACTTGCTGCAAGATAGTGAGACCTGTGTGGGGTAGCTGCTCCTAAATACAACATCATTAGATTAGGATGCAATCACATGCATGCACATATAACCACCTGGGGAATTGTGAACTGAATAGTTTTGAATCATCTAAATGTTTCTTTATATCAGCCTACTCTTTCTGACATCAAAGAGCTGCTGAGGACATTGTAGTTGTAACTGTGTGCTTTTAATCCATTCAGAATAAAGAATGGGTTGCTTTAGGTCACATTCTGAGGCGATATGGCAGTATTTCTGCACACAAATGCTCATAAATGATGGTTGAAAGTGTGCCACAGTGGATTCTGGGCTCAGATTGAAGTCGATCAGCAGGGTATTTGAAAATCTCAGTGAAATCAATCAATCAGTCAGTTTTATGAACGTGAAATCGTACGAGGTACAACTACAGTGAAGTGCAATGCCTTCAGCACCTTGAGCATTATTCATCGTAAAGCAGATTGTGGTTGCCAGATCAGCACAAAGGAAAAAGTTGTCATGGTTGAACGGCGACTTCCAGCCAAGTCTCAGTGAAACAACAGTTCCCGACATCCTGCTGGAAACGGATGCGAGCACGGAGGCCGGCCAGCTCACCTCCCTGTGCCTGCAAACTGGCGAACAAGATGCCCAACAGAGAAGATCCATAAATCTCTTAACTCCTCTACGTTTATCTAGGTTCCCCTCTCTGATGTAGGTGGTACATTATTCATTTCTTGATTAGCATTTGGCATGGAGCAAAACTTCAGACACATGTTACTGTCAAGTTAAAATGGCTAAAAATACCCCCCAAAACTGACCTTACAACTACTTTTCCGTCTGTAACTTTAATGGCTTTATTAAAGTGATGTACATGCAGATGCACGCTCCACTGGGATTTTAAACCCCTGACAGAAATGCTTGTGGCAGTAGGTGTATAAAAAGCCCGAGGGACAGCTGAACCAAAAGAAACTAAATGTTCCCACTCCTCCGCTGTCAGTCACATAAATCGTCGCACTATCCGTTTAACCCCAGGTAGAAGCCAGTGGGCCTGTGCCCAGAGGGAACGACGCTTCCCATTAACCCTTTGAACATGAACAGGCCTGACAGATACATCTCTCTCAATCATTTCTTCATATAGTACTACTTACAGGCTACACACTCTTTCACTTCTTTGCGAACACACATGCAGCAGCTCACTCCTTAATATGCGAAGGCACACGGGAGTGCGTAAAGTTGCATGCTAGGCGGAGATGGTGAGAAGTAGAACAATGAAAACCCCCTCCTGACAAGATGGATGTCATCTCAGCAGAGGCACAAACAGGCCTGCGGGGAACAGCGGATTCCCCTGAGAACAGAGATGGAGACAGAGCTGTGTTGGGGGAAATGGAGAGATAAGGAGGTTGAGAGGCGGCGAGAGAGAAACCCGAAGAAGTGAGGAAGAGAGAGGGGAAAAGTAAGAATGACTGCGAGATGTTCAGCCCTGCTTGTGCCGACACCCCTGGGGAGAGCAGCTCCTCTGCCTGTCTCCTTTGATAACGATACAGAGATGCCAGTTGCACCTCGGCTGCCTGTGTACACATGGATGCAAGAGCCTACAGCAGAGGCTGCCATTTTGTGCCATAGTCTATTCATAGATCTACCTGCCATAGAGACCCGAGCACAGAGCTGCCACATAACCTCCAGAGTCTGCAGGATTGGGTCTTGGGAACTGGGTTGGAACTTAAGGATTTGTTGGGACAAGCTTTTCATTTCTGCCTTTTGATTCCTGAAAGCAAGTTAGAACCACCTGTGCTATGTCACTGAATATGCATGAACCTATGCACAGGCAAACTGTAAAATGACTTAAAGGGAGACTTTGCTGTTTTTCTACCAGCTCTGTGTCACTGCACTGCAGACAGTATCTACAGAGCCTGTCCTCCCTCCATGCCGCAAGCACCCGGAGCTGTTTCGTGTCATCTGGCAGACTTTTTTCGGTCCATGAGCAGGGAGCTCTGGGTACTGGCAGCGTGGAGGGAGACCATTCATCTGCATGTACTGCCAGCACTGCAGTGACACAGAGCCGGTTGAAAATTGGCAGAAAAGTTCCCCTTTCATACAGGAGACATCAGTGTTGATTAAATACTTCAATATTGATATTGTAGGGTTGACTATTGGTTAAAATATCACAAAATATTTACACAACTAGATTTTTGATAAATATTAATCAGTAAGGGGGGTAAGTGGAAAAGAAATAGAACAGTTAGAACAGTCTGGAAGTCCAAAAAAATGCAGAAGTTTACTGTAATGCAACCTTTAAAACCAGGAAACAGACAACACTTGTGCTGTATTACGATATGCAAAATCTAAGATGATAGCTAATCTTTTATGACCATCAATATAATATCAATATATTGCACAGCATAATGAATCATTTATTGCAGTGTGGTAAGCATTTTATATGCTCCAAGTAATGGTCACGATTCAGGAGAATCGGCTTAATGAGCGTCAAACGTAAAAAAAAATATCAAAAATACCAAATCATTCATTAAAAATTACACTTTAAAGCAGCTTAAATCCACTTGAAAGTAGTTATTGCATTCTGCCTATTTTTGATTCCATTTCCTGTCAAAACTATACAAATATTTGTTTTCTGGCCTTGAGTTTGTGGAAAATATCTCATGTGTGATAAAAAATACACTTACATTTCAGACCCAGCAAAAAGTGGAGCTGATGAGCAGGCTCTGAATCTATAAAACCTAAATGATAGCCAGCCCCAGCTTGTACTCACAGCCTATGGAAGTTTAATCACTGCGAGCTACAGCTGTGTGCTGTCTGTTTCCCATCTTGTGCCAAACTCCATCTATTATACTTCCTCATTCCTAACTTTTTTTCGCTCTCATCATAGCTTCCCTTTGAAGTCTATAGATCATTATCTCCAGCGGTGATTGGTATGTGTACAGCAAAGCTTTCATACTGCTTCTTATCAGGAGCTGTATGTCTTTGTGACGAGTGCCTATCAGTGTGTCTGCCATGTGATTTCTGCTGTATGATGAGGCTTTGAAACGTCTGCTGCGTACTTCCACAGCAGAGCTGGAGAGGCTTATTGCCCACAAGGCCATCACCTCTCCTATATTACTTGCGAAAATCATTGTGCAATTGTGTGTGTGTACATGTGAGTGCAAAAGCTATTTTAGACAGCAGTCTGCATCGATTTCTTCCTCTCAAATACAACGCCAAAACCAACACTACCCGCCATTTGCTGGCGAACACTCTTGTGCGTGCTGAAGTGTTGTGCGTACAGTATCTGCTCTTATGCCAGCTGAACATGTGTGGCTGTCTTGGAAACTATTATATCCACATAATAACAATCGCTCTACAGCTGCGTCCAAATTCCTAATAGATACTAATATCGTGCAGTTGATCCCGAGCCGGTCTAACCTTTCCCATCATTCTTTGCAACTGCCTGTTTCCAGAACAGATTTTCTAAATGATACAGTAGATGGCAGAGTTGCAATTTCAAATCCTGGTGCTTAAGTCTTTATAATTTCATAATAAACTCCTCCAACTGGTCTCCATCAAGGCCAGCAGGGCTTACACATGGTCCTTGGATAGTCTTTCTTCCCAAAATTGGGATTTGTGGTGTGTTCACAAGCTTTAAATTGTAAAATGGGATCAACATGGACACTACGGAGAAGATGTGTTGTATTTCATTACATGAAGCATTTAAACTACACATTAAGAGCTGTTTCCTGTATTTGCATGACAACAAAGGGCTGTGTGTGTACTACAGTTTTTGTGACTGGGCAAGTTAAGTTAAAATGGCTAAAAAGTACCCCAAAAAGTTGACCTTAGATGCACGCTCCGCTGGGATTTAAATTTTTTTTTTTGAGGGGGGTTCACATTAATTTTCGGGAAGTCATTTTTACAATTATTCTGACACCACATGAATGCAGCACAACTTCTCTATTATTCAATGTCAGTAAGTAAAAAATCCTTGACCGTGATTTGTTTGTGCTCGAAAATGTACAGCCTGTTCTCCCGGCAAAAACTCAAATATAGGTCGCGTGTACAGGCTGGGGAAAACAAACTTTGTCTCCACATTTCACAGTCCACTGTAATGCGTCCGTTGCCATCTTGCTGACGTAGTAGTGATTCACAGCAAAGTGAAGTTTAAGAGGGCAGATCCCCGTGTTCGGTTGGTGTGGTGGATTGGTCAAACAAGGACTTTCAACCCGGATAGCGGGGTTCGCATCACGTGTGAAAACACAATTAAACCATTTTTAACTTAAGTTACGTTCTTCTCTACATTTTTAAACGTAACTTGCGGTAGTCACGTGACCCTTTTTATCTACTTCCTAACTACCTAAGATTGGTGGTTTTACAACATAAATCCAGAGAAACTGCAGCCCTTTTTACAACCACTGACAGTACTTGTGTGCTATTTTTAGAACGCGCCTTGTGCCGCGAGCCGTGCCGCGAGCCGTGCCGCGATACGTTAATAAGCGCCATGAAACGCGAGCTGCAATACGCGCCTGCATGCCGTAATTTGTGGTACTGACAAATGACCTCTTATATTTAACCTGTTCTACATCTTTTCACCAAGTTTGAAGAAAACCAACCCAGTAGTTTTTCCATAAACCAAGAGTCCAAAACATGACCTCCTTGGCGGAGATAAACATATTTTAAAAGCTACAAAGGAAAGCAGCTTAAGCCTTAGGAAAAGTCACTTATGAATATTGTATCACATACACTTATACGTGCTGTAGTTTCTAGTGAATGCCTCAAGGTTTAGAAATTGTACTAACAGTTCGGACACTGCTAGTGTGTTTGCCACTCATCTTTTCATCTGCAGAGCCGGAAACACCACTTTAACCAAAGTATTACTTTTATATTTAAGCCTTCAGGCGATTGTGTGTGTGCATGTGCCGATTAAGAGCTCGTACTCACCTGTTTTTTTTTATGTGTCAGATTGAGCTGTGATGCAATTCGGTTTGGGTTTGAGGCAGGCATCAATCCTATGCATAATTCAGCACGCCAGGAAAGAAAAAAGTAGCAAAGAATAGCCTGCAGTTGTAGATGTGGAGAGCAGGTTCACACTGTGTTCTTGGTTTAGGATGAGTTTCTCTTTGTGTTTGGGTGGCAGGGACTTTCTGAAAGGAGGGATGTCTGCTGGAACTTCCGTTCACTCTTAACTTTCATCATCTCCTTTCTCTTTTCTCAGTTTCTTTGTCCTTTTAGCATCTGCCCGTCATCTGTGCACGTTATTTCTCCTCCTCACTCCCTGATTTTAATGCACTTTGAGAGTAATTGCTTTATTTTCTAATGAGCCAAGCTGCAGTCTATTTCCTGTACACTATATAATAAACTCCTGTACATAATCATTATTCATGAAGAATAATCTCCGTGAGAGTTTATTTACATTCCTGTATACTGTTCATTAGCATCTTTCCTTCTCCTTCAGTGCCTTTCTTGTCGACAGCTCCCCTCCCCCTACAGCTCACTGTATATGTCTGTTGATTATGTTGCATTATGTGAGGATAGTGCAATTACTTGATGCCTCAAAGCAAAGTGTTCATTCTTTCAAAATGCCACTAATTGGCATGATAAGTGTTTTCTAAATCCTTCAAAAACACACGTAAACAAATAAATATTCAAGCCTTTCACATTCAGGTAATGAATTCATATTAATTTATCTATATAACCTCCTTCTTTAAAGCAAATTAAACATTATAATGCCACCTCAAACCAAAGCTGTTATTTCCAAGGTTTAATTTTTTGCGTCATTGCAATCTCATTTCTGTGTTTGCATATTTGGAGTATTTCAACCATTTTATTTCTACTTTTCTGTTAAATATAATGGCAACTAAAGTTCATTTAGCTTGTAAAAAATCTGAGAAAAAACAAACAAAAGCTCAACAAAAATGTGCAAATTGTAAGGTTTTTGGGGGTGATGCTAATTGAGGTGTTGTGACTAAACATTTTTGCTTATTTTATTTTTATAATTAGTGTAAAACTGTGCCTGCAAATGTTCGGTGTCATTGAATCAAACCGATTTATTAGTCCTTTTTTAAATACAAAAATTCATGTTGAATTGTTAACCTGCTCAATTGGTTTTGCCTTTTTAATTCTGAATTAGCAGGATAATAAAAATATAATATAATAAATAAAACTGTACACAAGTTGAGAGACAATCACCCACACACACATGCATAGACATGCACGCTGCTCTATCAGGCTGTCTGGGTTTTCTTCATCCTCCTTTCAGCTTGATTGTGCCGACATTAAATGCAACAATACAAAAATTCACAGACGTCACTATGAATAATGGATAATACCTGTGTTTTCAGACATCAAAAAAGAGGCAGATGGAGATGGTCAGTGAGAGACAGATACAGACAGATCGAGTGTGTCTTTGATCCGCTGCCTAAAATTACTGTATTATCCTGCTGTTCAAGAGGAGGACTGAAGGAGCAGCACAGATGCTTTGTGTGTGTGTGTGTGTGTGTGTGTGTGTGTGTGTGTGTGTGTGTGTGTGTGTGTGTGTGTGTGTGTGTGTGTGTCTGTGTGTGTGTGTGTGTCTGTGTCTGTGTCTGTGTCTGTGTGTGTCTGTGTTTGTGTGTAGAACACTTCTGTGTTCACATAGTTTCCCTGAGTGACAGGCAGAACATATTCATTAGTGTGGCTGTTTTCACCGAGGAAAAAGGATGAATTGATGGTTAAAGGTCAGGCGAGAGATGAGCAGGAAGTGAGAAGAGCAAGAAAGAGAAGCCGTCAACTGATGGGGTGACTGAGGGGAAAATGAGAAAGGATCGAATGAAAACAGAAGACACAAACAGGAAGGGAACAAGGGAGAAAAAGAAATGGCAAGAAATAAGAAAAAGGGCCTTTAATGCTGTAAAAGAAAAAAAGAGGATTGTATTTATGAATTTGGGCATTCAAGTGATTGAAAACCGGCAATAATTATCATCCAGTTAAAAGAATGATGACAGGAAACACCCCTTCCTCTCCCCCCTGCAGCTAAACTTAACCCTAATGGCCTTAATGGCAGCGCTCCTCCCTAACATGAAGGGCTTTTGACTAAACTAACTGCACCCCTTTATTTTTCTTCGCTTTTTTGAGTGACAACCCATTTTGCTACTTCATTATACACGGCATAATTAGCACTTAAGCAAGAGTGGGTGGTGCTTGCTGATTATCTTACTATGTGCTGCCATTCACTTGTTGACAGAGAAACAAAGAACTGGTCTTTCCTCGGTAATGAAATTGTTTGCTTTAGCGAGCCCGCGCCATTACACACCGCATCTAAATTTGGAAAAGCTTTGTACGGTACAATTCGTCTTCAATTTTGTTCCCTTTATTGTGATCAATAGGAGATGAAATATCTGTCGGGATAAATTTCACTGCGTCTCCTCCAGATTGAGTCAGAAAAAGTTCTGAGGTCAGTTTAATTGAGAGGAAACGAGCTGGAGGGGAGAGGGGGTCCACACGAGAGTCTCCATCTGTTAGTCTCGTGTCGATGCAGACTTGTCAGTCAATCCATATCTGTATTGATCTATTGTCAGTCCCAATGTACTGACCCGGGCACTGTTCAATGCCGCACACACACACACACACATACTCTCAAAGAAACGTACACAGTGTTTATCCATTCATGGAGTGCGATGAAGCTGTCTGACACAGCTCAGCTTCAATAATTAATCCACTACCTCTCTGCTACCAACTGTTCTCATTCTTTCATTCTCTTTATTCCTCTCCTCTCCTCACATCCTTGTTCAACTTTCCCAACTGCCCTCTTATCCCCCACAATCCACACTTGCTTCCTACTTCTCTTGCTCTCTCACCTCAGATGAATACAGTAGGGTATACTGTATATATATATATATCAATGCCTGCTTTCTGGCAAAATCCTCCTCGAAAGAGAATTCTCTGTTTTCCTCCCCTGACCTTTGCTTGCACAGTCAAGCTTTGTGTAAAAACTGGAAATACAGGAGAGTAAAGACTGTTTCTGATGTTCTTGAGAAGACTCCTCAAGCTACTGTATTTATATTGAATGAGAGCAGAATCCTCAAAATGACCTCTCTTCATTCTCTCTCCGCCTTCTCCTCTTTGTAGCACCATCTCTGATCAGTGAGCTGCGAGCGGAGAAGATCGAGCAGAAGAGCATAACCTTGGTGTGGAGGGAGCCTTCCTACCCGAACAGCAGCCGCACCGAGTATGAGGTCAAATACTATGAGAAGGTTAGTCCACAGGTACATCCTAATCTGTCCTCACTGAACTTTCATGATGTTTCTTGATATGTATTGTATAAGAATCCAGCAAGTAAATGGAAGGAAGCAGTAAAAGAATATAAAAAGTAAAGGAATATATTTTTGGATAATATCCCTTTGGTATTAGAACCCATATGATGCATCTGCACTGCTGATATTATCGGCCAGTTGCATCCTTTTACAGATTATATATAGAGGTCACTAAGTAGCAAGAACGTGCAGTGCAGAAATGCCAAAGATATGTTTGGGGTAAATGAGGAATAAGGGGTTCTCTTTACATAGTGTTGTCCACCAAACATGTGTTTAAGTGTAAAATATTCAGCTCAGTATTATTTGGTCAAAAATCTCTGATAAAGAAATATAATGGATCTTAGATGAATACTCTAGTGGTGTATTGGTATACTTCCATATCGTTTTGGGACTCACAAAAGTAATAAAAACAAAGAAAAAGTTGAGACTGAAAGCTTCAGAAATGGGGGATCCTAAAAATCCCATAATCCAACTCAAACGTGTATTTTATTAGACCCTCCCTGCCTCCTGAAAGTCATCTTTTCAACCTTAGACTTTCTATCATATAAGTTTTAGTCTTTAACCCTTTCAACATATTGCAACTCAAGTGGTCTGAGAAAACTAGACGTCTGCGCCTCCTCTTGGCACCGTTTTCTGGTTTTAGGATAATCTCGCATGTGTTGGGAAACTTTGGCAAATCACAGGTAAATATAGAGGGAGGGAGTTCCTATTGGCTGCGCTACAAATGCACATACAGGTGCACATAGATCAGATTCAGATGGGGAAAACATGATTTAGTGGTGGAAAGGCATTAGTAACAACTGCCAACACTACGAAGCAACCAAAAAAAGGAGAAGGAATCATGAAAAAGAGATTCTAAAAGAGAGTCTGACGATAAACATTGTCAGACTCAAATAATAGGACAAAATATTGATAAAGCTTTTCAAAGAAAGATAGAAAATGTTGCTAATAGTTTATCTTTCTGCTAACCATAGATGATTGAAAAAGTTAAATGGGAATAGAAACTTACCACAAAGTCAACTAAGGGAAGAGAAATACTAACTGTTGTTGTGTGACTTTGGAGCAAATCAGAGGTGGCATTTTTAAAACCACTTCCAGAGGATTAAATCATTGTCTTGAGCTGCTAACGACTGAGATGCGGTTAAAAAAATCATGTATTTTTTAGTGCATTTTCCAGGGCCAATTATGTGTAACCCTGAGTCCATATTACTGCCACATTTTCTTTGGCTTTTATGGATAACCACTATAATTTCATCGGCCTTATCACGCTCATTTAACATAGCACTTAGTCAGATTGTGGCCGCCCCATCAACAAGTCATAGTCTTCACAGTAAATCTGTCATGCACGTAAACCACAGCTGTCACGCTCACACTTCTCCGTTTTCATACGCTGCGTTTTCTGGCAACGCCACATCTTTGTATTTGGTTGTGTCACACTCGCACCCATTTTCACACCTCCTTCTCTTCTCTATGCTTCACCATATTTAATAAAGCCCTGCTCCTCACTTCTCTACTCCCACAGCTTTGGAGAAAAAAAGAGGTAAAGATTTTAGAGGGAAGCCGGGCGAGGAAAGACTTGAGGAAAGAAATAACAAGAGGTATGAAGAAGAGCATTTTTGAAAGAATGAGCCGCCTGTGTGATAACTGAGGGAGAGAAAAGGTTAGAGAGGGTATTAGGGACAGATGAAGGGAAGATGGCTTGGTGGAAAATGCTTGTAAGAGCACAGTGATAGAAATAAATGAATGAAGGTGCTTTGTGGGGCTGGATGCAGAAGAAAAGCGGAATAAGGGAGGCAGATGAATGGAGAGAGAGTAAAGGACAGATGGAGAATAACTGAGAGTGAGACAGGAAAATTGGTGACAGGCCATGAAATGAAAAGGCAATACAACTACACTGCAGCAAAGAGCCTATTAAAGTATGAAATATGGCTTTGCTTAGTCAGTGTATAGCATTTTTTGTCCCTTTTTGTATCGAGATGCAGCTTTAGAGTACGAGGCCACATTATGAGGCGTTTAATCTGGATAATACCGAATAACACGCAGTAATGACTGACAACGGCGATTACTAATAATGATTAATTCACTGTTTTTTTTCAAAACTTGATATGACAAAGTGTCATCTGTGACTCTGTTGTTGTTCTCCTCCCACTAATCACTTCTGAGGGCTTTGTGTTTTCCTCTTCATCCTCCTTTGTCCGTCTCTTCTCCGTGTCACAAACTATATTAGCTCGCTCCACAGGAGTCACTCATTAAACAGAAGCTGTCACTCTCTCTCTCTCTGTATTTCATCCCGCCTCTCTGACGTTAGTTCTGCTTTCTTTATTCCCTCGCCGTGCATCGCTATTCTTGGACATAAAAAAGCAATAAAGATCATGCAAGTAGCACTGTGTACACTCAAACACTCTGACTCTGATTTACCATCAAAGCTGTTAGAGCGGCTCCGTCTCAATTGGAGTGATCTCACTGACATGCAGAGGCATGACATGCAAAGACACAATAAGAGCTATCTGTTGAAACAAAAAACACAGGAAAACAAACATATCAGACAACAAGTGGAGTGATTATGTTAATGTGTCACCTACTCACTGCCCCCATTGTGTCCACTTCCGTGAGTGAGTCATTCTCACAGAGAGAAACAAATGAGGAGCATCTTTTATCTGTTTTCTAAAGAGCTCTTTAATGAATAGAGCTGTGCTTTTATTACTGACTGGGTTTTTTTATTTCCCAAAGCTCAGCTCCTCTATTGAAAGCCAGTTAAAGTAGTTTAACTCCGCAGCTTGGCCGGGGAAACTGTCTGGAAAGTTTGTCTGACACCGTTCCACAGTCTCAATAAGTGAAACATGACGAAAGCCCTTGATTTGGTTACAGAATCATCTTGCGCGTCTCCCAGCGTTACAAACTGTGCCATGGAAAATGAACAAGGCATCTCACAAATGGATTCCACCTACTCGCCTCACTCCTCCTGTTTTTCTCCTCTTTCTTTGTTTTCTCTGTCTCTCACTTCACTTTTCCGTCTCTGCAGGAACAAAAGGATCAGAGTTATTCTACTGTGAAGACAGCCGCCACACGGATCAGTGTCAACAACCTCAAACCTGGCACCACATATGTCTTCCTCATCCGCCCTTTCTCCACGCCGGCCCCCTCCTCATCCCTGTCTTCCTCCCCTCTGTCTTCCTCCTCATCATCCGCTGCCTCCCCCTCCTCCTCGTCCTCCTCGACTTCTTCTTCATCGTCCTCCTCTTCGTCGTCCTCCTCCTCCTCTCCGCCACCCATCGACTATGGAGCGTACAGCACTCCCCTGGAGCTGCAGACACTTGGCGAGTGTGAGTAGCCTTTTACGCCTCCCCCCCTCCTTTCTCCTCCTCACTTTGTCTTCACTCCCTCCTCCTCTCAGCACCGCCAGGCACATTGGGACGGGGGGTTTGTGTAGGCACCTGGCCAGCCCACACTACGAAGTGTGCTGCTAGTGTGAGAGAGAGATAGTGAGACGGAGAATGGGGATGTTACTGTGTCTGAGATTATGTGTGAAGATGTAAGATTTTACCAGTAAGCTGTGAAATGGTTCCTCTTTGTGCAAGTTGATACCGTGTCCCTTGTGTCACCCCTGGGTCTGGTTGAGACTCTGCGTGTGTGTCTGTGTGTTTTATGCCTTGCACGTCTCATCAAATCCTTGTTTCGAACTTTTTTACCCAGCAAAGGGATTTGTTGAGCATTCACAGTGTAACTCACCCGAGAGCTGCCCTGCACAACCACCATCTTCTACAGTTGGCCAAAGACCAGCTCCACCAAACATTATTTATATTTTTTAAGTGTACGGGGTCTCGCACTCCTTTGTTTCGCTTTAGGGCTCGTAGTTGCACTACAACTTTTTTGGCCAATGCGTATTCACTTTGCTTCATTCGCCTCGGGCTAGATCAAGAGTCAAATGAATGACCTGACACGCACACACACACACACGGCAGCAGCACAGCAGACTCTAGTGGCCACGTGTGAAACACAGGCATGCATACAGATTTTAAACATTAACAATACATTATCATCAACATTAATCACATGATTAAAATATTTATCTGTCAAGTGAATAATGCATTATACAAGTATTTACAAGTTGATTGTAATCAAACAGTAAGACTAGGCATATGTTCAGCTACAACACAGAGGTGAAAAAAGAAATGAATGTACTTTCGTAAGTGTTTACACTGAGATGCTGAAGATTAATGTTCAGTTTGGTGAAGATTACTAATGGCTACTGCTGCTGTGCTGTGTCCCAGGATGGTAAGGAACACTATCAGTATCACTTGCAGAACTGTTGAGGTTCAAATTTAATTTTTGGCCTCTGAAACAGCAGATGACAAAACTATTGCTATGTTTGGTAATATACTATTATACTGTGCAGGATTTTCCCTAAAAAAAAACAACAACAAATATGTATCAACTCAAAAATGACTCAAACGTGCAGAGGTGTATCTGCAGAGATCCTGCCCTCTGCCAGTATTTATCACTTATTTGCATATTTATAATGCAAATCAGTGATGCGAAACACCAAGCGGACAAACCACAAGTACATTCAGGGTCTGCTTGCACTTTTTGTGGAGTCTGAGACAAGGAGCCAAGTTTGACTCTGTTCACAAACATTAAGCAACAATTCCTACTTTGTATGCTTTTGAATAGAGTTGATTCGATATGGAAATGCTTCCAATGCAGCCTAACTACTGGATTGGGTATCAGCAAGTATGTGAGTCCATGCACGATCCAATACAGTGTTATATTATCATTTATCAGCTCAGGAACCACAACAAATGTCACTCGGTACCCAATCCGTAAATCCTGTGCATATAAGTTTAGTTTTTAGAACCAGTATCAGGAGGTATCAGAAATGTTTTTTGGAACAAGTTGCTATTAAAAAAAACAAATGGAAAGCCTGCTTTTCGTTGATAATGTAATGTGATTAAAAACCGTTTTGCTTACTAATAATAGAGGGTCAAGTATAATATTAATCACGTCGGAAAGGTCGTGGCTTTCTAAAATAGAAAAACATGAGTTTACCCTCCACTCTAGTCAACACTGTAGGAAATGAATCCAGCCTTGAAGGTCATCGTCATTTGATCTCATCTCCTCTCTTCGCACTTAATAGACAGTAACTGAATATATGTGCATTGCATTCGGTATGTTGAATTGTGTTTTTATGGTGCGATGGTTGTTACAGACCCATATATGTTAAGGTCTTTGGTTTTTTCATATGTGTAATATGTGTTTCATCATTTCCAGTGGCTCTGGCATCCAGCGAACAGAGTCCCGTGGTGATCATCGTTGTCGTGTCCGTGGCCGCCCTGATCATGCTGCTCTCTATGGGAGTCGGCCTGCTCATCTGGAGGAGGTAGATATGTATACACAGATGTCAAAAATGCATCATCCACTGTATGACTCATTCCGTCATCCTCAGATTTTAATACCCTCGGCATTAACACACTGACATGCACATGTGTCCAAACACTCGATCACCGACTCAATCACACATTCAGTCAACTGTCACACGATACTCCGTTATAATCCAGATTACAGTAATCCACTGACAGGAGGAAGTCCCCCTGTGAAAGGAATAAGCAGCGACGACGAGAGAATGGCTGAAATTACACGATAACCACTCATCGTTTAATATTCAACATAAAGAAGTCAGACGGATAATGGCGCCGGCTGTGTCGGGGGGGAAACGTTGGCAGGGTCAAAACCTTCTTTGATCATTTTCTTGGCTATGAGTGCATAGTTCTTTTCTATCTAATTAGTTTTCACATAGAGAGGAGGGAATTGTGAAACAGCAAAGAAGATGAAAGAGAGGTTAGAGCAGTGTCACTTGCATAACCGCTGACACATGGTTTACTCAGACCCATAGTTTGCCGGGCCACTGAAAATCAAATCTCTTTTATCTCTTTTTATAATAATATTTGACGGACCAAATCCTTGATGTCACTTCATTTTGAAAAAAAGAGTATACTAGAGGCAAGTTAAGTATATAACTCAAAGCAAATGGTTGGAATTGTAGGTAATTACATTGACTTCCTTCATTATTACTGCAGCCTGTGGACATACTGCTCAGCCTTATTAAATCAAGATTATTTCATTTGGGAGGGTTTGTGATGGCAGGAAAGAGACCAGACGAGTTGAAGAAGCTTAATTTCTTTATTCCTAATTTAAAGTAGGAGCCTGGTACACTTAGGTCCAAATACTGGGTCATTTTGGGTCAATTTGCGATTAAAGTGCATAAAGTGTAATGAACAGCATAAAATTAGGTCAATTATGGTGTTAAGAACTTTAAAGTAGGACTGTTTAAAGTGTTAAATTATTAAATTACTTTAACAGTTTATTTGTACCAGGCTGAAACCTGTTTTTTTTTTGTTCTGTAAAGTTGGCCATTTTAAGATTGGTGTCTATGAGGATTGGTTGGTTTTTGGAGCCATTTCAAGTCAGTTTTAAGACTTAAGTGCATAAATTGTAATGAACAGCATAACATTAGGTAAATTATGGTTTTAAGAAGTTTAAAGTACAGTTAGTAGTGTTAAATTATTTTGCAGCCCTAACTGATTTGTGGACAGTGCTACACTTTTACCAGCAATTACAGCATTGTAAAAAGAATTGGGCAAAAAGGTTGAGCTGAGGTGAGCTGAATTCAGAGGCTAGCCACCTGTGACAGCACCCACCTGTCACTCAAAGTGGCCCTGCCCTTAATTGCAGAACTGTTGAGGTTCAAATTTACTTTTTGCCCTCTGAAACAGCAGATGACAAAACTAACTTAAAGTTATACTATGCAGGAGTTTTCCTAAAAAAACAACAACAACAATATATCGACTAAAAAACTAGTAATGTGCAGCAGTGTCTGAATCTGCAGAGATCCTGATCTCTGCCAGTATTTACCATTTTCCATATCTCCATTATTTTTCCTGTGTTTTTGTGTGTTTCTGGGCATCATCCTTTCAGCACCAAGCTATGAAAACAGTGGACACCGCTCCAAAATCATGCAAATAAGTAAGGCGAAACACCAAGTTGACAAAACTAGAGTAAATCTAGGGTCTGCTTGCACTTTTGTGGAGTCTGGGACAAGGAGCCAAGTTATAATCTTGTGTTCACAAACATTAGGCAACATTATACATTTTTGTACCAGGCTGTTAACCTGTTTATTTCTTCTGTAAAGTTGGGCATTTTAAGATTGGGGTCTATGAGGATTGATTTGCTTTTGGAGCCATTTTGAAGAACTGAAGTTTTTTTGGCACTTCTGTGTTGGCTTCATTTTTCATCCCTGTAGGTTACTGCTTGGAGACAACCAACAGACTTTTGGCTGGTGCTGAAGAGTGACCAGCGCTTATTAAGGTTAAATAGCCACATGAAATTGGAGCTTTGGGGACATTTCAGTAGATAAACATTTAACCATGTTTGACTAAAAGTTTGTGTTTAGTGAGAACTTGCAAATCAGTGCAGACAGTGATCCAATATAATACTTATAAGTATAAACAAAAACTGATTAGTAATTGAAAGCCTTGTTTTTTGTTTTATTGGTCATTGCAGCTTACACAAATGAATTCGCCTTTGGAGTTTATGGTCCCACTAAACTGAAAGTCACACATAATCGAACAATCAATCAGCCGGATACTCAATACATTCCTGGTTTCAATTCAATTCAATGCTGCCATTCTGTGTCATCTCCGACGCTTTAATGCATGTTTTATTGTCTTGTTTATTGCACTGAGTATATCTTGCCATGTACTTGCATGTTTTATTCAGCTGAACGGATAAAGGGGGCAGAGAGTGCATTTCTGCCTGCCGTTCCAACCACTTTGCTCTTTGACTCCTGTCCAATTCTATATTCTGCCAGCTCGCCTCTCTCACACGCCCACACACACACACACACACGCTCACACGGATGTATAATGTCACTCCATCACACATGCGAACACATAAGTAGGGGGCATATATCTCCTCCCACACAGTTACACACATGGGTAGAAACAATAGTTCTTTTGGGCTGGCATTCAATTGATATCTGTCCAGGCAGATTTACAGAAACACTGTGAAATGATTGTTTGCATAGATTGTATGCATTCTCCTGTTCTCTCCTCTACACACACACACACACACACACACACACACACACACACACACACACACACACACACACAGAGGGAGAGTTCTACATCTCAAGAGCAGGCTTTTTCTACAGGTGCACCTACCTTTGCAACAAGGGGATTGTGAAATAGAGACCACCAGACCAATTTGAAACCAATTTTTTTTAAAAGTGCAATGATGAAGTCAACCGGGTGTAGAAATGGGTTCTATCCACCACCAGCGGCACAATGCAAAGTGCCGCCGTCCGTCAAACATCCATAAAGGAATATATGGGAATATATTTCCACATGTGCAGTACACAGCACTGCAGCAGACAAACACAAAATATGCAGAAATGTGCTTACTCTCAGTACACACATAAGTGTTTCAACACATTGTTGCTTTGTGGGAAAGCAGCATCATCCCCTCATGCACAGCCTAGTAATGAATAATAATGCTTATCTTTCTCTCCTTTATTTCCATCACTGCATTCATTGCAAGTGGTCTCCATTGTTCATCGCTGCTGGACCATTAACTTGCTCTTCATGTTTTGCATAGAGACAAAGAGGGAATGGCTTGATGCCTCAATTACCATGCTCTCGTGTTTGCAAAGACAGCCAGCTCCCGGCCACAGCTGGAGGGGTCTCACTTACATCGATCTGCCCGCTCACACAGACACATGCAAATGAGTCCCACTGCACACACATGAAGGCACGGACACAGGCGGTCGCACGCATTTAAGGCATGCAATTTGCATTTGTGGAGGCCCACTTCATCAGAAAAGCTGGCATAATGTCTCACTTATAATGTACGCTATGTGTCAGCAGCAGGTTGGCTCTGCCTGTGTAGTCCGAAACACACCAGCCGCTTAGTCACCTCTTGTTTTCTCTGTAAAGGTATGTGATCGACACGATGCACCATTGTCCTGTTTTCCAGTGTCGATAATTCAGAGAAGCATTGGTATTTTTTTCAGATTTGCTTTTTTAACTGGTGCATCCGGGCTAGCGTACTGACTTCTCATCTTTTTTGGTTATACACCTGTGACAGTGGACAGGGTGAAAGTCATTGAGGTATAAGTGTCCAGAGCTTTACAAGGCACCAGTCTCAGCAATATTAAATCTCATTTCTTGTTAAACCCACAGCTTGAGAGATTGACTGTTCAGGCGAAAAGTCAAATGAAATAGCAACAAAAAACATCCCAGCCCTGTATCATAAAATAATTTACTTACTGTATTCAGAATTAAGTTTGAAAGGAAAACATATTTTCTCATATATGGTTAATTAGAATGAAACATGAGTACTTGGCTAGGTTTAGGAAAACATCATAGTTTGGGTTAAAATAAGTTACATTTGTGACAAAACAAAAACAAATGTAATCAGAAAGTAATGATTTTGGTTATTATCAAGAAAACCATGGAAAATGGCTAGATAGCAGCTCTTAAATTAAATTCTTATCATTATATTTGTCCAAACAAATGTACCTTTAGTTGTACCTTGTATTAAAATGAACGAAAAATTGAAGAAAACAATGGTCTAATAATTGTTCTCATGACTATAATGGACGTTGAAATTTCCATGTGTAGCAGAAATTTGCTGTCTTTTCACTCGACTTGACAAAATCAAGACTTGCATCTCAACGTTGACTGTACCAGCACTGACTTCCCTTGGACTTAAGCATTTTGACTTGAAAAAACACTTTATGCAGTATGATGTTTAAAGAGTGTGCTACGAATCAATTGATTATTTGATTTTCAATTTGATGAACTAACTTTAACGCCATTCATTCCCACCAAGTCTTCACACAATTCCCATGATCCTCTTTGTTTGAACTAACCCAAGGCAATCAAGTTGCAGGGGAGACCCATGGTAAAAAAATAGCAAACCTGATTCAGTCAATTTAGCCAACTGCATTACATTTGGCCAAGAGAACATTAGCTTTGGACTTAAGTGCCAAGACTTGAGACTTACCTGTGACTTGCAAAACAAAGACCTGGTCCCTCCTCTGCTTCCTACCTTGTCGTGCCTTGTTGAAGTGCCGTGCCGTTGCACATCTGATGCTGCAGCTGTCATGGTCAATGTGTTTCGGGACATCGGACTCGGCCAGCTGGGTCCTCAGTATGACTCCAAACTTTATTCAGAACTCTCAATAAGAACAATGTGGGGGAATAAGAATGGAGGAAATTTGAGACGGGACAAAAATAAATGAGTACTATGATACCTTACCTTGACACTTTATTTCATCCTGTGTACACACACACACACACACACACACACACACACAATCACACAAACACACACAGAGTCCACTGGTGCCTGACAGACTTTGATAGAGCCAGAGTTCCAGGGCATTGCCCAAACATTCTCCAGGAAGCCCAGGCTTGACTGGCCAGTGCGGAGATTGTTTACCCTTCAGCGGCCACACCAGCATGCATGTGTGTGTGTGTGTGTGTCTTCCTACCCAGTGTGTGTGTGTGTGTGTATGAGTGTGTTTGTCTGTATCTTGTGAGTAACAAGTTATCAGCAGCGGGTGATGGAGTGGAGATCAGGAAGAAAGGAAGAAGCGGGAAGTAAAGCAGAGGGTCATTTCATAGGGCCATTGACTCTTAGCGAGACAAAAAGTGGGATTGGAAAGGGATAAAAAAAAAAAAGCGAGACGAGGGAGAGACGGGCGGGCCAAGAGAAAAGGTCTCAGCGCTGTGGTGCAGTTTCCTGCGTGTCTCGTACAGATCAATGCGTTCATGTTACAGAGAGCCCCCCACCAGCAGACACAGACACCTTCCATCTTAAATGGGAAAGCTGTCAATCCTAAGGGCTTAGTATCAGTTTTGGAAATACAGTTTTCTTCAATTTCTTGTTCATTTTAATGCCTGGTACAACTAAAGGTACATTTGTTTGGACAAAAATAATGATAACAACAAAAATAGCTCGTAAGAGTTTAATTGAAGAGCTGATATCTAGACATTTTCCATGGTTTTCTTGATAATAACCAAAATCATTATCAAGAAAACCATGGAATATGACTAGATATCAGCTCTTCAATTAAACTCTTATGAGCTATTTTTGTTGTTATCATTATATTAAATTTATTATTTATAAATCATTAAAATGAACAAGAAATTGAAGAAAACAATGATCATATAATTTTTTTCCATGTCTGTATGTTGCCATTTATTATTAAGTCACAGATGAATAAATCATTACTTTAGTTGTACGTTTGGACCAGTTAATGACTCTTAACCCAAAGTTTAAACTAAAATCTTAACCTGTGTGCAAGAAATGGGAGCAAATGCATGTAATGTAGATTTTCAAGGTCCCAGTGATAGAAAAAAACAAAGGTTTTACCATTTTGAGTCTTATAAACCAGAGTTGATTAGATTTGACAAAGTGTATGATGGATAAAAGTGAGAATTTCCCGAATTTTCTACATTCCTTTCTGCTAGCCTAATTCCTGTCTGCTACACTTTCACCTGTCAGCTAAATGCCTCACCTATTATACATATCATTTCCATAACTGCACTTTAGAGGAGAATTCAGGCTGTGAATAGGCTTCATTTACATGGCATCCATTCCTTTTTCTGCCTTAATGCTCTTTTCTGAAAACACGAGTGAGTGGGCTGTACTGGAAAATGAGCAAAAATTTAAATTTGCCATTGAGATACATAGTGTGTAAGTAGATCTGGATAGTTGTAATTCTGTCAGAACAAATAATAATACGTTTTTGTTGACAGCCATCACTAATATTACAATGATGTCATTTGAGGAAAGATTTTGCCTTAAATTTTTAATGATGGGTTCCATGAAAACGTTAGATTGCACCTCATCTCTTTTTGTTTCTGCATGTTTCTGCATTTATTTCCCCAATGCAGTTTGGAGCTTTTCACCCACAATGAACTTTTTAAACTATGTTTAAAGCCAAAACAGATCAATGTTTATTCAAATGACTTGAACATTTTTTTTTGTTTTTGCATGATAAACTGACACATGGTCAAGCATTGTCAGAGTTTAAAGTCTCAGTCCATGCAAGACATTTTCCTTCACTTCCCCTCAGTCCCCTCTGTCCATGTAGGAAAACCCCGGTGAAATATCTGCATTTTTCTATTTTTGTTGTTTTGTACAATTTTATTTTTCATTTCCCATATAGATTTAGACCCACATCATATATAGCTCCCTTGCGCAATCCATAAATGCTCGAAACAGACAAGCTCATTCTTCTTGCATTTTATTCTGATATCTTGTTAACTTAGTTGATGCACATAAATGGCTTCAATTGGAGAGGAAGAACTCAAGGCTGAGTGCCGCAAACAATAATAAAAATATAGACTATAACTTGCCTTTTAGTTTTATATTGCTATGCAGACAGTTGGAGTGAAAAGGCTTTACTTAAATCTAACATTTCCATTAATTGCAATTATGCATTCAATATGAAATGCATTTTCAAGAATCTCAACAAGGACAAAGATTCAAAATAAGATGACAATTCTTGCCAAAATTAACATTTGATGAGGCTGAGCTGACAGTGACAGAATTTGGCCAGAATCTTCAGTGTTTTGGCATCCACACATTTTCTTTCTGCCATCTGGTTCTACAGAAGTGTGAAATTTAAAAAAAAAAATTGGTCCAGAATCCGAGTCAAAAGCGTACAATTGGAACCATTTTAGTGAAGAATGAAAAAACACAGGCAGGATATATTTTCAAAATAGAGAATATATGTTTTCATAGTGGTAGTGATCCATGACTATTTTATCATTTTTGCATGTTTTCTTGGCTGTCATGTTCCAGTGGTTAGAACAATCAGATTTGGAAGAAAGGAATCGTTTCATCAATCCAAAGCTGTGTTGACTGAACATTTTTTTAAGGAATGAAAAGAGCCAGAATTGACGTTGGCACTCCCCCCCCCCCCTCCTCCCCTCCCTTGTTTTTTTCCCAGCAGCGTCTGCTCGAGCTCCTCCAATGTAACTCCTGCTAGCGTGGTGCTGCTTTCGACCTCCTTCTCCACTCTTCCTCCTCCTCCTCCTCTTCTTTCTCCTCTTCCTCCCTTCACACAGCTGATGCCCAGGTACACTGGCATGCCTGCACTCCCCCTTTTCCCTCCTCTTTCTTCCCCCACACTGTTCTTCTTTTCATCTCCCAGTTTTCCCGCCATCTCTTCTCTACCTTCTTCTTCTCATGCTGAGAAAATAATAACAAGCCTCCTTTTTCTACCTTTTTTTGTTGGCTCGAATCCATATATATCCTGCGCTCTATCACAATATGAACATAAAAATGTGATGAGAGAGTGTTACCGCTCAATTCATACCCAGAAAGAAGCCGCCCTCCAAAAAGAACTACTCTGCATCTCCTATTTCATTTTTGTCACATCTGTGACATTTCAAAAGAAGTAATGGAAATGGAATCAAGTCATGCCACTTTGCCTTCGTGCGGCCCTGCCAATTATTTTCCCTTATTTCCTTTCTCCAAGGCTCAGTTGCCTCCTTGTCTCCTCACGTCCTTCATATCACTTGACGTGTCTTAAATGTATCATTTCTCTACTTCTGCTTGCTGTTTTGCTCGATTGTCATTCCGTTAAGTCATCCCGCTGTACGTCCTGACTGCAGTTATCCACCACTGCCTCCCTTAATCTCCGGCATCAATTCTCTCCCTGCACTCCTCACTGCCATCCTTTCTTTCTCTCCTAGCTTCTTCCTCTGCCCCTAACCGTGTACTTTACGGGCTTTTCTATGTGCCTCTTCAACTATTTCTCCTTCCTTGCATACCCTGCTGCCCAATTATCCTCTTATCCGTAACCTCCTATTTTCTTGTCACTTCCTCTGCCTCTCCATCTCCCAACTTCCTCACATTTTTTCTCAACGATTTATCCCCTACTTTGCCCTCACCCTCTTGTCATGTTAACCATTTGCTCCCTTACCTCTCCCTCCCCCCCTCAGGTCTCCTGCATCTTGTTCCTCCTGGTACCGCCATGCCCTCCATCCTCATCTCTCTCCCTTTCCCCCCTCGCTCCCTTTCCGCAGTGCTCTCTTATCTATTCATTCTTGTCTCCTCTCCCCTGTCTGGTATCTCCTGCCCTGAGGATCTGTGCTGCATGTGTCTGCTGGTGTGTTTTGACAGACAGGGTCCTGACCTTGTCTCAGACCCTGCTGCTGCACAGGCTGAGGGATGTGTCAGCCTCACCCTCTATCACATCTCCCCATGCAAACACTCACATGCAAAAAGTAACACAATCCTGTTAACGTACACGAGCGTTTGCGCGCACGAGTGCGTAACCCTGTGCATATATACACATAAAGTGCCAAGCACACATATACGGGTCCGTCAGGCTCTCTGTGAACTCACTCTCAGTTGTGCGCCAGTTCTGTGTGAAGTGCTGATGTGTTCTGACAGTCATATTAATGCACGGCTCCCTGAGCAGATATTATATTTCACTCAGACACACAAATGCACACACACACACGCCCAGGCCTATAGTCCATGGGCAGCCAGTGCACCTAAATGTCATCAATCAAAGCTCAATTGCCAGACTGTCCCTGCTGTCTTTAATCCCTGAGAACATGGAAACCAGCCACAATAATTGTGTTTCACATTCACTTGTTGATATGATGCTAGGGTGCCACTTTGTGTCCAAAATCAATAGGGACATAGGGCTCAGATGAAAAAACATTTTTAACGCAGTCTGTGAGTCTAGACTAGTGTATGAACTCATTACAGCGAGTTAGGAAGTCATCAATATGAAAATACTCTGCATAAAATGCAAACCACGTTGACTGCATGAGAAGCAGTCGTCCATATGCATCAAATCTACAGCTGCAACTGAACATTTTGGAGGCATTTAGGAATCAGTAGGCTATGATTTTATTTTTTTTATTTTTTTGTTTCTTATTCTTAATATTTACTTTGCATTATCGGTTCTCTTTCATTATCATTTCTTTGTGAAAACAAATCGTGATCATAGTAATAATTAAATATATAATAAATATTTTAGCTAACTGAAATTAAATTAGAAAATAAATCAATTGGATCCACTGGAAATCATTTTGTGTACTAACAAAACTAACTAAAATAAGATATACAGAAAATATCCTTAGTTTTTTTTGTCAGTTTGGTTCAATTTCTCAGCACAAATAGTATAAAGAGGCTTTGGTGCACATGTTGAGGAGACATTGTGTATATTCAGACTGTGAGTTAAATGCCTTCACAAAGTGTTGTGTTTGTCTTGCAATACCTACAATGTATTCTGAACTAATTATTATTACCCCTGACAAATATCCCCATATTATGAGTGAAAAACAAACTGGAACTTGCAAAAGCGAAAAGTAAACTTTCATCGACTTCGGTGGCCCTGGTGGACGGTGCTTCCTTGAGCAACACATAAACACATGTACAAATATTTCATAAAAACCTGCATGAACTAAGATGCTGCAAAGAGTTCTTCAGATTGTAGCTGGAGGCTTACCCCCAAAGTGTTTATGACCTTGTATTTCCATAATCATCTGGGGGGTTTTAAAAATATATTTTATCAGCACTGCCCTGTTTGTTAGAAGAACCTCTGATCTACTGAAAACTTTCTTCCAATTCCTTGGCTGTATCCCTCTTGTCTTGTTTTTCATCCTCCTCTCTAATCCAAGTAAGCATGGTGCTGGCCATCCAGAATGTCTGATCATCACTTGTTAATCTCTCACTTACAGTACGTGTGTGTTTTTGTGGAGTGCGTGTGTGCGTAAAGGGCCAAGTTTTCCCTCTAAGCTGAAAAGCCATCAGCAGTCAGATCATAGAGAGCTCTTTCCACTTTAGACCTCATGTGGTGGCGAGGGATGAGAGATAACAGTGTGTGCACATACGTGTAGAAAACACAGCCGCCCGTGTGTGTTCATCTTTTCTTATGAAAAACTCCATCGGAGTGAAACAACAATAGTGTATCAATTCCCGGCTTATTGGTGTGTGTCTGTGACAGTCAAATCAGGCAGGATTTCCACTTATTCAGCCTCAGATCTTTCTGTTGCTCATCAGCGCCGTCGCATCAGGGGTCTTTCTGAATGCCTCTCCGTATCCTTTCCATCTCCACTGTCAATACTTTTGTCTCCGCTTTCTCTCATCTCACAGTTTTTGCCATTCCATATAATCTATTACGTTGCAAGATAAACAGCGTCTGATGCTTGTATTTGTTTGTGTCTGCCAACTGGGATAAAACACTGTCTGATGCCTTTCTTTTGTTTCTTTTTTTTTTCTTTTTTTTGCAGACAATGCGGCTACAGCAAAGCTTCTCAAGAGGGGGACGAGGAACTTTACTTCCAGTGTAAGTGACAGCGGTGATCATTCAATTACATCACAGAGGTGTTAACTGTGGGTGTGTGTGTTTGAACTCTCGGGATAGGTGGAGGAATATGTCAATAAAGACTTTGTCTTTCCCTTTCCATGCGCCGGAATGCATCCGCGTGCATTACACATGACTTTTGAGGCATTAAGTAGCACCGTGGCATTAATTCTTAATTCTGAGTGCATGCTTAGCCAACTCTGAGCACGCTGACACACTCCATTAGGTGGTGTGTGTGTGTGCGGCTGAGTTTGATAGGGAGAGATTGAAATCAGGAGGAGGGGGAAAGATAAAGAGCTGGAGACGGGGGGGGGCAAAAGCTCCAGCAGCAAACAGACGTTAAATGTTCTTGTTGTATATGTTGTACAAGATTGTAAATGCTGCTTTTTTTATTTTTTGAACTCCGCTCACAAAGCTCTCAATAGGCGTTTTTGTTTGACAAAGACAGAATGGAAGTAGTTCTTCCTGTTTGTGTGTAAGTGTGCGTGCCAGTGATTCGCTAATGTGGTGGATGTATGTGTGATTTTAGAGTTTCCTTGCGTGTTTGTGTATGTGTACACAGTTTTGTAAATTCTGTGTGTGTGGGTATCCGTGTGTGTGTGTGTGTGTGTGTGTGTGTGTGTGTGCGCTCATTTGCGTTGTTTAATCTCCCAGCATGCTGAGCCCTCTGGAGAGGTTTGGAGCACTATGCCTGATGAATAATGAGCCGAAGCCATGCGGCTGGGAATTAAATCTGCCCAAACAAAGACATGCCAACAGCTGACAAGCACGCAACACACACACACACACACACACACACACATTTTTGGCCCGCTTTTCAAACACACGCACCTTTTTTTTCTTTTTTTGTAGAGCACGGACACTCACATAAATAGGCACAAAGACACGTTTTTGTTCTCCTTATCCAACACACGCTCTCTTGAGTCCACTTCCTGTTCCGTGACTATGAACCCAGCACAACACGCTCTCATGGAGCTGCAGGTCCACCATGCACTGTGCAATGCAAGGTAGTGAGTGCCATGTACGCCTGATTTAAATTTTTTCTCTCCCATCTGTTCGCCTGCTAGACTCTTAAAAACACATTCCTGGACCATATATTAACGCAGAAGGACAGGGGGGAGAGAGAATGAGTGAATAAATGAGTGTGCGGGTAATAAAAGTAGAGCAGGAAGGAGGGAGGAAGAAGCGAGTGAAGGGCGCAGTAAGAGGGGGGAGAGCTGGAGAATGAAGAGGTGAGTTGGCAGAGATGGAGAGACTCATCATAAGTGACACTGCACAGAACATTAGTTTTATATCGCAGCATGTGACCTAGAAACATAGAATGTGGGGGATGGAGGAGTGGACTGGTGCAATCTCCATTAATAGACTGACGTCATAAGTTTAATTTTGATTACAGAGAAAGAAGGTGTCTCGGGAAATAAATGGAAAGAGATAATAAGGCATGATTAGGGAGTTTGTGGCCTTTTGTTCGGAGTGGAAATATTTAGGGTTCTTGCTCTGTGGTCCAGTGAAGATTATGCAGCGGAGTGTGAATGTGCTTCAGTTTCCCCTAAATCGCTCGTGGCAGTGACACAGTTAACCCTGAAACTAATCAGCCACAGAGCCAATGAAGTGTGTCATACATGTATCCGAGCGTCTGCAGCCATTTTCAGTCGACATATGAGGCATGTGAGCAGCCCTATTGCGTTTGTGTGAACCGCACAGCTGGTTTTAAGCTACAGGAGTGTGTTTGAGAGCTACTATTTGACAGAAAAGAGTCTTCGATCCTGCACTCAGTCCTGGCCTTGAATAGAAAAGGTTTCATTTGCTTCATAATTGGACTTTTGGCTTTATTTGTCGATGTGTGTGTACACAAACATATCTGTGAGAGTGTTTGTGCACACAAGCAAACCTGTGTGTGTGTGTGTGTGTGTGTGTGTGTGTGTGTGTGTGTGTGTCTGTGTGTGTCTGTGTGTCTGTGTGTGTTGGATCAATAAGCCGTTATGAGGCAGCCGGTATAGGGTCCCTCGAGTCGATCTCGAGCTGTAATCACATTTCAGAGCCTCGGCCCGGCTTTTAGGAAAACTACCAGGCCTTTTCCTGGAAGATTAGACTTAACATGTCGTAACCAGGGTCAAAGGTCAACTAATTGAGAACCATAGTCCATTGGTTAATGGTTATTGGCTGTCTGCTGGCTAGTTTATTTGCCAGTTGTTAGTGTTTCGTAAATACAATTGGCAGTTGATAAAGAAAACAAGAGGCTCATTGAGGAAGCAGGTAGTGCTTTTGTTTTGTTGTGTACAGTCAAACAGTTTGGGTCAATATCGCTCGCAGCTTTAAATGTCAGCTGAAATTTGCAATTGCTGTGTCTCATTAGCGTCACAGAAGTGATTTTTATAGAGGTTCTTGAAAGGAATTAGCAATGGTAATCATTAATAATAACCTTTTTCTTTAAAGATCAGACAGGGAAACATACAGTAACCTATTTTACCTGATATTAAGCCCTGCTGTTGTAAGTTATGTCGTCCACAATATATCACTTTTATACTTACTAGGCTATTAATCAAATGTCACATTATGGATGGAGGACATGGAAGGTTATTTAGGAGATTTAAGCTGTCATTATTTTTGGGAAGCACTAGTATCCAAACTAACGAACAACAAAGTAGCAAGACTTCTACAAGTACCGCGCCACTTTAAGGTTTCTCTGTCTCAGCATTTCCCTGTCTTATTATGCCCCGTCCCAATTTGTGCCTGAAGATTATAATGTGTCTGTTATTTTGCATATGTGTGTGTGTGTGTGTTGGTGAGATAACATTTTGAAGCAAGCAGAAAAGACAAAAAGCCTTGTGGAGGAGCGCTGTGATCTGACTAAAGCCGCATGGAGGAAACCCAAAGTCAGATTTGAGCAAGCGGAGCCTTTGATCTTCTCCGCCTCTGGAGTTCGCAAGGTCATAACAAACAAAAACGGAGAATTAGACAAGTTATGAATACATAAACGGAAAGCATTTTGTATCTTTTTAAATGAGGGAGAAAAATCACACTTAAACAGTTTTTAGCTTTGCTTCCTATAGCCACAGATAACGGGCTAAATGTGGCACGCTGAGATATTTAAAGCACGGTTACAGTTCTAGTGGGGGTCGAGAGAAGAAAATGTTGCAGCTATCTCAAACATCAATGGTAAAACTGAGGTATTGATTTGAGTCTCTGGATCAAAGAGCAAGGGCTTCTTCCTAGACACAACATTTTGGTCTAATGTTCAACAATCATACAGAGAGAAAGTCTTTGTTGAAGGAGGCAGAGATACCAATTTCTCCACTGACTGCAGCCTCGATGGAGCACAAAGCGATGCAGACATGAGAAATGTTTTGCTTTGTGCTGAAAGAGAGGTGCCGCCAGGGCAGCAGACATCTCTGTATGCTAACAAAACACTTGGCTGGCTAGCTATCTGTATTTATTTGCTTTTACACAGAATCTGAGAGTGGCTACTATTTTATGTGTTATGTGGACAATTTGGTGCAGACTTTTATATTCAATGTGGTTCTTTGTACAAAAAAACGTGTGGACTAGAGCCCGATAGATATATAGGTTGACAGATATCATCGGCTGATATCGGCCTATCAAAGGCATATCGGTATCAGTGTATATGCTGTCTGATATGTGCTGTTATGAACACTTTTTTAAAGCAATTTATAATGCAAAAAAATGTTTCTTAGTGTGATTTAGAAATGGTGTTAGCTATTCATTGTTTACAATTTCATCATTTACATATTTTTTTAAATAGTCAGCAATGGACTGAAACTGAACAGTAATGATGTTTATTTAGCCAGTTATCATTTATAGAATTGGCTGACAATGTAGTAAATTGTTTGTGTAATGTAAAATAATGTTAAATATTATTTAATAAAGTTTTATGTTTGAGAAAGTAGCTCTCAGGGTACATTTACAGAGTGGTGAAAAATCGGTGCACAATCGACATAAAAAGGTCTATTTTAATTCCAGCTTAAAAAATAACTATTACAGCCACCATATCAGTTATCCATGAATTTCCCCCTCTAAAATCAGTATCGGAATCGGCCTCAAAAATTTCATATTGGTCGGGCTCTAATGTGGAGCATAAATTACATGTTGCTGTCATGATTGTTTTAGGGACATTGGTTCACTTATAAATTAACTTATATTTTGTATTTGTGTTTTCAGTTAAGATCCCGACACGCAGGACCTACATTGACCCAGAGACCTGCGAGGACCTGCTGCAGGCAGTGCACGCCTTTGCCAAGGAGCTGGACAACTCGAGCATCAAGATAGAGAGAATTGTGCACACAGGTATGTGATTGTACGGAACAAAGCAGGATTGAAACTGCAATTTAGTTTTTTAAGCAGCAAAAGCTGACATATCCTGAGTTTTTAGTTTTTAGTGTGAGACAGGCCCTTTAATAGACGGGACGGGAAGTTTGTTATGGTGAACTCACACGCTACAGTTGGGAAGTCACTTTTCCGAATCCGCTGTGATCATAAGCTTTAAGTTGAGGGGGCGTTATTCCATCACCACATGAATGCAGTGTTTGACCTTCCTCGCCTAGTAAATGTCTTTCAAACTCCTTTACCTAAGTTCATAAAGCCATAAAGTCTCAAGCTCAAGATCAGGGTTGTTTTTTCAGACTCCAGAAGCCTTTTTCAGAACCACAGAAGCCAACTTACAAATGTTTTACAAGCTCCTTGTGATGAGTGAAACTAGCGCATTGTCTCTTTAAATATACAGCAGGATGAATATATATGAGTGCAGGGCACAGTCGACATTTTCATGCAATTCTAAGAATTCTTAACCTTGCAACCATTTCTATTGTGAAATATGAAAAGATGAGGCAAAGGCAGTGAAAAAGAGTCTGAGCCTTCAGCAGCTGCAGTATTCTTGAAACAACTCGATTTTGCCTTGAGACAAATTGGAGAAACCAGTTCAATCAGTCTGGCAAGTAACTGATCTGCCAAAATCGAGCTTCACTGTTTGCTTTGGTTGTACTTGATGTTCCAGTGTTTCACCTGCACCCTACCACATCTTTGATCTCTCTTTGATCCCTTTGTATTTCATGTCTTTCTCTCTCTCAACAGTGTCTGTTCATTTGCGTCATCTCTCTCCCTCTTTGTATTTCTCCATCTGATTCTGCTCCAGCCTGATTCCCCTCTCAGTCTAACTCTCGTTCATTCCTCCTTACACTTTCTTTTAATCTTTGCACAGATATTACTCAGTATCATCAGTCTTTCCCTGCTCGGGATCATGACCTCTGTTCGTCTGTCTCCCCTACAGGCGACTTCGGGGAGGTGTGTCGCGGCTGCCTGAAGCTGCCCAGTAAGAGAGAGCTACCGGTGGCCATTAAGACGTTAAGGGCCGGCTGCTCTGACAAACAGCGCCGGTCCTTTCTCAGCGAGGCCGGCATCCTTGGGCAGTTCGACCACGCCAACATCATCCGGCTGGAGGGCGTCATCACCACGGGTAAGGAGGATGTGGAGGGAGATCAAGCAGAAAGCAGAAGGTGAAGTGTGGGAGGTAGGCGAGCTGGTGGAGATGAAAGGAAGCACAGAGGGGGGAAAAATCCTCACTATCCAACGATCAAAGGAGGAATGGGACAGTTTGACCACTTCCAGTATCATAAAAAGGGTTCGTCACCTCTATTACTAAGGAGGAAGGGATCGGAAAAGGGAAGTGTGGTGTAGGGAAGCTGAATGGGGTAAGCAAGGGAATGGGAATTTCACCATTTTAATATCACACATGCAGAGGGGGTCATGACTTCTTGTAACTATTGGGAGAGATGGGAAGAAGACTGGAAGAGGAGCACGGACAGGAGAAGAGAGGATTGGGAAGAGCACTGCGATACTTCAATATCACACGCACGGAGGGGGTCAACGCTCACAGCGAAGGGGGCGGGACGGGAGGATGGAAAAGAAGAAAAGGTTGAAGAGTAGAGAGCAGGGTGGCGGGATAGATGCCATACGCCAGCAGCAGCTGAGCTACATCAAGGCCCATTTTCCGCTGACAGATAGCAATTGAGGTCCTAGAGCGAAAACAGGATGGAAGGAGCGGGAGGGAGAAAAAAAACGTGAAGGGAGGAGACGGAGGAAAGAGACATGAGAGACAGAGAAGATGAGGTAAAGGTTAATGGGAATGGCAGGTGAAGTGAGAAGCTTTAAAGAGTTTGTGAAGTTTTTGTTACTGCCGCAGTGATGCTCAGTGTGGTGCGTGTGTGTGTGTGTGTGTGTGTGTGTGTGTGTGTGTGTGTGTGTGTGTGTGTGTGTGTGTGTGTGTGTGTGTGTGTGTGTGTGTGTGTGTGTGTGTGTGTGTGTGTGTGTGTGTGTGTGTGTGTGTGTGTGTGTGTGTGTGTGTGTATGTGTGGGCATGGTGCCCGAACACACTCTGTGCTCAGTAGGATGGCAGCAGATGTGCAGGGTACAGTAATTGGTGCTAGAGACCCAGCGGGGCACTGAGATCCACTCCAATCTCTCCCACCATCACGTGCGCAAACACACACACACACACACACACACACTCATTGACACGCCACTCACGTGCATGCTCCTTCACACACACACACACACACACACACAAAGGCTGTCCCATATGCTCACATTCTCTTTCACTTTCATTGACACACATACACCTGCTTGCTTGCCTCCTCACTTGGCATGAAATCACACATCCATGCACACAAACGGCACAAACACACCCCCACATACTGTTAGAGTACAAATCACCTGCTTTACATCACTTACCCCCCACAAGATTCTCCCACAGCCCTCTACAATCCCCTCCACCAAACCTCGCTCACCCGCAAACAGCCTAGTTACTGGTATTGCCAGCTTTTGAAGCCAACATGGAAACATAAGCTTGTCCCATCAGTGTATTACCTTCAGTAGATTGAGGGGCCAGCAGCTATTTTAGCCACCTAAAAAAAAATCAATATCTCTCTTAAGTTTACATGATATTTGGAATATATCACCACTTTACCTTGCCATCATACAGACAGGAAACTCACCAGACTCTTTTGACAGAAACAGTAATTTTACCTGTCAGAACATGGGAGTTTCTGGTTTACCGCTGCACCAATGGTTTCTTTGTTTGTTATCGCTGGCCTTAAAAAATGTTAGTTCCAATTCACCAAAGTCACAATAACACAAACAAACAAATCGATCGAGCCAACAGCTCCTGTGTTCTGTGAGGTAATATCACAGTTTTTGTCAAAGGAGTCTTTAAAGACAGCATAGATGGATATAAGGGCTGCATCAAGATAAAGCTTTGAAAATATTTCAAATATTGTACACACTTCCACTGATATTGATTGACTTATTTAGGCAGGCTTTCTTAAGTTAGCTCAAATATGTTTTGCTGCTGCCCCCATCCACAGCAGTGGTTATGCATAAGTTCCTCATAAAAACTGGCTTAAAAACATCTGAACTATCCCATTTAGTAAAAGTAACAATACTTAAACAAAATAGTAAAAAAAATACTCCATCGTACTCATACATCATTCTTCATTTAAGAGCGTATTTGTAGTAAGTAAATGTTTTACAGAGCATTATCAGCTTTATTTAACATAATTATCAATAGTTAAAGTACTTTTAAATATATAACATCTGAATATACAGAAAAAAATATTAGGCCACCCTTTTTGGTCAGCTTCTTGTTCGTTTTAATGCCTGGTACAACTAAAGGTACATGTGATATACAGCTGATATCTAGCCATTTTCCATGGTTTTCTTGATAATAACCAAAATCATTATCAAGAAAACCATGGAAAATGGCTAGATATCAGCTCTTAAATTAAACTCGTATCAGCTATTTGTCCAAACAAATGTACCTTTAGTTGTACCAGGCATTAAAATTAACAAGAAATTTAAGAAAACAAGGGTGGTCTAATCATTTTTTCCATGACTAACTCCTACTGAAATAAACATGAAGTCCAGCTGTCAGATAAATGTATTGGGGCAAAAGTACAATATCATCTAAAATGTTGTGGAGTATAGGAATACATTTGTAGAAAACAGAAATACTCTAGTACTGAGTAACTTTACACTAACTTATGACTCTTGTCCTGTGTTTCTTTTTACACAAGAATATGTCATTATTATTTTCTCTTCAAAAAGCAGATATTTAAATTTTTCATCAGCTGCTCTGCCGACCCGATTGAGTATAAGATATAGATTTTCCGCACACGGTTTGAAACAGCAGAGTTCGGTGAAGTGTCAAGGATTTGCTTTTCAATATGTATTCAAATTATGACCTACAAGTGTGTATAACTTTGTATGAGCAAGCAGAAAGTGCTGATTACTCTGCCCCCCTCCCTACCACTCTCTCTGTTTTTCTCCTCTCTGCATTTCTGTCAGACATCCTCTAAAATACAGTGTTTTTAGCAGGTAATTGCAGAACGCAAATTATATAATCCTTTTAACGAGGCCCTTGTTTGTAGTTAAATGTATCTGTCACTCCAGCCCTGTGCTACCCACCACCACACAGTTAAACCCCTTATTCACTTTCCAACTCGCATTAATTACATGATGGCTGGCGTATTATGGCTCTGCCTCTGTGCTGACTCACATTTCCCTCGTGTTGTTCGTAACCTTTCCAAATAGCTTCCTGAAAGCCCAGTAATACTGGCAAACCATGAATTGTGGACATGACAATGCCAAGTTATCATTTTTCTAATGTGCCTGCAAAAACTGTCAGCTGACTGACAGCATATCACATTTCCTGTACATATCCGGGCCTTTGTATTTTTAGTTGTTTACATTTCACGAAGGTTTATTTTACTCTCTCAAGCTCCCATAATCCACTCCTCCTTTCTCCTCGTTTCCTCCAACTGCTGCAGTCTCATTTTCCTCCTCTGTGCACTTCATAGCACTGCTGGATCCCTGCCATCTGTGCCTGGGCACAGTGTGTGTGTGTGTGTGTGTGTGTGTGTGTGTGTGTGTGTGTGTGTGAGCATGCATGCATCTGTTGTGTATATGAGTGTGCACACCTGGACCCTGTTGGTCCGTGTGTACGGTCACGCACAGGCTGTGTGTGCGAGCGAGTGTTTGAGGGTCGTTAAACTTGCTGAGACAGCCAGGGCAGCACACAGGTTCTCCTGGCTTCACCACAGTTCACTGGGTGAGGAATGGCTTTGCACAATGCCTGCCGTGCTGCCAAGTGTACTACACTCACTTTATTCTCTCCCTCTCTGTGTCTCCGTCTCTATTACCTCTCTCACTTTCCTTTCTTCTCTGGATTTTACCCCAATTTCACATACTCATATTCTGCCCTGTATTTGTCTTTCTCCAGGTAACACCATGATGATCATAGTGGAGAGCATGTCTAACGGATCCTTGGATTCCTTCCTTAGGGTAAGTTCTTCTTTATCTAATCTGTAAGGGTGTTTATGCATTTATCTTTAATGCACATGCAGACGAGTTTACTCGCTGCCTAATAACAAAATTAAGCCTCATCATTATCGTCTGTTTTGGAGCCGTTTCACAAACAAGGCATTTTGTTCTAATGATCCTAAATTCACTATTATTACAGTGCAGTCCTAGGGCAGCAATACTTGTGCTTATTACAGTAATAAGGGAAACGCACCATAATTAACAGCACAAATGGAGTGTTTCTGCTTAAAGATGCCGTAAGCTTCTGTAAACTGTTATTGTGCCCCTCTGCTCTGTGAACCACTGCGGCGTGGTTTATAATGATATGAATTAATGGCCTGTTTGTTTTTATTCTCCAAATAAAGGGATTCACTTCAGTGAGCACAACATTATACTGTAGTAACAGATGTGCAGCCTATTTGGATCACTACATACTAAGGCTGGGCGATATGAACTTTAAATAATATTGCAATATTTTAAGGCTATATCACGATACAGAATATATGTCTGAATGAAAATCACACCAGTAAGATGACTCTAGTAATCCCTGCAACATATATCTGCATTGAAACCAAATAGCAACCTCCCGGTCCTAAAAAGTGCCATAAATCTGCATTCTTTCTAATAGCCAGCAGGGGGCGACAACACCGACTGCAAAAAGAAGTCTGAATGTGTATCGGTCTATGAGAAATAACTTTACTTCTGACTTGATTTATAACCTCAGTAAACATTTTCCTAACAAGTTTATGGTCTTTATCGCTAGTTGCAAGTCAATACAGAATGATGTCCATTTTGTAAATAATTACGTCCAATTTAGAGAAAATGAATAATAATAATAATAATACATTTTATTTATAATGCACTTTACATTAAAGGAAATCTCAAAGTATTGCAGATTAAAAGCATAACAGTCTAATTATAAAAGTGATTAAAAATGAAAAAGGATAAAAATGGATTAAAACAGCAAAAACTGAAGAAATAGAATATATATATATATATATATATATATATATATACATACATACATACATACATACATACATATACACAATCTAGAAAACATCCACACAGGAAGAACCAATGTTTTGCTAAAAAGATTTTAGTGTTTTTTTTTTAAATAAATAATTTCAGGTTGGATATATTGTCCATAGCTACAGTACTGCATACACACTATACACACTGAACTTATTTTATCCCCCTCCCCTCTCTTCTTCCATTTCCTTTTCCACCTCCTCTCTTCTTTTCCTTTTGCCTCGTATAACCTCAGAAACATGAAGGCCAGCTGAGTGTAATGCAGCTGATGGATATGCTGACTGGTGTGGCATCGGGGATGAAGTACCTCACTGAAATGGGCTTCATCCACAAACGGCTGGCCGCACACAAGGTAAGGGAGCAGGTGGGAGGAGATGATAGAGGTGATGTATGTCGCAGGCTATTGCAAGTTTTCGCAGGTGGGTTACAGAATACAATTTGTCCTTTGCCTGCAAACATCTTTGTCAATCACTTCCCTGTGGGTTTTTATTACAGTAATACATGAGGCTGAAAATGACGAGCAATACTGTCAGAATTGTTTTGTCATATTTAGGTTTCGCTGTGTGGCACTTTCCTTAAAGAGCCCATCTGTCAAACTCCAAATGCAGTGGTCACATTTTAGAAACTGTAGAACAAGACTATTTGTGCTTGTAAACAATCAATTGTCCCCGGTGCGATAAGAGCTTCGCCCACCAGGAGGCTGAGAGCTCCTGCTGAGATTGTTGCCTCTCTTAATGTAACCAATGCTAATCAGTTTGTTTTCTCTCGATCAGGTGCTGGTTAATGCCAACCTGAGCTGCAAGGTATCCGGCTTCAGACCTCTTCAGGAGGACAAGATAGAGGCCATCTACACCACACTGGTAAGAAAAACACAAAGTGAAAATGTGCGTGTGCTGCAGCCAGAAGGTTTCGACTTTTTTATACTGTATTTTACATTCTACTTTCCTAATTAATGGCCGTCAAAGTGGCACAAAGCCTGTTCACACATGTAATATTCTTAACGAGCCTGGGCCCAAATGAGAGCTAACACATGTCATGTCAGGTTCGGTTGAGGTCATATAATTAAGCTTTCAGAATTTTCTTTTTTTAAACTATTTCAGCGCTTTATTTCCCTGGATATTTTTGGGTCCCGCACAAGGTGAACCCACTCCTCTAAAGATTCTTTTGATCTACTGAAAATAAGTTCAAAGCCGTTCAAAGAGAATATTAAAGCTTTACTTTACACAAACTCTCCACTCCCTTTTTTTTTACACCACGTCTTACCTCTCCGCTCCTCTCCCGCAGCACGGAGGGAAGAGCGTGGTGCTGTGGACCGCTCCGGAGGCCATCCAGTACCACCGCTTCTCCTCGGCCTCAGATGTCTGGAGCTTCGGCATTGTCATGTGGGAGGTCATGTCCTATGGAGAGAGACCCTACTGGGATATGGGCAACCAGGATGTAAGTGTGTGTGTGTGAGAAAAGCTTAAAGATAGGAGGGTGCTTTCCATTAATCTCCCCAGTCATGTCCTTTATACTCTTCCCTTCATTTTTTTATAGAATATCTGCACTTTACCAGTCTCCCTCTCTCTTTCACCTCCCTCTATCAATGAACTCTGTCTCCATGCCCAGCTTGGATCTTATTAAAAGAAAGCCAAGAAGCCACAGTACCTCTGAAAGCTTTTGCAGGGCCTAAGTCCCCCTCTTTAAGTCTGCATCAGCTCCATGACCAATCCTGTTTTCTCTTAAGGACGCATTGACCCCCTTCTGGTGGCCTCCGCCTGTCCCTGAGTGCCATCCTGCTCTTAAAAGTGTTAAAAAATCCTTCTGGAAAAAAAAATATTCCTCTTTCTGGAAATGTAAAGCGCTTGCTATTTAAAGGGTGGAAGAGATTGTCCAGCCGATAGGACCCTGCTGCTTGTCACTGGAAACCTATAATTTCCAAGTCAACGTGGTTGGGTGTTGCTGTCATCACTCCTACCTCTTTGTCCTTAAAAAAAAGTGTTTTTTATTTAACTTTTTTAAAGGAAGTCATGCTTCTAAAGTGCAGCTGAAAGCTTGATGCAAATCTGCTGAAGAGACCAAAGAGCAGATTATTCTTTTATGCCTATTTTTCTTTGTATCGAAGCCGACGACACACAGGGCATTGAAAAGATAATTTTAAGAATTATTATCGTTCATCAAGTCCAAAAGCTTCATCATGCTAATGCCCTCTCAAATTACTGTTATCAGACAATAATGCCTCCACTTTATGCAGGCAGGTGCATAGTTAAAAAGCAACGGATTATTAGCATGTTCCATTTTTGAATGTCCAAAATAAATATGCATGAGTTATTCAGTAGGCACAAGAATAGCTTGCTTTTTAGAGTTCTTTTTTTTTTCTGGTGCCCTTTCGCAGAGGAGGAGAAAGTTTCCTCTCAGCCTGGTTCATATTATCAAACTTTCCAATTGAGAGGGCAAAGGTCAAGCTTGTAGAGCGCCGGGGATATTAATCCACTTTAAATTGATACATTATATCATAACGGAATTGTTGGTCGGCCTGTCCACCTGTGATCCATCGTGCCCTTTACCTACCGGCTTTGATTAAATGGAAAATGTCAAATGCTGAAAAGCATTTTATGAATGCTCTTTAGTGAGATAGGAGCTTAAGGGGCTGAGAGGACGGTGGAGTGGGGTGGTGCGTGGGTAGAAGAAAGAGTGTTTTAGGAAATAATGCTGCTGATGGATGTCATTTCTGTGATTATTCTCAGACTATTTCCTCCTTTCAGGAGATTGTATTTCTTAGAGTGGTACATGAGGACGTATCGGATGTCCCTGGATGTACTGAGAAGAAATGTCTCGTAAGGTGTAACAGTGAATGGTTTCTGAATGAGCACAACATTAGTTTGATGGAGGAAGTCTGGAGGGATGCCTTTGTGCTCTGCTATTTGAAGACAGTGAGGTTTCAAAGGGCTGGATGAATCATTTTCTAGGATTCATTGTATTTAGGAATGGGTCAGGTGTAAGAAAATACTGACTCTTGTTTGTTTCATCTCTCTAATTTATTTCTCTTCTGTTTCAAAACAGCCCTGATTGTTCTTTTATTCAGAGGCCTACAACATATTGTTTTATAGGAAATTAAAATCTTGGAGTACACTTTTCTTCAGATAGGAGCCCAACTATTGTGATACCCCATCAAATATCCTGTGAAGTGACACTCAGACAGTGAATATCCTGTTAAGCGACCTGACAAAGTCAGTCAGTCGTGATGGTTTTTGCAGGGAACCCTTTCAATTCTTTCAGGTAATAAGTTCCTACAAATATCCAAAGTGCGGTTCTAGTTTTAGGCAAGACATTTGTGCAGATTTGTATTCAGCTCATAATGTTTAGGTTAGCAAAATATCTGTTTATTTTGCACTTGGTGCTCGCTTGCAAGGTGACCTTAAAGGATGCTGCCTGTTTAATTACCAAAAAGCAAAACAATGCAATGTAACATTGTAGGTGGTGTAATTAGTGACGAGAGAAAAAGAAAGCAGCAGCACTTTTCTACTCTTATTTATCCGAGTAGACCTGTACTGTCCAAAGGCTTCTATTATTGGCAACTAAGCCACTGTAAAGGAAAAACACACGTTTTAAATACCTTACTCAACTTTTTTAAGTAGGACAAAACTTTTCTTTTTCCTTTCTTTTCTTCTTTACCTTCATTCACTCCCCCCAACCTGCCCTACCAGTCCTTCTCAAGCTCTTTGGGAATTAAATTCAATTATAGTACAAGTACTGGAAAATAAATATCCCTCCTTCTGTGTGTCCTGTAGGTGATCAAGGCCATCGAGGATGGTTTCAGGCTGCCGGCTCCAGTTAACTGCCCTACACATCTCCATCAGCTGATGCTGGACTGCTGGCAGAAGGAGAGGACAGAGAGGCCCAGCTTCAGCCAGATCCACTCAGCCCTCAGCAAGAGCATCCGCTCCCCCGATGGCATCGGTTCCTCCACACTGGCACGCAGGTACGGTCCGCTAATATATCGGCTCAGTAAATAGCTGGCTGTATACAGTAGTGATGGGACGGACTGTGCCGAGGCTTCGGAGCGTGTGTCGAGAAATCCGGTCTTTTATGAGGCGCGTATCGAGGCTTGTTTCTTAAGGGCGACGTCACTGATGATGTTTGAAGCGTGAGTGTTGGCGTGATTTATGAACGTATGTAGAACCTGATAATGTAATAACTTACCGATAATGTAATAACCCTGATAATGTAATAAAAATCTGCACTTGAATCCATTGAAAATTTAATAAAACCTGATAATGTAATAACTTACCGATAATGTAACAAAGTAGATTTCCCAATAATGTAATACACTTTTTACCAATAATGTAATAAAGTATAACATTAATGGAAGGTTTTTGCACAAATAAACAAAGATGGTGGAAAATCCAATATGGCCGAAAAACCCCATTGAGCTCGGATTGGCCCAAGGGTTCCAGCGATACATCCTTTGTGAAAAATGGATGAACAGGTCAAAAGTTAATAAACATTCAACTTTGACCTGTTGGTGGCGCTAGAGCTCTTGAGCTAGAGTTGCCTACACAGTATCACCACTTGAACCCAAGTAATGGGTGGTCTGCTGTTAAATTATTACAATATTGGGGAATTATTACATTATCAGGACTTGCAAAATGAAGGCTAACCTGATAATGTAATAACCCATTAATAACCATTAATGTTATACTTTGTTACATTATTGGTAAAAAAAAAAGTATATTACATTATTGGGAAATTCACTTTATTACATTATCGGGAAGTTATTACATTATCAAGTTTTATTACATTTTCAATGGACTCAAGTGCAGATTTTTATTACATTATCGGGAACTTATTACATTATCAGGTTCTACAAACGTACCGTATTTCCTCATTTTAAAGCCGGGCCCCTATTAATGACCGGCCTCATTTAGTAACCGGGTGTAAAAACAATTTTTAGTAAATAAAAGCCGGCCTCTTTTATAAGCTGGGTGTCTTACCAGTGTTATGTGAAAAATGTTATGTTAGTACTGTAGGTAAATATGGTTGTTTCTCCCGCTGTCCTAGTCATTCTCTGTAAACTCGAGCCGTTTATGCACGTTCTTCTGGGCTTTTTAGTAGTTTAGACATTTTAAATCCTGCTTAAAATGAACATTCAGCGTGCTGTTCATTGTTTGTTTACATCTGAGTATTTCCAATATGGCTGACATCTGGGTAACTGGCTACAATCATAGACTGTATATAAATAATGGACGTAGTCACCGTGGCGTCACCCATTGGTTTGTGGACTGCCCGTTGGAAGCCTCGAGTTCAGCGTTACACTCGTCGCCATCTTGCGTCGCCATCATGTTTACGATACGCGGAGCAGACCATAATTGGACTGTGGCGGAGCGCGAGGGATCTGACGACACTGACTACACGCATCTCTACACCGGCAACCCGACTGAGAGAAGCCGCTGCTAATTCATGTTAGCATTAACTGGAGCATTAACTGGGATGTTAATTTTGGCTAGCAAAAAAACAAAAACAAAATGTATCTTTCTTACCTCAGAAAACTGAGCAGAGACTCCTTGGAGTGTCTGTTAGTCCAACCGAACACTGAACAAGACATTTTACTGAACAAAACGTTCAAATAAACTGTCATTAAGTGAAAATATAGTGTGAAAGGGTCAAAGTTATGAGACCAAACCGCTAAATTTCCTCTTTTCTATCCATATAACGTTATATATAACTTTATTGACACGTTGCCGTGGATACGCTCTGCTTCTCTCCTGGTGACGGCTCGCCTTGTCAGTGACCTGTCAATCAAAGCTAGAAACGCCCCAAATCATACGATTCTTTATCTTCAATTTTCTTCTAAATGGGGCCATTATTAGAACTATTGACATCAAATTGTCTTGAAGAAGATTTTTTACTAGCGATTGAGACCATAATGTTGTCCCTGAAAATTTTTTCTGAGGTAATAAATCAAGTGAGAAGTTTTCAAATTTAGCACTGAAATGAATGGGCAGATTTCTTTTGCAGCCAAACTTAGCACCCCCTACTGGAATTTTCGGTGAATTGCAGGCTTTATGCACTTCCTGGTGGCTTCCATGCTCAGGCACGGAGATTGCCGCCTGGCTACAATGCGCTGTGTAAAACACTCTAAAAAGTGCCGGTCAGAGCTGCTCTGATTTTCTATTTTTAATAAAGCCTCCTTCAAATAATAGCCTGCCCCTATTATTAGCCGGGTCCCAAACTGATTTTTTTATTAATAGAAGCCCAGGCTACTATTTGAGGAATGCAGTATATAAAGAAGTGCAATGGATCCCTGCAAAATTTAGTCTAAGCTCAGTGGCAAAAATATTATTTCTTAATAAAAATGAATAACATCATCATCATCATCATCATTCATAAGCACAATCACTGTCCCATCTTTGGAAAACACTGCAACATATTTAACATAAACATCTCATGTCCTGTTGGATTTATTCAAACATTCACTGAAATCATACTGACACGTTTTTTGACATTAATAGACTTTTATCATTACCCAATAAATTAACCAAAAAAAGATTAAATGAATGAATGAATGAATGAATGAACCACACAAAATCAAATTAAATTGTTCTTGGCAGTGATTATTCCCATGCTGACACATCACAAATAGTTGAATAGTTGATCAGTTGGGGGATTTGTGAGCACATGAAGCCTCGATAAATTACCCTTTTTTTTTAACCAATTTTTTTTTAACCAATTGGATGAAAAGCTTCATGGGGCTTCATCTGGCCGTCACTAGTATTCAGTCTACACATTTCCTTTGTTCACAAGATTAACTTTATGTCTTCTCCTCCAGAACCCTGAGTTCATCCATTACACTAGCAGAGAGGCCTCTGCCCTCCTTCCCGTCCTTTAACTCAGTGGGAGAGTGGCTGGACGCGGTGGACATGGGCAGATACAAGGACAACTTCACTGCTGCAGGATACTGCTACTTGGAGTCTGTGGCACGAATGACTGTACAGTAAGTAGCTTCATACAACTGTCTCAGTGACCTTTCATTTCCTGTTTTAGAGAGGGTGGCTAAGTGAGATAATAGAGCAGATCATTAAAACAATAACTGAATGAAGACTTTAATTACTCAGGGGATAAAGTCCACTCATTTTTTTTCATTCTTGACTATTAAATATGACATTTGCTCACCTAAAAAGGGAAAAATGTCTAATACAAATAGCTACAGAAAAATAATCTGCAACTGTTCCAATAATTCATCAGTTGTTCGAGTCATTTTTTTAAACAAAATTCACAAATATTCCTCAATTATGAGGATTTGCTTTTCTTTGGTCTCATGTAATAATAAACTTAATGTTTTAAGGTTTAAGGGCATAAGTGGGAAAAAACACCATTTTATGATGTCACCTTTTGCTTTTGGAATTTTGGGGACACTTGTGGGCACTTGGAAAAGTATAGAGTATATATATAGCTATATATATATATATATATATATATATATATATATAAATTAAATTATATTCCAATTTATCAGAGAAATTTAACTTAGGGTTTTTATTTTTATTTTTTTATGATTTATGTCATTAGAACTGTGTAACTCTGTTAAAAATACATGTTACAGATTACATAACACATTATATAGATCCATTACACACAGAATGAAACATTTCATGTCTCAATGTATTTAATTTCTTCTAATTATAATTATTATGGCTTACATTCAATGAAGACCATTCAGCGTCTCAAAAAAAATGTATATTACAAAAGACCAATTTTAAAAAGGATGTTTAATATGGAAATGTTGGCCTCTGAAAATATACTATATAATAATACTACCATATGCACTCAAGACTCTATTTGACTTGAACTACTGGAAATGGACTTTGCCATGATATTCTAATTTATTGAGATGCAGCTGTATTGCAGTGAAATACAAGGCCAGACTGAGTAAAATGCAAAGAGCAAAAAATGTACTGAAATGGCCTGAAATATGTCTTTATAATCATGCAGTTACTCACTCCAGACAGTGACATAAAGTGCAATAAATTTCCTATCTGAACTTTTCCCCCGACTAATCATCTGATCTGTGTGTCCACAGAGATGTACTGAGCCTCGGCATCACTTCCCTTGAGCACCAGAAGCTGATACTGGCTGCCATCCAGACCCTCAGAGCCCAGGTCATCCAAATGCACGGCCGCGGTGTGCAGGTCTAACAAACAGCCGACGCGCCTCCTCTCACACTGCTGCTGCAGACCCTTTACGTGTGTGCAGATGATTGATGGGGTGAAGGAGAAGAGGAGGAGAAAGAAAGAGAGAGCTCTTCCAAACTGAAGGAAAGACGAGCAGATCTATCTACTCCTCCTTCCCACGCGTCCTCATGCCTTCCTTGATTCCTTCCTTCCTTTTTTCTATGAATGAAAGCCCTCGGAGACGAGCGGCGTTCCTGTTGCAGAGGAGTGATGTCACCTGACTTTTTCTTTGTGACCTCCATCTGCACTTCAATAACTGGTTCTGGATCAGTGCATAAAAGACAAAAGAAATATTGTCTCTAGCAGATAGGCTGACCTCTGAGCTGCACACTACGCTGCAAACAGACTATTGCTCAAAGAAACATTTCCTTTTTGGGTGGAATTTCCCTTTACCACAACATCAATTCACAAAAAAAAACAATATGTCGTCAAAGCCGGGAACTATTTTACTGGCCTCTGCTCGAATGACTCTCCCCTCACATCAAACAGGAACTGATTCACTGCGCGGATACAGAATCTTATCATTGTTCGTCAGGCTGCAGAGGGACATTTCTGAAGATTAAACATGGCTGCAGTAGCTTCAAAAGACTGTGCTGTCCCATGTTAACGGTCCAGTAAGAGAGGTTTAATGGACAGGGCTAGCATACAGTAGAGTCCTATTTACAGTTTATAAAGTGTGCTGATGAGATGAACACAGCTACGGTAGGTTATAAGTGACGTACTGTATTTCAGGAACGGCAACCTGCTTTTTCTTTTCTTTGGGGGCTACTGATGGTTGAACAAAAGCTGCAGGATACAATTGTAAAGGTTGAAAAAGTGTGTTTGATTGTGCATTAATTTGGTGTGTGTCGCTGTCTGTCTTGCTTCTTTATTTACTTTGTTTTCTTTGTGCATTTTAAACCTCTAAATTTCCCTTCCTTTCGCCTGCTGGATGTCATCTCATAATCCTCCTCTCCAAAGCCTCTCTCACCACCATGTTTAATACTCTGTATAGAGCGCGGGGGCCAACTCTGGAAGGTGGCCCGTTTCAGATATTTATCCATATTTATTTATGTTTACAGACTGTAACACCAACCTCTGCAGAAAAGAGGGAAGGAGGGTTTATTTAACTTATATTATTATTAGAAAAAAAAAAGATGTTAAGCAACACAGTTGTGTCCTCTTGTTTCGTTGATTTATTATACAGTTTATACCTGAACAAATGAGAGGAACACTGGAGGGTTTTTACTGTCAGCACACAGTATCTGTGTATTCTTGAACACTGGAGTTAAATTTAGGTCCATTATCATTGGATTTGCTGTTACAGTGTGTGTGTTGCAGAATGGATACAGTATTTCAGAATGTCGTATGGATTTGTTTTCTTTCTATCTGTTGGATTATGTTAAATTTTATGTTGCTGTTAATATCATGCTCTGCCATACTACGTGGTTGCACTTTTTTCCCAGAATTCCCTCTGTACAGCGATCTGCCCCTCGCCTTTTCTGTAGTATTTCCATACAGGAGACCTGGAGGATGTTTATCAGGGCATTATTTGCTTGTCATACATTTTCACAATAGAGGGTACATACATTTTTTTATGACTGGAATATTGTAACTGGTTTGTATTTGGTACAAAATTAGTTTTTTGTTCTTTCTCTGTGTACTCTCATTATCTCTCTGTAACTGTTTAGTCAAATTAAATGAACTCATAAGTCCTTATAGATGTTAACACGCACATGTTAACATATCTGAGAAACACTCTGATGGTCCCTTTGACACACACACACACACACACACACACACAGACACACAAGACTACAAAGATACACACACGACAAACTGGACCTCGTCACCACAATGAATGAAACTCAACTATTTTTCCCCTTCTCTACCCCCCCTCCCTTTCTCTGTTACTGTGACCATTATGATATATGTTTAATACTGTAAATATGTATTTGAAAATGCTAAATCTATTTTTATAATTTGTTTGAAGAACAATGTGTTGAATATAATATCTGCTCACTGTGTAAGGGTTTTATTTGTTTGAATTTAGGGCCATAGCCAAGAAACTCTGGTGTTTGGAATATAAAACTGAAAAAAAAAAGTTTCTTTTTTCGTTAATTTTTTGATGATTTTTACCTGTTAGAAGAAAATCTGATGGCTGTTGCAATATTGAAACGTGTTATTAAAAAATCTCCAATACAAGCAAATGCGTTTTCTCCTTGTCTTCTGTACATACTACATATAATAATATTGTGGGGTTTTACATTTGTGGACAATAACCATAACCATGACAAACATACTATTCTAAAGTGTTAGCATTTTTGGACAAAATACACTTTGACCATTTCTTGACATTTTCCACATTCTATACATTCTATACATGTATACATAGTAAAGTCTGCTTTCAGTCTGCTAAAATGCTTAAAATGGGTCAATTATTGTCTGTTTATACACATGACAGAATAATATGGCCAGAAATGACAGAAACACACCATATTATAGGATGTCCAAAATGACTCCCTCTAAAAAAAAAAGTGATACTATAGCATGTAGATTTTTGCCAAAAATGGTCAAATTTTACAATGCCTAAAAATGCTTCAAATGGGTCAATTACAGTCTGTTGTTACATGTGGTACTATATTTTGTTCAAAATAACGGAAAAAAACACAATTTTTGGGGATGTCCATAAATGACTCCCTCAAAAAAAAGTCATACTATAGCATGTCATTTTTTTTGTCAAAAATGGTCAAATTTTAAATGCTTAAAATTGGTCAATTACAGTTTGTTGATACATGTGGTACTATATTTTGTCCAAAAATAGCAGAAAAAAACACCATATTATGGTATGTCCAAAAATGACTCTCTCTAAAAAAAAGTCATACTATAGCATGTCCGGTTTGTCAAAAATCGTCAAATTTTACAATGTCTAAAAATGCTTTAATTGGGTCAATTACAGTTTGTTGATACACATGGTACTATATTTTGTTCAAAAATAGCGAAAAAACAAATTTTTTTGGGATGTCCAAAAATGACCTCTTCAAAAAAAAGTCATAGTATGTATATGTACAAGATAGTATCTCGAATGTACGAGATAAACTTTTTGGTTTTGGCCAACACTGCCCGAAAAAAAATAATCACCTTGCCTTTCAGGGCTTCGTAATAATCATGATAAACTTATGATTTTAAAGTCTTTTTACTCATTTTTGTAAAAACTAAATTTTGTCAATTTTTCGGACATTGTTGACATGGTGTTCTTTTGATATTTGTGTACACTATTATACTACTTTTGCAACCTAAACTGTGGCGTTTTTTCCCCATTTTTTGACATACTATATAATGTTTTTTTTTTTTTTTTTTTTGACGTACTATAGTATGATCATGATAAACGTACTGTTCTAAAGTGTTTGGAAAAACTACATTTTTACTATTTCTTGACATTTTCGACATACTATACCATGGCTTTTTTCCCCCTCATTTTTGTACATATTATGGAGTTTTTTCTTTCTTTTGTTGGACATACTATACTTGATATACATGATCATTTTTTGACAATTTCAACATACTATACTGTGGCGGTTTTGTTTTTGTTTTGTTTTTCATTTTTAAGATATTATAATGTGGTGTGTGTTTTTATATTAGTGAACATACTATACTGTAAGTATAGTATGTAAGTATTTTGATCTTTTTTACAAACTATACTGTGACATTTTTTTATATATATACTATAATATGGTGTTTTTTATTAATTTGGATGACATACTACACAAGACATTTTCTCTCACATTTTGATGACATATTATATTATGAAATTGGTTTTATAACATGCTATACTATGAGGTGGCATTGCTTTCCAATGCAACGGAGGTCTTAGATATCCAAAAGCCCGGCCAAATAAAATCAACGCTACAGGTTTGTAAGAAGAATGTTTCGTTTTTTTGTCACTTGGGTAAATCAGCCCTTTAGAAGAACTTCACAGTGGAACTTGGGTTTCAGTGTCTTGCCTCAGAGAACAGTGTAGATCCACTGAATCAGTGAATGGGGTCTAAATGATAAAGTCCTAATTATCCATTTCCCTTTCAACTTTCCCTCTGGTGCAGAGAAATGAACTGATGGCTCAGTAAATCCTCTAACCTTAAGGCTCCCTTGGCCTCTTGTACTACTTACTTATCTGCACGTTACAAGGTTAATGACCCGTATCCCCTTACAGCAAAATTCAACTTTGGTTTACCTCTCCGAGCTTACTTGTGAGGTTCGTGGTTTTCTCTCTCTTCTCTATCATGTGAACTTATTAAGTCTCTCTCTCTGGGACTCAGGTTATATTACTTACTGTTTTATTACACAACGCCCACCTTTAGACTAGCACTGAGCGTATGGGAAATTATTGTAAATGCAAATTAGCTTAGTGTGGGATTGCTGTGGGCAACTGTGTGGGTGTGTAGAAGTGAATATGCTGGTACGTGCTTCAACCTGCTTTCATGGGTCAGTGCATGTGCACAAGACCGTGTGTATGTGCATATTATATGTGTGCGAATAATGACAGTCCATGGGCATACATTTGAGAATGAGCTCGTTTTATTTATCTCACACAGTTGCAGCAGCAATCCATACTTTTTATATTAAATTCTTATTGGAGTTGAGGATTGGAGTTTGAGACTTAATGAGTTTCATCTCGGAGCCATCGCTGGCTGCAGCTTTCTAAACCTCCCACGCAATCAAACATCACCTCCTTCAGATGCTGCTTAGCAGACCTCGGCTAAGCAGCATTTGAACTCCTGCTGCAGTAACACTGGATTTGGATAATTCATTATCGGAGGCTTACCGTTAATTACTTGCTCGCACAGAAGATGTAATGTGATGAAGTAAACACAAAAAAAAAAGCTTATTTACATGTCAGGCTCATCATGATTATGTGTATGAGAATGAAACACCCAGAAGCTTGTGTGGAGCGAGTGTCTCAAAAGAAATGTTTATGCATTGATTTAGATAGACAAATGCACAAACAAAAATGAATTTTTACAAAAAGTCCCCCTCCAGACATATTTTAAAGTATGCAGAAATACTCTGCGATGATCCATATTTTTTAACATCATTTTCCCACTCAAAAAATAGGCACTGGAAGCACATTTGATTTGTTTCTCTCTTTTAGAATTGCTGGATCTGGCCTCTGCACGACCCCAAAACAGCTGCTTGAGCTAGGTTGACCGGTGGACAGAGCAGTGTGAGCCAGATGCAGCTCTTGATCTACAGCCTGCAGAAGTAATTTCAACATCTGGTCTGTTTATCTTTAAAGGAGAGATTGGAGGGCTTAAGACATACATGTTTGAGCCTCCTGACTTAGATGATGTCTGTTGTTCATTAAAATTAGCTTCTAGAAGACATATTTGAATGGTAAGTCCTCCACCAAGGCATCACCTAGTATGTTTTAATGTTAATATTCCAAATTGAGAGGGCATTAATGTGAATTTTACCAGTTGTAAATTAATAATCCTGCTTATTCCAACACCACATAAAAGCAACAGAAATTCTCACAAAAGCCCCTTCCACCAAGCTTGATGAAACTTGGGACAGCAGTTTTTCCATTTCCACAGAAAAAACGCCCCGATAACATAACCTTGGTGGAGGTAATATCTGCTATGATGTTACAGTTTCATTCAAAACTAAAAACCAAAGGTGACCGGGCTTTCTCCACCAGTGCGCCCTGACTTTGGAACGGGCTGCCCGAGGAGATAAGGCACTCAGAGTCAGTAACTTCTTTTAAATTACTTCTTAAAACCCACTTTTATAGACTTGCTTTTACGTAATGCTGTCTATCTCAAAAATCCTTTTTACTTCTTCATTTTTTATTTTTTTTTTTACTCCTTTTACCTTTTATTTTCTGTGTATCTGAGAATGTCTTGTGATTGTTCCTGCTCTGTCTCTTGTTGTTGTTTTTTAATGTAAGAATTGTTTTTAGCCTTATGGCATCATTCTCGTTGTGATTAACTGCTCTCTGTCCAAGCACTTTGTAAATTGCTGTTTTTAAAAAGTGCTATATAAATAAAGTTATTATTAATAGCATTATTCACTCTCTGTGCTGGAGGTTGACGTACCTAATCTAGCTTGCCAGTTGTACATTTAAATCTCAGATTTTAAGGAAGTGCACAGACATCTCCAGCTTCAGTAGAGGAATGTGAAAACACCTCTCGAGTATAGTCAAGGTCAGACATTTTAGATGATATAAATAATATAAATATAAGAAAAACACGTTTTTGAGTGGAGAGGGACTTTTAAAAATGACATCAGTTTAAGGCTGCAACATGCCATTCCCTGGCAGGTATTTGGGACATAAATATCAAACGGAATATGAAATATTGCTGTAAAAATGCTCTCAGCTCTCATCTACATAATATAAATTATAATCTCCCAATAGCCTTGACACTTGACTTCTGTCTGCTCTGGGTCATGAGCCATCTTAGCATCTGCACACATGCTAAATGAACCGACTAGCGATCCTAATCAACTGCTGTCTGCCTCCTATTCCCTTGCGGTACAATATAATAAATGCTATTAGTTTGAGTTTGATGTCTTAGTATGCAAACAACATATCCCACAGTAACTCTCCTCAGTGGCAGGGGGGAGGCGGGGGTTGTATTAGTTGGCTTTTTATTAGGCTTCTCACGGTTTGAGCGTAAATCTTCGATCAGATTTGCCTGTTTATTCACTGTAAATGAGACTGGGACAGCGAGACGGGCAGGGATTCTTCTACGAGATTAAAGCAAATCATGTTTCAAAATGCAAAATATAGATTGTTGTACCTGAAATCCAACACTTTTCCAAAATCAATAAGACACTTGAGAGTTTTGGTTACATTTTTTAAGGCCTTCAAATAACAACATGATGCTGCCAGATGTGTGTAGGTTGTAAGTGATTTATACTGTACATTTTAAACATTAATATTTATACTTTTGTTGCACTTTATTACATTTACCCATTCTCACCCATTTTCAGCATCATACATATTTACATTTGTATATATTCTTTATTTTTTTCCTTTTTTTTTTGTTATATGTTGTAGTATTTCTGTGTACTTTTTCCTCATTTCAGTTTTTTTAAGAATAATAATTCTACTATAACAAAATCCAATTCTCCCCAGATATCAATAAGCTGTTTCTGAAATATTTATATAGTATTATAGAAAATATTTATATAGTGATGCTACTGCAGCTCTAATTCTGAGATTTGCAAATTGCTCGTAAATATTTATCAATAATGAAACAGTTTAAGTTATCACTGAAAAATGCCACATATCTGTGGTGCAGCTGAAATGATCAGTTGATAAACTGTTTGGTCGAACCACATACTTTATTGTGCAAGTTTTTAATAAATGTTCGCGTTCAAGCAAAGACGCAAAAAAACATCCTTTATTTCGAGTTGCTCCAATTTGATTTTTTCAGCTTTTCTGTAATATATACGTTTTAATTTTAATATCCTCATTTTTGCACTGTTTGTAGGACTAAACAAACATTTTAAAAAGCCATCTAGAGTCATCTAATGAAATAATGAGATTTTTTTTAACTATTTTATAGAGCAAAAAAATCCATCTATTAGGTGAAAAATATTGATAGTTATTGATAATGAAAATAATCACTAGCTACAGCCCTAGAGTTTGCAGGCTCCAGTTTCTGAAATCTAAATATTTAGTGCTTTTCCTTGTTTATATAATCATGAAATAAGTACAATTAGATTTTTTTTTGGAGTGTTGGTTGGACAACAATTCAAAGACTTCACCTTTTTTTCTAGGAGCTGGTATAGGTTGAACAATAAATCAGTTAATTGTAATAATAACATGGGCATTACACATTTTTTTTACCCCCAAACCAGACACTCTGATCTACTCTATCACTATATGACACCACATTAGAATAAAAAAACTTTTGCAGCAGGAAAAGAACAAATAAGAGTCCAGATATGCAAGAGGAAGAAATGGCAGAGAGAGAGAGCGGAACAGGCTCCAGGATTGAAAGAGGCACATGGGAGAGCAGACGACACCTCTGTAAAGACATTAGAGATTCCCAGCTGTGTGTTGAGAGCCCTCTCCCCTTCTTGTCCTCCCTCCATCCCTCGCTCCCTCTGCTCCGTGTGAAGATTAAAGCAGGCGGCATAAAGGGGAGAGCAGTCCACCTCTAAGCTACTGTGAAGGGGAAACTTCCCCCAGCACAAAAGTTCTGCTCTCCCGCTCTTTGCCGAAGCGTGCCGCAGCTCAAATCGGCTTTGAGAAATTAATCCCTGCATTATGGAGGGAGTAAAGTAAACAAACGGAGGACAGGATGGGGACCTGAGAGTGTGAGACAGTGAAGGCTTTTGTAGGTAAAAAGCTTGTGTTTCTCCAGAGAGAAAAAGAGCTCTGTGACGGCTGCGTGTGCTCACACATGTGTGTGAGGAGAAAATAGTGAGCTCAAGAGGTGACGGGTGGGGGTGAATGAAGGAAATGAAGCAGCAAAAGCCTGCTCAATCCTCTGGGACACTCCTGGGAGAAGAGCGTCACAGCCTTTTTGCTGTATGGTCTTAAACCTCTCTCTCTGTCTCTCTTATGTCCAGCTTATTACTGGCTTTGTCTTTCCCAGCTTCATTCAACCACTTTACCCCTGTGGCAGAGAGTCATTGTCTGCAAATCCTCCTCCTGCAGCCGTCTCTGCTTTCCCCTCTCCTTTTCCCATCCTATCTATCCACTGAGAGGTACTTAGATAAGGCCCGGGGTTCAGTCTGACGAAATCAGAACTTCCCACTGAGCGGAGATTAAACTCTGAGTGACCGAACGGACAACTTCTCTCACTCTCTGTGGTTGGCTGGCAGACTGGAGAGTGGCAAAGAGTTTCTATCTCTTTTTTTTTTGACAGTTTAAACACCCGTCTGTCTGGGCGCCTCCTGAGACTCCCCATAAGTGCACTTTCAGTCTCTCTCCGCTTGTCTGCTTGTTGCCTCTCGCTGTCTCGCCATATATCTGCCATCTATCATCTCTCCATCTTTCTCGACATCTCTGCACATACTTTAAAGATCTCCACACCTCTTATAGCTTCTTCAAAACCACACCTTATACAAGTCCTCATTCTTGTGTGTTCTAGTTTTGGTTTTTTTGCACAGATGCATCCCACTTGTCTGTATCTGCAGCCTGATTTGATTCCCTCCCACCAAACACCAGGCAAAATAAAGGATTTAGCAGAGTGCATCCTGCTGTTTGTGTTTTTTCCCCCCTCACAATCCCTGAAAATGAATAATCTGATGAATGACACTAAACTGACACCAAGCCTTTGACCTTGAGGTGTTGCTACAGGGTCAGGCTTGCAGGAGTATTTGGGGTTTTTTTGTAGTCCCATACTGCCACTTGGTGGAATATAAGAGAACTGCACCCTGCAGGAAAAACATGTTTCACACTGGATTGTAAAGCAAGTAGATTTACTTAAGTTCCTTACTTGTGCCAATTCTATCATACGTCATATAGTATTATGCTTTATTTCTAATTATTTTTCTGACAACTTTAGTTATTTTGCAGATAAAGACTGTACTGTATAGACTAAACATAAAACCATGTTATGAAATATCAAAGGAAAAGTTCAACAAATTGACCGACAATTGGCAGGTTTTACAGGTGGTTTTGTGATGGAAAGCTTTCTTGGCCGGTTAAAATAAATCAAAATGTTGGTTTTGTACAAGTTCTAGCTATATTTGTGCCACCTTAACCAGCTGCAACAATAAAATGCATCAGCGATAAAAATGCATTAAAATAAACAATATTATAAGACTCTGAAGCTATTTTTGGACACTTTTTCAAAGGTTTTTGAAACCATATTTGTCTTGGGCATTTTATTCCTTTCTTTGGGAGTTAATAGCTGATGGATGACAGTAAATGGGGATAAAGTTGTGCAGAACATGCAATTTAAGTTCCCTGCCTGATTCAAACAGGGGACACTGCAGTACATGAACCACATCATAAACCTCAATGTCCCAGAAGCACTTTTGCATGTGTTTTTTAATCCCACTTTTATCATAAAAAGATCATTTTTACTTTTGCTCAAATACATTTTAATACTTGTTCTACTATGAGGCTGAACAATTGACATCTGATGAAATCTACTTTTAGAAGAAAATATTTGCATTTATGACACGAGACAGAAATCATGGTGCAAACACAGACTTTATTAAAAATAATTTAGTTCAATGTTAAAACTCCAAATTTACATTCAAAACATTTCAGAATATTTTGTGTATTTGATTGGTTGTAGTAATCTACTGTCAAGTAGAAAAAGGCTTTGTGGTTTATATGTCATATTTTTCATTAATAAAGTTGTTTATTATTATTTCTGCAATAACCATCTGTTATTATTTTTCTAAAATGTTCCTTTTAACAGTTTATTCCTTTTAACCAGTATATTCTTCCATTTCTCTCTAAAAACATAATTCATTCATCCCTCGCTGTATAGATCTTTTACATCATCATCTCTTCAATCCTTCCAGCTGAGCCCAAGAGTCTCAGCGATGAAGGAGAAGACGTGCGTTTCCTCCAGGATAGCCTTGGCGGTGGGTTTCCCTGCTCCGTGCCCGCTCCGTGTGTCGACCCGGACCATCAGAGGCTGGCGCTGCACGCCGCTGCGACCCACTCCGTGCTGCAGGGCGGCGCAGTACTTCAGAGTGTGGAGAGGAACCACGCGGTCATCGTGATCGGCCGTCAGCAGCAGGACGGCGGGATAGGGAGGGCCGGAGTAAGGTGCCGGAGGCAGATTATGGAGAGGAGAATACCTGGAGAGAAGGAGACACAGACCGGTCGGAAGGAAAATGTGAGTAATTTGTGAACTTTAATGTGTGATTCAGATGCTCTGCTGAAATATTTTGGCACATGTGGGTGAGTGTAAAGCTGGGAACAGACCTTGATATTATTGAAACCATCAAACAAGCAACACTTACTGACTATTTACACTAAAATGTGCAGATCTTTTTAGCCATGAGATTCAGATAGAAGAAAACACTGAACAACTGAGTAAACATGATGGACAACACACGAGCGCTGCTATGAACAAATGAGCCGCTGGACAACCTCCAACAGGAAAAATCCAACAGGACGACAAATAGTCACGAGTGACTCGACCAAAACAAACAAATATCAACAGGCCATTTGCCTTTTATAATTTATGCTGCGATCAGAGCGAAAAGGAGGCAAAACAGGAGAAAATGCTTCATTTGGATGAGATGGTGGATGGAGACATGTTGGCAACAAGGACTGTAAACTTTGAGAAGAGAGCAAAAAGAGTGAGTGAGATGAGCCTCAGGTGAGCTGCAGCTCTCCAGAGAAACCTGGATGAACTCAGTCTTGGCACACCACACTTCTCTTACTCTTCGCCTGCAGTTTTTGGAAAGTTTCTTTTTCATTTTTTAAACTTTTACACACTTGGTATTGATTGTCCTGATTCTAGTTCTAAAAATGTTTAAACTAATTTCAATGTAAATTATTAGAATCATTAAACATCAAACACTCTTTACTTTTCTTTAGGCCTACTTTTATACAGTTTGTTGACCATTTTGCTGTTTATATTCTAATTCAATTGTTTTTATACACTTTTAGGTTGTGTGTTCTCCTGCATGTGTGAGTTCTCATGCACAAGTGTGTGTCCTCATGCGTGTGTGTGTGTGTGTGTGTGTGTGTGTGTGTGTGTGTGTGTGTGTTTTTTGATTCCTACTTGATGAGCCACTGGAACTGCTCCGGCTCGTCAGAGCAGCCATAGTCTGTGGTCCAGGCGTGTCCGATGGTGAATTTATGGAACTTCAGCATATCCATCACCCCGACCTCCGCCACTGCGCAGCCGAACAGGTCTGGACGCTGGTTCACGCACGCCGCTGTGTGTGTATTCAAAATAAGTGTTACAGATTCTACACACTCACATACACACACACACACACACACACACACACACACACACACACGTCCCCTTTACTTCACACTGTAGGACACAATCACTCCTAAATGGCCACTTACACACCAGGGAAGAAGGCATTAGTTGGGTTTGTGCGGTGCCATATGGCAGCCAGCCTTTGGTAAATGATGTGATTAAGCACTGTTTAATGTCCTGTTTAATAGCCAAATTAATTGAAGCTAAGCAGCTAACTACTGTTAGATGAATTTGACATTTGCAATTATGGCAAAGATGTAATATAAAGAATACAAAGTCTGGTGCTCCGTGCAGACGAGCAATGGACCAGGGATCTTAGCTGGTTTAAGTTGGCTTTGAAAAACTATAAAGGCAATTCATTGTTAGCAGCTTGAAGGGTTAAAGGGACAATTTCTTTCCTCTTACCTGTAGAGCCATTTGTCAACCTTGATCGTTTTGTTGTGAGCTGTCGAGTGTTGGAGATATCAGCAGTAGAAATGTCTGCCTTCTTACAAATATAATGGATCTAGATGGCACTCACACAGCTTGTGGAGCTCAAAGTGGCAGGAAATTAATTTGAAAAGCTCAACGGTTTTCAGAAATAATGACCCAGTTGCTCAAGATAATAGACGGACCATGAAGTGAGCAATTTCATGTGGTATTTATTAAGCTTCTGATTGAGAAATAGCACTACAGGTAAGAGGAGAAGTATTTTTGATTTAGGGGTGAACTGTCCCTTTAAACTGCACAGGAAGTGGGAGCTGAGCTGCTAAATGGGTTTAGGTTTTATTGACAGATTTCAGCTTTAATAGAGCATTTCTCCCAAATGTAACACTACTGGATAACAGATTCCAGGGAATACCTTTAAAACTCTTCTTACATCAAACATATAAACACACACAGGTGACTGTGCACTCACCCACTAGCAGGCCTCCGTTAGAGGCCCCGTTGATGGCGATGCGGCTGGCTGTGGTGTACTTCTCCTGGATCAGATATTCTGCTGCACACTGGAAGTCATCGAAGCAATTCTGCTTGTTCCCTAAATTACCAGCTGCAAGCACACAACAGCAGAAAGTGTTTTAATGGTTAAAAAAATGCATATTAAGATATTGGCAACGTTCCTACTTCTTGACGTAGTGGTGTACAGGTTTCCCATTGATTACCTGGACTGTGACGGCCAGCCAGAGTCTCATATCCTGCGCTAACGTCACATTTCAAGCTACTGAAATTATATCTACTCTATCCATAATATAAAGTTGTTTTGTGTTGTGTTGCCGTTGCTCAGCAGAGTGTCTCTCTGTCCTCCACCGAGACATGCGCACACATTCACACAGACAGACAGACAGACAGACAGACAGACAGACAGACTACTTAATTCATCCCTGAAGGGAAATTCGGTTGTCACAGTAGTCCGGTACTTAAGTACAATAAAATACAACAGAATAAAATACTAAGGTAGAATAAAAAAAAACAATAGAAAAAACACAGAATAGAACACGGACACTTAAGTTAAAAAGAAGATAAGTTGGTAGGTAAGGTACAGTGGCAAGATCATCGCAATTATACTGATGATATGATGGAAATGTTATATTGACTAGACAGTATATAATAATTGTACAGTATATAATTTGTAATAATAGTAATAATATGATAAATAATATAATATATAATAATAATAACACACATGCACACTGAATATACTGAGCTGCCCTCCCCACTTCTTCGCTTCAAAACAATTCCAGCATGATAGAGAAATTCCATTCAAATATGGAATGATTAAGATCAGTCTATATGATGAAATAGTGGTATTAGAATGTGTGGGGCGCCAAATTTGGGATTTTATGGGGGGAAAAAGAGCCCCAGACCCCCTAGATGACAATTTCTATTATTTGCCAATTACTTCTTTTTTGTATTTGGCAACTGTTGAGATTGGAACTTTACACTACATTTTAGATTTATGGTTGATTTTTATTTTGTTGTATGATTTTTATTTATTTATACAGACTAAAAAAATCATTTTTTTAAATATATTTTTCAGTATTTTGTAATATCGGCAAGAATATCGTTATTGCAAATATACCCCGAAATATCGTGATATTCTTTTAGGGCCATATTTCCCACCCCTACGATAGCAAACTTTATGTTCTCTAATTAACACCGTCCACCTCTTTCCTTGACACACACTTAGACTCTTTACCTTTGTGCCAGGTGAGGCCGTACTCTCCTCCTCCTCTGATGTTGGCCACAGCCAGGATCCCTCCCAGGTGTCTCACATACAGCAGGTAAGCAACACTGTCCACAGACGAGAATTAAAGCCATGTAAGAAAGTACAAACTGTTAAATATCTGCATTAAATTATGTCAAATATCAGCACATGAACATGTTTTATGATTTGAAAACAGTAAATGTAGCATAACCTGGACACAGTTTAATCGTTCAAAAAGTGACTTTGACATTAAGATTACATTAACTAGGCATATATGACAAAAAGGAAAATGTGTACATATATGTTTATGATTATGTTTACATCTTATTATTGGCTTTATTTTATTTAATTGGTAACGATACAACATCTAAAGGATGAACACATTCCTTCTACCTATTCTTCACAACAATTGATGTGCTTGCTGCTGAAGTACCTATTATTTTATTTACTCATTTTATTTATTTTTACCTATCGATTTTACTCATTTATTTGTATTATTTGTATTTACCTCCCCACCATTTATATTTGCATTTTAAAAAGGACATAAGATATATATTTACATTACATCAATAAATTAAATATTCCTATTGAAGTTTCAGTGACAATTTGAAAGGTATTTTTATCTTAAATTTTTCAAAATTGATAAAAAATATTCTTAAAAAATGAGGTGGGTCACTGATTGACAGCAGCCATTTTGGATGTCTCAAGTTAAGGCCCGCAGGTGCATAAATTCCTGCTCCCTAGTGGAGTCTCCAGGTACTGCATGTATCTGATAGTATACATCAGGTTTTTCACACTGATGATGTAGAGGTCTCAAAAACTTGTGTATCAAATTTGATACACTTTGGGATAAATATATATATATATATTTTAAAAAGATTACATTAACCATCAACTATGTTGTCTTGTGAATTTCAATTACACCCTACTTTTGTGGCAAAGTACTTTTGGAAAAATCTTATAATTAATATTTCCAGTTTTAATGTGTACAAAGCTAGATAAAAGAAAAAAAAGGGGGGGGAAAGCTGCACAAGACAGTAAAGACATTACAACTGAATCGGGAAGGAAAACAGACATAGACAACATTGTTCACCAAATACAAAAACTATTTTCATACTAGAATTAACCCATTGAGGCCTGAAAAACCGCTGGGCGATTTTAAAATAAGCCTCTAATTTTCTGGAAATTCTGGAAAAATTCTGGAAAAAAAAGTGTGAACTCTTCTACTAAATAATAGATTTTTCAGCCTCTGTAGCAGATAGAAATGAAATTCAAAAAGTATTTGAGAGCTTATACAAAATACTACAAAACGACGTAAACGCTTTCCAGGCTTCAATGGGTTAACACAAATTGGGCCTTTTCAGACTCAGGTCAGGAGAAATCCGATTTAATTTTCACTGGTTTGATTACAAAATAACTCAGAAAAGTCAACCAGGCTTTCTTGAACGTGTCCCTATTACCCCTTAAGGTGACTGTTATCTCCAATTTAAGATAAACATTAAATCACTGATAAATCTGATATGAGATGAAGGTTTTGAGTACTGTCAATGAGGTATTAAAGATCACCACAGTTTACTTATAAAGGCATTATAATTACAGTTAGCAGTGCCAAAGCTGTGTTAAACTACATACAAGTATAAACAATAATGTTACATCTTTTTCATTGTGCATTAAGTATTCATACAGCGTTTCTCAAGCACCACTGATGCATATTTTTGCACCAACACTGTGTTATTTAGAGTGAAATCAGACACAAAGTGGTTCCTCATATGTTCATTCCTGTTTTGAAGCATCTGACAATGATCAGTATGTTTATAACCTTGGCAACAATCAGCAATCAGCTCCCTCTTACATGCTATCCGATCTTAAATGGTGATTTAAGTGGCAAATGTTTTAAAAAATATCAATGTTATGTTCTTGAATAAAACATCACACACAATAGGGTCGTGACCAGTCTGCAACCTCCAGGTCTGAGCAGTGAAGCAAACCAGGAAGTACCTTAAGCTGCATTCTAGCAAAAATTCCAACAGGGGGCGCTGACGGCGGCTGCAGAAGTTTTTGGGTCCATTTATTTCATCACAAAATGAGAAAACTTCTCACTTGATTTATTACCTCAGAATTTTTTTTTTTAGGTCAACATTATAGTTTCAATCGCTAGTAAAAAATCTTCAGGACAATTTGATGTTAATAGTTCAAATAATGGCCACATTTAGAAGAAAATAGAAGATAAAGAATCATATGATTCTTTATGATTCGTTGCGACCTTTGATTGACAGATCACTAACAAGGCGAGCTGTCATCAGGAGAGAAGCAGAACAATGCGTATCCACGGCACTGTATCTATAGTTTTTTTTTTTTTTTTAAAGGACGTTTACCGGTTTTGTCTCATAACTTTGACCCTTTCACTGTATTTTCACTTAATGACAGTTTATTTGAGCATTTTGTTCAGTAAAAATGTCTTGTTCAGCGTTTGGTTGGACTAACAGACATTCCAAGGAGTCGCTGTTCATTTTTCTGAGGTAGTATTGAGTCCAAATATGTTCTGCTCCCCGTATACCATCTGCTCCGATATACGTAAAGCAAGGTGGCGACGAGTGTAACACTGAACTTGCTGCCTCAAACGGGCAGTTCACAAACCAATGGGTGACGTCACGGTGACTACGTCCATTATTTAAATACAGTCTAAGGTCATGGCAAACCAGCAGAGATGATCAGTTTAAGAGCAGAGGATGGTTTTAACCCTCAGGAGTCCATCTATTTATTGAAAATACACATTTTATTTACAGTTATAGCTTAATTTATATATGATATGTGGACAAGCTGAGAAAGCCAGTTGAAAGTGCAATCATAGGAGCTTTCACAGTGTGACATTTATGTTTCTAGACCATTTTTAAATTGTGAATTTTCTTTCTACAATGAAAACTATTAATATTTTTAATTTACATGCAAAGAGGCTGTTTAGTAGTTTTATTATTAAATTATTTTTTCTGCTGTTTTTGTTTGTATAAATGGTAAAAAAAATAAAATAAAAATAAAAAATGGTACATTTCCATAGAAACCTGTGTCTTTTGTTTGTATTTTCGGTTCCTGGCAGCTTTATACTTTGTTAATTAAAATAAAATGAAAAATCTGACTGATGGCCAAGTTTGTGTCGAGAAAAAGGAACCATGTATGCGATGTAAGGACAGACTGAAAGATGCTAAACAGAGACAGAAACAAATGCATAGGAAGTTGACAAATTTGAACCAAAATCTCCTGGACTTCAGAGGTTTAAAGAACAAACATGGCTGTTTATAGAAAGTTTTCCTTTTTACTCTGCTGCTCACACATTTTAGGCATTTCATACCGGAGTCAGTCGTACTCACTTGTAGTACGGTTGTATGGAAGCCTCAAAGCCTCCGTAGCCATAAAGGAAGACAGGGTGCGTCCCGTCCTTCTTCAGGCCCTTGGCGTGAACCAAGAACATGGGGATCTTGGTTCCATCTTTGCTGGGATAAAATACCTGTGCAAAACATAAGGATGCTAAACAGGATAGTTTTCACATGTTTTTTATTAGTCTAATATGAACTGTGCATGAACACCAGTCACCACTTCCTCAATCGTAGTGAATACGATTCTGTGAAATCTGCGTCATGATATGAACATGCAATCAGTAGAAAACAACAAGAACAAGAGTTGACAGGAAAGGAAGTAACAGTACTAAGAAAGAGCGACGGGGAAGTTGAGCATGGAGACAAACGGTCAACAGAGTAAAGATAAAGCAGCAGGACGTCACCTGGTTGGTCTCGTAGTCCTCCTGTTTGATGCCCTTCACCTCCACCTCCCTGAACACTGAGGGCTCTGGGCTGGACGCGCTCAGGTCACAGTAGTAAATGATACCTAGGCAGAACAAAGGTCACACGGGTTAGACTGGGTTAGTGTTTAACTAATTGCATGTGGAAGATGTAATATTGTCACAATAATTCCAAATGACATAACCTGCAGTTGCAGTAACAAAAGCCATTTTATGCAGTATTTGGTCTTTGCTTTTTGAGTTTTAGCTTGAGTTAATTTTGGACTTTTTAGCTGATATTCAATGTTTTTTTTTCTGATATTTGATGTATTAGAAGGAGCGGATGTTGCCATTACAGTAGCAATACAGCACTTGCAAAAAGAAGATGATTTTAGATTTAAATGTAATATTTTAGACCCGAAACTCGATTAGTAGAGGACCACAAAATTATGCAACAATTAGTTCTTATTTTTCAATCAAAATTTCACACAAAAAACAATAAATCACTGGTTCCAACTTCACAAAAATACGGATTTTTGCTATAATGTATGTTAGTAAACCAAATATATTTTTGAATAAAAGGTGTACAAAAATGAAAATTTGAAGAACAAACCTCACAATTTTACATTTAACAGAAAAAAACCCTATCATTTAAAACAATAATCACCTTATTAATTCTCAATTTAAAAAATGGTAGTTGCAACCTAATTATTGGAAAGAACTTGTTTTTTTTGGAGGCATTATTGCTATTTTTTTGTTTGTAAAAAAGTAACTAATCCCTCATTAAAAGGAACACAGTATATTATGTTTAGATTTAGAAGCTTGTTTATACAAAACAACAGTCATAACATATAATGTATGAAACAACAGAATTACCAGGAGTGGTGAAGGAGGTGAACTTATAGAAGAAGTCGGAGTGCTTCTTCTTGCAGCTCACTCCGGCCACGGTGCCCACGTCCAGCGGCAGGTCCCGGACCAGCCGGCCTGAGGACAGCTCGTACACCTGCAGGATGTCCTTCACGTCGTGGAGATAGTTGACCAGCAGGTGGTGCTGGTTCACACAGGAGACGAAGCCTGCAGAGACAGAACAAGGAAGTGATACAATGTTTGAAAAACTTTCTAACCAAGATGAACAATATCCTTTTTGTTTCCCTTCTGTGCACCAATGTCAACTCTCTTCTCATTTATCTTGATATGAAGGAGAAAGCTCATGATCTTGATTGAACATGATCTTATTAATTAGTTCAGTAGATTAGGATTTTACTGCACAGGCAGAGCATAGAGTTAATAATACATGCAGCGTCCACAAGATCCTGTTACTGTAACAAGATGACGTCTCACCAGCGGCCAGCAGGGGGCAGCCTAACCCACTATCAGTGTAAAACCTGTTAGAAGAGCCTCTGCTGAGCAGTTTACTACACTCTCTTTGTTACCATGTTTATTACTCATAGAAACGATAAATCCATATATGGCATTTTGCTCTTGGGTACCGTCAGTGTGAAGACAATGACGAGACACAATGAACTGATGAATCAGTGAATTTTCACAATATTAAACTGTCTGCTTGCCAACCACTGGTGGGGGAAGATCCTAAAGTAAAAGTAACAAAACAGAGTCAAAATCTATGTTAAAAGGAAAAGTGCTGCAGTATAAAAAGTACTGGCATCAAATATAAAGTAAAATATGCAGAATGGCCCATTTCAGAATTTTTGTACATTAAAAAACTGATTTGTAATTATTGATACATTAAAGTGTATATTACTTTAATGTCGCAGCTGGTAAAGATGGAGCTCATTTCTACTACTTTATATACTGCCGGGTAACTAAAATCATAATTATGCATCGTAATTCATTAGTTTATTTATGTTTCATTCTGAATCTGCTAAGTTTAATAATAAAGAAGTTAATCATTGTTGCAAGGTAAACATTGGCTTCCAAAAAAAAAGTGGAGTTAAAGTATAAAGTAGCAGAAAATGTAAATACTCCAGTAAAGAACTAAAGAACAACCTAAAATTTGTAGTTCAGTACTTGTTTTTTTGTTGGCAATTGTTATGCTTTATTGAAAGTGACAGATAGAAAGAGGGAGAAAGAGGGGAGGACATGCGGCAAAGGGACGGACTTGAACCCAGATCCGCCGCAGCAAGGACTCAGCCTTATTGGTCTCGCTCTACCAGTGTGAGCCACCGGGACGCCCCAGTACAGTACTTAATTTGTTAATGTATGTTGTTACTTTCCACCGGAGAATGCTGGTAAAACAGTCAAATGTCTCTTTAAAAGTAATGATATAACATTTTAAGCACTATTCCTGACAGAAACTGACAGTCCACCAACGCTTGTCGACTAATCAATTAACATAATCAACAGATCTCTAAGTGAGTTTTCCCACAAAGCACAAGCACTACTTTAAATCTTGTTTTTAGAGATGAGATGTGCTCATAACGGAGAAGTCATTCAGCATTAAAAAAAATGCCTTATCAACTAAAGAGATCTTGGTCTACTGAGACGGAAAAGACCAATTACAAACATATCAGATATAACGACTCATTACATGAATACTGTGAATACATAATTAAGTGGAAAACTAGTTTTTATAATATTATTAATTCAAATTAATATTGATTGTCAGCAAAATTTTAGAGAATTAAAGTAAAAACTGGGCTACTTTAAATATATTTCTATATTTCCATATTTCTTTTTGTTCATCTCTTCTTATGTAAGCCTTGTTGCATGTGTATTTTATATTGTTGTTGTACATTAAGTATACCGCGCTTTATCTTCATTTTATTCAAATATTTACTTATTTCCATTTCCCCCAGGGATCAATAAAGTATTTCTGATTCTGATATAGTGCTATAATACATGTATTAAATGCTGATATACCACACCAACTGTGAACAGTGTTGCACAATCATTCCAGTGACTTTCCTCAACATACGTTTGTGTGCATGTGTTTTTGTTTGTATCTCAGCAGAAACCTGGAGATTCACTGTTTTGTGTTATCACAATCTCCAGGTACAGTCAAGTTACTGTCATTCAAATGACTCATAATAAAAAAAAAGCTAAGACTAAGTGCTTATGGGCCAAGTTTCACTTTTTGAACAGAGTTCCCTCTGACGAACATCTTCAACCACAAACTTCCCAGTTGCGGCGGTCGGCTTGTAATCGAAACATTAGGACACGTATTCTGTGAAAAGAAATTGTGCAAGATTTTGGGCCGTTTTGTGGAACTACGTCTCTGCGTATATGCTCTTTACGTGGAGCTTGGTGAAGTTTCTCACGCTCCAACAGAACCCAACAAAGGTCTGTTTTATAACTAATCTAAATGACGTGTTAACCTTCCTCTGGGGAGAACTGATACTGAACAGGTGGCTGACTCTGTCTCCTGCTGTATATTCCATTGAAAATCCCTCTCAGTCTCACCCAGGACATCCTTGTCGTGCTGTGGGATGAGGGTCGTCCAGTGCTGCTGGTCTGGTTTCTGGATGTCGATGTTGATGAGACGGTACCGAGGAGCGTCCAAGTTGGAGCGGAACGTGAACACGCTCTCCTCGTTGGTGACGTACGAGTACTGGGCCTCAAAGTTGTCCACAAGTTTGACCCAAGGCAACAGGCCTGGAGGAGAAGATGAATAAAAAGTGCAACACAATATTTATAATATGATTTACATCTCTACTGGTGGCTTGTAAGGACCAAAAACACATTTTCTCCATAGGTTTACAGCAGAAAGTGTCAACATTTGTCAACTTGTGAACGAGATTTTTGTTTGACCAGAAAACTGTTACCAAGTGAATTTTGAAATCGTCGGGTGAAGTAACCACTGAGTCAGTGGCTTAATCATCAACTCCTACTCTGCTGATAAAGCAAGCTTACTGTTAAAGGGACTACGTGATACAATCTATATGTTGTCACCTTGCTAAAATAATAGCCATTTTGGAATTATTATTTTTTTTGCCTAAATCATTTCCTCATGATGCTACGATGGCATATTAGCGCCAAGTATGAAAAAAAAAAACACAGACCGGGGGTAGTGGCAAATCTATGAGAAAAAAGTAGCAGATTTATAAGATTAAAAGTCGGAAAAATAGGAAAATTTCAAGGAACTACAGCCCCACAGAAGCTGCCCCATGCCGTGTACTATGTCTGCAGAAAGCGACTTAATCAAATTATACTTTGCAAAATAATTTAGCAATAAGGAAATACTTGTGGTTTTAGCCCAGAATCAAAGTGACATTGCCGTGAATTGGGGCTATCCAGAAGAAAACACTGTACCAATTTGGATGAGGTGATCGCTTTTCTGCATCAGGAACTACAACGCAATCAACAGATGCAAGGATATCTCTTGGTACATCTATGCCTCTTTTTTCTAATTAATCTGCAACTTTTTCCTCCAAGTTTTGCCACTTTAATCAAATAAATTTTTTTTTTTTCTCAAAATATTACCCCCCTCCCCCAGGTCCGTGTTTATTTATTTATTTTTTCATACTTGGCCCCAATATGCCATTGTTCTTGTGATGCTGGCCACCTCTGGTAAAATCACCAGAAAAACCTGAAAAAAAATCACCTTATTTTAAGAGGGTGTCGATGTATGAATCACCTTGTATTGCCAATATGTAAATCGGCTGTAATGCAACTTAAAAACGGAGACTTTTCCAGCAGCCTTTAACAGCCTGTCAGCTCAGGATGGTTTATCCAGGAAAATCAATAACATTTGAAGTCACAGGTTGCTTGTTTTAGCCATAAACTCTATAAAACATGGACATAAAGCTCAAAACGGGTGGCTCCTGTGACTCCAGCTGCCACCATCTTGGCAGTAACGTACTCCTCCTAAATCCTGGCTAATCCAAAAGGGACAAAGAGGTCATCTACGGGTGACTTCAGAGAGACTATGTCCATGTTTTATAAAGTCTATAGGGAGACATCACCTTGTAAGTAGGAAATAGGGAGGGCCTTTTTTATAAATTCCATTTTTTTTTCTTAAACACAATCTGCACTCTACCCACTTTATTCCTCCGACATTTTATTTTTATATTGCTATATTTATATTACATATTGTCATTGTTACCTATTTTGTTCATTGTTTTTCTTATATTATCCTATATTGTAGTTGTTTTTGTAATTTTTTTGTAATTTATCTAATCTTGAATGATCAATGGAATTAATCTGAAAAAATGAGCAAATTAATGAAAATAAATATTAATTGCAACCAAAAAGATGCTTATTCTACCCTTTAAAATTAACTGATACTTCTGTCAACTATGTACTCATTTAAAGCCATTTTTTTAGTTTGTTGCACACATCCATAAATGGTGTCAACCACCAGCACAAACCAATAATTTGGATCACTTCGGAGATCGATATCCATCAATGCTTCTAGACCAGTGGTCTGCGAGCCACTGTTGGCTTAATGAGAAAAAATGTTGGAATGGAGCTGCAAACCTTATTTTGAGCCTTAAAAAATGAAAATTATGAATGCAGCGAGGACACAAGAGCAAATGAGAGGCTGGAAATCAAAGTAATATCTCATGATAAAAACTCAAAACTAGACTTAAAGCTGGCAAAATTTAGACTGGGCCAGAGACTTTTGCAAGCTGTGATGCACATTTTAGTTGACTAAAATGTCAAAACAATTCTTTTTATGATGTAAATAAGCTACACAATTTTACAATTGAATACAAATTGTTTTTTGGCCTACACCAATGATAAATGAAAATTGAAATGTAAAGAAATAAAATTAAAAAAATAAATAAAAGAAATTTCATTTCATATAATTTTTTTGTCACAGCCACAGGGAGCTCCTGCAGAAGGCCTGAAGAGCCACATGTGGCTCTGGAGCCGCAGGTTGCAAACCCCTGGTCTAGACAATAAATAAAAAATAGTTTACAGCTTCCTTGCATCAATTTAAGACTCAAATATGCCAGAGCAGACCACTTATTCTCTGTTCAAACTGTTCTCAGTAGAGTTGGTCAGAAGGAGACACACCTGTGATGCCCTCGCTGAGCTGCTGCAGGTCACAGTACCACAGCTGGTTGACGGGTTCGCAGCCCTCAGTGATGGACAGAACCACATATCTGCCATCGTCCGAGATCTGGAAAAAGAAAATGAAAGAAAGCTTTGATGATTACCACAGTGAAGTCTTTGATTAGGCAAGTTCTAACAAGCTCACAGTGACTGATGTGTAGTATTTCACCTAAAGAGTTTAGTCATTGGCCCCTTTGAAATACAGAAGAAAATGGATTCGGGGAAATGTAGTGTTGATGACGCTTGCATAGCTGCAGGGAATTCAATAAGTAAACACTGAGTAGTAATTAGTTTGCACTACTGCACTTCAGTCAGGAATACTCTCGTCATAGATTTTAACCATTTATTGCAAGATGGTTCGTACAGTTGTATTTGGCGGTGTGGGTTCTGCTCTAGAAGCTATCAGGCAGTATCTGTGCAGCATGCAACAGATTCTGGCTGAGAGTGCAACATTCAATCCCCCAGGGACATGCAGAGCAGAACCTGAATATGCTATATGCAATAGTACTGACACTTGCAGACATTACAACATTGCAAATAATTCATCCTAAAAATTCTCTCTTTCTCTGGCTTGTACGGGTGGTGCTTGGGGTGGTGGAGGGAGGTTTAACGCAGCAGTGTGTGCAGCAGAGTGATGCGATGCAGGAGGAATGAGAGGCAGAACAGTTTAAATGGACCGCCTAGTTGTGTGTGTGTGATAGTGATTGGTTGGGCTTGGCGCGGTTGTCAGACCAGCTGACAGCCAAGCAGGCGTGACTACCGTATTCCGCCTGAACTAACGCAAAGCTTAATTAATAGTTTTTTTTAGTTTGGTCTTTTTCTTTATTCTGTTTAATTTTTATTTTTCTATTTTGGTCTTTTTCTTTATTCTGTTTAATTTTTATTTTTCTATTTTTATTACCTTAATCTGTTTTTACTCTGTACTTGTGCTGCTGCAACACCTGAATTTCCCCATGAGGATCAATAAAGGAATATCTTATCTTAAAAACATTTTTCCTGCTGTGGTGCTAAAGTGTTTACACATAAAAGCAGAGACCTTACTTTGTACATCACTACATGTATTTGCCAAAAATAACTACATTATTTTAGAGATACAAAATGAACTTATAAAATATAGTTTATTATTATTGATTAAATCCAGGTATACCCACACTGATTATTTATCATATTTCTCTCTAAAAAAAACAAATGCTGCTGCAAAAGCCTCTGGACATTAAGAATCCATTAAGCCAGCCCTATGTAAATAAACATAAAAACATTATGAAACTCTTGTGTTTTTCAAAGTGTTTTGGAGTTTGCATGGTGCTCTGGGTACATGCAGATTAGATTAAATGACTACTTTAATTAGTATTAAATGAATAAACGTTCTTAACTACATCGTGTGTTGTCTCCAATCTATTTTATCGTCCTCTCTTAACATCTGTTAGTAGTTCAAATGAGCACAACCTTAGACGTCAGCATATAAATTTAATGCAGCTGTAATATTAATCCAAAAAACATCATAAATAATGAAAAACACTGACAGGGAAGATTTAACTGCACAATAAGTACTTTAAGCTTTGATATCTTGAGTCAATTTTAAGGTTTTCAATGAAGGACTTTTACTTGTTGCAGTTGTTTTCACTGTGTTTTATTAGAACTTTTACTTAAGAAAACGATAGAAATACTTGTTCACTACTAGTGAGTGATAATGATAAGTGATTCAAGATTACTGTTGACTTACGGTTGCTGAACTGTGCCACTTAGGATGTTCGGGGAACTCTGCCACCAGAATGTCTTCTGACTGTTTGGTGCCGATGACGTGGTAGTAGAGCTTCTGATTGATGTTGGCAGTGGTCTCCGTGCCTTTGGTTAAGAAAAATAAAGCTGTTAAGTACTCGATACATTTTGAACACTGTCTGCATTGTTGACAGGTTTGGATTAAAAGCGTGTTTCTTGGATGGAGCGTGTGTTTGTGCTTGCTGACGCTTCCTAACCGTCAGTTTTGCCCTCCTGGCGTGGGTAACAGTTGTAAAAGATGCCCTTGGCATCGTGAGTCCAGGACAAGCAGCTAAATTTAACCCTCTCAAGCACGTCAGGCAGCACGATGAGGTCATCAGCCTTCAGGAAACTCACGGTTACCCAATCTGAACCGCTGCTGCTCAAACCGTAGGCGAAGTATTCACACTCCTCCGACAGGCGGCCCACTGGATGGAGGAAGAGCAACAAAGGAGAAGAAGGAGGTTTCAGCACTTTCTACTTGTCTGCATATGTAGGTTTCACTTGTGCATTATGCAGCATGTCATATAACAGCTCACTCTTCAGTGCCACAGTGCCATCTTCAGAGAGTTTATTCGGGTCGAAGAAAACCGTGGCTTCTCCATCCAGAGAGTCCTGCACATACAGCACATCCTGGTTCTGCAGACCTTTGTTGTGAAAGTAGAAATACCTGAAAAAAAGGCAGGAAATAACAGCAACGAGAGCAGATTTAACTTCACACCTGCATTTCAAATTAGTGTTTTTTTAATAAACTCCTTAAAAAAGTTTGGAAACATTATTTCGGTCAATTATTTCTCCCCTTTAATAATACCAATTGGTATTGTATCTGATATTGTTGGAAAACCTGATTAGCCACCTTTACAAAGAGGTACAACATGTAAGGATTGTGCTTCTGTGGAATGAGCAGCTAAACAAAAGAGATGCTCTCCTCTTGGCATTCACTCTTGTTTTAGCTTGGTTTCAAGTGCTGCCAGGTGTGTGCTCCTGACTGACAGCACTTGTGTGAACGAGTCCCGCAACTTTGTCGAGTTTGTGTGTGCTCCAAGCATCAACAATCCATGTTTGTCCCTTCCGGATAAGGCCCGTGCAATAGGGCAACTGGAAGCTGGCTTTGGCACATTTTTTCAGGGTGCTACACACGTTCAGCTGTGCTGCTCAATCCAGAGAAGCATGATCCGTGTTGGATGTTGTTGTAGAGGCCCCAAAATATGATTTTATCCTGATACTTGAGTTCCGTTACGATATTATTGTGATTTTAAGCATTTTGTGACATGGCGAGTAATGCGATAAAATATATTAAATCTAACTGTTTAACTGCATTTTGTGTCCACATAAATGAATTTAATTAAGAATTGTTTTGTCAAATAAGAGAACATTTCTCAGTCTATTCATCTCACTTCAGTCTTTTTATTTCTCCGATATGAGAGTCAAACCCACAGACTGATCAACAAAGTATTCAGTCAACTTTCCTCAGCTTTAATCTTCACTGCTCTGAATTTTTTGGTATGAAACGTAAACCCAACTTAAAATAACAACTCCCTGAAACGAATTTGTCTGAAGAGTTAAGTCATCGACCCTTTTTAGAATACAAAAGAAAACGGATTCGGGGAAATGTAACTGATGTTGATGATTCAGATTTGATGACTCCTGCATGACTACAGGGAATCCAATTAGTAAATAAACATGCTCTTCCGTTCTTTCTTTTGCTGTGGTGCTAAAGTGAAATCAGAATTTATAAGATAGATCATTTTTTATTCACTTTAAATGAAGCTCAATAAAGCTTTCTACTTTGAAACCACTACTTTTTATTCATGTACTTTGTACGTCACTACATGTATTTGCCAAATATAGTTACTAGTTACATTCATTCATTACACGATATCCTAACACATATGGTGCCAATAGATTCTTTAGATCTTCTAGTTTCATATGATACCAGTATCTCCAGTATATTTCAAAAAGTGAGCTATTGCTTCCGGGGAAAAAACCCGAAAATACTGGAACTGGAACACTAAATATGGATATTCGGCAGCCATGAATCAATATAATATTGCCACACAAAAAATCGCGATACTATGCTGTATAGACTTTTCCCCCCACCTCTACTAATCAGGCCAATGATATATAATACAAGACCAGTTAGTATTATTAAAGGGGAGAAATAATTGACCAAATGAGGTTTCTTTTTTGGGGTAGTTTATATACGGCACCTATGCTTTGAATTCCCACTCGTACCTCTTGCCCCTTTTGTAAGGGCAGCTGTATTTGGGATAGTCGTAGAGCTCAGTGAGACGCTGGTGGAACTGAGGCCGGACAGCGCACTGCTCCAGGTACGGCATGGTCAGCTTGTTCTGCTCCTCAACGAAGGCCTGAGACACAGAAGAAGAGATGAGGAAGGGAAGTTGTTGAGGTCGTTTTGGTAAAGACACTGCGTTAGATTCCTGCAGGAGTTGAACACATACCGTTGTTTCAGCACCGTCAGGGTCTTCAAGCCATGTGTAGGGATCACAGACAGTCACACCATGATAGTCATCCACCTAAAAGTTACACAAGCACAAACAAGTGTCGGCACGCAGTCTGGATCGACAGAACGTGTTCTCTTTTGCAACGTATATTGCCTCAGACAATTTTCTGTGGAACTGGAGACCTGTCTAATCAATGATGATGTTGTTGCTTGTGGGCATAGTAATTAATGGTAGTTTTGAAACATTGTCAGCTTTAATTTTTCACAAGTCTTGTTCACACACCTACATGTCACACCCACTCCACTGGAGAAGCCTGGTCATTGTTGCAGTTTTGTTCTCTGTAGCATTTTTTTTTTTTTCCTTTTCCAAGTAAAAGGGCGTGTGACACCTTTTCAAACTAAATTGTTAAGCTGTACCCAGGAAGCATTGCCAGATTTATTCATGAAAATTTCACCTCATCTTTGCATTATTGAAATTTTAATAAAATCGGTTTGTACGCAGGTTAAGACTGTTGATTTAACACAATGGTTATTTCTGAAAGTGCCTTCCATTAAAGAAAGAAATTAAATATTTTATTCATCTAATTTACAAACACTTGTTTCATTTCAGCTCAATACAAGGTTTTTCAGGGCTGTATCAAACAGTTGTTCGGATTCCTTAACAACAATCCTTTTTTCTGCATTTGTGTTCTATTACAGTAGAAAAAAAGGCTTTATTAACCCTCCTCTTTTGTTGCAGGTCAAATTGACCCATTTCAAAGTTTAAAAATCTAAAAAAAGCTTAAATATATTTTTTCATAAAGACAAAAACAATTTAAAAAATTAAAATTAAATGTCATGTAAAAGCATTGTATTTTACATGCAAGTCTTTGCAATGTACATAAAAAAAAGTTTTTACATGCATTTTTTTAGGAATAAGAGTGAATTGTCCTCATTGAACCATGATCTGTGAGAGGTAAAGAACACCATTACACTAAATATTGATTGAAATGGTTATTAATGGAGTTATTAATAAAATATAAACAACTTTTATTGGGATTTTTTAATTTCTGACAGTTCTGGACAATCACACATGCCCCAGGTTATTGCTGTGCCAGTAAGGAGGCTTAAATCACATTCAATGCAAACCAAACATTTCCCATAGTGGTAGCTTCACATTAAAATCACACCTAGCAAAAGATTAGTATTTAAAGTCTTTCAACATCTTTTCTGGGGCTTCTTACCAATACCCGTCTCCAAAGGATGCACCAATTAGATTGGACTGAACTTTATTGTCATTGCATTGAGTACAGGTAGTGAGACACTGCAGTTAACAGGTGTGTTATCTGGTATTGGATCGGTATGTGCAGTGTCGAGATTATAATCAGAATTGGGAAAGAGCTCAATGGGTGCATCTCAAAGCCTGTAGCGACAGCAGCATTGAAGCATAGTGTCAACTCTAACACTCCTCCAATATTTAGGTTCCAATGAAGTCAGAGAGCATTTGCCAAAAACTCAACCCACACACTTAAAACTGTCATTAGGAAATGCAGGCACCTGTAGGGAGAGTCAAAGCAAGTTAATTAGTATAATGTAGTATAACTCACAATGCATCAAAGGGATTCCAAACTAGCTGTTTCTTCCAATAATCTTGCTATGATGCTTTGTAGTGTGCCAGAAAGGGATTTATTATTTCCACACACATGGTAGCGTCAAATGCAGTATGCCAAAAAAAATAACAGGTTGTCAAACTGCATCTAGGCACAGCGTGCTTTTCTGGCTACTCTTACTAACAATCCTCTGCAGCTGCAGAATGCACTAAATGTAAAATGAAAAATTTGGACTTCATCTTAGGTTTTCCTCCATATTTATCCCTCGCTGTTAGTCAAATATTCTCCATCTTTGTCATCTTTTTTAAGATTAATAAAATATCCCAAATATCTGAAATGGCATTTTTAAAAAAATCTTTCATGCTGCCTCTGAAGTTAAATCGATGAACCCACAAAAAAGGTGTTTTCCTTATTGTACTGTATGCTGAACTAATTGTTGTCAAATCAAAAAATGGCTGCACATACATATAACCCAAAAACAGAGCCAAAAATCCTACTTTTATAATTTACAGTTATGTGGGAATTTAGCCTTGTGCTCATATTTTTTGTAAGGGAAGGGTACCTTATGTACCTCATTTGGTCATATTATCATAGGGGATATTAGTTATTAGTTAGCTCACTGTAAGAGCATTATCACTGAATGTGCATAATTATTATTAGAAAAGTCTTAGAATCACTGTTATTGGCCATTGCAATTACCATCATTATTTATCAGATAAACTGGCCTTTTGTGCTTTAAATTTGTCTTCCAAGTGAAGCATTAACATGTGTATAAAATATTGATTTTAATCTGCCTCAATTCTGTCATTGCAACCTTTGAGGTAAGGTTCATGAGTGTGTGGGTCATTGTTTGTCTGCTTCACATCCGTTTCTCTTTGCCTCTGCAGCTCTACTTGATCAGACATGTTGTCATTTTTGCGTCACTTCAGTAATGTTGTGTTACATAACTTTGTAGCATCCACACCAACATCATGCCCATATGTTATAATGTAGTAACCCGGAAAGCTTGCTCAATAAAAAGGTAATATTGATGTGTCAGCTGCAAACTCTGCAGAATTCTGACATAATAAAAAAAACACACACCTACTTTAATCACTGTAAGATTTCTGCACAGAAGTGACATATGGCCAGTTTTGAATACTCTTTCTGAGGTTTTCACCATTCAAAGAATATATATATATATATGTATAAAAAACTAATATCAACAATAAGTATTCTTTTATAAGATATTGGATATTTCTCGGTTTTGGACTAATGGCCGCACAAAACAATATATTTAAGTATATATTTAACCCCATTCAAGTTAGCATAGTGCCAAACTAGAAGCAGCATGCTCAGCCAGAGACTGTCTAGGATTGCCCAGGAGCCAGAGAAGATCTGGAAACATTTTTTGTATGAAAGTTGAAGTTTTTGGGCTTCCTGTGCCACTGAGCAACTTTCATAGGAATGAACGGGGCCTCTGCCTCTAATAAGAATGAGTAACTCTCCACCCGAATAGAGTGAAGGCACTGGAACTGCCTTAAAATCAATAAAGAAATGTGCTAAAATAAAAACATTTTTTAATTTAGGGCCTGATCAAACAGGTTTTTAGGGCGACATCTGGGTATTTTAAGTTTTTAGGCTTCTTGTGCAACTGACCAACTTTCATAGGAATGAACGGGGCCTCAGCCTCCACCGCTTTATCCAGTTCTCCTCATATATCCATGGTGCAGACACTCACAAGCCTTGCAGATGTGTAAAGCATAAATTAAAACATTTACAGAACCTCCAATTAATTATCGATCAAAGATTAAATATAAAAATATAAGAAAATTAATCAATAACAGTTGGTGTTGGTTGCAGTCCTACAAAATAAAATAAAAAACCCTATAAAAATAAAATAAAAATAGATTAATCATTCTCCGCCAGAATTATATTGCTTGTAGTGTGGTGAAGGCACTGAAACTACCTTAAATCAATAAAGAAATGTGCCAAAATAAAAAATAAAATATTTTAATTCAGGGCCTGATCAAAAAGGTGGGTTGGGTCAAGAAAAGGATGACTCAGTATTCAGCTCCGCATACATCACACGATGAGGTGTATTATCAGAGGAACAGTGATCATAAGGAAACTTAAACTGAACTGTGAGGCGCACATAACATAAAAACATTGACAGCGTCTCATGGGGTGATAAAAGTGTTGCTTTATCTCATCTGCGTGACACACGAGTCAAAGTGCAACACACCTAGAAAATCTGTGACTTCTTGAAGTTTTAAATACGACAAGAATTTCCCACGAATGACTTTTTCCCCCTCCTCCAGTAGGTCCTGAAGTTTTTTGTTTTGTTTCTGCAGCCAGTGGCCGTTTACCTTTCTACCCCTCCACTACACCCAGCATGACTTGTGTTTTCTCTTCCTGCTCTCGAGCATGCGCCACAGAATTTCACCGAGTGACACGGAGAGAGAGAAACAGAAACACGCTGCAGGACTTTGACACTGACCTTACTCTCATCTCTTCGTGCAGCCGGATAATTGAACGCCATGGTGGGGTTTCCTGTTTCAGAGTCGCCTTTCTGTGGCTACTTTGCTTGTTTTTTATCTGGTTTATTATCCTTCTAAATGCAGCGTCTCCACTGGACAAATGGAGCCTTGAAGTGAAAGCGAAAGCATTTTTTCCACACAAACGTTTGTACAGACCGCGTGCGCTGCCTCTGACAGGAAATGATGTGTCACTCAGGGCAAGTGATGGCATCACGCACGGCTCGTACGAATGTCACGCACACTTGATTTTGATTATTTGAGCAACTTTACATTAACAATAATCACAGCAACAGCAGGATTACCCCCTTCTTATGTTGTGGGTCAAATTGACCCTTTTCAAATTTTAAAAATCTAAAATAAAATAGTTTAATCCATAACAATCCAGTTATCCTTAAAGGGAAATTATGAGGGATATACAACATACAAGTGGACCACATAGAACACATTTATGATGTTTAAAAAAAAAAAAAAAAATACTACCCCTAAATGTCAAAGATCTGTGATGGGACATTAACATTACATTGGGCGTTTATGGTATTTCTGTTTGGGATATTTCTTATTTTAAAATAAATAAAAAAACAAGACACATTTTCTGCTTACAGAAACACAAATTTGCCTTTTTATTTGCATCTCCACAACATTTATCAAAATTGTGACATTAATAGTGCTAACATCGCATTATTTTTCAGATTTGTAACAAAATAATTATACATCAATTATAAATAAAAACAAATAACCATTTGCCTTTTTGTTTGCATCTCCATAACATATATCAAAATTGTGACTTTAATTTGTTCAGGACACCCTATTAACGGTTTAGAATTGTTAAATGGGTTTAAACTTAGCCACGTCACAAAAAATAAACTTTTTGAAATTAGCTACTGTTTTACATTTCTGTTCCCAGTCACCCCCATATTTTGGAGAAGTCACTTCTTGTCACAGTCACATGACCACCACACCAGCATGTTGAGTATGTGTCACTTAGGGATTTAATGAGTTAAGGTGAAGCATAAAGCTGAATATGGGAGATTATAGAAGGTTGAAAATGTTTGTTACACAGGTGTCACCATGGGTTCTCTTGGGTTAAAGTATTTTTTCATTAAGAGAAAAAATTTAAAATGTAAAATTAAAAAAAATAAAAATTCAATGTCATGTAAAACCATTGTATTTTATATGTAAGTATTTCCAATGTAAACAAAAAAAAGTTTTAACATGCATTTTTTTTAATGAAAAAATTGTGAATTATCCTCATTGAACCATGATCTGTAAGAGGTAAATATCACCATTGCACTAAATATTGATTGAAATGGTCAGTAATGGAGTTGTTAATGAAATATAAACAATGTTTATTGGGATTTTTTTAGTTTCTGCCCCTTTTGGATAATTAAACATGCCTTGGGTTATTGCTGTTCCAGAAGGAATGAATGCAACAGGAGGGTTCAATGCAATGCAGTTAAAAAATAAATGCAAAAAAAAGGCTAAAAACAAAAAATATAAATTGAGTTTTCAACAGAATGAAACAAAGAAAAGGAGATGTGTTTGCAGCTGATGACGGAGAATGAGCGAGAGGAAGTTGTGCATTGATACTGAAAACTACAGGCTTGTGGTGATACAGGTCATACGCATTGAATTTCTTTGCTAAAAATCTGTTGGGATCACAATCGTATGATATACTGGACCCCACTATCACATTGTGAAATTACAATTTACTCCACTACAAATTTAAGTCCTGCTTTCAGAACTTACTTAAGTTAAAGTATCAGCATCAAAATGTACTCAAAGTATAAAAAGTAAAAGTACTCATTTTGTATACCTTGCTTTGAACAACTATCAGTTCAAAACCCAAAGATTTACATTTTTTATTGATATAAAATAAAGAAAAGCAGTAAATCCTCTCTTGATAAACTACTTATAAATCTTTGCATGTTTACTCGACTTTAAATCTGATCTAAGCGATTCATCGGTTATCAAAATTGTTGATAATTTTCAGTTAACTGATTAACAAACTAATGATTTCAGCTCCAAAAGCGAGGTCAGAGTACATTTCTGCCATGAACACAGCAAAATGAAGAGAAAAGAGGCAGAAGACTGAGTGTCTGCAGATACAGACATCACCACACTAGTGGATGATGATTAAAGGGGATTTTTTAAATGATTCCAAATGTTGTTTTTTAGAAAAAGCCGGCTCATTCTGCCCTCAAGTTTCAACTTGTGGTTAAAAACAATTACCTGAGAGGCCATATTACTCACCCGTTTTTCTTTCCATTCTACCTTCCTTCTCCCGAGCGTAACATTTATGACATTAAAAACACTTACTAATACAAGTGTCAGCCCTCTGTCTGTCAATAACAAGATCTGCACTGTGTAATTGGCAGTTGACAACATGACACATCAAAACCACAGAGCAAAATGTCAGTGCCAGTTTTGGGGAAGATCCACAATTATAAATTGTGAATTCAGTTCCATGCATTTACAAAAAAAAGGTGGACAGATATCTCTGCCACACCTAAATGTCAAACCACAGAAAACAATTCCCAAACTCACTGAAAGCTTCTGCATTTGTGAGGAGCCGCACATTTTCCCTGACTGCTGTGCCAGTAGGCCATCCGGTAAATAACTTTGTCTCACAAAACAAACAAACACTTCATTGTCATTCCATCACTTTAACTGGAACTGGTTGTTGTGTTATTAACTCAGCTTTAACAGGTGTAAACAACATGTTGAGACAATGTGGATCCTGGATTAACACCCCTCAAGATGGGAGGACGGGGACTGAAACGGGGAGAAAGAACAAAAACAGAGTTTCAGACGTGTAATCTGTCTAATCCACAAAGCTGTGAAAACGATTGGGGAGAAAAGGGGGAGGAAAGGAGGGGAAAGATGGAGTTAAAAGAGGGCTAATTTCTAACTAATTTAGCTAAGGTGATTAAGTGAGACTGGCTTGATGAGAAAATAAGCTGTTAGAAGGACTCTGACCTTGTTTCAATGTATTTAACTCAATGTGATATTATAGATAACAAAGACACAGAAAGCACTATTTGCATGGTTTATGCACTGCATATACATTTAATAATAATAATAATAATAATAATAATAATAATAATAATAATAATTATTATTATTATTATTATCATTATTATAGTATAGCACCAAGTGCTTCACAAGAAAAAAAAAAAGATGATGAAAACATGCAAACAATCAAAACAAAGCAAATAAAAGCAATAAAAACCTAAGCCACAAGATAAAAACATAGGACCATAACAATATAGGTTTAATAGATCAGATAACTTCATGTATTTTACAAAAAAAATATTTACAAAAAAAGAGATGCATGCAAACAAGATGATGCATGGTACAAAATGCAGGCTGTGCAAAAATATTTATCAGTATAGTTAATACTAATATGCAAATATAGTCGCACACACATGTTAAACTGTGATCACATTTCTGATGTGTGTTTAAACTTTGACAATTTTTTTATGAGCTGCTGGGAAAGAAAAACTTGCTGCTTTATTATCTATTTTGTGCTGCATCTGTCACTGCATGTTGTGAAATTTCACGTTATCTTACTTAGTAGAAAAGGAACCTTCTTTGAATTGCAGAAGCAATAATGATAAACAGACATTTTGTGCCTAAGTAGCCCACTTAGTGGTGAATCATCGCGTTGGTGATTACCTAACAACTGTATGGCAACAAGTGCTTTAATTGGCAGTAAAGTCTGCGGTGGATCCCTAATCTTCGGGGCCATTGGGGATGAAAGTGGACCAGGCCAAGCCGCAGGCAGATGGGCTGTTATGGAAGCAGATTCACGGGGCCCCAGACAGCCTGAGCCCTGCAGCGGCCCAACTTGGCTGGCTTGGCCCCTACGGTGGCTGGCTTTAGCCTGCATGCATGGCGTGCTGTACAGATGGGCCCTAATTGGCTGGAAAGACCCAGGTAGTTTGCCAATCTGCGAAGACAGAGAGATTAGATTAGCCATGTCAGATTACAGCAGAGCAGAGTCAGACAGAGTCATCTGACTGTGATGCAGCTCACAGACTCACCCACTGAGAGAGAGGGACAGAGGAGAGGAGGAGAGGGGAGGGAGGGGCTGAGCTGTTGATGTTGTAAGAGGGGAAAAAAGCATGTTGATGATAAAGGTGTTTATATTAGAGACTACGTTTAAAGATGAAAAAATAAGGTGTTTGCCAAGGCCTGAGAAGAAAATGCATAGGGGGAAGAAGAAAAGGGGATCTCACATAAATAGATCATATTCTGTGGTTACAACATCAGTGCACAGCAAGAAATACAAACATCTGCAAATGGGAAAAAAAGTGCCACACATGTAAACACATCCATCCATCCACACACACAAACACCCACACCCACACACACACACACACACACACACACACACACAAACACACACACACACACACACACACAAGTGAACAACATTATTCACCTCCTGCCCCGCTCCTTAACAGATGGTGCAGAGTGCAGCCACTGAAACAGATAATCCGTTATTGTTCTGAATATTTTGATTATCGTCCCGGTTGTCATTTCAAAAACATACACAAATCACTGCCTAACCTTGGCTTTATCCGCTGCTCTGGAGCTAATATCTTTGGCTTAGGGCCCGAAGCCGTATTGTAATATAACTGAGAGTGCTATTCCATAAGCTTCTCATTTTAGAAATTGACAATGTACATGATTTGTTTTACTTAGAGAGCATAACAAGAGGCTTGGAGGAGAGATTTGAAGAAGGTGTTTACAATTGCTGGCTTGTGCTGCTGCTGCTGCTGTGGAATCGAACTTAATCCACAGATGCACTGATATTTCCTAACAGTGAAATATATTATCCTTCACCTCAAATGGCACTGCTGTTCATTCATCTCTTTATGAAAAAAAACTGTGAATGATAACACCATATCCCAGCTGCTCTCAAAGAAACACAAACAATAAAGTTGGTTTAAAACTGACACGCCCCAGTCTCTTTTTATTTTAATTAAATCCATAAGCAGTGCCGCCCGACCTTAAATTAGTGCCGATCGATAAAGGCCGTGGTGGTAGTTGCGGCCTGATGCCAAGTATTGATTTTTGGTTAATGTTTTTGTTCTGCAGTACGCATGACGCCCCAGGGACAATAAAAGACCAGTGAGATTAAGACAATTAGGGGGTTGATTGTTATCCAAAAGACGAGAAGAAGAAGAAGAAGAAGATTAAATGAGGAGATTTAGGTCAAAGTGGTGGTGTCCAGAGGAAGGAAGGAGGAGGGGCAGGGAAAAGATAGAGGGCAAAGAAAAGGTGGGAGGAGGAGGAGGAGGAAGGATTGGGGTCAGAGAAACTGATCACTGAAGCCTGAGAGGTTGCCTCTGAGTGGAAGAGAGTGATGGAGGGAGGGCGAGTCTGATTCCTGGCTGACTTCATTGGATCAATCTAAAGAGCGAGGTGAGCTGTCACCTAGTGTGCCTCACCTGATTTCCACAGTCGGCACGCCTGTCTGGGGATTTTCCTTATCTGTCTAGACTACTGAATCAGCACTCACTGATCTGATGTTTTTCTTTTCTTTCTCCTCCTCCTCCTCCTCTCCTGTCTCACTCTCATCCCGCCCCCCCTCTTCCTCTTTTTCTGGAAAGCCTAATTAGCAGACATTTTTATTGATCCGCTGGATTTGGTGCTGAAATCCCCTTCTCTGTCTGCCAGACAGATCTAAAGTCTTTCTCTTAGGCTGGTGGTCTGTGAGATTGTGGAGGGGGGCGGTGGAGCACGGGCCCACCTGTTTACCTCAAACCAAAAGCGTGCAGACTTTGCTACACCCTTACATCACCCCTCTTCTTATCCCTGACCTCCTCATCCCACCGTCTTTAAGTCTCCCTGTACCCTCTGTGGCCCCTCACTCATGTCATTTGGCTCTGCTAGATATTAATTGTATGCGCTGTCAAGGATAAGTTAGCAATAATTAGGGTTTTAGGCTACTGGAGCCCCATTAGTTCAGAAAGTAGGGGATTGAGATAAACACCCTCTGATAATTGAGTGGCACGGAGAGATTATGGAAGCATTATGAAACACAAATTAGCCATATTAGCTAATGGCTAAAAAACCAGAATCTGTTGCACCGGCTGCTTAAATAAGTTGTTGTAGCAGCAGATATGGACAACATGTGCAGCACGTTATTATATATGTTTCTTACCTTTTACTGAGGTCAACTAGAGCAAAAAGATATAAAAATATTTATATTCCCCCTCCCATCATCATGGTAGTGGGAGAAAATAACTAAGTACATTTACTCCAATACTGTATTGAAACACTTGAGTGTTTCAATTCACTACCATATACTTCTGCTACTTTCAAGAGGGAAATATTGAATCTTTCATTCAGCTATTAACAGGCAGAGTTAGTTTTCTGCCCATTTCAGCCAATTTGATGACAAAAAAAGAGGATCCACCAGTAAGTTATTAAAATGTCGTATCTCAAAAAAATTTGAAACTCTCAAAAATAACGAGTTAGTATTTTTAGAGAAAGTTGTTAATGAGATACTAAGTCAATACTTCTAGATAAGTAAGTCATTCTTTTGTGAAATTTTCTCAGTATTTTTAGATGGTATAAGATAGGAAGTCAGTATTTTGAGATATACTTTAACATAATTAGTCCTTCATTTGCGAAAATGTGTCATTATTTAGAGACGGTTTTCTCATTATAATGACTTTCAGGACCTTTTTTTCTATCACAAGGCATGTTCATCACAATTTTTTTTAATCTTATTTTCTCTTTTACAAGAGGAAATGGGCCTTCATAACTTTTTGAGATTACAATTTTACAATATTTAAATATATCAATAAAAAAAAATACATTGTTAAAGATTAGGGCCAGTTGCAGCCAGTTATTTTGACTTGATACCCTTTACAAATTTAGCATTTGGGTGGGGCGATGACGCATTTCGGATTGTTTACGGTTCCTGCAAAGACTGCCTCTCTAAAGTTCTGAAGCAGTTTCATTTAGTAAAAGAGACACTGATGCATCACAGAACTATCCTTTCTGCAAAGCTTGAAGCTCAAGTTTTTTAATTTGCATAGACGAAAAGAAAGATGTGTAATGATAATTGGATCCTCTGGTGCATCACATCCTTCTCATGTTTAGTTTCAGGAATGTCCCACAGGTTAAACAAGTCGTGGTGCTTAATCATTCCTCAATCCGCCAGAAAGGATGAATCAGAGAACCAGTTCCTATTACAGGAGGCCAGGGTGAATGAGTGCACGTACCTGGATGTCCACTAACACTGAACGTCCATCAATGCAATGCAATGCACTGTATCTGAACTACTTTTCTCTGTTGCAACACTTTTTTTTAGTGTGACTGAAGACACATTTTTGAGGAACATGATGAGAAGAGATTGCAATCTAATCTAATCTAATAAAAGTCGATAATTTGACTGCAGAGTGAAGTTATAAAAGTCGATACAACCAACCACGTAAAGTTTATGCAATCAGATAAACAAATTTATTTTCAAAGAGAAGCAAATAGCATGCAAAACTGGTCCTGTGCCACAGCAACTATAAGTCTGAATGTTCACATCTCAGTCTAAACTGAGAGAATCACAGCGTAATCTCGAATATCACACACATCATTTGATTGTGCCCTTTTTTTTAAATTGCCAATATCTCTCATAAAGGCAATCGCTTAAAGGCTTTCTGAAAAAGAAGAAGAAAATGTTCCCCAGAGTTTGTACCACAGAAGAAGAGATGGCAGTAACAGCAAGTTGAACGTCAATACTCGGAAAAAGTTTGTGATTATATGTAGAACGTGGGTGACTAAACCCAATTCATAACACCTTTTCAAAATATTTCTTGCTCTCAGATTAAAATTAGAAGTTTTCAACCTATAGCAGCCTCAGTACGGTCCAGAGTTACTGTATGCATGGTACATAGACTGATGATGATGCTGCAGATAAGGATGTTGTGTTCTGAGGCCTCTGGCTAGTCCGTCTTCTTCCTTCCTCCTCTGTGATGGCATGCAACCTCAGAGGAGGTGTGAAAACGAGAAGTGTTATTTTAGTTAGTCGCAGTCAGCCCCTGAGAAACTTTGGCTGATTGCAACAGATGATGGTGAGAAAGTGTACGCTCTCACTTTGTGTTAAGGACAAACAGAGGTGCAAAAGGCTTACAGAAAGATCACTTGTCCACACCTAAATCTGTGCGATTTTGGCTGCAGTTTAGTGTGGCTGAGTTTTGTGTGCCATGCATTACATTAAATTGGATTATAGTTTTGCAGTGTCAGTTTTTGTTCCAACTTTGAGTCACTGATGAAACGGTTTGCATGCTCTGAATAAATCCAGTGCCAGTAACTTGTTTTTGCAGTGCAATGTGTCTGCAACAGACTGATGCAATAATAATCAGTTAATAAAGTCCCTCTTTGGCTTGAGGATGAAATACTTGTATTATCTTTAATCTGTACCTTGCATCGCTTCATCATTATACCACAGAGTCAAATTTGTGGCGATCAGATAATGAAAGAAAAGGTCTTTCAAGTAATTTCAAGGCCTCAAACCTGTTGCACATTTTCAGTAATTCTATAACATCCTTTTCTGTATTTTTGAGGCTTTATTATAAGAAAGTAATTAAATTGCACATTATGTTAATGCATTGTTGGAGTTTTAACCTGAATTCCCTTTTACAGATTGAAACCCTTCTATTTCTTCATCTCCCTATTTTTTTTTTTTTTTTAAGATATTTTTTTTGGGCATTTTTGTAGCTTTGTTGATAGGAGAGATATAGAAGTGAAAGGGGGAGACAGAGGGGAAGACATGCGGGATAGGGCTCCGAGCGTACGAGGACTGGGCCTCTGTGGTACGCGCTCTACCAGGTGTGCCACCGGGAACTCCCCATCTCCCTAGTTTTTGTCGGATGCCAACTACGCGCTACAGTCGAGTTTCACTAACAAATCAAACCTGCTCCTCCTTAAAATGTCACATATCTCAACTGTTTTGTTGTTGTTCTTGTGTTTCTCATGAGAGTCAGCTGCAGTTCCACAGAACAATAACCAAAAGAAAAAACAAACAAAAGAAGAGATGTGGAGGCGGGAAGGAAACAGTATCTAACAAATAACACCAATTGAAAGACAGATAAAGAAAAGGTTTAGGTCTTTTAATTTTGTTTTTGTGCGTCAACTGAAAGCAAACATTTGACAGCACATCTTAAGGCACCGGAGTTGTCAAGGATTGACAAAGATTATACTGCAATATTATGTTTCAAATCATACCTGGATTATATATGTTGACCTCTTGACCTATAGATACTGCATAGGATTTTTTTCATCATATTTAAACATGATTGATTCTCCGTTGACACAGTTTTTATCATTGTCATTTAACTGCCACACAAAGGATTCTTCCAGTGAATTTACAGCCCCCCTCCAAGCAATTTAGCAGGTTGAACAAGTTCAGAATTATTTGAACAAAGGAAGTTACTTGGCAAGTCACACTGTTTGATGTGAATAAACTGGAAATGAAACACTGTTGTTGTTTTCTTTTTTAACAAAAGCCCTACAGTACGAGGATGTGCACCTTATCTGTCTTTTGACACACAAACAATAGATCAAAAATCCTTCCTCTGCTCGGACAATAGATCTTAAAGAAAAGTGATGATCTGTGAAAACAAAGCATGCAAAGGGACAAACTCTGACTTTCAGGACTTTCCTTTCACAGGGACTTCCAACCATTAAAAACCAGAAAAACAGAGATGCTTTCAGGAAAACAACTGCATGCCGGTAATGAAATGCACTAATGTAATCTTACATATTTAAGGTTCTGCCAGTGGGGATAATCCCTCTGGTTAAAGGGATCTGATGAAAAACTAAGCTGGCTCAGTAAACAACAACTCTCTTATAAGTGATGTTTCCAGGGGTACTTCCTATAGGCCAACTACTTCCTGATAAAGTGAATGTGGTTGCTGCTAGAGACAACAACTACCACAGTAACAATGCATTAACTGCCAACTAATCCTCTTTTTTTCTGTCGCAGGATCTGCAGCTCAGCTGTTTACTGTTTACCAGCGCAGATCTGGAAAAACACCAAGCACCAATTGAATAAAAGGGATTTGGGGCACACAGAAACTAAGAAAGATGAGTAAGTAATATAAATATTATCTTCACCCATCTCCAAGTTTCATATATTTCTGGGTGTGGCATATTTCCACAAAAGAAAGACAGTGTGTGTGCAGAGATTCTGACTCACGGCTGAGAAGCTCAAAAGAAAACAACGTGAGCTGTTATTTGTTCCATGACAGGATTATTTCCACTTTCGTTCTTTCATTCATTTTCAGATCCAGATCAGATAACACTACAGATAACCTGTTAACGATGAGTGATGCAGAGCAGATTTTCTAGTTTCAATCACATTTTTTCCCTGCACATGATCCTGTGTTTTATTTTTTTTGTCTCTGCGCCCACGACAGAGACTCCATATCTCGGGAGCGCCTAGAGGAATTTTCTTCGAAACTGGCACAAACATCCTCAAAGATGAACTGATTTGATTTTGGAAGTTAAAGGTCAAGGTCAAAAAATACATTGTTTGCCATAACTCAAGAACTCATACGCCAATTCAAATCTAAATCAAATCTTAATTACTTTATTTATCCCCGAGGGGAAATTCAGTTAGTCTGGTAGCTCTTGAAGAATTAGAATGAGTCAGCCTGATGGCTGTAGGAGCGAAGGATCTTTTGTATCTCTCCGTCCTGCAACGGAGAGAGAGGAGCCGCCAAAATTGCTCGTTATTATTCATGAAACAAAAGCCATCATTGATACATTTGTGCATCAGCCATTATTGTTTAATAAAATTATTAAAAGTACTGTATGCGGATCTGGAAATATTCTTTATAATATACATTAGAAATTGTCCCCGTTGTAAAACAAATTACTTTAGCTTTAAGCTTTGAGAAAGACTAGTAAGTGGACTTTTTTTCATAAATTAGTTTTATCTGCATGTGTTTTACAAAACAAATGGCTTCCACATTAAAAAGTGATAACTGAGACCATTGGTTTGGTTTATGAACATTAAGTGTCTTTAAGAAGTGGTATAAAACAATTGCCAATTTTCATTTGTAACTTCGACTCAACAATAAGATATAAAAATACAGTTGATGTTTTTATTGCCAAAACATAAAGCAAGGGCATTGTTTTCTTCATTGATCTTGTGCTTTAAACTACAGCATCATATTTGGATTGAATGAGGCGAAGGTTCACTTCATGAGCTGGTTGTCCACTGGTTGGGGTACAGTTCGTGTGTAGTGTAGAAAAATTAATCCACGCATTTATAACAAGTAGACTAGATTACTGTAATGGTTTATTCACTGGAATCTCCAAATCAAGCATTCAAAGGTTACAACTAATTCAAAATGCAGCTGCACGTACTCTCACTGGCACCAAGAAATATCAACACATCACACCCGTTTTTAAATCTTTGCACTGGTTACCCGTTAGAATAAGAATTGATTTCAAAATACTGCTCCTGGTTTATAAAGCACAACACGGCCTTGCACCTCAGTACATCACAGATATGCTCATCACCTACACCCCAGCAAGAACACTTCGGTCAACAGGCAGTGGCAACTTACTCATCCCTCACACCAGATCCAAAGAAGGAGAAGCAGCTTTTAGTGTTTATGCCCCAAGAAAGTGGAACACCCTGCCTGACACAGTTAAACTTGCCACATCAGTAGTCATTTTTAAAAACAGATTAAAAACTCTCTCTACAGCATTTGGTTGAATTGTGTGCATGTGTGGTTGTGGGAGTGGGTGCACATGTGTGAGTAAGTAAGTGTATATGTGGTGAATATGGAATAGCTTGTCTACGTGCACTCTTCAATTAATTTGTAATCGATTTGTTTGATTTTTCTGTGTTTTTTGTTGTTGTTGTTGTTTTTAACTGTAATTATGTGGATTGTGAAGCACATTGAGTCTGCCTTGTGCATGAAATGCGCTCTATAAATAAAGTTGAATTGAAGTTGAATAGTGGGGCTTGGGGTGGCGCTAGTTGGTGGAATCAGTGGTTATTGATGGGTAAACAATAGGATTATTTACTTTATTCTCCTAATTGCCCTATTTGTTGTCCTGTAGCATAGGGAAACAGATGTACTACATCCTAAAATGACCACTAGCTCTTTGTTGTACGACAGTATGCTAATGATACTATTATTTCACATGCTATATCATGTATATTCGTGTTTATAGGTTAAATTAAATAGGGTTTTTTTTAGTTGAAGGTTGAAATAATTTAAGAATGTATAACGAATATTGTAGAAATGTCACCCCCCAATGCCTTTAATTACTTTTACTGCAGTGTTCACAGTACTGTAGGTTTTAATTTGCTCTTCTTGGATGGACCCATCAACCTTTAGTGACCTACTTCCCATTCCTTTAGTTTAAATACTTCAGTGTCTCCTTCACTACCACAGCAATTTAAAGTAATTCATTATCTCTTGTATAATCAACATTTGGTAGAGCAGGTGGCAGCTTTCTCTACACTGTTACTGACACTGGAGCAGTACAGATTTAGACTACTGCATGGCAACAGGTGTCTTGTTACAAAACACCCAGGTACCAGTTATTATCATGTCTCAGGTCACATCACTTTGTCTGATTTTCTCCGTCTCAGACAGCTTCAATATAGCTGACCTCAGGTCTTTCTTCCACTTATCCTTTTCGGCTCATCTGCTGCCGTGCTCTCCCTCCCTCCCTCTTTGTACCAAAGGCCCAGTTCCCTTGCCTGTGCGAGTGTGCGCGTGAGGTTTCCCCTCCCTGGAAAAAAAAAAGTGTGTCTGGAACTATCTAACGTCCTGGATGTGATGTGTGTCCAGGAGTGAGATGAGTCGGCTAGCCTGCTACCCCGTAGTGCCGGGTCTTTAGCCTCTGAGCCCTGAGCCTGAGCCCAGACTGTCTGCAAATTAGAGAAATTAGCTCAGCCAGGCGCAGGCCAGTGAAAGAGCCCAAATCCACCTCCCCTCCCTCTCCACCACACACACACACACACACACACACACACACACACACACACACACACATACACACACACACACACACACACACACACACACACACACACACACACACACACACACACACACACACACACACTCCTTCTTGCACCAACATTAACCCCCACGCCACACTGGGCAGTAAAGCTCCGCTCTTGGAATAGCGGTCTTGCCATATGGCAGCCAATTTACTATTTCACCAGCCAAGTAAGGAAAGAAAGAGGGGAAAAGAGGAGGGGGGTTTGTGATGGACACAAATCAATTTTAAAATAAATACATGACCGCATCATTTTATAGCAGGCATAAAAGCATGAAATGAAAGCAGATTTTTTTTTTCCCAGAAAGTGAAAATAAATATTCCGTTCCTTTTAAATAGGATCTGTGACACATTTTCAGTTTCTTTTTAACCAATATGTGACTTAGTTAAATCAAAAATAGCTTGTGTGATGTTTTTAAGCTTCTTTAAAATATCTTGTGTCTTTTATGATATTCTATATGAAATACTGGGTGCATAATGTTTATTTTTGGTTGTTTGAAAAAATAACAAAATAGGAGCAGCAGCAAACAAAAATCAAGTACACTTTTAAGGAACAAGAAAATCAGGAATTGAGTCAGCGTTGCGCCTGTAATTTTGACATTTTCAACATTTAGCTGCAGGTTATGTAACATTTGGTAAACTAGGTAAAGATACATGCTCTAAATTACAATAATAAAGTCCAATATTACTGCACAGTTATATGTTTCACCAGTGTTATATTGACTGTAACAGATGTAGTTGTGAAATGTAAGACATCACAAGTAAAAAACCTTAATTTTACATGTGTGTAAATGTAAGGAAAACTTTCCATGTGCTACATATAATACATTTGCATATATGCGCATGTGTTTTTAAGGCATTTAACTTGTGAAAACATACAAAAAACAACATTTCCCATGTGCTTTCTCGCACAGGCTGCTGCATTTTCACATATAGCACAGTCACATTCTCTTTTTCTAGCTCCCATATGTTCTTCTAACTGCTCTCTCCTGTCCCGGCTATCTTTATGCACAGCGCCAGGTGAGGTGACCCAGAGCTCCATATAATTAGACTTTGCGTGTGTGTCTGAAAGTAAAGGGGATGTGCACCAGACAGGTGACAAGTCTCTTTCCTGCGTGCAGGGATGACCTGGCCTACATCTGTACCTGTGAATGAGTGAAGCGCACCAATCAGCACAGGGCATGTATCTGTGTGTAAGAGAGACAATACTAGAATTATTTTTTACATTTTTCCTGATTGGATTACATTAAAATATAGAAAGCAAATGTATATTTTTATAGGTTCAGGATTCATATATTATGGTGTGTGTGTTTGTGTGTGTGTGTGTGTGTGTGTGTGGGTTGCAGGGGTCTTAAGGGGTCTTAGTTAATGATGTTCTACAGTGAGATGTAGGTCAAGGAGATACAGTGGCAGCAGATTGCTCATTAAGTGCCAAACCAAGCAAAAGTCTATGAGTGTGTTTTTCAGTGGCAACAGGCCAGCCATCTGCTCTTCCTTTATTCATTCATTAACATGTCTTCTTTGTGTGTGCGTGGACGTGTGTGTGTGCGTGTATATGTGTAAGCATTCATCACAACAGCCACTTGCTGGCCAAGTGTACGACGTCACTGATGTTGTTGTCCGAAACCAACAGTTGTGTGTCAGATGGCTCAGTCACATGACCACAGTGGCCTGTGATTGGCCGGCGCGTTAAGCTAAAAAAGCTTGGCGCAATCCAGGCTCTCATGAGTTTCTGGTGAGGGTGACAGAGTGGCCACAGAGAGAGAGAGAAAGAGAGAGAGAGCGGATACCCAAAGGATCTAACTGACAGGAATCACTGAAGAAACACTGGATAAAGAAGAGAGAGCATAAAGTGGAGAGAGAAGATAAAAACCAACCACGGGATGACATAGCCAAAGAAATGAGGATCCTACAGCTGAATGAATGTGTGAAAGTAAGTAATTTCTTGTTTCTTTTTGTTGCTGGCAGGGATAACCTTGGATGGTAAAAAGATGGATATATGACAGAGAATGAGCAGAAAAGAGACACTGACCTACTGGCCTCTTAAGAACTGGCGGAGTAAACTGAATGGAGAGCTGGGAAGTTGGCCAAGAACAGCGTCAATGAACTTTGGTTCTTCATGAATGGAGCCGGCAGCCTGAATAATGAATGGCTGAAAGCATCCTTAAATAATATTGTATATAACATGGATTACATGGCTTTTAAACAGTGCAAGATATGACTTTGAATAATGAGATGTCAACCTACTTGAGTGGTATTTAGTAAATGAGTCACTCTCTGTAGCGAGTTTGCAGTCGCTGAAGATGTCAAAGAAAGGAAATCAAAACTTGCCTCATCTTAATGCAGCTAATTTCTGTGTCACTAAAATCTTCTTTCTCTCTTCCTTTCCCAGAACTTGAGCTTTAACCAGCGTACCTAAGACAAGGGACCTACCCAAACAAACCAAAGTACTTATATACCAAAGCAACTGAAACCAAAACACAACCAAAACCAAACTCAAGATCCAAAGCCTGCATCTATCGCCTACAGTCTGTTTCATCAAGATGAAGCTGGAAAGCACAACGGGAGACATGAGCGGGTGGAGGGAGGTGGACTTTGTCCTGAACTGCACGTACATTGTGCCGGACCAGGTGTCGGACCCCAGCTTCAGCCTGCCCAAAGCCATGACTTCCATCCCACGCAACCTCACCTTCGAATACAGCACAGAGAATGAGGTAGGAACAATTCGACTCCTTCAGATTGTTTATCCATGAGATAAAGAGATACCAACACCATATGTTGGCAACCAGTCAGCCCATTGATGTTACAGCAGATTGTGAAAAGGCTCATATTCTATTATAACAATTTTTAACAGTCCTTTAAGTTTGTTGTGATCCTGGATGAATGGTCAGATTAAAGCTTTACACTTCAAAATATTAATTCTGTGTTACATAATATTCTGTTGGGCCATCTGCATTGCCTTACGTGGAACAAAAGATCTGATGACTAATGAGATCTTTGCATACAGTGGAGTGAACAGCGTGTGTGTGTGTGTGTGTGTGTGTGGGGCCACTGGCAGCTTGAGGTCAGGGGCCTTTTTATGTCTTCTGGCCACCTTAACTAAATGATGTCACCCTAAAGTTTCAGCCATTGTGTAGCTTCTTTCCACTTGTGTATAATACTACATGCTGGCACTCTTACTCAAGACATAAACATGCACACACGGAGTAAGAGGTCAGGGATCGGGTGATTTTATCGCCTCATGACGTCCCTCATCTGTTTTTTTCTTCTTTACAACCCTACCTGTCCTATTTACCTCTTACACACTCTCCCACTCAGGTGAGTCAGAGAGAGAAAACACAAGCCCCTGAGCTATTTTAGTCAGCTGACTGTTTGGCTCGCTGTGCATTAACATCCGGTACTTGCCTGGACTTGCCACTGTATAGCATTGCAGTCATGTCGCCGAGCAAGGTTTTAAAAGGGAACATGTACTCTAACTAGACAGACTATTAAAAAAGGAAGAGAGAGAGAGAGAAAGATGTCACACTCACTTGTTTTGTAGTTGATCTTAACGCTCAACTTGCGGTTCACTTTACTGTCCCCTTCCTCTTTCTGTCGTTCCTCTTCTCTGGTTCTCAACTCTCATCTCTTCCTCCTCTCTGTGCGGCTTTTACTGCTGGGGGGAAGAAAAAACATGCAAAATAAGGTGATAAAAATCACTTTGAGAGCTAATTTCAAATCCCCATCTTGTTTTAACACATCTCACAGACACTTTGCACGCTCACACTTGATGTAGCCAAACTTGATTTTGCCATTTGCTCGTGTTTCTGTGCAGCAGTGCTATCTGTTTATTCATAATTGTAAAAATGTCATTTTAATACAATTTTATCTTATATTCACATCAAACACTTACGAGAAGAAATAGGCGCTCATGTATGTGTGCGCTTATGTGATTAGCGAGTCAAACAGATATCAGATAAGAAATGAGACAAGCACGAGAACACACTCACAAGCTTGCCAGTAATCTGCTTCGCTTAAACTGGCACTTGTCCATTTAGTAGTTTCCCTTCCTAAAGATGTTGTCATGAAAGTCTTTTTTCATGACATGCTAAAGCTAAAGCTGGGAAATGAATTTCCTGTGATGATCATAAAACACAGCCACTCCTTTGTGTGGGTTTGTGGGACTGTGTGCATAACTGTGTGACCTTAAATGTAAGGCAGAGTTCACACAGTTATCAGGAAGCCTCAAGGGGAAGGGATTTTTCACACAGGTGAGCGTGTGGTTTGTGTGTTTCATTTTGGAACATGAGTCAAATCTAACGAGTCTGGATGAAAACTGAGAATGTTGCCAAACTGTACACTGATAACATTTCATTATCCTTTTGCCATCTGTTTGGCTACCAGGAGGAGTGTTGGCTCCTCTTATCTTCTGATTCCTCGTAACTAAACTTCACACTTTTTTCCTCCCATTTTTTTTATTCTGAAGCGTGCCAGGAAATGCAAAGAAGGGTGAAGGGGGCACGTGGCAGATGGGGCGTCAGAAACGGGTGCCAGTGAGCTGGGAGAGAGGCAGCGCATGGGGATGGATAGGAGGGGGAGAAGCTGGGGAGAGGAGGGTGTGTTGGGGGGATTTAGGTTAAAACCAGATGATTAACTTTCGTTGGGGACAGGCAGCCGGCCAGGCAGCTCGTGCGTCCGCCAGGTTGAGGCCTGGCAGGCACACAAGCTATTTCGAGAGGGTTAAGAAAAGACCAGGGACTGGGTGGCTGGGGGGGGGCAGGAGAAAAGGAGGGCGTTCAGGAGTGTGATAGCGTGGGTCCATTTAAGAACGCCCATCCTCCTTTCTTCCGTTCTTCACTACACCCCCCACCCCCACCCCATCCAACCTGGGTGAACTGAGCGGTTAAGCAGCAGCGGCGGCCACAGCGATTCGTTAGTCACGCAACGCCAGCAAAGCACAATGTCCCTGTCACACCGGTTCATCGCATCCAGGAATCACCTCAAACGCCACTACGGCTGCTTGACACACACACACACACACACACACACACACACACACACACACACACATACACACACACACACTCTCTCTCTCTCTACTGCAGCCCTCACTGACCTGTTGTTCTCCTAATTAACTGCTTATACACATTTTTAAAAAAGCCAACTCTATCCCTCATCGTGTGATAAATAATCCCAAGATTATCATTTAAACTGTTGATAATCTATTTTTACTTTTTTTAAGCTTTACCTTTACACAAGAGACCACAGAAATCCTCTCAGGGTCAGTTTGAGTTGCAATTCCTCAATGGAAGGAAGACAGTGTGTGTGTGTTTATGTATGGGGGGTGGGGGGTGGTGAAGGAGGGTGGGGGGTGGGTGGGGGTATTTAAGGATTGAACACAAAGCTCCTTAAGACACGGAGGCAGTGTGTATGCCACAGATGCTACTGCCGGATGGCGTGTGTGTGTGTGTGTGTGTGTGTGTTTGGGTCCCTTTTGAGAAAGGTTCACCCCAAGCCTGTGCATTTTCTATGAAAGTGTGAATCATGAAGCTGTTTTGCACAACAATATGGATACCGACATATTCTGTAGGTCATAAAGATACTACAAGAGAAGTTACTACTTGAAACATTTTGGAACACCTTTACCAAGGAAATGAGTAGATAAAGGTATGACTCATTTCTACATTGCAACTGTTCTATAGATATTCTATAGACCATGAAATCATGGCTTTTGGCTTTAAGGCAACCTATCTAGCAAGTGAGCAGAAAATCTATCTTGTTTATAATGTTTTAGAATAATAGTCTAGTGTTCTCTACTGCAAATGTTAAAACATTTCATAAATGAGAATGGCGTTTGGAGGGCGCCAACCTCTACCAAGGCCAATGGTGCGTTCACATGCTTCTCATGTAACAACACAAACTGAACCAAAAACATAAACTCCTTGCCGTAGGTTATAAATAAAAAGATCAGCATTCACGAGCAGGTGACACTGCTTTCTTTCTCTCCGTGTCTCTGTCGGGAATTTATGAGGACAGCAGGTCAGAGATCAGTGGAGTAGGTCAGAGAAAGTGTAATTCTCTTCATTCGATTAACTCCTTAGTTTCGAAAGTGTGTCACCTTGTGGGTTTTAACCTGGCTCTAGAGCTGTCTGGGTCAACATGACAAAGCCATCACAACTGCAACTCACGCCAACAACCTGCTGGACATAAACAATGGACAAACACAACTTCTGTACTATATTATGTAGAGATTTGAAGAAATATTAACTTTTGTGAGCTATTTAGACCCTGGAGAAGGCAAAGTGTTGAGTTGCTCTGTAATTTTCCACATAAATGGGAGATTAACTCTAAATATAATGGGGTATTTGTTCTTTTTTTCCAGGTAACAGGCGTGTTCAGCAAAGAATACATTCCTCAGGGGACTCGCTTTGGCCCTCTGCAAGGAGTCATCTACACCAAAGACAATGTTCCCAAACAGGCCAACAGGAAATACTTCTGGAGGGTAAGGAAATGTATATACACATATACAAATGTAGCCCATTTACAAGACTGAATAATTATATAAATATACAATAAATACACAACTCTATGCATCAATAGTGTGACTCAGCTCAGTGTGATAATGGTCAAACACGGAAACGTCTCAAATCTAGTTGTGAGAAAAATACTCTGGGAAGAGTTAAGGAGCAACTGGGGACATGACTTCTTCTTCCTTTGTTATTCATTAAAAAAAGAGACATCTGTTGCTCAGATACAAAAGTTTCACCGGCAGGTCCGTACGTCAATGAGGAAACTGCTTTCACACACACAGCACTGGTGGTTTTTGGTCAAAATTTTAAGAGGAAGTGTTTAATGCTGGTGCACGTAAGAGTAAATTCACTCTCACACCGTCATCAGAGTTTTACTGGCACTTTACTTGTCCTATACATGTGTCACATACACAAAGGAAGGGACTATTGTTCACACAGTCACACAATCCTTGCGTTTCCGCCCCCATGTCCCATGTTTCTTTTCTCTCTCTCATCCAGACAAAGCTTATGTCATTTAGGAATTTTTCTTTTCTGCTGAGTCAATTCCTATCAGGAGTTTTTGCTGCCATCCTACGTATTTTCCTTCCGGCTTTATTTCCTGTAAACCTGCGCAAGGGGTGTGGCAACGGTGCAATAGTGAAAGTTTACAGTTCTCTGGGAGTGATTATTATCTCATGACAAAGGAGTGGACGTGCTGCCAAAGGCATGCTTCCGCGTGTGTTTGTGGCTGCCTGCCAGCACCTGTCTGTCAGAAAGCCACCAATTACATCTGGTTTGTTTTCATAAGCCATTGCAGTTTTTTCCCCATAAAAAACGTGATCCAACCAGTAGAGTGGCTGGCCACGCCCCCCATGCCTCACGCCTACTTAAAGAGTACAGACAGCGCAGGAACTAACACACACTCAGGACACACAGAGCAGAGCTGTAGGGTTAACACCAAAGGAGCAAAATATACTGTAACTGATAACTGAAGGATATTAAACTGTACATGGCAGAGGTGATTATTCTCACTGTTTTCTATATAATCTTGATTTATTTATTTATTTTTTAAACTTTTTTTTATAGATTTATGTGAATTTTAATCAGCACTTGTCATGTTGTTTATTTCAAAGCATTTGAAGCATTACATGCTACAGTGCCCTTAATTTAACCAATTATTATATTCAATTTAGAATACTTTAATACACTACTAAAGCTCATTCTATTGCACAAATACAGCAGCTTAGTGCATGCTTTAATTGTCTTCTTCTCTTGCAGATTTACAGCGGTGGGCAGCTTCAAAACTTTGTTGATGGCTATGACGTCCACAGGAGCAACTGGATGCGTTACGTCAACCCGGCCCGCTCTCTGGCCGAACAGAACCTGGTGGCCTGCCAGAACGGCCGGGACATCTACTTCTACACCATCCGACCAGTGGAGCCCAACCAGGAGCTGCTGGTGTGGTACAGCCAGGAGTTTGCCCAGAGGCTCTGCGGCCAGCAGGTCGACATCAAACAAAGTGAGTGTAGCAGGAGGAGAAGCTTTTCCAGCTCTCTGTCAGGATGTGATGTTGGTTATTCCATAGGCATGAACAAATGTCTTGAGGCACAGGAAAGAACAGAGCTAAAGTATGCAAATTTAAATGGTTGATGTAAGGGGAGTTTTTTAGACCTTGCAGTGCTGTGGAATGATTTAGTGAGAAAGAGTGAAGCCTGCTGATTATCAGCTGATTTGATGGTGAGGCAGCACAATGACACACAAAAATCCATGCTATTTTTTTGCTCTGGATCAGACAGAATAACAGATTTAGATCTGTGACTATGACTAAACACGTAGCACACAGTCTGCGTCAGGAGATGATATCTATTATCAGTGAAATTCTATCATTTCAAGATGAATAAAGACATTATTCCTCTTTCCTGTGATGTTATATTTTACCAACCGTAAAGATAGTTGGTTTGAAGCCATTTTCTTTCTGTCTGGTTTACCGTAGAGAGCCCTCACATAAACCAAACAAATCTCAGTATTTTATGAGATGTGGTAAATGACGTGGGATTTTAAGGGAGAGTGGAGAAATCAAATGGGAGTTATGCCCGGTCAAAGTACCTTTGTGAGTCATCTCTTTTCAGCTATTAGTAGAACGGAAAGTCATACCGTGATCATCCTGAATGATTGTCTGCTGCCACAAAGTCGGATGACTCACAGTAACTGGATACACCAGATGCATTGCCATTTATCTTGGTGACTAATTATAAGGCAGTATCATTACCTTGTTTAATCAACTATTAGGATCTTAAAAGCTTTCACCTATAGTTAAAATTCAGGCATGATTAATGTTTGTCTCCCGGGTTTGGTTTTCTGATATTGAATGCAATCTAGTTTGGCAGCTCAGGAGTTGGTTGGTAAAGCTTTCGGTAACGCGGAGCTTGAATGCACAAAGCCAGAGGACACTTTGAATCAGTTTGAGCTTTCCAAAGGCATTACTATGGATCTGTAATGTAACACAGAGAAAATGTAAAAACAAGTGCACTGCTTGAGTCTTTGCAAACTAATTTTTAGCTAAAGGAGAAAGGAAACCAGTGGCTTCTTTTAAGATTACATTTTGGAGAATCGTCAATGATAACTCAAAGCACAAATCAATTGTACACTAGTTTAGCCCTTTAAATGATCCTGAATGCACTTCACATAATGAACATGATGCATGAAACACAGCATATGGTATACAGTAATGAGAGAAAAAAAAGAGAAGGAAAAAAAGGAGGGATGTTTCACATTTTCTTGTGGCGAGTAAGACAGCTCTACCAAGAAAAGGTTTCGCAAATGAAACCTGCCATTCAACTGCGACATGACACATGGTCTCCCACACACATTACAACCAACATGTCCTCCCACATTAAAATCACTACCACGATTGACAAACAGAAACCTATACTGTATGATTTACGGCTCAAAGTTAGACTGAAACTACTATCATTTACAATAAGTGGGAGTGCCTTCTGTGGGTGGATGTGTGTGAGACATTTTATCCATCTATAATTAGATATTATAAGGAGTTTTTTTCTGTTCTGTTATTTACTCATCAAATCTTGTGACAGTACTCAATTTTAATTTTTATTAATTTACAGAATACATGAGTTCTGATGAAGACAACGAGCAGGAGTACACCAAGCAGCATCTACCTCAGCAGACATGGCTGACAGAAAGAACAAAGGAGGAGGTGAAAGAAGAGAGGGATGAAGACGGAGAGGAGAAGATTGATGTGGAGATGTTGGAAAGAGACACTCCGCCTGACACGCCCGACGACCAGATCATGGACTTCAGCAAAAAGGTTGAGAAGGAGGAGAACGACAGAGATCCAGAAAACCAGGGGACCATTCCTTCCCCTAAGCCTGAACACAGAGAGCCAAGTCTGGGCTTAAACCACCCGTATTTACAAGATCCTCATGCTGTGCTCCCATCCCAGCACCGAAATCTCCCTCTTCACCTCCACGGTCTCTACAGGGAGAGCGTTTCATCTTACCCCATCTACCCCCAATCCAGACCCCTCCAGCCTAATTACCCGCTCCTTCCTCCCTACGCCCCACACTACCCTCGCCTCCTCCTGCCCTCATACTCCCCTCCCTTCCCTGGGATGCTGCCTTCAAGAGGACCCCTCCGATACAGCAACTATCTGGGCACAGACGGAGTCCCGTATCCACCCATCGGCCCACCTAACCTGCTGCCAGTGTCCCTCCCCTACCCTCCTTCTTCACACGGAGGTCTGAAAGAACTCAAACCAAATGTGTCGCCACCACGAGGCGCCCCAGCCACCCCAGAACTCTCCCCTCTCCCCAAGCCCGACAGCCATCAGCATCAGTCCATCGAGCAGACTCCCTCTGGGTGCGATGAAGCCATGAATCTAAGCCTGATGCCGATCAAAAGCAACACAGCGACGCGCAACGGCCCTGGCCACAAATCCCTGCCCTACCCACTGCAGAAGCAGAACGGCAAGATCAAGTATGAATGTAATATCTGCTCAAAGACTTTTGGACAGCTGTCGAACCTCAAGGTAACTGCTTTAGTTCATCTCTCGTGCTATCAATTTAATATAATACATCCCAGTTTTAGACAGCATTTGACACCAGTGCTCATTACTTTTTTTGCATGATCTGCAGGTCCATCTCCGAGTGCACAGTGGTGAGAGACCATTCCAGTGTAACTTATGCAAAAAGAGCTTCACTCAGCTGGCACACCTCCAGAAACATCACCTGGTCCACACGGGAGAGAAGCCACATGAATGTCAGGTATGTTAAAAAAATTCATATTCTAAGTTTGAGTTTTCTCTTTTCTCTCTGCAAGCTTCTTACAATCACTGTGACGTCTTTGTACAATCAAGCGTGAAAGACACACACACTGTATACACAATACACGTGAATGCATGCTGACTCACATAAGCTTCTGGTAAGGGAGCGTGTGTTTGATTTTGGATTTTGAATAAGCCATTACCTACGTTTGTTATGTAATTGTTTAGTAGTGTGACTCTGTGGGAGTGTTGAGAGGATAGAACTGGTCTTACAAAGAAAGAAAAACAGTCCTTGTTGTTTTAAAACCGGCCTGTGTGCCTCACAGTACTGGAATAACATGGTCAACCCTGTTATGACCTCAACATGACACTAAACTGTGTGGCTCAGTCTTTCCAGAATAATCCAAAACACAATCCAACTGTTTTCTTAGGGTGTGAATAATCAGTCATGTGAGTGTTGCTCATAGAAACCTTTCACTTCATGCTTTTCAGGTGTGTCACAAACGCTTCAGCAGCACCAGCAACTTGAAAACACACCTGCGCCTCCACTCTGGGGAGAAACCTTACCAGTGCAAGCTGTGCAGCACCAAGTTCACCCAGTACATCCACCTCAAACTGCACCGCCGCCTCCACAGCAGCCGAGACCGGCCGTACCGCTGCCAGCTCTGCACCCAGGCCTTCTTCCACCGCTTCTCCCTCCGCATCCACCAGTGCAGCTGCTGCCTGGCCAACTCCAACGCACCCGTCAACGCACACATGAAACAGATGGTGGAGAGGTTTGACGCCAGCCAAGAGGCGGACATGCTCACAGAGGCGGCATCGGCGCTGCAGGTGGAGGAAGCGGTGGAGCGCTGGTTGGCTCGTACCTTGGAAGGCGAGGGGAAGGAAGACCAGAAGGAGGCCACCACGCTGCTGAAAGCTCTGACAGCGGCTATTAACGCACCAGCAATGGCCACGGCCCAATCAGCTACACCAACGTCGCACCACAGCTCTCCACTGACCTATCAGGAGAGGGCCAGCGTTGTTCATCTCCACCAAAGGCCAACAGTGAAGACAGAAGGACAGTGAGAAGGAATTGAAAGAGGGGGGAAATATAAAAAGGACAAACCATCCAAGAAGAAAACAGATGTCGCCAAATAGAACTCCCCTTAAAGTCCACGAAGGGCAGTAAAGGGAGCATAAACTTTCATAATCCAATGAGCGCAGCACCAAAAGAAGAGCATTCCAAAGACTGGGCGAGGGTAATCAGTGATTGTACTTCCTCCCAAAACTCAGTTTAAAAAATGAAAATGGAGGAGGATGTTGTCAAACTGTGAATTATTTAAAACTCTTTTCACTCAGGTAGAGAAGTGTTTGCTTTTTTGTGCTTTAACTTATTACTTTTATTTTGAAATTCCATTTATATTTATTTAGTTGTATCATAGTTTGTTTTTCTGTTAGTGTTTTTTTTTCTCTATGTGTTGACATTTCCATGGAGTTTTGATCTCTTAGGAAACCCACGAATGGACTCAGGAACAATAATGTGGCACAAACCCGTGAATGAGTCTTCACTTGTTATGTTGTGTATTGTTTTACTTTGTGTGACAGCGTGTTTGAGCTTCTGGGTGCATGTGTACGACGAGTGGAAGTATATGTGAACGACGGGGCACAGTGTTGGCACAAACGGCCTTCCTGCTCTTCAACTGTTTGCAACTATTTTATTTATTTATTATTAAAATAAAAGGGAAAATCAGGTTTCTTGAAACTGTGTGTCAATAAGCAATTGCCAAAATTACAATCAAAGAACATGAATGTGTAGCAATGTTTTTGGGTCATTATTCAACTCATTCTAAGAAAGAGGTTCAGAAAATGCATTATTCATCTTTTTCTTGATTATCCATCAACTTTTCACAGCCGATTTCAAAGTAGACACACTGTGAATACCAAATGCCACCAAAAGAAAGAAAACTACATATTCAATGTGATCATGGTATCACACTAAAATATGCATGAGAAAATAGCTTTTATTCTTTCTAACTGCTGCATTGTTATGTCAAAACTTAATGCTGAGAAACTGGAACTCTCTGTAGCTTTTTACTGGATTCTAATATTTCAGATATTGCTTACATGCAAAGCTTTACTGTAAATGTTTTTGACAACCGCATAAGCAACACGGGAGAACCATTTTTGAACATTCTTATTATTTTTCTCACTTAGCACTGGAATAACTAGCTTTGTGTGCTTTTGGGTGTTAACCAAAACCAGCAGACAGGTACTGTTCTTAAATTGTACGACAGAGTCAGTGATGTACTTCTTCTTCTATCGTTTTTGTAGCGCTTCTTCTTTTGTACATTATGTTTGTCTATGTAGTTTATTTTTGGAAACAGGTTGATTATGAGATGTTCAGAATTTATATGTGAGAGAATATTTTGATGATACTTTTATATTTGCATAATGTAGCATATTAAAGATATTGTTTCTATATATCTTGTGTTTTGCGTCTGTGTTCATGCAAAATAAATAAGCAACTGGGAGGGCAAAAGAGAAATAATTTCTGAAAACACATGATCAATGAAGCACTTTTCATCGGCGAGGGGGAAATTGACTTTCTACTCTGATGTGATCGTGAGACCTTTTCCTAACCCAATAGAATACTCGTATTTCATAAAATATCACACAAAACTGTTAATGAGGATCACTAATCACCTTCAATACGACCGCGATGAGGAAGCTGCTAGTTATGCTTTCATGTCATCCTTTTCACAACACAACATGGCTTCATATTTAAACAGGAAAATACATTGATACCTCAGCAACTCCAAAACAGTCTAGATTATTAAATAGCACTACAGGGAAAATAATGATGTATTTTTGATATTGGGGTGAACTACAGGTGGATCTCAATAAATAAGAATATCATAGAAAAGATTATTTATGTCAGTAATTCAATTCAAATAGTGGAAATAACACATTACACACAGAATGAAACATTTCATCAAATCAATCAAATCAAATCAAAATTGCTTTATTTATCCGACGAGGAGAAATTCAGTTAGTCTCGTGGAATCTCTGTTAGAATGAAACAGCCTGATGGCTGTAGGAGCGAAGGATCTTTTTTATCTCTCCGTCCTGCAACAGAGAAAAAGGAGCCGTCCACTGCTGTTTTTTTGGTCCATAAAGGTTTTGTGTAGCGGATGATCCGGGTATTTCTGGATGTCCTCCAACATCTTGACAGGTCATCTCTCCACCACCTCCTCCAGTGTGTCCAACCTGGCTCCAACCACAGAACCAGCTCTTCAGACCTTTCTGTCCAACCACCTTTCATCTCTGTATTAATTTATTTAATTTCTTCTAATTATAATTATGGCTTACATTTATTGAAGACCTAAAATTCAGTGTCTCAAAAAATATATATTTTACAAAAGACCAATTTTAAACAGTATATTTAATATAGAAATGTTGGCCCTCTGAAAAGTATGTCCATCTATATTATGCACTCAATACTTGGTTGGGGCTATTTGACTTGAACTACTGGAAATTGACTTTTCCATCATATTCTAATGTATTGAGATGCTCCTGTATATGGACTGCAATTATATAGTGCCTTTCTAGTCTTTGCCACTCAAAGCGCTTTACACTACAAATGGTGCTCATTCATCCATTCACAAACACATTCATACTGGTGGCTGAGGCCACCCTAAACAGTGCCACCTGCCACCATCAGGAATTCATTCAGACACCGATGAACGCAGCATCAGGAGCAAACATACTTGTCATGGTCAGGGATCGAACTACGAACTGAGCCAGAGCCGCCGAACTGTCCTTTTAAAAACTGTTACGCACCACTGTTTACAAATAAATATATAAAGAGAGAGTAAAACAGACCAATGAAAAAAAAAGTGAGAAAAATGGAGACAGGAAAAAAAATGCCCATCAGGCATTGGTTTGGCTGATGAAGGCTATTAGGTCGTTAAGTCGGCTTGTGACAGTTTGTTAGTGTCGCAGGAATTATTTTCATCAAAAGCTTAGTCTCTTCTAGTCTCTTCTTCTTAGGTCATTTTAATCTTATTACCTGGTCATTTGATTTGAACAACATGGTCTCACAGAAATCCGTGAAACAGCCACGGATTTCGCTTAACTCAAAATCCGTGGAATAGCCACGGAATCGCTCAAATTTCCGTGAAACTGACACGGATTTCGCTACAATGCAAGTTAATGACAGTCATATTTTTCTGGCGAGATCTTCACCACAAAGTGATTATGCACATTCACTGAGTGAAGATTTAGAAAATAAAACATATATTTCTCGCTAGAAATGTGATCAAAATCCATTTTTATGCAGAAACTAAGTCAAAATATTGATTTTTCATTAAAAATGAGAGAACTGTCCGCCATGTTTTTTGTTCTGACTGCTGGGACCTTGAAAGTCACGTGACTTGGAACAAACCAATAGCCACGGGATATGACTGTCATTAACTTGCATTGTAGCAAAATCCGTGTCAGTTTCACGGAAATTTGAGCGATTCCGTGGCTATTCCACGGATTTTAAGTTAAGCGAAATCCGTGGCAGATTTCTGTGAGACCAGGTTGGATTTGAAACAGTTACTGTTGTGTCATGTCAAAGTAGCCAGAAATGCACGCAAGTGGAAATTCTAACAAAACTCTCTTTCGATGAACTAAAAGTCTTAATGACATACTGAGTTGGCCTGTGTATTGTAGGCAGTAACACAATGTGTGCACCCTTACAACATCCTGCTTACTACCCCTCTATTGCTGGTAATGAACTATAGGAAGTCCCACGCTAGATTTCCCTGATTGGTTCACTTATCAGGCTCTTTCCTAGAAAATAGAGGAAATGAAACTAGTCAGTCGACAATGAAACTCTGAAAAAACACACTGCTGATAGCGTTCTCCTGTTTTATCACTGCCATTGTCAAGTATCTGTGCAGTTTCTAAATAGAGGGATGTACGAAAAACACACGCTGACAGTAATTACAGCAGGTGTTGAGCTGTATCACCTGTTTTGATTCTTCAACACTTGCGTCAGTTTCAGATTTGAGTTTATTTATAGAATAGAATATCATTGTGGGAACCGCTCTGAGGTTGGGTGTCCTCTTTGATCAAAGTCACAGATTATTGCCCCAAGAGCACCTTTTTCCTCAGACACGGCATTAGTAGATGTAAAAATCTGAATCGTTTCCTCTGCTTTTATCAAAACAAAAACAGTGTTATGTATTTACGGGTAGCACAGGCATACCCAAACGAACATGAAACCCCCAAAATGTGATTTTGCTAATAAGGTTATCAGATTGTAAATGGGCCAATGAAAACCAACGACATGGAGACCGGGGAAAATATGTTGCATCAGGCATAGGTTTGAGAGGTGACAGTCATCTGCAGTTGTTCATCAATGCTAGTGCTGTTAGCTAAATGTAGCAATTCTGTTGACAATTCGACCTGTGCGACCCTCAATAACATGTCTCCCTTAATTGAAAACTCTGGGTTTAACAACAGGTTGTAAAGCTTAGTCTTCTCTATATCGTCATTTAATTAAGTAGCCATTTACAACTTTACAAATCTTTTTGGGGGGTTGTGAGGTCAGGGGTACTTTCAATTCTGTATTTAATCTTCCTTTTAAGTAAACATTAAATGATGCAATGTACTTTGTACTTTTATAATCTTCATTCACTACTGAGTACAAACTTTTTATCTGAACTTTCTAAGCCAATACTTTTATCAGATCACAAACAGGCCAATGACAAAAAAGCCACATGGTGACGGGGACAAAATGCCGCATCAGGCACAGGTTTGGGAGATGACAGTCATTAAGTTGTTAAGTTGGCTTGTTGAAGTTTGTTAGTATCAGGAATTATGTTCATTAAAATCCTATTCTCTTCTATATGGTCATTTTAATCGTATTATCTGGTCATTTCATCTGATACCGTTACTGATGCGTCATGTCCAAGTAGTTGGAAATGCATGCAACAGAAAATTCTCGCAAAACTCTATTTCTATGAACTAAAAGTCATGATGACAAACTGAGTAGTTTAACAATGCATACGCCCTTACAACATCCTGCTTACTACCCCTCTCTGCCTGGTAATGAACTCTAGGAAGTCCCAAGCAACATTTCCCTTATTGGTTCACTTATCAGCCTCTTTCCTAGAAAATACAGGAAATGAAACTATTCAGTCACCTATGAAACTCAGAAAAAACACTGCTTCCAATATTTTATTACAAAATCACTGAATGTGACAATGTGTCAAATATATTTGTAGTTTTTAAAACAGGGATGCTGATAGGTGACACAGCTCAACACCTGCTGTAATTACTGTTTGGACTGGCATTAAAATCTGAATCATTTCCTCTGCTTTTCTCAAAACAAAAACAGTGTGATGCATTTACGGGCAGCGCAGGCATACCTAAACGAACATGAAACCCCAAAATATGATTCTATCTTCTTCATTTTTGTCCCCAGTGAGACACACTTTCAATCTATAAAACCTGTAGCAAAGTTACTGTCAGCATGGTTTTCTTTTTACAGTAATTCTCAGTCAGTCTCCCTCTCCCTCTGTGTCTTAACCACTTTCTTTTTCTTTTCGTTACGCAACGACTCCCCATTCTATAGTATTTCCTCTTGTGATCTCTACTGTGGGGGAGAACCCCACAGCAAACACCCACACGACACTGGCCAGAATGAAGGCACCTCAGACCTTTAAACTGAGCAGTCAAACTGCAGTGGTGACAGGAAATCCTTTTCTGCTGGCAGGTTGCCAGCTGCACTGTCAGCTGCACATTCTCATTCGTTGTGCAAGTAAGCAATAAAAGAAGTTATGGTTAGAGTTCAAGAAAATGTAAAATACCTGAGTGCTTTTCTGATAAAGACAGAAGAGATGTGCCATTTATTCACCACATCCTTTGAAACCTAAGACCATTCATATGCACATAATACTCATACTAAGCCCACATTGCATCAGCTTTTGAAAATCAGTTCCTGTGTAAGTTCTTCCTACTACTACAATTTTAGCAACATATTAAGATTAACTGGCTGTCCGTTTCATATATGTATACAGGGAGAGATATGTTTTTTGTGCAGGTTAGATTCATTAAAACGTTGCCTGTTTTTGTTTGGAATGTATCTGTAGTTGTTACACATCTCTCTCTGTGGTTTTATGTTCTTTGTGTTATCTTTTATTTGTCTATTTGTAGTTTTTGTGTGTCTCTAGTCGTCTACAATTCTAATAAACTTTCGAAAATGTTCATAACAGTTTTTACGCTCACTTGAGGTGTTTTTAGTCTTTTTCGAAAAATAGTTAATGAGCTAAACGGGAGATGGAAACGCTGTTTCTGCTCTGCTGGTGAAGACGAGTTGACATGACAGAACAAGCATAATTGCCAAACTAAAACTAATTCCTGAAGACATCTCTCCAGTTTCTCTCAATCTTCTTACTTTACATTGTAATAAGACACCATTTTAATCAAGTGTAAGGTCAGATGTATTCATTTTATCCAATTATGTCTTTTACCTTCACATTTAGCAAGCTGACATTAGCTTTGTCAATTTATTCGATCAGGTACCAGACAGTTACACCTGACAATAACTGAATGTGAATATTTAGCGGGAAACTAATATGCATTAAAATAACTTCTGCGATATAAATAATAGTTATGTTATAAAAATGCTGAGTCTGAATATGGTGGTGAGACTTTAAAAAAGTAAGTCAGTGTCCAATTGCCACCAATTTGGCTGATTTACCAAAAATTAAAACAAAACACTTTTAACCTCATACAGTGGTCCTAGTATTAGAGGTGTGAATCAGAGGCCCCAAGATATGATTTTATCCTGTGTCACAATACGATATGATTGCGATTTTTCGATATAGTGAGTATTGCGATACAGTATGTTGCTATTTAACTGTTTAACAGAATGTGTGTCCACAAAATCAAATTCAAGCAAGAATTGTTTTGTCAAATAAGATAAAATTCTCAGTCTATTCATCTCACTTCAGTCTTTTTATTTCTCCACAATGAGAGTCAAACCCACAGACGGACCAACAAAGTATTCAGTCAAACTGAACTGAACTGATATCAAACATGTATGGACGACAACAACTGCAGCATTTTATCAACCTTTCCTCAACATTAAGCTTCACCACTCTGAATTTTTTAAATGAAACATAAAAAAGCCTAGCTTGAGACCAGTATCTCCAGTACATTCCTAAAAGTGAGCCTGCTACGGCCTCCAAAAAAACCCCAGCAAAAATATTGATGTCCCGCCGGCACGCTAAATATCAATACTTGGCGGCCATGAATCAATATAATATTGCCACGCAAAATATTTCGATCCAAGCTGTATCGATTTTTTCCCCCACCTCTACCTAGTATATTCTTAATAACCTAGGAGAGAAATACTCATATATATATATATATATATATATATATATATATATATATATATATATATATTAAAAGAGATCAAAATTGGACAGAACCAAATTAATATAGAACATTATCAGTTGTTTAACATAAGTGTCTTTAGCAATAATGTTGGCCAGACGTGTGGACACGAGTGACAAATTCAATTTGTCATTCATTCCAACACTTAATTCTCCAAATTCACTTTATTTGAACCAATCCGACAACATCCAATTGAGTTGAAGGAGAGAACCATAAAGAACAAATAACATGCTTTTTATGCATTTTACTTGGTGAAGAGTGCATTGTGACCTGTCTAGAGCTAAAACAATTAAAGTGTATGACTTGGGAGTTGACGTAACATATGAGTGTAAAGATCTAAGACTTGCAAAACAATGACTTGGTCCAACCCCTGCTGTCAACTGCAGGGGGGACAGGACGCATGTGAAGCGGACATCCTGTTTTGATTTGTTGCTCTATGACATGAAACTTGTTCTTTAAAACCAACCAGCCATAGAGTAATCTTAACACATGAACCCTGTGTTTAACTTGCCACATCGGGTGGTTGACAGCAGACAATGAAAGAGATCAGCAAAAAAGCAATGGTTGTAATAAACCTCAACCAAATGAATGTCAAGACATATTCTCAGGTATCTCTTCAAGAGTTTATGATCAGGTTACTGGTAAGGGACGGGAACATTTGCATGCTTCATGCTGCCCATCTAACTGTTTGATTACAAGGAAGTTTCTTTCTGTACACATTACTGCGCATTGATGGAAATTTCCAGGGAAGTCACTATCTCATCTTGTTGTGTCATGCATGCAAAAAGCTTTTTCCTCTTAAAACTCAATATATCTGACTTGCAGGAGGGAATGCATGAGAATTTTCCAGTTTCTCTGTGGAAAGGTACAGTGGGGTGTCATTAGTAGTTTCTTTAGAAGAATCATCTTGAGCTTGGCATGGCCATCTGGAAATCGACTTTCTTTTCGATTTCCAAAGAACAGTGTGCCTGCTGGGCAAAGTACACCCAGATAACCTCAAGTGTTACTCACTCACCGTGCAGAAAAGTACCGGTGGACTGTTTCAATTATTTGAGTGTATCACATCAGTCTAACAACAACCCAATCAGTCCTGCTTTCACTTTTCATGCCCTCATCTGGAAGAGGTCTGATTTCCATCCAACTAAACATGGAATGGAAGCGTTCAGTTCACAGAAAACTGTGACTCTCAATTCTTTTAAAACCAGACTTCACTGTTCGCTGCTGCCTTTGATTCATTCACTAAATTAATAATTTCCTGCACTGCATTGTTATTCTTATTCTTGTTTTTAGACCTATTTATCTCTCTTTCAGCCCGTTCTACCCCCCCCCCCCCCCACCCCCCACCTCCCACCCCATTCTCTTTGCTTTTGCTTTAATGACTTTTTTCAATTATATTTAAATGCACTTTAAACCGTCTTGTTGCTAAAACGTGCTGTATAAATAAACTTGCCTTACTCCCAAGAAGCAACCACTACCCAATGGAGCAGCATCAATACTGAACTCTGACCCCTGTACTCTGCTGTTAACAAATAATGGATGCTACCTTGACCTCACTGTTTCTGGTGAATGGCCTGATGTCCAACTGATAAAAAGCGAATACTGAAAAAGTTTTTGTTAATTAGATTGAATTTGTGCAAGTGACACTCACCAGTTCCCGACAGATCAGTGTGTCATTGGCATTAAGTTACCAGGAAATGTACAAGCATTGTCTGGTCTGATCCTCTCAAAAATAAATTATGGTCTAACTGACCGAAGTGATTCAGTGTTTGAGACAACGTGTTTATGCACGAAACAAAAGCACCTAAGAGTTCTTTGGAAGGAAAGGAGGAAATAGTATTTAGTCATTTTATTTTCAATGCCAACTTACTTTCAAGCTCTCATGACCATGTTTAACATATACTTTCTTTTTACATAAATCAGTGTCAATAAGAAGAGCAAAAGAAACCCCCTTTTCACAGAGGCCATTGCTACCTTTTTGCCCAGCAGCAGTTTTACTTTGCAAAAAAGTTGTTCTCATCTGGGCTATTCATTCATCCACAAACTGACTATGACATTTTGAGCAAAAATCTTCAAGTATCATATTTTACCAGTCTTTGTCCATGGTTCTGTACTTCTATTGTAGGTCAGCTTTCCTGCAACAGAAAAAACTCAGAAGTTGCATCATATGTGCAGTATGGCGCACCTACTTTTGACAGATCCATACATTCTGAGATTTCATCACACTATGTTATGACCTGTTACTTTAAAACGTTGACACATTGTGAAGAGAACATGTGTGTCATCTCCATCCGCTACTTATAAGTATAAGTAACTCCCGTTCATGTATTTATTGTCTATTTCTCCTTCACTGAACAAACAACAAATTGTATCACAGGTTCCTTGTGTTGACATATCTATCAGCCAAAAAGTTTAATTCGTGAGATTTCTACACATTTGGCTCTTTTGCTGTGATTTTTTTTTTAACTTAACCAGCACCTATCTATCCAGTGATTTGTGCATAAGGCAGCATAGAATGCCCTGTATTGTGCTGCATGTCATACAATACATGTATTAAAATTAGACTTTAGCTACCTTTGGTTACTATACTTGTTAAGATAAATCAACTTAAAACTTTAAGAAACAAATTATTAATGTAACATATATATTAAAAAAGAACAAAGGACGCTTAAACAAACATTTAAGTAATTTAAAGTGTTTAAATCCTCATCCTACTAAACATATTTAACATACAACCTTGATTCCAATACAGTTTTGACAATGTGTGAAGAGGTAAATAAAATCAGAATGAAGAATGAATTTTCAATTTGGACATGAGATATTTTCTTTGTACTGTATTCTGTTGTTGCAAAATATTTCCAAATCATTTGCATTTTGTTTTTATGTTTTATACGGATGTTTTTCCAGACCGAGTGACTTGTTTCTCTAGTCTCTGTCCCAAGAATAACCACCAGTAAGAAAAAAATATTACAGCAAAATGTAAATACATTTCTAGTAATTCTATCAATTATAGTAATTGTATTACATAAATTTGCTCTGTTAGTAATGGATTCATAAGAAAAATATGACTCTCCAATTGGCAAACTTGGTGCGTAGTTCTGTGGTAATAAATCAAGAGAACAAACAGTTGAAAGAGGAGCTGCGTTCTTGCGTGTAGCCAAGCCTTCTATTGCACTCTTGCCCTGTTATTTGGAAGCAACGTGTGTCAGATCCTGGTCAAATATGTCCCATAAAACAGTGATGAGCATCAAATTACTTTCTCTTTTATTTCAATAGAAAGAGAGATAGATAGATAGAGTGTTTGTGTGTGTGTGGGTGTGTTAAAGGTGACATAGACAGTATGATCTGATGCCAATCTTGGCTTTCAGTCTTACACTACCCACAGATGTTAACAAGACAGATTACAATCTATTTCTTCAGGAGGTTTACTTCTTTACTGGTGTATCCTCAGGGTCCATCCCTTCATCATAAAGTTCAACAATTTCAGTGTTTGACTTTCGGTTGCAGTTTTTTTTTTAGTCAGCTGTAAAGGCCATATACATGGGTGTGGGGCACTGTAACACCGGAGCAATTAATGGGTCTAAAGGTTTAGCATATCAAGATAATAAATGTTAGTTTATATCACCATATTCAGTCAGTTTACTTTAGTTAAGATCAGTTTTCTGCGCTAGGAATGCTTGAGAGTGAAATGTTTTGAAAAGTAACCCTACTGCAAACTTTAATTACAAAATATAAAAAATGTACTTCACATATAATGCCATATGTATTTAAATATAATAGAATATAAGTTGTGCAATTTAAAAATATATAATTAAAATAACAAAAAACATTACATTAAAAATAATAATTAATAAATTAGAATATATATATTATTGAATAATTTATTATTCATTTTTATTTGTATGAAATTAATGCATCAGAGCATCAGACATGAGCTCATAGCAATTACAAGGAAATGGTTTGAAATTGTTTCACTGTTAAGTTCATACATAACAGTAAACATGTTTTGAGACTTTAGTGTTTATCTACTGTGTTCCTGGAGGTAGTTGAGCAATACTATGATTTCACTTTAATTACCCCCATAAAAAATTAGATCATGTTAGATTTGTCTGGAAACAGTCTCTTATCTCTCGTTATCTCCTCATGATAAGCAGTGGAACCAACGTGGGCGGCTACTGTTACAGAAAAAAGCCAATTTTAGTTTCCAATTGTGAAAATGACAACATTTTACAGTTTATTGCATCAGTCAGTTCATACTTGTCACATTCTTATCAAATAAGGAGCACACACTGGAACTGACTTTGTCATGCAGCAGTTTGGCATCTTTACTTTTGAACAAGCTGGTAGCGCCATCGTGAGGCAGAGTAAGTTAGATGCATGCAAATGTGTGCACAGGGAGTAGTTCTGTGCCCACTCATCAGTCTTGGAATCAGGTTGTAACCTGCATAAAGACCACAAGATGGTGCTGTTTAATCATTGTGACACAGTGGAGGATAGTGTGGAGATATTTCATAACTGCTGGCTATATAGGATACCTATTGTATAGATTGTTCTGTGTAAATGGCTATCAAATTAGGCTCAGAAGGGTATTCATTATCATTATTGTTATTATTATTATTATTATTATTATCATTATTATTATTATTAATAATAATAATAATTATTATTATTATTATTATCATTATTATTATTATAATAATAACAATAATAATAATATGTACAAGAACTATGATTTGAACTAATTATGTTTAGGCCTAAACCTGAACGTTTCCACTTTATGACCTTGCAAATGCAGCGAATAATTATCTCTTATTTATAAAATATGGCATAATCAGTTTGCAAGATCAATAAAGTCACAGTCTTATTGCCCTACTTGTGTTTAGTCAGACAGACAAACCATATCTATATGTGATTTAATAAATATAGGAAAGCAGGAAAACTTGGACATTCTAGGGCCATTCTGCTGAATCTGTGCCATTTGCATGCTGTAACATTTAAAAATGAAACCTCATTCTTTATTTTTTCTTTTCCAGCACTCGAACAGTCTAATGCACACACATTTAACCACTCAAAATGTGTGATAGTCCTAGGCCATTTTATCTTAATGGATGATGGTTAATTTAAATAACAGGCCTGATGTTTTAGCATAGCATGAGTAAACACATGAAACACAGTTACATGATATCAAAGCTAAACGTACAGGAACAAACTTCTAAGAAATAACTTCTGCAACATGACTGTACCTTGAGGATGATGCATGCTGACAATATGATTAAAAAAATACAGAGAATAGAGTGAGAGAAGTTACTTTTTGGGCTCTCCCATGGCCTTATGGGGACTCAAATGATACTTCCTGGTGATCATGTGACTTGTGGACTTCTCCAAAGTCTGTGGGGGGATCTGTCAGTGTAACTAGACCGAATAAAAACCTGAGGACATGGCTAAAATGTGTATCCCACGCAATAATCAAAAGATATATATTTCTAAAGGATTTTACTCATTATTTATTATAGTAAAGTGTAGTGGTAGTGAGTGGGGATGGGCTAAAACCCTGTTTTTTCACTGTTCTATGTAGTTTTTTATTAAGGTTTTGCATACTGTATCTTGAGATTGCAAGCAGGGCACTTTGGTTAATATTATAATATTTTATACAGATATTTTTATGCATTAAGGCTAATGTCTAGGGGTCGAAAATGGCATAAATTCAGCGGAATGGCTCTTTTTCATAAAAGCAAACTAGAGAGAAGTTCAGTTCGGGCATGAGTGCATGCAAAGTGAATAAACCAGGCAGGTAACGCAAATTGGGGCGCTTTTTTTAAATAGCATAACATGGTGCCTCGAGTGTCACAGGGAGGCTGTCTGGATCTGATGGGTGTAGCTCCTGCGGGGCGTGTCGCTACACCTGAGCTCTGCATACTGCAGGCAGAAAATGAGGCAGCAGCCGGAGCAGCTGTCATCTGTCAACAAGTGTCATCCGTGTTTCCAACATCGCGACTTTTTTCCGTCAGCTTTTAGTGAACCTATCGATCATCAGCGGAAAAGAAGTTGTGATCGTGTGAACTGCCCGCCAGTTCGGCTCTGCCCTCGGGGGGACATTCAGAAGAGATGGCGAAGAGTTCATCCATGAGGTCTCTGAAAAGTTTGTTCTCCAGGAGCGACGCTAACTTGGACAAATCGGTGGAGAAGGATGTGGACAAGAATGAAGGGGAGAAGAAAAAGTTCAAGTTCTTAAAGCTCAAGACGAAGCCGAAGAGTGGCTCTGTCCCCGTGAAGCCGGCTGATGAGACTCAGCAGCTCAGGTATGCTTGCAGAGTTTCGTGACTTTTCAGTGGCCAGTTTTCATGCCTGTGCATGTGTCGCGTCTTCTCATGGAGCAGCAGCAACATTAAGCAGCTTCTAACGCTTAAAAGAGCTCTACAGCTACATATAGCCTGCAGTGTTAACTACCTCATACAGCCTACAGATGCTTTAAATGTATTGCTCTCTTCATAGTAAACGTTTTTAGACACATCATTCATCTACAAACTGTTGACTTTTAGATTGAGTCTTGTTTAGGATGAGACATTTTGACAGTTGCCTTGTAACTCAGATCTCATTACACAGCTGGATGTGCAGAAATGTATCAGCCAATAAAGTATTTAATGAGGTTAATGATAGGTGAAAGGGGTCATTTCCTCCACTATGCCAAATCCATTTCCCTTAGAATTACCGTGACTTTGTAGATGATGGAGTTGATAGAGATTCACATAGCCCACAAGGACATTTCTGTCTAGACAGGACTGTTGAAAGTGGGGACTGTGAAATCAATAACATTCCAGTCCATTATTTCAGTCATTATGTAATTGTGCAAAAGAGCAAATGAAATATGGAGAAAGTTAATATCCTTCAGTTCTTTCAAAGTTTGCAGTATTCTTCAGGGACATGCAGTAAAAAGCTAATCACACATTTAGAAAAGAAAAACATATTGAAGCTATAGCAATATTAGGCATGTACTTGATGACTGAATGCATGACTGAATATCTAGTGTTTTTCATCATTTGAGGGGACCAACTAAAACTCTTGTTATTCCAATCATGGTATTTAAACTAAACAACTAATCGTTTAATTTACTTTGAATTAGTGCATAATCTGCTAATGATTTAGAAGCAGGGTGCTCAAACTTTTGATGACTGAATGCCAATTTAATGAGGCAGCGAAAGATTCTGAGCCAGTTTACTGCAATTTTGTGAGCTACCATATTCTGTAACACGCCTGTGTTCAGCTTCACCACTATTCACAAGATTTTTTAAAGACTGTTTGGCAGATAAAACTTGCTAACAATTTTAAACATTAGGTTTGTGTTCACTAGTTAATTTGTCTTTAGATTTGTGGCATTTAACATTTAATTGCTTGAGCACCAAATTCACTTGTTTGCAGACAAGGTCGCTTGCTTTATTTGTCTTCTGAGGTCAGATGAAGTAAGACAGTAAGACATGAAAACTCCTTTTCTTCTCAACTATACATCGTTTTATGTGTGGTGGCTTCTCTATCTAACTTCAACTGTAAACTCCCAAGTTGTCCATAAAGGTCTCTAACTTCAGCCAGCAGAACTCGGTCATAAGGTACCACTAGATGTAAGCTTTTGAAAGTCAGGTATTGAAATGGACCACAGTTTTAGAATAATAAAGTTGTCATGTTCTAGGGCCACACAAAATGTTTCTGAGGGAAGCAATTGGCCTGCAGGTAGCACTTGACTACTATGAACTATGATTTAAAAGCACAATGAGCTGGATTTTCCCATTGGCGTTTGCAAACACAACATTCAAAGTTGGCCACTTGACTACCAGAAGTGCTTGTCTCCTGACTGCGGTGCTCACCAGCAGGTAAAAGCCCAAATTAATTCTCATTTTTGAATGAGCTTTGTCTGCTTGGCGTTTCACCTCGTATTTGTGTTACTTTTTGCACTGTGTGCTTATCATTTGGCACGTGTACGCTTCCAATTTATTGAGTGGCCAGTGCCCAGAAATGTCCTGAACACAGAAAAATTAAAAGAAAAGAGAAAATACGGGAAAAGACTGGGTCTCTGCACATACAGACAGTCCCTAGTGATGAGTGAGAAGTAATATTTTGGTTTCATTTTTTCTGACGTCATTTTAAAAATAGTGTTAGCTGGGCAAAACAAGCAACTTTGAGTGTGGGGAAACCTTGTTGATCACCTTTCACTATGACATTTTAAAAACCACATAGATGATTAACTGAGAAAACAGTTGACAGACCATTTGCAAAATATAATTATCTGACATGCTAATCTTATTTAAATGTAATTGTAAACAAAAAAGGCTGATACAATTATCTATTAACAGTAAAAAAGGTTCAAGAAACATCAAAAAGATGCAAGATAGAAGACGGATCCCTCAAATTAAACCATCCGTATTTTTAGTCGTGAAGATTTAGGCATTTCTGCCTCAGGCAGACCGTTTTACAGCTGAGCAATAAATGATTGTGAACAGAGCCAGAAACAACATATGCTAGACAGCGATGTAGACTGTACACAATACATGCTCCTTGACAAACATTATTATTGACTTATGATGCCTAAAGAGGAGGATCAGTGTTTCTGATAAGTGTCAATATAATCCTCTTGGCAGATAGGTATGTCCAACAGTTCAAACCAGTGGGTTGCTTTAGTTGACACACATAATCAATATTTTTGCTTTCAAAATGTGTTAACGTTTTAATTCCTGGTAATATATAGCATTACAGATATTAGATACAGACACTACATTCTGATAAAATCAGGCAGCAGAATGTAACACAATATCTCTGTGAGCCTCTCCATTTTCACCACTTGTAGCTTGGATAAAGAAAAAACACCAGGGCAATGTGGGTGTAGCTGTCAAGTGCAACCCCACCCTGCAGACACAGAGGCATCTTGTACACTGCTGTTTGCTGCATCATACATGCACATAGAACACTTTTAAAAGTTGGTTTTGAAGTGTCCGGCACTTTCAACTTCACCGTAGCCAGCGGCCTGAAATGTTTACAAAGTAGAGACACAGTGCTCTGTTTGAACACAATATACTATAAGCAAAGGGGTGTGAAGATACACACGGGTGAGGCGGTGGTGGAGCCACAAGTCACATGACGGTACAATGTAATCATGTTGTTCATGTGGTTGTAGACCCAACAGAGTGACAGCTTGTGTTTGCACAGGGAAAAAAATAAATGATGGGCTGACACCACGAGAACCGCCTGAGCACACAAGAGCTGCACACAGAGGTTGCATAAGGGTAAAGTTTAACAGTGTACACAATAGTTTAAAAAATAAATAGTAGAAAACATGCAAGCTTCATGTTAAAGGCACAGTTCAGTCCCAAACATGTTTTTTTCTCTTACAAGTTTTCTCAATCTAGGTTGTTTGGTGTGAGCTGGGTTAGCTCAAGGTGCCAAAAACCGAACATCCTGAATGAAGGTCTGTGGATTATCTTAAGTAACATGGAAAGAGATGTTTTTCAAATGGATTTTTAGGACCACAAGCAAATACGTTCTTATGTTTTTGATGAACAGTGACTTGAACGCATTTTTTTTAAACTAATGAATGACCGTGTTAACTTGTGACTCAGCCTCATGCACCAGGTTTGCTCTTAATAATGGTAGCTGTTTAAAACATGAACAAGTAGTTACCCTTAAAAAAAACCTTCATACTTACTTTAATTAATTTCAAACCCATAACATTACTCATCCATGGCTGAAAGTCACCAGTCACTTATTAAACTTAACACCGGTACTGCCAGTGAAACCAGTTCATATGAATATTTGAAGGAGGTTTATGAACATATCAGTACAAATTCCAAAATGTTTATGCAGATTGTGCCCGCTGGGTCTGAAAAAAGTCAGTCACATGTTTTTGCTAATTTATGACATTTTAAAGACCAAATAATTGATCAACTGAGATAATAATTGACAGACCAATTGAAAAATAATATTTGGTGCCATGCTAATCTTATTTAAAAGGAATTGCAAACAAAAAAGGCTGGCTACTCTTATCTATAACTGGTAGAAAAGGTTCAAGAAACAGTAAAAAGATGCAAGATTCAAGACGGATCTCTCAAATTAAGCTGTCTGTACTTTTAGTCATGAAGTTTTAGGCATTACGGCCTAAGGTAGCCTGTTTTACAGCTGAGAAATAAATTATTGTAAACCGAGCCAAATTCCAACATTTTTATGTAAATTGTGCCCATTGGGTCTGAAAAAACAAGTCAGTCACGTTTGCAAGAAAAAGCATAAGCACAAAAAATAGTACTTGTATAATCTATGTGACCTTCTATTAGAGTGACAATTCCAGTGTGTGGATGCATCCCTTCATTGTTGCCGTTTTAGATGAATGTCCTAGATTAGAGTTAAATCCAGACATATACAAAATCTGTTTTTGTTGTTAGTTAGGGATTTGGTTTTAATCCACGTCCAGGGTTTTATCTGACAAAGACTTGAGGATTTCAGGGTCTTAGAAATACATCTTTAAGTTATTTTGTTTGTTTTGCCTCCACAGCATTTCATACAGTTCAAGGAGACGTCAAAGTCATATTGAACTTACTTGAAACTTTAAGCCCTGCTGTAGCAAATGACAGATGATTCAAGTTGGGTTTTCACACCAGTCTAACACACCCAGAGTTTTAGTATGTGGTGTGGTTTGTCAGGCTTACGAGTAGAGTTGTGGATAAAAAGAGGTACTGTAGAGAAACCTGCCGCTCCACATGCCTATCAGCTTGTCATAGAACTACCGGTCAATTACAACACAAATGCACACACATACACCATCATTGTGCCGAAGGATACATCGGCAACATCTTAGTCACTGTTGGAGCTAAGATGTCTCAGCTCAGCTGGGTTTAAATACTTTACATTATTCAGAATAGATCCAGGTCATAATGAGTCACTGTGGTTACATAAAGTGAGTCTGCTGCACACCTCTCAGTAGAAATACTTGATCAGTCTTAGACATGTTTAATGAAGCAGAGTGAACTGTTATTGTTAGCTAGCCTACACTGTCAGTGGACATGAGTTGAAGTACATGGAAACAGATATCTGTTACTTTTAAGTGGGACAGCTACCCTGTTTTGTTTTTTGTTTGTTACATGAGTGTGTTAAATGATATAGTATTAATTTGTTAACTGGCAGAAAATTAAAGGGAAACGCCACTGAATTTACAGATCAAAGTCTGTTTAAAAGTCTACACACTACAGAAGGTTGGATGATGTCTACCATATTGACATATGACGATATATCCATAGTGAAACATCCCAACGGACTATGTTATCATTTCTTAGTGTCCACCTTCAGTTGCACTTGCAAAATCAAAACGAACATCATTGATAAATCAGAATATGTACTTTTTAAACATGCAATAAATGCCACTAGTGCCACTGCAAATTCGCGCTCCGGTGATAGTAGAGGTGCTTTTTAATCACATGATTTGGCTTTGTGGATGGTGACATCATCAATCTGCCCAACCCTAACACTACATCTGTGAAATAAATGTGGTTTAAAGATATTTGTGGCTCCAGAGGAAGCCTGAAACTTCAGACACATTTATCTCACAATGTATTTGTTGTTGCAAAATAGTTGGATGTAAACATCATTTTTAGAAGACAGATCAACTCAGCAGGGCATTTTACAGGATAAGAATAAACTTTTCGGTGCACTCACATTGACTGGTTGAAAATACCCTTAAATATTTTGACTTTTCTCGACTGTCACTGCCACAGTTGTGTCCAAGTGGCAAGCTCCAGATCTAAAAAGTAAAGCTAATGTTAAAGTGCGAGCAGGGGATGGCTCCACTTGGTAGTCAGATTGTATTTAAGTAAATGAGAGAATTACCCTAAAGTTTCCTCATGAGTTTATGGATATCTATTTTTGTCTTCAATATGACACGATGAATAATGGATGCACCTTGCTGATCAAGCTCAAGTTAACTTCTTTTTACAGTCTATGGGCCCAGCCAATTTAAACATAAAGGAGAGTTAAATCAATAACCCTAAGTAACCTGCTGCTTTCCAAGTATTAAACCAATGTGTTGCAATACTACAGAAGTCCTAGACTGCATTAAGGTTCCTGCTTCACTTCTTTAGCTCTTTTGCATGTTTCTCTGGAATTTTTCCTTAGATGTTTTTTGACTCCTGTCTGGCCATTATTGACAGGTCAGGTCAAAGAGCAGTAGAGGAATTCCTACAGCTGCATTTGTGAAGTTTGACATAGATATGTCAGTGAAAACAATGGCAGACCTCAGGTAGTAAAATGATGATATTACTGTTAATTTTCTATCTGTTCTGTTGGGTCTATTGTTCTTGGTTGAATAAGGGTATTGACTCCAGATGACACCACAACCCTAAAAATGCCTGATTACATCACTGCATATCAGTTAGAAAAAAAACATAGATTTCCCTTTTTTTCAGTAAAGGAATGACTTCTGTCTCTGCAAACAGTTTTTTGTCAATCACTGACATACTATAGCCTGGCTAACACCAGACAAATCTCAAATGAGATGTGGTCTGGGAACCAGCCGCTCATTTCTCCGTAGAGGAGGTGTGGTTTACGATCCTCCGGAGCCGTTTATTGGGCGCTTAGAATGTCTATCAAAAGGGTCTGTAGGTAGCTCTTAGCCAATCAGATCAGTTATACCAGATGAGGTAGTAGAACAACAGAGATGGATGTTTGTTGTGTGTGTGTCTGTGAGAGAGTGTTGCTTGTTGCGTTGCTTCTCCAGTTCTTGCTTTCTGCAAGATTTATTTTCACGCTTTATTCCCTCTCATGTCATTCAGCCACACACATCCACTGATTTTATGGGCAATAAACAAGCTGCTGCGGGTCTCTCGGCGGCTCCGCTGTCCCCCGGCTCGTAGCGAGATCACCGCCGTTACGCTAGCGCCGGTGATTAGGGCCGCTAGCGGCGCTAATAGTCCCGCTACCGGTGATCTCGCTACGAGCCGGGGGACAGCGGAGCCGGGGGACAGCGGAGCCGGCGAGAGACCTTTCGCCTTTCAACTTTCGCTCTAAACTATTTAAAACACCATCTACAGCTAAAGAGAGTTTCGCGTCTGCAGCAGCCATGTTGGATCCGTAAGAAAACTACAAGCTTCCAAGTGCCAAGTAGTACGCGTCATCGTCTTGCCGTCCCTCCCCGCTCTGTGATTGGATCCCTAAAACAGGGCTTAGAAAGCTTCCTGGTTTCCAGACCGTCTGGAGGTTCGAAATTAAATTTGAGCGCGCAAGGCAGTCTGGGTATACCCAGGCTAGACATACTATTGAATTTAACCAATTATCTTTCATGATTCTCTATGGAGAAAGAAGCAATATCAATCTGCCTTTTGCCCTGTATTGATCTATTTAAGGTGAAGTCAGTAATGGACTGTGAAGAGTCCCAACATCACTTAGTTGTTGGTCAGAAAGTGATAACTGTGTGCTCTGAACAATGAAAAGTGTAGTTAAACATTAACCTTAAAACATCTCTTTCAGGCAAGAACGCAAGTGGTGATTACAGTCGATGTGAGAATACAGAAACGCATAATAGCAACATAGTGATGCTGAAATCCTTTAATTAAGATACATTTATCTTCCAATTATACGGCCATTGTGTGGCTAAGCAGTTGTGACACACTTTTCCTAAACAGACTGTAATGAGTCTACATGGCCTACATAGTTGTCTGTCATCTCTCTGAGGTCCTGTATGTCTCACACGCTGAATGTGCCAACATGCATAGCCATGCCCACAAAGACCAACAAAGACTGTTTGAGCTGGTGAAAGGAAATGGAGAATGGAGTTGGCTTCCCATAACTAATTTTTGTTTTGATATTTCAGTAAGATGTCATGCAACGGGACTTTACAGGAAGCTTGTTTAACGTATTGTGTCCTGAGAGTAAATATGAAGCTGTGACCGTAAAGTTAGCTTAGCTTAGCATAAAGACTTGAAACAGGGAGAAATAGCTGGCAATGCCAAAGTCAACACATTCAAGCTTACCAGCTTTAGAGGTCCTGGTAGGTAGATTGTGCTACATTTGGACAGAGCAGGGCTAGCTGTCTCCTGTCTTTATGCTAGGCTAACCAGTTGCTGACTCCAGCTACATATTAACCATGCAGACAGGAATGTGAATATGCATCTTTCTAAACATCACAAACTGTTCCTGTAAGGTGACCAACCTATGGGCTGTTTTAGTCCATCTGCATACAGAAATCTTGTGGTTTTGCTGTAGCAAGTGTCGGCCAGTTTGTAGATACTGATGCAAATGTGTAAGTTTCACTGCTGGAGGCCTCACTTTAGTTTCCCCCCTCCTGCTCTCTCTATCACTCTTGTTCTTATGAAAACAAACATTTTCCTGCACAGCCAGAAAGTAAAGAAGCCACTTTCATCTGTCAGTTACATCCTGCTGCACTTCATCCAAATCAAAATTCCCCTTTTCAGAATGACAGGTGTTAGTGTTGAAAGTTCACAGAGTGAAAGGCTTATCATGTTTCTTGTTTTTTATGTAAACACACATCACCTAGGGACAAAGATATGACTCATCCTCTTATCTCTGCACATCTTGTCTGACCCCCAAACCGCTTATTGTCGCTCACACTGAGGTTCTAAATTATTGAATTTGATTGATGCCCTCTCTTGCGCATGAATAAAGATAAATGCACAACATTTTGTAGTTGTTTAAACATAGATGATTGTGCATATGTGAGTGTGTTTGGATTGTCTTTTTAGCATGTATTTGTGTCCATGCAAGCCTGTCTTTTTACATAAAAAACAACCCCCAACTGTTGAGGCTACATTAGGCTTTTAAAGGCGGAGCTGCACGACAGCAAGTGCTGTGCATGTTTGCTGTGTGCACACTTGGGAATATGCATGCAAGAGACAGTGGTCCATAAATTTTGCCGCTGCTACTTGTGTTTACTTGTCATTTGGCTTCCTGTTTCACCTAGTTGTGCAAAGGAAAACAGCCTTTGTGTATAAAGCACCCTTTGTATCATCTCTTTGATGCGATGACAGCTCATGATTGTCGACGGAGAGTCTCTGTTGACTCTGAAGCCCCTGCAGCCTCACACTGACGCAACGTCCCAGGGCACGAGCTGTAAACAATTCTGACTGCACGAAGCTTGTTGTTTGACAACAAAGTGGACAAAAAATGTGTTATGTTAATTAAATAATCTTAATTGGGCTCATAGCTACCAATTTCTAATTTTAGTTGACGGTTAATGTAGCTACCAAGCAAGTTTTTATCTTAATTGACTTTATCCTGATGGCATAATTAGCCTTTGTTCTTTATAAAAGTCCTACTTAACATGAAACACATGTTGTAAGAAACACAAACTCACTCTCTGCTTAGCCGGTTCCATTCAGCATTCCCTAAGCAGTGATTCACAACTTTATTTTGCCAGGCAGCATATTTTCTCTCTTTTTAAGCACTGCTGATACTGAACAAACAGGGTTATATATATGTATGTTGTCTCATGCACAACCTCATTGCAGCATTATACGGGCCTGGACATGGACCAAAAAAATGTCTCATTCATTGCCAACCAAATGATCAAACATTGTTCATACCAACATTGACAGAAATGTATAATTGTACTTTATATTAACTCGTTAATACATCATAAAAGGTCGTCTCTACTCACATAATTATTCACAAAGCATCAGATGTTTAACCAAACAGTGCTTCAACGCTCACATTATAAAATAAAATCTGCTGTTGTAAACATTCTAAAATACAATTTAATCTGATATACTTTCAGTTAGTATTGACTCCACTAATTTCATTTTTTTTACTTTTTACTCCTCAGTACTGCTGATCCCAGTAAACCTGCTGAGGATGGAGAGGCCTGGGCTGACAACCTTGCTGTAGAGAACAAGAGGTTTTCTTTCTACGGCACCTCACCCAGGTCAAAGGTCAGTTCAGCTGTTCTCACTGTTTTTCAGTCAAGCAAGAATGATTTTTGACTGCATAATGTTTGTCTGTTTGGGTTTTTAAAGTGGTATGCACACAAGGCTATACATGCACATTTACAATAGCATCACATCTCCCAGTTTGGTGGAACCTAACATTAGTAATTACTTACATAAATGTATTTTCTATTCATAGACTGGAAATATGAATCTAGTCTTGTGACGTTCCTGATAGGTTTCTAAAGAGCTGATGGGAAGCTTAGTGTAGTGGCTCTGCCTGTCGCAGTCCTGGCAGTGACTCCTGACTCCTCCTAACTCCCTGTTTATCTAAAAATGCGGAAAGAATTGGAGCTTGGGGGAAGCTGAGGCCTGCCGAATCAAGCCTGGTCGCTAAACCTGCAACCCGTAATGGCAGCCACCCATTGCATGACTTGGCTTTTTAACATGGGGGTGTATTGGGTAGACACTTTTGGAGGTGCCCATTGGAGAAATGGGCACCTCAACATAATAAAAATATATGTCAATTTTCTATTAAAACATGTTGTGACGCGATATTCATGGGTTTGCAAGAAAAGTTCGACTTTAAGTGTGAAAATGTGCTGCAGACATTCAGACGGTTTCAGACATTTCCCAAGAGATCAACAAGATAAACTCCTAAAAAAAACCTTACTTTCAAGGAAAAAAGGTAGAAACCTTAGCAGGGGCCGCTTCAAGGTGGATCCGCCTTCCTCTAATGGCTTGGGATGCAACCCTAGCCCTGTTCTACCATTAAACATGCTGTGAAAACCCATAAACAGTGGCACCAATACTGTCAAAGCTGAATCCAAACATGTTTCATTTTCATTATAAACCTTCAGCAACTGCACCAGGAGAAGGAAGCCTAAAAATATCAAGGTCACGCAGCTTTGTTTGCACCATGCTTCTACGATACAAGTGAATCAGCCCCCTGGCAAAACATTTCAACAGTTTTTATTACACTTTCGTTTACTGCTTGTCAACACTCTCATGTGACAGTCTGCGATCTGTTGTGGTTTAAAGCAGGTAGTTCTGCATATATATTGTATTTTTCCTTTTCCATAAACTTGCAAATTCAATGTGTCTATATGTAGCATGTAGCAGGTATGTAAGATGATCATTATTTTAATTCAAAGTGACTGTAAAGATGCTAAGCCATTTTTTTGTGTGACACGTAGAGAGAAATACATTTGTGATATGCAAAATAGGTTTAGTCATCCTGGGGATCATCATCCATTAATAAAATATGACCTTATAATTACACTGGAGAATTATGACCTCAATTATAAGGGATGAAAATATGTCAACTGTTCAGTCAAGCTCAAAAGATGATGGCCAGTTGCCAAACTGGTAACCAGTTTGCTTTGCCCTGCCCTGAAATTAACGCATTTACTGTATTACTAATTTCCTCATCAGTTGATAGCCCTGCCATAGCTTGATTAATTTCTCTCATAGAAATTATGAATGGTTAATATCTGTACATCTGTACATCCTTCCGTCCGCCTAGCCCAATACAATAAAAGTGAAAAGTTCGCCATAACTCAAGGTTATATGCGAACATGCTAGTTATGACAAAATATCACACATAAATGATGACATGATGACATCTTATATCAATAAGATCAAAAGTCAACAAAAACACTTTACTGGAAATTATTTAACACCATTACTCACTGAAAGTTTTCACCGGAAATTCAGGTTTAAACTCTACATCCTTTTTTATATTGAGACAAGGTGAAATTTTTACTCTGGATATGAGTGAAACAACACCTGAATTCTGAAAACTTTCTTGCTCTGCTGCCTGGGAGGATAACAGGGTTACACTCAGTTGTAAGTTGATATATTCGTCCCTATGGCAATAAATGTCAGGTGCAAGTTTAAATTAAAATCCTCAAATTGCTTTTGCCTCACAGTCGTTTCACGTTCAAAATAACTTAGGGGAAAATATCGATTTTTTTTTTTTTTATGTTGGTAAAAGTATTTAATTGTGGCACTTATAAAATATGTTCTCATCCATACATGCAAGCATACATTGTTTAAACTCTCAATAAGGCAGAAAATCATTCTCACTGTGTTTTTTTTAAGAGGCTGAGACGTGAGCTAATGTTATGCAGAGCCTCAGTCCTATTTTATAGTCCCTATAGTCAATACACATATTGTTTTGCTCTCAGACATCAGACAGGCCTGCAGGTATTCTCCCAGCAATTCAAAAATATTAAAACCTGTCTGAACAAGAATATCCTAGGGGGTACAACTGTGTTTGTGAAAGTTGACTGAAACAGCCCCCTGTTAGGTGACATCATAACGGTACCTGCATTCCACCTACGGTTCATAAAAGGGTACTGCTTACATAATCATGGCCCCCTTTCACTCACAATCACACACTTACAGGTATGTCTAATGTGCACTGTGCAAATAAGCACAATCTTTATTATATTATGTTATTTATCCATTGTCATTATTTAATTTACACAGACTTAATAACCACACTTAAAATCTCAATTGAGTTACACCCACAAACAAGATACAACTGCCTGCCGGTGACAAACATGCAGAACTACTCTAGAGGGCACCATACCTAAAAAAAATACACATAGCACATAGCACAGTATGTGCACACAATCTGCTCAGATTTCAAGTTACTTGTGATCATTGCAAACATTATGTCCACAATGTTGTGGTTTGATTTTTATCTCCATTTGGCTGCATTTACTCTGTTGTTTCCCATGTATGTCTGCTCTCAATATGATTGAGTCAGACAGAGAAACAGGAGAAACACACCAAATACTTTTTATTCCCTCCAGAAGAGGGCGCCATTGCTTTACTAAACAGCAGCAATGTGGTGAAGCTGTATTCTCATCTGGCTGCTTTGAGGCTTGCAGGACAGGTGGTGCTGAAGAATCATTTCAGTAAAGTTAGTATCTAAATGAGTAAGTTTTTGAGTTCAGGATATGAGCAGGAAATCTAGGAGGTGAATGTTTATATGAGTGCTCAGTATAAGGTGTGAATGTGTTTAGGACATTTCAGCTCTCTAAATAGAATTGATACACTTAAAAAAAAGAACTTAAAGATTTTAAAACTTAAATTTTGTTGTGATGACTATGTTATTATTCATGGCAAATGCCTGGGTTTGATATTCACCAGCGGACCAGAACATCAGATACCTTATCAGAACTTTGCAATGAGGAAAGAAATCTTTTGTGGACAATTTTCATGAAAACAAAAAGACTACAAAGACACATTTAAAGACTACAATTGTCAAAAAAGAAGTATGCAAAAACACCTATCTTTTTATTAAATCCATTTGTTGCCAAAGACTAAATGTAATGTTTAATTTAGTCACATTTGTCTAAAGGCTCGCTAGACTTTTTTGCTAATTCTTCACACAATTTCACATTTTTTGGTCAATATGTCATCCTAGAAATGACTGTTATAAATTATATTATTGTATTTTTCAGACAATGTTATTTAATGCCACTGATGTAATGTTAATATAATAGCCTATTAATGAATGTTAAAAAAGGTCAATATTGTAATTTGACAGGCCTAGGCGAGCCCTTAGAATACTTCCATCAAACAAAATAAAATATTTCAGTTAGGGTTAAACAACAAATGGGTTAACTCGACATGCATTTACTGGTTATGAAAATTAGTGTTTCACTCAATGCTTCATATTTCTTATTTGAAAAAGGTAATTTGAAATTTATGTTCATTGAAGATAGGATTCACAGCGATGAACAGGTCTTGTGTGCTGATGCACTGGCATATTAATGTTCTAGACTTTAGATGTCTCAAACACAGCAGAGTTAACCTGTCCAGCCTCTGAAGCCTCAGCCTCTACTGTGATGGTTGTCTTTGCTTCGCATACTTTAAACACCATCACAGAGGAAAGAATTTGACGGGCACACCCAAGTAAAAAACGCGGCTGATGGCAGTGACAGACAGCCATGTGTTCCATTCTCCTTTGTCATCGCTTCTTAAGAAAAACATGTGCACATAATCACCACAATAGCATCACCTTTACCTTTGCAATCAGTGTTTTCCCTGTGGGAGCACGCTTTTGTGTGTCTTAAAAAAATATCTGATAAGAATACCTGGGTCATTGTCAGTGCTCGCCGGAAACGCTTCTGAGATAATCTTAAACGTTTGTCATCCTTTGAGATTTACACTTTTCTAATTAATTCAAGCAACATATTTTATATTTTTGTAACAAAAATGGCATGGCGTTGTCGATTATGATTTACACTTCAAAATATATGTACCCAAAGTGAGTGGTCAAAAATATTTGGGGACTCACTGGCTACAGATGTTATTTGCTGTAAATAGATGATATACTGTGGGCTACTCGTAACACTATACTAGAATAATAGAAAAGGACAGGAAATTGTATTTTTTTTTCTTTTATTTTCCCCAAACCCTCCAACAGATAGTATTTGAGCCAGCAGCTACCAGGTTTAGCAGATCATGTTCTACTAGTCTTTCATTTCTTTCAGGGTGGAGCCGCTTAAACTGCTTGGAATGAAGTTAGGGTGTCAACTCTTTTCGAGTTTACAAGTGTGAGGAATAATTCTTCATTGTGCAATAAAAGAGGCAGCATTTGGAGGTTTTTAATTACTCTTGGCAAATCTTTAAAATTGTTAAGAGGTAGGCTATGTTAGGTATGTTGGGTATGTATTTTTCCAGTTTATATAATGGGCAGACCAGTGGAGCAGAGGTTAGCCCTGTTGCCTCACAGTAAATGGGGGTTTGAACCAGATGCTTTTAGAAACATGTTATGGAGATTGTATTGAGAGTTCATATTTATCTTGAAATTCTCCCTCTCCCCCTCCATCCCTCCCTCTTCCCTCTCAGGGCAAAGAACTGAGCTACTCAGAGTTGGACCTCCGTAAGCCTAAAAGGTTTGCCACCTTTTCCTTTGGTTTTAAAAAGAGGAAGAAGAATGATGAAGAGAATGTCTCTAAGAGTACTTTCGGCCTTCACAGCACTGACATTGAAGAGCAAGAGGAGGTAATCATATCAACTGAATGTTATTTTCCTATATAGCTATGTGATCGTATTGTTTTGTCTGACTTATCCATGTCCCCAGTTTGTCAGTTTTGCCAGTTTCATGTATTAACATTATATTTGTGTAATTATCTAAATTACCATTGCAAGGTTTGCCATGAAAAATGTGACACTGTGGAAGGGGTCGCTTGTGAGTTTTAACTCGTTTTGCCACCAGATAATGCTTAACTCTGTGGCTTAATTGTAATGATAAAAGAGAGGTACAAACTGGGGCTTATTTGTCTTTGTCTACAAATGCAAATTCTGTAAATCATTATCTTCTAGACTCCGTCGGACCTCAGTCAGATGGAGTTGGATCAGGATAATACGAAGACGGTGTTCAGCATGTCTCAACCCGAGCTTGACACCAGCGAGAAATTTGACATCCCCTCTCCTCCCCCTGTGGCCACAAACCAGTCAGAGTCATATTTTACTATCCAAAGCCAATCACAGTCATCTGTCGGCAATAACACCCAACCAGAAGCAATGGAGCCTCTGACGAATGACTCCAATCTTTGTGACGTACACGAGGAACCGCAGAAAGCACCGATTGCTACCATCCCTGAGCTGCAGCTGGACTCATCAGAGGAGAAAGAGAACATTCCTGTTCATATCAACTCCAATCCATCTGCCTCCATTACAGAAACCACCGTTGCTAATGAGAGTGTACCTAGCCTTCCAGCTAGCCAGCCTCCAACCATGCTTGACACCTCAGATCACAAAGCAGCAGTTGCTGACTCTGTCTCCACAAACGGCCAGTGTGATGATGACATCCTCCAGCAGACTCAGACAAAAACAGAAATCTCTCTTACTGAATCCACCCGAATAGGAGACTCACTTCATCAACCTGATGCCTCTGACACAGCTGACAGTGTCGACTCCAACGCAATTACAAAGTCAACCCCTCAAACTGACAACTCAGCTCTCAACTCAACCTCGGCTGTTAGCAGTAAGAAGAGTACTCGTCCTGCCAGTCTAGTTTATGGAGAGTTGTATGACTCACTTTTCCCCCAGAGTTTTACCTCTGAGGTATTGTCATCCCTCTCAAACCCGCCGCTACAAATCCATACCGAGACAACACACCTTAACACCAAATCTGAACCTGTCATGGTTAAAACTCGTACAGTGGAAGACCATGTTGATGGTTATACTATCATAAACTCCACCATCAGTGAGAGAAACGTGATTTCTTCTAGCAAGATCTCCAAACTGTCATCCCTCTCAAACACGCCACCTCAAATCCATACCCAGACAAGGAGCGTTAACACCAAATCTGAACCTGTCATGGTTAAAACCCACACCGAACGTAATGTTCTATACTCTCCACAGTCAACTTCACAGGAGTTTGACTATTCTGCTCGTACAGTGGACACTGTAGATCGTTATACTAGCATAAACTCCACCATCAGCGAGAGAAATGTGATGTCCTCTAGTGAGAGCTCCAAATTGTCATCCCTCTCAGACCCGGCGCCTCAAATCCATACCGAGATAAGACGCCTTAATACCAAATCTGAACCTGTCATGGTGAAAACCCACAGTGAATGTCGCACAGAACGTAATGTTCTATACTCTCCACAGTCACGTTCACAGATGTTTGACTCTGTGGCTCATAAAGTGGACACGGTAGATGGTGATACTATTGTAAGCTCCACCATCAGTGAGCGAAACATAATTTCTCCTAGCGAGAGCTCCAAATTGTTATCCCTCTCAGATCAGCCGCCTCAAATCCATACCGAGACAAGACACCTGAACACCAAATCTGAGCCTGTCATGGTTAAAACCCGTACAGAACACAATGTTCTATACTCTCCACAGTCAACTTCACAGGAGTTTGACTCTGCTGCTCGTAAACAGGACACTGTAGATAGTTATACTATTGTAAACTCCACCATCAGCGAGAGAAACATGATTTCTTCTAGCGAGAGCTCCGAATCGTCATCCCTCTCAAACCTGGTGCCTCAAATCCACACAGAGACAAGACATGTGAACACCAAATCTGAACCTGTCATGGTTAAAACCCGTACAGAACGTAATGTTCTATACTCTCCCCAGTCAACTTCACAGGAGTTTGACTTTGCTGCTTGTAAAGAGGACACTATAGACGGCTATACCATCAAAAAGTCCACCATCAGCGAGAGAAACGTGACTTCTTCTAGCGAGAGCTCCGAATTGTCATCCCTCTCAAACCCGGCACCTCAAATCCACACAGAGACAAGACACCTTAACACCAAATCTGAACCTGTCATGGTTAAAACCCACAGTGAATGCCACACAGAACGTAATGTTCTATACTCTCCCCAGTCACGTTCACAAGAGTTTGACTCTACTGCTCGTAGAGTGGACACTGTAGATGGTTATACTATTGTAAACTCCACCATCAGCGAGAGAAACGTGATGTCTTCTAGTGAGAGCTCCAAAGTCACCTCTTACCAAACTTATACTGCTTCTGAGCCTCAAAGAAAGGTAGAAATCTACGACAGATATCTACCTTCCACTCTCAATTCAGGTTCTGAACCAGTTGGCGGTGATAAAATTCCTTACTCAGAGCTGACTCGCTCCCTTTCAGAGATGAAATCAGACAGTTTCAGCCTCGTTCAAGACAATATCAGGTCAGTCCCCATGGTTCAAAGCCCTGCCCCTCCCATTTCTGACTATGTAACATCCCAAGGGGAAGATGCTCAGGTTACTGACTCCAAACAGAGAGTGATCATGGTCAGAGAGTCAGTCACAGACGAGGCGAGCACCGAGCCTCTCAGTCCCTCTCTCTTGCCTGAAAAAGTAAGCTCAGCAAAGGGTCTTAAGTTAAGAATTGAGACAAGAGAGACTGTTTTTGCCCCTTCTGGACCGATGGATGGGTCTGAAGGGCCTCTAAGTCCAGCATATCTGAGCGTAGGATCGGATGATGGCAGTGCTGTGGAGATCTACTACAGTGCTGAAGAGGACAATGCAGAAGAGAGCGGGCATGAAGAGATGTACACAGTGGATGAAAGAGAAGAAAGTAGCTTCGTGGCTGTGGTGAAAGAGGTCGGGCTGCGTGAGCTGTCAAAGCAGGAAGAGATTGCAGCAAGTGAGATAATGGAGAGAGATGAGGGGGAATCTCGGATGGTAATTATTAGAATGCAGAATGAGGAAGGTAACATGGGCAGTGAAGAAGAGAAAAAGGATGTCAACAGTCGGACTGAAGTGCAGCAAGAAGTAGGAGGTCAGAGGTCAGAAGCTCAAGTGCAGGTGTTTGAAGCGTCTGAGTTTCTAGTTGGCAATGATGCAGAGAGTCAGAAGAAAGAAGTAGCAACCCCGGTGTTTCCACAGGTGAAAGAAGAAGAGGGGGAGGAGGTGAGAAAGGAGGAGTTACCGGCCACACCGGTTCAGCAGGTGAACACACTCGTGGTATGCGACATTGCTCCTCCCTCCAGTGAGCCGCATGGGCAGGGGGAGGGGTCAGTGGGAAACCGGACCGAGGAATTGGAAAGAGAAGACCCCCCTAATGGAGAAAAGCAACTCCCAAGCCAAGAGATACAATATCGTTTTCACAAAGACAGTAGGAGTTCTGAATACATACAACCGGCTCCCAGTAACACAAGAGAGGAAGACATGATCACACCCAGATTTACAGAGGCAGAAAAGCAAGTTTCACTAAATGCAGAGGCAGACAAAATAGGTGAAGTGAGCAAAGAAAGCACAGAAACCGGCAGCAGTGACAACACAGCAAGTGCAGTCACAGATACGTCTGCTGGAGTGGAGGTTGTCACGGGCTCTTCGACACACAGCACTGAGCTGCAATCAGATGCCACAGAGATTGAACACAATAGGGCTCCACAGAGTAGTGAGTGGGTGGATACAATTACTCCGAGCGCAGATAGAACCAGGACAGTGCCAGAACAGGTGGCAGTCGAGCTGTCACTTCCGAGCACAGACACACACCATCCTGATCCTGAAGCTGAAGAGACACGACTGGAGACACACGAGCATCCAGCAGAAGAGCAACCCGACCTGAATAAGGGGTAAGTGGAGAATCTTGTCTTCTTTGAAAAAAAAGTTTGAGGCCAGGGCAGCAGGTGTACTGGATTTAAAGAGCAACATAAATTATGTGAAAGAAGAAGTTAACTGTCCTAAACTCTACATTTGCTATCGCTAAAGTTCAAGATTAGGGGGCATTTAGGGAAAGGGCAACAAGAGAGAGTTATGAGCCACAAACTGCAGTCATTTAGGAAATTGCAGGTCTGAAGCTTCTGTGCTGGAATGTGAAATATGTACAATAGCCCGAGGGAAATGTAACATTTGTTGACTTCTTCTTTACGTAAATCAATATACTTGTGCAGCCAAGATGACACACTTTAAATGACTAATCTTAGTTTTCATGCCATGCCGTGTGACCATCTCATAAGGCCCTGAAATGCTGAACATTTCTAACAACAATGGTTAGGCTGCCATGTTTACCAACAAGCATGTCTACATACTTGTTTGGAACACACCCCTTTTCATGGACCAAATGATAAATTATATAACACAGGATCACTGTCACATTCCCTCAGCTCTGCGATCAAATTGATTGATTGAGTGATCCAAGGATCGTGTGCAGGCCAAAGATCACCTGTCTTGATCCACATACATTATAAAGGTAGTTCATATCAATTGTGCAACGCTGAGTTTTCACTCACAGTTCAGAAAGGGTACAGTATTGATTTTTGGGGGTGTAATAACACAGTCAGTTCACAGTCTGATACCATACACAATCGAGGTTCAATACACTCTGCACATTTTTTAACAAATATTAAAAGAGAAAAATGTTGTCACAGTAAGGGTTTCAATGAATGATGCTTATCATCTTTGAATAGTAATTTTTAAATGGTCAATTAATCTTTCACTTATTGTATGAACTATTTAGGCTATAAATATCAGGAAATGGTGACATATGCACATCACAGGTCTTTAGATTGTTTAACAAGCACTCAAATATATTTTGATTACAATAATGCATACTAGAAAACAGAGAAAAGCAGAAAATTTTCAAACGAGAAGCTGAATACTTACTAAAAAAGTAAATTATTTATTTTTTAAGATCAAATGAAAATATTTTTTTTGCAGGTCAAATAATTGATTAAACGATTAGCATGCGCACAATATATAAACATGAAAACATGAAAACCACATTGTTATTTACTGTTAGTGACATGAGTTCAAGCCAACCACAGCTGCTGTTCTTAAAGAATAAACACAGTTTAGCCACATTTTAAGCCTATAGTGGACTGATGTTGATACTTAAAAAATAAATTTGGTAAGAGAATCCCTTCAAAGTCTCATTTTCCATATACAATCTATGATATATATTATATGACCAATTGAGCAATCCATATAAACAGGTTTTATGTACAGGTTGCCCTACTGCATGCTTCCTAGCAATATTCTGTATGTAAGTGCCTTCATCTCTCCAGCCTCCTGTAGTACTACAGTAGCAGAGCCACACAACAAACACGTTTGTCACAGGAAATATTTACAACTTTATCCAAACTTACTCATAGGCTTACAATCCGTTTTTGCGCCACAACATGTCCCAACACATGAAGCATTGGGTCTCTTGCCGGAATGCTAATTTTATTATCATAATGTATAACTTGTTTATGTTTTGGACACGGCACCAGGAAGCTTGAATTCACAGGAACAAGTGACGTCAAATGGAAAAACAATAAGTTTAAGGTTGTGGTTATCTCATATTTGGGAAGTGGCTCTCTTTGGCACAGCAGGACGAGCTGCTGTATTTCTGCAAAGACACGTGTGTTTCCTTGTTTCTACTGGTCGGCTTGGTGTGTGTCAAAAGTGTTAACAGTTGCAAGCATAGACAACGGCTTCCTTTTTTCTAGCAGATGACAGAGAAGATAGATGTCTTAAAAAGATAAGATTTTCAAGGAAAAGGTGGCACATGATGACAGGTGCAGATTAACTGTTACAGCTACAATACAATATGTAAACACAGTAAGAACTTGACAAAGAAAAGCTTCAACTTACCTCGCTCTACTCACATTATAAAGGAATGTATTGGCTTTGCGTGCATCATTAGATGTATACTTTATGAATAGCTACTTTCTGCAGTATTTGAACTGCTGTGTAACAAGTTGTGCAACAGGTGATGTTGCATTTGGTGCTCAAATCACTTATAAATTGCATGTTGGTTTCAGTTATACATAGTATCATCAATGTGTCTTTATTTAAAGTATTCCACCTTGTAGGGGAATATGCTGCATTATATTTTTTTGTATTTATAAATAGTCACAAGATGGCAGCAAAGATGTGTCTTTTACTTGAGTGGGAGGCTGAAAGCCAACACATAGCCATACTAACAGCAAGAAACAGGAGGCGGGGTAGGCTCATTAGATAAGGAGGAAATCCATTGTATAAGTAAAACAAGACTATTTGTTAATGACAAAAAATAATCATGGGAATCACAATAAAGCACCAAATGTAGGTAGTTTCCTAAGCCACAACCTTAATATCTGGCTTTTTAATTATGCATTAAAAGGGTTTTTACATTCAAAATAATGTTCTCTTAAAAAATCTAAAGGGCTAATTTTCTGGAAGTATATACAGGTTAAAGTGAAGGAAATATACAGATTACACCATAGTAAGAGTGAGTATTAACAAAGACGGTGTTGTTCTAGTGCTGTAGGGTTTTTTTTTTAAGTGTGTGCGTGCTTCTATGTTATAATTTTCATAGCTGTGTTTTGTTCTTTTTGGAGTAACTTGCCAACACTTAAAACAACACAGTTTGTGGTGAAAAGGCATGCTGATGCATATTGAAAGATGAAGCAGCCCTACCTGTCTTACAGGGTTCTTAGTGCTGTCATGAGGAGTAACACTGACCATCTAAACAAAAAATGTAGTTTTACTTGTAGTTTTATACTAAGGACCCACCTGTCTGAAGTGTGAAGTAACAAATATTTCCAATCTTAAGAACTGTATGCCAGCTGTTTACTTTCCTTTGTGTTTTTTGTCTCTCTGTACCCAAATATGAGGGAGACACAGGACTCGGGAGATGTTTGGATAAGATCTAAAGTCAGTTGAGCCACTTGTACGTCTTTTGTCAGAACTCTGTCACTGAGCTTTGTCCTTTGTTTTCCTTCCATGTGTGACAGACTGGCTGCTAATGACAGCTTACTTGAAACACAGGTGGAATGACAAACTTGTGGAGTATTCCCTCTGTTGTAAATCTGTGGAAAATCCTACTGCTTGACACCTGTCTTTCACACACTAAAACCTTAAGCCTATCCACCTTAGTCACTTTGGTAGACTGTTCTTTTTTTCTTACACCATTTAACAAGTCACTAAACTGATCAATAGAAATATCCCAATCTTTCATTTTTGATTGTCTCATGTAAGAGTTAGTGTCAAGGTATTGTTGGAGTTTTGACCAACTAAAGACATAAAGACCTTTTTGTAAGTAAAATACCTTTGAAGTGAAGAAGACTTCAGGCTACATCTTTATTATATCTGTATTATATCTCTAAAAAGCACTTCACTTAGAATTGCACTCATAGCACATATAGCAAAATTGATGCAGCAGAACCAGATATATCCTTTTAAAACTGTGTATTCTGTGTGTTTCAACTGGGAAGCCTGAATTTCTGAGTTCCAAGTCGAAAGATTCAAAATGAATATCCCCTGAAGTTGGATTTCCAACTATAAAAGTCAGAGGAACATTACCAGCCCCAACATTAAAATCCAACATAGCTGCTCCATGCATTAACATGTGTGAAACCTGTATTAATATACTGCTTCTCTTCTAATTGTCTCATTAAATCAGTCATGCACAAAGTACTGTCCATCTACATGTTGACACGGTATACAAATACCGTATAGTAATATTCAAGTGGTATTGCAAACAATAGCTAACATGGCTAGAGCAAAGCCCAGTCCCCACACACCAAGAAACAATGGTTTTCCAACTTGTTGCACTGGAATGTGGTTAACTTGTGATGTCAGTAGCTCTGGTTTCCGATTTCCAAACTAAATGGAACACAGAATAATCCCATGCATTCTAACTCCTTTACCTACAATGTAATTTCCTAACAGAGCTACCTTTTTTTCACAAATGTAGTAGTACTCCCCTAAAACCTGTAAACGGTGTTAAGCTGACATGACTACCTGGACTGGATGTTTAAGGATAATGCTTTTGGTTTGAAGACAATGTTTAACAAGCAGTCAAACAAATAATGTTAAACACACGCCACTGGACGCGTTAACAATAGCAGCGGTTTCTTTTAAGAAAGTGATTTATGATGTTTAAGCCACACTTAAACCCGCCTCCTTGAGCTGAGTAAAGCTGCAGGGCTCGCTGATGTTTGAAATTTTACTATATGTCTGGCTGTCAAACAGTCAGTCAGACTACTGGGCTACACTCAGTCAACTATTCTTTAACCTCTTGACTGATACTCTTACTGAGAAAAGGGAGGTTCAATGAGAAAAACAGGCTAGTGGGATGCACATGTAATCTTTTCCAACTCATATATTAAAAGAGAGAGATCGTATTTTTAGATGTACGAACTAAACCAGATCTGAAAGTTTGTTTTCATCCTGTAATTATGGAAGTTAACACATTTTTGCCTTGCAGTCTGTTATGAGTCGGATGTAGCCTGCGTGTGTTGCTTTGCTTGCTTCAGTTCATCCATTTCCACAGAACTCTTACTGGCAATCATTCAAAATCAATATTAATAAAGACTCCACCCTAGAAGCACTGCTCTCCCATGTCAGACGTGTTTTGTTTAGGATTTACTCTAATGTTTCTATGTATTTATTGAAAGAGTAAAATATTCTAATCATCCACTTTGTACATTCACATGGTTGTCATTTTCAGACCTAAGTGTTTGAGAGGGGAGTTTTAAGCAAAAGGAATGTTTTTTAACATTGTTTTTCAGGTAAGGCTTGGTCTACAGTGTTTGTGGTGACTACATTCCACACAGTAGAGTATTTGCAGGATGATAACGAGTGTGAAAGACGTGTATTTGCTGTTAAGAGGAGCAAAACATTTATTAATAAATCATATTGAGGCAGATGTTATTCTTTAATCATCAGAGCAGCATAACCAGACAAGACAGAGAGCTACAAATTATATTATACTCCAACTTAATTGTATGAGACGTGCTCTTTTCATGTGCACATTCATCACTCTGTGTTCTAGTACATATGGTCACAGGGTACCTGCTGAGTCAGGTACATGTTCTGGCAAGTATGTGCACATGGACTTACAATAGTGCTGTATGGGTTTACAGAATGTCCCTGTACATGCAGTTTCTACCAATGTACTGTGAGCGCCTCCGCCTACCTGTCTCTTGAGGTTCAAGTCAGATTGACGTAATTTGCATATTACAGTGAAGTCTTTGAGGACATTTAGGAACACTGCCAGAATTTGCGGTGCCCCCGGTATAGGTGTGGTTCTGTGGTTAGAGCAGCAATGTACTTTGTGTCTTATCCACCTGGGTGATCAAGGGTATGAATTCCACTGGGACTTGGGGGACCTATTTTTTCCCCCTTGCTTAATACCATTTCAGGTTTACAACTTGCATATTAACAGACAACTTTTTCTATAAAAATAATACATAAAAATAACTGAACATGGTAGAGACAAAAGAGTGAAACCCAGTGGTCTTTATAGGAAACACGCAAATACAACATTGTCTATTAAATATGAGGTATCTATTCAATACAGTTAAATCGATTCAGTGTAAATAAGTGAAGGAAATGCAAGCTGTCTATATAAATTGTACTATATAACTGCTACACCAAATAGCATATATTAACTGCCTTGTGTCCCCTGCACTTCTGAAACCAAAGCTATGCCTTTGTGGAGGACAAGAAGATATTACAATATCTGCCAGTGTAATTTCTAGATTTTTATTTTTGGCAAGAGTTCGGCAACAAAGTAGAGTAGGGTTTATTGCCCGTTTGTTATGTAGGTCCAGTCTTGTCTTTACAAAAATTAACCACCGCGTTAATTTGATCACAAAAAATGTCTTGATTGACTATATATGACCTTTATGACCTTTTAGCTGGATCTGCAGAACAAGCAGAGATACAGACAGTGACTCACTATGTGTGCTCAGTGCGTGGAGACAAGTTTGTTCCGAGCCACTGATACTCAAATGTTTTTGCAACCATGCATTTAATGATGCTTTGCATTGTAATACACAGTCAATTGGAAAAAGTCTGGCAGATGTTTCTATACTTTCTCCATGTGAAATAAACACTTCTCAATTTGTATATATTTGTCCTCCTTTCTGTTACAATGTTCAAATGACTATGTGACAAGACAAATTAGTACCTGTCTATTTTGACCTTTTGAAGTTTTTTTTCTCTTTTTGTAAAGAAGCAACTGCTGTTCAGTATCTCACTGGGGCAATTATATTCTCATGACCTTTGAAAAATCCACCCCGGGCATCACTTTCATGGGTGCTACCTGTGTAAAGACAGTGAGTCACAGTGTACATTCTTTGTGTAGTTTCACAGCCTTCTCACCTTTTATTGTTTGTCACCCACACAGTTTGCCATTTAAATAAAGGATTTATAATCTTACCACTCCTTGAATCTTTCCTGTAATGCATGATATATCAAAGGTCAAATATTTCACTGATCACTGCAGAGTTACTGTCTGATGATGGCATCTTGACATTCGATTTTTTTCGTTATTTGGTTTGGCAAACATACGATGATGAAATGTATTATTGTTATATGCAAATATAAGTACTTTTAAGACTCCACAAATCAAATTAAAAGTAAAGAACAGCAATTATCATACTTTACACTTAGACTTAAAGGCTTTCATGTCGACAATGGAAAAGATAAACCATGCTCTATGAAATTAAAGTGGAATATCAGCATTTTTTTTGTAAACAATTACTTGGTACCACCTCTGGTAAACACAAAAAGTTTTGATTATCTGAACAACAGAATAGTTCCCAATTTTCTCAACTTATTTGCTTAAAATATAGACCCTTAAGTTATCAGAGTTTGTGCAACTTAAGAATTGGGCTCTTTAGAGGCGGATGACTAATAACAGTAGGACGAATACCAGCTTAAGGGTGCAACTGAAGATCTTTTGCTTCTGGATAAGCATCGTATAACATCTGGTGGTTATACCATGGTTCATGTTTTGACTCAAATGGGTAGTTCGCTGATCTAGTATTGTGTTTTTAGGAGGTTGGAGGACTTACAAACAACATATTAAAGAAAAGATCAAAATTTAAACAGCAGATGCAGAGGTATCCAGATTCTCTCCAGTCTCCTTTTTGTGTCAAACTCCAAAACACTACTACAATTCCCATAATTTAACTGGATAGAATCCTGTAATAGACTGCTAAATGTCAACTTTTTCACAACCAACACCCTCCATTTTTGATACAGATGTTCTGCTATAAATCTTTAAGTAATGCCCCAAGTTGCTAAAACCCTGATGACATCATCAGAGTTTGAAAAGCTCCCCCCAGAGCCACAACAGATATAATACAGTACAGCTGTTTTCACAAACTGAGCAGTACTCCACAAGACAAGTAAATTCATGTGTAAAATCAGTAAAGTACCCCTTTAAACTTATATATGTCACCAACTAACATGCTCTGTATGGTGTTTTCAACTTTCTAACATAAATATTCATGTCAATTTACAGTTTGTCAGTCTTATAATCAAGCCTTAATGAAGAACTCACACACACACACACACACACACACACACACACACACACACACCTATGTAGCAGTTCAGTCATATCTGATGCCACTTTGCTGTTAGTGCTTTCATTTTCGCTAGGCAAGCGTGTTATGTGTTAAAGAGTGCTGCACAGGAAAAGAAAACACAGAGTGCTGAGCTAAATAGTTTGCCTGTCACAGATGATTTGGTGTAAATGGAGTGTTGACATTGAATGTTCCTGAACTGTCAACTGACAGGGTTATGCTAATGTGCAGAGATGAATGAATCCAGTTTCTTCAAGAAATACTAATTATTTAAATCATTATCGACCAGAAATGCAGATAAGAAATCAGTCAAACTGCTGTTGCAAATATGATATCTTTGTGAACTTTATCTGACATTGCAGGTCAAGATATGGAAAGTTTCTTTGTATCATTTGCATTGTTGGCATTGCATGACCGCCACACCCTTAGGGCACTGCAGTTCCTGATACACTATGGACCAGTTACAATTGTTAAATCAGACTTTTGTTCTGTTTTGTTTTTTTCATCTTTTGCTGTTTTTTTCCTCTATTTATCCAGGTCCCTGACAGAGTCAAGGACACCCCCATTAGCTTCAGCAGAATTTGCTTCAGAAAATCAGCCACCTGAAGCTGACAAGGAATCGGTTGACGAAATGAATTCAGGCTACAGCAGCCTGAGCACCAAACTGATTATAAGGAATTCATCTCCCCCCAAAGAAGATGAATCCAAATCTCGATTCCGTAAAGTATCCTTGATCAGTGAGACCGGCATCACTAAGGACAGCCAGGATACAGTGGACTTCAGCAAAACTAGCACCACTGAGGACAGCCAGGATACAGTGGACTTCAGCAGAACAAGCACCACTGTCACTGAATCAAATGGAACAGATATCGACTACAAGTACAAATGGAGAAATAGATTTGAGGGGGTTAGTCAGTATAAACCACACAAAACTGAGGATTTCTCCTTTTCTGATTCTCCAAGTTACTTATTGTCTGACACCTACACCAGTACCTCCTCCTTCTCTTCCTCCTCCTCCTCCTCCTCCACCTCCTCTGCTCTCCCCAATGCCTCCTCATACGAATATCTCAGCAATGCCCCCTCCTTCTCCTTCTCCTCCCCCTCAGAGAAACACATTAGTCTTGGCAACAGGCTGAGTGACATGACCAAAGTTAATCTGAGCTATGAGAGCGAGCCAGCAGAAGCACCAAGAGATGAGTGGAGGAGGAGTTTAGTGGAGCAGGAGGAGCCTGCTGCACCTGCAGGTGAAAGAGAGGGACAGAGAGAGGGAGAGGCAGAGTCAGAGTGGATAAAGTCACGCTGGGACTCACATCAGCTCCCTGTGTCCGGCTTCTCTTCTGCACAACAAAGCAGCCTAGACGTCACTGACAATTTCAGAGAAGACGACGACGACTCATCCCTTTTTACTGGAGTTTTCCAGGCCACACTTGTGGAGCTGGTCTCCGAACCTGCAGCTCCACCCTCGACCCCCCCTTCCTCCCCTGACGCAGAATCTCCTTATCAGTCCGAAATGGATAGCCTGGTGGATACCCTGAAAAACATGGGACCTTCCTTCAGGCCCAGGAACGTGGGCATACGTGGGCCTGCTCCAGTCCTCATGTCCTCCCTGCCACCAATTGTCGAGGATGCTCCAAGCCCTGTCACCCCTGACATTCCTGCGCCTGCAACCGAGCCCACAACAAAGGTGGAAGCACTAAGCAACCCTGCTGAGTCCCTCAAAGGACTTTATACTCTGCCTGCTGATTTGGGACTGAAGAAAACCACCCAAAGAGACACTCGGTCACCACTGCAGCTGATGAAGCAGAGCCAGCAGGTAGAGTACATTTATATTGTTCTCTTTTCTTAATAAAAACAAAACAAAAACCTTCATATCTCCGATGCATCTTGAATTAGGATTAAATTGTTTTTAGAAAATCTACATGTAGGCTCAGGACTTATTATTTATATCAATGTTATTATTAGTATATCATTATAAATTATTATATTAAGTCCAATTTTTATAGTTGTGCAAGTTTTACTGTTGAGTGTTTTTACGTTTTTTGGTTGTTGTTTTTTTGGCAATAAAAAAGAGGTGGAAATGCTGTAAATAAGATACATTATATATATATATATACACTATCGTATTGTAATATAAAATTAGTCTTGGAGTTGTTGATGGAAAAGTTGATTAAAAAAACAAAATGCAATGGAAACAGACTTCAACTAATCCTAAATTGCATGAAGCATGGGACTTAAATGTACACTAAAGAGATTTTTTTTTTTTAAATCAGGTCTGTGTGGAATTTTCAAATTTTTTCTCACTGTTTAAAATTTGATTTGCTTTTAATCACATTTTTAACATTTATATTTTGACTGCTGATTTGGAAAATAAATGTAATGATAAAAGTTTTTAGTGCATTCAGCCCCACAAACACAATTCTATTTTCTTCTATAATATTATTGTGCAGCCAGAAATCTTGGACACAAATAAAACCAAAACAATCTGCATGACTTTCTAGGAACATGAGAACATGTGTTTGTTTTTTCTTTTGTTTGCAATTTGGTGTACCGACACTTTTTGCTCTACTCACCAGCAGGACCCGCAGCAGCCTGGAAGAGGCCTGAACTTGCCCCTGAGAGCATCAAATACCAACAGTATAGTAATGAGAAAATCCTCTGACTCTTCTCCTGAGGAAATAAAATCGCCAGTGCTGAATGGAAACGGACTGCTTCCATCTTCTGGCACTGGTTCTCGCCTTGACCACAGCGTCATCTTTGGAAGCCACAGGTCAGCATCCATTGATCAGACTTTAGAAAATGGAAAGGCCCATCGCCAGCTCTACCGCACTGGCTCACTACCTGAAACGGGGCCTTCGAAGGATCGCATAAGTGTGGGACTGAAGGAACTTGGCGAAGTTAACACAGGAACAGAACAAGCGGGATCCCGCTTTGAACGTCTCTCCTTCCTTTTGAACTCCTCATCCTCCTCCTCGGGCTCCTTGACCGGGGTTGACGACTCCAACGCTCGAATGAGTCGGCCTCCACTGATGGGCATCGGCTCCCCGCCCTCCAGCAACAGTCCCACCCGCCTTCTCAGCCCAACCGGCCTTCGCAGCCCAACCGGCCTTCGCAGCCCCACCGGCATTCGCAGCCCCACCGGCTCCATAGACCTCCAGAGGCCATTCACCACCACAGACTCTCCCTTATCTGTGTTTGGCCAGACACAGGGAATGGGGGCAGGAATGGGGACAGGAATGGGGACAGGAATGGGGATGGGGATGGGGATGGGGATGGGGATGGGGATGGGGATGGGGATGGGGATGGGTGTAGGTACTGGAGTACTGGGCACTCCCATCCTGCAGAGGAGCTTCAGTAATGAGGGCACTGCAGGAGTCCAGCAGACTTCATTGTTCAACAGTATGCACGGAGGGCCTCAGTTCCAGAGCCAAGAACTTGAGTCTGAGAGGAATTTAATTTCCAAATACAGAGCCTTCCCTGATGCTTATGTAAGTATCACTAATATTGTTTGTTATGAATTATACTTATTATTATTTTTGATTGGTTAGATGACATTTTGGTGTCATTTGATAACAATTTCAAAATAACCTTCGAGCATATTGCAACTGATTTGAATATGCACCTCCTCTTGACTCAGTTTTTAGGCTTTATAAAATCTAGCCTTTGACAAATAAACTAGTTTTTGTCTAGGGAGTGGACATTTGCTGTAAAAAGTGCTGTAGTGCTGGTTAGCCTTTAGCCTAGCATGAATATTGACTCAACCCGTGCTCATCTGGTGGGAGGGGCCTCAGACAGTCAGGGGAGACAGATAGCTGCAGGTGGTAGAAGTGTTTGTTTTTTTTGCCTTTTTTTGCAGTTTTCTGCCTACTTCAGCTTTAAATATATAACAAACCAGCTTAACTTCACATTGGGTTGCACAAGCATGATGTTGTGGAGATTTTCCACCTTTTGGTGTTTAGCTTGTAGAACTAATTTATATAAGAGCAGGCCTTAGTTCAGGGAAATATGTGCTCTATAATTATTTATTTTTTCTGCACTTAAAGGCAAAGGTAAGTGGAAGAATGCAGTAGAAAGTTCTTTGAATTTGTTTTAAGGAAAAAAGGGAAGTCTACCCTGCACATTTGCAAGTCAGTTGAAGGTTATGGGAGACTTGAAATGGTAGCTGCGTCTATGGTAACAACATAAGACAGGAAGATCCTCTACACATATTTCTGCCTTTGTACAGTATCTGTGTTTACTTATTATGTTGCCAGCTCTAAGCCTCAGATCTAGTCTCTTCGCTGTTATAAAAAAACAAAAACAAAAAGACAAATAGCAGGTCAGGTTGCAATAGGCGAGAGAGATGACTTCATGTGTGGTTTGTTGTGCACACAGGAAATGTCCCTCTTTGTGTGGTTTTGTTGGTGTCCATGCACCGTCACATGATGTCACATGTGCAATTAATAGATGCAATCTTAATTCAAATATTTGTGGAGCACAAACAGCCATTATAAGTGGAAATGGTCACTGTTGGTTCCAGTAAAACTGGAGTGTTGTGAAAAGGGCCCTATTAGTAGTCATGCATTGGCAGAAAATCAAAGTGTCATCAGTGGGATCCAAACTCCTCCTGTCAAGTACATGCTCTTCACACTTAACATCACAGAAGAGGGTGTGTATCCTGTGTTTATGCATGCGTGCACTTGTTCTCACATGCAAGAATTCATGTGAAAGTCTTTGCTGATTGGACATGTCTTAAAATTATTTTTATTGTTAAGAGAGAACATATTCTCACATGTGTGCACGTAGCGATTATCTCTATTTTGTCAAACTAATTGTGGCTCACTGTCACACTCAGTTGTTCTTCCTGTTTTACACCTCTGCAAGGAAACCACAAAACGACCCACATAAATTGTACTGTTAACCATTATAATTAAACATTATAGACTGCGAGGGCAGGTATACCTGCTAATAGTTGTGAAACATGGTAACAGCAAAGCTGACCCCTGAGGGGACCCTTAAAAACCAGATTGCACTTTTTTAATGATGCTGTGGTGGTGTTATTTCCATACAAAAGGAGTGTCAGCTGGATTCTAGAAGTGTAACTAGTCATTAGTCTACAGCTGTCCTGTGTAGTTATAATACAAATGTTTGCACAGGATGTTTGTACCACCTCCTTTTTTTTCCAGGCCAAAGCAGGCAGCCTGGCGACAACTCAAATTACTGACTGAGCTATTGAGACTGATACTTCAGAGAATGGGTTTGGGTTTCTAAAGATCCGCCAGGGGAAATATTTCTGCAGGAGAACAAGTTTCTCAGAATTTTTCAGATGGGGAACTTTTAAAATGTCCTATTATGTAAAGAATTCACAGCAGGACTGATGAGCATCTGAGTACAGGGAGCCACCTCGGTAATAGTTTGTTGATTGATGAATGTCAGGTCACTTGGGTTGAAACTAACAAGGCTGATGAAATTTCACTAGAGGTTATGATTAGAGCTGCAACAATTAGTCAACTAGTGGATTAGTCAATTGACAAATAATTGCCAATCGCAAGATTCTTCATGCAAAAATGTCAGGTAATCATTGTTTAGCCTCTCAAATACAAATGTTTTGCTTTTTCTCTTGTTTAAACTGAATATCTTTGTGTTTTGGACTGACAAAGCAAGACATTTAAAGACAAAAAGATTAATCACGAAAATAATCTGCTGATAAATCAATAATGCAAATAATTGTTAGTTGCATCCCTAGTTTTTATGCTTATATTTTACTAAAATGGGCAGATTTTTACAGTGTAGAAACTTTCCTCCACTAGATATCTAATCTAAATGCCACTGTTAGAATCAGAGGTATGTTCTCAAATACAAACATAATAAACAGTTTCCACAGACTAATATAATAATGTGTATGTATTTATATACACTACTGTCTTGTACAAAGGGACGCAAACAATGAAGTGGCTCTTATGAGTAAAAGTAGTGTGTAATTGTTCTGTTGTGAGCACAATGCGAGTGTGTGAACAGGGATGTATTTTACAGCTTCATCCTGCTTTGCTGTCAAGTTAAAGAAAGAAGAAAAATGGATTACCTATTGTTTGTAGAAGTGAACTTCCCCCGGGGAGAGATAGAATTCAGAGCACACTTACACGACTTTAAAGGAATGTTAAACGTGCAGCAGGACTGTTGTACATATGTCTGTGGAAGTATTAACAGGATTATGTGCTGTAAACCCCTCCATGCGTTTAAACCATCAGTGACACTTTCTCAGCTGGTGGGCGTTAGGCCTCTCAATCATTTATTTCTTGCAGAACACATTCTGTGTTTTTTTTCCTCCACTGAGCTCCCCACCCATCCCAACTATCTGTCTGTTCCTGCAGAGACAGGGCCACACCTCGCTTTTTGTATTCATCTTCACGTTTCTCTGTTTGTTTCCTTCATGTTTGATTAAGTAGAGTTGACAGTGAGATACCTGAACATTGCAGGGCGAGAGAAGGTGTCAAAGAAATGATTTGTGACGAGATTTTATTTTATTTGTTCATCATTAAATGCAGCATGTTCTTGGATTGTTTTTTTGAATATGCGGTTTGCTGAAACTGCACATTCCATCTGTGGTAACACATTTTATGGGAGATCAGCTCGTGTTCCCAGGCTGCTGGGAGGGAAGGGAACGGAAGGGGAAAAAGTGTGTGATGGAGTTTATGTTTCGATTGGGCATGAATGCAGCAGTAAACACATCTCTCTTCATGAATGATGCAGCTGTTTGACCTTGTTTTGAGCTGTATAGTGAAGGCAAGGAGTGAAGTTAAAAAGGAAGTATATAAATGCAGAAAACATACTTTAAGAGAGTAAACGGAAGTGCGTTTACAAGCTGGACAGGTGAAAGTTGAATAAATGTGATGATGTGTGAATGTCATCATTGCATTTGAATATTATTGCAAAATGCAAAAAAAACAGCAGACTCTTTTATCTGATTCTATTCATGTAAAGAAGGGATGATGAAAGTTTTGTTGACCGACACCATAAGAGTGAGGGCTGCATGGAAGAAAAAGCTGTCTTTACCTAACAGCTATAGCACTGATGATAGAGTTGTCAAGCAAGGCTTTCAGTCAAGTTGGCCTCTTCTAATCGTGACTTACGCCCCCCAAGAACCAAAACTGTCCTGCAAATTACCTGTAAGCAAAACCTGTGCAACCAACTCAAGTGTCTCAGTCCGGTTATGTCACCCTGTCAATACTCCGCTGATGTCTCAACATTTGTCAGTCGCCTTTTTGCTTCAGGTTTGTCAACTCAAAGACAACATACTCTCACGACATGTACGACAGGCTGTACAAATGCAAATGTTGACTTTCAGTCTTTATGATTATGCAACAGCAGCATATTCTATGACAACATAGGCAAAGAAAAGTATCGAAATAGAATACAAAACTATTGTCAACCAAGTTGGAAAATCTTTTTTTTTTTACCTGTTACTAAATCATTCAATAACACTAGGCAGTTTTATATTCTCCAGGTACAAATAACTGATAAATGACTTCATATACAACATGTATGTTCTTATCTGATAAAGGCATCTTGTAGCCCTGCTTAAAAAAGACTATTATTGTTCGGATAAATGGCTCTTTTTTTGTGGCCAATATGACTGCTTTGCTCTTTTCTTTGGTAAAGCATATAAGTGGAACTAGTTTACTGTTTATGCGTAACAATTACAACTACCCGATTCCAAACAACTTGGGACACTATAAACTGTAAATAAAAACAAAAAGCATTTACAAAAAAACCCACATTTTATCAGTTTAAACATGAAATATATGTTCTTTGTCAATTGATTAACTAATTAATCACACAATTTGCGGTGAGTGATCACAATTAATTGCTTTTTTCCCCTTCTTAAGAGGATAGCTTGTAATTACAGATATTTGTCTGTAATGGGGAGAGTTGACAGAACCCATAGAACTATTTTTATTCACATATTTTGAGGTTAGAGCAACCTCTTTTGAAGGTTGGGTGTGCCAGTTTTTCCTCACCAAAATGTAGTTTTTGGAGCTGTATTTGGACCGCTTCCCCACAAGACATTACTACATGGTTGGTTTCAATGAACTTCTTAGATGTTGTAGTTTCATATACCAATATACCAATGTGCACCAATACCATAGCATTGTATCTTCACTGTATCTTTAACAGCATTTTTAGATTTGTATTTACTATATACTAAAGTATCTCTACTCTGGAGGGTCAAAAGCTTTGTGGTGGGAAACCTGTGGCACAGTGTGTCTGTGAACAGTAATGAGTCACTCTTTTATTTACTACAGGTCAGGTCTGAATAGGCACCATTCATCCCCTCAGCTTGCTTGCACCTGAAGTGTAGAAAGGTGCTCTGTAGTACTTTTAAAAAGACCAAAAGCTCTTGTATTCTATACGGATAATTTAATTTAGTTGAGATAAGTTATTTTTCTCAGCATGTTTTGAATTAAAAATGTTTTCTAAAGTAAACTGGAGCAGGGTCGGACACTGAGGGCTGTTGAAATAAGAGCTTCTGTATGAGGCCCTCTTTGGTTGGAAACTTGACCCAGATGATAACCGGTTTCCTACAGAGCTTCCAAAGAGTAGATGCCAAGTGATACTTGAGCCCCAACACACCATCCCTCTGGTAAATCTATATGCAAATTGTGTGGTGCTAACCTGTTGCCACATTCTAAGTTGCACAAGCAAACATCCTAAAATTCCAGCAGCATACCAGCTGCAGATTTAAAGGTGAGCTCATGCTGTTGTTATTAGTGGGGGTAGTACTAGAATGCATCAGGTCAAACAGGTACAAGAGAGGAATGTTTAGCATTCCCACCTGTCAATGAGGTTCTTGTTCTGTTATGGAGTGTGTCCTCTCTTCACTTCACCTCCCTGACGCCCCCAGAACCTGTCAGACAGGGTGACATCAACATCAACCATGTTTGGATTGTCTGGCATGTGTAAAATAACACGTTGCAAACAGGGTGTCATTAAAATGATTTCGGAGGTCAGATAAGAGTTGGTCAAAAAAATATGTAAATTCAAATGATAATCAATTGGTTCGAAAGTACAACTCTGTCACATGTTTAAGTCATACTAATGACAGTATTCCTCTAATATTTATTTATTTAACATTGTACTTTACTCAGTTTTTAACTTGAGCTTTTATCTCATTCATAAACTGCTTCACGATGTCAGGAAAAGCACTCTTAAGTACTATATGTATTAGAAATTTTGCTAAAATGTGTATGTTTGCTTTGTCCATAGCTCACTAAAGAGAAGGAACATGGGAAGCTCAATCCTCGTCCAGGAAAGGTGAGACTCCACACAACATTCAGCCTTGATGAACACTTCACATGCTGCTTCCGCAAGTTCACATTCAAAGCTGACAGCTGCTGTCATTGATTACCAGGAAGTAATATCATCACTTTGAATGCTGCTGCAATTTTCTTTAACGCTGTCTAGATAAACTTTAATCTTTGTGCTGACAAATGGCACAGACAGAACACATTCATTAGAGCGTCTGGAGAACAGAAAGGTGACGACAGAGAAGTTTCTCAAGTTTACCACCACCATTACTAAAGATAACCATGATCCTGAGAATGAATACTATTGACTTTAAGGACGCACAGATTTTTAATCAGGCCATCATCAGGTCAAATTTAAAATTTTCACAACACTTGGCATGTGTTGGTATATTAAAACCCTAAACTAAATTGGTAAAAATGGAAAACACTACACCTGCTAAAGATGCATGATACCATTGTCATTGCGAGCTGGTTAGGATGCTGATGATAGCATTTAGCTGAAGGCACCCTGTTTCAAAGTGCACTGCTACTATGGCTATAGGGGTCTTGTAAGATAAAATGCACTTCTTATTACAGATCTATTTTTGAGGGGAGACAAGTGTAAAGAAAATACACATTTAGGTGTTTATTTTGCTACACGTTGTCCATTTGCATCTGAAGATTCCTCTACAGTTCACTAAAAGTTAGCATTTGATGCATCATTTGCATATTTTAACTTAAAATGTCACAAATTGTTATGTAAGTAGCTATCTTTGGAAGTGACATGGTGATATTTAATAGCTAAATTTGTTCACCCTATCTACCTGTAGTGTTTCCCCTTAAGACACATTGTTTACAGCAAAATTCAATCATAAGAGAAAATGCAGGACAGCTGTTTATTACCAGAGCTTTCCTGTGAATCTCAGTGTCAACTGTTAATGTGGTCTGGCATGATACTAATTATCATCCATTCACAGAAAATATTACTGGTTTACCTGAGGGGGAAAAAAGATATTACAAAACTTTCACTCTACTTTGTTTTTCTTTCGGGTATAACACGTGTCTTCCCTTAATTGCTATTTCGTAACCTTTTCTCAATAGAGGTAGCAGACTGTCTTTGTTCTTCACAGCTAACCAGAATAATCCCTGAAATCTTCTGTATTATTTCTGCTTAATACCGTTAAACTGCATGCCTATGCCTATTCCAGGCCACATGCGTTATTAACTTTTAAATGTCAAGCCTGCTCCTGCATGCTGCTGCAGATTGTCTATGAACTATCCTAAATGCTAGAGGTGGAGCTGACATTTAGGATCAGCTTCTAGGTACTCTTCCATGCTCCAGGGCCTCGGCACTAAATGGACAAAACGTGTCAGTACTGAGGAGAAGGGAAGGTTATTTAAGACGCTTCTGTCGTCAAATTCAGCCTCAAGAAACAAAGCGCGTCCTAGAGGAAGAAAATTATTCTTTTAAGATGACTGATTGATTGAATTTGAAATTTCTTTTTTTAATTTGTGCAAAGAATCTGCTTTTGCATGCTGCAAATGCCAATAATAAGAATGGCTTCTGTGCAACTTTACTACCATACTGGTACTTTATTTTATCAGATGTCTTCAGGAGATGAACATGAAATTTTAAGATTCATGCTTGGATATGAAACAGAAGATAATGCCACCAGATGATATTCCATTCTTTAATTTCCTGTAACCGTATAAAGTATTCTTCAGCAGCAGAGGTCGAGCTCTTGCCTGCAGTGAATTTCTGTTATTACTCGTAATTTGATCTGCCACTGTGTCATTCTTAAGTAAATGATAAGTGTCTCCCTTTGCAAACATTCAGATCAGATTCTTCTGCTCAAAGAACTAAAAGTAAAAAATTGTTTTAGTGATTCTGCAGAGCTGCACAGTGAGGAAAATGCCCTTCAGCCACACAGCCAGACTCCACACCTGTGTTGGCAAACCCTGCTGGAAAGAGCAACATAGTGAATCTGCATCATTATCTATTCTTACATCTATCCATGATTTCTCTAGATGTATATCTTTGACCGACCAGGGATGTGCGGGCAGAGGATCGAAGTGCGTGGTGATATCACCGATGCCACGCCCTGGGAGCTGCAGGAGACCATCTCCATCAGAGTCATCAGAGGAGGGTGAGTGGTTGTTCATACACGTAGTTACCTCAAATATTTAGGAATGGGCTCTTTCTAGCAAAATCCAATACCACATGCAAATTGCATATCATATGCACTATTTCTTCTTACTATTTTACCTATTTCTCACCCTAAATGTTTTCAGACACACATTTTAGTGTGTTCACTGTTGTTTGAAAAATTTTGTACCAGGTCGTCATGTTTTTCTTGCTTGAAAACGGGCCAAGCACTGCCCCAACTTACATATGTTACTCAGTGCCATGTCACAAGCTTTGTTGCCCCTTGCTAATCAAAAATGATCTGAGAGGATCCATTAGTCTTGCGCTGCCAGGCTAGGATTGGTATACATGTGACTGAAACAAAACTGAGACCCCAAAAAAAACTGTCTTAGTAATCCACGTGCAACAACACATGCAGCCAGGTTCAATTATTTTTCACTTTCAGCAGATTGCCTTGACTGTCTGGTATTGCTAGAGTGTAACTTTCAGGATTTATAACAGTAGACTTTCCGCATGCCACACAACATATTTGGCACTCGGTTAAAGCTGAGGCTACCTGAGATCTTAAAAGTTGCAAAGGTAGATAGGAAAACGCTTCACACCTTGTTTCTCTTGAAATGTGAGGTGTGTAATTAAACACTGGTTTTTCAAAAAATCCCCTCTCTCTCCGGATGCGCTCATGTGGTGTCAAAACAAAACAGCTATTATGCTCTGTGGACATGCAAATGCCTTCAATAGTTATCACACCCACACACAAGCTTAAACACACACTCCCCTCAGATGTGGAATGTTTTATTAAACCCAGCCAACAGTGTGAACCTGCAGTAACACTGATGGTACTGCTCTGACCTGTACTACTAAAACCAGACCAACACTTGCTTGGCTTCCTACAACAACATAATTATTCTGTCAGCACATGCATCACACACTGCAGCGCTGTCCAAACCACGGCTCATTCTGTCATAAAAGACTAATAGGTGAGGAATTTGTATCATATTGGCCCCAGACTTAAACTAAGTAAAAACTTGTACAAGCACTGTGCACTGTGAGTGTTTCCATTTTATGGTACTTTCTACTTATACTCCATACATTAATTCAACAGCCGTAATTACTAGTTACTGTTTAGATGACAGTTTTACATACAAAACAATCTTATCAAATAGATTGTGATGTTTAAGCCAAATCTTTTTGACTGGAGACTGCTTTAGTCATTTTTTCTTTTTCACACTGAATAACTTACTTCCAAGATATTTATGAGCCTATCTCTGACATTCACAGATTATAAATTGTGCTTTTACATGATTCTTTGTAGAGAAATTCAGTTTTACACCTCTGTCTGATCTTAATCAACTAATCGATTAGTCAACAATATCGCATGAGTGTTTATTTAGTTGAAGACAGCTCTAGTGGCCACTGCAGCCACAGCCGTGTGACAAGTATGGAATAATGCTCATAGCTTAAACCTGCTGTAACGAGCGCAAGTGGAGAAGAAACACAAAGTCAGTGAACTGACTCAGTAATGCCAGTTCATCTGCAAGAAGGAGAAAGTGTTGTTTCTTCTTACAGCCTTCTGTTAGGTAATTGTATTCAACATCTTCTCATCACTTGCCCTTATTCAGTAGCACCACAGCAGCTGTGTGAAGTGTCAGTTCAAACAGCAGCTTCCGTGAGAGCAGTAATGAGATACTTAGCTCCCTGTGTGTGAACACTGTTTTGGTGGAATTCAGAATAATGATGCAGTGTTGTGATGCAGAACAAAACATTCAATGGAGTCTCTATATTTTATATAAATGCATCCCCAGAAGAACTGCAGCACAGATAAATAAATTCATAAGAGGTTGTAACCTTGTGCCCCCATGTTGGCATTTTGCTCCCTAGATGGGTGCTGTATGAGAAGCCTAACTTCAAAGGGGAGAAGATCGCTCTGGATGAGGGAGACATAGAGCTCACCTACCCCTTCAACCCCCCAGAGGAGGAGCTGCAGAACGGACAGGGGGGCAGGGAGCAGAACGGGGAGCAGAATGGAGAAACAAGTGATGAGAAGACAGAAACCAAACCAGCCAGGAAGTTCATCATCGGCTCTGTTCGGAGAGCTGTTAGAGTAAGTTCACTTCACTCTGTTGTTAATGCCAAAAATAACTGTCACACACCCTACATTAAAATCTGAGTTTTATCTATTTAACACTGTTGTCTGGTGCTAAAAGGATGAATAGTTCTCAGAAACGGTACTATCAGTGATGATGTGCTCTTTAACTCAGGAGCACCATCTAGTGTCAGAAGTAGGAGCAAGCACCTGTTGCTCTAACTTCCAAAAGTGGATTAAATGTCAAATATTTTCAGTTGTGGTTTACTCAATGAACTCAAACTGCCCAAGTAAATGTTTCATTTTCTTCTGAAATAGTTTACATGATTTCAACTGTTTTTTTCCAGCTCTTCCATCCAATAATGTAGCTGCTCAGCCTCTGTAGAAGTCTTATAGATTTGTTGTTCCACAACTTTTCAATGTTACAGCAAAAAACAAAGCAGGAACACAAGCTACAAGAGCTGCAAAGCATACATAGATATGTTTGAGGAAATAAATAAAACAAACTTTAAACAGCATCAGAAAACATTAAAATAATATATAGTTGTTGTCTAATATAATTCTGCTCATTATAAGACCTGTTAATTAGTAAGGGGGTTCAATAGCAAATTACTAGCATGTGTTTTGCTCATGAGATAATCATTTTGTTCACACTGAGATTATGATTTGCATATAATCACATTGCATATGTTTTGTCATCCCCCTTCAACCTGTTATTTTCTCCATGACATGACATTAATAAATGCTATCTGTCCTCCCTCAGGACTACAGCGTCCCAGAAATCAGTCTTTTCCCAGAAGAGAACGCAGAAGGAAAGAAGGTCATCTTCAGAGACACGTCAGAAGATGCCAGGATTTTTGGCTTTCCCATCAAGGCTAACTCCATCATCATTAACGCTGGACTGTGAGTTCAGAAATATGAGTTGGGAGAAAAGCTGAGCTATTCTGACATTAATAATTTGTCATTAATGCTTAATTTAATCGAAAACTCTTTTGTCTTGCTCAGATGGCTCGTGTACGCACATCCCTTCTTCCAGGGTATACCACGTGTCCTGGAGGTGGGGGGTTACTCCAACCCTGCGGCCTGGGGAGTGGAACAGCCCTATGTGGGGTCACTACATCCACTTAAAGTAGTAAGTAGCCCTTATAAGTTATGCACAAATCTGCATAATAGTATATCCAGATTGTTTGCAGTACAGTAATCTATTTATTTGTTATCATAGGGTGAACCAAGAGTGGAAAATATGAGTGAACCAAAGGTAAGAAATCACAAAGACTACTAATAAACTGCAGCTAAATCAAACTGTGGAATTGCTTTTCCACCAGCACTAATATGGATGCATGATTACTGAAATAATGGAAGTTATCTGTGTGCTGATTGTAAATGACACTCTCTGCCTCCAGATGGTGATCTACGACAAGCCGTACTTCTCTGGGAAATCGAGAACCATAACCACAAACATGAGAGACTTCATGACCAGAGCAGACCAGCAGCAGACAGCCTTTATGTACAATGTCGGCTCCCTTAAAGTACAGGGAGGAATGTAAGTGCTGCTCTGCAATGTTTGTATTCACTAAACCGTGAAAAGACATCTTAGTGATCATTAATGATTAAGTAGCACTGCTGCACGATGCAGGTGAGGGGGCTGAAAGCCAATGTCAAATAGCTCAAAATAATCTCTCTGTCGCTGCAGCTGGGTGGGCTACGAGAAGGAGGGCTTCCGAGGCCACCAGTACCTGCTGGAGGAGGGAGAGTACCATGACTGGAGGGTGTGGGGAGGGAAGGATGCCGAGCTGCGCTCCACTAGAGTCATACGAGCAGTAAGTCACATGGAATATTTCACTGCACTGTTTTCTGTTAATATGTGATAATTCAAATGTTTCAAAACAAACAAAAGGGAAACAAACTGCAGATTTAAGAGTTTGTTTTGAAAATGCTCGAGTACAGGCTGAATTAGAAACTCTGCAATGTTGACTAAACCAACAATTACATTATTGCTTAAATAGGTGATTTAACCTGAAATTGCTCATAATTATTAGCAACTTTCTTGAATCTTCAATTTCATTGAAGTTTCATTTTAGTTAGCTTTCAGCTACATATAAATGGTTGGAGAACTGTACGGGAAGGGCCATAATGTTTCATGTTTAATCTTTAAATAGCTTATTATCATTCCTATCATACTTTAGTGTCTTGTCAAGAGGCACAGCGCCATCTCCTGGAATGTCCAGTCTGTTCAATGTCTGTGCTTCAATGTCACTTTATGGAAATTTATGTTGTCCCCTTTTTTGAATATTGATCACAAAAAAAAAAGAATTTACATTTATTTGAATGTAATTTGTTTTGGCTTTCCTTTTAGCATATCATTTTAGGATACAATTTCTATGTAATTGCAGTTTACTGACATTATTTTTCACTGCTTTCTGTTTGAGCTTTAGTTTGAGTTTACTGAAATAACCCTGAGTTAGACCAGCAGCTTAAGAAATCCAAGGACATGTAGGTCACATGATATCACCCAGTGTAAAAAAAGGCACTCCTCTCCATATGATTGTAGTAACTACATACATTTTGCTTGCATGCCAACTGCTCTTAATCTTGTCTTATTAATTGTTCTTTTTCTGTTTCTGTACATAATTGTTTGTTTGCTTTTGTTGCGGTAATGACCTAATTTTATCTCATACATAACTGTATTTTTATCAAATCTAAAAAGTGACTTTGCACTGTTATAATAACTTTGTTGTCCTGATACTGAGCGCCACAAGTAAAATAGTGAAAAAGCATGAAACCAGAACACAGGACATCAGTTATAATTTTATATTCAGATTTATTAACTCAAGACCATATTTACATGGGAAGAATCACAAACAATACTATGAAGTAATGAAAATACAATGGCATGCAACATAACTGACCTGCTGCATAAATTACTTAAGCATTCTTTAAAAAGGAGGATTGACCTGATTTATGTATTTATTTTTGGCTTCTGCAGTATGCAATAATACAATTCACTTAAATATACAGGCAAAGTGCTTTTTTAAGTTTTTACTGTGCTTGCATTCTAATCATCATCATCAAGAAAACCATGGAAAATGGCTAGATATCAGCTCTTAAATTAAACTCTTATGAGCTATTGTTATCATTATTTTTGTCCAAACAAATGTACCTTTAGTTGTACCAGGCATTTTATATATATATACATATACATATACATATACATACATAAATATGTATCAGCCCAGATTGTTTTTCATCCTCACAGCTTTTAGAGTAATTTAGGTGAAGTGAACCCATTTTCTTGCTCTTCTGAAGGACCTCACAGACCCGGTGATGATCATGTTCGAACAGCCAGAAGAGGATCAGGAGGGCATGCAGGAGGAGAACAGCTTCGAGGTGACGGAGGCCATTCCTGATGTTGAGCTGTTTGAGTACAAAACCTCCACACGCTCCATCCACGTACTCAGCGGGGCGTAAGTTCATAGATTCTTTAATATATGTACTTCATCACTCAGTGGAGTGGAAAATGAAATAAAATAACCAGGTAATTGTTCCTCCTCTTCGCAGATGGATAGCCTACTCCCATGTGGACTTCTCTGGTAACCAGTACATCTTAGAGAAAGGTTTCTATAATAACTGTGCTGACTGGGGTTCTCAGGACACTCGCATCTGCTCAGTGCAACCCATCCTAATGGTGAGGACCGCTGTCAAGTCTTCAAAATGTTGATTTGATCAGTTTATTGACCTTCTAATGGATGTTTTTGTTGTGTTAACTTTTAGGCTCCAAGTGACGACTCGAGTACCAGGAATCAGGTATTTTGCTGCAATTTCTCAGTTTTAGGCATTCCAGTCTTTTAGCATATATTACAGTTTAAGTGCAGATTTGTGGCACACTTTGTGACAGGATTATGCTACTCAGTTCATAAAAACATAACTTTTTGGAGTTTAGAGTTAGAGAAAAAATAGAGTCAGCAGGGTTTTTTAAAACGCATGCAAAGATATATGTTGAGTTAATTATTTAAAAACTACATTTAATTCTAGCCACAATCACATTTTTTGAGTTTTTAGTTTTCTTTGCTCTGCCCCATCTCTGTCTCAGCACGCATTGCTGCAAAAAGTTGAACTAAAAATGTTTGACACAAGCTGGTTCATGTGCAGGATGTGAACTTTGCTCCATGCAGGGAAAACCCCACTTTTTCTTTTGGCAGGGAAACATCCATGAAACGATTTATCTTAGCCAAAGACACTTTACAGTATACTGCATCAGAAGGGCCTAGATGAGTCATAAGTCATGACAGCTAGAAAGAAGATAAAAAAGTCCTTTATCGGAGCAGAAAACATTGCAGGAGTAGCATGTTTGCATGCAGTGACTATAAGGCAAAAATCTTTTCGAAAAATAAAAAGCTTTAGGATGAAAAATGTGTTAATCTGACCTCTAACTTTCCTTTTCTTCAACTCTATCTCTGCCTATCAGATCATACTGTACACTCAGCCAGGCTTCCAAGGCGAGTGTCACGTCTTTGATCGTAACCAGGAAGAGTTGTCAGAAAAAACACTGACCAAGTCCTGCCGAGTGTCAGGGGGAAGGTAAGAGATTTACCAAAGCATTACAGTTATCCAAGGAGAAAGGAAACGGGGTGAGAAAGTCTGTAAAATAGAAAGAATGTAAAGAATAAAGTGCAAAAAGCTTAATAATATAATGGTGAATAACAGAATATCCATGATAGCCCTAACCCTAACCCTTCCAATGCATTTCTTTGTATTTCAGCTGGGTGCTCTACGAGAATAAGCAGTATTCTGGAAACTTGTATGTCTTATCTGAAGGAGACTACCCTAATTTAACCAGCATGGGATGTCCACCCAACTGCAGCATCCGTTCTGTCAAGGTCGTGCCGACGGTGAGAAAACATGATTCATATAAGAAAATGCTGTGTACTCTTTCCTTCTTCGTGCTCTGAACCTCCTTCTCTCCCTGTCTAGACATTCTCAGTTCCTTCCATCTCTCTGTTTGGCCTTGAATGTCTGGAGGGCAGAGAGATCACCATGGACACTGAGATCCACAGCATGGTTGAAGAGGGCTTCAACAACCACATTCTGTCCGTCAGAGTCAACAGAGGCTGGTACGTGTTTGTCTCTCTGTGTCTGCCTGTACTTGGGGAGACAGGTTGTGTGTTTGCATTTGCATATTTGCAGCTTCTTATCTTTTTATGACAGTGAGGTAGATAAAATAAACCACATGGAGTCGATGTCTTTTGAAAGACTTTATAGTCAGCTGATACAGTGCAATACCATGCTAAACTAAACCAAAATGCTTGTTTTGGGTATGTCTAATTTTGTCTCACTTCCTTTGCAGTTGGGTGATATGTGAACACACCAACTACAGGGGGCGCCAATTCCTACTGGGACCAATTGAAATTACAAATTGGCCGAAGTTTAGCTCCCTACAGACGATTGGCTCAATGTTCCCAGTCAGACAGGTTTGTTTACTAGTAATCTTTACATATAATAACATTAGTCTTTTTAATTACATAGTCATAAAGTACATGTTTGAAAACATTAGTCACTATCACTAGTGAAATTTGATTACCTGGCATGATGTGAAACATAGTGTGTGTAGTGAGTTCTAAGCTAATGAAAACACGATTCTTAGTTTCAGGTGACTATACACTAATGAAGACTGAAAGAAAGATAGAGAAATTATTTTATTCCATTTCTGCCAATAGATTCCTCTAAATCCCACACAATGGTCCTTTAATTAACATCTAAAATGGCAAAATTGACACCATTGTTGAATAAAGGATAAAATGACAAACTAGTGCAAAGTGAGAGTCAAATTTGCATCAAACTTGTGTTATTTCTTTGGTATTTAATAATGTGATTTAGTTATAAAAACAGCCACTGATCTATGATCTGTGTTTTGCCTCCTGCAGAAGCGCCGATATTTACGCATCAAGAACAAAGAGAGAGGTCACTACTTGTCCGTCCAGGGTGGCGCGGAGGAGTTGAAATCAGGACGAGTGGTGGTGACAGCTGAAGTGGAACCAATGAGTGACATCTGGTTCTATCACGACGGCTTGATCAAGAGCAAGGTAACGCATGATTGATATGTTATAATGTTGGCAACAACTCGCAAAGCAAAACCTGACCCTGTCATCTGACTTGGAAACATTGAGCTAATCATGCATTGTTTGTGTCTGTGCTGTAGATGTCCCCAAACATGAGCCTTCAGGTGATGGGCAACGTAGAGCCAGGATCGAAGGTGGTTTTGTGGGCAGAGACCCGACAGCCTATCCAGACCTGGACGGCCCAGCTGAGAGGCCTCATCACCAGCCTTACTTTCCCTGGCTGCGTTTTGGATGTCAAAGGTATGAAAAAAAACAAAAACATGTTCATTGGCTGACTGCATGAAGCATTTATAACAAGTATGCTTCCCTGAATATGCTAAAAATGTAACGACCCTCTTCAAAATAAGAGTTAGAATTGATAGCCTAGATTTTATGAACGTTTGTCAGTTCCACAATGCAAAGCTAGATAGATAGCTGGAGGATGGAGGTGAAAGTAATGCATTTTAACCACTGTATTAACTGTCGGCTTGTGGAAAGTATTAATAACTACTATTAACATTCCGCCAGTAAAAAGTCAGTTTCAACTTTTTCTATTATTATCATTATGGCATTACAAGATAAGTTTGTTAACATGTTTTTTTCTCTGACAGGTGGCAAAACCTACGACAAAGACCATGTGGTGATTATGCCAGAGAGTGATGAGAGGCCAAGCCAACACTGGGAGATAGAGATGCTGTAATCTGCTGTAAAAACCTCATGTTTCTCTTCGTTAAGCTTCCTTTAGCGACCCATCAACAGTGCTTCTCTCGACATGTCCACAATATCCCATTAGTGGTCTTGGAGCTGCTGGCACTGCTTCTTTCCTTTTATTCAAACTCCATGATTCATGTAGCTAGTATGAACATTGGGAAAGCAAGAATGCAATTTAGCCCTGAAAAGCTGCACCAGGCAGCTAAGTGCTTTGCAGAGATTTGTGTTTGTACTGTCATGAAATAATACCATTTTCTCCAAGTCAAATAATGATTTTCTGTCTACAAAAAAAGAAAACGAAGTGCCTCGACCTGGTGCAGTGACTGGGTTCATTACACGAGTTGGGAAGCAAGAAGAATTGTATTTTTGTACTGAACTACTGAGTACAAGCCCAGTATTGACAGAACTATTTCTCTGTATCTAGTGATTGACGGTATGCTTTAGCCTATTCCATGCCTTTGACTATGACCTTTATGTGATGTTATGACTTTTCAACAATTTGAGTATTCAAACTAGAATCTTGCTGTTTGTATGATGACGTGCTCATGCAAATTCCCTGACTGTTGAAGCACCAGTAGTTGATCCTTTTATATGTTTGTGGACAATGGAGCAAACCAAGTTTCCATATATGGACATTGTTTTCCTAAAGTGTACAGCAAGTAGCCAGTAGCCACCAGTGCTTTATAATGATAATGGACAAATGAAGCCAAACAAATAAATGCATAGTGTGCAAGAAACGTATTCTATGCTTTTTAAATGTATTTTTTATCTGTACTATATGTATCAATGATTGTTTTGTGGGAAATGTTGCACTTACGTCTGCAGGAGGTCACATTGCATTGTGCACAGTGCAATGAAATGGGTTGTGTGAGTTCTGTTACCCTGTTTCTTGTGTTTTTGTTATAACTGTCACACTGAAATATATGTTGTCTGCATCAGCTGTATGTTAATATTTGTTACGAAAGATGTGATGTCAGATGATGATGTAAGAGGGAGTGGTTTTAAAAAAAATATGCAATAAAAAAATAAACATTAAATAAAACTAAGCTGACTAATTGATCACAAAATTCACTATATCCACTCACTAAAAAAAACTGACTTTTTATATATTTATTTATTTCATTACAAAATTAAAATGTGTCTTCTCTTTTCGTTTTTAATCATGTAGAGCATTACAGTTATTAACTTAGAATCAAAAAAAGCATAATAATCAAATCAAATCCCCCCTATGTTTTTATACAGCACAGATCACATTTTCTCTCTTTCCTGATCAAGAAAAAAATGAATGTGCATATGTCTTAGGACAGTGTTTAAAAAGGGGAAAAACAACCACTAATGGAGCAGTGCACATATATATATTTTTATATCTCATACTCTGATATGCAGCCTTTCATAATAAATTAAATGAATGACAAAAAGACAAAAATACTAATAACTGAATAACTAACAAAATACTTGTAACAATAATTTTGCTGTTTCATAAATGTATACTTTAAATGACACTTCAGCTGCTCCCACCTTTAACAGTGGCCCCATATAAAAATGTAAAAAGAGAGACTGCTATATCTTTTTTGATTATAAATCTGGGTAGGGACTATATAAATACCATGAAAGGATCAAAACAGAGAAACACACACAGCCTATATTCAGAAAATGTGCCCTTATGAACAGTCAAGACGTCAAAGCTGTGATGTTACAACTTAACTAATTATTTTTGTAGAAACTTCAGATACATGTACAGTTGCAAGAAAAAATATGTGAACCCTTTGAAATGATCTGGTTTTCTGCATTAATTTATCATAAAATGTGATCTGATCTGTATCTAAGTCCCAAGTATAGACAAACACAATGTGCTTAACCTAATATCACAGACACAATATTTCATGTTTTTATTGAACACATATTTAACATTCAGTGATGGTGGGAAAAGTAAGTGAACCCTTGATTTAATAACTGGTTGAGCCTCCTTAGGCAGCAATAACCTCAATCAAGTGCTTCTGAAAGCTGCTGATCAGTAACCCCTTCCAGTCTGATGCAAATCAACAATTCTTGATCGTCTTCGGAGAGATCTCTTTTTTTGTGAGGCATGTTTCACATGAGCAGATGATTCTTGTGAACAGCAAATTCAAAAAGTTTGATTGTTTTTTATGGGTCACAGTATCTCTACACCATTCAAATCTCATTTCATTGTTAGGACTCCAAGTTTGCTAATTCCTGACTCCAATAAGCTCTTAATGGAGCCATTAGCCATAGGGTTCACTTACTTTCTCTACGAGCATTATGAATGTTAGATGGATATATTCAATAAAGACATTAAATATTATTATTGTAGTGTGATATTAGGTTAAGCACGTTGTGTTTGTCTATACTTGGGACTTCAATGCAGATCAGATAAAATGTTATGACAAATGAATGCAGAAAACCAGGTTATTTCAAATTGTTCACATACTTTTTCTTGCAACAGTGTACTGAGAGTGCAGATGCGGACATAGAGACATAGAGACACTGACCAATCACGGTTAATACCAGACGGATTAAGAATATGGAGGCTGCTGGTCAAAAAATCTGGGAGGTCTCTCCCACACCGCACAGTCCATCGAAATACAGTAGTCTAACATTAGTTTTAGGCAATAGACTTTTGGACTGTTGGAAACACCTGTATCTTATACAGGATTTACACTGACATGCTACAGTCATTACACTTTAACTGAGACAAGATTGAGACTTATCTTTGCCTTTCCAAGTTATTTTTGTTTCTTTTGAAAATGGATGTTGAGTGAAACAAATCTCAATCAAAAGGCAATTCAATTCAATTCAAGTCTGTATTGTCATTGTAGTATACAAAGTGCTTGCTGCTGATCTGCTTTGTTTGTAATAACCACATAGGTCTCATATTTCTTTGCACTCTGCAGGTGAACAGCAGGTAGAACTGGAGTAACACAGAGGATTGGAAAGATTAAAACGGTAAGAGGAATATGTTTGTTTAGTGGTTTTAATCATGCACAGGTAGGTATGCTTAGTCTTTTTTCTGAGATGCAATAACTACTGTGACCTGTTATTTGTGCCTGTTGAATTTGAAAGTGAACATGATATGTCTGTCTTTGTCCCTTTCTCTTGAGCTTAGTTGTCCTTTTCTTAACTGAGAGAAAAGGGAAGATAAGCGTTTTAGAGTATCAGATTGTTATCAGTAGTGGAAAACCACAAATGCAGGTGCTGAAAAGCCCTTTTGTTATCTCTTGTGACACAATTCAGTTTTCAGGTTTTGGAGCCAAAAGACAATCAGGTTATACATGAGCACCCCAGAAGATCTGCTTTACTCTGCGACCAGAGTGGCATGTTGTCTGGTGGGTTTGTTTATCACACTTCTGCTCCATCTTCAATCTACAGCTTATGGCCATTTCATAACAAAGGCAACCTGTAAACAAACCTGACTGTCTGGATTCCTCCTCTGCAAGGAATGTTAGTTTTTTACTAGTGGGTTGTCGTAGTAATTGTACAGACCAATAGTGCAGAAGGTGCTGAGCACTGATTGGTCAGCTGTTTGACTGACAGTCAGGTGGGTAAACTACAGCAGGTGTGGCATAATAAAGGGTGGGACTGAGATAAGGGGCTGATTACAGGAGGTTGTAAAAAATCTCCACTACCTCCACACCTTCCTACAGCTGACACAACATTCTGTTACAGGTAGGAAAAATATGCATTCTTTATGGATTTTGTACAAAAAAAAGTACTTGTTATTCTGTCAGGTGTTTGTTTTGGCATGTTGGGTGTCTTAGATAACACTTAAAGTGATATAACTGTTTTATTTGGATAAGTATGAGTCTTGAATAACTGTCATCAAGTGATTCATTGAACAACAATTCAGGGTTAACTTACATTTTCTCTTTACTACCAATCACACCATACACACATAATTTTATTCTTTTGAGCCCACATGCCTGTATGTTAATGTCATTTATCATACATTTTATTTACATAGATCATTTATCTCTTCCTAAACATTCTTTTTTTGTAGTTTAAACAAAACCATGGACCCTGACTACTTCAAAACTTATGTAAGTAGACAATTTTCTTGCCCTGTATTCCTGTCGTTGCACTATGACTCCGTTTATGTGGACGCCAGCTTTGTAGATAATATAATCTGCTGTCTTGTGTTCTCTGATTATCTGCATACCTCCCTATGTTATCTACAAATGTCACTATGATGTCTTCCGGTGTGCTGGAATGCTGCATTGTGAGCTCATGTTTCCGGTTAGATTTTAATAAATGACTCAACTCAACTCCCACCTAAAGACTGAGCTTGACACTACTGTGTTTTGTGTTGTGGAAACGCCCCCCGCCCTCCTCAACTGGTCAAAGCAGCAGTGTAGAATATTTGACATTCTTTAAATACAAGGATGAAAACTGACTTGTATCTTTCCACATCTTCTGCCAACACCTTCTTGTTATATTTGCGTAAATCATCTTGCTTCTTCTCCTGTTACACATTCCACTTGTTCCCTGCCACTCAATTATCATTTTTTTTATAGATTTGTGTATTCGTACTCAGACAGAATCTGTGTCCAGTGTCAAGATTCATACCCTGTCTTCCTTCCCTCCATTGTTTTTCGGTTTGTCTAAATTTTTGCTTCTCTCTCTTCCACTCCCTATTTATCATATAGGACATGTGCTGGGGTACCCTTGGAACGGTGCGACCCTTTTCTAATTTCCACCCTGATCGGGATGCCGCTGAGATTCAGACAGCACTGGAGAAGAAAGGTACTTTTGCTTTGCTTCAAACTGGTTTAAAAAGCCATAGTGGGGTTGACGACCGTCAAATCATACTTTTCTTTTGCCTCTTAACATTCCTCGCCCCATCATTAAACATTGTATCCTAATATTGTTTACCGTGATCAGATGGGGCGAATCTGGTGAGAATCCTAACCAATCGGAGCAACGCTCAGAGACAAGTGATCAGCCAGACCTATGAAGAGACAACACATAAGGTGAGGCAACAAATGACCTGACAGCAGTTCTTACTTAATGTAAGAAGTTGAAACATGACATTCAAAATAACAGTTTTAAAGTTCAAAGCAACAGCAGTCTCACATATAATCTATTCCTCTAAGGATCCGTGTTATGCAATACAACATTATTGTTGAGTTGCACTGACAATACTGTATGTTGCAAATGTGTGTGTTAGCTCATCTGTTACTTGCTGCAACGTGTTTGCTGTTCAAACATTGTATAAACAGGTTTTAAAAAGGATTTGAACACGCCTTTATTTGGAGAGGGAGTAGCATCAGCAGTATCGTAATTACACAGTGAGGAAAAGATGGATATGATGCTAAGTAGAGTTCAAATACTGTGCTGAAGTACAATTTTGAGGTTCTTGTGATTTACTTGTGTATTTCCATTGAATGTCACTTCATACTTTTGATGCAAATATTTTACTTTTCACCCCACTACATTCATTTAACAGTATAGTTTACTACTGAGGAAACTTTACAGATTATAAATTAACTGATAAATTATGATATGAATAAGACACCCAGCTGTTTATGACAAATATAAAATCAGCCTCACCTTTACAAGCTTTACTATTTCCACATCAATGCATTACATATAAAATATGCTGTATAGTATTCTGAAATGAAAAAAATATTCTGAAATTTTATTTTGATAATAGTCATGTACTTTTACTTGGGTAAGATTTTGAATGTAGGGCTTTTACTTCTCTCAAACTAGCTGAATAAGACCTACTGTGAGTTTTTGTCTGATCTGAAAACTAGAGACTCAGTCTAAGATATGAGAAAACATTTGTGTTTATTCTGACTTTGTGGCAGGACCTGGCAGCCGGTGTGAAAAAAGCTCTGGCTGGAGACGTGGAGGCTCTACTGCTGGAACTGCTGATGACTCCTCTGCAGCACGAAGCTTATCGCCTGCAGCAGGCCATGGTGGTGAGTGAGTGTTTGTACACATATTTTGAGTGGCTCAGAGTGGGTGTTTGTCTGTCGCATCCCAGAATATATACAGTTTATGTGTGTGTGTGTGTGTGTGTGTGTGTGTGTGTGTGTGTGTGTGTGTGTGTGCAGGGTTTAGGCACAGATGAGGAAACACTACTGGAGATTCTGTGTACCCGTTCAGGAAAGCAGCTTCAAGAAATCAGTGCAGCATACCAACAAGGTCAGTCACAGAACTTTACGAGTCTTTTACCTTTTTTTGTTTTTGTTTACAGTTGTGGACGTTTAAACCCATAATACTTAATGTCTTAATGTTATTTCTTCATTTTTGTCATATTGTTTGTTTGTCTCCATTTGCAGTGTATAAGAAGGACCTGGAGAAGGAGCTCAAAGGAGAAACCAGTGGAGACTTTACTGCGCTTCTTTTGTCTTTGTTGAATGTAATTTAAATTTCATTTACTATTACCTTTAACCTCATAAGTGAAGCACTTTGTCTGAATATTGTTGGGGGACAGTGGGTAAAGCTACAACATAGTGCATTGATCCGCCAACTTTCATATTACTGAAACAATATATCTTGTGATATGAAATAGCAGTGGGCCAGGTGACAGGTTCTTCTGAAACACTAGATAAAATTGCTCATTTTTATGCTTTGTGTAGGATTATTAAATTTAGATATGACCTTGAAATTACAATTGATGTATTTTTTCACTCCTCTCTCCTAACAGAAAGAAGATGTTGCTGGTAGCGTTCAAAGAGATATTGAGGTAATATTTTCTATGACACTATTATAAACAAACATTGCAGTCTAGGTAGGTGTAAGAAGCAGTTTAGATCCGCAATTTGTATATGATAAAGCATATAAGCTTAGTGTACTATAATGCTAGTTAGGTTAAGAAATGAAGCTTTAGTTACTAGTTACTTTTCTGGATAACTTTTAACATGAAAAATGTGATGACCTTTAAATGGGAACACTTTTTTTTTACGAACTAAACCACATAACAGTATATTACGTAGTTAAAATCAACCCTAGCATGGTATCATTGAAATGCTGCTTTCATAAATGCATCAATGATAATAATAATAATAATAATAATAATAATCCAAACATATTTGATACACACACACACACACACACACATAATATATATAATGTGGCCATTCTGCATGAAGAGTACTTTTACTTTTGATACTTTATGTACATTTTCATGCTGATACTTTAGTTTTGAATATAGGACTTGTAGTGGAGTAAATTCGCAGTGTGGTATAAGTAAGAAAAAAATGTCCTCTAAAATAAATCTGCTAGAGCATGACTAATTTTGTCACTGTATGAAAAAACAAACAACTAAATGACTGGCATAATACACCTGCAGCCCTCATATGTAGCATAGTGGTTGTCAGCCCAAGATATGTTATATTTCAACAATTTCTGATTATTTTTTACTGTTTTTATTCTTCCAGTCTCTTTCTGCGTCACTGAATGGGAAAAAAGCTGATACAGGACCGTGGATTGACATACTGACCTCCAGAGACTCAGACCACCTGAACAAAGGTGAGGCGTGTAACGGCTCGTGCAGGTGAACATAGTTAGCTATAGCCACTAGCCGGGGGGGTAGTTAGCATTAGCTCCGGGTTAGCTTCACAGAAAACGAAATGGAAATGTTCACTGGTACTTAACTTCGACCATACAATGCCAGGTCTCCACAGCTCTAAAGTCACTATGATACATGAAAAGTAAACTTAAACGGTTAACTACACCAACTCGTTGTTAAGGGGCGTTTTCGTGTTGCTATTGACCGGACTACTAGCGCGTGCACAACCCTCAACGCACGTCACACCAAAACAAAAGTGAGGCGCCACCGTGTGGCAGTAGTTGGCCAAGCAGTTACAGTAAAATCACAATTCTAGCTGTTACAGACTATATATCTATGCCAATCTGACATATTTCTGGCTACAACTACTACTCTATGTGTAAGGGCTGCAAGTGTATTATACTAGATTACTAGGAAATTAATTTATTATTTTTTAAAAGTAACTTAGTGGTAGCAGGTTAATTTAAGAGGACAGTTTCTTCTTATTCCCAGCCAGTGGTTGAAAAAGTATTCAGATTCCTTTCTTAAGTAAAAGCACTAATACCACACTGCAAATTTACTCATCTAGTAAGTACAAGTTCTGCATTCAAGACCTTACTTAAGCTAAAGTATGAAAGTATCAATAGTAAAGGTACTTTTTCTGCAGAATGGACCCACTCAGATTGATATATATATTCCAATTTTTTTTTTGATTATTATTTTTGATGCATTATACTTTCTTCAAGGTATAGGGTTGACTTTGACTACTTAATATACTGTTATGTGGTTGAATTTATAAAAATGCATAATCATTTTTTAACTGATCATGTTTTTATGTTAAATCTTGACCTGAAAGGTAACTAAAGCTGAGAGCTAACTGCAGTTGAGTAAGAAGTGCAATATTTGCCTCTAAAATGTAGTGGAGTATAATGTATAATAAATGCATCTCGAAATTGTACAGTAGTTGATTTAAGCTGCATATATGTTGTTGACAGTGCTGATGGGACTGGAGCTAAGGAGCGGACTGACGGTGGATCAGATTCTGGAGAAGAGATTTTCAGGAGACATTCAACTGGGTTTGAAAGTTTTAGGTAAATACTCTCTTAGAGACTGTGCGAGTAATCAACATTGACTGTCCCTGTTGATTAGTCACTAATAGTTCTTGATGTGTGTCATGACAGTGAATTGCATTCAAAGCCCTGGCACCTACCTCGCCAAGAGACTTTCTACCACAAAGGTAAGCTGCTGTCATCATCACTTGTTTCTTTTATTCTGATGATTTTTGTTAATTGATTTTAGGACTTTAAACTGAACCGAGACGTATGGAAGGATGGAAGAAGGGATTGGTCTATATTAACCAGTATAAATACTTTTTGACCCATGCTAAGTAATATTTTAGTTGTTTTTGTTTATTTTGAAATGGATGAGCATAATGCGTCCCATTAAAAATGTATAATGCACACACCACTTTCCTATAATTTAAGGAAATTATATTGTTATTTATCTTCTTTATCCTTGTTCTACTATAAAAAACATCCATACAAATAGATTAAATTGAACATTATAGCTGTCTTGTATGGAATATTATATTATTATAAGGACTAATTTGTTTGTTTCCATTCGTTTTTAATGTCTGAAAAGCACCCCCTGTGGTTATTATGCTGTATGAATAAATTTGACTTTTGACTAGACCACAGAAAAGAACATTTATAGTGTACAGATATACAGAAATGAGAAGTTAAACCAGAAGTCTCATTGAAGGCAAAGCTGTGTGTGACTACAGACATTTATTAGAAAATAACTCAAAATAACTGATATTTTATACATTTAGGAAATTGTGTAGTGTGATTCTAAGACACATAACAGAAAACATTTCACTTTTTCAGGCTCCAATAATGCAGGGAATTATGGTGGCTCACTCCGAGGAAGATCTGCTGTGTATCCGAGCTGCCTACCTCAAATTAACAGGAACTTCTCTCTACACGGCTTTACAGGTGGGTCACACACATATTACTGTGCTAAATACATAAGTCTGCATGTGCTGATGTTTTTTCTTAATCAAAAATGTCATTTTATTTATTCTCTTAACTTTTACTTTTTTTTAAAAACATGTTTTCATCTTTTACTAACAGAAACAGTTCAAAGGAGTTCATCTACAGGCTCTGCTCGCCATCTGTCGATCTGAAGATTAAGCCATGCATTTTTTTATGCATTTATACAGTTCCTTTTCCAGCTAAATCAGTCTATGACAATGCAGAAATAAACTTTATGTTCTGTCTATTGCCTCTTTACATATTTTATGTAATGTCATTTAATTGCATGCTTTGGCTATGCTTGTTTTATTGACTTATACAAATATATACAGCTAAATGTAAGAGGTTATTTTATGAGTGCAGTTTGGCTATTTGTTATTTTATCACTTTATACGTCCCATAATACTTCCTCTTCCTCCTGATGTTATATGTGCATACAGTATTTTTATTTCTTCAAGTAATACTTATAAACAGAGATCAATGGCACCCATTTTCTTACAGTGTTTTTTGTCTTTTTTGTTAATATTATAATTTTAGATTTAATGTTAATATATGTTAGTGTCAGTGTAACAATCACAATTTAACTAACATACAGTAAATGCAGTTTTACACACAATATATTCACATAATTTTCTCAGCAAGAATGCTTGTCTTGATGCCATTACATGTTTCTTGAACAAATACCTTAAGATCATTTATATAAATATTCATGGTAATTTAAGAACAATCTGGAGATGTTATACATACTGTAGAGTAGATTACACTCAATTCTTCAGCCTCTTCTATGGATTTGCATTCAGTCCAACCTTCTATAAACTGAGACACATTGAGGAGTCCTCTAGTCCTTTAATTTTTGCACGTCAGTGGCAGAGCACGTAGAGCAACAATGGTGCGACAGAAAACAGAAGAGAGGCTTTGACTTCTGAGCCTCCGTTGTGTTTGGTGGTGGCTGAAATCGTAGTGCCAGGTGGTGTTGGGGTGGTAGTGGGTGTAGTCTTTGGTGTTGGGGTGCAAGTAGTCTTTGGGGCTGGGATGGTCGTAGTCTTTGGGGCTGGGGTGGTCGTAGTCTTTGGGGCTGGGGTGGTCGTAGTTGTAGTCTCTGGTGTTGGGGTGCTAGTAGTCTTTGGGGCTCGGGTGGTCGTAGTTGTAGTCTCCGGTGTTGGGGTGCTAGTAGTCTTTAGGGCTGGGGTGGAAGTGGGTGTAGTCTTTGGTGTTGCGGTGCTAGTAGTCTTTGGGGCTGGGGTGGTAGTGGTTTTAGTCTCTGGTGTTGGGGTGGTAGTGATTTTAGTCTCTGGTGTCAAGTTGGTCGAACCACTTGCAGTAGTGGTTCGGGCGCTTGTCTTGGGGGTCGTCGGGGCAACAGTTGTGGGAGAAGTAGAAGTGGCAGAAGAAGTTGGGGCAGCAGTGGCTGAAGTGTGACTCACAGATGTGGTCTCATGGGTGGTTGGAGGGACGGTTGGAGTTGTATTGCTGGTAGGAGTGCTCGTGGTGGTAGCACCGGTCATAGTTGAAATTTTTCCAGTGCTTGAAGTGGTGGGAGGTGAAGAGGTTGGTGCTTCAGTTGTTGTTCCTTCAACCTGATTGGGAATGGAGTGGGGAAAAAAGTTAAATCTGTGTTTGAAACAAAAGCTATAGAGTGTACGCAAACAGTATTTCCATTGTTGCCATTGATCAATGATCATTATTTTTAATCATTCGTTTGTACTTGTTTATACCTGTCGGGCTGTCCTGTCTGTACTTCCAGTGAAATAATAATACATTAGCTGACCTTGTGTCCTGTTCCAATGGATTAAAGATTAATGTAATGTATTTTTGCCAAACTTTATCAGACGTTTTGCTCCAAATAAGAAACAAAACATAAAGGCCTCTCTGAAAATCCTATAATAATCATCAAACAATATGTGTTACAATAGGAATTTTCTCATGAAAGCAGTATGATACAATTATACCATATTAAAAAAACATTTCATGGCTGCACAATACCTATTAGATTACATGGAAAAATGCTTTGACCTTTTCAGGACAATAGGGAAAGACGGAAGACTGACTGTCAACCACACTGATATGTTATTTGAGCACTTGTTGTATGGACATCTTGTTTTTTTGTACATATTATATAATTTAATTATGGATTATTTGTTGCTTAAATTGTATGTGCAACGTGGAAAAAACTAAACTAAACTAAACTAAACTAAACTAAATTAAACTAAACTAAACCTTAAATAAACGCATGAATTATGTATTTTGGCATATTTTGTTGAAGAAAAGTATAGTTACCTTTCCCAATACCAGCAGAGCCAGTGTGCAAAGTCCCAGAGCCAATATCTTCATGATGAGGAGCCGAGAGGAGGCAGTGATGCAGCAGAACTGTTTCTGAAAAATGTCCTGTGTGACAGACAGCCGGCTGATGGGTTTCCTGATGCAGTGTCACTTCTTCCACTGTAACCTGCTTTGTGTATACTTTCTTCTGGAAAACTGAGATGAACCTTTTTGTTCCTCCTTTTATACAAAAATATCACCTTTCAGGAGGGGTAGGTGCAAGTTTATGACGTGCAGTATGACCTGGCCCAATATCCAGGAAGTTGTTTGGGGAGAAAAGTGTGTGTGTGTGTGTGTGTGTGTGTGTGTGTGTACTAAATATATCTTTATTGACTTAGCAAAAGCAAACACTCAAACTTTTTTTTATAGTTTTATAGCAGACACTGGTTAGTTATAAGGAAGTATGAATTATTATAATTCAGCTAACCGCCTTAATGACTGCTCATATTTCTTGACCTCAGACTCCTTTAGAACAACTTCAGGAAACATTGAAAAATGTTAATGTAAATTGCATATATTATAGTTTTTATGTGGAAATGTTTCACAATGATGGAAAATACCCTGCTTCCTCATATGCTGACACCTGGTTTAATTTTTAAACTACCGGTATAAACAAATGCCCTTGAAATGCTTCTATGGTGAACGAACTTCCCTGTCCTGATGCATCTTCATGCATGATGACATGTTTTATTATTTTCAGATATGACCAATAAATGGAAGCAGTTAGACTAATTATAAAGAGAAAATATGAACGGTTCCTTCTTCCCCCTGGTAGATAATTGACAATTTATTTGCAAGATGAAGGTCACTGCATTAATTTATTGTTGGAAGAATCTGCTGAGTGAATATGTTTGTTGGTCAGACATCAGTTAGCATTTTATTGCTTTTTGGTTTGAACCTGCGCCTGATAGATTTCATTACTTCATCACACAATACATCCGCACAGGGAAATGAAGAACTTCACAGATTTTTACAACAACTGTTTGCTGTGGACCAACATTTTGAGGCTCACTGTGAAATTTATCCACTACAAGTAAAAGTCCTGCATTCCAGACAGCAATAGCTGTAGGGACCAGTGCTCGGGGCAAAGCAATTTCGTCCCGCTACTAGTCCTACAACTTGAAGAGTTGCAGGACAAATTATGTATCAAAACGTGCGGTTTGATCGGGATCGTTGTGCTATTACTTTTCTCTACAGAATATGTGACTTACGTCGCGAAAAACTGCCCCAAATTTTGCATTGAAATGAATGGGACGGACGAAAAAAAAATGAGCGAAAAAAAACAATAATTGGAGATTTTTAAACGTCTACTTCTCCGGCATAATTTCACCTAGAGACTCCATTTAAACTTTAAACAGTAGACACAAGTCTTGTGTATCGGTGTACTAATCCACGTTTCGATAGGTCATATAGTTTTTTATCAATCCCTGTTCAATGACCATGATCATTTTTGGAGAAATTCTGAGATTATAATGGGTGTGTATTGCATGGAATGTTCGCGTCACAGTGTGTGACATCATCGCCAGAGTGTAGAGGGAGAGAAAAAATTGTCAAAAAATAAATTTTAAAACTGTGCTCCAGGCCACAAATTCCACTCTACAGAAATAATTTATACATAGAAACGTAGGAAAATTAGTCTTCTCACTCACAATCCTCTGGTAAAGCTGTCAGAGTTATAGTTTAGGCACAGGACGCACAGATGATCCACCAACACGCACCAACAGCCTCATTGGCTCCCATATTAAAAACGCAGGAAGATTTCTGAAAAAGGAAGATGGAACAGTTTTTTTTAGATCGCTCTAACAAAGCTATTTTTTCATTTTTCTGAAAAACAAACAAACATATGTAGACGTTCAGGAAGAACTCAGGACACTCAAAGTGAAGTCGGATCAATGATAGGTATTATGGTTCTGCCAAAAATGCTTTCTGTTCGAGGCCAGAAATTCCAGTCTGTCCACCTCTGCTGTCACTGTGCCGGAACAGGTGTCAGTTAATTCTGTTGATTGCTTTGATCTGATTGCCTTTGATCTTTGATGTGATTACAGTTACAGAAACACACACACACACACATGCGCATAAGCACGCACACTCCTCACACATGCAAACACATGCTTCAAACACACACGCGCGCGCACACACACACACACACACACAGGTAACTTCATGCGATTTTCGCCACACACACTATGAGGGGCATTTTATGCCAGCACACTATACTAAAACACGTGTACAGCGCCTATGCGATGACATCAAACGTCTAACGTGCGCGTGTAAATTCCATTCACTTTCAATGGACAGACAGGCGTCACGTAGGCGTCACGCAGACGCTGTACACGCGTTGTTGCGCATACGCCTACGTGACGGCTGCGTGACGGGTGAACTACGCCTCAAATACGTGACATGAAGACCCGCGTGACTGTTAAGTACAATTCTACATAGGCGTACAGACACGCGTATTGCGAGTACACCAGATGACATGGGTGACGGGTGAAAAGTGCCACGAGCGAACGTAGTGGACGCCTGTGTGTGTGTGTAACGCGTGTACGCCTATAACAGTTCAGCTGTTACACAGAGTCTCAGCTTCATACGGGATTGTGAAAGCAGAACTTATAGATGAACTCCAAGCCCCAACAGAGCTGTCAGGATATTTATATCATTTTCAGGCCCGTTTTTATTTTCTTGATGATATTTAATGATAGCAAGGGTGAAAGGGATAATTAAAATAATTTCAGCTACTTAAAAATAGTAATAGGCTACTAAAGTGCGACGCTCACAGCCAGTTCCCAGTTCGCTCTTGGACATACAGTTCATTATGCATCAGCTGTAATGTACAAATTGAATATTAAGTAGCCATGCGGACCTGTCCAATGAATAAGGATGCTTTTTGAGTAATTTTATGCGCTTGGACATACAGTTCATTAAGCATCAGCCGAGCATTGTCCGGTTCTGAGCTTTGTGCTCTGTGCGCGTTCTCATCAAATGAGCTGCGATCGCAGCATGGTGATGAGATAAACAACATGAAAGTAGCTTACTTCAGAAGCGATCAGCAGCACCCGTGACCGGGCTCCGCCCGGTCAACTTCTGCCCGGCGCTCTGTATAACATGTGGCCTTCCCAAACATCAGGCTCTCCCGCCGGCATTAGTTATGATTATGATTAATAATCAATAATAATAATTATGTTAATAAATGTGAACCGTGCATGGTTCAGAGAACAGTAGCCTATACTAGTGCATGATGATACCTTTTCCCTCTTTTTTATGCTTGATAATAAGTATTTATTAATACAGGACTTTTTTTTGTCACGCAGTGTTGACATACTAATATTAATACCATCAGTATTTCCCAGTATCTCAAACCGAGAAGGTAGTAGTAGCAGATTAACTGCGATAGCGCCATCATTGCCACTGAGAGAGGATTTACAGACGTTTCCTTTTTCTTTATCTTACGAGGATCTCGTAATTATGAGATCAGGATCTTGTAATTACGAGAAAAGGTGTCTATTTTTTTTAATCCAGTGAATGCAATGCGCTTCCGTACACAAGCTCTCCCAACAGAGCTCTATAAAGGCTGTACACAATACAACAGGAAAGACAAAACATGCGTATCGGCTCTATCGCACGGCACAATAAATCATTTTATTGCACAAAGTGCCGACTACAGATGAACCCAAACAGTAGATAAGGTGTTAAGGAACAGCATAACACCAGACAGAATCCTCACATTAACGGCGATTGTTGTTTCAGTACCACGGACAGCTCATGCGTAACAGAACATGCGCAGATCATATCCTACAGCAACCAGTTAGTGTGGAAACCATTAAGGACACAACACCGGCCTTTAATCTTACTGTTGTCTCACGCCAGTGTTTACTTGTACTGTTTAAGGTTGAGCCACCAGCCGTTGTGAGAAATAAAGCACGACGCGGTGCGAGCCGCAAATATAACGACCACCCGTCAATGAAGAGTTCCAGGGTGGTCACAAGGGCCGAGTTACAAATGCAATTATACATTTATATCCTTTCTTACATACTTGTTTACATTTTTTGTAACAAAATATGTTTTTATCAAACTATGATGGCGAATTTTGAGTTTAACAGCCGCTTCGCTTCACAATTAAAGCAATCCATGTTTTACCAAGAGAGACCTATTACACAGTTTAGGCTGTTTCAGTCTACCTAAATGCAATTTAAGTACACGCCTCGGCTGATGCTTAATGAACTGTATGTCCAAGCGCATAAAATTACTCAAAAAGCATCCTTATTCATTGGACAGGTCCGCATGGCTACTTAATATTCAATTTGTACATTACAGCTGATGCGTAATGAACTGTATTTCCAAGAGCGAACTGGGAACTGGCTGTGAGCGTCGCACTTTAGTATTACTATTTTTAAATAGCTGAAATTATTTTAATTATCCCTTTCACCCTTGCTATCATTAAATATCATCAAGAAAATAAAAACGGGCCTGAAAATGATAGAAATATCCTGACAGCTCTGTTGGGGCTTGGAGTTCATCTATAAGTTCTGCTTTCACAATCCCGTATGAAGCTGAGACTCTGTGTAACAGCTGAACTGTTATAGGCGTACACGCGTTACACACACACACAGGCGTCCACTACGTTCGCTCGTGGCACTTTTCACCCGTCACCCATGTTATCTGGTGTACTCGCAATACGCGTGTCTGTACGCCTATGTTGAATTGTACTTAACAGTCACGCGGGTCTTCATGTCACGTATTTGAGGCGTAGTTCACCCGTCACGCAGCCGTCACGCAGCCGTCACGTAGGCGTATGCGCAACAACGCGCGTACAGCGTCTGCGTGACGCCTACGTGACGCCTGTCTGTCCATTGAAAGTGAATGGAATTTACACGCGCACGTTAGACGTTTGATGTCAACGCATAGGCGCTGTACACGCGTTTTAGTATAGTGTGCTGGCATAAAATGCCCCTCATAGATTTTCGCCACACACACACACACACACACACACACACACACACACACACACATTTTGAGGTTAAAGGGCATAGTTTGAAATCTCTGAAGAATCTCATCATAGTGTACACACACCGGCAGTAGCCCCTGTGGCCCTTTCAGAATTTCCCCAGAGGAAAAATTCTAGTTGGATTATTATTTTTTAAGCATTTATGGAAGCACCATTTTACTGGGGCTAATTTTGACTACCTAATATACTGCCATGTGGCTTAATTTTGGTATAAAAAATAATAATAAATTAAATAAAATTTAAAAAGTGTTAAATAATGTTATTGACCTGAAAAGTAACTAAAACTGGCAACTAAATTTTTGCCTCTAAAATATAATGGAGTAAAAGTTACATAAATTGGAAATACTCAAGTAAAGTACACGTACCTCAAAACTGTACTTAAGTACAGTACTTGAGTAAACGTACTTAGTTACATTCCAACACAAGAAATAACTTTTTGTTTGTTCTTTTATTACTTTAGTCTTTATTCATTTTTCACTTACTTCAGGTCAGGTGTCAGAGTCGAAGGTCTTCAGGGGCTTATTGTCCTTTTCTTTAATCCCTTTTATTGGACTTTTTTCAGCTGGAGGCTCCATTAGGAGTCGTTGCACAAAAGCATGAATGACACTTTTGTGATATAATGATACTATCTATGTCACTGCACCTGCTGACTCACTCAATCATCATTCATGCCTGTTTATCCTTTTGTTCTGCTTTCCAGTCGTGGACTTACAGTAAAATGCTATGTGAGCTGATATTGAAACTAATCCACATTATTTCAGTTGCTATGACCTGAAAGATATTAAATAAACTTGCTGTTTTGAGGGAAACACGAGAAGACTTGTGATGTTACTGTTTGGCTGTAGTCCAATATTTGGGTGTTGGCTCAGTATTAATATCAAATCTTCCTCATTACACACAACAGAAGCTTGTGTGGAGCCTCCCTCTTGAATGAACTCAATCTCTCTGCCCTGTTTCCTCAAATAGGATTTACACAATATCTCGACAAAATACAATCTGCTGTGTGCAATGGTAGATAACTCCTGACATTTTTTTAAAGTTTTAATTTAAATAAAAAATAAATACCTTTTTTTTAAATAGTAGAAATACTAAAATAATTAATTTAGGAGAACCCTTGAATCAAACCTTTTTTTAAACGTTTATTTTCTTATTTATTTTACTTAATAATAAATATTAAAAATAAAATAAATAAAAAAGGTAGAGTTTAGGGGGGATCTGAAATGAATTTTTTTTTAAATTATTTTTCTTTCTTCTTTTGAATAAATAATTGAAACAAACCTTTTTTTAAATTAACTTTTATTTGTATTATTTACTTATTATTTAACTTACAAATAATTAATAAAAATAAAAGTAAATTAAAAATAGGTTGGGTTGAAGGGGTTTCTTAATAAAGGATATATTTTTTTGTTTTTGTATCATACTTAATTTCTGTGATTTATCACCTCCATTTTATAGATTTTTTAAAATAGATTTGCTGAGTTGTGGCACCCTTCTGGTTCTGGACAGCTTTGTGTTATTTGTTTAAGTGGCGCTGCTCTGAAAAGATACTTCTGGTTTTTTTTTAAAGAGAGTGACACTGATGTTCTGCCAAGTAGTAATTGCCCTGAAACCAGTTTGCACTGATAAATTATATCGATAGCTTCCCTTATTTCAGTCCAATATTGCTGCCAAACTGGACATGAAAATAATAAATGGGAATTGTCGGTGAACTGACACATTCAAGTAGCTTATTTTGTCTTAACAGTCTTAAAATCCAGCTTAATATTACTGTAAGCACAAAATAGCAAGAAATTGTCACATGTAACAAGGACGTGCTTTATTTTTCATATTTTACACCCTTTTTTTGACATACCAAGAAAAATATACTTATTCAAATATACTAATAAACACAAAACAGACAAACACAACTACCACAGTGTGTTGTATCTAAAGTTACAATATTTCAGGGGAATATTTTTTATCATATTTATACATTTTAATATATTTACAGTTTAATATATCTTATTAAATAAATACTTCTTCTTCTTCTTTCCTTTTTTTAACAATAAATAGGCCTGCAGTATGTACATAGTGTATTCAGGATATGCTGACTTCAAATGCAGATCAGACAGCGGTAATCAGTTAAAAATGTTTAAAGTTGTTATGATTCATCTACTTTTTACTTCACATATCAGTTAAATAATGAAGTTGCTAGCTCTGTTACTGTGACTTGCTAATCTCATAAACCACAATTTAGTTTAACACACATGACTCTGAATCTGTTTCTTCTACAGCAGATATTCTAAAATAAACTCAGATCTGCAATGTGTTGAAGACTCACTCCAGCTCTGAGCCTCAGGGGGGGACGCTTACTGCCAAAGTGCCTGAAGAACAAATGATCCAAACAGCAGACTGACAGAGGTGAAGATGCAACTCTGTCCGTTCTTCCCAGGCTTGACACCGCTCGGCTTGCCGGTTTGGTTCGGGCCACTAATGGTAATGGATCCAGTGGAGTTGGTTGCTGTGGAGTTGAATCCAGTTGAGTTTGATCCAGTTGAGTTGGATCCACCTTGGTTGGATCCACCTTGGTTCGATCCTGTGGAGTCGGATCCTGTGGAGTCGGATCCTGTGGTTTTGGATCTTGTGGAGTCGGATCCTGTTGGTTTGGACCCTGTGGGTTTGTTGTTGTTGTTATCATTGGGTGGCTTCTTGGTTGTTTTGGAATTGCTGTCCTCAGTGATGGCAGGTCTTGATTCCTGTGTGATGTGTGAGTGATAAGAGGAGACAAATAGAGATTTATGGTGGCATTGCATTTCATGCTACATAACATTGTGAAAAATACATTAATAGTGACAAATACAAGGAAAAGATGTTAAAAATGCTGACATTTGACCATGAAAAATATTAATTATAAGGATTACTTGAGTGAATGTATTCATTTATTTGCTTTTTGCTGTTAAATAATATCATTTTTAAGAAATTATAAAAAAAAAACATGGAAAATGGCTAGATACTATCAGCTGTTAAACTTTTATGAGCTTTTTTTGTTGTTATCATTATATTTTTCCAAACAAATGTACCTTTAGTTGTAGAACAAGAAATTGAAGAAAAGGGGTGGTAAAGGGTAATATTTTTTTCCATGACTGTATATATATTTTTTCATTTCGTGTACATCCCTTCCCTCCCTCTCTCTACTTTAGATCCAGTGAAGAGATTTTTTTTTTTACCTCTGCGTAGATGGATCCCAGCAGAACCAGTGAAAACAGCCCCAGGACAAGACACTTCATGTTGGATAAGAGATGATTTCCTCTTGAGGACAAACCGACAGCTGAAGGGATCTTGTGAAAGCCTCACTGTTTTTTAACAGCTATTCAATCTTTTTTAAACTCTTCTTTTCAGGGTCCGGCGCGGTCAGACACTTGAGTATCCTTGTCAGGAGATTTTGTAAAAATGTGTTTTTCCAGAGGCTGGCCTTTTTATAAAGCATTCCGATTTTTCACCTGATACCTGTTTCCATTCAGGAAGCGCTGTGTCAGTCTCCACCCCGGTGATGGACCACAAATGCAAAACCTCACGCTGTGCCAATTGAAAACAATCCAGATATGAAGGAGAGATAGCCTGTCTTTGTTCAGCAAAGTGCCTTCAACCACTTAACTGCTGCTGGTTTCATCCTTTTACAGCTCTGATTATCTGTAGAATATACTAAAGAAAACCTCACTGATGAATACTTAAAGATAAGTCAATCTTTAATGGCTTCACCTTGTTAAATGAAGTGTAATAAAAGCAGAATTTCTCCTTGTGAGACGGGAATCTTTGAAGCATCCTCTGGGATCAATATCCCAGTGAAGATATGTGTTGCGCCGCAGATAATTAAGTGAAATTAATACACATACAGCTGATATTAGAGCTTGGTAATTACACACTGATTCATACATCTGTTGCTGCTTTTAAGCCACCAGCTAGCACAGTCATGAGGGAAAAACAAAACCATTTGAAGTGGTTCAAGACAAACAGCCTGAATTTGAATGTGATGGTGTTTGAATACAGTGGGGGAATCTTTTTAATACCGAAACCAAGATGCAAATAGGGCGGCGGCTGCAGTTCCACCATCAGTTTGTAGGATTAATCCAGTTCTATTGACATTTTTCCCAAAAGGTTCCCACCATTTCCCTCCCAGGAAATTATTTATTTTTGAAAAAACACATTTAGACAATTCAATCACCATTTTATTAGCCAGAACATCATGGGTGATTTGTTTGTGTGGTTAACATATAGTTTCACAGTATAATTTATTGAGATTGTGTGAAACATTCTTGATTAAAAGTGGAAAAGAGCTCTGTGCAAACAAAGCACTTCATAGCAATAATATGAAGACAGTCACAGTAAGAGCCATTAAATTAGAGGCTCTGTGAAAAAGGAAGATGAATTTGTGATTTTTGTTTCAGCCCAATGCGCCGCACATCAGAAGTGAGACTGCAGGCACCAGTAGTTGACTGCAGGACCAGAACAAAGAGACGGACGTCGCGGCTGAAGTCGTGAGACCGCGAGTCGTGGGACTGTGAGTCGTAGCTGTTGATGTGGCTGCAGTGGAGTTTGTGGGCGGCTGTGATGTAGTGATGGCAGTTATGGGGCGAGAGGTCACATCTGAGGCGGTGGAGGCAGCGGTGGTGGTGGTGGTGGTGGTGGTAGGAGTTGTTGGAGGCCTGCGGGAGGTGACCTGAGCAGTGGTGGCAGTGGGCGGTTGTGTGGGGTCTGCTGAAGTTCGGGTGTTACTAGGTGTTGTTGGTACTGTGGTGCCAGGTGTTGTGGTGTCATTGCTGATCCCTGTGGTATTTGTGCAGGACGGACAATCTGTTACAGTTTGACCCTGTTAAAAGAAAATAAACAGTTTTCATTGTACAATCTGTAGTATAGCATTTAAATTACTAGCAAACTAACTAGTATCTATCTATCTATCTATCTATCTATCTATCTATCTATCTATCTATCTATCTATCTATCTATCTATCTATCTATCTCGATGGATCCATCCATCCATCCATCCAAACGTATTTTCCCCATAGACCACCATCATAAAAGAGACAGCTGTAAAACTGTTATCACTGCAAAAAAATGTAAAATATGACTCTTTCTATAATTCAATTATGTTTTTTTTCTATGGAGGTTTTATATCTGTAAAACTTTCCTCAAGCTGAGAAAAGCCATTTAAAAATCTGTGTGTCGTCAAGTTGTATAGTCTAAGGGCCCTGCAGGAGAAACACGAATAACTTGAAAGAAAATCCCAAAAAGAGGAAAACTTTTTGCCGTATGTGTCCACTGAGCAATTCCCATTGGACTGAATAGGAACCAACTTTGGGTCCGGTTTTCAGTTAGCCAGTTCTTATAATATGTCCATGGTACCCACCTGTTGTTCGCCATGACAGAGTTTCAGCAAATAACTTTCTCCAAAAGCACAAATCCTTTGCTAAGCTGTGTTAACCACATTCTAACTCCAGCTCCGTAGATGCACAGATGAGATTAATATCTATCTGGTAATGGTCAAGTAAGATACAAACATCTGTTTAAGCTTTTTGATGTCTTTTCTTTGGGCCATGAGCCTTCAAAATAAAATACCTCCACTTTAAAGGTGTAGATGCAGAAATCCCAGAGACAGGCCTATTTAAACCAAGGCAAATAAAACCAGATAGATAGCACTTACAGTAAGCGAAGAAACATGGTTAAACCAACCCTTTAAGAAGCAAAGATACAGTCATAGAAAAAAATTATTAAACCACCCCTTTTCTTAAATATCTTGTTATAGCTCATAATAGTTTAATTTAAGAGCTGATATCCAGCCATTTACCATGATTTTCTTGATAATAACCAAAATCATTATCAAGACAACCATGGAAAATGGCTGGATATCAGCTCTTAAAACAAGGGTGGTCTAATCATTTTTTCAATGATTGTATAACAATCTCAGCGATGAAAAAAACACACAAAACAATGCTTCTACCAGCCTAATAATACTATAAAAACAGTAATAAGCAGATAAAATCATCTTATCACTGGGCTAAGTTGTTTTTCTTCCCTCCTTCCCCCTACACCACTTTATACTGTTATAATTTCCTGCTTGCACTGTCAGTTGATGCCATAGATAAAGCTGCAGCACAGTGAGTCTCTGTGTCGCAGCCGCAGCATGCAAAGGTCAAGCACCCACCTGCTGCAGGTGAGTGCTTGAGCCACAGAGACATTAACCGCACTTTGCATATTGCTGCGGTTGGTAGAGGCCTGCAGTTCATCTCTGCCCTCAACTAATTGTCCCCTTGACTGCACACAGAGTATCTGTCTCCATTGTGTTTCATCTCCCCTGTAGTCCAAACCTACGCTCTATTTTTCCTGATAGGTCATATCTACTTTATCTGGAAACATGAGCTCTCCTGTGGCTGACACAAATAGCTCCCCGCAGCAAAACAAAGGATTAGTGAGGGCTGATGAAGGAAAGTAGGTCTGATTTATTCGGTTTCACAGAATTAGAGAAGCAGAGGAGCTATAAATACATTTCATGCTCATAATTACACAGACATGGAACAGTTGGTTTGGTTTCACTGGAATTGTACAAAAGATTAATTGCATCTAATTTACTAACCCTCATAACCACCAATTTGACATGCTCTTTTAAACAAATTTAAATATGAGGCATTATTAAATGCTACCTTTTTGGTGAATTTAGGCAAAATCTACGGGTATAATATACACCTAAATGTGCTTTTTGGATTCCCACTATTCTGAAAGAAGACATGTTATGAAAGCAAAATAAAATCTCAAAATTGAAAGTACATGAAAAAAGTGTTGCCTGTACTGTTAGGCCTTAAAGTATCAATATGTTAAGTATCTGATGTTTTTAAGTTTATGATTGTATTAAACATAAAATGAGTAAAAACAAAAACAAACTACTGTGTCTGTGGTAGGGAAAAAGAATGTACATTCAATGTCCACTGATAAGCCAGCAACTCCGAAACAACCCCTAAATAGACCTCTGGGTTTCCAAGGTCACACATTAGCTTAATATTGTCAATTTCATTATTAAGTGTTATGTTTTGCCAGAGACCTCTATTTTTCTGAATAAATAAATAAATAAATAAAATCCAAGCATAAAAATGCTTGTTGTACCAACAAGAGGAAAAAGAAAAGGACATTTCACGTCTTCTCTCTATTTGCCTCCATTTGCCTAGACTCTGGGAGGCATTTAAATCTTTCTTTTCACAAGAAACTTATTTGACTGTGATTGCGCTTAAACCAGACAAACAAAAGGCGGCGGTGCTTTGCATTCTAAATCTTGTTAAATCTGATGTCAAACCAGTGTCCACTCATCAGAGACTGGACCGATCTGCCCATCACTTGTCCATCACTGGACACTAAGTCAGCTCACCTGTCCAACAACATGTAAGTGTCCCTTACCTCAGAGCAGCCCAGCAACATGAAGGTCAAACAGGCGGACAGGACAAGCATCCTTGTTTTCTCCATCTTGGTCTCCAGCTGAACTTTATGGCTGTCCCCCCCTTTCTGCATGTCCTTTTATACCTGCCAGCCCTCCATACACTGCTGCTGATAAGAGAGAGCTGAGCAGAAAAAAAACATAGTGCACTCTGGAGCATTTTCAACTTGCACTATGAATGCCACAGTAAGAGTGAAATTATATGTAAATGAGATTTATAGCATGAGGAAAAAGTTTAGTATTACACTGTATTTTGTAGATTAGGGTAGATAAGATCAATTCAACGAAAAAAAAATCTAAAGCTAGGGTTACTCTTTGTTTTTACTACACGCCAAATACTTCCCTGTTGGGTTGCCTCCCACCTCAGTTAAGCCGTGAACTTTCCCACATCATACAGTAGTGCCATATTACAGGATTTTATATTACCACATTTTATCTAGTTCAAATTGGTATTAACAGGGCTTGGTGTGCTGGGATCCCCTTTATCTTTCAGTGGTTTTGTGTAACATTAACACGTCTCTATGGTAAAAATCAAAAAGTTAAGAAAACAACAAACTTCAACAAAATATAATGTTTGTTTGTTTTTTATTTAATTTTAATTTAATTCACCTTGTACAGAGTCTTACACATTTTATAGTTTTTGTTGGTTATACCAAAAAAAAAGAAAAGAAAGAAAGAATACAATGTACAAGCAAACGTATATACAATAATTCAAACATAATCTATGTGTCGCAGGGAACCAGGGGAGTTATAATTGGACCTCATACTTTTTACCTAAAGTTGGTTCTATATGGGTTAATAAACTCAAATCATCCTTTCCAGCTGTTTTCAAATATATCACTCTTGAGTCTCAAGGTGAACGTCAATTTTTTCATTACAAAGTTTTCATGAATCACATTAAACCAATCTGCTAACACCTATATAAATATTAAGTTAAAACAATTGACTTATTTAACATTATATATATGCTGGTCTTAAAGTGTCTACAGTCAATGTGAATATCTTAATATTTTGTTTTATTTCGTTTTCTACCATGTAACTTTTCTGTTTCTATTCACTCTCATCGCCTGAAAAGCTTATTTTATGAACAGGGAAATTCTTTCAGTGAAAAAAAAAGTAAACTTGTTTGTCCCGTGTCTCCCTCTAAAAGCTAAAAAACTTCCCCGCACCAAATAACAGAAAGACAAAGTTAGCGACCAGTGTTAACAGTGAGCTTACAACCTAACTTGATGGGATAAATCAGCTGGACTTTAAGTCAAACCACCTTTTAAAGTCACAAGATGAAAAACGAAGCCAACTTGGAAGTGCCAGACACTGCAGTTCCTCATATGACCATTTGAGGCTGGCTCCAAAAGTGAGTCAATCCCCATTGACTCCCATGTTAAAATTCTCAACTTTACAGAAGAAATAAACATGTTAACAGCCTTATACGACCCCGCCTGCTCCAGCTCACCCAACAAGGAGACTGTTTATGTTTTAAACCGTCTACGGTTACAAGATTGAACTCATAAATACAGGTTCTGACTGTTAGAACTAGATCATTTAGGTTGACGTGACTTGAAATGGAAAAACTAATGTAATTACACTGAGTTACTTATAATGAATATGAATATGAATATGATTTAATTGATTATGAGAGTTTGCAGTGTGAAGAGCTTGTTTAAGAATAAACACGGGGGAAGGTCCGAAAGTTGGTTCCCTTCAATTTCACAACTAAAGAAAATGGTTTAACAGGACTCTGTATTTGTTATGAATCACAATTTAACATTATAACTTGTCAGAACTTTCTTACTTATGTTCAAAAGAAAAACTAGCTTGTTGTTGCAGCTCCAATTGTATTTAATACTTAATTCATATTCCCATGTTCTAACAACTTGTCAAAGAATGTAGGTCAGCAACTTGTACAGTGCATTTTGATAGAAACTGAAACGGATCTATTTCCTCTTCATATTTAACTTTCCACAGTCGACCGAGCTCAGGTAAACGTGAGGAAAGAAAAGTCAACAGAGAAAAGTTGACCTAATTCACCTAAAAATACAACGTAACCACAGAAACCATCAGCATCCAGCTTTACTTTGATAACACAAGAACTCTACTTGCTTACTTTTTACATTTTTTCCACTCCAGTGAACCTAATTCTGATAAAAGTTTGGGGAATAAATCACGTTGCAGTTCACCTTGCCTGTTGACTAGCAGCTGAATAACTGAAGCTAGCAGAACGGAATGTGCCTCTGTGATGTTTAATTTTTGATATCAAGTTTGTATTAAAATACTTGAGGCAAAAAACTGGCACCTTACCACACGGTAGGAAATAAAGCAATGATGTGACTGCCTCATTGCACTTGTGCATGAAATATCAATAACATTTTGGTTTGGCACTATGTTTCAACTACTATTCAATAGCAAATACAGTCATGGAAAAAATATTAGACCATTGTTTTCTTCGATTTCTTGTTCATTTTAATACCTGGTACAATTAAAGGTACATTTGTTTGGGAAAATATAATGATAACAAAAATACCTCATAAGAGTTTAATTTAAGAACTGATATCTAGCCATTTTCCATGGCTTTATTCATAATGATTTTGGTTATTATCCAGAAAACCATGGAAAATGTCTAGATATCAGCTCTTAAATTAAACTCTTATGAGCTTTTTTTGATGTTATCATTATATTTGTCCAAACAATTGTACCTTTAGTTGTACCAGGTATTAAAATGAACAAGAAATTGAAGAAAACAATGGTCTAATATTTTTTTCCATGACTGTATATTGGAATAATGTTGGATCCAGATGTTTCCAGGTTTGAACTTATGAGTGATTCACCTTTGGAAGAAACATAAACCAGCTTGTACACCTTTTTAACCATTTTATCTTCCCATAAAACTTCAACTTATCTGTTTTAAGTAAAAGTAAACAGACCATCCCTCTTGTTTGATTTTACTAGGTGAATTATAAACTATGTGACTGAGAGGCTTGACGTGATAAGTTACACAAAAGATTACTTATTTATTACAAGATAATAAGACTTTTCTCTCTTTTCTCTGATCATCACCACCTCAAAGGCAGACAGGGAAGCTATCTTGTTGGTGTAACAGGTTGTTCTGGTAGCTGTGAGAACAGCCAAGCCTTTGTGCTGCTTTATCAGCTGTGTTATCACCGTGCTGCATATTTCCTGGTATCGGCTATTTCAATACCTCTTTAAGATAACCCAATGCCCCTTGTCATTAGTGCTGCTGTGTTTTTAATTTGTGACACATATGTTCTTTTTTCCTGCAATATCTGTTAGTAGGACTGGCTCAAAATCAGTGAAAGTTACATCTAATATTGACTGCTTTGTGTATTGTCTGATTGAAGACCGATTATATCTATTCATGTTTCATTGCCCGGCAGATTGATGCCATAAAGATGAGAGCATGCAATTAGAATGCGGAAGAAAGGGTCTTGTAAATATTTCATTTGATGCTCTCACGTCCGTAAAACTCAAAAATTTCAAAACTTAGTGTACATTGTTGCAACAACAAGCAATGGATGATGTATTAAAAGAGTCAAATTAAAGCATGTGCTGTTTTAAGAATGTTAAACTGATGAGGGATCATTGCCAAATTTGTCATGAATGTGCTGCTTCAGATTGATTCTTTGACACTCCCTTGCTGTTCGTTGTTTTCAGTGAGTTCCTGTGACCTCTTAATGCCTGCCTGCAAACCAAATCTCCCTCCGGTTACTATTAAAGTTCAAGTTGAAGAAGTGTGTTATGGCCTTACGAGACGAGTTGTGACTAATGAACACGCATTAACATTATGAAAATAGTATTGCACACAACGCAATGAAGGAAGCTGAATGAAAACCTCCCACCTGTTCCCAGTCAAAAAAGATGACGTACAGTGAAGAGCAGGGGAGATATAGCTCTGTTTTAGCTTTATGATCAATTTTACAGTGATTTCTTTATTTATTATGCAAATACAGATGTCTTTATATCTCTCTGACACAGAAATAACCTATTTCAAAACTTTGTCACATTACACTTGAGGTAAACAAAGAACCTTTTAATCTGTGAACCACATCACATTAATAAAAAAAAAGTACTTCCTTAAAAAACATGTGGCCCGTCACAGTGAGATCTTATGTAAACTACAGAGAGAGTCAGCCGCCCTGGTTTAGCAAATAAGCAAAGCAGGTGAATAAATAGTTTGCCATTACCAAATGTCATTGGGCTGGCTGGCTTCAAGGCAAATATGACTGTCATTTAACCCTGTTATTATTATTATTATTATTATCATTATTAGAATAGACCTTCATTGATGCAATAATTCATTTATGTAATAACATTTTACTATGAGAAACAGAATAAAATGTATTTGATAAGACTAAACGTTATAATGTTTAGTTTTGAGATTAATTATTTATATGGGTCCCCCCAAAAAATGACATCTGTATTTGCATATATATTTAATAATTCTTATCATTGAATGTTTGGATTGAATTGCTGTGTTTGAACTAAGTAGTTAAAATGAGCACCACCTTAACTAGCTACAATAATCAAATGTTGGTTACACATTAATGTATCAGTAATATTAATATGGAAACAAAATGTTCTGTTCTTCTCAGTAATATAAAAATCAGTAATAAAACTTGTAATACATTCCTAGCTATATTCTGAAGGTTTTAACAGAGGGGTTTGTTCATACTTTTAGAATGATTTATTGAACATTTTTGTTCCAATGGTGAAAATATATTTTTTGTTATCTTCTTGTCTATTAACAGCATTTTCTGATTTACTTATTGAGATTTTTATTCATAAAAAGAGATATTTTACTTTGGCCCACTGTTCAGATTTTTCTTCTGGAAATGCATGCAAAATTATCTTCTATTTCATAAAATAATGCCCCATTTGCATATGTATGTCTAAATCTTAATCTTAAACATAAATTGTAAAAATAATCTTCTAAATGTAAATAATCTGGAGAAGTGTCATGTTGATATCTATTGGTTTAAATCCGTATCCTATTCAACTTCTCTTGAAACACTGAAAGGGTAAAATGATCCAATAATTCACAAGAAAGAAAGAAAAGATAAGAAGAAGAAAGCAAAATTGGTGGTTACCTTACCTTATTCACCTGTGCCCTAAGTAACATTTTGAATTCAGGACTTTTACTTATGTTGAGGATTTGAATACTTCTTCTTTCTTTTTTTAAGCATTTGTTTATTAGTTTTTTTGTTTGCAAATTACAGGAAATCAAACAACAAGACATTATTGCATGCAACAGAGCAAACTGTTTCTCCCTATTCTCCCTCCCATCCCCTCTGCCCCTCACCAAATAGGTATAAGAAAAACACGTTAAAACTATAAAAATATGATAAAAATAAAGCAAAAATAAATACCTAAAAATGCAAATAAACAAATAAATAAAAATAAAGTAGTATTGATCATAATAAGAGGATTTGAATACTTCTGAATAGTGATTTTTCAGGATTGTTGGGTTGTATAATAATCTTAGTATTTACATTTACTCCAACAACTTCTGTCTCCATCTGGTGGTGAAAAATATGTCCTTCTGTTACAGGAAGTGACGTAATGAAAACATTAACGTGCAGCGCTTTATGAAAGAAATCAGTTGTAGGTCTCATTATGTCTTATTTAAAATAATAAACAATCAAACGTAATTTTTCGTCATTGCTAGAGCAACTCGGATATTTTGGACAACATTAACCCGAAGGAAGTTAATTTGGGTAAGCGGTTTACTGCACTCGACGCTAACTAGTTAGCTGGCTAGCGGCTAACGAGCTAGCCTCTCTATACATTAACGATACATTGTTAATGCTAGCATGTTAGCAACCAAGATTAGCTTTTGCCAGTTAGTTATTAAAACGCTGTGCTACTTAAGTTTAGTGCGTTAAAGGAAATACTGGTCACCATGTGGAGTTTGTTATCATACGAGTTTATGTGTAGAGCAACATTTGAAACTCTTATCAGTTATTTTAATGAATTAGCTTGTGTATTAACGGTTGTTTGTATCCCACTTTAAACAGTCTTATTCTGAATTATCGGGTCACAACATGACCCTTTTATACTTATCTGACTCTTGTCCCTTTCCTACAGATATTTCTAGAGTGATGGCAGCCTCATTACCCCAGAAGCCGGGGATGGCAGGGATGCCCCCTCAGCAGCAGCCCCACCTGCCCGCCGGTGCTGCCTCAGCCGCAGGTCAGCAGCCCATGCCCCCTCAGGGAGCCCTGAGAGAGATCTCCCCGGTGTTCCTCTGTCGGATCGGACAGGAGACCGTCCAGGACATTGTCACTCGCACCATGGAGATTTTCCAGATCACACGAGCTACGCAGGTACAGGACAACATACTGTTAGCTGCTTGACGATAAATAGATATGAGAGATGTTGTTTTGGTGTGAGCACAGAGCAGCATAGACCTCTTATTTTGTAGGATCCACTGTTGTAGTGAATGATCCGGTGCCTTACGAAAATGAATTGGGTTTGTAGAGTCACCAATTTATAAATACATCTCAGCAATCTAATATAATCCAAAATGAGCAGCACCACAACAACAACAACAGAGAATTACTTTCCCTTAAGAGATATTTTTTGAAAAATCAGTTTCACCTCACAGTCCTAAACTAGCTTGTTCTGGAGCTTTTGACCACATCATACAGTCCTCATTTATGGAATAAGTATGCACTTGAATCATGTAAACATGTAGATGTTCAAACCTCCGATTCTAAACAAATCTAGGATTCCTCATTCATGCTGACTTAAATTAGGGATGCAAAATCATTGATCATGATAATTCCCTCCAATATTAGTAAAAACAATCTTTGAATTGATTAGTCTATAAATGTTTAGATTATAAAGACAGTTGCACATTTTAGAGCCTGAAGTGTCGATTTGTGGTTGAATATTTTTTCAAAAGACCAATTTTTAAAAATGACTGAAATCAGTTTTTTTATCTACTAGTGGCAAATGCTTGAATTGGATAGATGTGAATTTAAAATGTTTGGCATTTAATAGCTGGTTAAAGCTGTTATATTTTTCTGTTATTGAGTAATCTAATAATAATCAGTGCTACATTTTGTCCACCAGCTATATAGATGAATGGGACAGATTATTTGGATTCAGTTCTCTACTGCTATCATAGATAGAAATCTTGTAATAGCCACTGTGAGAAAACTAGGTATACTCCAATTTCAGGTGTCTGTGTATGTTAACAAATGGCTGCTGTTGTTGTAGCATACAGGATGACTCTGTCCTCTGTTAGTTTGCATCTGTCCCATCCTTCTTTCTGGCCGATCTGCTTTGCATGCTTGTCAGCATTTGTCTAACTCATCCTTCCATCTCCACCTGATCTCTGTCTCTAATTGTCTCTTGCTGAGTTTCTCAGTGTATCACTTTCAGCTTGTCCTTGTCCGTTAAACAGAACAGCTGTTTTTCCTGCACTGGACTCAAACATTGTGTAATCACGCCTTTTACCCAGACTTGACACATCACCGTCCATATATTCTTACGTCTCATACATTGTTAAATTCAAGGAGATGGACTTTCAGTATCACCTTTTTACCAAACAGGAATTTGGGAGTTAAAAAAAGGTAAACAAACTAATGAGCAACACTATGTGTCTTTGATGTAGCTACCTAATGGGGTAACCCAGAGCCAGGCGATGTACCAGGACCGCTTTGCAAAGCTGCAGGAACACCTACGGCAGCTTGCCCTGCTGTTCAGGAAGCTCCGACTCCTGTACGAACGTTGTGTGGAGATGACCTCTGACCTGCAGGAGGAGTCATCAGAGGTCAGGGGGGAGTCCTCAGTTTCTGCTTAGATATTAATTAATTGTATTTTTAGGAAATACATGAAAAACATTGCTTGATACATATTTTACATTGGAAATTAACTCTTTCTTGGCATTGGTTGAATGCATTTGTAGACATGTCAGTGTATTCTCTGCCTTCTGATAGGCTTCAGGATCAAAACCCAATGCATTCATAGACAGGAGGGGGGAAACTAATCTGTATGTATTCTGTGTCTTCAGCTTGTACCATATGTTGGAGAGGAGCTGGTTACTGTCAAAGTGGAGCCCTGCAGTTCTGGCATCAACCAAGAGAGAAAAGAGGTTCTAGAGGTGTGTCTCTGGTTTCTTTATGTCACAGTAATGAAGCAATTACTGCACACATATTTTCTGCATTGGAGCAGATGGACAGCTACACCTCCCTATGCTAAGATTGCAATTGGGGTTGAGTGATTGATGATGTCTCTTGATTTAAATTGGTATAATTGGTCTTGTATTGCCAAATATAACACTGCTGCAACTTCTTAAATATCCAGTAACTTGGGTTTGTTTTATTTGCTATTTGGTGTTACAAGTGCGAGTGGGTCTCCCATCAGGCTTTGAAAGATCACTGAGAACAACAAGACTTTGCTTTTAATGTCCCCTGCAAATGCCTCTAGGTGGCAGTGCCGACACAGACCCAGGGTGCACTTTGGTGGTTTGGGTGAAATGCAAAAAGCATGCGTCATGTGCAGCTTAGGTAAATTTCAAATTAGGGTGTTGTTTTTGTAAACATTAGAGTCAATGTTCCAGCAGGTAAGTGTGGTAATTGCCACCAGGCAGCCAGTGGCAAGGTTTGCCCGAGGCTGGCAAGCTTGTTTGTTTTATTAACAACATAGTAGCAGTTAAAAGTATATTTTCCTACTCTTGAAATCCTCCAGCAGCTATTCTCGCAATTAAGCGTCAATTACTGCTCATGATTCTAGTGAGTAAACGTGCTTCTGTACTGGTTGCTTGTGACAGAAGCTATGATTCATGCATTTAAGATGTTTTACTGATGTTGTGTCTCGATTCACCTGCAGAAGGTCCGTCAGAAGAACCAGGAGATGAAGGTTCTGATGGATCAGATGAGGAACCTGCTGTGGGACGTCAACGCCATGCTGACGCTCAGGAAATGATAGATCCACCTTTTTTTTCAGGAGATTCATTCCTCCACAGACGTATGGACTGCATAATGGCAAAGACGAGGTGAAATAAGGGAATTTCTGCTGGATTTGGAATACGGTACATTTAAGTTGCCACTTCATCACTGAAGTCACCCCCAGTTCACCCTTCTGCTGTTTAATATGTATTATATAAAAAATATTTTGATAACGTAATACTTAATAACAGTTAAAAACTGACAACAACCTGATACACTCCAACTCCAAGAATCCTTTTCATACAAGGCAGCTAACAACCCAGCTAATGTTTGCCAAGTATCCTACAACTAATATTAAGTCACTGCGCTTATTCAAATAAGTTGTGGACTCCTGTTTTCATCCTGTTTAAATATAATGAGTCGAAACCTGTATTGCCTCAGGTAAAAACAAACAAGCTTTTCTTAAAACACCGTATTCATGGTGTTGTGCCCTCGGGTGCTGACTCGACACCAGGCAGACTTGAATTCATTGCAGGTAATTCTTCCTGAAAGCAGAAGCTGATGTGACGTCTGTGTTTACAATCGGAACAATTGCCCTTATTATGATCTGTCAGTTGTAAAAACATGATGAGTGCAGAATTCAAATTAGCCCCTTGGCAGCTACGTATCTCAGGTGCTTTGTACATAAGTGTGTGAATGTGTGTGTGTGTGCTTAATGAGATTAGCTTCCTGAGTGCTCGACAGCACACCTGTTTACCCTGAGGGCGGTGAGACTTGCTTGCCTGTGAATTTATTTTTGTAAACTGTGGAACAAAAGGGTTGGGCTACTGGGTAATGTCTGTTTTGTATAAATAAACTTTTTTTTAAAACAACATTTTTGAATATACTGTTTAAGTCCTGCTTCTAGCTACAAGTCGGCCTGCTCAGACTTTACAGTACGTGCGTCATTGTTTCAGTTCCGGGCCTGAAGGGGAATCATTATCTCCTTCACAATTGAGATTATATATATATATAAAAGCATCAAGGCATATCCACCAACACATAATGATGCATGTTCTGACCCCCACCTTTTGTATTCATCCGTCTTTACAGACCAACAGCTCATCCGTTTGGCGCTCTTACAATACATTAACGCATCAAAGTCGATGAGAACCTCACAGTTGAGAAAAAAGACGGCGGGCATGTGATCAAGCTGTGCTTTTGATTGCTGTAATTGTATTTAGAATAATTGTACTGCCAGTTCAATCTGCCCTAAGGGTCTTGCCATCAAATTGATTGCTAGGAAAATAAAGTCCCAGGATTTTAACAATGAAAGGTTCGCCACGCCACACAAATATCAGTGTATTGAACGGATAGGAAAATGGGCTTTTCTCAGTTTATATGAGCTGCATGTTTGTAACAATATGGACTCTGGTAGTAATAAGAAGTATGCTTAGATGAGAGTAAAGCTGAAAGTCAGTCAACAGAAAAAAACATTTCTGACATCAAACTTGTCATTTAAAGTTGAAGGATGAAACTTTGAAATGTAAATGCACCACTGTTTCATTCGAGCCCCTGCCAGAGGAGTTCACACAATGCTGATTAAACCTATTACTGCCAGTGAAAGCTCTCTATTTTGCAGTTTATCTGATTTACGGTGTGTGATGTCTGGTGACTTTCTCGCTCTGGCACACCAGAATTTACTTGGACAGGTTGTGAAATACTAGTGCGGCGTCCTTTCAAAACATGCTCCTAGGGACGAGGGAAATGCAGCGAGTTCACCTGCAGGCATGTGTCATAAACATGTTGACAGTGTTTGTGTAATTACTCCCAATGCTGGAGGGCTGAGACAAAAGTAATACACTGCAGGTTAAAGTCATTATATGTGCAAAATTTTAAACATCAACTTGTTCCTGTTTCTTAAATGTGACTATTGTGTGCAACCAGGATGATCCTTTTATCAGGAATAAGGTTGAGAATAATCCCTGTTTGCCTGGCACTTGTGGCCAAATGTGGCCACTGATATTTTTGAGTTTTTTTATAAATACAGTCATGGAAAAATGATAGATGATATCTAGCCATTGTCCATCGTTTCCTTGATAACCAAAATCATTATCAAGAAAATCATGGAATATGGATATCATCTCTTAAATTAAACTCTTAAGAGCTTTTTATTTTTTATATTTGTCCAAACAAATGTACCTTTAGTTGTACCAGGCATTAAAATGAACAAGATATTGAAGAAAATAATGGTTGAATAATTTTTTCCATGACTGTATGTGTTGGACTTCTCTGAATGGAGAGTGTGTGCCAAGTCAGCGAAGAAAACCAAAACCAAAAACTTAACTTCATGCCAGAATTTGCATTTATAAATCGTTTTATTGGTTTAACAGTTAGCATTTTGATGTGAAATGATCTGTTTCCATGGCAACAGTCCCTGCACAGTAACGCTGAGACACACATTGACAGCTGGAGTGCATGGCACCAATACCAGTCCCTTCTGGCAGGAGATAGCCATTTTCTTCTCATTGTCACAGCAATCGCACTGACATCTCAAGTGATCCTTTTTTTTGTCGTCCAACAGAGATTGTCCTTTCTCAGTGGGAGGCCCAATCACATGGCCTCTTTCAAGGCCCCTTAATTTTCCTCCTTTGTCCTTACGGGACTCCTGGAGGTGGGAGAATCAATCAAAGCTCCTGTCAAACTTTAATAGGCCCCTTTCGCTTCATATTTATATGTATATAGTCCAGAACAGTCCACCAGGGTCTGCCTGATGATTGTATTTTGTCCATGTCACAAATGGACCACACTGCCACTTTGTCCACATCCCGCACAGTCTAGAGTATCCGAACTTGACTGTCCACCTCTGATTGGTCCATTCGTCTGTCCAAAAGGCCACTAGACCAGGCTTCCCAGGCTTTTCTGTCCATCGTTTTCACGCTCTCTCCAGGTCTTTGTACTTCTTGCGCAGGACAGACACTTGATCTTTGAAGAGCACGGGGTCCAGGCGAAACTGAGAGTGGACCAGAGGCATGTAGCCAAACCAGTTGGCGAAGGTGTTGACACACTCCTGCCGCTGGTTGAAGTGCTCCGGGTTGGCCCAGGGGACACTCTTTGTACCCTGAGAGGTAGAACAAGACACTTGTCATCCGGCACTGAGCTGACATTTAAGTCAAAAGCATCCACAGACTGAAGCATCAAACAGGTGAGAGAAAGACAAATGGCCACCTACCTGGGGACTCGGCAACTCCTTGTACTGCTTCCTTTGAGCCACTTTGATTGGCGGCAAGTGGGTTACAGCAGAGACCAGGAAGTTCATCAGGATGTCCTCACAGTTGGACGTGCGATCCACCAGAGTCCGCAGAGACTGAGGCAGGTAGTGGGAGAACAGGTAGTGGTAGTACCTGCGGGGAGGGGGGAAGGTGTTATACAGGCGAGGGATGCCACAGTGAGGAAATTATTTGAACAACACAGATTTAACTAAATTACACAGAACGTTTTACAAGAAAAAAGATGTGTCAGTGACGCTCAATATCTGCAGAGGGCTTACTTTGATCTTTAACGTTAGATCTTTAAATCTTCCCCTTACTTTGAACAAAACGAATGCTTAGAAGGTTGCTCGTCATTATTTTTTAATTAAAAACAACACCAAATCCACCACCAGTGTCTTATAAGTCTTATAACTCACCTTACTCTCGTTTCATGATACTTGAAATCTGACTCATGCTACTCTGTGCTGCAACTTGGCTTCTGTACGGAGCGGACTCTTTCATTTCATAGTTACAGCTTCCGGTATGGAAGAGTTTTATTTGATGAACATGAATGGTATATGTGAAAATTAATTAAACAGTAGTAATCTATCAAACAAAAAGTTATTGTCCCCTGTGTTGAATAGGGTTGACATCATTGAGATATTGGTGCATATCGGTGTACTGGTGTATTGGTATACGCCAATACTGATATATTACCATTATAGTATCTCTGACAGGGTAATACCAGTAAAACAGGTTACAGAACTTACAGTCATGGAAAAAAATATGAGACAACTAAAGGGACATTTGTTTGGACAAATATATTTGTCCAAACAAATGTACCTTTAGTTGTACCAGGCATTAAAATGAACAAGAAACTGAAGAAAACAATGGTCTAGTAATTTTTTCCCTGACTGCACATTGTAGTCACCAAACACTTCCAGTAGCTATAATAGATATTGGAAGAAAACAAGAGACTACACAAGTGAAAACTAAAAGGTTTAGCTAACTTATAAACTAATAAGTAATACAAAATGTTCTGTTCTCGAACAACTGTTTGTTATGCAGAACAGACTTTTCTGTTGATTTTGCCGCTGCAGACTTTCACCCTATTTAGTTCACTTTTCTGTTTGACAACAAGAGAAGAATACCAACTGACAGAAGAAAAAAAAATCTAAGTACTGAATCAATAAAAGGTCTGCCATGACATCAAAGACGTGTCAACATAACACTTAACCAGCTTTTGCAAACAGAAAAGATGCTGCTGGCTTTTCTTATGATGATATCTTTTTATCAAAAACATAACATTGTTTTATTAAACTCCATATTTTCTACTTCCTTACTACTGAACACAGTGTTCCTGGGGTTGTCAGGTCTAAAATCAGTAAACAATCTCAGTTTTTTTTCACATATGGATAGGAAAATGTGCTGTGGAAAATGCAGTATTTGAAAAAAGCGTTTAATTTATCACCTATTATACATTGTTCTTTTGTTCGTCTTGCAGGAATATTTTGTCACATCTTCCTTCAGTGTGCAAAGCCTGATGTTCTCACTATAATTAGCCTCTAACCATGATGTTAGCCTCCTATATTTGCACCCCACAGTACAATAAATCCCTTTAGACAAGCACATCAACACCTGAAATAAAAATGTATCACACAGACTATAAAGCACTCTCTTAAATCTAATTTATCACAGGTGGAGGCCAGCCAACCAGCACCTGTAAAGCACCAGGCAAGACGGTGTGATGTATGTTGATGATATGTATCTGGGACAACTTAACCATTTCCCTGCCAGTGGGATCTGATATTTATAGTGCACAACAAACTCACCCCCTGTGGTGCAATGCATATATTCTCCATTCTTCAGTTTTAAGTGGAGTGCTTTCTATTGAGCTGGTAATTTTGCATTGTGTTAGACGCACCTGTCTTCTTTTAAATATGTTAAATTGGGCTAAGGAACTAAAATTAACCACATATAACTTTCTGTAAGTTGTTGCAATTAAATCTAGGACTTTGCTGCTTTTTCCGGTTTGATTTTGTCATATATAATGTTTTTTTTTTTTGCAGAGCAGCCCTGTTGTGAAAAAGCCATTTGGTGCCAACACAATATAGCAAGTAATTGGATTATTTGCACATAAAAGACTAAATCAAAGGTTCTCACTGAGCAAGGCAGGTTTTAGCTGACTAACTGACGACTCATTGTCATTTCTCGGTTTAAGCGGTGAAACAGACATTTGAGGTAATGCAGATGGGCTTTGCAAATATCAGTGTGTCTAACCTATGAGCTGAGAGGATTCACATTAGACTGACCACAGTGTGTTTTCATACAGTAGAAACTGCTGATATAAACGACCACTGTGTAGGAAGAAGGCTTCCACAGCTGTTAAAGTACCCTGCCTGTGGAGTAATTACATTCATATTGTATAAGAGCTCACACTCCTCTGACATTGCACATATCAACTTCAAGCTTTTCGAATTAATCAAACAGCTCAAAGTAATCCCTGAGTAATTCACCTTCTCCTCTTTTTCTCTGGCTCAAAGACATAATTATCCTCGATGCTATTTATTTCTTTTTGATTGGACCTTTTTGAGTTTCACATTGAGTTTTATGTCATTATGCTTTCTGCTGCTGCTGCAAAGTTTGTCCCGTGTTTTTAGTTGTTGATCTCTGAAAGGCACTCTCGTTGGAACTTAGTTGCATATTCAATGTGGAGTCTAAATGTAGGTGTGTGAATCTACATTTAGAGCAATAAAACGCATTTTCTGTTTTTTTTTAGCAGAAGTAGTGATATTGCTGTGGGGATTACATTGGTCAATCCACCACTTTGGTCCAGAGTGAAACATCTCAACACCTATTCGATGGATTTTTCCCCTGGCTTTTAATCGAGCGCCACCATGGTAAATGGTAAATGGACTATACTTACACTTTTCTAGTCTAGGGCTACCCTAAATGGTGCCACCTGCCACCATCTTGAATTCATTCACACATCGATGAACACAGCATCAGGAGCAACATGGGGTTCAGTATCTTGCCCAAAGATAAATGTAGGGGATCAATGAGGTTGATGTCACCATGAGGTTGAAATATCTTGTCAACTAATGGATGGCTTGCAGTGAAAAATGGTACATTTACATTACCCAGGAGACCTTGTGGTGAACTCTTGACTTTTACTTTAACACATCGGTACCTGCAACGCATGTTTTGAAATAAAATAAAAACAGTGGCAAGAGAAAGTATCTGAACCCTTTGAAATTTTCTGCATTAATTTGTCATAAAATGTCATCTGATCTGCACCTAAGTTCCAATGGTTCACATACCTTTCTTGCCACTGTATACAAGTTGTCATGAACACTGCTATGCTCATCTGATGGGGATCATAAAATAGCTATGCCCCATATCATATTTAATTAACGTGGTTTTAAAATGACGGTTCTGTTTCATTTTTTAAATGCCTGTGGCCTCGACTTCTCTCTCCTTGTGTCATTCAAGGTGACAGACTTAAGGCTAATTCATACTCCGCAAGAACAGAGAAATTTGTTTGTTTTCTCAAGTTGGCAAGAACAAGAACAAAGTTAGTTCTGGCCAGGACATTTCATACTTCATGAGAAACTCAAGTGCAGAACTCCTGGGAGGTCATCATAGGGCCCTACCACTGCAGCACACGTCAAATTGAAATTCAAATTTCTGACCAATCACACAATAGTTGTCGGACACCACACAAGAAAAAAGTTCTGCCCAGATGATGTGTCAAGAACAGAGAAGTTTGGGGTTACAAAAACAGAATTACGTCATTCTGTTCTTGCAACCCTGTTCTTGTGGAGTATGTATTAGCCCTAAGACATGAACAGAAGAGGCAAGGAAAGTAATCGAGGATGTGAGAACAGAAGAAAATGGGAAAAGGTGTGTTTGTTCTTAAGTACAGCCTCACAGAGAGACATTTAGTCTTGTTTACACTTGTTTTAAGATGATGATGAAAACATAAAAATGGGAAAATATTAAGAAAAAACAGCTATTTTCTGTTTTGTTTGCCACAGTGTGCTGGTGTACCTGTGGTAGAAGGCAGCTCCAGTCAGGACGATGGAGTAGTCGTTGGTCCATTTAGAGGTGTAGCCCCAGGCACGCTTCAGGGGATCCCAGAAATGGCTCCTGGGAGGGTAGCCCACGATCCGTTCAGGGAAGCTCCGCCACACCAAGAAGGCAAAGTTCACCTGCGAGCACACACATGGAACACTTATATAGGGTCGGGACTTTTTCCAGGAATATTGATCTTTTTTTATATGTGTGCAGTTCTGCTGTGTTCATGACTAACAGGTGCACACACACCTCACTGGTCAGCAGGACGGTATCCTCGTCCAGACTCAGCACTGCTTCTGTCTCTATGGCAACATGAGGTAGGAACCGACTGGTGGTCTGAGAGAGAAAACACAGGAGTGAGTCGTAGTTCTGGTACTGTCGGCTATTTGCAGTCTGGAGAGATTATGAGAATGAGTGAGAGATGATCATGTTGCAGTAAATCATGTTGAGTGACTGAGATGAGTGAATCAGTATAGATTTACCTTGGGAGTTAAAAAAAGAAGAAGAAGACAGACAGTGAGAGGTAGATGGAGAAGAATGGTTGAGGATGAGTGACATTTATGAAACCAAATGCCACACGGATCGCTGGACATGTCAGATGTACATGGATAGGAAGAAAGACGGAGAAAAGTAGACATCAAGGAGGAGGAGTGGAGTAACAGAGATGGAGAATGAAAGAAAGAGATACATAACCAGACTGAGGAGCTGACAGTTTGTCATGCTGTCACTCAGGCGTCAGAGCGAGATCAGTGTGAGTGAGTAGCTTTGGTGCTCACCTTCCTCCTGCCGTCTGTCACAGTGAGGGGGACGGGCATGGGAGGCCACTTGCCCCGACTGGGTGGCGGCTTCTCGCTGTTCCAGAGAATGATGATCTGGAGCGGGAGAGTGAAGGAATATTACAAAACACATACAGAGACGGATGCATCACTTGTGGCCACATTAGATTTAATTCTTTACCTGGGAGCAGTATTTTGACTTGGAGACCACCTGGAGCAGCTTCATGATTGGCTGAGACTGGGAGACCAACGGGGAAACAGCATGGATGACAGCAGTGAACTCTTGACCTGGAGTGACCCCTGAACAAGGCCGAGGAAAAATAATATCACGGTAAGAGAATGTGTGGCCTTTTTGAATATTTGATGTGAGGTGCTGTTCAACAAAAGAAACATACAGGTGCATCTCAATACATTAGAATATGATGGAAAAGTAAATTTCCAGTACTTCAAGTCAAATAGCCCCAACCAAGTATTGAGTCATATAGATGGACATACTTTTCAGAGGCCAACATTTCCATATTAAACATACTTTTTTGCACTTTTTAAATTGTTCTTTTGTAATATTCAAAAGTTTTTAGACACTGAATTTTATGTCTTCATTTAATGTAAGCAATAATCATTATAATTGGAAGAAATAAAATAAATAAAGACATGAAATGTTTCATTCTGTGTATACAATGTGTTATTTCTACTTTTTGAATTAAATTACTGACATAAATGAACTTTTCTATGGTATTCTAATTTATTGAGATGGACCTGTATAAAAGAGTTTCTGTAATAGTTCATCAAGGATCATCAGAACAATTTTGTGTACATTTTTCAAATTTATGGAGTCTCCTTCTGGTGGTATCAATGAAAACATACTGCTGACAGCAAAATATAGACTGGAGTAGGGCAAAAAAATTCAGAATTCAGATTATTTTGGTCAATATTGTGGTCCCGATTATCTAAGATGATTACCCATTAATTTAGGAAACATCACAAATTTATTGAACTTTAAAAAAAAGTTTTGGTTTAAACTTTAAATAAAATGTTCATTGTCTTTTCTTAATTGTTAAACAAAATGCAGCAGTGAAATCATTGATTTGTCTTGATTATCTTGTTTTTATAATCATTGAAAGTCAATTCAATCGTAATCGAAAAAATAACAACCCTAGGCTGCACCCAATTTCTCCACAATTGTCCCAAAAAAAAGTAAAAAATGTACATATAATGACTTTGATTGAATAGAAATAAACTTCATTTGTAATGTATATTTTAGCTTTTTCAAGAAATGAAAACCACTACAGATAAGTACTTCTGTAAATATTTGATTATGATTTGCTGCTTGAGGGTTGATTGCTAATCTCTGCCTCCACAGCTGTGACATAATAGTCTCATCAATATCCAACAGACATTGCAATCAAGATCTGCATGTTGTGCAGACTCATTTAAATTTAGAGTGTGTTTACCTAATCCCAGGTAGTAGAAAGGGAAGTGTGCGAGGTGAGTGGAGTACTCTGGCAAGACCAGCAGACCTCCTGGCAGGGAGTTCCACATGTACTTGTTCCTCGATATGTGAGAAAACACGCGGTCCTTAATAATCTTTGGAGGAGAAGGAAAAAAAAGGGACACAGTTGCAATGTGAGAAGCAGAGAGAACATGTTGGCTTTGCGTTGTTGAGTGGCTGTTGTGCTCATCTAGTATAAGCCTGCACCACATTCATTTTTTCCCCTCTAAGCCGGTGGATGAGACTCTCGGAGCTTAATGTAAACTCCGCTGCAATTTGAGACCTGACACACTTGTGTTTGCATATTACACTAACTTGAATAATGTACTTCCCGGTTTTCCCCAACAGGAGGTGTCCACACGGCAACACCGGCATCTGCTCTGAAGCCCTCCGCCTCACTGACCTCAGGCTGACTGCACAGCTGTCTCCCATGGGGAGAGGTTCCCCCTCTACATGCTGTATGTATATAAGCAGCTTATCACCAACCTCCAGAACCTCTCCTTTATTATCTCTAGCATAAATCCCCAGCAGCAAATACACTAGGGGCTGCCAGACTTCCCTTTATAAACATCAGAGTGCAAAGCCTACCACTAACTGTGTGATTTCTTTGGATTTCAGAGGGGTTAAATCTGTTGTTTCCCCACATAATGCATGTGCTGAAATCGACACAGGCAGTGTGTGCAAAAGCTGCTCATATGAGTGGGTTGTTATTTCTTTTCATGCTTCTTCTCACCCTTGGGCTAACCTTCAAATGACATTCTCTTAGCTGCGCAACTACCTTTGAAGTTTATTTCTTCTCAGCTTGTTCAAAGACAGAAGGGTGAAACAAAAGACGGACAGAGAAAGGTACATCTATGAGCAAGGCTGGAAGCTAGAACTGTGAAGATCAGCCATGCAGCTCTCCCTTTCTTCTATATAGTGAAATGACTCTTTGAAAGATGACATTTTTTTGACCTGCAGCGGAGGAAAAAAAAAACATTTATCACTCACTGATCACAGTAAACAGTGAGGCAGAAACTGGCAGGTTGGGACTGACAGTTGCAGCTTAATGATATATTATTTCTATACATTAGGGGATTTCTTCTCATGCAGATCGGAAGTGCACTGCTTTGAAAATGTTCCCCAGACACACAGAACAACACAGAGCTGAGGTAGTAAAAGAGTAGACATGTAGAGCACGGGCCAAGGTCCAACCCCATAATCATAATGATAGAAGGGTGGTTTGATTCAAATGTGAAAAGGACTTTGTGAAAGAGGACTGATGATAGCACAGAGGCAGTAAACCACACAGAGGTAGCAACTGAAACCTGTGTTTACAGCACTGGCTTCTTTTTGTAGATGTTTTCACTGGATGCTGCTGCACATTCCTTAAAACACAATTGTATGGTAGCAGAAACGCTGAGTATTCAAAGTTTTAAAACATTTCAATTAGGTTTCTAGTCGACAATCAGCAGCCAGGAGCCACATGATCCAAAAATATTTGTACTGGGAGATGGGCAGAAGTTCTAGATCTGATGATACAATCAAAGTTGTGCTGATTTATGATTACTTTGGTGAATTTCTTACCAATATTAAACTGTCTTGACACCCTCTATGTAACTCCACAAAAGAGGAATGTTTTCAAGCAGTTATCAGAAAGGACAAAATGAAAAATATGTCTCTAGAATGAGCTATGTGAACTTATTTTCCCTTTAGCAAAATAACTTAAGATATTGCTAACTAAAACCTTCCTCCAATTTTGAGTGTTCCAACATGTTTTCCCCCACTAAAGTTGGCACCGTTTATATTGCTTAATAAAGCAATAATTACACGTTTTTATAGGCTATTTGGAGTTTTTTGTTAGCAAGTGAAACCAGATACAACAAGAGTTTCAATCTCATTTTAAAGTAGCTCAAACAGTCGTCTTAGTAATAATATTTTGGATTTTATTTAGATGTAACTGCCAGCAATGGTGGCAAAGCAGCTATTTTGCCCGAGGTTTGTTGACTGTTTTCCAGTTCCATTCACTAAATGGGAGATATCGTAGCTGTCTGAATTCCTGATATCTCGAATATTGAACTACACGGTCGCCCATAAACTTGGATTTTTTTTTCAGACCCAATCCTCTGTTGACTGTGATTTCATTTTCATTGAGATATTTTTGGAAGAGATTGATTAATAAAGTTTTCAGAAGATATACACTTTATCGGTCAATAATGAATGACATTATACAACAAACACAAGCTCTTTTAGGTCTGGCTCCTAGCTATTTAACAAAATTATTAACGCCATACGAACCGACCCGCGTCCTTAGACCCTCGGGAGGAATTGTTTATAGCCTAATGGGATCATTCTCTATGTAATTAACTGCTCTCTGTCAAAGCACTTTGTAAACTGCTGTTTTTAAAAGGTGTATGAATAAAGTTATTATTAAAGTTATTATTACTGTCACAATCATTTCATGGAAAGAGCTAAAAATGACTTTATTCCAACTTTATGGGTGGCCGTTTACAATTAGGATGCAGCCAATTTGGTTGTTCATATGTGTTTTGAGTAAATTGTGTGAACTTGTTGCCCTTTCAGCAACAGAATGATCTAACTGACAGCTTGTTTTTGCGAACTTACAGCAGGTTTGTCAGCTCAGCACGCTCCCTCCCCCCATTAAATAAATCATTTTAAAATTAAATAATGTACAATCCTCAGAAAAAGAAATGCCAGGGGTAAGAAATAGCACAGTACAGAAAAAAGGCCATGTTCCCTGCTTGAGGTCGGCTCACCAGCTACAGTGGTATCAACAAGCTTCTAGAGCGCCATTTTTCACAAAAACCTTCCCTCACAAAGGCCAGATTTTCAATGGCGCTTTTATTCTTCATGAGTGTGTTAAGGCTGACCTCCAGTGTGGTGAGCACTATCTTGTCCACGGAGGAGAAGTAGGCTTCCCACAGCATCTGTGTCCTCTGTCTGAGGGCCAGGACTCTCTCGTTCCCTACTGCTCTCACTGTAGATGGCACCTGAAGACAAAAGATGAGAAGAGTAAAACATCCACACATGAAGAAGAATTACAGAGAAAAATAACCACAAAGAGTTGCTAAGCAAGCCGGCTCTCTTAAAATAGACTAGAAAAAAGAAGGAAATAGCATTTAAGTGATCAAAACTGTGTAAACTGAATCGAGTGGTTTGCTTAATCTGGCCCCCTTAAAAAACACTTCTGACACAGAGCTGATTTGGGGTGTCTTGTTCAGATAATTGGACCTTAATTAGTGAGGACCACATTCTGGGGTTTCAAGTGAATCACCAAAATTGATTTAATCACTTAGAGAGTTAAGCTCAGCGGCTCAATCAAAGTGGAAGAAAGCCATATTGAACTGAGAAAAGTGGGAGCGTTTGACTCCTCTAAACCCTTTTGTCTTCACACAGCGAACACATTTTCTAATGAGCGCCGGTTTAAGAAACAGAGAGGCCTCTAAATCTCTTTTTCTGTCTTATTTTCTTTTAATTCTTGTCTTTCCACCTCTTTATATACTCCCTCATTCCGCATTTCACTTTTTTTTTTTTACCTTGCTCCCCCTTTCTCTTTCCCACCTCCTTTCTTCCCCCTGAAGAACATCTGAAGGACGGCTTCACTATTCAGTTTGAAGTGTCTGCCCTCCTCTGCAGAAACCTCACCCTCCTTAACCCCAGATCATAGGCAGCGTGAATATTTGTGTGCATATTATATAGTTTTGCAGGTATGCAGAAATGCCACTGATGAGGTCAGCTCCTTCAGTCCAACGCTGCCCTAATTTGAAAATGTCTCTCCTGCTCTGAGCTCTCGGGGGCTTGTTCCTGTTCATTAGCTGAATGCCAATTCATGTCCTCTATTGGCCGAGATCAATGCAGAGGAGACATGATGTACTTTGTGTGAGAGAGATAAAGGTTGTAGCTGAGGGTGAGAGCCGGCTTTGCTTTCTCATTGTGTTTATTTGTGTGGATGTGTTTCTCTGTGTGAGGAGAGACACGTACAGAGGATGAGTGAGCCAACGCTTTTGAACTGAAGCTGGATTAAGCTCTCAATGGGTGTTTAATCTCAAAAAGGCCCCAACCTGTAACCACACCGTTTGATTCAGGTAATAAAGAGCCTAAGAGATGATGCAACACCTGGGCTAGCGGCTGTTACAATAGCTTCCGCTACTCAATGTTATCTTTCATTCAGCATTTCTTTCTTTCATCAGTCTCTTAGAAAAAAATGTTTTTTCCTGTGTTTTTTTTCCATATTCTGTGCCAAAAAAATAGCTTTGAGAAACTGCAAAGATTTAATAAAGTTAAAAATATATGTTTTGTGAGCACACATCCATTTCACTTTGGCTCTTTATATACCGATTTTTTGTCGCGCTACATGATGGATGTTTCCCAGAGACTGCAAGATAAAGACTGAGGTAAAGTGGAAAATATTCACCTTGACTGTGTCTGAAATTCTTTACTAACTATTTAGTACGCTAAGATGGTATGTGAGATTTTCTATGAGGTCCAAAACCTTAGTATGAAAACAATAGGATGTGAATTATTTAATTCATATATTCATATTATTGAAGTATGCAAACATGGAACCTATGCTGCCATAAATATACTACAATGCAATGCAGTAACAGATAAAGGCAGACTGTGACGACAATTATTTAACGTCAATAACGATTCAATTTAAGTCTTTGCTTGGCGAATATAAAAACATCATGCTATGCAATAATTCACATTTTGGGTTTGTAGCGCACAACTTTCTGTAAAAAAAAACTATAAGAAGTCACATAATTATTTATTTATTTATTTATTTTAAATCCCCAAATGCAATTTGGGCTGTTAAAATTGGATATAAAAAAATAAAATTTAAATTTAAAAGAGCTTCTAATCACAGTTGACCAGTGGTGGAAAGTAACTAAGTGTATTTACTCAAGTATTGTATTTAAATACACGTTTATGGTACTTTACTTGAGTATATCCACATATGTTACTTAATACTTCTACTCCACTACATTTTGAGGCAAATATTTTACTTTTTACTCCATGACATTTAGCTTACTTTTCAGGTCGAGATTTAAGATAAAAACACGATCATTTAAAGTAAATTAAACCTCATAACAGTAAATTCAGTAGTTTAAATGAGCCCGACCTTGTGAAAATTAAAATGTTGCTTACACAAATGCATAAATACTAATAATCTAATAATATATTTAGAATATATTATACAATCTGAGTGTGGCCATTCTGCACAATGATTACTTTTACTTTTGATACTTTAAGTACATTTTGAGGCTGATTCTTTTGCACTTTTGATTAAGTAAGTTTTGAATGTAGGACTTTTATTTGTAGTGGAGTAATTTAACAGTGTGGTATTAGTTCTTTTACTTAAGTAAGGGATCTGAATACTTCTTCCAACGCTGCTATTGACTAAAGTGGCAATGACTCATTCCTTTGCTTGGACTTTGGCATTTAAACTTGGACTGATTTGATAAAACTATGTCAGGAGAAAGGTCAACTCTCCATTTCTCTGACATTAAATACACTTTGACAGCATCCCATCACTGATGCTAAGGTGTTTGGTAGTGCAGACCAGCGAACAGACCAATTTTTGACTTATTTAGTACTTGAACACAAAGTTGGGACTTGGGACTTGTTTGACTTGACCTGAAACATGAATTTACAACTTCATAGTCTTGCAGCACATGAGACTCAAGCGATGTCTACACAGGCTGCATAGTGAAAGCAGAACCTCGCAGCATCGCAGCTTCAGTCTACACAGGATGCATTCAAGGACTCTGTTGAGTGTAGGTCACCTGAGTTTGTGCAGCGCTCAGAGGCATATTACTGTAGTCACACTTGTAAAAACTGAGAAAATAGGTGAAGGATGAACAGATGATAGGTGAAGTGTAAAAACATGCTCCAGATCACTCTTTAACATGTGTAAAGTGAGTGAAACTTCACCTATTATGCAGCCTGTGTAGGCAGCCATCATTGCATTGGTTAAAAATAGAAGCGTATTGGTTCTGTTGGACACGCATGAGGCGAAATACTGAAAAAACAAGGCTGGAAGATGATTATTTATTGATTATTTAAATCCACTCTAATTACTCTCCTGCATGGTCAGCAACTCATTTGCATTTTCTGTCAATGTCTTTGTATTACTAGAAGCATCTTGTAAGGTTTTCTCAGCAGAAGATGACCTTAGTGACTGTGATGTAAAACCTGCTCAAAGCTTTATACAGAAATATTGAGCCATGCCCAACGACAACCTGCTGTTTCTTTGTTTGTCTGCATGGTTGGAATGCAGTTTGCACCAACACCTGCAGTGCTTCACAATGTCTGTGTTGTGTGCACCTGTGCATGAGGGTCTGTGTGTTACCTGTAGTAGTAATCTCTCATCTCCCTCGATGACCGCCTGGTTCCACTGTATGACATCAGAGAACGGCAGCTCCCACCCGTTACTCAGCAGCACTGGGATACATGCCGCCTGGACACACACACACACACACACACACACATAAAAATTTAAAGTCCTCAGAGACAGTGACACATGACAAACCAAGTGAGCACACAGTAAAATGCCATATATATCACTTTAATTGTGATCAGCTGCAGTTTGACTCCCTTGCTGCCAGCTCCTCTTTGGCTGTAAACAACATGACACGACACGCTACAGCTGCATGAATATAACACAGCCTGTATGAGTTCAGTCCCAGCTGCTTGGCACTGCGATCTCCCAGACTGAGCAGACAATATGATCAATACCCTTGTGTGTGAATGTATGTGCAACTGAGTGTGTGTGTGTGTTGTGGGAGCCCTATAGGGTGGCTGGAATGAGTAATAACTCCTATTTCTTCTTTCCCAGGAAGCCCTTGGAGGTTGGTGAAAGACCGTCACTCATACACGCGCTAACACAGATGTGGCTGACAGGACTGACTCTTTGTGTACTAATTAGGTACAACCACAGAGGGGACGTATGCAATGAGGGAGGTAAACGGATGGGGAAAAGAGAGGGATGAGGGGATGGGAGGAGAATAAGAAAGAAGCCGGTGCAGGATCGTGGAGGCATCATGCTTTATTAAAGTCGATTTTTGATGTTGCCTTATCCCCTCGTTCGCTGACAGGTTTTTGATGTTGTTCCACTTTTTTTTTTTTTGCTTTCCAAGCCCTCCTTTGGTCTCCCCCTTCTCGTCTCTCTCTGTACTCCTTTTTCCATTTCTCTCCACTGCACTATCATCCCATCCTGCTCTCTTCCTCTTTCTACCCACTGTGGTCTGGCGTGTTGATAGGTCTGGGTGTTATTTTTTCTTCTCTTCGCTTTTTTTCTAATTAAACCACCAGAGAACAGCAGCAGCAGCAGCCGAAATTGGTGGAGATCAAACGCTCTCTCTGGCCCACCGGGGGCTTCCATGCTCCTGCATTTCATCCGAGAATAAACCTGCTGAAGGACACCCGAACAAATACAAGTGCTTGTATGTGTGTGTATGTGTCGGTATGAGCCGCGGGTTACAACGAGGTCACACGAAGACTCCCAGAGTGATAATCCAAGGCCTCTAAATTTGAAATGCAGCCCGAGGCTCGCCCTAGTCTCCTCCCTGAGAGATGAGGCGCTCGGTGGGTGAGTTTCAAACATCTCAAGCACTCCCTGCCTGGAGGTAGGGTAATATGAAAGTCTGTGTGCATGCATAGTTGTTTTTTGGTTTGTTTGCATTGGGAGACAGAGAAGGCGGAGGGTTTAAGTAAATGTGTATGCACGAATGTGAGACTGTGTGTATATTGGAAAGCTGGCAGCACGTTTCCTACCACACTGGTACTGGTAATTGCCAGTTCTTTTGTGGGCTTGGCTGGCACCGACATAAAAAAAAAAAAAACACAACTGAAAAGTGCCTCGAATGGAAAACAGAGAGGAAAAGACTAAGAGAGGGAAAGAGAGGACAAAGAAAGAAGACAGGAGGGGAAAGGGACCATGACTGCTGCCTGCTGCCAAGCCAAGTGGGTTGTGTGTGTGGATTTGTCCATTCAGCAGACATCAGCGGTGGGGCAGGCTGCCACTCCTATGGATGCTTCCGGACTATTCATGCACACACACACACACACACACACACACACCCAAGAGAGCAGTGTGGCCAGGGAACATTGTAGCAGCCAGAGAGTTCAGTGTTCGGCAAATCTAAAAACAGCCACTACTGCTTCCTGCACTGGTGTGAGACTGTCGACTTGGGTGGCAAAGAGAGAACTACAACAGGCGGGCTGGTTTAAACTGTCTCTCACTCCACTGCCTTTACAGTTTCTTCATTGTTTGTGCGCTTGCACATTTCCCTGATGGACTTAAATGAACAATTCCAGTGTTTGTGTAGGTGTGTGCGTGTGCATTAATGGCCCCATTTTAGTTTAAAAGGCCCAGCAAATAGCAAATAAAGCCTTTATGGTTAGATCTGCACTCAACACAACACAATGGTCTGGGGAAAACACTTGCAGATGTGACCATTAAGGTGTCAATAACCAAAAGACTACATAAACCACAGCTCTGGAATATAAACATTCTGCATCCTGTGCACTTCCTTGTTGACTGAACTGTATATGAGCTGGATCTCGTTGGAGCAGAGCTGTTTCCTGGAAGAATGTAATTTGGTCAGGCTAACGGTGTTATCCAGAGGGAAAGGCTGCAGTTAATGTTGTTTTGATGATTGCTGTGTTGGCATGTAGTATGTGGAGATTTCAACTGTTTGTTTATATGTGCCTCAGAGTAACCGGAGAGACCTGAAGTGCTTAGGTAGGAGAACAACACAGTTTTATAAAGACAATATATAAGCATGACTTGTCAGTATTATGTTACTTTATTTGATACAGTGTAAGTGAAAGATTTATTCTCGTTAACATACACAGTATTACATAATATCATGTTTGTGTGTAGAGTATGTTGGAAAATGGGCTGGTTAGAGATGAAATAAACATATTCTCTCACCTTTTGGACATGCCGGGACGTCCAATACACTTGGTTAACATTGTGAAATCACACCAAACTACTTGGTTAAGGTTAGGAAGAGATGGTAGGTTTAAGAACCCAATTTGGTAGAGTGGTCACCCATGGATTGGAACGTGCATGGTTCGATCCCTGACCATGGCAGCTTACATGTTGACGTATCCTTGGGCAAGATACTGAACCCCAAATTACTATTGAAGCTGCCTTCATTGGTGTAGGATTGTTCCTGATGGTTGCAGGTGGCACCATGTAGGTCAGCCTTGACCACCTGTATGGATGGGTGAATGACCACTGTTTGTAGTGTTAAAGCACTTCGTGTGGTCACTAAGAGTAGAAAAGCGCTAGTCCTGTGTTTGTTTGACCCACCCACCCACCGGGACCTCCACCCCTCTTTGGGGTTTCAACTGGTGGAGCTCTTTGTTTACCTGCCGGCAAAATGTCCAACGGATGACAAACACACTAAGTTATACATAACTTTGCTGCTACTTCTTAAATTTACACTGTGACTTCCAATTATTTTTAAATGTTCATCTACTGTGCACTTTATTTATTGTCTACTTTAGTGTTAGGATAGGTTTGTCTCTATTTGTTGTGCTGGTGCACTTTACTTTACTGTTTACTTTAAGTGTAAGAAATGTGTTGTCTTGTCTTCACTGTGGGATTTTACAAACATAATTTAGATTCCTTTGTATGTCTGCTACATGTGAAGAAATGACAATAAAGCTGACAGCATGAAGCATGAAGTGGCATGTTTCTGAATGTATTGTCCGTGCTGCAGTGACACAGTCAGTTGAAAATCTGAAATGTTTCATTTAAAGTGTTGCCACCATCACTGTGTTAGCAGAGTTCATTTGAACATATTTACACTGACAGTGGAAGTGGAGATGTTTGGATTGATTATTGTCCTGTCACTCACAGTAAGAAGCTCCTCAAGGCCTTAAACACTGAGGACTGCAGGTATACAACAAGATCATAAGGCTAACCGCTCATCAATAATGACTGATGGTGGATATCACATTTAAAAAACATATATTTACCTGTAGGGACTCGAGGAAGCGAAAGGAGCCGAGGCGTCGACCTCGAGGCACCAAACAGAAGGTGGAGTTGTGGAGGAGCTCCTGGTAATCAAACCTAGAAGAAGAGAGGAATACATTAATCTTTATGTTTTATTTCATTTTATGTTGGCGGCGGTGTTAACATCAAAGCAACAACAATAAATAAGTGAATCAAGTGAATACTGAACAAAATAATGCAAGACTTAATGGAATACAGCAAATTGATGCATACAGATACACAGAATTTCAAAGGCTGAGATGAAAGATTGATTGTGTTACAATTTTGATTCTGAAGAAGGAAATAATTTTTATCGATGTTCTTCTAACATGATATGGTATTTTATTCAAAACTTGAGAACATGAGCCATATTTGCGATTACATTTTTATTTAGGCATGGTGTTAAAGATTAAGATGATTTTTCAGGCTCTGTTGAAGAGCTTAAGAACTGGTTCAATATGATATACAGTCATGGAAAAAATATTATTATTTTAATGCCTGGTACAACTAAAAGTATATTTGTTTGGACAAATATAATGATAACAACAAAAATAGCTTTACATTTTATTTAAGAGCTGCTATCTAGCCATTTTTCATGGTTTTATATATATATATATATATATATATATATATATATATATATATATATATATATATATATATATAGTAAAGTATACCTGCATGAAAATATCACATGTGGCATTGAATAGAAGAATTTTTGCAGTGATTTGGTGATTTAAAACTATAGAAATGTTTTTTTTTTTATGGATCTGGGTACAAAAAGGGATCAAATGAAGGTCTGATTCTTCCGATACTGAAAGTCAAACCCATAACTTCTGAAATGTCTAAATAGTGGCAAACAAATCCAATTCGTAGCCTGCCAGTGTGGCGGCACACGACTCTTTTGATATATGATGTTTAACAGCTGTCACACATAAAATAAACCAGGGCTTTTGTGGCTTTCCATTTCTGATATTTAGTCATAATGGTTTCGATTATGTGCAGTAATAAATCTCCCAAGTTTTTCTTCCCTCCTGCGCTGACATGCTGGCACCACTACAGATAGCTACTGTATGTTGGAAAGTATATCCATCACTGAGCTCATAAGTAAATATGCCCTAATCTCTGTTCTCTATTGATTTGTGTTGTAGACAAGAAGGTTTGAACTGGTGCCACTACTCCCACTGACTGCTGCCGTACGTCACCGGAGTGAGCCCCGCCACTTCATACTCATATTTCATACTGCTATGAAAAAAAACAGCCAAATGGAAACCTCAGCATCAATGCTTGCCTTCATACCCTGAGTGGAACAGCAACGGTCAGCCGGTGTAACGGTCTCATGGTAAAGAACTGCAGAGTGGAGTAAACAGATGGGGAAACAAACAGGCTCTTATGGATTCACTCTGCTCCTCCTCATCTCATTTCTCCACTACACCCCTCCTTCATTTAGATCCTGCTCCTATGCCGCTCTCTCCTCCTCCTCAGCCCTCCCCTCCCCTCGCTCCTGCATCCAGCTCTCTGCTTGTTTATTTGCAGAAGGAATGTCAGAGTAAAATATGCCTGCCATTAATCTTCTCACTCGCTTAGTCATTTATTTAACCCTCCGTGAGTGACGAGACGCAGGTCTCTCTTTGCTCCCTGGATGAGAAAACTGGAGATTTCACTGCTGATGTTGGCATCAATTAACACTGCTACACTCAGTCCTGGACATCAAGATCTGAATGGATGTCACTGTGTGAGTGCATATTGAATATGAATGTGTCAAAACACAGCAAACGGACACACGCGTACATACACAAACACGTTTTAGTTTACTGAAAGGCAGTCTTGTTTGGTTCTCTACACTTCCTGCTCTGATATTGCTCCACCTGTTGATAGAGCTTTGCTATCACCACTGCTGTACATATACACGTGTGCGTGGGCGTGTGATGGATCTGTGTGCATCTGCAGCAGTATAAATCTGCAGCGTGGAGCGCCGATGTACATTTGAAATGCATCTCTGAGCCAAAATATCAGTCACGACGGTTAAAAAGGATTTGCACAATGTATTTCTGAGGGATTTTGTGTCCAAATCTTGCTCTCAGCTTGGGATTTAGGTAAACACATTCATTTAGCCATGCATGAGTAAATGAATTTGTAGATTGCATCTGTAAGGATGTTCAACTCCTCTGTGTATTCCTGTTTTTGGGCCAAGGGAGTAAATAAATGTGTAAACGAGGGTGTGTGTGTTGCATTCAAAAGTAAATATATTTACTTCTACTAGAGTAAATATATGATGTTTGGGCTTGCTGCTGTGAGAATACATTAATATTTTCCTGTGTGTGTGTGCAACAGCTTGGTGTGTGTGTTTGCATGTAAAGCATCTAATGCGAGACAGTGGGACCTTTTCTATTTTGCAAATGCAGTGCGACTGAGCTGGTTAGTCTGACCCACTTCTCTCTCTGTTCCTGCTGTTTGCGTGTGTTTGTGCATTGCCGTTTATGTGAGTTTGGCGATGCACAACCAGGAGTCAGCTTGTGCATGAAGTAGTGTGTGCACAAGCTCCTCTGTCTCGCCGGCCAGTCGGCTGGCTGCTGTTCTTTAATGAGGGAACGTACTTAAATGCAGGGAACGAGTAAATCATTTAACAGCACTTTGTTTCCAACAACAAAAGAACAGGCCTGCTGTGTGTCTCTCCTTCACCCTCTCTGTCTCACTGTCTTTTCTTTCTTGCCTTTGAAGATGCATGTGCTTGTTACTGTCATGTCATAGATTCCATAAGAAAAAACATGTTGAAGTGTACATTTGTGTATGCATATGTGTATGCCCTGGATTATTACACTTTCAATTCCTTTGTGTGTATGCGGGCAATGCAACATTTTTGCATGTCCTTATTCTGTTGCTTTTATATCATGGCACACTAAATATTTTCGAGTTAAGAAGCAATTCTGGTGACATTATCTTTGGCTCTGTGAGCTAATTTGGGTGAACCGACCCTTTAAATGCCTCTGAGGCTTATCATACACACTGGAAAAATTGGAGCATTTGCATGTGCATTAGGGAATAACTGAGTCAGCGTGTCTGTGATTGGGGGGTTGGCTAGTAGGTGAACCCAGCTAAATAACAATGACTCACTGTGTATTCATGTGTGTGTGATTGCATGCGTGTCATTTCATATCGTGCGTAGCGAGGAATGTAGCGCACAAGACTCCCTGCATGTTAATGTGGGAAACCATGCATACAGCATATGTATTGTAGTGTACATGCATGGTCCTGCTCTTACAGTATATTAAAATGAGGTTTAAATTAATGCTGTTTGCACTGGATGGCAGTTTGCATGATTGTTATCTGGAAGCGCTCGCTGTGAAAGTGCTTAGATCTGCTGTGTGTGGATTACATTAGAAAACAGATATAGTAGTAGATTACTGTTGTGTCAAAGTGCATATTTGAATAGATTCAGTGGACTTATGTTATCAACATGCAACTAGGAATGCAATATCCTGAATTCTGTGCAACCAATGATTATTTTAAATGCGGGGGAAAACCACATACAGAACATTAATATAGCAGAAACAAATATTTCCTGAGCAGAAAAAAAAGTGTGTTGTAATCCAAGCTTCTCTTTTTTTGCTGTGGTAGCATGTGCATATTAGTGCATATGAATCCCCTTTAAACCCTTTAAAACTGTTAGGCCTCCTTGTGTTCATGTTCCATTGGTGAATTAACTGCCGCCCCTCTGCACTTCAGATGACCCTTGCCGTGTATGCAAGAAAACAGCGCTCATATGGAAGTCACCTACTGCTCATCAACTACCTGGCTTCCGCAACAAATCCATCCTGGCACCGTGGGTTAGGAACCATGCTGCTAGTGTTAACTCCCAATAACACTGTTAGCTTTTTCCACCCTGTATCCATTAGACACATTTCCATTAGGTACGTTTCCCTCTAGTGACCCGCTATTGGTGTGGCTTGGGAGAGAAGATCCGCCCAACTTCACCAGTTAGCGGCTCAGGTTGCGGCTCAGAAAGTACCTGCCTTGCGTAGGTATTTTCTGACTCGTCGATGCTGATTGGATACGGTTGAGGCGGGATATGACGTGAGTAGAACTCGACACAACCACAACATTAGCAGAGCAGACTGAGACAAGAGAATCGAGAACAAGAAACTACAGAAGAGAAGACTTCCATGTTGATGTCTTGACTGTTTGGACTTGCTGCGTCGGTCTGTTGTCAGCGTTGCGTCACTGACGTCACTGTCAAAATTGTTGCTGAACAATCACGTAAGTGTTGCAGAACTATTTATGTCACATTTGAACTCCGTTGGTTAGCTAAAACAGTACCTATATGGGAACAGAGGCCGAGGGGAACTAACTAGTGGGCGTAGCCAAAACACTCAGCTGCTTTCCAAAAAGCACTCAGTGGAAACACGGCCACTGTTAGCACTGTGGGGGCTGTTACTTGTAGTGCCGCTAATAACACTGTCTTGACGTACAGTGGCAGCATTATCCCCATGATGAGTGTAAACTGACCCCAGTACCACTGTTAGCTCTGTCAGCACTGTTAGCATCACTGATAGCGATGCCTCACCCAAAGAGGTAGTATTGTGATATCAGCCAGTGGGTATGAGTTGACGCATATTAACAAAGTTAGCTCTGTTGTCTGCTGCTATTTTGGCTTAGCCACCTTCATGTTTGCTTGTGACATCCTGGCCCAGACTCTGAATGTCAATCAAACTCTGGTAAAAACAGTATGAAGGCAATCTCTACTCAGAATGATTTACATCCTGAATGTCTTGTACAGCACCTGTACAGTGCTGTGGTTGGAGCCAGGTTGGACACACTGGAGGTGGTGGTGGAGAGATGCACTGTCAAGATGTTCGAGGCCATCTTGAAATACCCAGATCATCCGCTACACAAAACCTTTATGGACCAAAAAAACAGCAGTGGACGGCTCCTCTCTCTCCGTTGCAAGACGGAGAGATTCAAAAGATCCTTCACTCCTACAGCCATCAGACTGTTTCATTCTTCCAGATATTCTACCAGACTAACTGAATTTCCCCTCGGGGATAAATAAAGTAATTTCGATTTTGATTTGATTTGATTGATTTAACTATCGATTAATCAGCAGATCTGTAGAAAACAATAAAAATCACAATTAATCACAATCACAATTTCCAAGGGACCAAAGTGTCATCTTTAAATTGGTTGGCTTTATTCAGTACTCTCAAATTCAAATCACTACATGTGAAGCTGATGTTATCAATAAAGAGGTTGCTCTCAGTGATGAGACTCAGCAGTTCCCCTCAGCTCTATGGAGTATACAACTTTAACTTCGCTCTAATCGCTCTCATCTGCTTTGTACCCAGACACAGCAGGCATCTGTTTTCAGGGAAAAAGCTCTAAAACCCAATGTACACTATCTGTTCAGCAACAAACACGACTCCTGATGAATGCTAATGTTGCTTTGTGTCTGCTACATGTGTAAATAAGCAACTGCTTGTTGACAAATTCACCATATCAACTATGCTTCTGTTGCATTAGCAGCTTGTTTGGCTTAAAAAAAAAACAGTTGATGCAGGCTTAAGAAGATGAAACCAGCATGTATCTGGCATCTCTGCTTAGTAAAAGAGTTAGATGATTAATTGATGATCAACCAGCTACTCCATGTATGATGGTGTACTTAATCTTTAGACACAAGGTGTTGTCTCAATACATTTTCATCTCATTTATATCCTCCTGATTGCACACAGAGTGTTTGTGTTTTCTTTCTTTTTATTCTTGCTCTCTGTGTGTATCTATGTGCACACACTACTTCCTCCCACCTATTTCCAATCCCCTGGTCCCCCAGGAGGACAGATATAGTTAAATATTAAACATCCAATATGGGGCCAATCTATGCAGGAGGATAAGAGAAATTGATTGTGTAGTCGGGACACACACACACACACAAGCAGATTTGACTGTGATGTCTTCATATTGCCATCCTTTCTCGTATTTGTGTCTCCGATAGCTGTGGTCTCTTACAGAGACATAAATAGAGACACAGGGTACACACACCCGGTGTCTCCCACACACACACACACACACACACACACGCTGCACAGCAGGCTCTCTCTCTTCATGTCAAGGCATCGGGCTCAGTGTGATACCACTATCATCAAAGCTGTGTTTACTAAGATGGCACCATTCGGAGTTTCCGACTGCTTATATGTGTGTGTGCGTTTTGTATTCTCCGATAAGCAAATCTGCTTCTCCTCGACCCTATCATCTCCCGAGCCCTTCCTCTCACATCAGCTTCAACCCCCCCCCCCCCCCCCCCCCCCCCCCACACACACACACACACACACACACACACACACACTTGTACCTCTGTTACACTGCTTCTCACCCTCCATTTGGTCTTGATGTGAGATTCTTTTTTATTTCAACTACAAACTCAGCTGCTCTTCACTCTCTCCTCCCTCTTGTGTCCACTCATTCCTCATGTATACTAAACACCGACCATTCAATGGATATTGACTTAGTGAAAGTGGAGAGGTGAGGGATGGAGGGGAGGGTGGATGCTCCCTGACTGACAGCAGCTTCTGGTCAGTATATCTCCGCTCTGCTTCCTGTAAAGGTCAGGTGTCAATAGAGTGTGTGTGCGCTCCAGTGTGTGCATGTGTGTGCGCCTGTGTTCGTGAACACGCGAGTGTGTGGTTGACCAAGGTTATGGATTAGCCGCCACATTGCTAACAGGCCACTGTCAATACTTTTCATTCTCATGTACACCTCATCGAGCACAGCAAGGCCTGAATGACAGAAACGACCGTCTCCGTAATGTCAGCACACACACACACACACACACACACACACACACACACACACACACACACACACACACACACACAAACACACACACACACACATCCATACTCTGGTAATCATGCAGAAAGCAATAAGCTTCACAGATAACCATCACTGACACTGTACAATGAAATTAAATTGTGCTGTGTATCAAGTACTGGACAATGATACTGTTTCAATTTTAGCTTTGAAAAATCACAAATTAAAGATGACATGGAAAAAGACAACAAGGGATAGAAAAAGAAGAAGGCTGATATCTTATAAATTTGCATTTTAACGTCCCCAGTTTGATGTCCTTCATCCTCTCTCTTCTGACATTTCCCGTCATCCCTCTACTGGACACTTTTAGACTTTTAGACTTAGACAGACTTTATTGTCATTCAGTTATACATAAAAATATGCACATTGAACAAAATTCCATTGCACTGGCTCACAGTGATTGTACTCTGGAATGTCAGATAATTATATAATATAATTTTGAATAAAGCCCAACAGTTCTTTAAAAAAGCTGAATATTACGGCAGCTATTAGAATTCTTTTAAGAAGCTTCTATTATTGTGAGCATTTATTTTCACTCAACTTTGCCAGAAAGTCACTAGTTTCTATATGAAGAGGCTCACAACAAGGTTTGTAGATTATATTGATTAATCGGGTCATGAATTCTGGATAGAGACATTGCTGTTGAGGTTCTTTTTTAATTCAAGAGAAGGCAGACATCTACACCACTCTGGTGGCTTCAGCTCTCACCAAAATGATCTGGATTGATAACTATCACTTCAGGTAAGAGGAAAAATATGCATTTTTAATTTTGGGGTGAACTGTCCCTTTAAATTTTCATTTTTCAACTATAGATGGATAGATGGATAGATGGATAGACAGACAGACAGACAGACAGACAGATAGATAGATAGATCCGTTTATCTATTTACCCTGAGCAAAATTGAAGCACCATTCAATAATACATTGAACATACATACACTATACATATATTAAAATTTGAACTTAACCTGTAAATAATTAACCAATGAATTTAAAATAAAATTTTGGCAAAAAAATATTGTGCATTTGTATTGTGTTCGTGATTCCTGTTGACATACCTAACACACTCTCTGAATATAAAAAAATGTATTATTATTGTTTCGTGATATGCTTTTTAAATATGTAAATGATTTTAATCAAGACTGAAATTAAAAGGGAAACGTGATCCTTATGCTAACTGCTTCGTGCAATACTGACGATAAGTTCTGGAACATATGTGCTACTTAACTGGCATTCCTTTTTAATTTTTATCTCACTGTTATTTGGCTGATGCTATCATCCCAGCAGCTTGCAACGAGCTAGTAATATGACAGTGTATGATATGAGGCCACATTATGCACATAATGTGGTTTCTCCTCAGCTATAAAGGAGTAATAGGGAGAAAGGGGACAGGAAAATGATGAAGACACAGAGAGAGATAAATATGTATGTAGCCAGCTGCTGCAGCCTCTGGGACTCAGGAGGGAGGGTTGGGGGAGAGAAAGTCACAAAACTACAGCTCTGTCTGCAGGCAATGGGTCGGACGCTGGGCTTCAACCTACACTAAACATGCCATCAGACAGACGCAGTAGCAGAGGGAACATATTATTGCTGCGTTTTATTGTCACAAAAGCATTACTTGCACTGAGAATGAGACAAAATCTGTATGCCAAATTGTAAAGATTACAAGGCATGGTAAGGGGAAAGAAATATGCAGAAATTTAAAATAAAAAAAGAGAGAGACGGAGTGAAAGGCAGGAGCTCAAACAGACAGTTCAGGTTTCAGTATGCAGAGGAATGAGCTCCCCCAGTATCCGCTTACATTAAATAGAGAGAGAGAGATACCAAAAGAGGGAGGGAGTGTAAATGATGTCTCGGTGATGTCACATGGAAGCAATAGTAGCAATAATCTTCACTTTTTCTCCTCGAAATCATCCCTTCTGTCTTCATTTCACTAATCTCTGCGTCAGGAAAGAAAACGGACTGGCGTTTGCATGCATGTGTGTGTGAGGAGAAAGGGAAGGTGTGTCCAGATGCTAAATCCTACCCTGCAGCTGCTCTACCCTTATAACTGTCTCTCTCACACACACAGTTATGTCCCAGCCTCATCGACTGTCCTAATAGCAGATGGACAGATAAGCCATCTCCTTTAATCACTCCATCTTATTCATCTTTCTTCTGTCACTCTATTTCCCATTTTTCAGCACCTTGATGGCGATCCCGTGTGGCAATCACAAAAGCTAACAGTCTTTCACAAATGAAGAAATTACATCTAAAGAGGAAGCAGAATACTGTAATTGCACACACAAAAAATTAAAAGTTATCTTCAAAGAATCAAAAATGGATCGAGCTGCAGCAGCGGGTATTTGCAGGCGCCAGCGTGAAATTACACACATCTTGAATTGAGTCCCAGTGCACCTAAACTGGTAAATTTATATTTAGAAGGAAACAAGGAGCTAGACCCGGCAAAGATTCAAAAGAAGAAGCCAAGTAATAAGAGTAACTGCAGCAAGACTTTTCTGTTGCAGACCATCCTCATGCAAAGGTTCATAAACTTTTGAAACATTTTTCATGCATTATCATACTTTCAACATGAGGCCTCAGTGCAGTGCAGAACCTGTTTAGGCAACAAATTTACTTGCTTAGGTTTAGAAAAAGAGTTTGCAGGAGCACTGAAAAACACGAGGCAGAGTGAGAGAGTTCCCGTCCGTGTCCGGCATGATGACGTTTAATGTCCCGGACAACCACTGTAGTCTCATTAGGCCACTTGTTAACAACCATCTTTTTAATGACACATAAAATGGTAAAAGCGCTTTTCTAGTCGCTTTGCGACCACTCAAAGCGCTTTACACTACAGACTGCGCTCATTCACCCTTTCACACACACATTCATACTGGTGGCAGAGGCTACCCTAAACGGTCCCACCTGCCACCATTGGGAATTCATTCACACACCGATGAACGCAGCATCGGGAGCAATTTGGGGATCTTGCTCAAGGATACTTCGACATGTAGGCTGCGACAGTCAGGGATTGAACCACCAACTCTTCGTTTGGGAGGCAACCCACTCTACCAACTGAGCCACAGCCGTGGAATACTCATGTATTCTATGTCATACATCAAAATGCAAACATCCCTCTTGTGTTAGGGTCGGCACCAACACATTTTAGGTTTTAAATGCATAAAAGTAGTTTTGATTCTGGGTGAACTGACCCTTTAAATTTGGTGATGATATGCTAACTTATTTCCGGGTTTAAAGACTCATTCCTGTGGCGCCCTATAGATACGACCCATAGAACTCAAGAGCTTGCAACTGAACTTTCTTGGGTTCTTCACAGAGTTAATTGGACACAATACAGATTGTATGTCTCAAGTCCCTTCTTCCCTCTGTCCCTCGCACCTACAGCCATACTCTGACCCAGACACACACCAGGAGAGTTTTATCAGACATGGAAACTAACTAACTTCTGCTAGCCTCTCTCAGACTCTGCCAGAAAAAAAAAGACAAGGCAGTTGTGTCAAATGCTTTCAGTGCATTCGGCCTCACAGTATCAAAAGCCACCATTCCTCTGTGTCTCTTTCCTATCTAGCAGCAGACTCACTAATGGATTTTCTGCCACGCAGCTTTGTCTTCCTCAGTTACCAAGAGTCATTACTGTTGAGGGCTCGAGTGCTGGGTGAAAAAGAAGGGATTTTTTTTTCTCCCTTTACATTTGGATGCAATTGTTTTCCCTTTTCTGCCAGCGTGTCATTGTTTTCTCTGGAGTGACAATTAAACTCTTTGGTTTTAATAATAAATCTACATATTTTTCTTTTATAACCTGACATCCTGATCTAAGTTTTATATTTTACCCATGTTCCCTAAAGACATGTTTTAAATATTATATAACCCAACTTATATTTAATTAATGAGAGAAAAAATGCACTATTTATTGGCAAGGAACACTCAATTTACACTTAGTACATGGTTTCTAGCGAGCTGACGGGATTTTGTTAATGCAGAAACCTCCCTGTGTGTGTAACTGCTATTGTATCTGTTAGCAGTGTCATTTACACTGCATCAACATAAATTCTCACATTTTAAAATTAATACTAATTACATTAACACTATTCACAGCATGAACAGCTGCAGAATCACCAGATGCACACCTGCTGCCAGAGTTGAGGCACGTTTTTTTGTTGTAGTGGAAATGAACGTTTTTCTTCACAATTTACCAACCAAGTCCTTATGGTGTGTTATCATGAAAGACGGCAAAGTCCACACTATAAAAAAAAAAAAAAAAATCCAGAATTTTTTGTTTCTTGTTTTTTTTTTTCTACATTGAGTGCAGATGCCATTAATGAAAAAAGGAACATTTACTTTCATTACAAATATTAACCATAAAATGGTTGTTGAAATCTGTAAATTAATATAATGGGACATTTTTTTTGGACAGTATGATTCAATTGCTTAATGGCCAAAAAAATTGGTCTTGGTCTATAAATTCCCAAAAAATACACATCATATTGCTGAATATAAAATTAAGGCAACTTTCTGTTTTCTTAGAGCAAAACTTAAAATTTAATGTAACAAAAAATTAAAAAGAAATTGTAAAAAAACAAAAAACAAAACGGTAAAAACCCTGAAAAAAATCTTAGGTTATTGTAAGTAATTCTACAGATACATATATATTAAATAAAAATATTTACTGTATATTATCTATATTTAGATAATGTATTATATTAGTTTATTGAGAAATGATCTATAGATAATTTACGGTTGTTTACTGTTATTTGACTGTAAATGTTTGGCAACTTTTGCTGTCAGATCTTTTAACTTTATTTATTTATTTATTTATTTATTTTTTTACAATTTTCTTGTGTAGAAAAGAATACATTTTTTTCTATTCTTTATGGCTTGCAACAAAAGCATGCTTTTTATTTAAATATCGATTTTTATACAGGTTTTTTTTACGCAGGCATAAAATGACTGCAAAAAAATGTTTAAGAAGTTAAAATCACTGTTTATCTGTGATATATAGTTTTACAATTACAGCTTGTGTACAGAAAACTATCCACCTTTGACAGTGAATACTATTCTATTTCTAAAACTAAGATATTAAAACATTTATAGATTTGGTAGCTGTTATCAAAATTCAGGCAGCTATTTGTGTGTGTGTGAAATCTAAAAACAACAGGCATCCCTGGTTGCTATCAGAGATTCATTTATTCTTAGGTGTCGAAGGCCGAAAAAAGCGAGAAACCACAAATCTAAGACAAAATCTATTATGGTCCTGCTATCTTAAAACCAATGATATTATTGCAAATGTTACAAGTTTCACTGTGTTTGAGTAAAAGCAGATTTTTGTGGCTGCATTCCTGCCCTCCTGCACTTATTATCCCTGTTGACGTTACAGAGGTCCTGAACTCTGCGAGACAAACCGCATATCCAGACCAACCCTCTTATATCTTCTGTTGCTTCTGGACGCAGAGCTCCGCTGCACACACGCTCATCATGTACACAAATACACTGACCGCCGAGGACCCTGTCATTACACACAATCCCTTCTCTGCTGAGTGTGTTCCTGTGTGTGTTTGTGTGTGTGTGCTGGGTTTCTTTAATACCGCTCTCCATGCATACTTATACTCCTCTCTGTCTCTTTGTCTTTATCTGTTTCTTTCCTCTCCGTCTCTCGTTAATTACACAGAGACGGGAGGACTAAGCTCACTAATCTGAACGGATACGACCCCACCACCAGCTGATCCCTTAACACTGTTACTTATACCTCAATCCGGCTCTCACAAACACACACACACAAATACACACACTCACACACAAATACATACACATACATAAATACATACACATACAACGCTGCAGCTAAACAGATATCAATATAAATAATAAATGAAAGGAGAAGAGAGAGTTAAGGTGCCATAACAAGATTCAGATTGTGTTTCTACTGATTGAATTCAAAGATAATTTCAATGTTTCAGAGAAGAGACAGGTGTCTCTATTCTTCTTTGGAAAAAAATTGGACAATCTGCTGACATTTCAGAGACTCAAAAAGGCTTTTTTCTGTCCTGCATCCATTAAATAAAATTGAAAAAAATTGAGGCTTTATAGAGATTAAAGCTACATCAACTACCATATTTTAAGTACTTCCAGCGAGGCTTATCAAAGTGCTTTTCACTAAATCTATTTAATGTAGCTTTTTTTAAATACATAAAACCACTTTTTTCATGTGTGCCTAAAAGATTAAGTAAAAAGGGAAATACAATGTGCAGGTTTTTTAGCAAAAAGCCTCTAAAAAGACTGCACTCACATTTTCATACGGTGTTCCTTGGGCATTAACACAGTGGTCAGCTCTGCATGTAGAGAGGGTGTGACAGACTTTATCATGTGGGGTTGTTAGTTATATATAGAAATGGGAGCACAGCTGTCTGTCCATTAGGCTAAAAGCACAGCAGCACAGGAACACGACCATGAAGTCGGTGGCCCGCTTGCCTCTGTATGTCAAGACGGAGTCGAGGAGGAAGAAGACGGGGAACATAGATGCGGAGAGAAGTTGGAAAAGGTGCAAACTGAGGACAGGGACAGGGCTGGGTTTGATCTGAAGGACTGCAGGCATATGGGAAACATAAAGGGACTTGAAAAGTGGGAAACAAACCTTGATTTCCCATCAAGTGTTTTGGCAATTTAACAAATTATATTTTGATGTTTACCAAGACAGAAGCCCTAACTGACTCATCATGATGCACAGAAAAGAAACAGTCTGGATTAGCATTCATGCAAAGTTGGCAACTACCTCGGGGGGCCACGATCCCTGAGGCCCATAGAGCTGCAGTCTCACTGCATGTCAACTTATTTTTGGTCATTTGATTAATTGCACGTTTCTTAAGGCCTGTCCTGCATTATAACTTAATCATTTTGAAGTTTATTTTTAGAACATTTTGATTTTGAGGGACAACATATATTTTAAAGGAATAATTTCAGATTTTGATGAATACACTTCTTTGCCTTCTTGCAGAGAGTTAGAAGAGCATATTAATAGCACAGATCATGTCTGTACAGGGAATTAAATGCTGCAGACGGCAGGACAGTTAGCTTAGCTTATGGTTTTTAATGGAATAATCAAGCAAGAAATAACGTGTTAATTAGTGATCTTTAAACCCCTTTTATGCATGCATATGTTCAGGATCATTTCCTGCATGGGGTCATGTGTGCAGGGATCAATATTCAGGGAAATCTGTACAGCCAGTTTCCCGTCTGAAGATCTTGTAACATTTCAAGGAAAATGCAAGTATGGCGGTGTCCTGCAGAGACGAGGTTCAAGGTTTATGTCCGTCTGAGGAAAGATGCTTTCACATGGAGCGAGCAAACCAATCACAAGACTCAGCTGAGCACATATTTCAATCCATGACTTGTTTATGGTTTTGACTTAGTAACTATAAAAAAAAAAAAGTTATTTCAATTGCAAACTCCTATTTTTTAAGGATAGCCAAAAATGGATAGATTCTGAAATAAGGGACCTCCTCTCAGTCTGCACAGAGAGTGAAATTGATAGGCAGCTGTCTGAACAGTTGCTTTAGTGTACGACAAAATAACAGGAGTTTTATGTGAGTGTGGCCTTATAAGGCAGAAGACCAAAGTCTTTTCGTTGTCTATTTTTGGCCATGGTATCTGTGAAAAGGTGCAAGACATAAATTATCTTGAATTGAGTGCATGTGTTAATAGTGAGAATCAATAGTGGTGCTTGAACGGTTATCCTAGATTTTTTTTCTTTACCAGGAACTATGTGTGAAAGAGGTTTTAAGGGTGTTAGAAGTGAATACCTGAGAGAGCCAGGCTGGCAGTTTCCAGTCTTTATGCTAAGCTAAGCTAACAGGCTGCAGCTTTTAACAAACTGAACATGTCTTGTTGCTCACGTATTTTGAATTTTTTGCTGTTGTATGTTCTGCTGTCAGCACCTTTGTGAATGCTGTGCACAAAGCAGTCTTTTGTGGCCGTCAGTATCATTAAAGAAGACAGGGAAAAAGGGAAATCACTGCGCTGTGATCAATAAATGACACTTGATTCAACAAAACTTTCAGGTTTTTTGGTAGGTTTATCTCATCACGCTGGCATTTTTTCTCCCCATTTGTGAAAGAAATTTGACTGTTAGACAGCAGACGAAATGACTTGATAAGACTTTTGCAGTGTGAAGAAAGCGTACTCTCTCTGGGTCTTTAAAGAGGAATATCAGTGAAGCGAGAGGTAAATAAGGACACACAGAGACATAAGAGAAAGAGCAGGTATATGGAGACGGAAAATAAGACGCAGCATGCACTCTTTGCAAGTAAGGATCGAAAGAAAGAACTAGAAAAGGCTCAGTGCCTGTCTGCCTGCTAGCCTCCCCCGGCGTGCAGTAGGTGTCTGCCGCAAGTCTAGCGTGACTGATCTGAAATCAGGTTTTCTGCCTATAAATATAAAGCCGAGCAAGGCGAGGACTCTTCCACTTCTCCTGTTTTTCACACTGCGCGGGTGCGTAGGCCACAACCCTCTTTCATTTTCCATTACAGGCGAATACTTCATCCAATATGCCCATCCAAAGTGAGAGAGGGGAGGACGGAAGACCGAGGGTCTCAGAAAACACTGAAAATGAGAGTCTTTCATTACTGTGCTTCATAAGTAATGATGCTGGGAGGGATGGATACGGTAAAGGAAGGAAAGAGAGCTAGACTGAAGCTGAAAGCAGGAGAAGTGAACACGCGCCAAGACGGTCTTTTGGGTGAAACGGGAGAGGAATTATTCATAGTGAATTTACACATCAATGACAGTTTTTTCCCCCTTATGATTTCCCTGCTGCATGTTGAAAATAAAATGTGTTGGAAACTCGAACGGGTGGCTGGGAACGCTGCATGTGTGAGCCGGCACATGTGTATGCATGACAGAGAAACATGCAAACAGACGTGTGTCATTGTGCGCCTTTAATTGTTTAATCGCAGCAAAGTGCCAACAAATGTTTTGTTTATTTCCTGGCTGAGGGAGAATAGCCAGAATTTGGTCCTCGTGATGAGACAAGCCAACTGGCAGCTCACCGGGTAGCCTATTAACAACAAAACACACACACACGCTCAGAACCAAACCCCCTACATACACACACACGCATGCAGACGCATCCAATCAACTGCAGCGCTGTCATTGCTGGACCACCTATGGGCCTTTTAAGCCGCACAGACAACAACAGACATTACATCAGTGACAATGAGGCTGCGTTTGAGAACCTGGTGTCAAACAAACTGTCATTAAAGCTATTTTAGCCCTGAACAAATACTGCCACATATAGACAAGCAGCTGCACTAATAGCAGGGGTTGAAACGCCCATGCACAGGTGGGGCTACAATAGGTATGGCTGTCATGTGGTGGCTCCTTTTGAAGTGAGAGGGAAAGTCAGAGTGGGGTTTTGTAAAGACTGTAGGATCATTAGAGTAGCCGTCAGTCATATATATAAAACCCTCCTTTCATGTCCTCACAAAGACCCAAATAGCTCTTCTGTTAACATAAAAGCCATGCGACTTTCTGCACATATGTAATGTGAAAACAACTAACTCATACTCAAAAGTTTCCAGACACCAGGTTCAACGCCAGTCCTACTTATTTTCTACCTTAATGAACATTATGTCACCAGAGATTAACGGCCACCCTGCAAAAATACAGAATGAATCTCGTTCTTTGACTTCAAACGGCACTGACCTTAGGTTTTATGACAAAACATAAAACAGTGGACGGCTGCTTGTTTTATGGAGCCATCTCTAAATAGAGCCGCTATTCATAAAGTGTGCCCATTTATCATAAACCTTCACGGTCAAATGAGTGGGGTAGAGTCTTCCAACTGGCCTGACTGAACTTATGATTGAATGTCGCTGGTGCTGTTGTTTTTCTGTAAAGAAGTTTTGGTTTTGCAGAGAAGGGAATGTGTTTTGTTTGGGTATTTTCCTTCAAACTATAAACTTGAGATGATAAATTCAATATTGTAATAAAAAAGTCTACTATGCTACCTGCACAGTACAAAATGGCATACAGGTAAAGCTGTAAAAAGGCACCAAAACCACTTCCCTAAAATTAGGAACAAAACTAAAGAGTTAGGCTTAAAAACCCCCCACTACTTCTAGCATAACTTCCAACAAACATCAATCTCCTGGGGGGAAGCTGTGGGTTTGTTTGGCCTTTTCACCTTACCTGACACCTACAAATTCCAGTACTGTGAGAAATAAAAGTAAAGTTGTTTGTCTGTTTTTCACCAGAAAAATACTGGCTGATTATCATGAAACTTGATGGTGTAACATGGGCCAAGATGGAGCCCATTAAATTTTGAAATGGATTCCAACCACAAGGGCGAAAACACCAATTATTTCTCACTTTCGTTAACACTGGAAGATAGGTCATGGCCTTGGCGGAGGTCTATGCTCTCCATGTGCCCTCCAAATGTTTTTTGAGTGTAGATTATTTTTTGCACTGCTATGAAGGAACTTTGTTGGACTGTAGAGTTATTTCTCATTATATGTTTCAACATGTATGGAGGAGCAAAGATGGAAACCTCATGGAGCGGCTCTTTCATATTCATCCTCTATGATCGCCTGCGTGCAAAGCGCCAAAATGAAACATATGCAGTGTAATTGCATGATATTAACCCAGATTGTTGGTGGGGGATTGTTGAGCATTGTTGAGTGGGGCTACAAAAGATCGTTGAGGAAAAAAATTCTCTGCTGAGACTCCCTGGTGTGAACATAATCGGTCTCCGTGATATTTCATCTTCTATTAATAGTCACACGGTTTAGGAGGTTTTGCATATTTCACAGAGCTGCATTCTGCACCCAAAACCATGGACGCACTCTGAGTCATGATCGAGCCTGGCTTAACACCGATCTGTCGATGTGGTCCGTTCTTCCTAAGCAATCTGTCTGACTAATGCACAAGCGTGAAGTTTAGATATAAAAGCAGAAAATAACAACACAATGTGTAACTATTCCAGGATTATGGAAACTTTAAATGGCCTTCTCCTGCGAAAATAGATATTACAACCAATAGGAAACACGCTTCTGTTGAAATAAAGCACAAATCTGACCATTTGCTGTTCACCTGTGGATGATATTTGCTAGATACACATAGCCCTTATTTCAGAGAGGGTTTAGAGGATATTGGAGCTTGCTGTGACCCTTTCACCTGTGAAGGATATTGAATGGACAAAAGACAGTCTGAGGCGGGTTGGCTGCAGACGTGTGCAGACAAGTGGAGCAGAGAGGAGAGAGGACCAACAACGGTGAAACAGACAGCGTGGGATGGGCAGAGAACAGATGTGTTCCTTTGTAAGGGTCATAAACATGAGTCATTCAACTTTGAAGATGGCTGAAGGGCACGGGCAATTGTTAAGAAAAGTGTGAAGACGGGAGATATTGGGGGAAATCACAGAGTGGCAACAGGAGGCCGGCGAATGCAAAAGACAAATAAAACGCTCTGTGATAGAGGAAGCGGGGAAACAAGGCAGAAGTGGAAGAATTAAGAGAGCGGGGAGGGAAGAAGAAAGAGCGGTAGGGAGACTAAATGGTCTGTTTTCCGCAGCAAATGTGCTCGTGGTGAAATCCATCATTGGAGGTACGGCTGGCAGCTCATCTACACTGCAGCCTTTGTTTTATGGCGTTGACACCGCCACCGCTGCTGTGTTTTCATCAGTCAGGGCCCTGACACCACCCTGGGGAGTCGCACATGAACAGGCAAATGTGTGGGCGAGGCGACCAGTGCATCTGCATATCTGTGTATGTGTGTGTGTGTGTGAGCTCACACTTTTTTGTCTCTACCTGTATGTGTAGTGAGTGATGCAGTGTGAGCTGATATCTTACAGATTAGCGAGCTAGACGCTTCTGTGATGGATAAAAATGAGACACGGCAGCAACGTCGGCCTCTGATTAAATCCTTAAAATACTCAAGTAATCTACATAAGAACCTCAGTGTAAGGCAACCCAGGCTTTTTTTTTTAGTCTCCAGTGTAGCGGATTATATTTTTCTTTGTGGTGCAGGCCTTGCAGCTCCTTGCAGTTTGTATTTCAAACACTAATTCTTCATGCTCTCAGGACAGCAGCAATATTTCCCAAAGAAACTCCCATGGGTGTTTATTTAGGCCACAAGTACAAGTGGTAGCACTGCAAAAACTGCAGAGTTACAGCTTAGAAGAAAATGCCTCTCTATTGTATACGTGTATAAAGACCAAATGTGGCAAGTTTTAAGTCTTTGTAGCAACAGTGGTGATACCTCCTGTTGCAAGACATTAATCTCTTTCATATTTTTCATGTACTTGATGCACATTTGTCTTGTAATCAGAATGCAAAAGCTTGTTTTGGTCACAAGATGTAAAAGCTACATATCATTGCTCCACTCTTCTGCTGGTCCAGAAACTCAAACAAGCACAGCGAAGCAAAAACATCATAAAATATAGATCTAAAAATGGTCGACTCCTGTTAGCTTCTGCATGTGCTCTAAATCCATAGAAACAAACACGGTGAAATTCAGTTCATATGAAGGCCAGCGTTCAAAGTTACAATGTTTTCATTTACTTGTTCAGCCTCTGACTCCATCTTCCCCGAGAGAACTGTATCTATTATTGCAGATTAATGTGTCCTAATTCCATACTAACTACTTATAATATGCAGTATGTATTTCATATGAATTGTCATAGTGTAGTGTTTTTGCAGGGAGTGTCCTAAAAAAATATCTGCATTCAGCCAATTGCGATATCTGGAATCACACTATTACTACTGACTTGCTGATGTCATAGATCGTATAAAAGATTGGTATGTGGACTACTGTTTTTAAACCTTAGATTTGGCTTTTTGGCTCGCTTGTTGTTTTTTCTTCAAGGTTATTTTTTATTTTTTTGCCTTTATTGATCGCTATAGAGATAGAGTGGAAGGGGGAGCCACCGGGAAGCCACGCAATCGTTTTTTTTTTTTGAAGACAGAAGTGACCATATTTGGACAAGAAGGTAGATTTAACTAAAAACCCAAGGATACAATGCACGCCCACATATACCGTCAACCTGACTGCACCTGGCTCCTGTTTACACCGTGCTAAGTCGCTGCTAACAAAGTTAGCCTCAATGATTCAAGGTAAACCCAAAACAAGTTCACAGGTATTGTGAAGTGCCATGGAAATGCATTGCTACGCCTTTATCCTGAATGACAGAGTGTCCTAGTAGTGACTTCAATCACAAGGTAGCCACGCCCTAAAGCATACGCTGCTGTATCGTGTATTTTATTCTAAATGGGATCATACTGTAAAAAATTAACATCATTCTGTATTAAAGAAGACTTGAAACTAGTGATTGAGACCATAAAGTCATTGGGATTTTTTTACTGAGGTAATAAATCAAATTAGAAGTCAGGTAATTTTCCTACAGACTTCTATACAATTGGACTTCTTTGTGCAGCCAGTAGAGTCACCCCCTGTTGGCCATTGGATAGAATGCATTGGCTTCACTTTTCAGAGCCGGAAGCTGTGCTACATTGCATTGTGGAGCAAAAGTGCACATTAAGAGTTTCCGTATGCATCACATTTTTTACTGTATATGTAACTTGGTAGCTTTTTTCCCATTGTTAAAGCACCATAAGGTGAGAAACATCTTATTCTACGTTCTTGTCAAATGGGATGGATTTTTGAGATGTGAGAGACACCCATTTTTATGTTGCTTTGGCGTTCCATCTCAAATCCTTAATCCTGACTCCTAAATCTTGGAACCTGTACTCTCATCACCTGCTTTCCAGCATCCCTCCTCTGAAATAATTCCTCTAATTCTGACAGCCACCAGGTTGCCAACTGAAAGCCTGTTCATTACCTAAATATTCAGGTAAAGTAAGGTCTCAAATTCAAACTTTCTGTATTTGGATCTTCTTTTCTTTCTCATGTAGCAGAGCTTTGACAACAATTTGCCAGCTCTTTCTGTAACATTTGCTTCAGACTTTGTTCAGTTTATCTCTTGCAATGTTAAGCAGAGCAGAAAAAAATAATTTAAGAGCCTACGTGCGCACGAACATGGGTTCCATGCGTGTGTTTTCACACCCAGACAGCAGTTAGGAGGTGATTACCTGTGGTCTGCAGGGCATGAAGGAGGTCACGACCTTTAAGAAGCAGCTCAGTGTGAGATGAGGAGAACTCGCCGACCACCAGACTTTTCAATTACTCTGATTGCTACTGTGGATGTGCATTGGGGTTCTACTGTGTAGAATATATCCAATGATGCATATAGTTCTGTCTTTTTCAATGGTAGAACTTTTAGAAGCCAGAAGAGGTGAAATAACCCAAAACTCGTGGAGAAAAAAAGGCAAAGTTTGGAGGAATCGTCCTGGAAAAAAATAGATTGCTTTTTTTTTGCAGCATCATTTTTTTCTGCTCTTCCTATCCTGTTTGGTGACCCCTCTGATTTATCTTTTGACCCCTTGTGGGGGTCTCGACTCCAGGTTGGGAACCACTGAAGGGGATGATTGTCAGCGAGTGCAGTAAATCCAGTGATGCACTTCATCTGGAAAGGTTGCAGTTTATCTTCCTGCATTTTTGTCTCGATTAAATTTTAGGCATTCTCGGGAGCATGCGAGAGGCATCGAAATGACTCTGTGTATGTGTGTGTGTGTGTGTGTGTGTGTGTACATGTACATGTATGTGTAAGGATGGAGTCTGTGTAACTGTGCATGTGACACCTGCGTAAACAAAGATTGCTCGGATAAATAGCAGACACAAGAGGTCACGTCAGTGGAGCCAGTTGCCTTCTGTGTGTGTGTGTATGTGTGTGTGTGTGTGTGTGTGTGTGCTGGAGGGCAACACTGATAGGTATGTGCATGTGTCTAATGGCATTCATCCCCCCACAGACAGTTTTACTGCTTCCAGGCACAAACACGATCGACTACTGACTCTTACGGAGTCGCCAGCTTATCTAGATCACACACACACACACACACACACACACACACACAAGCTGCTCAAAACAGCCTGACCACACAACACACACAGACACACAGACACACACACACACACATGTTATGAAGTAAACTGGGAAGCATATGACCTCAATTGAGCTGGACACACAGTCCGACTCTGTGACCTAACTTGTTTTGCAATGACCCAACCATACATCACCAGCCTCTCCGCACACACACGCAGGTATTTACGGAATGTCGAGCATTTGCCTGCAGTCGGCATTTCACCGGAATTCCTCATAAAATCTCTGTTTTGTATTGTCTTGTGTAGTCTAAAGGTTAAAGGTTGTACACAGATGTTTTTGGTGGAAATGCAAATGTATCCGTAAAATGTATGTATTTGTTCTGTTGAGGAACTGGAGACGTTTTAAAGGTATAGTGCAACATTTTGTGAAATATGCTGCTTATTGCTTTCCAAGACTTTGATTACACACCAATCATGTCTGGCGATAAATTGGAGCTGGAGCGAAGAGACAGTAGCTTAGCTTAGCATAAAGAGTGGAAGTAAAAGAAACAGATAGCCCTGTTAAAACCAGCAGTTGCAGCTTCTACTGAGGTTAAAAAATAAAAAAGCAAATAAAAAACAGCCTGCAGATAATTTCCAGTAAATATACAGGGACCAGGTTAATTAGCAAGCTTTAGATGTGCTGGTATGTGGTTTAGTTACCTTCAGACAGAGCCAGTGTAGCCATTTCATCCATTTTCAGTCTTTATGCTTATCTATGCGATAGCTCTAGTTTCAAATTTAATACACTTAAGCGTGGTAACAGTCTTCTCATCTAGTAATTGGCTAAAGAGGATTCAGTATTTCTAGAAGAGGTCACAAAATAAATTTTAGGGATCACAAGACAATTAACAGCATAGCAAAGAAGAAAAAGAAACATTTTCACTATAAAATCATATTTAATAATTCATTTCAAGCTAATTACTGGATTTTCAACTTGAACTTGCCCTCTCCAGACCTCTAAAATTACCCAGATAATCCCTTTTGGCTTAGCACATGCATGGGTCTCAAGGGGCGATGGCTTTATTTTAATGGGGTCAAAAGCCAAAAGAAGGTTGGGAACCACTTCCTGAAGCAACAGCCTTTCTACTTCCAACTACCCCCCAAATAATTTTCACACAGTGCCTAATCCGTCAACACAGATAGTGTGTGGAGGCATGTGATATGTAGGCTATTTCCAGTCACATCAAGTTTCAAGTGGGGGTCACCTTCTGCCAGCTGACTTTTGCTCCAGGGTCCGGCAACCAAACCTGTCTGAGTGTCTGTCCCTTTATAGAGAGCAAAACATCTCCGAAATAGTGCTCGGATGAACCATCTGTGATCACAGGGGCGATGTAAACATTTAGATTTATGGTGGACTTCCTCCTCAAGACACACTGTCAGCATCACTGGTCCATGAGAAATAGCGAAGGTTAACCAGCTCCCTGGTGCGACACGATCACTCTGCCTTTGAAGTTTTGTGCAAGCATGTTGTCTCCTGTAGGACAGCGAAAGGTCAGTTCCCTGGACGTACGCTGAGCCTGGTGCTAACACAAACATATGCTCCCACTTCCACCTCTGAGAATAGCAACAACACGGGCTGCTATTGCACCGATTACCTCTGGAAATGATTTTAAAGTGTCAAAAAAGTCACATACAAACTCATTATAGTGCTACTTTAAAAAAAAAAAAAAAAGTTGAGCTCACTTTTAAGCACTTTTGGGCTCAATTTTAATTTCAAAATAAGATGAAACAGAAAAAAAAAATCAGAGACGGATTCTCATAGGAAATGATTGACAGTAAATGAATATTAATGTTTTTAAAACTTCTTTGAGGAACACATTTAGAGCCTGGATTGTGTTTAACAGATATTGATGTGTGACCGTGAAGTTGTTTTTGGATGACAATTAATTTTCTGCAAAGTATTTTGGAAATTAACCCTTTCCTGCCTTCTAGATTTGTAAATCTCTGTATCTTGTTGACGGTGTATGAGGCTCATCTCTGGCATGGAAACTGTAAAATAAATGGTATTTTTCACTGGCAGTCACACACTAGTGTTTTTTTGGGGGGGTGAAAAAATCTCATGTCACAGTGTAACAATTTGTGCTCCCAAACTGCAGGGCATCATTTTCACCTGCACTCAAAGCCGCTCTTCCTACAAAACATCAGCACTCTGCACTGCAGGCTCAGACAGGGTCAGCTAGTCCTCGCTGAATATTCAGAAACTCACATTCGCTGCTCACTCTTTTCATCTAGCAACCTCTAACAAACAAGTTCTCATCTTTTGGATTCAGAAAGATTGCCAACACTTCACTTAAGCTACTTTTGAAGGCAGTGGCTCCCAGCTCTTTTAGCCGTTACCCTTCAAAATAAAATGACATCTACCTGTGACCTCCTCTCAGAGATTGTGGATTTAGTGTGGAATGTTATTAGCATTATTAGGTCTGAAGGTGGACGTTTTAAAAAAGCACATTGAAATGTCTCACAACAACTAGATCCATGTCATTTATTTAGTGTATCTATCTATCTATCTATCTATCTATCTATCTATCTATCTATCTATCTATCTATCTATCTATCTATCTATCTATCTATCTATCTATCTATCTATCTATCTATCTATCTATCTATCCATTCATCTATCTTAAATTATCCCGAATGTTTCCATCAGTTTTCAATCCCAATGAATCATCATTTTAATCAAGGTAACATGATGTCATATGCTCTTTGCATACATACAACATAAAACTGCTTTAATCAGCATTTTTACTTATTTAAATCACAGTGTCCATTTGTTTTGAAGAGGAGGCGATCTCTACGGATAATTCAGCTCCTGATGAAAACCTTCTAAATGTTTGGATGTTAAATAATCTGAGATACAAGCTGAGCAAACATTAGCAGCAGCTCAACTCGCAGCTCCTTCGAGATATCCTGTGTTCACTGACCAGCATCAGAGAAACACAGAGTTTTAATGTGAAACTGATTTAAACTGAGTTTTTAACAGCTTTTATAATCGAAACCTTTTATTTTGGAGAGGAGAACTCTGTGCACAATTCAGCTCCTGGTAAAAACCTCCTGAATGTTGGAAATAGTGGTAAAGACAACAAGGTCAGTGAAACAAAGAAACTTCACGACATCACCACCATCTGTTATTGTACTATCGTATATTAGGGAAGGCCGTTTGGAAGAAACCTGCCAACTCAATTATCTATAACGTTAACGATCAATTAATCAATCAATTGCTTCATGCATACATGGGCAAAATAAAAGATATGTATAAAGTACTATGCAAAAGCCTGTTTTGATAATAGATGCTTTTACTTTGAAAGGACGAAAAGAGATTTGATCCTGTCAATTGTAAAACTAACATAAAAAGAGATTAAACTGTAAAGATAACGTCAAGCAGTTCAATGTTTTATGTTTTAGCCCCCGAAGAGGCATGAGGTTAGTTTTCACAGTAATCTTCATATTCAAGTGTGTTTTGTGTTTAAATAAGTTTTGGATAAAATGAAACCTAGTAATGCACTTGCTAGCAAGGTTTGATACCGTTAGCTAGTTTTACTTAAATAAACACTCTTGTATTTCTGTGTGTTTTATAACTGTTATTGCAATGTTCAGTTTGCAAACTGTAGCTTTATCCAACTTAATTCTCAGCTCATTGACGTACGGCCGCAGAACTGAAAGATTGGCCGTGTTTCAGTTCGGTGAGTACAGATACGCAGTCAGAGATAAAATTAAAATAAAAAAATACACAGATTGATTAAAAACTCCACATGATCCACCAAATTCTTAATGACCATTAATTGATCATCGATGAATTATTCCCATCTCTTTTGTATATGTATTTAAAGTATATTTTTTTGATACAGTAACTGTGTCAATCTACCCAATAAGCAATTTCAATGCATGGTTTACTTGTAACGGAGCAGTTTAACAGTGTAGTATTGTCACTTGAAGTAAAACCTAACAATCTGAATACTTTCTTTCCTGGTGAACACAATAAAAGCACAAAACAAGCACAAACTTATGTTCAGCCAGTTTGAGAGTGCAGCGGTTAAACAAGTGCCGACACTTCAGGATTCCCACACACACTCTGGGGCTTCCTTATTGGCCGTGCCATCCTCTAGCCTGTGCAGCTCTCGGTGCAGTGAGATGAGGAGACAGTGGGTGCAGTGTGGAAACACTGGCCTCGCTCCAGTAACTCTCCAGAACATTCCATTGAGAGACCGCTGGCTGGCAGGCTGGATGGTTGCTGGTAAACAAGCTAAACAACAAACAACAACACCGGCTCTACATAATTCCTACAGAGAGAAAAAAAATCCACTCTGAAAGGGGATTAACCCATCTCATATTATTCCTGTGATCTCTGACAATTCTGCCTCAATTTGTAAATACAAAAAAAGGGCTTGCTTTCAAAGGCTTGATTATGCTATCAGGAGAGAGCAGCATTACAGTATTTGGGATAATTTTACAGGGATAAGTGCTCATTTTATGGTTCCCGACCATAAGCGCTGTAATGAATGTTATGCTTGTTTTAATGTTAAACCTCCTCTGTCTTGTGGATTTTCACTTTCGCGACACAAAACTTCGTACAGCTGTATCCCTGTCAGAAAAGGCGGTTAAACGAAGCCACTAACTGAATAAATTATCAGTGTTTTCTGCCAGCGCCAGCTGTAGACCAGACAGCACGTTATTCCTCTCCAGTCTGCTTATTCTTTAATAGTAAGTTTTTATATGCAAATCTGTTTGATAGCTTGCAACAGCAGGGGTTAAATTAGGAATTGTTACGTGGGGGGCTCTGGTTGAACGGGGCTCACAGCAGCCTGCGATAACAACAGCGGTGACAGATTTTGTGACAAATGCAGGAATTAAAAAGACCTAATGAGCATAACAGCATACACAAGCAATTAATTTACTTCAAAAAATGACATCAGGTAAGTAATGGCCTGTTACTGCCGAGCAGTCAGCAGTTTTTTTAATCAAAATCTCGACTGATTAAACTAATCAGCAGAGCAGACGACCCTAAGAGACAAAGACTCGCCCATTCACTTTCAGTTCAGCTGACCTCCGCGCGATTGACAGCATCTGAGTGACTGGAGCTCCACGCCAGCCGCTGCTAGTCCACACACATCAATCATGTCATTATGTGCTGAAACAGCAGCGAGTGGGTGGAGAGTGCCGGCACTCAGTTCAACCTGGAAAAATAATGTGGCTAAATAGCTTTGCACTTTAGTAACAAGCATGTAAGTAACACTTTGGTTTCCACGACAGGAAAATCTATTTTATCCGGACTGTAGAAAGACTGATGGAGCTACTTTATAGGTATTTTAAAGGCAAAGATGAGCATTGGGGTGTGGTGACTTTATAGATAAACATGTCACAGGTGGTGTCTCAGACTCTGCATTGACATTTTTATTAAAGGAATATTTGACCAATAAACTTTTCAGCTTCCTTGTCGAGTGTTGGAGGAGAAGGCAGATACAGTACGTGTCTTTAAGTTTCTAGTAGCCTTCAACAAACTTCATTTCCCACAAGCCCCAGACGTCAGGGTTCTGAAGAGATGAAACAAAACAGATATAACACACTGTAAAACTTCACAGTGTGAATTCACAGTAATTGACTGGCAGCAGCTTCACCTGCAAAGTACTGTGTTGTTTTTTTTACACTTTGTTACTGTTTTTTTTCTAGAAATACAGTGTATTACAAGAAAAGATAGCAGCATATTACTGTATTCATGTAAATTTACACACAATACCAGAAAAACTGGATATTTATAGTACACTGTAAAACTTTTCACCGAAACTTTACAGTAAATTCCTATAAATAATGACATTCTCTTAAAGTTTTTTCTCAGATTGCATTTTAATATACAGAATGACATCAATACAGTACAATAATTTCACTGTATATGTTTATGTAAGGTTAAAAGTGCATGTTAATTACTTTGGACCTGTTTGTAGGCAGGTGTTTCTTAGACGAAGCCAGGCTAGCTGTATCCCCCTGTTTTCAGTCTTTATGCTAAGCTAAGATAACCAAATGTGATCGACACGTTCTTATTTAATGTACAGGCAAAGAAAACAAACAATGTTCGTTTTTTTTCCTACTTCATTTTAGGAGCAGAACCCAAAAGTTCCAGTTTAACATTGTCCTTCTATAATGTGTTCATTAGTAAGCTTTAGAGGCTGTTAGGTTTGTGAAATCTGGATAGAGCCCGGCTAGTTCTTTCGAACGATTCCAGTTTTAATGCTAAGCTAAGCTAAATGGCTACTGGCTGAACCTTTTCATTTAATGTACAGGCAAGGAAAAACAACAATATTAGTTTGTCTTAATACCTTGTTCTTGATCAGAACACAAAATTTCCTTTTTAACTTAGTCCTTCCATAACGTATTAATTAGTGAACTCAAGAGGGGCTGTTTTGACTTTGATACGTTTGGATAGAGTCAGGCTAGTTGTTTCCCTCTGTTTCCAGTCTTTATGCTAAGTTAAGATAAATGGCTGCTGGATGTAGCTTCGTATTCAGTGTATAAACATGAGACTGGTATTTATCTTCTCATCTAAATCTCAGTAAGAAATCAAAAAAGTTGTCTAACTACTGTATTCCTTTAACTAACAACGGAGATGTTTTCATCATTTGTATTTAATGAATGTATGTGTCTGATGCATTTTGTTATTTTCTGAGACAAACATGCAATTAAAACAACATTAATTATGATAAAGCGCTGGTAAACAGTAAGCTGTGCAGCGTGGGCGGACAGGAACACACGCGGCTATGACTGACTGTGTCTTAATGTGTTTCTTTCCTGAGTTGTGGCTAAATGACATCAGCGTAACTCTGCTGCACAGCTGCCGCAGTAACAGACGTCTGCTGCAGAAAACACAGAGAGATTAAACATCGACAGAAAGTTAAGAGCGATTGAATCTCACTTTTATTGATTCACCAGCCCCTGAGCGAGAGCAGTGCGCTGCATGTGAATGTGCCGGCGTCTGTGTAAGTTTGTGAGCATGCACATACATTACAATAATGCGTCTGTCAATGTGCATTTATATCTGTTAGTGTTTTTAGATTATGTTTTTCTGTATTTACTGCATAAATACATACAGAATATCCGGATGTGTGAATAAATGCATGCAAGTGAGTCCGTACCTACTACTTTGTCTTTCTAGATGAATGTAGATATGAGAATTTGTATCCAGTGTGTATCATTTGTGTGTGTAATAACGTGTTTGATATATTTCTCTGTATCTGTCCGACAAGATGTGTGTAATACCCACTGCAGTGTTGTGTTGCAGACACTGGGTTTGAGGTGCACCGAGAATTCATAATGGACAAGTGATTAATGAGCAAATACACCAGTGACAACAGGAGGCCCTACAGAATGATTGAGCCCCACTGAGTTTGTTGCTGTTAATATAAAGCCGGTGTGTGCGTCTCAGTAAGTAATACTGAGGATATAATCCCACTCGGCATGAGTCCTCTATCGACAGACCTCCCACTTGCGCTACAACAAATGCACACAGGCTCAAACCACACACACGATCACCGCAATGAACACATTAACACTCTCTTCTTGTTATCGCCCATCAAACATCTGTCAGTTTAGCGAAGATCGCATAGTACAGTCTTGACATACACACACAACTTGGTTCTTCTTACTGTAGGTTTGGCCGTTGGTTCTGTCGGTCAAAGTACAAAAACAAAGTCTGAAAAAAAGCTCCAGACTTAGTCTCAAATAGAAGGCAACATTTCGATCCTCTCTGATCTTCTTCAAGCAAATAACAACTGAGAAACAAACATTTCTGATAGGTAGCAATCAGGGTAAATTGCCCTCACCTGCAGGTGCATAACCATCTGGTAAGTGATGACTCAGCAGTCCGCCAACGTGTTACTCTCGCTACGAATATTAGCTGCTCTGTTTCATCCACTGAAAAAAAAACGTGCATGCAGATTGCAATTTAACTGTGGTGTTCTGTCGGGATTCAGCTATGAGCAGAGGAAAAGTAATTTATGCAGTGTAAAGTCCTTAAGCTAGTAATTCTCAACCTATGGGAAACACTGCGGAAAATGAAAGCCTCAGCTAAAAACAGAGAATCGTCGTGTTGGCGTGTTGCTGAGTGTTTCCCGAGTTATGCTCAATGGGTACAAGCAAATAATAGAACAGCTATAACAGTCTGGTAAGTTCAGAAAATGACATTACATTACATTACTGTAATGTAGCCTTTAAAAACACAAAAAGACAATGCTTACAACATTACAATATCCAACGTCACATCATGATATCTATATCATACCGACAAGAGCCGTGGAGCCAAATAAGTAGAGGTGGGGGAAAAATTGATACAGCATAGTATCTCGATATTTTGCGTGGCAATATTATATGTATTCATGGCTGCCAAGTATCGATATTTAGCGGTCCTTCGGCCAGCGGGCTGTCAGTATTTTCGCTGATTTCTTGTTTACCGGAGGCCGTTGCGGGCTCACTTTTAGGAATATTCTAGAGATACTGGTATCATATGAAAAGATCTAAGGAATCTATAGGCACCAGCGTGCGTCAGGATGTCATGTTGGGAAGTTGTTGAAATAACGCTGCAAAATCAGTTTTTTTTCATGTGTTTCATTTAAAAAAAAATTCTGAATAGTGAAGCTTAAAGTTGAGGAAAGTTTGAGAAAATGCTGCAGTTGTTGTCGTCCATACATGTTTGATATCAGATCAGTTCAGTTTGACTGAATACTTTGTTTATCAGTCTGTGGGTTTGATTCTCATTGTGGAGAAATAAAAAGGCTGAAGTAAGATGAATACACTGAGAATTTTCTCTTATTTGACGAAACAATTATAGATTTAATTGAATTTTGTGGACACAAAATGCAGTTAAACAGTTAAATCGCAATATATTGTATCACAATACTCACCATATTGCAAAATGCTTAAAATCGCAATAATATCATATTGTGACCCAAGTATCAGGACAAAATCGTATCATGGGGCCTCTGGGGATTCACACCCCTACAAATAATGGTATTCGAACAGCACAAATGTGACAGCAGGTGGTCGTATACAGGGCTGAGGTCATAATCCTCTGAGGTGTTACCTGAATATGACCATTGGCTAAAGAATGCCTAGGTATACGTCTGAATGCTCCAGCGACAGCCAGGTTATACTAAACTAAACTGGGTACACAGATGTGTTCACGTTTATTCGCACGCCAACAAACATTAGCAAACATAAAGTCCAATTTACATGTTCTGCCTCTGCCAAAAGTTTTGACCACCCTTGTGGCTGTGGGCAGGTGACAAAATGACATCACACAGTCCTCCACAGCATGCATGAAGGGAAAATATAAATTGGGCCAAAAAATGCACGACTTTTCTCGACCCTAAGTGAACCTTCAGGGTTGTAGAGTGTTATAAATCTGAATCATGTTTTAAAAACATGCCACATAAGGTACACGCAAGAAAAAGTGGTACACACACGCACAGTGGCAACAGCTTTCATCAGTTATTCTCTGCGACTTGACATACCACAAAAATAACAACCCCCCAATTCTCTCTCTCTCTGTCTCTCTCTCTCTGTCTCTCTCTCTCTCTCTCCTTCTCTGAACCCAGAGGTTCACACACTCGTCACAGCTCTCTCGCTCCTTTTTCTGCTGAATCCTCCGCCTCCCACCTTCTGCGGCAATACCAGGCCAATATTTCAGTCTCCTTTTAAATATTTCACATTCATTTTAAATAATTCGCTCTCATTTTTAGAACTGGCAAAAGCCACAATGCGCTGCCGAGCCCACACACGCGTGTCACACAAACACACACAAAATGAGGCGTAAAGTTAATTAGACATGGAGCTGAGAGAGAGCCTCTTCCTGCTGAGACACAATCATCTTCGCAGCACCTCTAGGGGAGAGAGGAGCTGCGAGTGTGTGTGTGTGTGTGTGTGTGTGTGTGTGTGTGTGTTTGCGCGTTGATATACACACAAGCACACCCACACACCAGCTTATATACATCAAAACATACATATAAATGCACGCAGAAGCAGCAAGTATAAATCAGCATGCACTCAGATGCACAAAAAGAAATTCACACAGAAAAACACACTGATTCAGTTTCTCAGTCTCACTGCTGTGATACTACCTAAATCACAGCCTTCAGACTTCATAAACTGCTCTCAGATGATACATAAACATTGCGGAGAAGAAAATTCCATCGACCGACTCCCCGGACTTTCTCTGCCTCCTTCTCTCCAACCTGTTCTGTATTTCTTCGGATCAAGGTGAAGTGAGACCACAGCAGGTTTGTTCAACAACATCCTGGTTGCATCTCAGCATGAACACGCACACACACACGGTTGATCAGAAGTGTTACCTAGAGATCTCCCTTTGTTTACCCGGTGCTTCCCAGCTGAGATCGGCCTTAGCTCGGCCATGCTTTGAATTCAGAGCAGCTTCTTTATGTCCACATAGTCCATGACTGTGTGTGTGTGTGTGTGTGTGTGTGTGTGTGTGTGTGTGTGTGTTTGCGTATGTCTCTGTCTATGTTCACATTTTCAGAGGGTAAGACATAACAACATAAAATGGTGTTTGAAGTTCTTGGAGATTTCTGCTTCTTGTCTCCAACCAAGTACAGTTGAGGTAAATGGAATTTAATTTGTGCTGCACAAAGCATTGGGAAATTAAATTTCTTTCTATAAACAATGTTCTGGTTTCTCAGGATGACCCACAGTCCTCATTACCACCGCCAAGGAGGGCATGTTTTCAGCTTGGTTTGTTTATCTGTTAGCAGGAGTACATAAAAAACTTCTGGCCCGATTTTTATGAAACTTGGTGGATGGATGAAGCCCTCGCCAAGGATGAACCCATAAGATTTTGGAGCGTGTCCAAATCACAAGGCAGCTACACAAACTATTATTCATTTTCATAAACAATGCAAGAGTGGGAATTTGTGCTGCATTCATGTGCTGTCAGTATAATCAGAAAAATTAGTCCTGATCATATCCCTTTTTTCTTTGTTGTCATGCAAATATAAAACAGCCATCAGCGTGTTGTTTAAATACTCAGAGCAATAAAACACAACACATCTTCTTTGTAGCGTGCGTATTGTTCTACGCTACCACTTTGAATTCATGGTGAATACACCAAAGTTGGAAGATTGACTTCGCAACTTGGGAACTGAGACCATCTGAGGAGCATGTGAATGCACCATTGGCAGAAGGACGTCTGCACAACACAAATGTGTGTTAATCCGCAGCTGAAAATAGTCCCTGAAAACTGCCCTATTTGAGCATTTTTTGTAAAATTACAGTGCCGATATATTTTATGACGAAGATCTTTGCTTCAAAAGAACTGAATAGGCTTTAGCTAAAAGAGCCTGGTTGGGTAAGTTGGAAAATTTTGAAAGATTGACAAACTCAAAGTCGGCCCTGGTCTTTTCATGGGAATATAGAATAATACATGCATTAAATATTTAGAACAGGTAGGCAAAAATCACACAAAAACTTCTATTCCAGTGGTTTCACGCTATAATAAAAGTGGTTTATGCAAGTTTGGTATATAAAACTCACAAGATAAATAAAAAAAGAAACCAAAAAAAACAACTTATGAGGCATCAGTTGCCATCTGCTCCTGAGACAGTGTCTGCTGATAAATCTCTCCTTCTGTCTACTTCTCTGCCAAAAGTTTCAATTTTACATTCAAATGTAAAATGGCATGTTTTCCCTTGTTCTACCTTTTTATTTCCGTCTCTTTTAACTGTCTAATTTTATTTCTAAACCGCTCATTCTGTCTTCTGTTCTGACGGTCAGGGTCACTGAGAACATGGATTAAAATGGAGAAAGGCAAACTTGTGTTGTCCTTGTGCAAGGAGAAAAATGGAAGGAAAAGAATGGAGCAACAGGGGAGGGGCTCAGGAGGGAGATGTCCAAATGTTTGTTTATGCCTAATTGGGCCACAGATGAGCCAGCGGCCATCTCAGATAACAGTCTATCCAGAAGGAAGGAGGAGACGAGCATGGAGGGAGGGAAGGAGATATGAAATAGCTGCAGAGGAGAAATGATGAGCAGTTGTGCTGTTTGAAAGAAGAATAGATAGAGGAAGTAAAATAGGAAGAAGCTAGTGAGGGTGTGGGAGAGAATATCAAGGATAGGAGTGAGGAAGGGGGGATAAAAGCGTGAGGAATTAAAGGAGCAGCAGTGGGTCCTCAGGGGTAGTGATATCCAGTAATTAAACAACAAAACTTGTGCAGCATGTGTGGCCTGCTCTACAAAAGTCCTTATACTGCTCCCCGCTGAGCACATTCAAAACGACACATTGCATCTAATTAGAGCAACATATTGGAGCGAATATTCTCACTGAACTTGCCTAGTGGGCTCATAGAGGTGCAGAAGTTATGTACAAGCATACATAAAAGGGCACATCCAACAAATATGCAAATATGTTTCAGTGCTTTGCTAGAGAATGGCCCGAAGCTAGAGGACTGATACGAATGCTAAGATCAAAGTCGGTGACGAAATGGACAAAAAAAAGTCGACCGAGGAATTTTTAAGAGGAAGCAATCGCATGAAATGAACTCCTGCAGATAAAGTTTGTACTGGAAACAAAGCAAGGCCACGCTCAGTGCTGTGTACAGTAAATACAAGCGGTGGGAACGTTCTGCTCTCAATGTGACCTCTTCAAATCAGTGCAAGTGCTGATGACCGTCAGTCTGTAGTATGTCCTGAAAGGCGTCCTCCTGTCCCACTGACGCCAACAGACTGTGTGTGAGAGAATAATTCAACACGTCATTACACCTGAACAACAGAATAGGTTGTTTGCCCAAAACAACATGGATGACCTATTTAATACTGTAAAACTGTTGCAGTCAAAGTTTTAGACACAGACTGTTTAAGTGGGCATAGCAACTGTGATGCAACATTGTGGACTTCTGTTTTGAAGCCTCAAGTTTGGCATTTTGGCCTTCACCGTCTTGGTTTTTTGGGAGTCACCAATGCTGAACAAGACATTTTTATTAAATGACCAAAATGATATAAGCAATATTTTCATGAACTTAAAACACCCTGTGAAAGGGCCAAACTTCTTAGAAGAAAACGCAGTGTGCTCTAGTAGCGCCTTATCAATCACAAAGTAGCCACGCCCTAAAGCATGTCCTGCTGTATCGTCCATTTTTACTAGAAATGGGACCGCAATTTACTCAATGAATATCATGCTGTTTTATAGAAGACTCGTAGAAGGAGATTGGAAACTAGTGACTGAGACCATAACTCATTAGGAAACTGTTTACTGAGGTAACAAATCAAGCCACAAGTAGGGTCATTTTCATATAGACTTCTTTACAGTTGGTATTCTTTTTGCAACCAGTGGAGTCGCCCCCTGCTGATCATTAGAAAGAATGCAGGTTTTAGGGACTTTCATACTGGCTTTTCTTTTCAGACCAGGAGGTCACTGCTTTGTGGTTTAAAGTTAAGGCAATAAAACTACTTGTTGGGTTTTGATCATAATTTGGGCTAAAATAAGAATATGACATAGTTACATAGATGTTGACTCAGGCGACACTTGAGGTTGCTGCCTAGCAACAAACAAAAAGTGAGTTGTAATAAGTTGCTTGCATAGATGACCTAATAAACCAACAACTTAAATGATGGCTGGATGGACTCCAAGCTTTATGTTACGCTGTTATGTTATATCTTGATGTACATTGTTTTACGTCAGCTTGTAGTGGGGTTTACATTATACAATAAAGTATGTTTTATGTACAATATCTTGTGTTTAGATCTGTGTTTAGGTTCACCTGGTTGCAAGACAAAGACTGTCAGTGCATCCATTGTGCTCTCATTTTAAAGACAAACAGAGGAGTGCACTGAACTGAACAGAATTCAAACTGACACTGTTTTGCCTGCGAGCAAAATGTATACACAGTGCTGTGTCTTCATTTAGCTTTCAAAATATTGTCTTTTAATTAGTGGGAAAAACTAAAAAACCCAGAAACCATTAAGGAAAAAAACATATCAGTTACACTTATTATGTGCAAAATGTGCTGAAAGCAACATGAAGCAGAAAAAAAGGAGTTTGGGATTCAGATTTGGGGTGACGTTTCGACTAACTATTCTGCTTCTGTAACAAATGCTGACATCAATACCCCTCTCCCCCTCCTCCCCCTCCATCATTGCATCGGAGAGAAATTCATTACATTCCTCTCCAGCTGTCCATCAACCACTCCCTCCTGGCAGGAGTGACTTGTCTTGCATTTTTTTTTTCCGCGTTAGTGAAAAATTACTGTTCCTTTTCCCTCTTTCCAACCCAGCTTTCAATTTCCTGTGGGTGGCTGATGTCTGCTGGCTGTCAGAGCAGGTTGACGTCGAGTATTTGATGTCAGTGTTGTCTGGTTTGAGCGGGGTGGGCTGGGTTGGGGTGCTCTCTACAGGGACCCTAAAGCTCTTGGGAAAAGGTACAGAGAAGAGCGGGAGATTGAAGTCACTCCAGCACCCGCCTCAGAAGCTGACAGCTGAGAGATTAGTGGTTAATTAAGTCAGACGAGATGACTGGCATGTGGGGAACAGCCCTCGAGCCAATCAGAGTTTTTGTTTGGTCGGAAAACAAGAGCAGAACTACCGCAGCCTCTGGGGAGAGCTCACTGGAAGAAACTCGACTGTAGCCAAAAGCAGCATGAACACTTCCTGACTCCCCAGTTTGTCATCCCTCTCGCACATCTGGAGAGGCTAGATAAGGAACATGTAATGAAAACAAAATGGTGATTGACACCAAGAGCGCTGTGTGCATATTTAAAGCCATGTAAATTTACATTTTCAGGTGCAGAAGGGGGCAAAAAAAGGACTATGTGAGGAGAGGGGGAGGAAAGGATACAGTATGTGACACATGAGAGTACTGAATGAATGAGAGGAGGAAAGACAGACAGAGAGGAAAAGAGATTTGCATGGAGCATTTTTAAAATGTCACGCTTCAGTGGGACCATAAACACCATTCTTCGACCTCGCCACACACACACACACACACACACACACACCTCAGTATTTCTGACAGGGAAAGAGAAAGGAAAGGTTCAACCACACACACCGAACACTTCACATAAACACTACAGCTTCCCCCTTTGATAGCTCCATCAAAGAGAACTTTGTGCTTTTGAGAGACATGTAAATAGGCCTTCAATAACATCAAACAGGTCATGGAAATGACATCAAAAGCACAGGTGACTTGAAGGCTCGCCTGTAGCAAGGTCATGACGATGAAATTACTTTCCAGCTGTTATGTTTGCTCTTTTCATGATTTATGGCAAAAACAATAAAAAACCTTTTTATGTTAAATTAGAAGTGTTATTTTGGGATAGTTGTACCTTTAGGAAATACAAACGAAGGCCCTCTAGTTGACCTTACAGAAAAATGAATGACTTGAGACTCCAAAACTTGAATGTCTTGTCTGTGTTAATTTCATGTTTTAAGTTTAAATTGTGAATCTAAAATATTAAAAGTGTTCATGGTTTTCAATATTGACCATACAACTGTAACATTACCCAGTATGAGAGTGCACACTGGGAATGGGATTGTCATGATTGGATGGCTACCCTGTCAGTCAGCCAGCTACCTGATGGCCTATTATTCAGATCATTGACATGATCTAGAGTCATCTTTTCTTTCCGTCTCTAGCTAATGTTAGCATGATAACGATTGATATCACCCAAATTACAACAATGGCATTGTAACATTACACAAACCATTGATAGATTGAATCTCGCTTTAAGTTACATCCATCTATCCATCTATTATCCTTAACCGGGTCGTGTGGGACTGTAGCCAATCCCAGCTGACATTGGGGCGAGAGGCGGGGTACACCCTCTCATTCACTCCTACGGGCAATTTAGAGTCACTGATTAAACCTAAGCTGCATGTTCTTGGCCTGTTGGAGGTTAGGACCCGGAGTCAAACCGACGACCCTCTTGCTGTGAGGTGAGAGTGCTAACGCAATGTTAATTTAACACCACATTAAATGGCTGTAAGCGGTTGAAAAATTATGCTTTATGTTGTGACTTGACTTGGGACTTATCTAAGGATTCGGCTTGACTTGTCCAAGAAAAAATGACATGGGACTAACTTGTTTAAGTATTTGGACTAAATTACCTGAGTCTGCCCTTGGACTGGTTTCCCCGTTTCCTGTCGTGCTAAGCTCAGGATGCTTCTCTCGTACACAGACAGGAAAGTGGTTGTACATGTTCTCACCTAATTTTAGGCCTTAATTCACTACAATGATGCACACAAGATAGACCTTATGTCTATCTCATTGAAAAAATCCTGGCAGAAAAGATATAATTTCCTCACTTTCGTTCTGTTTGTACCCCCAGTACTTTGTGCGTACAGCTTCATTTATCTTCAAGACAAATATCAATACAATCCAAACAGATGGCACCCAAGGCTTAAAGGTCTACAGCACCACTTCCTTTATTTCTAATCTTCTTTTTAAAAAGCTGTCCGTTCGATAAATAGCTAAAACCTTCATTCAGATGTAAGCTCCGTTTTTAAGTCGCTGCCCTTGGCAAACTTACTACAGGCACATTTCTAATAGGTTTAGTTTAATTGTATCCACTGTGCTTCAGAGGTTGCCCCACCTGGCATTCAGATGATGAATGAGGGTAGAAATGAGCATCCTTATGTTGCAGTGAGGGAGCAAGGGACAGGAGACATCTGAGAGTGTGAGGGAGCATCGCTGCCTAAGGCCTCTGCGTTTGTGTGTTTGTGTGTGTGTGTGTGTGTGTGTGTGTGTGTGTGTGTGTGCGTGCGCGTGTAAGAGGGAGAGAATGAGATAAAGATATCCCATTGCAGAAAAACACATATACATCCAAAGTACAAAACTAATATTTAACTTCAAAATAAAGTTTTAGTCCCCCTGGACGTTCATTATGTCTTTTCTTTTATCTTTGCAATATATTATTTTTTGTTGTTACTGTATCTCTTACCTGTAGTTGTTGTCTAGTGGGCTGTTTTTCCATTTGCCTGCAACTTGCTGGTGTCAAACTAACATGGCTATAATAACCTCAACTCTCTATTTCTCTACATTTTGCATGATTTGCTGCATAAATCACAGCTTTGTTGCAGCTGACGGATTCTAATCAAGAGCTACCTATGACTTAATGAGCAGCTTCATGATTGAACCCAGACCTCATTTGATATTTATACACTTATATGGTTCCCTGGATGAAAGCGCCAAAGAATGAGGCAGACAGTAAAAAAAAAAGAAGAAAAAAAAAACAGCAGCAAAGTTCGGAGTCATCGTTAAATTTAATTTGTCTGTAGTTAATCATTTCAGGAAGTTAAAGTGCAGCAGAAGTTTTCTCCAGACAACTTTCACAATGCACACACACTGCTGCTCATCAAATCATCACTTTTACCAACTCGCTTCACTTGGCACTTGTACTCTGGCGCTGTCATCATTAGCGCCACTCGCTGGAGAGACGAGTCTGCCTCGCAATTAGCCGGCAGCCACCCTGCAGCACTCGAAGGCTGAAGGGTTAAACATGTCCGGTTGGGACGCTGGTTAAAGCTGAGGGAAGCAGAGGGAAGGCTCAGAGAGAAAAGGAACATTAGGGATGAACTAGTGCTATCAGCCCAAGGCAGAGCAGGGGCCGAGCAGGGTTCAGTGAATTAGCAATATCTTTTCCCAGCACAGATCAATGGAGCATTACCGTAAGACAGAAGGGAGATGGAAAGAGGGAGGGATGGCGGAACAGAGGAGGGAAAAGACAAAGAGAGAGAGACCGTAACAAACTAATAATTTGTGTCTGCCTCAAGCATTCTTCCTCTCTCACTTTCACTTTTAAATCCACGAGTGATATCTACAATCAAACAGGGAGATCACAGACTGCACCAGGATGGCAGGTTTCCAGCCAATAATCACTAAGCGAAACCATTTCAATACAAACGAAGGCCTGATTATAGGCTTAATGAATTAAGAGGCTACCAGTCACTAATAGCACTATTTAAAAACCCACGGCCAAGAAGCCCACACACACAAAATCAACTGTCATTTTCCACCATTACAGCCTCATTTCCAATGAAATGCGGCATTTTTTTTGTCATAACTGCAACCGAGAGATGATATTGTTGCCTTTTGGCTGAGCTGTACAGGCCTAGAGTTTAATAAAGTGCTGCTCTACCATCTTGAGAGTGGCCACAATGGTTCAGACATCACCAGAGACAGCTTATCTGAGGTTTGTGCCAAGCATGCATCATCTCTTTTCCAGTTTTATTCCTCATCATTTCAGAATAAGAGGCCCTTTGCTGACTTCAACACACATTAAATATGCCAGAGGATGATAATCCACTACACTGGATTTTAATTTAGTCTTGTTATAGTTTATGTTCTCATTGTTATTCCGTTGCGGCTGGGTTGAGAGTTTTCATATAAATGTGCAAATGACACTCACTACTCACTGTCAGTCACCTCACAGCTACAGTAGGGAATGAAACTCCATAAAAGTAGGAAAGAATACCTAAAAAAAGTTTTGTACAACCTCACAACCTTTCAATATGTGACAGATGGATGGAAAAATGTGGAAAAAAGAATGGTCGGTGCTTAAATAAAGTTATATTGCATGATACGAATGAGAAAGCACAGTCGGTGGTTATTTAAGAGCAAGATGTCAAGATGAAAAGATTTAGATCCAGGGTATAGGAGTCACTGAGTGGTTTGCAGATTAGGTGAATCATATGCTGTGACGTTGTGGGTTAAGATGTGTGAGTCATCACATTTTAACCCAGTTGAACCAATTCTCAACAGTGCACAGTAGTAATAACAGTAGTGGATGGAAAAAAGCTTTTAGTTGCATTTAAAAAAAATAATTTGGACCATATTTGGATAGAAGCCTTACTAATACTAGTGATAATAACCACAATCTGATCTTACTGGATGCAATTTTAGAGAAAGTCAAGATGTAGTGATCTCTGCTACCACCATGTTGAGTTAAGACTCTGGATCCTGCTCTGCCACCTGTCCTGCAGCTCTCCCTGACCTCTGAATGAAGAGAATGTTTCTACAGAGATCAATAAAGCCCCACATGTTAAATCATCATTGCATTAACCTAAATGGTGATGTGGCAGTGAGGGCACTCTCATGGGAAGTTGCATTTTATGGGACACTAACATTGTTACTTGCTCTTGCTCATCTTGCTGCAGTCGCCCTGTAGTAAAGCGGTAGCCGCAACGCTGAGAAAACACAGACTCATTACCTAATCCATTCTCTCTTTTTCTCTCCGACTTTGTCGCTTTCACTTAGTGGCTCTCCGTTACACACAGAACTGCTAATGCCTGCACACATTCACTAAACCTCCACTGAACCGCTGGACCTTGTTCACCACCGGACACAGGAATAAAAAATGACCACATAGAGACACAAAAAACAGCCCATGCCCCGTGGAGTATGGATTGCATTCAGGGGAGGGTGCCTCAATAGATCACGGTACGTTTATTGGCTCCATGGATTCCCTTGAGTTCATCAGGCTCCAGAGGAGGAGGAAGAAGTGCAGAGACTGAATATAGATTCACTCTTCCACTGTCTGCTGAGCAGGCCTGGCTGCTCCATCAGCCTATACCCTATTAGAGGCCATGATGGAGTGTGACAGAGTGTGTGTAAGTGCTTGCATGCGCATAGTAAGTGAGCAAAGGCTGGGTGGGTGTGGGTAAAGGGAGTGTAATGCACTGGACATACAAAATATCAAATCCACTTCTTTCTGTGCCTAAAATGCTTCTTTATGTCCTCAAAATCTTCTCAATACTCTTCTTATTGTTACTGAGAAATCAATAAAGTATTTTACCTAAATTCAGCCCCTCTGCATCATTTAAAGAGAAGAGTGGATACTACTTCGATTTCAACTGTGTTTGTGGTTTCATCTAAACAGCTTTTCAAGGCTAAAAGAACTAAAAACACTCAATATTTCACTAAAAGCTAAGATTAGAGAGAAGTCCAAAAAAAGGCGATTCATTTGTGCAACAGAACTGTGTTTCTATGTTCTTTCATTGCCCATTAATCTTCGCACAACCCTTTAGATTTATGTTGTGATCCTCTGGAAGGGGCCTGAAACATTTTATAAAACTACCTTATTGTATGATCCACCTTGACCAGCTAAAACAGTTCATCACACAATGGATATTTTTCTGCAGAACGAGTACTTTTACTTTGTGTTAATCATGCTTTTATTTTGTATCTGAATACTGCCACCACATGACCCCACCATTCATCCACCAATGGAAGGATTGAGGAGAGGAGAGGAAATTACATGGGGAAAGGAGGGAGGAAAAAGGGAGAGAAGGAGGAGAAGACACAGACATAATCTACTTTTTGAAGTGAATATAACCAAGATGGTTCACACTCACTGCACCTGATCACATTACATCCTTATGGGCAGAAGGGCAAGGGGGATGGGGGAACAGCCGAATGAAAGACAACAGCGGAGAATAAATTCCAGGGAATAAAAGTAAAGGAGGCAGAAATAGTAAATCCCTTTTCCTAAAGGATATAAAACAGAAATAGAGAGTGGAAGGCGAGACAACAAAGAGAAGGAGAAGAGGGAAGCATGTGGAGACTCATCTTACAGTAAGAGGGAAGGTCACTACATGGAGAAAGAGACAGAGTGCTCTGGTTACTGGCAGACAGTGGACAGAGAGACAGAGAGAGTGATAACCGGGGGACAGCTGGAAACACAGAAGCAGCGCTGAGCGCGCGGGGCACTGCCGGTTGGGCACACAGCGAGAAACATGAGCAGGGGCGTGTGTGACTACAAGCATCTTGTGTTGAGGGAACGATCAAGTGAAAGAAAGCGCGGCGGCGAAGACAGGAAATGGAGAAAGAGTGTGTCGGGGCATATGAGGGGTGTGTATGTGTGTAATCTGGGGCTTGGCACTGGGTGAAAGGTTGGGAGTGACACTGAATGCCACTGCCAGACCGTTAGAGGTCATTATAGTAGATGCCAGCAGCAAGCTAATAGGAGTTATGGTACAGAGATATCACTGAAGGCAATAAATACACCCGGCTAAAGATGAACGAGAAGTGGTGGAGTGTAAAGTACAGTGTGGAGGGAAACATAATATATCACTTTCATTCAGTTTCATTTTCGGCAGTGTGGCTATAGGAATGGGAGTTTTTGTCTGTCAGTCCACCACAATGCTCCATATTGAAATATCTATCAGAGATATAGATTGCCATGACATTTTATAAAGACATTCCAGTTCCCCAGAGGAAGCTTCCTAGTGATTTTGTTGATCCCCTGGCATTGTATCTGGCTCCAACAGTAGCTAGGTTTTCACTTTGAACTATTGGATCTATATAAACACATACTTTGGTATTGACATGAATGGTCCCCAGATGATGTGTCCTATTGACTTTGGCCATTCAATGACCTTTTCTCAGGTTTTGAAATGTCTTGTGAACTATTGGATGGATTGAAAGTGAAGTTTGGTTCAGACCTTTATATTGCTCATTTTTTTCGTTGTTGTTGTTTTACGGATTATTTATTATTTGAAAAGTGACAGCAGAGATACAAGCAACCCAGGGAGAGAGAGGGAGAAAAGTGTGCAACAAAAGTCTCCATCCTGAGTCGACCCCAAGCAGAAAACTGCTGGTCTAAAAAAAGAAGTGAATCCAATGTGGAAGTGCCTTAAACCTGCATTCTGTCTAATGGCCAGCAGGGGGCGACTCAAATGGTGCAAAAATAAGTCCAATTGTATATAAGTCTAAAATCACCCTACTTCTTGCTTCGTTCAGCAAACATTTTCGTTTATGTTCTTAAGCCCTGGTTTTTAGTCTGTTTTATACAGCATGATGTTCATTTTGTTAATCATGGTTCAATTTGCAGTGAAATGGGCAATAAAGCAGGGTATGCTTTAGCATGTGGCTATTTTGGGATTGACAATTTCGCTGCTCGGGTGTTGTGGTTATAATGGTTACACATATTAGCCACAGGAAATGTTAAAACTTTGGCGATCCTTAACCTTTCATCTCGCATGAACATTAGATCACAATTTCATTTTGTCTAAAATTTGCAAATCCAACGACTTTCCATTAGAAAATGTCATCATGCTAACGTGCTAAACTAAATGTCAGCATGTTAGCGTTGTCACTTTGAGCATGTTAGCATGCTGATGTTAGCAATAAGCTCAAAGCAGGGCTACAGACTGTAATCTTATTTCACTCATTTCCACATTATATCACATTTTAGACAATTTGAGCATGCAGTTTTTTCCCTAACTTGCCCTGATGCAACTGCATGATGATAAAAGGAGGTGCACACAGATGCTATATCATTAATAGCATGAAACAGCGCAATGGCAGGCTTTGAACTTAATATGCTTAATGGTGTGTATAATGTAAAGGAAATGAAGACTGAAATGAGCGGTGGATTGGAATGAGTCAGGGCCTGCTGTAGTGTGAAGGAGCCCAGTGTGCCGAGGTTTTAATCTAGAGAAGAGAGTTTTAGGTTGAGCAGGCGGAGGCAACATAAAGCCCATTTTTCACACGACACACAGACCTGACAAAGTGCGTGTATATTCAGCAAAGTGCAATTTGGAGGAATGCTGTTTTGTAGTGTGCTGTAGGTGAGTGTTCAGCGTAGTAGGCCATCTGACAAGGAAGTGCAGCGGGCCATACATCATACACTCTGAAGTGCGACTGTGGCTTGTAGGGTTGTGTCTATGGTGCAGTTTCAGAGATGCTACAGCACAAAAGACATTTTGGGAGCAGCTAAGGGGAAGTTTTGACTCTCTCCCTCTTTCCCTCTCAACTTGTTTCTCATTCATCAAAGGTGATGAGGAAGGAGACAGACGAGAGGTACAGAGCGGTCCCAGCTCGGCTATCATTAAATAAGAGTTCAACACTAGAACTCATGAGTAATTCATGATCTTCTACACATTCTTCATTTGCTAGGTAGGAGAATAAAAGCCCTTATCTGGGGCACACATAAAGTATTGTCTGCTGTTGGGCTTGGCAACAGTGACGCAGACGAACACACACTTATGCACGCACTTTCCAGCGTATGATGAGTGTTTCAAAAGGAGCAAGGAAAACAGGTTAGGCACCTGAAAAGCTCAGCTATTACTCTCTCTCTACCAAACACTTTAGTAAAACTACAAGAGGAAAGAAATATGATAAAGATTTGTATCAATTGTGAGGTCCACTTTGTCCAACACTGTTGCTTGGAGAAAGGGTGGAAACCTCTGCCTAAACTGCACAAAGGGGTGTTGGCTATACAGCACAACAGAATGAGTCAGTCTGATTTCAAAACCTCTCTGATATTGCGCAACTCAAGAAGCTGTGCTTTGTGAACAGGTGCAAAGTGATGGTACAACAAGTGTCCTTCCCAAGCTGTTCATTTATTAATTCAAAAAGTACACCGAGTACTGCTTTTACACCAGTAGAAGTATGACAAGTACTCCTCAAATAATAGCTTCTAATGAGACAGCTTCTACCAAAGTCTCTGAACAATATGTTATCCAATAGTACTGCCATTTCAAACACATAAAGTGACAATGAAGTTGAACTAAACTATTTGCTCAAGTGTGGGTGAGAAAGCAGAGGACAAACTGTACTCCCAGCCCAAATAGATTCTGAAGAAGTACACTATGAACTCAGAAAGAGTGCTCAAGACATCTCTAATAGAATTATACTGAACATACAGACCTCACACATCAGAAAACACACACACACACACACATATTAAACAGACCGAGCTACAAACGCTCCAATAAGGGACCACGTGTGAGGGAAATAATGAGGCAATATACATGGAGGGTTATGAAATAGTTTAGCATTAAAAAATACTAGAGGTTGCTTAGACGCGATCGCCTCCAAATCCCAGTTTAACCCCAATACCCTGCTGCATTATTAAAAACCAGGGTACATCATTCTAACACTGATGGTGCAGCATATATTAGTGGGTCCTTTGAACCCTCCAGTGGTCGGGATTATCAATATGTATCAGTCATTCATCTCCACACCGGCCAATCGGAGCGCTTCATTCGACATCAAAGAGAAAGAGAGGGAAAAAAAGGAGTTATTAAAAAGCCTTTTCATCTTATTGCAAACTTACTAGACAATATTTTTTGACCTAATTTTTCATCATATATCTCAGGCAATTTAGGGATCCTGTGAGGAAGTGCTTTGGAAAAGCTTCAGAATGTGTTTGGGACGGACTAATTGAGGCAAAAAAATCTGGTCTGGAGCGCTGCGAGTCTGTAAGTAATGATTTGGCTGCTGGCTTCTTCTGCACATTAATGGTTTGAACTTCGAAAACCCTAACAGTTTCTGCATATCTTTCCTTCTGGTAAGGTTGAGTGGTTTTAAAACATCATTCAAAAAGTTAATTATCCATTAACAATTGTGCCTTCCGCTTTTCCTTTTAAAGTTATTATCCCTTTCTCAAACACCAGGAAACCCAAGAAGATATAATCCATAATCTCTGAGCCCAGACTCTTACAGCATGTGGTGGGGTCAGAGGTCAAATAGATGCTATCAAAAACCAGTAAACAAGTGAAATCCAGGCCACTGAGCAGAGGTTGAGCTCCTTAACTGCATAAGGAATGAAAAATGTCTCCCTGCATGTCTCTCTTTCTCTCTCCCAATTGCATTGTCATTGTCAAAGCTTTTGCGCTCCAGTTGGCCTGGACAAAAGCAAGCAAGGTCGCCAGAGGCTTTTCCTGCTATGATCGCTACGGTGTTAGCTGGGGTTGATAAAGGGCCCATTAGGGCGCTGAATGGGCACCCATTAAGAGGACATCCACACTAGTGAAGGAGCCCCGGGCCAAACTGCCTTCCTTAAGAAACCTGATAGGCACCTGACAGACCGGAGCCGCCCACTCAATATATACCAGAGTTTTAAAGAGAAAACAAAGCATGAGCTGAGGTAATTGAGAGATGAGAAGCTGGTAGTGATGCTTTGCCCTCGTGGAAATACTCACAAGCAGTGCAGTCAGCAAATAGTACAGTGAAACCTTATCCAAACCTCAGACACCCAAACAGGAAGACAGAATGACTGAACAATTGTTCATCGTGTGAGGTCTGTAAAATGATGAACCAAATATATGCAAGTTTCTTCAACATCGTCCAAAACATGAGCAGTGAAAGAATTAGGGATAAAACAGTTATCTGTTTCTAAATAACCATGGTAAAATTATCAGTTAGTTTAACTGTGGTTATACAAATTTTAATGATCATTAAAGCTTGTTTAATAACTGCCCTTTTGAGAACTCGCCATAAATACTGCCCAGCATCAACCTAAGTTAGCAGCAGTCTCTCAGATGCAGGCACAGCATGCACTTTGAGTTTTTTTTAGCTGTCTAGGAGGAATAATAAGTGTGGCAATATTTTGTTTTTTACAAGAGTGCTGAAGGAAACTTGATTAAAGATTGTCACTCAGCAAAGAAAAGTGCTGTGAAAGGTGTCATCTTCTTGACCACCACCCAATACTATAAGTATAAGACTTGGTGAAGTGGTTTCAGTGTGTATCAGTACTTTGTGAACATTTCTGGTGCCTTTTAACAATAATTCTGATAACCATGATAATTTTGGTCACTATAATATTGTCATGTTCAAATTGTCAAGAATGCAAAAAAGCTTGAAAAAAGATGTTTGCATCCTTTTCACATGTGGCCGATTGTTGCATGAAGTATCTATCATGTTGGCTAAAAATTGTCAACACACGCCCCAAATTTCATCACAACAAACGAGAACTTGAGTCGAGTTCCAGTCTTTCTACGGCTAATACAATTTTCTAAACCCAAGGCTTGCCAGAACACAGCATGTTTTACATCTGAAACAATCAAAACAATCAGCCTTCAAAACTGACCCATCACTTTGCAATATGTGACAAGATGACAAAAAGCAAGTTCACAAAATGTTCTGCAATTCTTCACAAACCAGACAAATCTGAAAAGAACAGGACGCCCAGACCCTGACAAACTGCCAACAAAAAAAATCTTTACAGATTTCTTTTATGTTCTTTTTAAACCAACAGTATTAAAATGAAAATGTGCCTTAATCCGACCCCAATATATCACGACCGCCAGGCTGGCTCAGGTATCCGAGAAGTTAACAAAACCACATTTGAACCATCACATCACAATATCAAGAGGGTTTCTGTATTTAATTTGATCCCTAAAATGATAAAGTGCAAAAAGCTTCTCATCTCATCAACGCCTTGTCCTGCATGTTATTACATTTGGCATTGGTTAGCCTTCCACACTGCTCTATTTTTGTTGAGAAATGCTAATACTCACACATACTGCCATAACTACTGTCATAACATTGAGCTAAATCTCCCACATTATCAGCGAGACGCAGAGCCCCTCTATAACTGCGCAGCACCACTCATATACAGTAGTCTACCTGGATTAAGCGGATCTTGAAATCATTTGAAATAAATTGAGGTTATGTCTGCCAGGATTTTCCACTAGTCATGGTTTGTTCCTCTGTGACCTGCAAGCTACTATTGCCTCCAAATTCCTTTGGACGATCAGTCGCAAAAGAGATGTATTTTTAAATCATCACTGTTTTCACATATGTCTGTAATAAGTGAACACAGCGAGGTCAACCAACAGACAGAGGATATTACAGGGAAGGTGATCTCCTTTGAAGCAGCTGGACTGTATTAGCTGCACTATATGACTAAATTTTATGCTTTTTTTTTAGCATGGAAAGACTTCAAAAGGGATTGCCAGAGTCTACTGACAAATCAAATGTTTCATCCCAGAATGAAACATCATGCATTAACTACTGAAATGCATACTTACAAAATGATCACTGACATGTAAGGATGGTATTTTTGTTTGATTTTTGGGTACCATGTTCTAATATGCACCCTTTTTAAAGTTGTTTATGGAAAATTAACATTTTTAAGGCTTTCGAGGTCAGTTATACGCAATAAAGAAGAAAAGTGGATTGTGAAAAATCTTGCATTTCTATAGGAATGGTTCTACAATTTGGGTACTACTCCTATTTGCTTACTGTCCAAGATAGATGAGAAGATTCCAATCTTGTATTGGTCAAGTAAATATGAAGCAACAGCCAGTGAGCAGCAGGCTAGCTTAGTTTAAAACAAAATCTGGGAACAGTGGGTGGCTAACCACCTGCACCACCTACCAGCAAGTCTAAACCTCACCAATTACTGTAATATGTCTGATCTTCTCTTTTTGAGATCTCTACAAAAACTAAAGTGTAACAATTACAATTCAGGGGCTATGTGCTGAACTATTTAACTCTGAGCTGTAATTTTCTGGAACCCCCGCTGGCTGCCTGGCAACTGCTCAAAGCCAAAAAACTGTCCAGGATTTCTCAAAATGTCAAACTATTGCTTTAAGCATTTATTATTGGATTGCCAACAACAGCAAAACAACAACCAACAACAAAATCCATTCAGCTAGTGTAAATCAGTTCAATTTGGTAATAATGCAGTCTAATATGTTGGCAAATATCAATTAAATCATCATTATGTAACTATATTACCTTAAAATAGCAGATTCAAAATGAATGGCGATTCCCATTTTGTGCCCCAAACTCCTTTTCTTGCACTATGTAACTTTGGTGAGCAGGTACAATCTCCCACAGTTCATACACCACCAGCTAGGTCACTGATTTTGATGAAACTGGGGTTCCTTGATGGAGTAAAAAGCAAAGCTTGTGGGGAAAGATGCAGGTGTTGTGCCGGAACCGGAGCCAGGGCAGCGGGCAATGCAACCAGGTTTAGCAGCCTTTACGGACATCATGACAGAGGCAAAAGGACTACATTGATGGGGGAGCTAAGGAAAGAACAGGAAAGAGGAGGACCAAGCAATTTGGCAATTTATTTATTTAAAATAAAAGGCTGCAGACGGAAGCAGAGCTGGACTTCTTGCTGTTGGACAAGTAAATAATATTAGCTGGCCTGCTATGTTGTGTGTTGCTGCACTTGCTTGATCTCAGAACCTACAGGAGCGCTAAATCGCAAACAATACCAATACTTGCATAATGTTGCTTTAAAAATGTGCTAACTTTGTTAATAAACATGTTCTCTCCATATCCTCTGCAGCACTTTATCAAAGGGTAAGGGGTTCAGTCAAAGGGGATTTGCATAAACTGGGCAGGTTTTCTTATAAATCCTTTAGAAATAATTATGCTAAAAGCTTTTATATAACCTTCTAATAGGTACCCTTTTGGAAATGGTTAAAATTGTAAGGTTAAGAGATCAATCCGTCACTACACAATGTACTGGAAGTGATCATAGTGGCCATCATGCTTGAGTGCATCCGGTGGTCAAGACTCCTGATTTGTCACCTCCTGAGTGGATTAGATGAAATCTTGTTTGACATTTGGATGCTCATCCACTCTAAGATCTCCTCTCCTAACCTTCCGCATGCTGTCCGGCTCATCAAAACATGATGAAGGGTGAGTGTCAGTGGGGGAGGGAAACATGGTTTCAGAGCAGGAATGCATATATTAGTAAGCAAGAGGAAAAATAATGGGCTGTTCGTCACTGAGCATGCATATGCGCATCCATGTGCACTGTAACCAACACAATAGCGTGCCAGACAATTGTGTGCAACACTACAGACAAAGCTGTGCTGTCAAAAAAGTTTGTCTTCATGGAGAAGCAGGGTCGGTTAATAAATTATGCATACCAGAGCTCAGAAATATGGTCGGAAGCTTGCACTCAACTGTAGGAGGACTGCAGAAGGTACAGTACGAGAAGTCCAAGTAGGAGGACAAGGTAGGAGATTTATAGATGCAGAGGATACATGTGGACAATGTCTGAGTTAGAAAAAGAATAATTATTGGTATGTGCTTGTATGTGTGCACCAGTGCCACATTGTGTCTATCACATGAACAAGTTGTTTTTAATGCTGGATTTAAAAATGAAGACTTCCCAAATGTAAAGCCTGGGTGTGGGAGATACGTCCACCAGGCAGTTTGTCATGTTAACTTTCCTGCTTCTGTATGACACACATTGTTAAAGTTTTCCAGAGCGTGCACAACGCAAATCTGTGCAGACCTTGATTGCCTCATGAGGTGCCACTGGTTTAGCCAGCATGACTTGTAAACAACAAGCTTTTGTCACATTGAATGCCCTCAGACTAGATAGATAAATCATAATTTGGGGAAAAAAATAGAGGAGCGAGACTGACGAGAAACTCCAGCAGCATTTAGGAAGTGGGAGGCTGCAAATTTGACTCAAGTTTCCTAACAGCGGTTGAGAGAACAATGAGGAGATGAAAATGTGACCACAAACATTAAATGAGAAAGGACAAGCAGGTTACAACTGGCTTGTGTTTTTACCAAGAATACAACATTTCTCAAGACAAAGAAATGAAAGCTGTGGCAGTGTGTGGGAGCTGCAGCAGAGAGCACAAACCTCCGCCAGCAGTGCACTCCTCCAAGCTAACGTTACAGCCAAAGAAATCATTCCCATCAGTTGAAAGTGAAGTTAAATTGATTTTGTGACCTTGCAAACATGCCTTTTGGATTTATGCTCCAGTCTCTTTCACATCTGCGGTTAAAACAATAATGAAAAACATTGGAATTTCAGATTAGGTCAAACCCAAAATGCAACAAATGATTATTGACCCCGAGTATTATCTGTCCCCAAGAATTCAAGGGAATCAGATAGTAGTGGATATTAAGATACTATCTTGTAGAAATAAACATGAAATGGCCTGGTAACATAAACTGTTGTCTGAATCTGGATTTAATAACATGCTACAAATTTACCTTGAAATCAACCGCATAACCATTGATAGAGTTTATAAAATGATTTCTCATGTTGCCTTAACTCTGGAAAAGAAGCTTGGTCATGCTTTAAGCCTGAATTTAGCAAAATGTTATTGCACATCTAGAATGTGCAATAACATTTGCATGAATAATTTGAATGTGAATATGGATAAGATATATTGATTAAGAGTTGTGTTTTGGCCACCTGAATAAAAGTCCTACCTTAACTTTCCTGACAGCTCCAATCTGGTCTCAACCAAATATGTTCACCTATTGCTGCTAACTGTTTGTCTTTTGGTGTTGAGTAGAAAGCATATGGTGATTTAATTGGAGCATTTTTTTTGTGTGTGTCTTGAAACGAGTGATCTGCTAAGGCTGAAAATGGCGCTAATCCAAGTTGAGATGAAGTTGATAAACTTAAACTAAGCAACAAAATCATTCTTTCTAATGACCAGCAGGGGCGACTGCACTGGTTGCAAAAAGTAGTCTGATTGTATAGAATTAAGTATGAAAATGGCCCTATACACAGTCTATGACCAAAATTCTCTGTGGGCTCATAACTATGAGCATGATACACTGTCATTTGAACCATTTTCATATAATAATATTAACTATAACAGCTTTAAAGAAAAAAACAAACCAATCAGCTATATTGGCCAGAGAGAAAATAAGCTAATTTCATGCCCCCAGTTCAATCTTTGCTGCACCGTTAGAGCACTCTTGACTTTATAAATATATGAGACCAGAATTCACAAAAGCGCAGTGGAAGCGAGGAAGACTGATGTGTGGGATTAGAAAGATACGAGCTGGAGAGGAGGAAAAAGAACGGAGGAAGGAGTGTACAAGTGCCAGAGAATCACAAGGCTGCCTCTCATTTCCAAGTATTCTAAACAGAGACAGCAGAGACGGGCCACACAAACCACACACACACACACATACACACACTCAGACCACAGCATCTTCAGAGGTACAATTTCACAGGCCCTAATTACAGTGGGCTGCAGCGTTTCTTATTTGGTTTGCCAAAATCTCAAATTGCACACACTCTCGTATAGCGTTTACAGACCAAGGCACACACGCACACAATCGTGCATGAACACACAAACATGTTAATTCAAATGGTCCATGTGCGGAAGTCCCAACTACACATCAATGGGGGGTCTTTTTCATGTCTGCCAGCAGATAACAATGACACTGTTTTTCTTTCCAATGTTGATGCAGTTTTCAGCATTGAAACCAGAAATATTATACCCTATTTACGTGCACGTCACAGTATAAAAAGTCTTCAAATTTCCTGTTCAAATTACATACGCATGAGAGCAATTCTAAAGCATTCCCTTCCAACTTTTATATATATTATTAAATCGGCCTTTCTTGCAGTTGTGTTTTGTCTGATTAGTATTCTGCATTCATTCTGAACTGTTACCCAGGTTTTAAAGTCTGATTGCTCACTCTCTCTCTTTCAACAACCTTGAGTTCCGACAAGGAGGGTCATGAATAATGACCCGTCGGTTTTCCAGCACCAGCCCTGATACACTGAGGCCAAGGCCATTTAAGACGAACATAGAGGTGCAGAGTTTTGCCATTACACGTCGTCCCAGTCACTTCAATCTCTCCCTCCCATCCTGTCAGACTCTCTACAACGCCTGTTCTCCTTCACAAACACAAACACTTGGTTCTCAGCTGGTCCAAAAGGAACCTGAGAACTTTGTGTTTTCTCTGGTACCTTTTGTATCTCGCGAGTATCCCTCTCTTTCTTCCTCCCCTCTCTGTTTTTCACACTCATGCTCATTTACATTCACTGTACAATGCACGTTTCTCTTCCCTTTCTTAGAGAATTCTCTAAAGTGAGGGAAACTAGGCCATTAGGCTGCAGCACAGCTTCTCCCTTGCTTCAAGTATCCCCTCTCTTCCAATTCCCTCTTTTCTCTGTCTTTCTCTCCCACTTTGTCACCCTCCCTCCTGCCCGTGTTTCATTCTCGCTTTTTCCTCAAGTTGCCTGCGGTATCCCTCGCTCTTTTTCCCCATTTTTTTCTGTAATCTTTATCACATGACATTCTCCTTTTCTCCCTTTCTGTCTTGCTGCTCTTATTGCCGTGGGTACCAATGTGTCCTACCTCCAACTTGTCTCTTTGCTTCTTCCTTCTGTTTTCTCTCCTATCAACCATAATCCATGCACACACACACACACACACACACACACACACACACACACACACACTTAAACTTACACACCAAATTCAATAGACCCAAAAAATTATTTCCAGGCACCTTCTGTTCCTATTCAGATTTCTTTTTCCCTATGGCATATTTTAATGGGATTTTTTGGGTGCCATTTACCAATCATTCTGCACTTTAAAAGAGGAAACTTGTGCTAATAGAAATGGCAGGGACAAAGGTATTTAAATCTAATCAGTTTTTAAAAACTATTCTGCTAAAAGCGATGGAGGTATTCTCATTGTTTCATTAACCCAAAAGATCGTGTATTGTGCAGCTATTCAGCACTCCAGCACAGTGACGGTCAGTCTAAATGGATAAATGTGTGTCTTTAATCAACATAGGTTGCAGACGACTTTGTTTTGGTGAACAGGCGCCTTTGTTGGGACGATTCAGGATAATCCAGAGACCCCACTGTGAACAGATTTCGTTTGAGCTTTTTTCAAATAAAGAAATACGCACTATAAAACCTGGTGGATCATAGAGTAACTTTGAATGATGGTTTTAGAAAGAGATGTTGCTGCTGAATATTTTTACATTTACAATGCTGTGAGGACCACAAAAACATTCAATTCTCTGCCATTGTGTTGACGAAATCTGAGGTTTAAAGTTGGGCGAAGAAAAAGCAACACTATTTGCAAGTGCATGACTAGATACCACCAAAGGAAAGAAATACAATGTGTCTCTTTTTTGGTGATTTGAATTTGATGAATTACTATGTCTGTTGTTCATCATCTGCACTTATGCGTAAGAAACTGCCCACTGCCCACTGGGCAAAAGTGTCAGGGGCCTCACTGGACAAAATGTCACTCAAAGAGACATGTATCAACCAGGAAGAGGCTCAAAATGAACACAACAAGACACATAAAAACAACAATGAGAATCAAAAAGGCCACAAAGAAAACAAACAACTACAAAAAATATTAAATATCTGCAAACACCAAAAGAGACTCAAAAGGACTATGAAAATGGTAAAAACAACCACAAAGAGACACAAAGTGTCAACTACAAAAAGACTCAAAAAGACTACAAAGAGAACAAAACAACTACAAAGAGGTGTAAAACTGCTGCAAACAGACACAAAGAAACCACAAAGAGACTCATAACAACTATGAAAAGAGACTAAACAACCACATAGAGACTCAAAACAACTACAAAAAGGTAATATAGGACTACAAAAAAGGGCAAAACTAAAAAAGATGCACTAGAAAAAGGGGAGAAGGGGACACAAAACAAAAAAATGAGGCTAAAGTCTGTGTCTTGCTCCTATGTGGAATAAATTGTGGTGCCTTTTGCTTGTCTGTGCCCAGAGGCCTAATGTCTCAAAAGGAAGATTGATGTCTCTGATGAGCAGAGATTAACCCACAGTATGACAGCCAGACCAGAAACCGTCTTGCTGATATGATGGGCAGTGTACAGATTGTGTTGTCTGAATTACCAGCCGTACAAGGAAATACATGAAGGTCAGTTTGACTAACAGATCCATAAGTCTGAAGGCTTATCAGACACCAAAACACTGTACAGCAGTTTGTAATAATGAAATAATAATTTCTACGCTTTTTGTAGCCTCATAGAAATGAATTAGTGCTGAAACCATAAGTCGAGCTGCAGAAAATCATTCAGCCGGATTTTTGAATTATTGTTGAAGTCATTTATCAGTTTAACTGCTTTCTCCAATCTGAGGATGGCTGCTTTTCTCTGTTCGCTTTGGTTTTTGGGGCTCGGATTTAAAAAAAATTGATTGATTAGTTGGAGAAATTATGAACAGTTTGATTGGTAATTAAAATAATTATTAGTTGCCAAGTGACACCCAAATAAATTAAATTAAATGATCATTGTTGTTATTGTTATAACCATCATCATCATTATTCAATTTAAATATATTAATTTATATTTAATGTATTTAAATATTTTATAAATATTGTTATCACAAATAACAATAAAACAAAATAATAATAATAATACTAATAATAATAATAATAATTATTATTATTATTATAAAGTATAATATTATTATCATCATTATTATTATTATTATTGACAACAACAATAATAATATTATTTTTTTATTGTTGTTGTTATCATGTAATTTTAACAAAATGAAAAAAAAAAGTTTGTTATCCTTGGGGGAAAGTCACTTTACAGCCCAATTAATTTCCTCCTGTGTCTCAGGAGGGGTGGATGTTTTTACTTGGACATAAAAATGATGTCATGAAGTCTATTGATCTGTCTGTCTGAGCCCCCCTCCCTTCCACTTCCTCCTCCTCCCCCTTATTGTGCCCTTTGTCCGCTGGTTGCTGTCTTGTCCAGGTCCCTTGGGGCTAATCTGCTGGTGTACCAGATGCATGCGCTCATTAACCTGATGCCACCCTGTAAGAGCCTCACTGACCGTGACAGTGTCTCACAAACAGACGCAATCTCGTGCATATATACGTATCAGTGACAGCCACACACACAGACACATGCTCGCCCGGTGACATGGAATGTTATTATTAGCATACCAGTTTATCAGGTGCAGGGTTTTTGGCAGAAACAAAGGAGGAAGGATGGAAAGATTGAAAGAAAGAGATAAAAGAGAGGGAGAATATGCCAGGAGACAGATGGAGAGGTGAGGGTGTGTCTTCAAACAGAATCCTCGCTCATACAGTTTGTTTATTGTCCTCTTTTCTTTTTCTGCCGATCATTTGGCTCGCAGTCTCCATACCTCTCCCTTCTCCTTCTTCTCTCCTCAAAGGGAGATTCAAAAGGATGCAAAAAGAAACATGGACTCTCACCTTCCCTCCCTCTGTTTCACCCCACATTTCTGCCTCACACCTCGCTCTCCGAGGCTAAAAGCTTCCCGTTTCCAGAGAAAGAGACTTCACACAAAAGGGGGATAGAGGGGGGAAAAAAAATCACCCAGCTTTTTCGTGTTTTTTTTTCTTACAAACGGCAGCTGTCTCTCACATTGCCTCTCCCATTCACACCCTTGTACCCTCAGAGCCGTTTGTCGTATCCAAATCTACCGCAGAATACCACATGGGACCTCCCCCACTATCCTCCCCACCTCGCACACCCCCTGCCCACCCTGGTGTCTGAGTAGCGGGTTGTGTGGAATAAATGAGCTCATTCATACAGTGTTGAGCGGCTCCATCCCTTTGCTGCCCGGCCCAATGTAAACAACCCTAAGGTAGCTAGTTATAGGCCACAGGAACTAGGAGTGCGCTTGGATCCGAATCATCACTAACTGCTGAACGATATTTGAAAAGTCCTATTGTAGGTCCTCGCTTTGAGAGTTAATTTGATAGCACATGAAAACAACTTCCACCTCCTGCTGCTGTGGATTTAAACTGAAGTTTAGCAGTTTGTCTTTTTTTTATGCCAGAAGAGTTCAGTAATGCCAACAAGAGAAAAAGTATTTCAGAGATGCAGTTAAATAAAACAGTACACTATAAAAGTTGTTGTTTTTTTTCCAAAGCCCTGTGACATGAAATGAGTTTGAATGAACTTAGTGCTTACCAAGGCTAAAATAACAACTGATCAATTAGCCGACTGATTGACTGGCAGAAAATGTATCATGAATGACTTTGACAATCCATAATCATTAATGTCACTTCTAAGTGATGGTTTCAGCTGAGCTTCACAAATGTGTGAATTTGTTATCTATGAGTTTTAAACTGTTAGTCAGACAAAAGTGAAAACAAACAAACACACAAAAGACACAGCCATTTTAAGTCATCACCCTGAGGCTCTGACTTTCATTAATTTAATGAACTCAAAGTAATGATCATCAAATTAATTGATAATGAAAATAATTTTGAGGGTTTGCTTAGCTCATTAACTTAATATGTATTGGTTAGCTTAAAGGGGCAGAGCACATTTGTAAATGTAAACCTCCTCTGCTAGAGTGTGAACTTCACAAATTAGTTCTTAGATGTTGTAAACGGTTGTTATGGTACAAATATGTCTGTGTGTGCTTATTGTCCCGTTAGCAACCAAGCAAACTAACTTGCTAAGCTAGGGTTGCTAACTAGCTAGCTCTCAGAGCTTTCTTGAGTCTCTAGCCGAGCATGTTCCTGGCTGGTTAGAGCAGTTTACTTACTGTACCTGCGAGAGGTCACCACATCCACAAGCTTCCCACCCCATCCCTGTTTTGGAAGGCCAATATTTCAGCAGTTTGGGTGCAGATAATGGATATTTGGATAACAGATATCCGAGCCAAGACTTCCTCTTCAAGGCACTGATCTTTGTTTACAGCCCGTTTAGAAACTTGAGGTGTGAGAATGGAGTTGAGAGATGACGTCCATGATCGCACTGTAGTGAAGCTAATAAGAAGTTAATAAAAAGCTAGTCATCATCAGAGGATATCTGATGGGTTCCAATATTGCATTTCAGCCAATGTAGTCTATTCTACCTAATTTTCTCTCCACACACACTATTTACATGTAGTCTCTGTTTATACATTTACACAAACTTTTTCAGTGTAAAGTACAGTGAGGAGAGTAGGGCTATAAATGGCTAGAACAAGTTTCGGGGGAAAAAACCCTGAAAAACAACTGAGACCTAAAACAGTTTTAATCTATCTTGACTTCTTTTGATTCCACTTTAATCTGTTCTTAAGAGTATGAATTAGAAAATGAATTAATTCTCCTTGAACTTATTCATACTTAATGATCTTTCTCCATTCATTGTCCCCTAACGAAATAATAGCAGTGATCTTGCACTGAGCAGGAGTCTTCCCCCACTTTAACAGAGAGCTTGGTGTGGCTCTAACTCCGTCTCATTCTCAGTCTTTCCGTATTCTTTTACTGAAATCCATCTTCTGCTGTCTCTGAGTGTTCTGCACCATCAGACTATCCTTGCTATATGTGTATGAATGGACAGGCACAGACTTTATAATGAGGAGCTCTGTCAGCACTTCAGCTTCAGAGACTTTCACTGCAAAGTCTAAGTTAAACACGGAGGAGTGAAACAGAGGGGCTGTGTTAAAGGCGGGAATAGCTCCTCTATATCATCTATGTAATGACTGCTGTAGAATGATAATGATAAATGACTTTGAATGGGACTGAACTTCAGTTGTCCTTATCCACCCCCACAAAAATATGCAATCCATTAGAAATAGATAAAAAGAGATTTTACATAAAATATTAATTCCAAGAAAATATGAATGACAATTTCACACAAAAAACTGAGTTGTGCATCTTTTTCCATCTGTTTTTAAATCAGCCTGAGTTCCAATAAGCCAGCAGGACAGAAGTAGTCAGATGAGGATGAGACACGTTTACCAAGCGGCTGCTGCAACATGTATTAGGCAGATGGGTGTGTTTCCCGAAGCTTTTCATTATTAACTCAACAATGGCGCTCGCATACTTGAAAACCGCTCTGTGAAAAAGCATGTGGAGCTGTAAGTAGAGATACATATTGTGTAACAGTATATGCCTTGTTTTGAAACCCCAGCAAAGGTCACATGCTTAAATGAGCTGGTTTAATAATAAATAATTGCTCTAAGTATTGCAGATGTTGATGGACTCTCATTTCCCAGGGTCTTTTATCCAGTCCATCCTGATTTACTCAGTAAACTAATTTAAAACCAAAGTGGAATTGGAAAGCTTATCTGCCGTGCAACAACAACAGCAAGAAAACCTTGAGGAAAAAAAACGGACATACTCATTTGAAAAAAGAAAGAAAAAATCATTCAGGGCTCACACCCAGCAGCGGTTTGTTGCCTGAGGTAATCAGAGATTTCACAAAGCCATTCTTTGTGGTGACCTTTGCTTTGGCTCTTTATGTAGTGTAGCTTCACTTAGAATTAATTAGCTGTTTTTTCTTTGTCTTACAGTAGGACACACCCAAAAACAAAACAGAAGTGACTGCATGTGTCCTTGTTTTTTCCCCGCAATATTCTTATTTGTTCGACTATTACACTGTGTGATTTATTTACTCTGAATAATAGAGGAGCTCGAGGTCAGTTATTACAAGTTGAGCACATTGCAACCACTGTTTAGCTGTCTCTTTTTACAGTACGAATACAAGCATTGCTGTAAATAGTGACCTGAATTTAAATTTCCAGGGACTTGAGTGTGTGTGTCTGAAATCTTTGATCTTGAAAACAACTGCCAAACATCATAAACCTAAACAGTCAAAACTGCTTGTGCAGCCGTAAAAAAAAAAGGAGACAAAAATAACCAGTGGGACCCAAACGCTACCATTGACACTGCTTGTAGAAAATCAGTGACATCTAAAAGACCAATAAAACAGCATGTAAAGTTCAAATACAAAGTCAAACGGAACAAAACCACTGTGTATTCCCAATAAAAAAAATAAAAATACACTCGACACTCTTTCATATAAAGCTCCTCACTCACATCACGCTTCTTATTTTAACATCACCTCATTACTGCCCTCCCCTCCGGCCACGTGACCCCCGTCTTACCTTTCATATTCCAGGTTGTCATGGTCACAGCGTGCGTCTTTGTGCTTCTCCCAGTCCTTCCCATGGCGGCACGTCGTCAAAGACACAATGTCCTTTCCATTGTGGATGTGATGAAGCGCGTTTCTGGTGTCTGAGCCGATGCCCGTCAGATAACGCTTCCCCTTGAACATCAGAAGGTACTTCCTTCGTGGCGGTATGGTGTTCCTCACCAGCCAGCCCCGCTCGCCGCCCTTCTGCGGGTGGTCCTTTGAGAACAGCGGGATGGAGACGTCAAAGCCTGGCCTGAAATGTTCTGTGTTGAGGCTGGCTTTGGCTAAGATGGCCTGGCCGATGTTGAAGCCCAGGTCCTCTGTGTAGTTGGGCCAGGTGCCTGAGTACAGGTTGAAGATCAGGTGGTTCCGCCCGTCGTTCCACAGCGGGTAACCACGTATACGTTCGTCCACATTGGGCACAAACTGTCCTGATAGCTGGTCCCGATCTAAGGTGTCTATCCCGAGCACGAACAGGCATGCTTCCCGGGGGTCCGATGTGTAGTACCGCGACTCACCTATGGACGTCAGGATCTTCCTGTAGCTTTCCGACACGCGATCATTTTTCTCTGATGGATATATATACACCCTGAACCCTTCCCTTCCTCTACGGCGACACCTCGAGAAGTCAAAACAGGTCTCCATGCGGCAGCGACTGTCCTTATAAATGGCGGACCACGCCTGACGCCGCTGACGGGGCGACTCGGCCGTCCCGGGGTCCGTCTGGAGCTCATCCAGGTGGGCATAGCGTGGCAGGAAGGCCCGGTCGGTCCAGTTGGGCCAGGGGCGCACCACTTCACCCCGCTGGCGTGTCAGCAGCCGGAGCAGACGCAGCTGGACTCCTCCACCCCAGTAAAAGAGGACCAGCCAGCAGCACGCACACAAGCCCAGCAGAACATACTTCTTACGGGCCTGCATGGGGGCCTGTCACAGTCTCTTTTTTCCGCTCTGTCTCTCACTCGTCCTCTGGTTTTCCTCTCCTCTGCCCCTCAGCTCTGTGGCCTCACAGGGGCGGGGGACTGACTTATGATTTCTAACAAGGAGGTTCTAACGAAGGACAATGCGTTAACAAGGACATCACTGCCTCTGAGGGTGGCCCAGTCCACTTTGCCATTTAAAAATGACGCAATCTGAGTTACTGACTCCACTCTCTCAGTCTCTTTCTGCCTTCCCCATTTGCTCACTGTACTCTCAGATGTGTGTATTAGCCTGTGTCTGCTGTGGCATGCGCTGCTGCTTCTGTGTGCATTTCCTCCGCTGCCCAGCCTGGTTGAGAGTGATGAAGGGTGATTTCTCCGCTCTCTCAGGCCAAGCTTGCTGCCTCATGGTGCCTGGCGCGACTGCTGTCTGCAGGGCCCCTCCTGGGGAGAAGTAAACAAACAAGAATACAGATCAGTACACAGACGGAGTTGCCGCAACACGGAGACGTGCTCCGGGATTAGTTGTGAAACTGACGTCTCAAGAGATGGCATAACTAACACCTCAGATTGTCCACTGGGTATGAGCTTTCATTTGCTTTCCATTTTGGAGAGACATTTGTAATCTGCAACCCCAATAACATTTAATAAACACATATAATCAAGTAGCAATAAAGTAGCACAGCTGGGTAATGTTTCACAGGCAGCAGAGGGATTTAAAGTGTCAAAATCCCTCTTCAGCTCACGCTCTTAGAGAGAAAGTGAGAAAAGTACAGCTCAATGCACTTTCAAAGAGGCATCCATCCCTGATACATCAAAACCATCTATTCATGGAGTCCACCTTCACTCTATCTAAGCTCCTCTCTGGCCTCCACATTCCTGTGAAAAAGATTTACAGGCTCATATGAGATGTGTGCTGACTTATGGAACAGTCTTAGACAGGACTAGATATTATCATGCTCTTCAAGCTCCAGTTGAACCGAGCCAGATACAGTTGAGGTGAAGTGAAGGAGAAAATAAGAGAGTGTTTAGCATCTGAAATGGAGATTTGGAAACGCAGAAGGAAAACAGAGCAACTTTATGGCTCTGAAACGGCCGTTCACCTTGGAGAGCGCGAGTAAAGGCTTTTTTTGTTACATCTGCAAACCTGCAACGGTTTTTCAGCCTCATATTTTTACCAAATATCCCCCCATAACTCCCAAACATGTACAGTATACTTGTGTGTGTATGTGTATGTAGAAGGCCTCACAGTGAAGGGCAGTGTTTGCGCTGCCAGCTGCCACACAAAGGCAGCTTTCAGGTCTCACCTGGCCGCTCTCTCTCTCTAACTCTCATTCACATTCCCCGTGTCTGCCTCCTCTCCAGCCAAGCAGAAGTGATGCCTGCCTTCTCTGCTTGCAATAAAACAAACAGCACACTGGTGGTGCAGGTAAACAATGCATCCTCTGATTTCCTCACCTCAAAAGGGTAGAGGAAATAAGGATTTATGTGTGAATTTGAGCTGCTTTTACAAGACTGTATTTACTGTATGATTTGTAGTGAAAACCTTGGTTTTGGAGAAAGCTTGTTTTTTCCTTGACTTACTTGACCGCTGTGTATCTACTGCAATTAGTTTTCAAAATGAGGTGCTACAATTTCCCAATACACAAATCAAAATCACATTAACTAAAGTTAAAATGCAGAGTTCTGTGTCAGCATATGAATGCAGAATCTGTAGGCGACGGTATCAAAGCATTCTGATTTCAGTTTGTAGTCGAAATAGCATTGACAAATCATATTTGAGTGGGATTTGGTGTCTTGCAGGAAAATGATCCGTGTCGAGTCAGACTGATCTGCCGAGTTCATGTTTTATTTGCTTTAAGCAGGTGCATTTGGTTCCTCTCCCATTTAGACAGCTTTCCAGGTGAGCTGGTACCGGGCAGACCAGTCACAATCATTATGATTATCATCTTATGGGGAAGATGTGGGGAAGGCACTTGTCAAATATGAATCAGTCTGTTACTGCATCGCCTATTCTTGTCTCAATTGTCTTCAGAAACCTATTTCAATGTACTGTTTAGCTTTAAAAAGGAGAAAGCTTGCTTTTTTCCTGCTTGAAAACAAACTAAGCATTGCCCAAACTTACATGTGTCACTCCTTGCTACGTTACAAATTTCACTGCTCTGATTGACTGTGGGTCTCCTTTTATTGCCCTGATTGGTTTAAGTATATCCAAAGTTGTCTGTTCTCTTTGAAAACTCTCCCTTGAAAATGAACTTAAAGATTTCAGACTAATAGACTTTTGTCGAATTAGATTGGCAATTCCCTGGCTACATGTAGAGAGGGAAAGAGGTGGAACGCATTAGCTGAAATGGGGTCTTGGAACCTATCTGTTAGGGTCTTGCAACAGTTTAACTTTTTATTCGCTTTTTAAAAAATGCATCTGCTAGATGTATGAAGTCTGTTAGACTCCGGTCTGCGGCTCTTTTGTGTGGAGTTTGCATGTTCTCCCCGTGTCATCGTGGGTTCTCACCAAGTACTCCGGCTTCCTCCCACAGTCCAAAAACATGCACTTAGGTTTAATTGGTGACTCTAAATTGCCCGTAAGTGTGAATGAGAGCATGAATGGTTGTTTGTCTCTATGTGTCAGCCCTGTGATAGTCTGGTGACCTGTCCAGGGTGTACCCCGCCTCTCGCTCAATGTCAGCTGGGATCGGCTCCAGCCCCCCGCAACTAAAGTTCGGATAATCGGTTAAGGATAATGGATGGATGGATGGACTGGTGCACAGAAGATTAAGTCTTGGCCTGAATATCAGAATATCCACTGGCTACACCAGAACCCCCCAAAAACTGGCCAATGGCCCCAGATAATTGGGGGCTGCAGTGGCTAATCTGACAGTGGAGATGTTCGTGGGCGTTTTTTGGCACCTTTCTTTTTTCTGCTTCTCTAGCTGTGGCTGTAGCAGCCTGAGCAGCAAGCAGTCCAAGTTAGGGAGAAATAGACACTTGGGATCCCATTACATACTCCTCATCAATAATTCACTTGCTCCTTTAGTTAAGGCATTGATTTTCCTTTCTTTATTTTTTTTCATGCTTTATATCCCCTGCCACCAACGCACACAATTAGACCTCAATCTTCTTCAGGATACACTCCGGTGAGAGATCGGTACGAGCTCTGTCCCAATGATTTGTGGTTGAGGGGATAATTGATGGTGATGGCAAGAAGGTGTAATAGAAAAGTGATGGAGGGTATCATTATGATGATGGTAATGATGATGGGCATGAAGAATTTATTCCGTTGCCTTGTATAATCTAATGCCATAGAACGCCATTGCTTTTGTTCATCATCCTGCAGTTGTCTTGCAAAAATAACAGTCTAGTAAGGTATTTATACTGATTTAAGAGCAGTGAGGTCTCTTTGTTAATGCTGGATTAACAATAGGAGTTTCTATCTCCATGATTATTTATTTATTCTAAAACCATCACTTGACACCTTTTATTTGATTCAACTAATCAAATAATAGCAGCTCAAATTGGAATTGATTTCAAAATTGTAAAAAAAATCTTCAGGCAATGAGGTGTTACAGGTTTAGAGGAGGATTGAGGATAGTTTGTGAACTGAACCTAATCATTGGACAAAATATTACTGGATATTGCGGCATAAAACTAAAAGTAATTTTTAAGAAATGATTCCATCATCTCACAGGCTGCCAGCTCCGGGTGTGTGGAAGCCTTTGCTGAAAACTGTTATGTTGATCCCTACCATCAAACTTTTGTGTGCAAGGACAAACTGTACAATAGCAGTGTGTGGCCATTAACAAGGAGCAGTTATGATGAATGCAAGCCAGTGAAACTCTGGGGCATGCCTCGACCTGAACGGGGCCAGACAACATCCTTAGAGCTGCGGATCAGCAAGGAGACACGTATGGATGCACACACACACACACACACACACACACACACTCACACACACACACACACACACACGTAAGTGGCTTTAAGTGGTGAGAGAAGTCCCTCTGTCATGGATCAATGATGGATCATTATGGTTGGGTGACTAGCACTGGAAAAAGCCACAAGGCTCATTGAATAGAGGGGCCTGAAGGTGGAAGGACAGGGTTCAAGGAAAGGTGAGAGTGGGATTCAGAGCTCCCCTCGTTATTTGTCCACCATCTAGAACTTCTTCCCTTAATTCCTACTAGTCCTGCACTTAATCATTCCTTCTTTCTATTTTCTCCTCTCCTTTCACCTCCTTTTTCTCTCCCACCTAAGCTGACTGGAGGGTTTCGTAAAGAAACAATACCATTTTTGCACTGTTTTCCTTTTTCCAATTATTCCTGCTTCATCCTCAAAAGGGGGCTGGGGGAGGTGAGCACAAAACACTTAATCACAGACATGAAGAATACACTCAGCAAGGCCAACCACTCTTTGATCACACTGTCGCCTTGAGTGTAAAGAAACTTCCAGGAAGGTTCATTTAAAGTGTACTGAGCAAGCACTGAAATCATGTCAACACTGCAGATAGAGTGATCATACATGGTGGATCATATACCGTCAGAGCAGTTTTCCTCACAGTTTTCCATATTCTTACCGCAACAGAAGTACTTCTCAAGTTGTTTGTTTGCCTGACCTTACCTCTTTAAAATGTTAGTCTTGAGGAACTCTCCCACTCAACATGTCCTGATTTGAAATTCTAATCCTAAAGATTAAATGAAATTAAACCCTATTTATGGTCGGTATTATTTCAGCAACAACCAGACTGCACACCTCCAAATTCTAAAAGACACTTGAAGGAAACTGCTGTTCATTTTGAATTACGGATGCATTTTGCTAACTAAGCTTGCTCGCTAGTGCTAGTGTTAGCTTATAAAATAGCGTCCTTCCGGCTCCCAATCCGTTTTGTTCATGCAATGGTACCAAAGAACCAAGATGGTGGCCACCAAAATGCCAATCTCAAAGTACTGACACTGTGACTTTACACACTTGTTTTATACAGTCTGTAATTAAAATGCACTTGCTGATATCAACAGTAATCATGAGTGTCACCAAATCAAACAGGACGGGCATGTTACATTTTAAAGGACTGGACTTCCTGTTGAAAATAGCCATAAGAAGGTCAGTAGTTAAAAGGACAGTAAAGGAGCAAGTCGAGGGGAATAAGAGGAGAGGATGAAGGACATTTAAGTGGCATGGAAGGAGAGAATGACAAGGGGGAGAGGGACTTAATGATCGATATTTCATGGATGACAGCTGGACCGAATCCCTTTACTTCCTGTCCTCGATCTCTTCCTCTCTAAGGGGCCCTAAGGGCTTCCCTCAACCGTTTCTACCTGCTGCAACTTTTCCACAGAACTACACTATTAAGTCATTCGGGGAGATGCAATTGAAATTTGTCATCCCATCTGTCTCCCTTGAATTGTGTTTACACAGCGGCTTATTCAACTGTGGTTATGCAGGCTTTGCTAGTAAATGAAAACTGACGTGCTCTGAAATGGATGTCATCGATGATGGCCTTCTGCAGGAAATTCAACATTTGTCAATTTGTGATTTTCTCCCTCCAAATGGGATATTTTTTATAAAGAGATTTCTGCCTTTCAGGGGCAGATTGGTTTTTCCCTTATTTGTCCAATTTGCTGTCTTCTGCCCACAGCACCAGTGCTGAACACAACTGACAATGTAAACGCTCAAAATGAAATCCACTACCATTACAGTCATTCTCTGGGTAGCAGAGTCATTGCCACTGTATGAGAAGCAGCGGCATTATTATGTCTGAAATGATCTGGGTAGTGACATAGAGCAGGTTGCAAATTGACACTAGATGGGCCAAACGCTTGCTAAAATGATATTTCCATTCCTTCTCAAATAATATGGTTTGCTTATGAAGACAGACCACCTGGATGATGGAAGGCTACCATGCGCTGACACAAATCCTGTGTGATTGCACTGTACAAATACCAGTGTTCAGGGGCAGCAGGCCTCTTAGTGACTTTTTGTGGCTGTGTGTGCCTGAGTGTGTCTGAACTATACTTATACACACATCTGGCATGAGTGTTTTTGCTGGCCTAAAGCTGGCGACATATTAGTTCAGCAAAATGAAGTGTTCTGAAGAAAACACAAATCTTGTGGTGAGGTGAAAGGCTCGGTCGAGCTAAAATTAAACCCTGGACTCTGTCATTACGGGCCTGAGATGTGACAGCGTGACCGGCGACCAGAAGATAGCCGCACTGCATTTTTTGGTGTTATTGCAGTGGTTCCAAATCTTTTTCACTTGTGACCCTTTAAATGAAGCTCTGACTAGTTGTGACCTCTCAATGCAGGTTGAATATGTCACAGAAATATGGGAGCAGTAAATGCTTCTTGAGCTGCCACACAGAAATACAACAGAAGGGTAACTGGTGCATCTGTTTACAGTGCAGCCAAACAAATTCATACCGTTTTAATGTAGTCACTTCATGTTTTGCCAGTTGGAGCAGCAGTAGGAAATTATGGGTGTGCATTAGCAAGAACTTAATACAGCTCTGATTTGGTGTAAAGAGAGTCATCACAATAGCTGTTATCAGGCAGACTTTGCCACAAACAATAAAATCTATTGTACAGAAATAGTATCAACAAGGGTACCATTTCATGAAAATTTCATGAATAATAACTTCAGGGGCATGAAGATATAACATTATCCACATCACAAGCAAAAAGCAAACATTCGGGGGGAAAAACATTTTTTCCAACCCTTTGTCATCTCATAACCCTTTGTGGAGGTCCGGACTCACAGGTTGGGAAACACTGTGTCCTTACTTTAGTGACTGGGGGGGGGCAGAAAAATGTCTGCATGTGTATTTGAAAGTGAATGGCTGCATTAAAATGGGGGTTTAATTTTATCTCTTTCTCAGGGATGCACCATCAGAAGAGGCAATCCAGTCGACTGTGGGGTTCCCCCCAAAAAATATGGGAAAAGGGGCGCCTGAGGGTCACTCATGTTAGCACATTTTGCAATGACAACTATAAACCTCCTTAAACCTCCTATAGAGCCACTATACAGTACACCACTGTTGCCTTTAAAATCCCCTAAGTGAGGCCCCTTCTAGCTACAGTATGACAGTTAAATACTGTTATTCAGGACAGTCAGCTAGCTACCAGTGACTGTCATACATACAAAGATGGGCTTCTGCCTGGGGTCTCCCAGAGTCTGAGATCACCACTGCTGTTTCTGACTATGCACAACCTGAGCGGGGTCACCAAGTGTGTTACGTTTGCATGTTTGTCTTTAGTCCAAAGAAAACCCTGCTGCAGTAAAAAAAACAAAAATATGTAAAAAGGGTTCCTCACTCTTCACAGACCTGCATTAAAGGCTTACAACTGGGATGAAATCCATGTTCTATTTTCTGTCCTCACCTACTACTTGCCCTTTGAAATTGAGGTGCTCTTTACACTCCCACACACCGTATGCATATATAAGCAGACACATACACAGAGGCATATGTGCATTTTGGTTTATGCAGAGAAAATTTCTTTTTACTGGATAAAAAACAATCTCTGTCCCCAAGCAGCTACTGGAGTATTTTTCCATTAGATCAACCACCTCAGAACCATAATGACCATAAACTTGGTTCTTTTACAAGGCCATTTTCATAATGTGGATAACAGCACATTCTCCTCCACCTTACTAAAACACAATAAAATACTTGCACCGCGTGGGCTGAGGGACTCTGACACGGTTAATAAGATGTTTACCTCAAGCTGAACGCCCTGCGACGCAACCAGCCTCCCAACCGCGCTCACATTCCGAACCCAGCATAATTACAAGCCGGGTTGATTAATTATGTCTCAACAATATGCTGCACTCCAACGCCACAAGGGCTAATTAACAGAATGAACAAGATGGGTAGGAGCAGTTATTAGGAGGTTCAAGCTCGCGCCCTGAATTTGGCAAAGCTGTGTACAGCCACAGAAAACGCTCGGACCAGGCTGTATCACATGGACAGAGACCAAGATCACAGCTAACAACGGCACACAGCTCTGAGCATATAGAGTAGAAAAGCCTACTGAGGACACTGATACTGCAAGTGCACTGCTCTTCTTTCAGGGTGCCCGGCTGTGCACCTGACAACACACACAGCGTGTAGTGAAATCCATCTGCCTTATTAAGTGTTCCTGCTCGCAGTGCATCCTACCTGCAACTCATCTTATCTCTGCAGCTTCTGCCTGGAGGCATTCTTATCGCAGGACTCAGATCAGATCGGCCTATAAACAATCTGACCTTGACAACATGGGGATGATGTATGATCTGACCCTGGGATAAGGAGGAAGGGGGCATATTCCAGTTTCAGGTTCAATTAGTAGAGTGTCCCTGACATCTGAGATTAAAGCAGGACTTTTATGCAGAATATGGCTTGAAAAGATTAAGGATTTTGTGAGGAAAATAAATTGATTTCAAAGCTTTTCCTCTCTTTGATCACATTATGTATCACACTAATTGTATAAACACTATGCTATACACTTTAATGTGATTATTACATCTTTTTGCAGAGTAAAAAGTGCATGCAAATACATGATCACAATGCACAGTGACCCATCTGGGTTAATAGCTTTTAAAGGCTGCACGCTGACATTCCCAACTCCTTTAATGAATGCCTTAATTATGGAAATGCCCACCACATCTGGAATATGAATATCGTCTGTATTGGCCAATGCTTCGACAAGGCAAGATTTGTGCTTCTCTTAATCACCAGGGAGGATATTAAAGAAGCATCATGAATGCAAAATCCCATTAAGGCGAGGGGGTTGCCATTACAATAAAGTCATTTCATAAATCAGATGAAACCCATGTACAGCTTGCCATCACAATCCAGCCTCCAGAGAGCCTTTTTTGCGCATCCATGATAATGACAGCACTTTATTTGGGATCACTGAAGTTGGCTTGTTTTTTTCCATCAAAACAAAAAACTAGAGAGTTATAATTAATTGCTGCAGTGAACTCTTGCAGCCTTGTTTGTTTCTTTGGGATTCATTAATACATGGAGCACTTAGTAGGATGTGAAGGCAGGTAATGTTTGGCTCTTTCCTGAGCTAGTAGCTAATATATCTTGAATGCAATGGAGGCATCTAAGACAAACAGAAGCAAGAACAAAGCGTTCTTTATTTGGATTGCAATAAAACAATGCAGCCCTGTGGTGCGTTTCTTTTTAATGTGAAACACAGGTGCTATTCCGGTGTTTGAAAATAGCTTTAATGTTAATGGAAATTCCCTACAGCTCTTAAGAAACAATTAGTTAATATTTTCAGGCTTGTAAATAGTTCTGTAGCACTGCCTGATTAAGGACTTTAAGGGAAAGTCATATTTTATGATATTCACTCTGTTCCCAAGATGCCTTATAGGTCTGTGTTCTGATCATACATTTCTCAGTCAGCTACATATGATGATGCAAAATATATTAAGACTTCACATGCAGTCTACTTTAAGTGATTCTGATGTTATCTTGTCCTCAGAAACAGTATGACAGCTGAACAAGCGGCAACATTATTTAATATTCTTGGATGTGGCAGAGTAATGTGCAACCCACAGCCCATCTGAGCAGTGGGAGTAGATCATCTGCCAAAAGATCTCAACGTGTGCTGAAGATTTTTCCAAGAGCTCAGAGAGTTGATGCAAGGCTTAGAAAAGGACCGAGATAATGCACAATTATCTACAACAGCATTACAATTACAGTCATCATTTAGGTCCATGAATGCACCAGTCAAACTGTGACCAAGCTACTGCTGCCTGTTTGATCGCTACTTAGCCTACCGTGCACTCCCACTATGCCGCCCATTGAGCCTACCTGTCACAGGATGATACGGTTGCAGGTGGCGGCAGCAGGTTCTGGTTCAGACTCTCCAGTCCCCCCTGAAGCGGGAGCACTACAGTTGCGCACTGAACTGTTGAGCGTCCTGCTCTAGCGGCTCTACAGCTCGATGACAGCAGCTGTAGAGGCTCGAAACACCAACTTCTGCTAACGGGGCGACTCCGCTCTCTATTTACGAGCCTTACAATATGATTAAGTTACCAGGCTGACAAAGCGCAAACATACGCACCGTCCGGGCGCGTCTATAAACATAATGAGGCGGAGTGTCCCGCCGCCCCCTTGTGCCTGTTCCCAGATCTCCCTATCGCTGATATGTCGGGTTCTCCGTTTTTATCCAGCATGCACCTCTCTCATTCACAGTGGACCGCACATCATCACTCCCCTCTGCTCCAACAGCCACCTGGATTTACTGAAACAGACTGTGTTTGTCAAATAGGCTAAAGGCTGCTAGTCTCGTGATAATCCAGCGAAGAATTAAAGTGCTACTGTTGCACTTACGGTGAGTTCAGGTTATAGTGACCTTCTGGCATCTCTACACAATCCCTTCAGTGCAACAAAAGGTCATCTAGTTTAGCCTCATTGCATGATCGTGAGTGCTGCTTCTTACACTTGTGATCCCAATCTCAACATCTGAGCAGCGTGAGTGACAAAGGTGCGCTGCTGAGCGCCGTGCAAACAATACACCAGGAGCTGATAGCAGTTAAGGGTGCCTTAAGGTGAATAAACGCAGAACAGAAACATATTCACAATTTTACAATCGCACTCTGTGCCTTTATCATATCTCAGGAGACAATGAAGCGTTTCCTTGTATTTCAGGAGCATGAGCTTGCAATGGTGATTGATGCCTTTAGACCAGAGAATAAGAGCCATAAGAGGAAAATTAGGAATACTCTAAATACAGAAATTTATCTATAATCTATAGATTATAATACAATAAGTAGACACGTCGATCCATCCATTATTACGCAGATGCATCCCCACTGAACACAGCATCTAAACATAGACAGCAGAAATCACCAGTACGATCCCCGCTGCGCTCAGACTTCTCCCGACAGAGAGCTCGCCCTTACCGGGTGGCGAACCAGGCTCTTCCCCTCTCTGGTAATTTTCCTTTTCACACCACGGCCGGGCATTTGCGAATCAATTCAGCGTGCAAGCGCAGGTCTCCCCCATCGGGATATGAATGATGAATGTGCGTGTTAAATTGTCCATTTTTCCATATCCACAACAGTCCACACACGGCCCGCCCCCAGGCGGCAGTGATTGGTTCTGAGGCTCCTCGACGTCTTCTGCGCACCGTAAAGAAAAACACACACATCTGGACGCGACCCCGCGCAACTGGAGCGCTTTGGAAACACCGTATTACGCACAAGAATTGAAACGGCATGGAGGGGCGTCACATTTCTCAAGGCCCACTTAAATGTAACCTGTTCACGGTGGCCGGAGATTGCAATCTGGTCACCTTTGCGGAAACTAAGGTTTCAAATACATCAGTGTAAACACTGGGCCACTATTCTGATGATTATCTTGAATGAGGAATACCAGTGTGGGAGGATTTTGTTGTTTCAGGAGCTAGTTATAAGAGACAAGATCACTCAAAATTAAATCATGATAAAGTAGCCTAATAGGCTTCATTATTTTTGACACAAGGGTATGGAGAGGCCCATAGAGACAATTTGGTGTAAAAAAAACAAAAAAAACAATGGAAAATTGTTTAGATGACACTACAAGCCGCAGTATTTCGTATGTGTACTTTATGTGTTGTGTTGATGTAGCGAGTGCCTTCCATGTGCTAATTATCAACGTCTTTGCACGTTTAAAAGAAGTACTAAATGATGAAATCACAGGAAATAGAGCTGAGAGTGACAGGTCTCCGTGTAGCCAGTGGAATTGGTGTTCTAAAAATAAGGTAAAGTATTAAAGAAACTCATTTCGTCAGGTAGGATATATCTATCAGATTGGCCTCTAAAACGTAGTAAAAAGTAGAGTAGCTCATTCCGTTAGGCAGGAAGGATTTCTGAGACTCTTGCGCCACCCAGTGGTCGGATAAAGTCACAACTCTTCCTTTTCATTCCCTCTGATTTCACATAGAATATCTTATCTCTGAATCCCTCTCCTGGCTCCAGCACAGCACTGAACCGAATCAAGTGTGGAGACAAGTAGTGGCTGGGCAAGCGAGACTAATCACAGAGCAACAGCGCAGCGTCTCTCCCAGGATTAGTGACAGCTGTCACAGTCTGCATGTGGTTTCAGCATGCTCTCACAGAGGAGAGAAAAGTAGAAAAAGAATGAAGAGTGAAAAACGAACCAAAATGCAATAACTGTTAAAAATATCTAGATAATTGCATTAAACTGACAATTAAAATAAGGGTTATGAACAATATTTTGAGCAGCAGTAGTAGTAGAATAAATATTGTTTTGTTTTGTTTTCATATTAGGCCTATTATTAAAGATTTTAATAAGATTTCCACATAAAGTGTTCTCATTTAGGAAGCTGGAACCAATAAATGTTTGGCATTTTTGCCTGGAAAAAAGGTTAATGGTTGATTATCAAATCAATACTTTTTGTCTAATTCACTCATCAATTAGTCTGTTAATTGTTTTGGCTTCAAATTACAGCACTACACTATCCTGTACAAAGATACCATTCCCCATGATATGAAACCCACCATGTTAAGGAAGACCATGAGGAGTAGCTGAAAGCTCCGAAAGAAATATATCAAGGTCAGTGGACCTTGATTAAGGCAATAAGTAATTGAAAGAAAGTACATATTCAGTAGCAGAACACTATTCTCTTTATTGATGATCAGTATGGTCACACATAATACTCGTCAGGCTCGGGAACAAGCATTTCGTCACATTGTTAAAATAATCGCCTAAGTCATTTTTTGTCAGAATTGTTTATTTTGCCTAAATCATCTCCTCATGACGCCGGCCACCTATGGTAAATCGCCTACATCCTCAGTTGATCAGATCGTGTGACTTTACCCCTTTAAGATAATGGCCTATGTCAAGTGTGTGACTTAAGCGGATTCATTATGCCTAAGTCAAAATAATGTGACTTAGGCAATTTTTTGAACATGCCTTTGTGACTTAAGCAAGATATGGTAACACTTTATTTTGAAGGTGTCTACATAAGAGGGACATGAGCGTGTCATAAACATGACATGGGATGTGTCATGAACATTAATGACACTTTGAAGTAACATTAATGCTCATGATACTTGTCATGTCATGTTTCTGACAGGCTTGTGTGACTCTTATGTAGACACCTTCAAAATAACCATATCCAACCATATCTTGCTTAAGTCACAAAGGCATGTTTTAAAAAAAATTGCCAAAGTCATTTATTTCTCTAAAGTTACATAATTTACACACAGTGTTATTACTATGCCAATAGTCATCCTTTGTTACATCCTTTTGAGTGAAATGATCAATAAATGTCATATGTTACACTTTTGGTGAAGTTTTTTGTGCTTCCTGCAAAACTTTACTTTAACGGGGTGACGATTTAAAAATGAGGCGATTTTGTAAAGTGGGATGCAGGTATCTCCCATATTTCTCATGCACCTGAATGCAGCACCAGGCTCCTCCCAAACCAGAAGTAAACCGGGTGATATTTGGATGTTTTAATCCGCGAGTTTCGTCTGTAAGGCAATGCTTTCTGCAGAGTCTGGCCACTTTCGGAACTAGAGTTGTCAAACCAACCAGCAGCAGTGAGGCGGAAGGGTTGCCTAACAGACTGTACGTACACTGAAATAAACACGCACTGATTGTTACCAAACGGGCTGCATGATCAACGCTATCGCCGCTGAGTTGCTCAACAAATATTAGCTCTCTTCATTCAGAAAAGGTACACTCTTGGTCAGAATCTTATTTATACAGTTTATGCTCTGATGTGACAAACATGTTGTATTCAGGGTTTATTTTAAAGGTGCTATGGTTGGTTTTATGCCAGGCTGCTGTAAGGTAAGCGTGGATTAGCGTGATATTGTTATGTATTACAAATATAATTAATTGCTCCTCATAATCTTACGGCTTCTTTCGCTCATCATAGTGTGGTAGTGAAATCTAATTTATCTACATTGGAAAATACTTCTCTTGTTATACAAGCTCTTTGGTAATTTCCCCCTGACGTCACAGTTGCTTTACTCACATGACTACAAGAACTATTTCAACATGAATTTAAAGAGTAAATGAAATCCATTACACTAATTGACACTAAACAAAGCACTACATCCTGAGATGTATACGAGAGGTTTTTCAAAGAATTATGTATTTACACTCTGTTCGCTTTTCCCCCCTTTTATTTATATTCTCTACTTTTTTAAGTTAACTGGCATTACTAATTATAACCTTGATTTACTGTGATTTATTTATTATTTACTTATTTCTCATGATACATATATATTGGAGCACCTGTCTGCTGTTCTATATACAATTGTTTGTATGTGCAACCTTTTTCAATAAAGTTCTTTAAATGAAAAAAAAAAAACCTAGAAATATTTCAACAGGCTGGGGACTAATTATTCCCATAGACTGTATGATTATTCCTCATACTTCATTATGCTGGCTAAAATCTGTCCACTTTTGCAATGTGTTTGCACATTAGAGGGCATAGATTACTCTGTGAATGTGTACATGACCTTTAACCTCAGCCCTCTCTGCTCTGTCAACAGCTGATTCTTCCGTAATTATCTACCAGTAGAGTTAAATGCCCTTGGGTCAATGAGAATCCTGGTTTTGTCGCTTGTTAAGCTTGTTCCCCCCCACCCCCGTCACTGCTTTCATACATGCATTCAGCAGCAGCAGCTGTTTCTTGTGTGTTTATGTGCAGGAACGTGTGAACCATGTGTACTCACCCCTATGTCCAGCCACATATATGAATCCTGTTCTCTCCATTCTTTGCTGTCTCTCTGCTCCGTGTTATCCAACAGTAGTCGGGGTCAGGCAAACATAACCAGCATGCTGGCACCGCAGGCGGACCGGGTCATGGCACTTGGAGAATGGGAGGAACGCTGGCAGGAGGACAGAATTGGTTTCCATCAGTCTTCTGTTCACAAGTAAAGGCTCCACTTTTATCTGTCTCCTTGGTGGAATAAGGGAAAAAGCAATAGTCCTGTGTGCTTTCGCTGGAATAAATGAACTGTACATGCACATTACCAATTACAGTGTGTCATTGCATAAAAATGTTAGAAAACGCCTTGTTAACAGGCACAGAATACTTGGCTAATTCAGTCCAAACATCAACATCTCATTCAGGGATTGCATGTTTTTCACAAGGTTAAGAAGTTTAAATTGTGTGACAACATATAACTCTAACACATAAATATGCATACGCAGGAGTGACTGGTGCTTTGCTGTTGTGTTTTTTATCCGATAGGATGCTGGAGAACAACATTGATAAAGTTCTTGCTGGACGGACAGGAGTTAGATTCTTCTTCCCTCTCTGTGGAAAAGCTGTAGATATGAAGTGGTATAATATTTAATTTCGATCAAATTTAATGCATGCATTTTCAAACTTCAACAAGCTCCTAAATTCCTTCTGTCGTGTGAACACCAGGCTAGCAGACATGGGCCACTCAGTGGTCGGGGTGGAGATATCTGAAAAGGCTATAAAACAGTTCTTTGAGGAGAACAACATGACGTACAGCGAGGAGCCTGTCCCTGCCATACCTGGAGCAAAGGTTTACAAGGTAAGGGCTCAATTTAGCCAGCAGTAATGTAAAGTATCTCTTGTACTAGGTCTAGTGCAAGGAACCCACATGAAGGAACAGTAGCTGCTTGTTGTATATCCTGAGATAGTGATTCTTTGTTCCACAGAGCTCAGAGAGAAATATCTCCCTGTATCAATGTGACTTGTTCAACTTCTCCAGGTTAGTAAACTATACATGTCTTGCTTTTTAAATCTCTTGTATAGATATTGAATAACTTGCAGAGGTAAATGTCAACACAAATTATTTTTATTTCACAGTTCAATTGATGGTGATTTCGGGGCAATTTGGGACAGAGGATCTCTAGTGGCCATCAACCCAAGAGACAGAGAAAAGTATGATGTTTTATGATATCCCCCCTTTTTAAGACTTTAAAGTGTTAAAACCTCATCACTCTATGATAAATTCAAACCAATTGAAAGTATTGTAATGTATAATTGAAATCATACTCTCACAATTCCACAGGTATGCTACTCTCATCATTTCTCTGATGGCCAAGGACTGCAGATACCTTTTGGACACTTTGTTGTACAATCCTGAACTATATCAAGGTAACTGTCTGGATTGTGTCTAAAACATTGGGCCCTGATGCACATCCCTGGTTAAAAAACTAAGGAAAATCTTTTATTTTTATTTTTTATTTTAAGATGTATGCAAGGGATCAGTGTGTTTGTATGAGTTTTGGTGAAAAATAAGATAATTGTGGCTGTGTTTTTCTTTCAGGTCCTCCCTTTTTGGTGCCCGACGACCAAGTAAACAGCCTGTTTGGTGAGTGTTGTTGAGCTGCTTTCACACCACCACGTGGCAACCTCTCTGATAACTACTTAGGGTACATGACCACAGTTCAACAAATGGTTGCTTACAGTGTAAGGCGGTGTGAAAGGTCCTAAAGAATTATCCTGGCTGAGTACCTGTACCTATTAAGGCTGAGATTACTTTGTGGCTTTTAATGATGCATTTCTTTTCAGGGAACAGCTGTGATATAGAACAGCTGCAGTCGCTGGACGCCCTGACAGAAAGACATCGAGGATGGGGGCTGGACTACCTGACTGAGAACATACACCTCATCACTCCAAAGAGCATTTAAAATCTAACTTTCAGGTTTTTATAGAGAGCTTATAAAGCAGATCCTGTCCATTTTCTATTGCAAACATGCAGTTTTTTTAAGGCTTAGACATCTTTTAAATACTGCTACATTCCTGGAGGAAATGAAGGTGCATAGAAATACATGAAATCTCAAGAAAATTGCTACATATGTTTGAATGCCTGACAAAGTAAAACTTATTTTTTAAACAAGATGTTCTCTGCCTTATTTAAACCAGATGTTGTGTAATTAAGGAGTTCTCTGTGAACCCAAATTTAAGATGATGGTTGTTAAATGGTATTTAAAAGCATCACATAATAATATGTCAGGGGGCTCAATATTGTTACAAGTTCACATACTACAGGTGTTTTTGCTGCAATTTTAACTTAATTAAATATCTAAAATATCCCAGTGTTCATTAGTACCTTTGGTGGCCAACGTTAAGTGCGCGGCCAGCATTTAATAGTGGGGTCATTTTTTATCTATTTCAACCTCACTGAGACCAATCTACGGAGGAGGATTGGAGCCAGGTAGGAGAAAAAAATAAGGATAATTTTTTTCCCCCCATTATGTAGTTCGAGGAAAAAAAAGTCCAAATGACGAGAATAAAGTCAACTTTCTGTGTGTCAGTAAAGGTGTAAAGATATTCACAGATTTGTCGTTCCCGTGTCAGTAAGCCATCAGAGGAACATTGTTTTCAGAGAAACAGCTATCTGAACAGTCAGGTACACTGCAAGCTACAGCCTGATTTTCATCAATGTCATAAAATATATACAATATTTAAGGCTAAAATCCCCCTACCAAAGTCACAGCCACCTTCTCCCAAGAATAAAAGGAAGTATCTTTGCTACCACTGTCACAGTTGCAGATAAGAACACTGATAAAGGAACTAAGGAAAAGAAAAATTGGCCTGCTGTAAATAGTTGGTTGTTCCGTCGAGGTGAACATGATTTGAAGATGTGTCTACAGTTGGGGAAAAAAGACACATAATGAGAAATTTGCTTTCCTAAAAGAAAATGGAGAATGTTTTGGCTGTTTGTATAAAGGACACATCAGCAAAGATCACAGGAAGCGTCTGAGCTGTAATATATGCAACTTAAAGCATCCCAGAATTCTACATATTCACCAAGGTAAGAAGGAAACAAAGGAAGAAAGAAAACAGCTGAAGGTCGTGCTGTGGCCTCTTTGCAGACAAGTGGTCTTACTGGGGCCAGTGAAGATAATTGCAAACTCTCAATAGTGCCTGTTCAAGCCAAGAAGGGAAATGCAATAGTGTACACGAAGATATTTCTTGACCCAGGTAGCACTGCATCCTTTTGTACAGAGAGGCGAATGTACACTCCTGAACAAAATCTTAAGACCGGGGGAAAATTATTTTATTATTATAAAATATGCGAAAAGTATTCGCATAAGCTAAGCTAAAGTTTTGTTCACAAATATGGCGAAATATACCAAAGAGCCGAGAAACGTCAGTTGCCACATTGAAACGGGCGAACTTCGAAGTTTTCTGTGTGACAAAAACCAAACGTCCAACACCGTTACAAGGTTTACCAGACGGTGACAGACTAGCGCCTCCAGGACGCTGGGTGTGGAGTGATGAAAGTCAGGTGAGGACAAATGACTAGATAGCATATTACACTTGCTGATACTCACCAGAGATCTTTTTTTTTTTTTTTGTAAATTAGCGCTAGTCCAACAGAGGAGGGTGTTTTGAGAAAAAGGCAAACCAGTGTTAATTAAAACAAACTTCAACAGCACTCAAAGTGTTAGAACTGACCAACAAACAACTTTAAAAAGTCCTCAAATATAACTTAAATATAAATATATAATATAGCCTATATCAGGGATGGGCAACTTAAATTATGGAGGGGGCCACAATTTTTCATCGACACTACCATAGGGCCACATATAGGACTGTGCACTTAACCAGATATGATGAAACTGCAATTTTAAATATGTTTACAGTGCAGTAACAACATATTTCATGCTCAAATGCAAGTTTAACAGTATAAATAGGAATACAAAAGGTTTGAAGCAAATAAAAAATAACCACTTACTGTGATTTCTTTTTTTTTTCAGTGCAAGAACTGCACACCAACATTAATTGCAAGAAATAATTTTGTGCATTTTTACACTGAGCTTTTATGATTTCATGCTCAAATGCATGTAGTTGTGCTGAGGGCCACCTCAAGTGAGGGTGCGGGCCGTATGCGGCCCCCAGGCCTCCAGTTGTCCATCCCTGGCTTATATAATATAAATATAAATTAACACCAGCATGACATTAATGTAGCACTGCCCATGTCACCATGTCACTTTGTTTTTTATACTGTGTATATCCTTTACTTACATATACATGTATTTTTTTATTTTTTTATTGTTACATGCAACAATCTATTTTTCCACTAATGTGCAGTATTTGTGCAATGCAAAATTATCCTCTAGAAAAACCCTATGTGCAATTAATTATAGCAGCAATAGCAGCTATATAAGTTTTTATCTGTTTGTGCATATGATGCATGTATATTTATGGAATTTTCATTTCCATATCATAATCAACCTTTCTGGCAGCAGACATTTGGAATTTACCAATGTTAACGATGGCTTAGTTCCATCTAGTGTCCCAGTAAGGTTTTCAAGTAAGCCAGCCAGCATGCACAATGCCTGGGCCTCTCTTAAGTGAAATGCATCCACTATTCATGTTATTAATTAAATACACCTGTGCTTTTTCTACTGTGTCAATGACCGATTCTACTGTTTCTCCAGGTTGGCTGAGATTTGCACATTGAACAGTAGAGGGTGCCAAAGCATTGGAAAGACTCTGAGCCCTGCTCATCCGCTTGTTTACAGGGCGAAAATATTCACTTAAAGTGATGTTAGATACAGACAACTGCAATCACAATCAAAATGTAACTAAGGTTTTTTGATTGTCATGGTAAAATGAAGAAAAAATGCAACAAAGTTAATCATTTGTATTTTAGTCCAACTCAAGGGGGGTGAAATCTGAGTTTAACCCTTGTCAGGAGTGGGATTTGAAGAAGAAGAAGAAGAGTACTTTATTAATCCCACAATGGGGAAATTCAACCTCTGCATTTAACCCATCCTTATTTTACACACATGTGAACACACCATGCAAGGAGCAGTGGGCAGCACATTACTGCGCCCGGGGAGCTGTGTGTGTGTGTGTGTGTGGGGGGGGGGGGGGTTAGGTGCCTTGCTCAAGGGCACTTCAGTCCTAGACCTGTCAGTACCGGGATTCGAACCAGCGACTCTCCAGTTACAAGCCCGATTCCTAACCTCTAGGCCACGGAGGTGAACCCACACCTCCCTTTAGACACCAGAAATCCCTTTGTTCAGGAAGGTGTCAACTCTTGAGTCTGGCGCCTTAGACCAAGTACATGTCTCATGTAACCATAATCAGTCTAGAACAACCAATTTTGAACTGATGACCAAAGATTTCAGATTTCAGCATGTTTACCATTGTTTGGGAACAGCCCAAAATTGTATACTATACTTGCAATACTGATAACATCCACCTCAGCAGTACTTACTAGTAGACATTACCCCTGCTAAATATCGGCATGTTTGCATGGTCAACGTGATCATGTTAGCATGTTGCTTGTAACACTGCCCAACAGTGCTGCTGGCATGGCTGTAGACTCTTGGTCTTGTTTTAAAGACATGTTAGATTCATAGACAACTACACTCACAATCATGTTGAATCTAAAGTTAATGATTGTGATAACATTGATGTCTATATTTCAATCCAACTATGAGGAAAAGCTTATGTCAGGAGTGGGATTTGAACCCACGCCTCCATTTGGAGACCAGAAGTCCCTTTGCTCAGGAAGGAGTCAACCCTTGAGTCTGGCGCCTTAGACCACTCGGCCATCCTGACAAGCATACATCTAATTTTACCCTAGTCAGTCTAGAACCACATATTTGAACGGATGACCAAAGATTTCAGATTCTTTAGCCATTGCCTGTCAAGGAATAGCCCAAAATTGTGAAGTTTGATCAATCAATCAATCAAACTTTATTTATATAGCGCTTTTCATACATATAAATGCAACTCAAAGTGCTTGATGTCAGTTAAAATGAAAAAAAAGCTGATAAGATTGAAGTTTCTATTTCACTCCCACTGTGAGGGATTAAATTTAAGGAAAAGCTTATGTCAGGAGTCTAATTTAACCATAGTCAGACAAGAACCACGAATTTTGAACAATGACCAAATATTTTAGCATGTTTCTTTCACCACTGTTTGTCGGGGAACAGCCCAAAATTGTATACTATACTTGCAATACTGATAACATCCACCAGCAGTACTTACTGGTATTCATTAGACCTGCTAAACATCAGCATGTTAGCATTGTTCTCGTAGCACTGTCCCACAGTGCTGCTAGCATGGCTGCAGACTCTTGGTCTTGTTTTTAAAGACATGTAAGATTCATATATAACTACACTCACAATCATGTTGAATATAAAGCTTTTGACTGTGATAAGATTGACCAACTATGAGAAAAGGCTTATGTCAGGAGTGGGATTTGAACCCACGCCTCCATTTGGAGACCAGAAGTCCCTTTGCTCAGGAAGGAGTCAACCCTTGAGTCTGGCGCCTTAGACCACTCGGCCATCCTGACAGGTATGGATAGAGAACTATACAGAGTCTCAAATCACCAGTTAGGACAGTAAGCGAAAGAGGGACCTTAACTTTCAATATAGCACTCTCTAGGACTGGATTTCACTTTTTGAATAGAACTGAATGAACTGAACTCCAAACAAGTCTCATACCAGCTTCTGTCACTCGTTTTGGAGCTTTATTTACTGATGCAACTCTTATAATTTATTGTGTGTCTTGATATATTTGATCAAGTGTGGGCATGGTTTCTTGTATAGTGGTTGTGCAGTTTAGTCTCAGGTCAGACTTTAAGAGTTGTTTAAGTCTTTAAAAAGTTTTGCTCTCAGTACAGTCCCATAAAGTACTGTCAAGATACAGCTATCTGTGAGAAATATAGTGATGCAACCAACAGATTCCTAACCTCACTGCCATAGTTGTAAGAATCAAAGTCAGTCAATCACAGTTTGCATCAACACACCAAGCTCTTTTATGTTTTTCCAGGAGCTGGAGGTCATCAAACACCAGAGAATGGCTGCTGCATGCGGTAGGTGCAATAAGAAGTGTGAAATGTACAAATCAGCTTAGAACACTCAAATGAATACACTAACCAATTCCCTCTTTTTTTTTTTTTTTTTTAAACTTGATAAATTTGCCTAGTAACTGACCTGAACATTCCTTCCACTGCAAACCCAGCATGTTGAAACATCTGAGACTGTATTGCCTCATCTGCACAGAAAAAAATGAAGCCTTCAGCCGGTCAGAGTGAAGGCCAGTACACCATCTGTGAATACAGAAGGCAGTGAGCAGAACAGAACGACATTGAGTGCGGGTTATGCCTGGTGGCCTTAATGAATTAGTTAGTGGGAGGAGATGTTGACTCAACACAGGTGCTTTGCTTTGACAGGCTCTCCCCAGTATTTAGCCAGGTGGGTGGACAGGGAGAGAAATATCACACTAACAGCAGAGGCTTATTGACCACTCTGTATATGACATTTTTTTGGAAGGAAGTACCTTTTTTAAAAGCACAGACAAATAAGTGGCCGTAAGAAAGAAAGTAAGTCTAATATTCATTCAGAACCAAATGGATGAATGTCTAACTACTGAAATGAAAAAAGAATACACTTTTCACTCTTTTCTCCCCCTTTTTCCCCCTCACCCTCTTTTTCTACTGCTTGTACAAATTCTTCTGTTACGTGGCATGGGTGACGTTTAGTAGGAAGGGCCTGAGGGACATCCAAGAGGAGGTGGTGTGCCTTTTATACTCTGACACCTTCAACACGGCAGTGAGGAACAGCACTGATGGGAACTCAGGCATGACCTTTACCACTGTTGATGGTTCAGTGAAGTCTGGAGAAGCTGGCCCCAAGCAGACAGGACATAATAACACATTCAGACACAGGTACAGTGAAGTGAAGAAAAGGTTGGGTCGAAGTTGTCACTGAGCATGTATTTTTAGAGTAGAAGATTTTTTGATTGGCTAAAAGTAACTCATATAGCATAAAGCATTTTCCCCTCTTCAGTTACTACCTATTTCATTAATATTTAGGTTCATATGTCTGTGAACTTCTCCTATGCATTTTTCACTGCACATGAGGAGATTCTCCCCACACAGGGCCAGTTCCAGAGGGTATACTACAATATGTAATGGCCATCTGGACTTAGCATTGTTTTGACAGGTACATTGATCCCTAAAACAAACACGACAATATAATGACATGACAATATAACCTAAAAAAGATAATAATGTGCAATTGGACACAAAGAAGAACACATAAACAAAATAAAATCCCCCCAGTAACCCAAATAAATAGATTGACAGTAAAGTTTTAGTAGTGGTCAAACATTGGAGGCAGACACATTTTCTTCATCTTTTGTGAATATTTTCTTTCCCTCTCATTTACTTCCATTAAACACATAATTCAGGGTTCGTACTGGTGCTTGAAATCCTTGAAAATGCTTGAATTTAAATGTTGTATTTTCAAGGTTTAAAAAGTGCTTGGATTATGGATAAAGTGCTTGTAAATGCTTGAAATTCTTACTGTATTTCTCTTGTAATCTGACTATAGCCATCTATAGACTATAGATAATCGCATGGTCAATGCAAAAAATAATGAGTAACCTAGTTGTTTTTTTTAGTTTATCTGCTTACGATAGCTGCCTGCTGCTGCTGAAAAACGTTGGTATCGAGAGCTGTAAAGTTAAAGCCTAAAAATCACAATAACAAGCCAAACTGGAAGGGCACTCAGGGAGCGAAGATGTCTACCAAGGCCATGCACTTTCACATAATGGTAACAATAGTAAAAATATAAAATATAATTGGTATGTCTGCCGTATCATAGGATATTCACTCAAAATTGTTATGGATTCTTCCAGACAAAGAAACCAATGAAAACAGAACCAGGTGAAAGTTACAGTAACTGAGCTATAAATATCCATAGAGATCAGGGTAACTGCAGATAATCCTTCTCTGTGGGTGTTCATCGCTACAAGTGACAACTTATAAAAGTAGAGATGTGATCCATTGTTATTAAATAAATATTGATTAAAGACTCTTTAACTAATTATCTGTTTAACCATCAATATGTTCCACCAGTCTGACCCCGATTCGACATTTTATTGAGTAAATAACTTAATAGCTCTGACAGTGAAGTTGTCTTAGTTGATGGATGTCATGTCAGACCTCTAACTGGAATATGACGATTCATGTTGACAGATTCATAGCTCTGTCCAAGAGGAGGAACTGTCTGACAGACTGTTTTATTTTGCTTTTTTGTGTCTGACACAAGATTGGCAGTTGTGTAAGCTGCCAGACGCCCTGTGCTCTTTCCTGCTGTCAGGTTGAGACCAAACAATCAAAAGCTAGGTTGGAAACCCGCTCTCCTCCTGAGAGGGGACGTACACAACATGATTTGGAGTAGCATCAGCGCGGCTTCCAGCTGTCTTGCAGACACTGAAAAGATGATAAAAAAATCCATTATACGCTATATTTTTTGTATTTGTTCCGGAATAGCTCCTGGATATTGAGAGTTGGGTTGCAATAGCAGTATTCCTGATTAATTATTTCTGGATATTTGTTTAATTTTTCACATTATGTACTATACAGTCATGGAAAAAAATATTAAACCATTGTTTTCTTCAGTTTCTTGTTCATTTTCATGCCTGGTACAACTAACGGTACATTTGTTTGGACAAATATAATGATAACAACAAAAATAGCTCATAAGAGTTTAATTTAAAAGCTGATATCTAGACATTTTCCAATAACCAAAATCATTATCAGCTCTTAAATTAAATGTTATGAGCTATTTTTGTTGTTATCATTGTATGTATGTCCAAACAAATGTACCTTTAGTTGTACCAGGCATTAAAATGAACAAGAAACTGGTCTTTTAATTTTTTCCACAACTGTAGGTATCTATGACATTAGGCAATATATGGGGAATGTGTCCTTTTCCAGGGACTTATACAGCTGCAGTCTATGAGTGAATTAACTATTATGAAGACAGATCTTTAGTATTTTATTTGGTTTTATTTAAGGTGTAAACAATGTACAGTAAAGGTGCATTATTTTATACCACCAGTTGAGTAAGTAAGATCCATGCATGGACATTTTTGCACTCTGTTTCTTCCAGTTTTCACATTTGTATGTTTCCCTAGGGTGTCTATATACAATAAATTCATTACTTTTTTCCCCCAGAACATCCCAAAGGCGTCCGTCCCTCAACGGTATCATTTATCAACAATCCCTCCTGATGGTGTCTCTGCTGCCCTCGCCCAAAGAACGGTCAGCCCATCTGTTCCTCAGCAGCCGGGCAGGAGGCAGAGCCTGCTGCAGGCCGAGCACTGTGACACCAAGGCCCTGACGGAGAAGCTCAACCAGCAGCTGGCCAGTGTCAGGTCTTGTAAAACATCACAGAATATGTCACATGTAACACTCAGGAGGGTGTGATTTGTTCTGATTTATATGATGTATTAATACCCAAAATTAAGGTGACTGCAATGTGTACAAACAGTCAAGGACATACAGTGACCATAAACACACGACTGAAAACTAACTTGTTAGCAAATAGTCTTCACTGATTCTGATGGAAGTGAAGTGGTTAGCACTCTTGCCTCACAACAAGAGGGTTGCCGGTTCGACTCCAGCCTTCAGCTCATCTGTGTGGAGTTTGCATGTTCTCCCCGTGTCAGCGTGGGTTCTCTCCGGATACTCTGACTTCGTCCCGAAGACATGCACTTAGGTTTCATTGGTGACTCTAAATTGCTCTTAGGTTTGCATGAGAGTGTGATTGATTGTGATTGTCTGTCTGTCTCTATGTGTCAGCCCTGTCCAGGGTGTTCACCGCCTATCGCCCAATGTCAGCTGGGATCGGCTCCAGCCTCCTGCGACCTGAGTGCGGATAAGCGGTTAAGATAATGAATGAATGATTCATTCAACAAGCACAGTGCCAGATAACCAGATATTTAATCACCTGTAAGAGTAGAGAGATTCATATACTAATACCTGCTTATCTAATGTATGTTTTTGTGCCAAGATAGGATGGTAAAATTACTTTGGTTTTCTTCCTCTCTCTTCTTTCTTTCTCCAGCTTTGGGATTCTTGTTAAGACACTGAGACAGTCCAACCGTAGCACCCTGATACCCTATGGAGAACTGAAAAACAGCCGAGATGAGGATGACCACCATGAATGAGGGAGTGATGTTAATAACAGCAGTAAGAATAATCTTGGAATCGACATTCGAGGTAGCAGGTCATCCTACATGGGACCCAAGTGGACAGGCCTTGCCAGATATGGCAGCACCACCCACACAAACACTAGAAAGTCTGCAGCTACTGTGGATTCAGTGACCCCAGATACTGAATGATGTGTACGTGTGAAAGTGTCAGAATGTTTTGAGTGTGTAGTTTCATTGGCATAACACAAACACAAACTCTTCCAAATTCCTCAGCACAGCTCACAGGGTCAAAGCCAGAGAGAGGCTGGTAGGAGCTGAGATTTCTTTCTGCTTTGCTCATGTGTGGCACATTTTCAGAAGCACCTCTTTGGACTGTCATCACACACACACACACATACACACACACACACACACACACACACACACACCACATTTGCTTCTGAATTTAAATGAGTCTCTTATTTGCCAGCTGGTGGTGCTGTTGAATAAAATATAATGAAATCAATAACAACTTTGAAGGTCTGCACTTTCTATCGTCTGAAATATATTCAATTCACATATGAAAATGAAGGCAGTCTGGCACATTGCATTCATAATGCACTTTATATAATATTAATTTGGGAAATCAAATTATCCAGTCGTCACACATAGTTTATTTGTCAGCCCGATCAGTGTTCACCTTTTTTATTTAGATCACTTTGAGCTCACTGGAGGCTTCCCACTAAGTCCTTCTGTGTCCTTGTGCTGCTTCACAACAGCCTGACAGTAACATGACACATACACACACACTCTCTTACACACCACTCTCTGGCCAGGCTTGGTAGCAGAAGGGGCTTTGCCTTCGCCCTAATTGGCTACGTAATCTGGGACACCAGGAGTAGAGTTAAGCCCTGCGTGGAGGAGGAGGAGGAGGAGGCCTGGGAATTTTGTGCATTATGGTGGGGGATGGGTCACAAGATATGTTCTCATTTTTAAGTTTCTTTCTGAGGGGTTTCTACTATCACTTAGTTTTTCTGCTCTTGTTTGTTTCTAATGAGGTAATGGAGGGTGAACACTTTAATGAGGACAAAGAGAATCATTCAGATCAAATGGGACTGGTTATGTTCTCCCCTCTCCACTTGCTGTCTCGTCCCCTAATGGCTACTTTCACTTTGCCTTGCATATTAGTTAACAGGTCATTTTCTTTGGCCTCACCGGCCTGTTGCACTGGCTTGGAGCAGAGACATGCACCTGTAATAGATCTAAATTACAGCAATCTTAACTACTGCCTTAAAGAAATAGTTCATAGTTTTGTGAAATATGCTCATTACTTTTTTCCTTGCTGAGAATTAGATAATAAAACCGATGCCTGTTTGTGCAGTAAATTTGTAGCTGCAGCTGGTTATCTTAGTTCAGCAAAAAGACTAGAACAGCTACCCTAGCTTTGTCCAGTGGTAGCAAAATCAGCATACACTGTAAAAAAAACAACAACTGTTGTTTTTACGGTAAAAAAACGCAGCTGTGGTTGCCAGAACTTTACTTTACAACTTTTTCTTATATTACAGTAAAAGGATATTAGCACTGTTGATTTCATGTTTAAGATTGCCATTTTATTCCATTTTATAGAGTAGAGAAAAAAAAGGTTTTTCCATCAAAAGAAACGCTGTTCTGCCATATAATTGACAAGAAAATACGTTATAAATGCTGCATAAATGAAAGATATTACCATTAAATATTACAGTATATTTGTTAGAGATATGGTGTTTAATACATTTAACAGTGAGAAAATGTATTTTTTATACAAAAAATAAATGCAAAAATTAAAGTGATTGCTTGTATATTTATTACAGTATAATTTTTGTTACACACATGTTGCCAGAGTATTTTACAGTGGAGTAATGTATTTTTCAAAATAAAGATGCTGTTTTGGCTGATATATACATTTACGGTGTTTCATTGTTACTGAAACTGAATTAACCCATTTATCATTTTACGGTCTTTTACTGTCATGGTTTAGCAGTTTTTCACCGTAAAATCTACAGACATTGTTTACAGCGTACCAGCACTCTTACAGCTCAGCAATCTTCACATTATATCTCATATCTGTGATACGTACAGAAGCCTAACTGTATAATCAAAGATTTGCAGTTTTACTGGCAGCTTTGTTTCAAACATGTTGGCCAGAACCACTTGCAATTAAAACTAAATTCCTGGTTAGTGTGAAGAGAAAGTCCCGCACACAATCCCTCATAAATCAGTGAACTGCTTTCAGACTTTAGTTTTTGTACCAACAGAAAAATAACAAGATAAAACTTGTATAGTGAGCCTAAGTGCTGCTAGTAAGTGGATTTTGTTACCAATGGACAGCCAGGCTAACTGTCTCCCCTTGTTTTCAGTCTTTATGCTAAGCTAAGCTAACCACTTAACTAAAGTAACAGCTACTTATCTACCTAATAAATGTGAGTGTGATGTTTATCTTCTTATCTAACTCTCAACAGGAAAGTGAATATTTCCCAGAATGTTGAACCAAGTTATCCGTCAAAAAGAAAATGCATTACTTTTTTTGCAGGATTTAATTCTAGTAAACTCTTCAAAGACCTGATGGCATCACATGATTTTGTCCCTGAAACTTGAATGCTGGGTTTCAAAACATCAGAGCAAAGTAATGAAATCTGTGAGTGTCATCATACATTGATTGCAGTCTCTTTTCGCTGTGAAAATCAACTCAACAAAGGATGAGTGCCATTTAAGAAGCTACAATTATTTTGGTTTTAAATTAATGTTTTAGTAAAAGTGAAATCTCCACGTACAGCTGCACTGTGGTGAATCATAGCATACGTAATATTCCCTTTACTTATATTTTGTTCTTTCTTTTTCCAGCAGTGGCACTAATTACTAATTCTGCTGTGACTCACATCTTTCCATCTGAGTGTTAAAGGTTAATGAGTAAAAGGATGTTATATCATGTGGTTGAACTCAGCAGTTGGGTTGAGGATAAGCAAGAAGTATATTCACATTTCAGCCAAACATATAAGATTTTGGGATAGGACCAGCAATGAACACTTACCTCTTTACCACAGCCTGTGTTACATACATCTATAGCTCTGTGGCCTTCCCCTCTATTTGGGGTACATGCCCTTGTTTCTGCAGCACTAACTTGAAATATGTGTGGCTTAGATGGTGCCTTAGGAATTTAGTTTGGCAGTACTTGTGATCAGGGGAGTTGTAGGGTTCACTGTGCACAAAGGGCAGACTGTTATCGGGTGGGATTAGTGGTTTTCAAAAGGGTAGAAGAAAATGCTGTTTTCCACTTGTCCAAATGGATTTTTTTTGCAAATTTTACTGCGAGGTGGAAGATTGTGCTGGCAAGTTTGCCGTCAGCAGACCACTTGAGGGGGTTGCTACTTAGGAAAATCACACCTTATTTTAAGATAAATTGAATAATTACAAAATTACCTCTCAAATCATGCTTTAGTTGCATGTTTTAAAGGTTAACAGGAAATTTAACTCCTGACAAATTCTTCTTTGGAAGTGCAACAAGCAACAGCGAGACAGCTAACTGCAATGTAGGAATATCAAGTCTGCTAATGGTTTTATAGAACCAATTAATGGCCTAATCATGCACTAATAAAAACTTTTACATCTAGCCTCTGATAAGATGCAAACCCTTTTACTGTTAAGGGTTAGCCTCAGGTAAATATTTAACTGAAGGTTAAAACTTGCAAATCATGGTAAAACCAGGTGTAGTGGAGGGTATATGCAGGTATATAAGGTATACATGACTCACTTTCTGGCTGTTTAGAATATATTAAACTACCAATCTACATAGTAATACAGCCACGACATCAACTACCATGACACTGGTTGGTAAAACTAATCCTGTATGCACATACACAGGTATGATTTACAGTTACAAAATTATATTTTTTTTACAAGAAAATAAAAACAAATTTAAAGTAAGACTACAGGTACTTAACTCTATTTCAAGCAGACTTTATGGATGGTAATATTCTGTAAATTATGGGGGGAATTATTCATTTACACCAGCAGGGGGAGACTTTGCCCATAAATGGCTGAACTCAGTGGGACTGGAGGGGGGGCTTCTTATTCATAAAACTGATGTAACTCTTTTTACTCTTCAACTCCATCTCTGTTGTGTAATGTATTTCTTTGTGCAAATATAAAGACTGGTGCACTGATTTTTTGATATGCCTCGATACAGCAGCAATGGAGGGCTAATCAGATGTGTTCATGATACCCTGGCTGCATAATAAACACCAGACTTGATTGTAATTTAGTGCAGTGACTGAGAGAAATCGCGGAATCCTCATTAGGGTGCAATTAATGATCGTTATCTAGACGTGGAGATAAATGGCTCAATTAGTCTGTTATCCGACCTCCCCTGCAGAAAAAAATACATTAATTAATTGTAATTTTCTATAAGAACTTGCAGCACGTCAATAAAACAGCATAATTGGTTCGTTGTGATTGCTGTGTAGTTATCGGCCTCCTATTTGGGCCACTTTGTCGCAAGTTCTCGCGGTGACATGGCCGAAAAGAGCGCACGCACTCAGCGGAGAGAGAGCGTCAGTCGTGCTGCTTAACGCTTTGTCCTCGTTATTTCAAGTGAGCGCTGAGGGAGAGAGGAGAGCGAGCTAGGTGTCTCGTGCGGATTTTTCACTGACACAAGGCGCGCGGAGGACTTTGTAATTAAACCGTGCTCATTTGTATATACTTGAGTCCCATTTAAAACAGTAAAAGAAAAGAAGTGCCTGGTGAGAGAGTGAGAGAGAGAGAGAAGAGGGGGGGAGGAATAACCAAAACGCAACACGTATCCGGTGGGATCCCACTCCTGAGAGAGACAAGCGGCAGGAGTTTGGAGCGAAGGGTGCAAGGAAAGCGAGAGGAGAGAAGAAGACGAAGAAGAAGAAGAAGAAGAGGGGGAAATTTGCTCCTAGCAACGCGGTTTGAATTATTAAAGAGGAATAATGAGGAACGTTTGGATAATTTTGACCCTCGGGCTGACCGTCTTCCTCTCCGGGGAAAGGGTAAGTTTTTTGAGAACTTAAAACGAGGGGGATAGCTGTGGGGGGAGAAAGGCAACTTGTGTCCACGTACGGACCACTCGCTGCTTTTTCTGTGTGTGTAAATCTTCGTAGCATTTTCTTTTAAACATGTGTTTTTTCCTCCACTGCTACAATATGATGGAATACATGGCGAATAAACAACGTTTAAGTCGTAGTTTGCTGAGAAGTCCGGTTGTTTGTGCATTGAATCAATGCGTATGACAACTCAGCAGAGAAGCCTCTTGCTACCACTTTGCATAGAAAATCTTTAAATTAAATCATAATAAGTACTAAAATACACATGACGAGCTCAAATACAGCCGTTAGAGGTCAATGTGCTTCTCTCACCGCTTGCCTGTAGCAGCTTCAGTTTTGAAAAAAAAAAATTAACATGGTGCAACACTTTAAAGGGACCCATGGTGATAAAGTTTATTCAATAAGCTTGTATTTGTTCCTTTAAAGTCCATTTCTGAGCTATGAAGTAATCCTATAACCACTAAAGGCATTTTAGAGGGAGCTTTATAAAACAGGGAGTTCTATGACATCTGAAATGAAGGGTATGACTAAAGAACACACAGAGGCTTTATGTGAGCCTTATGGCAGTGATTTGCTGTTATCTCGATTCCTATGACAGCTGTGGACTGAAATAGATTCATTATTGAGTAAATGTCATCATTACTGGATCCATGCAGCTTACTGGACACAGAAGTTTCTCTCCTTTGGTGGCAAGCATTGAATGGTTTTGACATCTTAATTAATAGCACCCACCTGAGCAATTTCCTAACTTTTATTCCCAATTTTCTTCCCCCCCTTTGTACTATCAGGCGAGTTTTGTTCCCTTGATCCAGTTTCAGGTTCAAGTCAGAGTCGTGCCTCCCTACTGAGTGTGCATCACCCTGCAAATTGGCCCGGCTGTTGGAATGACAGATTTTGGCACTTTCATGTGCAGCCCCTGTCATTATTGTCCCCTCCTGTTGTTTCTCTGTGGGTTGTGACTTGTCGCTTGGCGCAGTGCCTCCTCCTCTGTTAGAGCCACTGATAAGCTGATTCAGACACTGTTGTTTTAATGACTCACTGTTTTTGCACGAGGTCACCCTCCGAGTACATTTTTTAAATGTTTTCTATGATCTTTGTTTGCACTGAGGAGTGTGTCTCTGTACACAACAATTAAGGTTCTTTATTAACACAATCATGTGTATGCAATCGAGCAATATACCATAAAACTGGAAGAGTACTGTACTCACCATGGTAGCACTTATTGCAATAATGCATTGCAATACAATGCATGTTTAGGTTTTTCTAGTCACATAGAATGTCATCTCCCACTGTGCTTTTTTTTTTGCAAAATATGAGGTAATCTATTACACAAATATGGCAGGATTGGCAGGATTCGCATGCTCGACGATCACCATCTAGATGACTTTACACAGACAAATCACACACCTGATCAATATCTACCTCTGTGTCCCCTGAAGGCCTCACTGGAACTTGACATGTGACATTGATTCTCAATATTGGCACTGGTGTTGACAAGTGGTTGATAACCAGCTTTAGGCACATCTGTCTGCATTTTAATTACCCCAGCACATCACAGGGGTACAGTATAACGTCACTGCTGCTGGCTTTGAAAAACTCATTATTTAATCACTGAGAAAGTGATTGTTATGTCACCCACAGACCTACAGGGTCGTATAAAACAGTTGAGCTTTAATTTGGAAACCATTGACGCTCCTTATGTTCGCTTCTTTTGTTGGCTTGCCTGCTTACCAGCTTACCTAGCGAGTAATGCTTTGACAGTAACACAACATGTGAGGTCTGTGCACATGCTGGAGCCTCTAGTTGAAGGAAAATACTGTTTTGCAGGATGAAAAGAACACTGCTGTGTTGTTATCATATCTCTCATTAGATGAGGTCAACAAATGTGGAACTGTAATGGTCACGTTTTCCACTCCTCTGCTTCTAAAGAGCTTTTGTGAACGTGAAGAGTTTGGCCCTGGCTGTATACGCTCGGCCCACCCCGCCACCGCCGTGTTTCGGTGCACGCCACTCTCCAGATGTTGTGGTCTGTAATTTGTGTCATGTTTTGGTGGGAAGCGTGGGTGTTGTTCAGCTCCCTTTACATCTGTGATTTACAAGGGGGTTCTGAGTGCTGTCTCGCACTCTGATGCTTGGACTCAAAAGAATCACTTTAGAGGAGGGTGGGTTTGGTTGTTTGGAAAAGTGTGGCGGAAGAGAGGCAGGGAGAGAGGGAAAACAGGAGGATGGAGGAGAAACAAGCTCAAAATGACATGGAGTATGAGCTCAAGTTCCAGGGATTTAGGAGGCAACTAAAGTAAGATTTGATGCATCTTTTCTTTCTTTATTCTTCTGGGTGTTTGTAATCACCCCTTTTGTGAAGATGATGCACGGTGAAAGCTTTCTCCTTCTTTCCCTCAAAAGGGCAAGTGAGGTCGGACCGCTATGATAAATACCCTCAAATGGTCAAAAAGCAACGACATGCTAAGCTCGAGAAAAATCCCTCATAGTATTTCCAGGGTGAAAAGGCCATGGCAGTGAATACAAAACCTCAACTTGAAGCCTTTGAAGGCTTTTCGAGGGAGGGGAAAAGGTGCAGGCTGTGTACTACGAGGGATGTATTATCTCTGTCTCACAGCAGTATTACAGTTTCATTTTCTGGCTTAAACGGTAGTTTTCTGCTGATTTGGTGGTAATGAAATGAACAGCCAGCTGACCTTCCACTCAACTTACGGCTTTCTAGTGAATTTTTCCACACATACACATCCATACGCTCCTCTCACTCCTCGATATACAAATAACAAATAACTCGCACTACTATTTTCTTTTTCATAGACTGATCCAAAGGCTATATGAAAACTAAAAGCATGTTATTCTCCGCCTTGTGTTTTTTTAATCCTCCTGACACCCCCTCCAAGGCTGCTCAACTCAATGCAGTTCATCACTGTTTATTCCACAGCACAAGGCTTTTAGAGCCTCAATAAGGTGTGTGCGTTGGATATTTTCTCTTTATTCTCCAGTGATAAAAGCAATATGCTTCATCTAAAGCACTTCATTTCCAATTTGCCTCATGATGAATAAGTAAAGCTGCGGAAGTATTTAGCCTATCTCCGTCATTCTGTACTCACGAGGAAGAAATCTAAAGAGAGACGTGCAACCAGGAATAATACGCAAGGATACAGGACAAATAAATGCAATAATATAAAAAGAGGGTAACGACAGAGCAGAGAAATGAAAGGATGTAGAGCCACATAGCAGCAGAGGCCAGATGCTGTGCTGCGACTGCAGCTTCTCCTGCTGTATATTTAATGATGCTCTTTTATTTTGCATTAACCTAGAATTCCTCAAACTGAAGAAGGCTCCTCAGCATGCTCCTGTTTTGTCCGACTGCGAAAAAGCAGCTTCTTTCTCTTTTATTTTTGTAATAAATCTGCCACTGACACACATGGGAACACTGAGTTTCTTGCTCTGCAGAGGAACCTTCCTCCTCGCTGGTGTCCGACCCTTCAGGGGGTGCATTCACTCGGTCCCTGTCTGCCAAGCATTATGCAATCGCTAATGGACTCTACAGAAGGCAGGAGGCAGGGGCTGCTGGACCACTGAAAGCACAACAGTAACCACCACCACCCCCCTCTTTTCCCTGAATCCATCTGTGTCCACGCATGAACTCCTGTTTTGTCACCATGCAGGCACACACACAAGTGGATAAATACACATTCACACACATGGTGTCTTTCCTCCCCCGTGTTGTTTTTCTCTATCTCTCTGCCAGCATGGTCAAGATGCTGCCTGTCATTATTACCACAGTGTCTTGGATTAGGCTGAGAACAGTGGCATTATATTTCTCTTTCAGGCATCTGGAAGAAATGAAGAGAGTATATTTTTCCTTTTTTTCACACAAGATACACCACATTCCCCCTTTCCCTTCCCTTAAGATGAGAAGAGCTTGCATTGAATTTGCCAACATCTGCAGGTCGTATGTGTGTTTGAAAGGAGCAGCTTTCCTCTCTCCCCTCTCTCCTCCTCCTTGTCGACGAGTTGGAAGAGGCTCTTACTTTGGCAGAGACTTGTGCATACTAGTAGAGACTCCCAAATAGTCAAACTCTGTTGACTGTGCATGTGTTTGTGTGTGCTCGGTTTGTGCATCCGTGCCTTTTTTTATGTCCCTCTGGGTATGTGTGTAAGCGAGTTTATAGCCACGTGTTTAAAATACACTGTCATCCCAGCCACCAAGGCATAGGGAAAACACATTAGGGAGATGTGGCTGCAGCAAAAACGGCGACAGCAGCGCTGGTTTATGTTGGGCCACAGCCACCTTTAGCTAGCAGACTATCAGAGGCTGCAACAGTGGACAATAAAAGCCTCTGCATGTGCTTGTGGCAATCTGGGTGAAAATATTTAGACATAGTAGACCTGGAACATTACTCTTTCTCCGTTCCCACCCTCTTTCTTCCCCCTTTTCTTCTATTTAATTAGCTTAGCAAATGGAAACTTCCTTGGCAGGACTGCAGTTGAGGGGATTGTGGTTGTGACAAAGAGAAATGGGGAAAACCCTGTGTCAGAACGTCTGTTTTCTTCCTTTTTTTTTTTTTTTTTTACTGCCTACTGCTTTCCAATTTTTTTAGTCTGCAGGAGGAAAAGAAGAGGGAGATGAAGAAAGAAGGAGTGGGGGAAGAGTGTGAACACTGCTTCCCCTTTTGGTGTTTAGGTTTTCCCAAGACAGGCAGGACCTGTCTGGAGCTTTGCTGTGTGAGGTGTGAAAAGTGTCTAACTTGGCAGGAGGTGAAATGAAAGAGAACCCAGTGTGGTAAACAGACTAGTTACTAGTGGTGTTTGTATGTAGCTACTGGACTGGTCTACTCCTGTAACAGTTTCTAAGAGTTTTAGCAATCTGCCCATACTCTTCACTTATTAATTACTGCAAAAGATACTTTGACTGTTTTTTAAAATTAAGATTAAGATTCCCTTATTAGTCATACAATGGGGAAATTCAACCTTTGCATTAACCCATCCATATGTCATTTTAATAGTATTTTCATGTACAGGTTTGTATGATCTCTTATGAAAACTTCTGCAGCACAAATTTGACACATGACAAATGCTGTTTTAATACTTTTAGACTTGGTGAAGGTTAGACAGCAACAGCATTTGGTTATGGATAGTTTAAAAAAAATAGGGTTAGGCTTAAAAACACTATTTCCAGATGTAAGGGGAAAAGAAAAAGACATTATTTCCAACAACAAGACTCATCATGCTGTCCATCTTCCATCTAACCTGCACCAAAATGTAAAAAAAAAATCAGCTGCATTACTTTTAGGGCTGTCCCCCCTTAGTGTATTAGTCCAACTAGTCATTTAAGCCTCAGCTGAGGAAGATTTCTTTTGTTGATTCATATTTTTTTTACTTTTTTAATGCTAAATTAGACTTAAAAGAATCTTTTACACATTTTTTTTCTTCTTTTTGAAGAAAGTACTCAAACTAATTAAAAACTAATCAACTAACTGATTAGTCAACAAAATTAAAGACAGCCCTAATTACTATTTGTAGGAATAACTTCTAACCATAAATTAGATCAGCCTGTTTAAACAGAAGGTTTTCAATTTTCTTGTTTTACCTACTCCGAAATGCAAATATTTATTCAGTTTACTATCATGTAAAACTAAGAAAAACAGCAAATAATCACATTTGGGAAACAAATGTTTGGCATTGGTTGAACAAAAATCAATGCCCAACATTCATTTCAGCTCTGTTTTGTTGAATCTCACACCTCACTGCAATGCTGTGGAATTTATTCTGCCCACAGACGGTAAAACACATAAAAATCATCATAACAATTATACATTGGAGGTTGATGAAATTTACTGAAAAGTTGAATTAGATATTAGACAACTTTCCCTCTTCCTCTAACTAAGAATAAAACTTTTCTTCCCGTGTTAAATATCCACAGCTTAGATTGTGGTCAGCTCAGGTTTTGTTGCTCAGCTTGTTAGTGGATGAAAAGAAATCAAATGCTGCTTGTGAAACTTTCTTTGTTGACTTTGTTCTGCTGAATAGACAGTGATCTGAGGGGCCAAATGTGTTCCATCTGTACACTATCCCCCAAAAAATGGCAGATATGTGAAGCCATGACGTCAGCTAGGTTTTTCCATCCAGCTCCCAAGATTGCTGTGGAAAATGGCACGGCACATTTAACACATCTGTGCTCACCCATATTTACGAGCACGCTTTATCATCTCTAAAAGGCGCCAAATTGATATCTGCACTGGCATTCCTCCAAGCAGAAAAATGTACTTCTAATGTCTGGTGTTTCCATTATTTCCCCTCCATCTCGAATCAAAACAGCACCAAATGAGCTAAAGCGTGTAAATCATGCTTTCTATGCAGGGTGTATCACTAACCGCAAATTATACTCCATGCAGTCACTTAATTTAGAGCTGTTTTCATGAGAAAACTCTGAGACTCCAGAGGGTATTTGGGGAGGCTGATGAGCTGGAGAGGGGAATTCATTAGTGAACTCCCCACATCGCACATAACACTTCTTCCTCTAAATGCATGCTGGTGTGTAAACTCATCTCCTTTTAGTGAAAAAGAAGTGACTTTAAAGGCTGCAATTGAGAACTCATGAATATTCATTATTGATTTGTGTTTGTCATTGTAATGGATCACAAAAAAGAGGAAGTAGATGTGTTTCCATCGCTGTCTCAACGTGGGTAGTCTCAGGAGACTCCTGAATGCTTCCAGCTTTTAATAATTTCCTTCTGAGCGCATAACCTGTAATTTAATAATAAGCCTGTTTCTTCCATGCTTAGAAAAACTGTGCATCTGTCTCCAATGCTCCATATTCTTGGCAAAAACAAACATTTGACTCTTCCGCAGCACTTTCATATCCTAGTTTGTAATCCTAGTTTAATTTCAAAGGCAACGGTAAGAGCTGAAGTTTGCTTCATTTCCTTATTTTGATTTAGAGGAACCCGTAGTGTCAAGACCCCAGATCTGCGTCCAGATGTTCCTGTGTACTGTTGTGGCAGACATCCGATGTTTGAAAGTCTAAACTGTGACCACATCGCCAAACCGGTCCAGACAGTGACTCACACTGTAGGGCTGAATGAGCTAACAGTGGTGAAAAAGCGGGGCAAATATATAAAGGGACATTTCTCGGCACTAAATTAAAGAAAATAGTTGGGAGTGAAGTTTCTCCGGGGAATCGAACTGAGGGCCTTTTCACACTTGGTCTCAAACTAATTTATAGTTTGTAATCTGAAAAAACAGGTGTGATTTTTACCAACTTTTTTTTCCACCTCCAAAATGATTTTCAGCGGAAGAAAGTAAAACCTCTGAACACAGCTTCACCTGTACTCTCTAGCCTGAATGTTGTTTCTATTTCTTTTAATATTTTCTCCTATTTTCTTTGTTTTTTTCACTCAAGTGCATATTAGTGCTGTCATCAAACTGAAATTCCTAACTTGCATTCAATCCCATGAAAAGTAGTGATATTCAGTACCATTTTTGACACATTTTAACAATATAAACAAACTTCAATTAATCTAGACAATACCAAAACCCATAAATTATGATTTTGAACCCGAGCCAGAGTGTGTGAGGAGGCAGGGTTATGTTGGAAACTTACAAAAATGTGTCTTTGTTTTGAATGTCCTTAAAATGATTATATGTTACTTTTGTGAGCGGTAATTACTGCCAGTTATTGTCTCAGTTAATTGATTTGTCAATTGTTTTGTATGAAACTGAAATATGCCTGTCAAAATGTTCTAAAGACCAAGGTAACATCTTTAAATGTTCAAAACCCAAACATATTCAGAAGAAAAACAACAAATCTTCACAATGCAGAAGTTCAAACCATCAAATTTCTTTTATGATTTTTGCTTAAAAATAGTTACTGTCAAACTGTCAAAATAGGTTGCAGATTAATTTTAGTGCCAAATAGTAATTAGGGCTGTCTTTAATGTTGTTGACTAATCAGTTAGTTGATTAGTTTTTAATTAGTTTGAGTACTTTCTTCAAAAAGAATCGTGCAAAAGCTTCTTTTAAGTCTAATTTAGCATTAAAAAAGTAAAAAAATATGAATCAACAAAATATACAGCCATGGAAAAAAATATTGGACCACCCTTGTTTTCTCCTTGCTTTCTTGTTCATTTAATGCCTGGTACAACTTGGCATATAATAACCAAAATCATCATCAAGAAAACCATGGAAAATGTCTAGATATCAGCTCTTAAATTAAACACTTTTGAGCTATTTTTTTGGTTATCATTATATTTGTCCAAACAAAAATACCTTTAGTTGTACCAGGCATTAAAATGAACAAGAAATCGAAGAAGACCATGGTCTAATATTTTTTCCATGACTGTATGCATATATATATATTGGTGGTAAATGTGATACACACAATTAAGTGTGCAGCCCCAGGTCATGTTGCATGCCTCACCATACCACACACATTGTCTGTCTCTCCGCCGTGTTAACATGATCAGAGGCACTAATGTGGCGATTCTACCAGGCGAGTTAATCTTTACTAATGCATTCTGTTAACAGCCATCTGTGATCTCGACTGCGACTGTAAAGCCTTTCAGCAGAGCATGATGCTGCATTCAGCGCCCCAGCAGTCAGTCCTCCATTACGCCAAGGGATTGGGTTTATTATTCAGCCCAGAGAGGCTTTAGACCAGTGAGACCGTGTCAGATGGAATCCATTTTGATTTTAAATGCAAATACCGCTGACACGCTCATTGCCGGCGCTCTCCTTACGGGGCGAGACCACACAGCCCTCTTGATGGGTGGAAAATTTCTGGGAGAGGTCTCTAAACAAACAGAGGCTGCCAGTAAGAATGTGTCGTGTCCACAGTCAGGTACGCTGTTGACCCTTTGACCCCTTTGCTGGAAATCTATTTTTTGCGTGGTTGACTGTGTTTAGGTTGCAGGCTTAATCGTGCTTGGGATTCGGAAATTTAAAACAGGATATTCCACAACATTTTAAACACAAAAAGTATGGAAATTTGTCCTCATTGACACTCCGTCTCTCTCTTTTTTTCTTGCCTTTACCCTTCCTCTTCATCTATCTCCGTCTTGCTTCCACCCCCCTCCAAAAGAAAAATATATATAAGCCCTTTTGACAGCGACATCAGCCAAGGTCATAGCTTCACTTATAATCCGTATCGTTTCCATGCTATGCTTTAACCAGTTTTCATGGTGTAATGGAAGCAGGCAGGCAGGGTGCAAAGCTTGATTACTATGATGATGATAATTTGTTTAATCGAGTGATTGGGTGGGTGAGTGGAGTGGCTACCCTCCAGACTCAGCAGGATATCCTTTCTGTCCGGGAGCCTCCTGGCTTTCCAGCACAGCCTGTGTTGGGCTTTTCAGATTCATCACAAAGAATTAATATAAAGAGAATGAAGGATCTTCAGAAGCTTTGAGCAGCTTTAGGCCTCATAGTGTGGAGACGTTTTTTTAATGAGTGGCTCCCTGTTAGGTATACTGTCTGCAGAATTAGATTCCAGAAGTGGCTGCAAAGGTTTGTGATCAGCCTCCTCCCCAGCTCTGTAGAAACTCAAATTGAGTCAGTGCAAACCCCAGCTCCATGCATCTACTCCCCGAACACCCTAACTCAATATTTCTTTTGCTGGTTAGACCTTGTGCTGCCACTGGTCACCAGGGTTTGCACACTAGCTGAAGGTTTGTGTCCAGAGCTCTCCTGTCTCTCTCTCCGGAGGGACTGCGGGGTGCACTAACCAGCTAGTTCTTATTTGTCTCACTTGTGGTCTAATAAACAGAGAGAGAGAGAGAGGGGGGGGCTGAGCGAATCAATCCACTGCATGCAACTCTATGATTAAATAAGATTCAAGCCATTTCAAATGGTAAGAAAATAGAACATCAATTTGTTGTGATCAATGCTGATATCATGGCAGGCTGCTACAAATAAATCTGATTAATCATTATATTCAGATTGAGCATTTTGTTTGAGATTTTTTAAGGGTAATGCCATTTTAAATTATGACAGGCGACATTCAAAGCTTCAATTGAGAACCCCAATAGAAGCTTTAATATAAAAAAAAATGACAGACACTAAGACAAACAGGAAAAAAGTTGTATTATGTTTGCTGTGGCTCTGTAGATGCTTTGTCAAGTCTTAGGAAGTGTCTCAGCTTTGCCTTGAGAAGCCACTATTACAATTTCAGGGTATAGTTTAGTTACCAGACAGGAGAAGTCGAACAAAACAACGCTGTTGAGATGCATTATGGAAAAAAACCCACAATATGTTGGCTTCAGCTGCTTCGGCTTGACTGTTCTTTTTTAAATCTTTGTCTCACGAGCCCTCCCAACATTATAAAAGAAGAACTTTTATCTGTCCTGATCTAAAGGCCTCTCTCACACCCCACAATCAAAGCTTCTTATATGATGGCAGAGAACGCACAGCTTGCCGAGTCTTCTTCTTGTCATAAATGTGGTTACGTCAGCTCTCTTCAGGCTTTTATAGTGACACTGTGGCATCCCGTTTCACAGTGTGCATCTGATGAACTCCACTGACCTCACCACATCTGTATGTGGCAGGCTGAGCTGCCTACACATTCTCTGCATCAACACTGAGCTCTGAAGAGTCTATTGAAGATGATTGCTTACTGTTGCAGCCTCCTCTGCTTTTGATTGGTTCGGCTGCGATTCGCTGTGTTTGACTTGGTGACCGCAAGACGCTTTATGACACGTTTTGTTAGACCTGCAGTGCAAGAGCTGCTGCAAACATCTGCTGCTTGGTGGGTTTTTGATAGTGGCTCCTCTTTAGTGTGGGATGTACCACCACAACCTCTGCCCCCCCTCCCTCACAGCTTTCACAGTGTATCTCTGTCTGTTTTTACTTGGTCTTCAAAGTTTTATGCACATACCATTGAGTAAAGCTCATGCTTCGTCTCTCTTGTTCTTTTTTTTTTTAATGCTGTCTCTTAACATGTCTTGTGATATTTTTGATGGCTCTCTAGAGCCCCAGCATGCTCAGCCCACCAGTTAGGAGGTGGTAAAGTAAAACCTGGAGCACAGGGTGGAGCGCCAGTCGGCCTGCATCTTGTGTTGTTTCAGGACCTTTCAGGAAAGCCAGACTACACTCTTCACAAACCACACATTCTTGCAGAATTACAGCACAGGGAAAGAATCAGGGAAAGGCTATGTAGCAAGCAAGGGAACAGAGGTTTGGCAGAAACATTAAGTCCATTTTTAGCTGCATGAGTTTTGTTAGTGATATCGTTCCAGCATCTAAAAGACGGAGCACAAAAAGTCGCTGTATTCTGTGAAATACCGGGCTCCTGCTAATTGTGCATTCTCTCAGCTGAAAGTGTGTTTTCTGTCTTGATAATCTGGCACTATTTCAAAGTCTCAGCTTATTCTTCCACAAAGTCATTAAAGATTGAAAATGCAGCCTAGCTGTGGTTGGAGCACTGGGCCTATTTTGGCAGCCAGAATTCAATTATTTACATTGGATGGAACATGAATAAGAATTTCACCCCATCATTTCTAAGTGTGAGCCAGAAGCTAGAACACTTCCTTAAAAAAATAAGTCATACAAGATATTCCCGAGAATCACAGACAAGATGGTTTTGTGTGACATTAGGGACACCTCTTTAAAAGTAGGAGAGTGTAAACTTTTTTAATTTTAACGGAACATAAAAAGCAGGCAGTCCTCAGAAGAGTCTTTCCAGTTTGGGGCTGATCAAAGCTGAACTGCAACATGTAATGCACCCGCGAGGATATCGTCCAGAAAGATGTGAGTTGTTTACTCATAATGCTGAGCTTACTTGTGGACTCTCTGTTGTTTGGCTGATAAGACAAGAATGCATTTTGCATCAAGCAGCTGGTCTGCATATGTAAAACATGGAAGCGTTTTTTGTTGTTTGTTTCAACAAGTACAGGAACTGAGCGGACGGAGCTGTGGTGTTTCTGTCAAACATCAAATCACAAACGTACCATATATTACGACGGCTCCCTCTTTGTGTGAGCGGTGTTTGATCCCTAAGGGAGGCTGCATTCTCCAAACAAAATCACATTTGTTTTTTTCTCCATGGTGAAATGGCAGGTTTATGATCCTAAAGGAAGGAAACTGTTTTGCCGAGATTGTTGCAGCATGTGCAGTCAAACTTTTTGTTTAACGATCCCAGTATACACCATCATTTTGAACTGGCCAGAATTGGAGATTACCGCTTATTTTGACAAAGGGGTCTGAAACTAGCAACTATTTTTATTTTTGATTAATCTACCAATTATTTTTCAGCTGGTTGTAGTGTCCAAGGTTACATCTTCAGAAATGTTCTGATCAAAAGTGAATTTTTAATGATGTATGACAAAGACAAGCAGGGGATCACTAAATTTGAAAAGCTAGAATCACTGTATGATATTTTTGATTGTTAAATGATTGAAACTATGAATAAATTATCAAACTTTTTTGCCATTTTTTGTAGAACAATGACTCCAAGGGCTGTCAAAGTTTTCTGATGTATTCATTTGATAAAAAAACATATTATTTTTTTATCATGCTCATTATGCTTTTCTTTTTCATTTACAAAAGGCTTCATAGTACAACTAATGAATCTGTAATAGTTCATAGATAATGTTTTTATCTAACAAATTATAACTGCAAATTAATTGAATCTGCAAATGTCTTCTATCTTTCCGTCCAAGTCACACGTGCAAGATTAAGTGAGTGACCATCACCTGCTGTGGCAATATTTATGCCAGGTGTGGTCAACCACACGCTTCTTTTCTCTTGGTTGATTCTGCAACATCACTCTAAAAGTTCACCAAAGTTGCAAAGATGCATATTTCATTTTTCCACCAGAATCAAGTCATTTATTTGCCTTTTCATTTGCATGAAATGGAAATGAATGGGTATATCTAACTTGTAATGGCTCCTTTGGTTGAACAAAGATTGAGAACCTCTGGACTAATCGATTAATGAGCTAATCGTTTTAACTCTACTTGCAATCTGTGTCTGCTCTACTGTAAAGCACGTTAAACTGGTATTGACACCATTAAACGGACAGAGACCGTGTCGCAGCGAGTATTTGCACGCCAAGTTCGATTAAGTTTGGACTCCGCTGCTAAGAGGTCTGAGGCGCTCTGCAGCACACAGCAGGCTAATCTTCAGCACCTGCCGGCTGAACCTCAGACGACTCTTCAACACTGCTAATCCACACAGGTAACCGTGTCACAGTCGAAATGTGATCTGTGGGTTCATGCTCTGCACTCTGGGCCGAAAATCTGAAATTTTCCTCCATGCATTACTGTCACTATAGCATTAAAGCTACAAAAGGAGTGTCAGTGACTATGTGTTTAAACTAATCATGGTTTTATAAGGATGTATGAGTGCATATTAATACTGCAACAGTCGACTTCAGTATTCAGCTCTTGGTTCTATGTTGGTGGGCCTCGCAGTGCTTAAAACTTAAAAGCCTACACTCCATTAATGCTGCCAAGGAAACATTATTCCTTTGTCTGCGTTATTTAAGGTTGACGTTTTCGTATTGATGGAGACTAGAGATTATTAAACCTGTGTGGTTGTGGACCCTACACTGAGTCTGGCACACAGCTCAGCTCACGCACCCATAATTACACATCATTAATGTGCAATTACATGAGTCATGCTTAGCCCACGTTGTATCTAGTCACCGTTTGTGCTGAAGCCCACTGAGAGCTGCCCTTAGTTTGTGTCATGATTTCCAACTTGCCCATCTTTGAAGAGAGATGTCCTGCCATGGAAACAGTCAATTATAACCCCCTGCTCTGACTTTAAAACTAAAATAATTAAGGAGACCCTGAAATAAGTTAAACATCACTTGAGTCTTGAGGTCTGCATGCCTGTTGTTTCAGGATCATGGCATATAGCCAGACTATTTTTGGGCCATAACACCATTTAGCAACTCCAGTGTGTGTGTCAAGATGTTAGGACGCTGCTTATATTCAGAGCGTCACCCCACAGGAGCACTCCAAGTCTGCTTTTACCACCTCTGCTCCAGCAGTTTTGACAAAGTATATATAATCTGTTGTCTGTCAGGCACCTGAAAATGAACTCATGAGAGCTCCTGACTTTTAATAATAGCATTTTACAAAACACCTAGGTTTTTTTTAAAATATCGTGATAATGTAGCCTACCGCTACACTGGCTGCTATCACATGTTGTCTCTGGTTTGAATAAAGGGGGATTATAGTGTCTTTGGACTGACTTTTTCCCCCCTGAGGCTTAACATGACAACATGACAGGAATAATGACCTGCACATCTACGTCCGTAACAGCAGTCATCTGACATTATCATGTGACATGGTGGCCCAGACGGGATTAGAGACAGATGATGAAACCCTCTTCAAACATGACAATGCGCTGATGGCAGGAGTTCTCATCTGGTCATTAAAGCAATAATACACACAGTGGTTTGCTTACCTTACGATTTATGACATACTGTCTGTTTTGGTCTTTTTTATGTTCAGAAGTCCTGATTTTACATCCCAACTAGCCTCTGTTCTGCTAGATTTGTTACTCAGGGCCTGAGAAGTAAAGCCAATGAGAAAGTACCTTCAAAATGCATTATTTTTAATGACCAGCAGGGGGCGACTCAGATAGTATAGATGTCTATGAGAAAATGACCCTACTTCTCACTTGTTTTATTACTTCAGTGAACATTTTCCTAATGAGGTCTTTGGTCCCAAGCCCTAGTTTAAGTCTTTTTCTATACAGCAAGGTGTTTATTTTGTATATTACGGTACGATTTAGAGTAAAAAAGGTGATAAAGCAGGGTATGCTTTAGATTTTTTCCAGTGACTATATTTTAAAATTAGCATCTCAATTAATATCACAGTGAGTATGAATCATGGATGCACCTTGCTAACCAACCTACCTTTGTAACCTCTCCAGGTTATCCAAATATGGTCACATCTGGCTCCAAATAAACAAGATTGGTGACAGCCAAAATGCCAAACTGCTTCAAAACAGTTGTCCACAAACTACTGGAGGACATCACTGTGACTGTATCCACTTCTTTTATACAATCAATGTACTCAACACAATTTCTGGCATTGGTTAAACAAAGAATACTTTGTTATCATAGTAAAAAAAACTGCAGCTCCTAACCACCAGTGTGGCAACAAAACTCTTTTGTCCCTGTTTATAATCTCCACCAGCACTACCTCTTAATAATATTTTAGCAGTAAACTCAACTTACCAACGGCCTCTTTTGTTGGGCTGATGAACTCAGATAGTTTAGGGCTCATGGGAAAGGCAACAAGAGATAGAAATACTGAATAAATAAAGATATTTGATTTTTTATGAAAGAAATACCCTCCTTATCTCGACATAATGAGTGAACCACATACCATACTGTTGAGTAAAGCAGTTTCAAGGCTGCTGCACTCCAAGTTACATTTTTAAAGTGTCAATGTGATTCTGATTGAGGTGTTTTTACTTCTTTAACAGAAGCAGAAAGTTCAACTTTCACTTGGCCTCTCTATATACAGTACTTGTTTATTATGGAAATAGTATAACAGGAAAGATAAAAATTAAATCTGGAATGTAATCATTTAGTGTAATTCTTCTATAAAAATAACAATACAACAACTCAGATACCACCAGTGTGTGTATGAATCAGTCTGTGTAAATGTTGTTACACAAACACATTGTGCCCCAGACATTCTGGCTCGCTGACTATTAATATACTCTGTGCATACTGTACCGAAGGTGACGGCACTTTGGACTGACTCGTGCCGACGGCTGCCAAACTCTCACTCACTCTCGACTCGCCCAATCAAACAAACTTGTATCTGCTGTTTCTCATACTCTGAAAAAAGTTTACAGCCGAGTTTTATTATTTTGTGGACGAAAGCTGAGGCGTACTTCGTTTCATCTGACAAGCAGCGAGCTGTCAGAAGTCTGGTGCTTTTGTGAGTGAGGGTGAGATGGAGAACAGACAGAAAAAAAAAGTTTCAAGAAATGACAAATAGCTTGTTAAAACATAATAAAAATGTATACTGTACAACTACAATAGCCAAACTTTTGCCAAGTTACTATATTGGTAAAAGTAAATCACCAATTTGTCTCCCATGCACTATTTTATGCACTTTTCAAACATTCCCATGCTCCATTTAATAGAACTCCCTCTCCCTCAAATTGACTGACGGACCTGATGTGTCAGTGAGTGTCATGCCAGCAACAAAAACAACACACACACGTACACAGCTACACATGCAAACACGCTCACTGCTGGTCAGGATTAGCCCGGTATAATGGGATCAGAGATCACCACCTGCCGCTCCTCGCCCGTCATCTCATCCTCCCCGTGCTTCTCTACTCCTTCTGTTTATCTCTTCCTTAAATCATCACTGTCCCCCTTTTGTCTTTTACGCCCCCTCTCTTTCTGACAGTTATAATGTGCATGACTTCTTTCATTAACCTTTCTCACCATCTCTGCCTCCTTCCTGTCTTTAAATAGCGTTATCCTCGCTGGAAGTGATAACACTTCTGCCTCGACTCAGAGCGGGATTTATCCTTGACCCTTTAAAAAAAATATTTTATCATCTTATTTATTTTTCTGCAATTTCCCCCAATCTTGCGCTTTCTTTCTCCTTGCTCCCATGCCTTTCTCCTCCATCACTCCCATCATCCCATCACGGGTTTCTCCCCTCACACTGAAGCCCCGTGGCCTGCCGACTCCCTTGAGTCCAAAATCCTCTTAAGGAAAAGGCTTGGATGGGAATTCAATCGCTGCACCACAAGGATTGAACCAGATCAGCCAACAAAGCGGCAAAATCGCTCTCCTCCCTCTCCCCCCTCCTCCTCCTCGCATGCCTCTGCCCCATCTGCTTCTCTCTCCCTCTCCCCTCTGGCTTTCATCTCAGGTGATAAAGGCCTATTTGTCAGAGCTGGCAGCAGTGAGGGATTGGCATCCTGGATGGAGGAATGTGGCACATCATCATTTTTTTCGCCCTGCGTGGCTGATAAGTGCATAAATAGCCACCATGTATTAACAGGCATGGAAATATGGTTTGGTTATCTGGATTTCCACTCTTCTAGTTTTACGTTTATAATCCAGCCATCTATTCATGTCATCTAAAATACATGAGGTAAACTGATGAAACCAGATCAGAACTGGAAACAGGCAAACAATTTCAAATTTGCAGTTAAATTAAACAAACTGGAACAAATGTATATGACTTCAAAAACTCCCAGCTTGTTCTTCACATTCTTCTAATTATGGCCCTGAGAATTACTTTAGGTTTTCCATATCGGTGTATTACCTCCAGTAGAAGGCGGCCAGTTTGGAGAAGCAGACAGGAGACCGGCAAGCCGAGTACGTGGGCAACGACATCCTTTCACTTCCTTGAAAAATGTCCAATCTAAAAGATAAAAAAAAATCAATTTTAGTTTCAGTGTACACTGTATTTACTGGGGAATCCTGACTTAACCTTTAAAACACCAAAGTCACACAACACAAATAAACTAAACGACCAAGGGAGAAAAAGACCAGCAACTCCTATGTTCTGTAAGGTAAAATAAATAATTTTGTCAGTAGGGCCTGGTGGTTTTGATGAAAGTATAAAATGGCTTCAGTCCTCAACACTGCATACACTTAAACAGGGCCTGGATGAAAGGTAAGGTGGTGAAAATATCCAACCTATTTAAGAAAACACAAATACACAAGCAAAGATGCAGAAAACATATCACAGCACGGAAGAGAAACGCTGCAATGTAAGACAACTCATCCAAATGTTGCAGTTTGTACAGTACGAAACAGAAATGATTTACCAAAAAGTTTACTTCACTTAATTGAAATGAGTTACAAATAGGTTTTGTGCTGTCAAACTGATTCATTTGCTTGTTTTTGTCTGTGCATGTTTTTTTGGTTGTTGGACTGAAAACTTGGACGTTTTCCACAATTTTCTGACACTTTGTTGATTAAACTATTAGTCAGTTATTTAAAAGAAATGTATATATATATATTGGTGGATAAATATGGCAAGGATTGAGAGGAGTATTTTGAGTTTCAGCTGAGTTCCATCCTCTATATCTGTTGTTTTTTATGTGGTGGTGAAGACATGTGGCAAACTTTGACCCCTGCAGTCCTCGAGAGAGCTTTCATGTTGTGGTGTTAATGATCTGGCGATGAGGAGCTTGGGGTTTTTCTTTTCTTTATTTGGCAGTGAATTGGTTCGAGACACAACAACAGACAAAGAGACGCTAAATGTGGAAAAAAACTGGACTATATTAAACTAGCTATGCGGTTCATCCATCAGGCGAACACATGCACCCACATACTGTATGCGAGCAGAAATGCAGACACATGAAGCTGAACACACGACTTGCCCTGGGGATTTTTTACAACCCCAGTGAAACACACACGCTTTTAAAAGGCAGAGCTGATGGAAACCATGCCCCTGCACTGACAAAGTGACAGAGAGAACCAGACTGTGTGAGGTGTGGGAGACCTGTTTTGTGACACGGCGCACTAGAGGACCCGCAGACAGCACATCCACTCCAAAAACGACTTCTCATAGCAGGTTATCTCTCTTATTAAAGTGAAAATAGACAAGCGAGCGGCTAATTGGCCTCTCCTGTATGGAACCAACTGTTTAATTTACACTCTCATTTGACTAAGAGTGAACTGGCCCTGCATCTTGATTGTTATAAGACAAGTTGATTAGCTTAGCTCTTAGTCTGGAGCACATGATCAGTGATTAATGATGCTGACCCCCTCTTGAGCCTTAAACTATGTGCATGGCATTGTTTCAAAGATTAAGGGTACTGGGTGTAAAACACTTAGCAGTCCCCCTTTATGTTAGACATTATGTGCATGCCAGAGGTAGAGCAGCTAATGGGAGACCGAGGACGTAACATCTTAAGTACCACAGTGGGTTTTTTTTCGCCATCAAACCGAACTCAAGAGCGCCAAGATGTTTGGTGTATATGCACTCCTCGGCATGTAATTTACATTTGGCAATACTTGAACAACTGTTGAGTTCAAGAACAAAGAGTGCAAGTACAAAGCATCCACGGGCATCATGGAACAAATGCACACACACACACATACACAAAGCCTAATTATAGTGATAGGGTTCAAACAGAATGCATTCCAGTAGTGTTTGTACTTTGTTGACAAAAGTTCAGTCAGCGGTGCAGAACACGAGACTCAGACTGACCCCATGTGCCTCAGCTGATTATGATACTTGTATACTGTGTGTGTGTTTGTGTGTGTATAAGGTGCAGCATATAGAGACACACTAGAGTTGTGCAGTATCAGATTTCATAAAGTAAGTGACTATAATCAGCCCAGTTACATTACATTTGAATAAAACTTGCAGTTAGATTATAGTTACAATGTTGAGGATTACTTGATAATTTTTTTGGTTATGACTTTTAAAAAATGGCCATTATAAAAGGTTGACAGTTTTTTCATATAGGTGACTTGACTAATATGTGTTTTTTAAAGATAATTTATGGAGTTTAATTGCCTTTTATTGACACTGAAAATGGAAGATGAACTTTTTGACTAAGAGCCTCCATGTGACTTTTGATTAAAAAACAGCAGCAACAAAAACTTACACAAAAGAAACAACATCCTACATATAGTAGAATGAAAAAATAAAAATACACACCTGTAGTTTGTGTCAGTACTGATTATGTAATTGTAATGTAATGGAATTCCAGATATGCAAAATTAGTTTTAGTTGCCTAAAAACATGTTTTGAGATGTTTTAAGAGGGGAAAAAAATTTGTGGAACTCAAATGTTCGTGGCTGTCTATTTTGTTAGTAAAAGGTGCTATATTTCTAACGTTTGACTTTAAAGTACTCTGAAAATAATGAGATTAGATTACTTATTTTGTAATCCAATGAAATACACTACTAGTTATAAGAAATACCATGTAATTTGTATTAAAGTAACTGACTAATTTGAGTAACTTGACCAACCCTTAGCATATTTATGTCCCTACAGCATGAGTAATACACATGCACAAACATTCATTTGGTGACTATATTTGCACATGCACACAAATATTCATTTCAATTGACTTGTCCGGCAGCAGCAGCACCTGTGTTAGTGCAGGAATGGTTGATATTGCAGGCCTGCTGCAGCTTGAAAGACCGCATTCATCCCTTTCCAGAGCACTGACTGACACACTGACAACCTGATGGAAGAACAGTGTGTGTGTGTCTGTGTGTGTGTGTGTGTGTGTGTGTGTGTGTGTGTGTGTGTCTGTGTGTCTATGTGTGTGTGTGTGTGAAGGCCGTGTATGTGCACACTGTATGAAGTCGGGTCAGTGCACAGGTCAGAGCAAGCCATTCTACAGTTTGTGTGTTCATGAACATGTGGCAGCTCACATGTTCACGTGAACATGTATATCTGAGATGTGTGTGTGTGTGTGTGTGTGTGTGTGTGTGTTTATGTACCCAAGGCCCCGTACTGAAAATGTGTGTTTGCCTGTGGCACAGGTGTATGTATGCACAGCAGTGGTTTACATAACACACAGTGTGATAGATCTCAGGTGGGAGCCACCAGAGGCTTTTTTTTAAAAGTCTTAACTGTTGGATAATAGCTGCTATATTTATTTAGGTGTGTTTTCTAATGCAAATAAAATATAATTTGCCTAATCTGTTAATCCATGTGATATCCTGATTTATGAAAGCATCCAAAACGTTTACAATAACACTGAACCTGAAATGTTTCACATACAGGAGGCAGGATTTACCTCCAGTAGTTAAAAACGGCTTACAAAATGGCCATTTTAGGTATTTATATTGATATAAATCACCAGGTAATTAGGTTGTTTATTGGCAACTGAAGTCTGGTGGCAAAGTGGGAAAAAGTCAGACCACAAATCCAAAAAGTAAACTGCAGAGTGTGAAATAAGGTCGAGGCAGGAGGCTTTATATGTGGCGTTCATGGCTCTGGTGTGGCCATTAAAGGATCATTTTGGCAGTATGTTACAGCAGCAGCGGGTAATGCCAGCCTGGGGAGCTGAACTTCTCCAGAATTGAAGAGGAAGTGGTCAGATATCAAAGTCAAATGCCAAGAAGTGCAGACATGTGCACCAGCGGAGCATCAGTGTCCTGGTGGGGGTCAGAGGACACGAGTCTCTGGCGTCTATAATTGGAGACTTCCTCATCAGCAGGAGACACAGATCTCACAGGCACTAACTGAAGCACTGCGTTATTTCTCTCCCACACATTTCATTGGCTGTTTTTCATTTTCATGCAGCATGTCTGGAAAACAAAATCGCTCCGTCTGGGCGGGGATATTTGTTTTGAAGAATGCTGTGAAATTTAATATGGACTGACATTTGTTTTTGAACTTTTAGAATATGGCTTTATTTGTTCCTGTACTCCCTCAGCAGAACGTTTGTATACATGGCTCCAAGTTATTACTGAGGTATGCACATTTACTTGTCAAATTTGTTTAAATACATCCCTATCCTGCAGATGAAATGGCCTTTTTGAAAAAACATCATGTATACAAATGCTTCTAGTATTTCTGCATCCTAACATTTACTGTAGAGTGTTGCAAACAAATATTTACCATCTGAAAGCAGAATCAGCAAGGATATTAAAATACTCCTCTCAACCTCTGCTAACAGTATCTACAATATAACAAGCAGCTGCAGCTAATGATTATTTTCATTATTGATTAATCTGTCTATTATTTTTTCATTAAATTTGTCATTTTCTGCCACTACAGGTCTCTCAATCAAAACAATAACTGAGACAACAAATTCTTAATCCGCCTTTGCAAACAGCTCAGTAATGGAGCTAGCACGTGTACGGAAAAGGGTCTGTAGATGTAGGATTCCTGCATTCATGGTGGTGCCGAATTATCCACAGAGGTCTCTTCCACTCTAAAACAAATGGACCCTGTGATTAGAAGCAGAAAGCAGATTCAAAATCAGTGTTTCTCCAAAGCTGTTTGGCAGACAAAGGTTGTCCTGTAGGTTTGAAATGCTTTAAAATCCTTCATCTGGTTAAAAGATACAAACTGTATCTTGTAATATATAACCAAAGTCTGGCTTTTTTTTTTTTTTACAATTTAATGTGGAAAAGTTACATATTATACCAACTAATCATTTCCTTAATAAAATGTCTGAAAATGGCCACTAAACTTCCCAGAGCCCAGTGTGACATTTTTAAATAGCTAGTTTTGAGTCCAAAACCAAAAAGTATTAAATTTACAGTTATAATAAACAATGAAAAGCAGCAAATCTTCACATTAGAGAAGATAGATACAGCAAATGTGTGCCATTTGCTTTTATAAGGGTCTTAAATGATTATTCAAATATTAAAACAGTTGGCAATTAATTATCTTTCCACTCATTATACACAGTATACTGTTCCATAAGCTTGAGATTAAGCTTCTACAAATAAATGTTGAAAGATTTTCAATCTATCCACCCCCCTGTCCTTTTAGCAGGCCGGTCCAAGGACAGGAGATAAAGAGAGACCTGTTTTCTCTCTCACACTCCCTTACAGATGGTCTTGGCACCCTCTCTAAGTATTCCTCCTTCCCAGTTTTTTAAACCAGCAGAGTCTGTTTGTCGGCCGCTGACAGCAGCTGAGCACAGCAGAGCTTCAGTTCTGGGCCACATGCTACTAAACCAAACCCCGTACGCTTTGCACCGGGGGAGCGAGCAGCCTGTTGGCGCAGAGAGGTAGATAACAGTCACACTTGCATTTAAATAGAGGTGGAAGTATATGCACACATTCCTGCCCACTGAGCCGAGTGTTACATCGCAGGGCTGAAAGATGAGAAGCCGTGTACACGCGGCGACGGGGGATGTTAAACAGGCTCTTTTATTCTGCTTTCTCTAATATACATAGCAGCTCCATGGAGAATACCTGCTAAGTTAGCAGCATAACTATTAATTTCCTGCTCTTGCATGGACGAAAATATAGAGTCTCGTATAGTGTGCACCTGTGGGCTTAAAGTATCGAGTATTAATGTGATGCAGGTGAAGGGAAATCTGCTGTTCTGGGGGCCATGGGAGAAATGCTGCAGCAACAGAAGGCCAAAATGCCCATTTAGTTTCATGTTATATTCAAAGTGAGTGACTAGAGGAGGGTCAGCCAGACCTTTTTGACAGAACAAGCTTTTGTCACAGTGCTAATGTTCTCCCCAGGTTAAGTGGGCACCGCAGGCCTTGTCATTTGCAGGAATATGAGCGAGAATGGAATAGAAGACCTCTTTAGTCCAGCTAAAGGTTGCCATGGGAGCCAGAGGTGGTTCTTAATTAAATGAGCAAAGCGATGATGTCTGTGAAAATTCTGAGTGTTTTTGCATGTTTCTGTTAGTGCCAGCTGTCATTGCCTTTTACCTGGGGCCTTGGAACGTCCACTCTTTGTGTTGTTGCTTTTCTGCATCAGTCTGTGAGTTGCTTTGAAGAATGTCATACAAACACAGGTTCCCTTGGGCTCTCAAAGTCCTTGTAAACTAAAGTGGATGGCCTTAAAATATAGTACATATGAGAGCTAAGAAATGAAATTAACAAATTAAGTAATTTCTTTAAGGCAGATGCTATTTGCACCCAGGCGTCCGTAGTCAACAGGTAATAACGTATTACTTTTTAAGAGACTTATTACATCCAGAAGCATCTCTCCCTGTTATGAGTCATCTTTAAGGAGCACTATATCCGCACACTGGTCCTAACCTTATAAATGAATCCTAACCCTTAAGTTACGGTCAACCGATAAACAACCTCTACCAAATTTCCGACCAATCCACACTAAACTGAACAAAACAATCAAACAAACAAACCAATCCTAGCCTCGCAGGGTGATTTGACCGGGTGTAAATAGCCTAATAGCTGCGGGTGGAAATAGACACTCAAAAACCTTACTTAGTTGTAGTTTTTATATGTCAGAAAGCTGAATTAGAGCTGCAATGTGTGGGTATCAGTACTCAAAATAGCCATGTTTCAACTTCTCAGGTCAAATGATACCTGCATTCGACCCTTTTTGTACTAGAAAAAAAGACTGTTTGTCTTGTTTTGCTTGTAGCCGATCACAGCAAGCGTGTGATTGGCCCACTACCTCAACAGCTCATACAGTCTGCCATGTGGTGAAGTCAAGAGATAGAGTTGGCAGTTCAACAAATAATCATGTAAAAGTAATTTGGACCAGAAGGAGTGGTGGTATTGTTGTTGATGGTTGATTGATAGAAAAGTAAACGGCAACTGTTTTTAAAGCAATGCTTTGTCATTGTGCAATCAAAAATAGTGAAAATAAATCAAAATATTACCATGATCTAACTTCACAAATGCACAATTTACTGATTGACATCATTGTAGCATAATATCTGTTGGTGCAGGTTTAAAGAGGTCAGTGCTAACAGATGTAATTAAGGGGCTTGATATCAACATGACTGCTTCTGTTTTTCTCATAAACAATGTAAGAAATGACTTGCAGAATGTGAAGAAGGCATGGTTTGAACATCCAAAAAAGGAGACCAAGTTAAAAAGATTCATTTTAAGGATAAGAAGAGACTTGGCTTGTACGTGGTGTATAACAGAGGGAGGGGCGTTTAGGATTCAACCAGTGATTGGCTGGTTTTTGGATCTTCTCTACGTCCAGCAGGGTTTGCAGAATGTCTTTCCATTCATGAGCTCCTGTTAAACAAGAGCTGTCTCTTATTCATGCAGCTGCTCACATTTGTGTGTACATGACTCGACTCCATTTTGAGTCCCTTTGAGTGGTTTGAGCCTGTGATATGTGGTATTCATGATATGGGCTGTGCTATCACTTCCAGCTAAATGGAGAAACTCCAGATTGTTCCCATGCTGCGCCTTAGTGCTTTCGGGTTATTGGAGTCTTTGAGATACCGAATATGAAACCTGTTTTATATAACGCACTTAAATCTCTCTCTCTCTCTCTTTTTTACCGAGTTTGCTCTTCTCTACACGGCTCAGCTCGAGCTTTTCTCTTAAGCTTCATATTTCTCTCCTGTCTGGGGGGAAGAAAGCTGCCGTGCTGCAGCAAATCTTTCTGTTTGCCCCCTCCTCAGCATCAGAGATGACTGGAAGGTGAAGCCCATTTCCCAGTGTCTAGAGTTTCACAGCTGACAAAGAATCTAGGCTTTTCCCGTGCGTATCAGAGGCCGTTTAACGGAGCTGAGGAATTTCCCCAATTCCCAACCGGTGGACAGGCAAGCAGGGAGGCGTACAGGAGGGAGATTGATGTGGGGGGTGGGGGGTTGGTCCAAGGGAGCAGCAGGGCTTGCTAGGCCTGGGAATCTGCAGAGCTCCTTCTTGTGCAGCAGGCAGAAAGAAAGCCAGTTACGGTCCATGAGGCTGGATACCACAGCACTGAGGTATTCTCTAAATAGGGCCATGTTGAAGCCACATGAGCTCCACATTGTTCGCCTCTTTATGAGTTCTGGCAGCGCTGAAGGGAGACATTTAACAGTGAGGAGGTTTACATTAACTTTACATTAAATGTGATCAGGGCCTCCAGAGAGCCACTTGACAGAATCAGTCAGCCTTTAATTAGAGCGGTGAAATATTTCACTGGTCTGAGATGAAGTAAATTAACTTTAATGTGCTGCAGCATGTGAGAAATAATGAGATGCAATGAGATATTTTAGTAGATTTTCTCAGTTTTAGTGGATGTTTATTCCGTTTTTCCCTACATCAGCTGCTCAACACAACAGGACAGGTGGGGGGGAGTGAGGCGCGTCAGTGTTCTGTCAGCATGTGTCTGTTTTTCTTGGAAACCATGAAATTGACTGTCTTCCTGTTGGGAAGCAATACTGCATGGGAGGAAATCATAGCCACTCCATGTTGTGTCTCTACTGGTCTGTGGAAAGGAAAAAACAGAGGAGCATGTGGCGCTGGTTCAAAAGCAGCACGCTACAGGTTACGATTCTCCCCACGTGTTCTGTTTACACGGTGTGAGTTAGAGTAATATACAGCTAGAGATGACTCAGTGAGCCCACCTGCAGCTCTTTGTTTTTACTCGTTTGTTAGCTTTAAAGTAATTAAATCCCCCATCCACCTAAACAGCCAGAGTCACATATGGATTCAGTTTTAATTGTCAAACTGGACTTGCTTCTTTTTGAAAAGACGGAAAAACAAAACTAAGAGTACAGACGTGCTTATGAATCTTTGAGGCTAAATGCTAGGGTTAGAATTAGGAGCATGGTAGCACGAGTCCTACCTAGAAGTAATCTAAGTCACATTTTTCAAGCTCAACAATGGAGGTCAATTGAGATTTTTGAAGTGAGCAGTCAGTGATTTACGAAATCTGAGTTGAGCACAATATTGAGTGGAGCAGCTTTGAGGAGCGAGGGGAACAATAACAGTTAGCATGCTAATGTTATCATGCTAGTATTTGCTTATTATCAGTAGTTATTAGAGGTGTGAACAGTAGAGGCCCCACAGTACGATTATATGCAGATACTTGAGTCATGATACAATATTATTGTGATGATGATGAGTATTGGGATACAATATGTTGCGACTTAACTGTCTAACTGCATTTTGTGTCCATAAAATTAAATTCAATGAAGATTTTTTTTTTTTGTCAAATAAGAGAAAATTCTCATTCTATTCATCTCACTTCAGTCTTTTTATTTCTCCACAAAGACAGTCAAACCCACAGACTGACCAATAAAGTACTCAGTCAAACTGAACTGAACTGATATCAAACATGTATGGACGACAACAACTGCAGCATTTTCTCAAGCTTTCCTCAATTTAAAGCTTCACTGCTCTGATTTTTTTTTAATGAAACTTAAAAAAAGCCTAACTTTGCATCATTATTTTGACAACTTACCGACACTACACACACGGTGCCTATACATTCCTTAGATCTTCTAGTTTCATATGATATTAGTATCTCGAGTATATTCCTAAAAGTGAGCCTGCTACAGCCTCCGGAATAAATAAAAAAGGCAACAATACTGACAACCCGCCACAAAGCCAAATATTGATACTTCACAGCCATGAATCAATATAATATTGCCACGCAAATATCGCAATGCTATGCTTTATATTTTCCCCCACCTCTAGTAATTTGGTCATAAACTTCAGTATTGGGATGTTTTTTGATCTGACAATATGGAAACTTTTAACGATCATTGATGTTATTAGTTGTTGACATCGATAGTTGTTGAAACATTTCACCAAAAAACCCAAATGGCATCTTCATGGTGGTGTAAAAGAAATAGTCAGGGGATCACCAAAGTCAGTGGGATTAATCCTCTTAGTTACAGTAATGTCTGCACAAAATATAGCAGGAATCTATCCAATAGTCGTTGAGATATTTCAGTCTGGACCAAAGTGATAACCCGACCACCTGGCTTTGTCATCCCCAGAGCCACAGTGCTAAAAGTTTATGTACGGTTCATCATTTTAGTTGCTCCCCTCTCCTTCATCTTCCCTGTCCATCAAGCCAAAAATCCATCCAACAGCCACCACTTCTAGTTCTTGCTGCTCTCTCTGTGGGCAGAAAATGTTCTGGCAGTGAGGAGGCAGCTGATCTGTCATATATTTCAGAAAGTCTGTGTATTAGCTCGGCAGTGACAGGCTGAGCCAGTCAGCCGGCACGTCCACTGAGCAGCAGCGCTAGCAGAAAGGTCTGCTGCATTTGATTGGTCTGCAGGCCGTTTACTTAATCTTTATGGGGACATAAAGTTGTGCTAATGCACCCGTAAAAGGCTGGTCTCATCCTTTTAATAAAAGTGTGCAGAGCTGTATCCGAGGAATGGAAGAGTAACTCATGTTTTTAGCTTTCAACCTCTTGAAAATCTTTAAATGGTAATTGGAAAATTGAAGAGAGAAGTGATATGTAGCAAATAATCCCTATTTTTTTTTATAGTTAATTCAAGTTATTAGGGGAATAATCTATAATAATTAAGGTATCTTCATCTACAACAGCTGTCACTGACCCAGTGATATAAAACTAAAGCTACCAAGATGCACACTGACTGTACGCCAACTCTAACTTAGTATCTGGTGAAGATATTTAAACATTTACCAAGTCAAGACACACAGATGTTTTTCCTCAGGAGCTGGTAGACCAAACTAGAGCAAAGTTATTATAGGACTTGCATTTGACAGGAAGTAAAAGAGGAGGAGGAAGCCCAGCTAGCACTGTTTCTGATGGACGTCTGGGTGACACTGAGTGAGTGTTTGGGAACATTTTACCCAAAATAGGATCATAAGTTGATGTATTACCGAGTGACTTTTTCTGGCCAAAACCAACAGTGTGTTAGTCTGTCACTCAATACTTTCTGACTTTCCTTCGTCTGTGGTTCTCAGCCCTAAAACTGGTCAAGAATATATACTTTTAATTTTTTAAAAAGGTTTCCCTTAAACAGCTGGGCACTGTAGTTTTTTTGCAGCAAACATTTTAGAAGTAAACACTTTTTGTCTGGGACTATTTTCAGCTGCGGATAAATACACATTTGGTGCTCAGTTGTGGATAAACACACATTTGGTGTGCATGTGAGTATTTACAGCAGCAGGATGATGTATGTGGTACTGGCTCAAAATAAACTACAGAGCCCATGTTTATTGTAATGTGTGGTTCATGGATGTGTTTGTAATAGTCTTTGGTCAACAATGGAGCTCTGTGGTGCAGAGGAACAAACTACACCATGCTTTGGCTGCACAGACACTTCAAGTTAGTAAGATTAATTCACTGTGGGGCTGCAACTACAACACTGATACGTAAACAGATTGCATCAAATTCAGAATTCAGGGTGTCAATCTTTACAAAATACAAAGGTTTATCAGTTTGAACATAAGATACATTGTCTTTGAACAGCTTTAAATTGAATGTGTCATAAAGGATTAACAAAATTCTATTTTAATTATGTTTTTTCTGCGACATCCAAACCTTTTTGGACTCAGAGTTGTAACTACTTTTTTGTTATTTCCAGCATTTTATTTAAAAAATAACATTTCTAATTTTCTTGTGCAATTCTCTTTTCAACATTTACAATTGCGTGCACCTCAATACATGCAGTGTTGTTTTAGTGTAAAAAAAAAAAGTGGAATAACAGACAAGGTTTTAACAAGTTTTAGCTTTAAAATAGGTTTATGAGGGGTTGGACTACATTGAACTATTACATTCTGGAGAGAAAAACATACGGGAAGTTTTTGTCTGTTATGTTTGTTTTTAAGTTCATCAAAACAGACGCAAATTGGCCAGAGACAGCAAATTCAGCCAATGCTAATTACCTGAAATTAGTTATTACTGCTCTAATTCACAGTCCATTTATTTTTCTTTCATGGGATTTCCTGACAACAATATAAATCTAGAATATCACTAGACTTGTCTTGTTATTTTGCACATCTGTAATAGTGGGCTACAGTCAGTTTTAAAGAAGGCCGCGAGTCGCACACAGCAGAGTTTGGTGCAGACACCCCTGGAAGTTTGAGCTGGAAACCCCTCTGGATCCTGCCGGCCCCCTTATGGAGGGGCTTGAGCCCTGTGGAATGTGGCGTATGCCTTTCTATGTCAGACGGCCGTTTGTTTTGGAATAGGAGACGATATGAATCTAAGCCGAATGCACCCACACACTCAGCTGGAGAGGGGGGGCTTTCACCTACAGAGGCAACGTGATCTAATCCTTTAGGAGCAGGCAGAAATTGAAAAGAGTCAGAAGGGTGGTGGGAGGTGGGATGAAATTTCCATAGGATATTCTTTAGTGTTGGACCTCTGGAATAAATGCCTCAAACGTCATCTTGGCACAAATGTATGTAAAGATTGAGCTTTTGGTAATTCTGTATTTTAGAGAAATAACTGTCAGCTATTTATATGTCTCCATGTAAAACAGGTAGGATATTGGCATGTCTCGTACTGCTCAGATGCACTATTTGAACTTTATTAGGTCTATAGCGGAAACTGAGTGAGGAGGCGACATCCAGAGAAGTAGGTGTGTAAACCGTAAATGTCAACCCGAGACTACGGCTCTCTCTTTATCTCAGTCGCGCTCTATTTTGCACTTCCTCTCTCTGCTCTCTGTCTGTGTCTCTCCCACCCACACACACACACACACACACACACACATACACACACAAACACACAGCGACTGTTAACCACCACAACTCAGCTGGAGTAGCTCCAGACCTTAAGGGCTCAGAGAGAGTTTGATTTGTGTTGACTTCCTGCAGGAACTCCCCCTCTCCTCAGCCCGCGGCTCAAAGACTATCAATTAGTTCCTTATTATGATCCCTGGGAGGGCAATAAAAGTTAGAGTGGGTTCAAAGAGCACAAAAGCAGACACGCACACACACATACACACACTAACCTTTTTTGGCCTGTTAGAATTACAGTTTGGACATCCTCTCCGACAGGCCTGTAGGTGGCTGTTACTGTCTGCTCTGCTCTTGTTTACATTTTCCTAACAATGCTCACCACCCACATACAGTACATGACTCACAGATACCTTTTTTTCTTGTCTGTCTTACCACCAGTTTCATCACTCATTAGCAGGTACCGTGGGACAGATTTAATATTTGGATGTCGCCAACTCTTCCTGTCCTGATGTTTCTCTAATAAAAACACCATCATGGCTCCAGCTGTTATTCATACTTCTTCCATGAAGGCAGCAGCTGTCTGCTCTGTTGATGGCCAATGCTGCATGAATTCAGGGAAGCCAATTTGTCACCCTGCATAGCCACCAAACTCTCCTGGACTCGTCTCCTGCAGTCAGTCCTCTCCTACTGTCCACTTCTACAAACGTCAGGGAGGCAAAGTGGGATGATTTGTTTTTTCTTTTTACCAGGAAGAAAAATCCAGTTTTATGGTTTTGTCTGAATGTCACCTCACTGTTCATGGACAAGAAACCACAGTAGTCTCCAAGATAATTTAATAATATGTGTTTTTATGTCAGTTTGGTGGAATAGATGGCTCTAAATGTCATACAAACAAGCCTGATCTGGAGTCTGATCTGTAGTTTCATCCCACCATTAGTGTTGTGCACTCATTTTAAATGAATTCACTCTCTGATTCCCAGTTAATTTCCCTTTTTTTCTGCTTTCTGTTTGGTTTTTCTTGTCTGTAAAAAAGAAAAACTGCAGGGTCAATTTTCATGAAACTTGGTGGAAGGGTGTAGGGGAACAAAAATTAACAAATTCAATTTTGCAGTGGATCCACAAATTATTATTTTTCTATTCTGTTAACATTGCGAGCTAGGGCACAGCCTTGGCTGAGGTCTGTACTCTGAGTGCCCTTCTAGTTTTGAAGGATTTCAGCAGCTTTGGGTATTTTAGTATTGCTGCCACAACAAACTGATGGAAAAAAAACAGGATATATTTTTTTTGGAAACTCTGTTAAAATGATCAAATCTGGCGATAATAGCACAAACCTATAGGATTAATACAAAATCTTGGCACCGCCTGTGTACGTATGTTAACAACCAGCTGCTTGACCCACTTGGCAAGACTATCTCCACTAAACTACACTATTGCTTCATTTCCTCTGCATATACAACACAACACGGCTTGACTCATGTGAAACCGATGTTTGGTTGGTTTTTCTTTCTTTTCTTGTTTTACATTTTGTCTTTATTTGGAATCACATTTCGATAGCACATTACAGCAGTCATCACTATTATGATAATCGGCCTTGTGATCCACATTGTCAGATTCTTATCTATTTATAAACAGAAACGAACAGAACTTGGGAGTGTTTCAATCTACAGCAAGGAGTAAAACACATTAAAAATAAGAAAATGAAAGTTACACAACAAAAGAAAGGCTTTTCGCGGCAATGTACAATCGCAACTTGTCCCGGATTTCCACAAATTTGGCTTTCTGAAGCCTCACACAGAAAAGTATTCTTTCCATTGCAAAAAATGTGTAGATGATGTCATACCATTTGTCGATAGATGGGCTGTCTGGCTTAAGCCAATTACCTTGTTAAAGCTTTTTTAGCAGCTACACTCAGTATGCCAAAAAGGTATTTTGTTTTTTTATTTGGTTGATTTTTCAACGATAAAAGTTGTGCATCGTACCAGTTACCTGTTGATGTTTTTACCCCCAAGCAAGTTGAGGCAATATATACTAAAGGGTGGAGTTAAACACAATGTTGAAGATGAAATCATGGCAGTTTCAGTAGCACATGGTACCAAAAACAAGCCGTATTATGCAGGGAAAATCTGGCATATGCCTCTTTCTGTCCCTTTTCTTCTTCTTGTCAATACAGCTGGAGTAGGAGGACACTTTTTTTTAAAACCCTATCTCTGCCCATATCCCCTCCCCTTTTTCTTCCCACTGTTTTTGAGTGTCCTGTCTGCTGTGCAGTGATAAAGAGGGAGAGTGGGCTTGGGTTGTGGACAGCAGGGTGAAACGGGGCAGAGCAGTAGCCGCCTGTTAGACTGTGTTGCTGTATTGACCTTGTGTATGGATCTGTGGCAGGCCAAGTAGAACAGATAAAGTGAAAGACAGCAGGCCAATCTCACCTTTACTTTGTTAATTAGGGATTAACAGTCTCTCTCTCTCTCTCTCTCTCTCTCTCTCTCTCTCTCTCTCTCTCTCTCTCTCTCTCTCTCACACTCAAACACACACACACACACACACACACACCCTCCCCTACGCATTTTATTGAGTCCTCTCAGAGATGCAGATATTTGTTTGCCTGGTTGTGATAATGAGGACTGATTTCTTTCACACGACAGAACAAAGCAGACAATGCAGTTCACAGAGTGAGGCTTTCACAGTTTGCATATGAAGAATTTTGATATTGTGAAAGTTAATACACCTGAACAAATACAGACACAGAGAGATCCTCAAGCATGCCACCGTAACTGACGGGCAACTAAAGATAACAACAGTTTCCATGTTGATTATCATCTATTGATTTACTCAAAATAACAATTTCACATTGCTTGTTTTGTCCGTCTAAAGATATTAATTTTATAGTGATATAAAACAGAAAAGAATCACATTCAGTCGGACATATTGACTTTTAAGCGACAGTATACCCTCCCAAAAGTGAAGCCGAGACATCTCTATCGCCCCCTGGCGGCTGGATGCAGGATAGCTCATAATCCGAGCCCCCACAAATATTTATTTTCTTAAAGATTTTTGGTCACCAGTGCAAAACAGTAGCCAGTATCCAGGATAATTTGGCTTGATGTATGTGCAGGGGGAGAGAAGTGGAGATGCATCGTCCATATTTCTATCCAGTATATGAACTTTAGCCTAGAGAGATGATTGGCTTAGTGTAGCATAAAGACTTTCAGCAGGGGTAAAGAAAAAGCCCACAAAATAACCCTCAACTGCATATCCGTGTCTTTATACTGCAGTTTTTGCTGGCTGTTTCCACTCTCCTTTTAGTCTTTGGGCTTAACTAAGATAACTGTTGACTGGCTGTAGCTTCATATGTGGCATACAGATACAAGAGTGATATCAATAATCTCATCTACTGTAACTCTCTACAGGAAGGCGAGCAAGTATTTACTCTGTTAAGAGAATATTTTGCATTTTTGGATGATAAATGAGTCAAATGATAAATAAATTATGAAAATTGTTGTTGAGTTACTGTCATGTTGATTAATCTCATTAATTACTGGAATGGATGTGTGTTTGATTAAATATAAGAGAAAAAGAGGCCGGTTTTCAGGCTAAATGGCTTATTTTAAGGTAGATATTCCTGTTATATAGAGAGAATGGGGCAGCGCAATGCCTCATACACAATAGAGGTGTTGTTTTTCTCTGTTGTGGTTCTTCCTATAAGCTCCTTGCAGTTCTGAGGTAGTCTTAAGAAAATAGTTAAGAACCAGAGACGACAGCAGACCAGTGAAGGAGGATCTGAGCCGCTGTCTGTCTGTCTGTCTGCCTGCCGGCCCCCATGCACTTATTTTCCCCCTTTTCTTCTCTCTGAAGTCGATGTTATGATGTGTGTCTGTGTATTCGTCTCACGCCTCGGAGATGTGAGAGCTGGATAAGGGTTTGTGTGTGTCTGTGCTGGCACATGTGTGTGTCCCGTGGGTGCTTTTCATGGACACGCAGATGTTCAAGTGTGTATGTGTCTGCATTCCTTTGAGGAACCCTATTTCCCCGGGCCTGACTTGGAGTTGAGCTAATATTTGTTGTGTTAGAAGTGAGAGCGTTGTGTCAACAGTAGGAAGTCAGGAGCCCAGGGTTAGTTCAGATGACTCCATTTTCCTCCATATGTATCCCCTCATCACCTCCATCCATCTCGTATAGAAAAGGAGGGAGAGATGCAAATATTACACTGACACACACACACACACACACACACACACACACACACACTGTAAGCTCATACACACAGTGCCTTTCAAGCCCTGCTAGGCATGGACATGGTGATTTTGACAGGCTTTTAGCAGAGCAACCTCCGGGCTAAAGGATTGTCTGCAGCAGTGGGTTATTTCCCCCTCCTTCCCTCTCTCTTTTCTACTCCTCTCCCTCTTTATGTTCACCCCCACTCTCTCTTTTATCTCACACTCTCCTCTCTTCAATCCTTCTCTGTCTCTACTCTGTCATCTTGTGTTTTGTCCAGTGTCGTTCTGCAGCTCTTCATGTCTTCTCCAGGTCTACAGGTCAGAGAGAAAATGTGAGAGGGCGACGCGGACAGACAGACGGACAGTGTGGAAGTTGCCCTCCCGCTGGCTTATTAGTTCATTAGCAGGCAGACATGCCAGTAACAGCAGCTCTTCTCACAGCTAATAGAGGGCATACATCGCTAGCTACTAGCTCATTATGGCAGCTCGCCCTCCTTCTTTTTGCCCGCTCTCTCCTTGTCTGTCCCTTTCACTGTCTCTCAGCTTAGTCAGACTCTGTAGGATCTGCTTGTTAAGGTGTCCAAATGAGGCTTTTTGTGTGTCTGTGTGCAAAAACCCATATGTGTCCTTGAGTGTGGCTGCGCTTAGAAGGATTTACTGGTTATTCACCCCAATGATGAAAAGAGTTGGATAGCTCCAACAAAGCCATGGCAAAGCCGATGGTTACTAGAATAAAACGTTTAAAATAAATTCTAAGAGTCAGGGTTTGACCTGTGTGTAAGGTCAGGTCTCTGAAATATGTTTTGATGATGTTTAATCAATGCAGAAGTGCTGGAGTTGTATAGGGGATTGTTTTATTTCTTGTGAATTGCTTTTCATCATTTGAACAAACGATCTTTGCAGTATTTCTTCTTTTAAAGTTTTACTTTTAAGGTTCAAAGATCAGTGATGTGACTGGAGAAGCAGGCATTCAGACTGAAAAAAGTACCTAATTTAAAAAAAAAATGTAAACAAGTCCTCCAAATCATACAAACACATAGGTTATTTGTTCCTGCAAAAGACATGGCAAAGCCGACGGTTACTAGAATAAAACATTTAAAATTAATTTTAAGAGTCAGGGTTTGACCTGTGTTTAAGGTCAGGTCTCTGAAATATGTTTTGATGATGTTTAATCAATGCAGAAGTGCTGGAGTTGTGTAGGGGATTGTTTTATTTCTTGTGAATTGCTTTTCATCATTTGAACAAACGATCTTTGCAGTATTTCTCCTTTCAAAGTTTTACTTTTAAGGTTCAAAGATCAGTGATGTGACTGGAGAAGAAGGCATTCAGACTGAAAAAACCTAATTTAAAAAAAAAATTGTAAACAAGTCCTCCAACTCATACAAACACAGACCTGTGTGTAAGGTCGGGTCTCTGAAATATGTTTTGATCATGTTTAATTAATGCAGAAGTGCTGGAGTTTTATAGGGGATTGTTTTATTTCTTATGAATTGCTTTTCCCTTTAACTACAACCAACAGGTGGCAGGAGATCAACACGTCCTCATACTTAAACCTGACAGTGGCTGGTTTAAACAAATTGCAAATATTGTGCACAGTTTCAAGTCCTATGTTTGTTTGGCACATAAATCAATGGACTTTGTTGCTCTTTATACTCAGTCCAAGTCTAAGGCCACTAGAAGTCACCTTGTAATAAAGGGGTGGATGAAAGTGAAAGGAAAAATGTTTCATTCTTCTTGAAGTCAACACGACTGAGAGCCGAGCTGTGCAACATCAAGAAGAAACAATGCAGACAAGGTAGCTAATGATACCTAATGATAGGACCCAGAAGTACGTATAACAACAGAGCGAGACTACAGAAGAGAAGAGGAGCTGAAACATAAAAGAAAATGAAACAGTCCTTATTAGAGGTGTGTTGTTTCAGGTACTGGTAACAATAAAAAATTATCAAAAAATTACATTGGATTGGTAGATCCATGTGTTTGAATTCTCCAGACACCAAAACACTATGAAAACGACTTTTATAACTCTGACAAGTTATCACGATGATAATAATGTTCTATTTCTGTGTGGTGATTGCCGGTAATATGTAGAAATACGTTGTTCTTTCTTGTTGGGTTGCGTTGTGATGTTACAAATAGGGGTGGTTAATGGTCGTTAAGAATTTGGTTGATCACATGGAATTTTTAATCGGTGTATTTTTTTATTTTATCTCTGATTGCGTATCAGTACTCACTGAACTGAAACACGGCTGAGCATTCAGTTCTGCGGCCGTACATGAATAAGCCAATGAGCTGAGAATTAAGTTGGATAAAGCTACAGTTTGCAAAATGCAATAACAATTATAAAACACATAACACATTAATAATTATATCCAAAACTTATTTAAACACAAAACACATTTAAATATGTAAGATTACTGTGAAAACTAACCTCATGCCTCTTCGGGGGCTAAGACATAAAACGTTGAACTCCTTGATGTTATCTTTACAGTTTAATCTCACTTGAGTTAGTTTGACGATTGTCAGGAAGTCTCTTTTTGTCCTTTCAAAATAAAAGCGTCCATTATCAAAACAGGCTTTTGCATAGTACTGTATATATATCTTTTATTTTGCCCATATATGCATGCAGCGATTAATTGATCATTAACATAGTAGATAATTGAGTTGGCAGGTTTTTTCCAAACGCCCATCCCTAGTAGCAAATGTTCAGGCAGGGCTTAAGTGTGAAATGTGAATGTGGCTTGTGCTTGTTATTTCTTGGAGAAGACCCACTTTCTCAACACTATGAGGCATAAACAAGTCTGTGTGATGGAGGCTGTTAGTGTATGCATGAGGTAGATTTCTATAAGTGCAGTCATATGTGTGACCCTTTGCCCTCTTTCTTGCTTATTTTTCTCTCTGTTGCTGCACACAAAGGCGACATGTCACACTGAGAATGTGTGCCTTTGTGTGTGTGAATGCTGTACTGATCTGTTACTCAGGAGCACTGATGTTTGTCTCCTCCTCCCTCTGCTACAGCGCTCCAAGGCTTCTTCTCTCTGAAGCGTGCTCTTTTTTCTAAGACCCAGGGTTTTCTTTTTTCCAGCCCACTACAAGGTGTACAGCTCAAGCTCCAAGAACGGCACTTGTCAAAGCAGGACCAGTGAAAAGTTCAGCCTCGTTTTTTTTATGAAGCACGACTGAGTGTCTGTTTGACGCATCATTTCCCAGAAGACGTTCTGTATTTTTACCATTTGTCACAGTGAAGTATTTTTGAGCTTTTACGACTCTGCAGTGTGGATTTTAAATGATTTAACATGGAGGCGAAATTCAAACTGTGCATTAGTATTGATTGACATATGCTTGTTTCACTAATTACTTTAGATACAAGCACATATGTGATTATAACATACTGTACATTCAGACTTAACAGCACACCATCAATATACAGCAATAATGAAGCTTACTGTCAATACAGCAGCTCGATAAGCCTTCAGAAAGATTTGTTCAGGATCGCTTCACTACAATAATTATATTGCATCGATCGTTGGACGCTATAAAAATGGTTTAAGATTAAATATTTAGCTACTGCAGGTCTTAAAGTTCCAAGTATCACATAAGCTTTTAGATGAAGCGAATGAGGGAATACAAACTGTTTTTAAAGTGGAATGAGTCAGACTATACTTCCTGTATAATGGATGGGATTTAGAAATTGTTCTCCTACATGACAAATCTGACAAAAAAAATTTCTTACAAGCTTCCTGCCTTGAATTTCCTCCTACCCTGCAGAATTTTTTCATATAATTGCTCCTTAGACTAGGACAGCAGTGCCACAGTGAAGCAAAACTTGGGACTTCTGCAAGGCTGCATCTGTCAGCAAACTGGTTTTTCGGCGTCCACTCTGCTTTACTCGTTGGCAGATTGATGTCTGGTTCAGCTCAGAGTCTGCGATAAGGACTGGAAGCGCAGACTACCTGTAAATGTCACTGGGTTGATAAAGAGGGAAAAGTTTATCAGGGTTTCTGTGTCTGTGCACACGGGCGTGTGTCTGTAAGTGATGGAGAAAGTCAACTTTATCAAGTTTATATTGTGTACACACTCGGTTTGCTAGTTTGTGTGTGTGAGATAAAGTCAGTGGAGTTTATCGAGGTCAAACAGAGCATTTCCTCCGCTCAGATCTGCACTGATTTGGCATTGTGGCGTGGCTCGTACAGTTGGACCTCTCTAATCTAAACACTTTGTTCGAACTGTTGAAACGTGAAGATTACAGAGGAGTCAGATGGCTTGTGTTCCTCAGAGTCTAAAATAAACAGAGTCTGTGGACTCAGCCTTATTGTCACCGTTAAAGCAAAAGCTTGACAGTCTTTTAAATGCACTTATTCGCTTTCTTGCACAGAGATAGATATGGTAAATAGAAGGAGATGCTTAGTTTAGCTTCGCACAAACACTGAGAGCAGTTGGAAACGGCACCTTTTAAGTTCACCAATTAAAACAGCAAACCTGTTTTTTTTTTACACTTTTTTTTTTTCATGTTAATTAAATTAATGAGATTCATATTAATTTGTGAGCTACAGATTTGCTGGTGGGTAGATTTTCTTAACTTTATCACATAATATTTTCTGTCTTCCTGTGATTCTCCAGCGAGTCCCTGAAAAGCCTTCGGATTAAATAAATTATGAATAATTATATATGAATGTAAAGTTTGTTATAGCTTGCATCTATGTTATGATTAGACAAGAATTATTTTCACGAAAGTATTTTTAAAGGCCTATCATATATTCAAGTCCAAGCTAAGCCTATTCTTCTTATTTTTTAAATGTTTTTTCTTATTTTATATGATTCATTAAGTTATATATTTTTCATTATGTATAATATAAGATAATAAGAATGTATTTATTTTTGTTTTTATTTGTTTTATTCTATTTCTATTGAGTTATATCACAGTCCAGACAAAGTAAACATTCATATATGGCTAAAATAATCAGAATTTCACATTATATTCAGCCTTTGTATGCATTAAGACTGAAATACTTTCAAAGGAACATACAAGAGTGTGTCCACAGTTTATTCTCTATCTTAAAACGTGTTCTTGGCTGAAAAAGATTGAGAGTGTCTGATATATGGTATTAAACTGTACAATATTGGGTTTCGAACCATAAGTTGATCAACACAAGACATAATCAGACATAATCGTTGTCTCTGGGAGCTTGTGATGAACATTTCTTCCACGTTTGCTATGACCTATATACCAAATTATTAGCTGATTATTTAAGAAAATCACTGCCAGATTTATCAGTAATAAGATGAATCATGAGTTGCAGCCCTTATATGCATCTTATGGGATTCAGTGAGGGAAAAAAACTATTATTAGCTATCTGCTTGTGCACCACTGTGCATATCATCCATTTATTCATTTATCAAGTCAGGTGAAAGAATTATCATTATACTTCTAATGTCTTTGAAATCTTTGTTTAATGGACCTGAGGGGATTCAAAGCCTTATTGTTAATACTTTGGCTCTTTGTGTGTGTGTGTGTGTGTGTGTGTGTGTGTGTGGTGTGTGTGGTGTGTGTGGTGTGTGTGGTGTGTGTGTGTGTGTGTGGTGTATTTATGCTCAATTGCTCACTCTAATGTATGCATAATCAATGAATCAGTGAATGCCTGCACACATTTGTAAAACATGTCCACTCACTGATGCGTGTGTGTGTGTGTGGCCTCGATCTCATTAGTGCTCTTTGTCACCATTTGATCTGTGACCTGCCTCCTTTTGGTCCTTTGTGCTCATATCGCCAAAGCATAAAGACCTGTGGACCGGTGAATTGGTTTGCCGGGCTGTTGCAGCAGAGAGGGAGGGGGGTTGTGTTTGGAGGAGAAAAGGCAAGAAAGGTTAAGATAAAGTTGCTTTGAACAAATTCTGTCTTTGATCAGGCGGCTCGGCGGTGAAAGGCCTTTCTTCCAGAAGTCAGAGCCAGTTGAGAGAGGAGAGATGGAGATACGTATTGTTCTGTTTCATCTCGCCTCTGTCTTTCTTTTTTTTTTTTTTGCTCTTTCACACTGTTGTTAGCTGTGTGTACTCCCTGCCTCTTTGTTATGGAGAGTGGCCCGGCCTCTCTTTCATTACGCCACACAAACACACACATGCACACATACAATGACTTAAAAGCATTACTGAACACACTCACATTAGAATACAGAGTGTAATTGCAAATGCTGAGGGACGTTAACTGGGAAAAAAAGGCTTTTTCCTCTGTTCTCTGCTTTTGCTCTCAGTGCAAAAATGATTTGTTGCTTCATCGAGTGATTGAACAGAAAACTAATCTGCCACAACTCGTGTTATCAATTCATTATTGAAGTCATTTATCAAGAAAGATTGCCCCCAAAAAGTTGCTTGTTCCAGCTTCTCAAAGATGAGGATTTGCTGCTTTTATGTCTTTATAAATCAAGTATATTAGTGTGTTACACTGCTGATCAGACAAAATAAGCATGTTAAGATGCTACTTGATCTGAGAAATTGTGATGGGAAGATTTTTTTTTACCTTTTTATACTTTTTAAATTGCAGCCAGGGGAAACAGTAATATTGAAACCTTAATTTACAGATTTTTGATGTTTAAAAAAAACAGCCTTTCTTGCTTTTTCCCTTCATCCAAAACATAATTTTTCTTAATTTCTCATTGGCAATTTTCTTAGCTTTCACACAGCATGCCTATTCTTTGTTGTTAACAGGAAAAACACATTTCCTGTCAAGCCAATTGATTATTTCCTCCAATCTTACTTCATTCAGCACCGAGTTTATCAGCACAACATCCTCACAGCAGACCTCGAGCTGTAGCAACCGGCTTAATGGGTGCCACACACACACACACACACACACACACACACACACACACACACACACACAGAGGAGTGATATATTGTGAGGTCTTTCTTTTCTTACTTCTAAAGCAGGACTATCAGTATAGAAGCGGCAGTACAGCGGACCACAGATTGGTGAATAGATGTTGCCATGGCTGCATTTATAGCTATTCCAGTCACACACACTCAACACAACATATAGATAGCTACATGTACCATACACACACTAGTCTAATAGCTGTCATATACAACTCACACCTGGTTCTGCAAACCAGTTAGAGAGAAAATGGCATGTTTTTAAAAAAAATCTTATTTCTCATTAAAAATCTCAGCTCCCACACCACATGAGGAGGTGCTTTCTAAACAAACAGGCACTGTTAAACTGTGCTCCTTTCAGCCAATCACTCCATTAAGCCGGAACACAAACATTCCCACCACTCAGGCTTGTTGTCTGGACAACGATGCCGTGGGAGGGGCTACACGCTGTGATTGGACGGTCACCTGTGCTTAATTTGAGTCATAAATTAGTGATGCGTTTTTAGCTAATGAAGCAGCTGAGGGCTCTGAGGGTGGCAGTGTTGATCTGTCAGCCTGCTCACAGCTTTGGTCCACACTGAAATACCTCAACTACTATTGGATGCATTGGCACAAAATTTCAAAAAGTTATTCATATTCCCCAGAAGATAAATCCTGCTGACTTTTGACAACAACTGACTTTTTCCTTGTGCACCACCAGCAGGTCCAGATTGGTGCTTTTCGGTAAAATATCTCAACAACTATTGAACAGATTGCCATTAGATTTTGTACAGACATACATGCCTACTTGAAGATGTATTCTTATAACTGTGGTGATTCCTCAATCTTGACACCCATCGGCTATCAGTCTGACAACAATTTAGCCTCTGGGGACAAGACCCTGTGTTTCTATGGTTCCAGTATACCCAGTGGATAGCTGAATATCTGAATAACAGACTTCCTCTGCTGTGAATCGGTCATTATTTATAATAGGACAATGTTTTATGACATTGGGAAAGATATATGATAACCAACCTTATGTTGATTTAAGATGTATCATTATATCATCAAGCCCTAGTTCATAGTCTGATTAAAAACTTTAGACGCAACAGTGGAGTTGAAGTTGAAAGATGATATCTAGGTCTGAATTTTTTTCTCTGAATATATGGATGCATAAACATTTATAAAAGCTAAATTGTAGTTAGCTGATAGTTGATGGGTTCCAAGATTGCATTTCAGCTGGTGCACCAGCATGCAACCAAAGCTAGCTCAAACGTGACTAAAAACCAAAACCAAAACATTTCTTTAATATAAAAATCTTGTCCTGTTACATACAGATTCTCCATTTATATGCAGATATCTGTTTATAGAGATCAAGGATTCCTTTATCTGTTATCTTTGACCATCATCAGGTCAAATCACTTGTTTCTAATGTTAGAGATTAATAAAATTAACAGGAGGGGGTTACAGCTAACTGGTTAGCAGCCTGTGATTTCTGAACAGAGACGGTCCATGTACATGCTCACTCTTTCATTATTGTCTTAAATAAATAGTTAAAACGAACTCTAACACTAACCAAATACCTGCAAAATTTACTTGCATCATAATCAGCTGTACTTTAATTCATTACTTATTAGCAAACATTAGCACGCTAACATGCTAAACTAACAAGTGAACATAGCAGGGTAAACATTAGCATGGTAGCACTGTAATTGTGTGCATGTTAGGATGCTTAAATACAAAGTGCAGGCTGTCTTAGTCTTGTTTGAACTGAAGCTCTTGCAGCTCAGATGTACAGAGTGATCTGTTTATATTATCTTTGGCAGACACTCAGCTGAACATTTATGCCTACAATGTGCACTAATTCTTATTTTACAGCAGATACAAGAGACACATGGTAATTTAGGCTATATTGACTGCACAGAGCGGTCTCCAAGGTTTCAGAAGGGCAAATTTAGCAAAGATTTGTGCTATTTGAAATGTACTAATGATATGAGCTCTGGATTGCTCCCCTAGAGGATTTAATGTTTGCCAATTAAAGAAATAATCACCAAGTGAAGTGCTGCTCTCAAAGCAAAGAGCTTGTGATTAATGATTTAAAAGTCCAAATAAAAACGTAGCCACTAGAGTTTGTAATTTATATATTAGATATTAGATGCGCTGTGCTGTGTGGGAATAGTCAAAGTCTCTAGTTTGCTGATGTGATGTGCTGCAGAATTATAACTTTCGCACGGACTTCTATAAATAGAGATGTGATAAAAGAGACACATGTCCTCAAAGCCTTGTTATCGTGTTGTTTTTCAGATAGCAGACGCAGCCAAGACTTCCTCTCAGGCTGATGACTTGTACCTGGATGACACAGGCTCAGGAGGTTACTACCCTGAAGATGATGATGACTTTAACTCAGGGTCTGGCTCAGGTAAGAGCACATACATACACACGCAGTCTTAGCTGAAGTCACACACGCTTGCAAGCTCAGCAGGCAATTACCCAGAGGCGTGATGACATTAATTTTCAAGTCTGCTGCAGGTAAGTTTTGTGCAAGTTTTCCCATCTTTCACCTGCAGACTGAAGTTGCACTTCCTCTCTCTTTATCTCTCTCCTTTCTCTTCTTCTCTTTGTCTATTCTTTCCTTCGACGCCTCTCTTTCTCTCACTCGATTTGAATTGAGATTGCCTTGTCACCCAGACTGCCGTGAGCAAGTGTGCAAATTTTACATGTCTTTTTTATTAGCTCCTCTGCTCTACTTGCTTTAAGCACCTTTATAGCCCTCATTCATTGGTCAAAAGTAACTCTTCTCTCTGAGAGAGTTGTATAACTGCAGTGAGGGAAGGTCGTGCTGGGTAAAAGGAGACAGGACTGTGATCAATCGCCCTTCCAATACTGTATATACGCCCTATTACTCTGCTCCGCCATTCTCTATTCTATAGGAGATTCAAACTGTAAATAATGCATTAAAATTAAATCCACGGTGCATGAAGTTAAGTAAGACAAACTATATGTCTGAAGGCATGAAATATTGATAACATGAATGCTCACATCTGACCTGTTTGCACTTATCCTCGACATATTCTGCATTTTACTTTCATTAAAGTGTGCCCTTTAAATGGAGAGACATTGTTTACCCGTCACCCTCTCTTATCCCCAGGTGGAGGTGAAGAAGTGGCGGAGGAAACAGTGACTGTCACTATGGTTTATATCGAGCCCAATGCAGCAGAACCCACCCAGGACTCCACCAAAGATTTCACCCCCAGGGTGGAGACAGCCACAGTCAGAGAAAATGCCAGAGACAGCACACCCAGGAAACCATTCAGAACAGAGGTAAGGAGCACAGACTGACTAATACTGAAGATTTGAGTCTGATTCCAATGTGGAGTTCTGATAAAAAAAATCTGATAATATGTTATCAGATGCTATACAACACCTTAGCTGTGATATAATTGCAACTTGTGCACTTGAGGACTTGCACAGACTGAAATTAGGTATTGCTTTTATAAAATGGTCATCGAGCACGGCAATTTGAGAGTTCGAGACATAATCAAACTTAAATCGATTTTTTATTAATAAAAAATAGTGTTAACTATTCTCCATTCTGCTCTCCTCCATGTTTAGGACACCCAGGAAGTCAATGTTTACCTATTTTGAAGCAGGTCTTAGCTCGCTAACCATCTTACTTTGAATCAGTGTGTTAATCCAACTGTTTTTTTGTTGTCAGACAGGGAGTTATAATAAATTGTGCAAAGGGAATTAGACGTCATTGTCATTGCATGCAGTTGTTAAACTATGGCTAACAACCTACAAGATTTCTTAATTTGAGTTTTATAAAACATTTAACACAACATTCCAAAAATTGTTATTTCTCAGCTGTGTACTGGGAATGTATTTTAACAGTTGAAAAGTAAACTACATAATGATGACAGTGTTTCAAAAAATATATAGTGCTGTGCAAAAGTCTTAAGCAGGTGTGAAAAAGTGCCTGGAAGAATTTATGCTGGTTTGAAGGCAAAGGGTGGTCACACCAAATATTAATTTGATTTAGATTTTCTTCTGTTCATCCACTTTGCATTTTGTCAATTTATTAAAAAAACTATACACATTTCTATTTTTGAAAGCATTCTTATTTTACAGCATTTTTCACACCTGCCTAAAACGTTTGCACAGTACTGTACATCCATACAATACCTCTGAAATGAGCCAATATCGTTCAATCTATCACTCAGACTCTAGAAATGCCCTATAACCTATAATGACATAGATATCATACCAAAGAAAATCTTGTTTGGTGTTTTTAACCAGCTTGATTCATCAGATTGCTGAAGATTTGGACAAAAGTGAGAAGAGATGGCAGAGAGTTTTGACTGCTTTAAATAAAAGCAATAGTTGGACATTATAGAAACTACACTGAATCACTTTCTTACTGAGAGTCAGACGAAAAGATCGGCACCACTCTCACATTAGTGTGTTACATGTCAAGCTGGAGCCAGGAGACAGTCAGCTTAGCTTATCATAAAAGCTTTCAGTCTTTGTGTTAAGTTATGATAAACATCTTTTGGCTGCAGTTTCATATTTAGCATCAAGAAATGAGAGTTGTATCACTCATCCTCTAACTCTAGAAACAAGAAAGTAAAGAAGCATATTTTCCAAGATGTTGAACTAAATACTACTTCTACTTAAAGTAGAAAGTCTGTATTTGACGACTGATGTGATACTACTACAACATGGTACTCTGAGCAGCTTAAAAGTCGACAATTACCATTTTAAAGTATATTTAACTACAAAGTATATCTAAATATTACGTCATCACATCTAGAAACATTTTCAACTCCAGCCATAAGCTTTGGGAAGACAACATATATAACTTAAAGTCATTTTTAATCATGGTGGCTCATGCCTAACCATCCAGACTCAACAGAAAGGGGACACAGTACCTCAGTGTGTCTTCATCTGACCCACTATGTCACCAAATCCCCTGTAATACCAGCAGCAGTGAGGTTGCTTTCAGGATAAAGATCAAGTGCTCACGTCAATTCTCAATGTTTTCGCTCCATTGCAAATTATGGAGGATTACATCTCTCTCGGACATAATCACATATTCTGGAACCATCCTGGATCTCACTTCTGTGGGATGCACTCTTACAGTACTGTACTGGATACTACATCTGTTTGGGATTAGTCGTTAAGGTCTCAACCCCCTAAGCCAAGCCTACCTGGCCCACTTCCATTTTTTCCCCTCTTGCCTCTGTCACTACTCCCTTAGCCAAATGCACTGGCCCAGTTCCATTTCAGTCCTTTGTACACTTCACTCATGTTATTGGAAAAAAGCATGAGATGCATGGGCCCAGATCCATTCCAGATAGCTTCTTTTCCTAAACTCCCAGAAAAACCTCCACAGTCTCTGTTCTCATCACCTACTTTTTTTTCTAATCTTTTTGGGCAATCTGGATTTGCTCCATTTCTCTTCCCGGCCATCCTCTATAGGTTCCACTGGCCAGGTTCCATTTTGATCCCCATTCTCCTCCTTTCACTAGACCTCCAGCTATCTGGACCAATTACTCTTTAATTAAAAGGAATAAATAAACATTTTTGGGGAATACACTTTTTTGATTTCTTGGCAAAAGTTAAATCTCATCACATGTTTGTATGTTTAATATTAAACCAGAGCCAGTAGCCAGTTAGCCTAGCTTAGCATAAATTCAGGAAATGGAAACTGTTTAGTTTGCTTGGCTCTGTCAAAAGGGAACAAAATCCACCTACGGGCGCCTCTAAAGCTCAACAATTAATGTCAGTCCCACAACAAGAAAGATACAAACAACAATTTATTTAACCCCTAATAAACCTACAATATTGTTATTTTTAATCGTCTGTTTTTGTACAAATTGAACATCTGAGATATAACGTGTTAATAAGTGAGTTTAAGAGATGACAGATTTTGTTACCCTTGGTCAGAACCAGGCTAGCGATTGCACTCATTATGCTAAGCTAAACTAAACTGTTCTACTGGCTGTAATTTCCCCTTAAACTCACAGTGGTATCTTGTCATCGAACCCTTGGCATTAAAGCCACTAAGCATATTCCTACAATATCAAGCTATTTCTTAAACATTAAGAGCAGTTTGGAGTTTATGATCATGCAATAACTAAAACACAATGTGAACGTCCACTGTCAATAAAGCAACCTTAATCTTTCTAATAACCCCCCTGTTTCTCTTCTCTTCATCCAGGCACCAGTGCCAGTTACAGAGGACATGCAGAGGAACCAGATGACTAGTACGACTAGTGCCCCCGGCTCGCCCCAGGAGGCCGTTGAGGTCCGCACTGAAAACCTTTTCCAGAGGACAGAGGTGTTGGCAGGTATGTGTCGTAATAACCTACTTCATCTCTTCTTTTGGGAATTACTTAAAGGCATACTATACAGGAATTGTAATTTACTGAACACTGAGTGAGGGAAATACAATTTGATGAAGAACAGACTTGGACAACAATGCAGTTGGGAATTCAGAAAACGCAGTCGGAACATCAGCCACATCGGCAACAAATTTTAGAAATGTCTCGAGTTGAAGAATCTGACCAGTCATGGAAAATATCTGTGGACTGTGAACTTAATTTTAAAGTTCAAAATTGTGAAATATGGATGTTAACTAGTCCAATTTAATCTAATTTTAACTGAACTTTGAGTTACCTCTTGTAAAGTATGATCTTGCTCAACAACTATTCCTTTAATATTTCAGCTCATAATGAAAGCAGTCTTTCAGTTTGAAGCTCCACCAATAAATTATTTCATGCATCTTTTATTTTTTTATTTAATTTGGCTTTTTATGTCTCTCAAATTCATATACGATACAACATGTCAGAATATTTCTGGTAAACAGCGATCTCTTGAACAATCCAGGAAATATTTTCCCTAATGTACCAGCCCACCTAATCCACTTCTCAAAATAATTATTTTTAATAAACTCCATCTGTGTCCCTCTGTGGGACCTTGTAGAGTTCACAGCATTGTGGGTGTTTCAAGTGTATGTGTGTCACTTTGAATACATGAAAGAGGGTGGAAAGCAAATTATCTGACTCAAAAATCACTGTGCTCTCTGATGCCTTCTCTCTCTCCCTACGTGTCTGAGGCAAACACTGATTGGCACCTCACTTTTACTTTGTTGTGATATCCATCTGGTGTTGGCAATATGCAGAAACAACATCAACAAGGACAAATTAGGACAACATCAGTAAGACGAGGACTCGGCTCACATCTCTCTTCTATTGATAATATCATTTCATCTTTTTGCATATTTTTCTAGGACTGTGATAAGAAAAAAAAGAGTATTGCCAGAAAAAAAGTCTTTGAATAAGACCTGAACAAATATATAAATATATATAAATATAATAGACCCGGATCACCTCTCATCTCTCGTCTCTACTTCGTTCTCTTTACCCTTCTTCTAGATTATAACCATTACTCTTCATCTCCCATATGACTTCTATAAAAGTAATTGCCCATAATCTAATTTTCATTTATTCGCTCTGCATTGCGTAAGTGCTTCTTGGAGCTCAGCAGCTGTTTATGTGCCAGGATCTTTACCCATGGGGCCACGGAGCAAGTCAACATGCAGAGACCTAAAGTGAAGCAGAGGGCAGATTGTAGCACCAAGAGAGACCCTAAACACATTAGGAAGCTGTAAAGAACCTCATATAGACAGGATTGGGGTCAGATGCTGTGAAATAATCCCATGAGGCGAGTTCAGAGCATTGGAGGTCAAAGCTTCAATACAACCTGGGTGGATTTTATTCATTTTTTTCATGATGTTTCACCAGTTTTCGACTGTTGGTTTAGATAAAGAGTGTAGGGAACGCACATCCAAAAAGCTTCTGGAGGTGTTGAAAGAAAAGAAAAAGATTGTCACACTGCAATGAAGGATCAAAACATTGCTGTGTTAAATTCAATTTGCTAGGAGTGAACAGAGACCTTCGTCAGGCTTTGTCAAATAACCATCGCAAGCAGAACAAATTGTTACAAGAGTCCAAAACAACAAATCAAACAGCTCAGCCTTGCACGATTGTAATGGAACAACTCAAAGTTGTATCAGTTGCTCGTCTGTTGTCCTGCAGATGTGTTACTTATAACAAATCACAACTCTCTGCTTCTGTGTGACATCAGTGCTGCCCCGTCAATCTCTTCCTACAAACACCCTAATTTACCAAACTAAAGCTGTTTTCTTATTGTTTATTGAGCAATATTCTGGTCATAGACAACCAAGTCTCTTGCCGTTTCTTGAATTGCCTGACAATTTCTGCACCAGCTCTTCCCGACAGAAGTTTTCAAATCTCATTGTCTCTCCAGTTAGACGTTTTTGTTGGCATCTCTAAGTAATTCTCCCTCCTTTACCTTTGGGTGTTGGGTGTATTCTTCGAGGTTGACTCACCAGCCGTGTTTCCATTAAAGTCGAAGCAAATTTTGACGCAAAGCTTTGAAATGTTGCATTAAAGAAAATGTGAATTGGGGACGTTTCCATCAACTGGTTAATAAACAAAGCTGCATGGACATACTTTGGTCAGAAGATGGCAGTGTAATGCGTTGCTGTAGGCTAATCAGTCAGTAAACAGGAGAAGAAGAAGAGATTGTGCGAGTGAGAAAAAACAACAACAAAAAAAAGGTTGCTAATCAGACAACTTTGGCCACCAACGAAAGAAAATGGAGAGAAGTCTTCAGGAATTAGATTAATTTGGGCAACTCATAGTTCTTTCATGTCAGAGCGGAAACGGCTGATCAGTTACGTCAAAACTTAATTTGAAAAAGTGTTTCTATCTCCCATTTAGCAGATTAACTATTTTTCGAAAAAGACACAAACCACCTCAAGTGAGCGTAAAAACTTTTATGCGCATTTTTTGAAAGTTCCATCAAATTTGGGTGTTTCCATCAAGCTTTTCTCATGCAAATCTTCAAATGCAGATAAATACATTGATGGAAACACGACTACTGAATATAGACTCTTGCTATAAGCCTACCACTGGTCATGTCTCTCACACGCTATTTTCCTCCCTTTCCACTACCTCTTAAATCTATTTGCAGTGGCACCATTGCTTTATCCTCCCAAGACAATTGTGATTAATTAAAGAACATTTTCTGTCCTATAACAGAATGATAATAGGTGCAGCCATAAGCTATTAGTGCTGTAGAGATAGATATTATTCTGATTTAGTGTCACTCGCAGGATAGAAGCGTCATCAACATCAAATTCTCTGGACAGTGACCTGCTCCAGTCACACATGGGCCCAGTCAGACATTACACAGACTTTGCACCAGGGAGCTGGCCGGGCAGAGTCCGTTTAACGTCCGAGCCAACCGATTTGGACACTTGTTTCCTCACAGACAGCTCCTCCAGGTTCAGGGTTGCAGTGCATGTGTGACAGGCGGTTTAAAAGACTCATCATCACATTATACTGTGAAATCACTCAAGTTAATTTGCAAACAGATGGTGACTTGACTGATGAGAAAGAATGTGAAATCTCAAAGATTCACCTAGAAAATGACAAATTAAACCAAAGCTATAATGCTTGACGCTAATGTTTCAGAATGACAAATTAAAAGGACGCTTCACAAATAATTTTAACTCATGAAGATCAGTTTACTAGTCATTGTTAGAAAAACTCAGCAGTAATTTAGCATTAATAGAGAAAGGTTATAAGTGAGTAGTGTATGTTATTTCTAATTTCTGTTTCTTGTCAGACAAGAATATAACTTCTTACACTTTATAAACTTTATTTTACAATCATCCAACCAGAAGAGCTTCTCAGAAACCTTTTGTTGTCTTTGTCAATATTTCAGTCTTGTAGTCTGAGATCAGCCAGTTCAGGAGCACAAGTGGGATTAAGTTCAAGCCACGCTGGACTGGCTGTTGTTTGTTTGTCCCCATTGGATTTATTTGCTTGACTGTTAAGCAATGAAACCAATGCCATCAGCTTCTTCTTCTTAAGCCCCAGTCGGCAGCCGCTGATTGGAATAGGGACCCTGTCGAATCGGCCACGCGCTCTGTGTGCAAATCAAAAGATCCGAGTCTTAATATCCGCTAAACTTTTAAACTTACCAACTGGACACACATATTAGGAGAAGTGAAATGAACCACAGAAAATGATTGACTTTGTTTCTCATGAGGGAAAATTGAGGGTTTTCCAATTGACATGAAGTAACTGCATAGATTTCAACTTCAGCTGAGACTGTCACCACTTGGTTTCAACACATTTACACCCTCGGTTTGATAATCTGCAGGGGAATTGCATTTATATTGAATTTTGTTTTGCAACATTAGCTGACACAGTTGCTAAAATAAGCTGTCGTAATGGATTTTTGCAAGACACAGGTAATTTCAGACTGTAAGGAGGCAGCTCTTTCTTTAGGATAGTGCTGTCAACACATTAAAAAAATAGAGATTAATCAATTATGATTTGTAATTAATTGATCTAATTAATTTTTTTTTTAATCTCACCTAAAAAGTTGCTGAGAAAAGCAGTCAACTTGAGGTATTTCCATTTAAACTCATTACATTATTGTGGCAGATCAAAAGATTCATAAATAACAAAAAAAGTGGCTTCATTAAGTAATAAATAGTTTCTAACAGACCAGTCCTAGCCATTTACATTCCTTACTCATTGTAGTCCTGCACAGTGGCTTGTATGATGGGTCATTGGACGCAGTGTGCAACACATTGGTTAACCCCTCGTCTTCCATGATGTTTATCGGGCAAAAACATTCGTCAACCTGTCGGTCGCAGACTTGCTTATACGCGGGGTGTTCTACTCGAGTTAAGCTTGGCGAAGAGCTTTGCTATGGCTCGTTAAATGTTTTCGCTGCTAACGTTAGCTGTGGCTTCACTCATGACTGAGTGCTTTGCGTTGATGTGGTAGGCTAAACTTGAGCTGCTTCGGTGGTAAGCAAACTCCTTCTTACAAAGCATTTCACTTTACATTTATCAATGGTGCTGTCGGGGCGTTTGTGAAATGTAAATGTTTCATTCATTGGACCAACAACTCTCACATGCTCCTCCATTTTCACGTCTCCTCTCCGCTACTCACCGCTCCTCACCTTGCCCTCTCAACTACAATGAGAGCCTATCAGCTTATTCTAAACCATCCCAAACACAGTGACAGCCAGTCAATGTCCACTTTAGAGTGTGATTGACCATTGTTTTCCACCGCGAGCACAAGAACAGATTGTATAAAAAGGCAACTTGCATACAGAAACAGTAAAGTTAGAGATTAAAAATTAGATTAACGCGATTAAAAAACATAACGCGCTAAATATGACCGTAATTAATTAATCGCAAATAACACGATAATTTGACACCCCTTCTTTAGGACACATTCATTTGAATAATTCTCTCTTTCTGTCTTTGTCTCTCAGCTGTTATTGCAGGTGGCGTGATCGGCTTCCTGTTCGCCATCTTCCTCATCCTCCTCCTGGTCTACCGCATGAGGAAGAAGGATGAGGGCAGCTATGACCTGGGAGAGAGGAAACCCTCCGGCGCAGCCTATCAGAAGGCCCCCACCAAGGAGTTTTATGCATAAAACCCTCACCCCGTCGTCAGATCAGCAGAAATCGCGAGCGACTGTCGAAAAGCACAGTCCACGAAAAACAGCAACCCTGTTCAAACAACAACAAAACATTTTCAAGTTGATTAAGGAAAAATAGCATAAAGGAAAGCTTTTGCATAGAGTATTGTAATTAAGACCTTTTCTTTTCTTCTTTTTTTTGTTTTTTAAATGAAAACCAAGCATTTCTCATTTTATGGCAAATCTCAGTGTATTTAAACATTTTGTGTATTATTTGAAAAGGCTGAAAAAATAAAAACAGGATCTGTAAAAGGCGAGGAAACTAATCGCAGGAGCTGTTTCTAGTCGCTGACTACTTTTAACTGTAGCAGTATGTTATTTGTAAAGAAAAAAAAATTAAAAGTGGAAATAATTGAATATAATTATTCTGTATCAATCCTACTTTCATTTTTTTCTTTTTATTTTGTCCTAGCATGTCTGTTGTTGATCTCTCTAAAAGGTGTATTACATTAATTTATCTTTTCTCTGATGTTAAAAAAAAAATGCCTTTGTAGTTTTGATGAAGCTCTTTGGTCTTCATATTAACGCTGTTAACAGTCAATGTAAATGTTCTCCCTTCAGGTTACAATGTTTATTATTTGCTCTCACATCAGTTTTTTAGTCAAACGTGAGCGTTTCATTATGTCTTGTTTATTTGTTTGTTCTCTTCTCAGTGTAGCCTTTTTTTCTTTTCTTTTATTTACATACCAGGAACAGGTCTTTAAAAGATAAAAAAAAAAAAAAATAAGCGTGTCAGGGCTCGAGAAAAATCACGAAAACTCGCTTCTGTTTTTATGTCTCGCTGAACTTCTTTTCTATTTAAAAGCATTTCTCTTTCACATTGCACATTCACTGCTTTTGCTTCCCACTGCTGTCGTGCAGCTTTGAGTGTATGTGGAGTGTTTTGGGGTGAAGTTTCTTCTTCGTGGGCCCATAGCCACGTCCTCCCTCCTCCTCGATGAGTTTAGTGACTGCACCCAAACTTTGCTAGCACCCTTTCACCCTGACATCTCCTCCCCCTTTGTCTGTTTACCCTCACCTCCCTCACTCCCACCTCCTTTTTAATTAGATTGGAGCTTGGCCAGTTGAGTTGTCACCCCCTTCCCACTCTCACTCTCTTTTCCAGCTACATGGAGCCACCCGTGTAGCCAGGAGTTATTGTCCCTGTCCCAGTGTTGATGCTTTCGGCTCACAGGAGGCCTGCTACTGCTCGGACACAAACACACAGGGCCCAATCCCCACATGCAGGGCACATACTTCTGCAGCAAACAACACCAGACCCCCACCTCTCTCTAGAAACCTCTCAGAGGGATTGATAAATAAGGCTGCACAGAAAATCTAAGACTCCAGTGTTATGTCTGAATAAGCTTTGACGAGACACATTGAGGGCTACTCATGTTTTTTTAGTGGTCAGTGCAGGCATTTCAAAAGAGCTTCTGTTGAGAGATGAGGTTGTTTGCCAGGTTTAAAACCTGAGTTTAACCAGATAAAAGGCCACAAAATGATGCAGAAACAGCCACGTAGCTGCATTAAATAAAAACATAGGTTACGGTCACATGACTTTTTTTTCTTTCTTTTTTTTTATGTTACATGAACTTGCTCAGAAGAGACGTGTTTTGTTGGGCAGGTTTGTGAAGTTGCCTTTTTCAGCTGTACAGTAATGTGAAGTAGATTCAGTCGATGCCGTCACATCATGTAAACCCCCTAACAACCACCCACATAAAGCAGCTCATCACTCTCCATCGCCATCCCTCGTCGTCGTCTTCTCTTCTTTCAGTCTGTCTATGATCCATTTGTTCCCCTACCATCCCCTACCCCCTCCCCCCAATCTCTGTTGTTCTAGCTCCTAAAGGTACTGAACTATACTGAAAAACCCAAAGACTCACAGTATTTCTACTCGCACCCACCCCCTCCACCATGGCCACATCATGTCGTTTCCTCATCCTCTTTTTCTTCACTCTTTTTTTTTTTTTTAGTTTTTTTCTTCTCTCTATTAGAGACCTGACCTTTGAGTCCAATTGCTTATTAGTATATGAAAAGATATATAAATATATATAAATGTATATTCACAAATGTTTTAAACCTTCAAAGTGCCTACCATTTGGAAATGTACTTGCTCAAGGTGAGCATGTGGCGGGTGTGTACACACAGGAGGGGTGTAAACGACTTGACTGGCATTCTGTGAGCATGGATGACTGTAATGGTAACTTTTTTTTAGTCTTACAAAAGCTGACAGTATTGTACCTATAAGTTGAAACAACACTACTGAATAAACATTGTGGCCTAATACCCAACTGCGTGTGCCTTTTTACTTAAACACTTTTTCTTTCCTCCGTGGAAGTTGATTGTGTCACTATGGCGTTCACACTGGAGGCGTTGATGCTCAATTCGGATTTTTTGCTCAGATCAGATTTTTTCATTTGGCTTTATACATTATTTTTTAAATGTGATCTATATAAGAATGGCGTGTCTCCTTTAAGACGCAGGGCAAGTTTATGTGTGTGTGCATCTGTGGAGTGAGTGGACAAGCGAGAGAGAGAGAGAGAGTGGGTGATACACGCCAGGAGCGGAGTTGGCCGGAAGGAGTAAAAGTGGTCATTTAAGCAGTAAATTTGCAGGGAGCTAGAGTGGCGTAAAAGTCGGATTAAATGCGACATGGCTGTTTAGACTGAGGTCGATTTGAAAAACATCAGATATGTATCCAATATAGGACCACATATGAAAGTGACCTGGATCTGATTTGAAAAAATCTGATGTGTGCTGTTCAGACTGTCATAAAAAAAATCGGATCTGAGTCACAGATGAACAAAAAAATCAGATTTGGGTCACATTTGCCTGCAGTTTGAACATGGTGTAAATGTCACTGTAAATCAGCACTGATTCACACATAGATTTGAGCATCATCTGCATAGTGTCTGAGAATTTTACCATTCAAGTTGCATTTGAAACGTTCATCTCAATTTGTTGCAATTTGAACTATGAAGATAGCCCTTTCCAATGTTTTACCATGTTTATCTCATGAGTATAGGGGCCCTGACAAGATAAGAAACAATCTTCACATTTTGGCGAACTCTTGGCAAGAAATAATTTGTATTTTCCCCCCAACTTGTCTGAAGCACAGTATGGTGTTTGCATGACTATCAAAAGCTGTATTAGTCATGCTGTTTTGTTCTAAGTTGGCTTAAAATGTATTCCTTTTCTGTTTTCTTACAAAAACATTTGGGAAAAGAACCCTAGGACCTGTTGGCAAGTGTTCCAGTTTTGCAAACTCAAACAAACAAACAAAAAAACTGTGAAAGAAGAAGCTACTTGCTTCTTTTTTACTCCTCTATTTGTCTACAGGTTGGAAAAACAAGAAACAGCACGTTCATTAAGCTTTAGAGATGCTTTTTTTAAAACTTTGGACAGCTGGCTGTTTGGAGCCTCCTGGCTTCGGCTCCAGACAGAACAGACAAACACATGAGCGTGCTACCAATATTCTCATTTAAATCTCTGCAAGAAAGTAAATTTAATAAATTGTTGTCTCGTCTACAGTCTCGTATTATTAATTAGCGTGTCAGTCATGCTGTTCTGTTATAATTACAGGGAGTTTTTGGCTTCCGATATATATGTTTTCTATTTTATTACAAAAACTTTTGAACGGAGATTTCTCCTGGGATCTATTACCAAGTGTTTTTGTTTAAAAAGTTGAAAGCAGGCGCCATACTTCACGGCTCATTAACTACTTTTAAAAAATGTCTCCAAAGTACTCATGTGGTTAATTATTCAAAGGTAAGCCTTTCTTACTATGGTTACCCCTAAAGCCCCAAACGCCCCACAGCAAAGCTGCCCTAAAAAAAAAGGGCTATGTGTGTAACTAAAAATAGAAGACAGAGCATTTAAAATGTAGGGCTGCCTTTAAAACTCTGCCACACATTCGCTCTGTGAATATTACTTAAAGTCTGAGGGGATTATTAATGTGCAGATGAGTAATCTTTATGTGGTTATGTGCTCCACCATATCATTTTAGCGCCCTAATCTCGCCCGGTTACAGACGGAGATTAGAGTAACGGTGGGGATTAATCTCACGCCGGATTGCACATCTTGAGTGGAATGAGAAACCAGTGAGGCTTTCACAAAACTCTCAAGGGGCGCGAGTTTATTCTCATTAACAGGTTTATTTATTTAGTGTTACATGTTTATCCCTCTCAGGAGATGCAGCGTTAAGAAAAAGGTGACGTGCATGAAATTCCTTTTTGACACTTGATCTGCACTGACTCGTGATTTTACATACCGCTTCATCACAATGGGGTTATTATTCTAAAAAAAAAAAAGCCCTGAAAGACCCTCATGTGTGCAAAACCGCCTTGTGGTGTTCTCTTTGAAGGAAAAGGAGGTGAACATGCATGCATCAGTGCATATTCCAAAAGTGTGTGTGTCTCCATGACTGTGTTAGCATGTCAAACGGACTGAACGTGCATCTCTTCAATCTAACCCGAGGGAAGGCAGATCATTGAGGACGGAATAACGCTACCTCTGCTTCTTGATATGTTGTTTTAAATGAATGCTCCTCTTTCTACTCTTTTCTAAGGAACCGGGTCACTATGTTCCAATATGGTATGTGATATTTACCCAGGGGCAGTTTGTACAAGACGTCCCACCAGGATAGTACCCATTCAGGGAGGTGGTGCAGCGGGGAACCAATAGGAGAAGCCATTTATATTGAAGCTGATTCAGTAAGCAGCATTTCCCAATCTGTCTGCTCCACTCTGTGCAGATATGTTGCATGTGTTTTCCCTTTTCGTCTACAGTTTGTGTCAAAGTGCAACCATGTAGTTTGTGTGTAGGTTGAAATAAAAGGTCAGCATGTGTTTTTGTCACCTATTGGATGCGTTTTAGACTACTTTATAACTTCTTCTTCCTTTCCTATCTTTTTGCTAATTTTCTATCTTTCCCTTTGTCTCTTTTTTTCCCCTCCTCCCCTGCCTTTGTAGCTGCAGAGCTAATTCAATAAAGCTGTCGGCCATCAACTGGTAGTCAGCGCCAAACCATGCAGAAACGTCAAGGAAATGGCGTCCAACGTAAACAGGCTGTCAGGCCTCATAAGATCTCATGGCTGGAGACTAAGCCTGGGCCCGACTGGGGTGGACACGTTGCACCTCGCTGACCCAAACACAGAGTACAGCAGCTGAGCGGGCAGACACAACATTGTACTGCACCAGGGCAATGCACGAGCCAAAGGCCTGGCAAACACAACTGTGATAATTACAGTGTAATGAAGTTCAAGTCTTAGTCCAAGCTCCAACCTCAAGTCTATATTCTCGCCTGGCGTTGGTCAGAACCGTCGTTGCCACAAGCCTCAGTTTCAACTACCAGCTGCAGCCACTTCTGCCTAGCTGAAGTGCATTAAAGTGGAAGTGAGGTATCTATAGGTATCAAAGCAGACAGCAAGGACGGCGGAGAAGACAAAAGCAAGGTCACATGAAATGAGACTTACCTTCCTGTGAGGCACAGTAAGCTCCGTGTCTGGAGGTGAAGAGTGAAAAAGTGGTGCAGTACACCAAAGAATAATGTGTAACACCCAATAAAGATGCTGCTGTTTGACATGGCATCAAGACTGTATTTTTATTTTTGATGCCCTGACAATGAAATGAATAAAGACAAACTGACCTCCGCCAAAGCAAACAACAGTGAAAAAATAATCTGTGGATGTGAAATTTGATGCGCTCTGCCTTGACCCACATGTTTCATGAAAATCTGGCTTGTAGTTTTTCTGTAATCCTAATGACAAACACACAAACAGAGCCCCAAAGAAAGAAAGAAAGAAAGAAAGAAAGAAAGAAAGAAAGAAAACAAGATTGTGTTAACAGAAATACAATCTTTATTTTGAAGAGCATGAAGTAATCTATTCAGAGCTTGTCACTAACTAAAGGAATGATGATGCAGGGCTTTGCTTTGTCTACTTTCCTGTACACTTCTTTGTTAAACTGCAGCATATTGGAGAGTAAAATGTTCTGTTCAATCGACGCCTGTTTGGGTCATTATTTGAAGCAGTTGTAAAGACACTTGGCATTTGCAATTCCTGTAGCATGTTAAATGCTCTTGACTGGATGTAGGGTAATAATCTGAAAGATTCTCATTTAAATAAATGTCTAAAATAAATAAAGCTCACTATCTATTACCAGAGGAGGTAACAAAATGGTGATTGAATCCATTGATGGAAGCCTTTACATTTGCAGTATTATGAACTGGGTTTCTGAAGTCGTGTTTCCATCAAAGTTTTTCTCTGTGCATTTTGAAGAATTACATGAAAAAAGTTTGATGGAAACATTAAATTCAATAAAAAAAATTTGAAAATGCACATAAAAGTTTTTACGCTCACTTGACGTGGTTTTTGTCTTTTTTTAAAAATAGTTAATGCGCTCAACTGGAGATGGAAAGACTTTTTCAGAATAAGTACTAACTTAGCGAACATTTAACTCTCATGACTGATCAGCTGTTTCCGTTCTGACATGAAAGAGCAATTATAAAGTTTCCCAATTGAATCCAATTCCTGAAAACTTGTCCAAAGTTGTCCGATTAGCAACCTCTTTTTTTGTTTTGTTGCAATTTCTTCTTCTACTGTTTACTGATGGATTAGCTGTTTACTGATGCAACATTTCAAAATTTCGCTTCCACTTTCTCTGGAAAAATCACAAGTGACGCTTATGTTTTTTAAGTTAGTGTCCATTTACCATCACACATCAGTGCCTGATTATCGTCGCAAGTAAGCTGTTGCAATTGCCGAATACAGAAAAGAGCAATTAATGCAGACAATGGAAGTGAAAAAAGTTAAATGAGATCCAAAAACACACCACAGAGAACAAAATGGAGATCTTTGAGATCGTAACTTCATGGTTCAGAGAGGGCAGAGTAGATAATGGTGTGAGCAGTATTTTCTGGCCTTTCCTCAGAGCGAAGCAGTCTCAGAGCTGCTGTAATTCACCCCTCAGAGAGGTGAGCTCAGCTGAGCACTTCTTAGGATCAGAGGTTTTAGTGCTGAAAGATGCTTAGCAGGTAAATCATGTCTAAACGTTGTAAGGAAACTGCTACAATGAGTTGAATCTGTACCAATTTTGTGTGGGCCTAATCTCCATCTCTTTTATTATCGTCCCACTCTTTAAAAGCTCTGACTCATGTATAAAAAAGGTAATTTAGGTCTTGAGGTTTTAAAGCTTAATGATGCTTTTTACATTAGGCAGGGAAGCATAAACTAATTATGCAACAATTTTGCTTAGTTTGGATGATCCACCGGGGAATTTAAACTATTTTAATTCCTTGGCTGAGAGTGTAAACAGAGCTGGTTCAGGTTAGGAGTGCAGCAGTTGGTTGTTGAGCTCGTTTGAAACATTAAGCAATTAAGTCATCACCGCTGCATAAATAAAAGCACATTTGGGACGGAAGAATAATGTAATAACTATTGCCAACGTTCAGATAATGAGACAAGAGGTTTTCCAGCAAAACAAAAGCAAATATGATGAAGAAATGTATCAATCACAAGCGCTTAAACTGCTCTTCCATCTCTGATTCTTACTTTAAATCATGAAAAAATATTGTATATGTGGTGATCAACCCTACAACTGTTAAAGCTTTTTGTCTGTTACACTGTTCTTTGCACAAGACAGACTTATAATAGATTTTTCTTTCCTTTTGTGGCAGACAATTTAATCTTATTTAGTGAGGACAATTTCCAAAGAGCAGAATTATGCCTTGATCCAGTTTCATCCAATTTTTAGTCCACTTTCATGAAGGTCAATGTAATTTAAAAAGCGAAGATAAAGGATTGAAGGGAAAAGATTGTATTGTGAGCTCATAAGATTGGCCTCATGTCCTATTTTTTATATCATATTTAAGGTTTTTGAGTTTGTTCAGTTCAATTAAAACATTTTTTTTTCTCAATTCACACTCAATTAAATGTTATGATTGCACTGATTTATTTTAATAACCTCATTTTGTGTTGACTCAAGACACTGAATCACAGTTCTGATGAGGAGTAATGAAATGATTAAGGAAAAGGTTGTATTTTTAACATCTTCCCGAAGCACATAATAGTTGGTTTTGCCCTAAAGGATGAACGCCCCAGCTCTGACAAAACATGTTCCAACTTATTCAAACAAAGCAGAATTATCATTTTCAACAATGTTCTTAAAATTGAGAGCCAATAAATTTCTAGACATCCTGCTCCAAAACCTCCAGCTGTTCCAATTTTTTTTTTGACATGATTTAGAGTTTTTGGCAGGAGTCAGAGGTGCAACGCAGGCTATGCTGTTAAATGGAAAGCTCCCAAAAAACACTTAGCTCTTGTACCATTTATCAAAAACTTGCAGAACATACAAATGAGGACATTTTAAACCTCAAATCATCTCACATATCTAATCTTGTTCAGCCAAGCAGGCAGCTCTGTGAGGCTGTATTTAGGCACAGCTGCTTTGTTGAACTTAATGCTAATGTCAGCATGATAATTCTCTGCTCCTATTAGCAAAGATAATGGTGATGTTTTAACCGTCTTCCAAAAATTACATTCCCATACAACTCAATTACGTTTCGAAGGAAATATATTTTCTCCTGGTTCACCGTCTCAGCTTTAAACACGTGGTTAAGGTTGTGAATTTAAACAAAACTACTTGGTTGGGTATAGGAAAAGCTCATGGTTTGGGGTTAAAAAAGTGTGTTCAGTATATAACTTACAATAAGTAAATTAGGGTAAAATTAAAATAAGTCAGCACTTACTTTTGGTTTCACATGGGACACAAACAACGGTGTCCTGGCCTAACGTCTTATTTACATTTACATTTAGTCATTTAGCAGACGCTTTAATCCAAAGCAATTTACAGGAAGAATAAAAGCAAACAATCAAGGTATAGTGCAAAAAGAGCTATTAGTGCATCAATAAGTGCTAGTGACAATTCTTTGAGGAGTAGACTTATCATGTGGTCTAGGAGAGAAGATGCTCTCTGAAGAGCTGGGTCTTCAGGAGTTTTTTAAAGGTAGAGAGGGACGGCCCTGCTCTGGTTGGAACTGGTAGTGTGTTCCACCAGCGGGGAACAAGAAATGCAAAGAGTCTGGATTGCCTTGGACCAACGGGGGGCAGAGCCAGGCGCCGTTCATTGGAAGAGTGCAGCGGTCGTGAGGTAGCATATGTCTGAATCAGGGCGTTCAGGTAGGTAGGAGCAGTACCAGAGACAACTTTGTAGGCCAGCATTAGAGATTTGAATGATGCGGGCTGCAACAGGTAGCCAGTGGAGCTCAATGAGCAGCGGTGTGACATGTGACCTTTTTGGCTGGTTGTAGACCAGACGCGCCGCCGCGTTCTGGATCATCTGAAGCGGTTTTATTGTGCAGGCTGGCAGGCCTGTCAGGAGGGCGTTACAGTAGTCAAGTTTTGAGATGACAACAGCCTGTGTCAAGAGTTGAGTGGCATGTTGAGTTAGGTAAGGTCTGATTTTTCTGATATTGTAAAGTGCAAAGCGGCATGACCGGGTAACTGAGGCGACATGACTGGAAAAGGTGAGTTGGTCATCAATCATCACACCTAAGTTTCTCACCACCCTGGTGGGGGCAAGACACAGGGAGTTGGCAGGGAGGACCAGCAGTTCAGTTTTTGAAAGGTTCAGTCGGAGGTGATGTGCCTTCATCCAAGTGTTGATGTCAGAGAGGCAGTCAGAGACCCATGCAGAGACCGATGGGTCATCAAGAGGAAATGAGTCTTATGCTTTTACCGATTCATCCACCCCGACCCGCGACTCCCAGGGACTTGCAGGCTCTGATAAAAAAACATATATTTGTGATATGTCAATAACAATGCTAATTTGGGAGAAAATACATTTCCCAGTTTCATGGGCAAACAAAAGTTTATGGTACTTAAATGTTTGGTTCAGCAAGATAATAAACATCTATTCACTTGTGAACAACCGCCTTTTTGAAGAGAAGTCAAAGGTCAGCAGTTCATTCGCTAATGTATTTTATGTTGTCGAATAAAACATGAAAATCTCTTAATTAGTTAATGATAGTGATTATTTCCATCATCCAACCAAAAACCCATTAAAAAACCCATTGACTGGTAGACTCAAAAAGAAAATTGTAGGTTTTAGGACTCCTGCAGCACTCTATTCTTTGCCAGTAAACATCAAGATAGATCACTGGATATGGAGGGATGGAGGGAGTAATTTTGACAAACTGGAAGTGCTTGATGAAAAGTTTAGGGATCACCAATGTCAGTATGATGCATCCTCTGGGGACTATAAATCTCTGTAATGCCACAAACTGTTGTTGAGATATTTCATTGAGATGCAAAAATGTTTACCTCATGGTGGCTGTAACAGCCATAATGACAGTGTTCAATAGTTAACTGAAAAATGTTGAAAAGCTCCTTTAGATTGATCGCAGTAGCCGGTTATTATGGCATAATAGGTCAACCAGAAACAGGGCCGTATTAACCTGCTGAAACAACGCATATCGCCACCCAGTGTTGAGGAGGAGGACATGTTCCCATCAGTTATTCACATAGCTCGATTAAACTGTGCATATAAACACATGATGTCACAGCTACTTGGGCGTAAGTTATGATTAAGCAGTCTAAGGAGCAACATCATTTTTTGACGGTCTGTTCATGATTGAATCTTTTAACTTTGCTTTTGCTTTTTTAAGTAAAGATTTTTGAACATAGTTACCTGGTCAGAAGATTCATTAGCAGTCAAACTTATTACTGAAGGTTTTGCTTAATAGTGGCGGTAAAGAAGATTATTAGACACTAGAGGAAAAGTCATGGGATCAACAAAATCAGTAGGCTTCATAGTTTGGGCACTATTGATGTCTATGCAAAACACTTGGCAGTTAATGACAAAACACTCATAGTAGTTGAGTTATTTCCCTCCAGTGGTGCTCCAAGCAGCAGATATAAACCAGTGGAAACAAAAGATGATCACAATAAAAACTGTTCAGTTGCTGATGGGGTAATGCTACAAAACTCTGAGTGGTACAAATTAGAAGTGGCTAATATAACCTTCCACACACACGACAAACTCAATTAAGAGAAACGACAAGCTGCTCACTTTTTGCCCACTTAATCACTGAGTTTCTTGATTAAACGTGGACTGATAATGAATGCCAATGCGCCACCTTCCTTCCTCTTGATGGGATTTGGAAATCACACCATTCCCCAAGCACCCTCGTATGAACACACACACACACACACACACACACACACACGCTTCTCATCTTCCCCGGCGATAGCCTGCAACATGATATTACCATCATTTCATTTAAATGCAGCCTGCTCATTGGAGGTCCATTGAGGGAAAATGGAAGTTTTGTTTTTGATTAGAGTGCCCGTGATGGGAACGTTTATAACCATTATATAGTAATTAGATCTGAAGCTACGGGGAGGAGAAGTCATATGGATTTGTGCTCGGGGCCCATGGGAACGCTCCGTTTTCTGGGACTGGAATACTTACTTTGGTGGTGGTTTGAATTATGGTTTCTTAGTAGTGTTAAGGCCCTTTAACTACTCTACATCTGCACTCATTCACTTTTCACTACCCTGAGAATTCTGTGTGGTAGAATATATGCCGCTCAGTGACTAAGCGAATGATTTCAGGCACATCCATACGGTTCCCGTAAAAGATCAAAGCTTCAGAGGAAAAGTTTTGATGTTCAGATGCATGATTAACTTCATAATAAAACACATATACATTTCAATGGGAAAGTTCAGCAAAGTCACAACATGCTGATCCCATCTTATTTAGTCTTTTTTTCTATTGTTTGATTACATATTCAGTGGCTGAACTCCAGCAGACCTTTCCGAAGACCTGGCTTTGCACTGCTGCCTTTGTTCTCGTAATCACTGCAGCGACGTATGATGAAAGCCTCATATCTCCAAATAAATCATCTTTCCAGGATGTTAAAACCAGGGGGCAAGGAAGAGGATGTGCCTTTGAAGTCGAATCTGGATGGAGAGAAGCGGCAGACGATGTACACTAGCCAGACTAAATATTTGTTAATGCTTAAATTACTATGTTAATCACTTATTTGTATTGATGTGAATAAGTCGTTGTGATGACAGCACTTGGTGGCAGCTGGGCTCAGGAGGAGTCCCGTCACATTAATCTGCTGTTGATGGATGCAGCAATACGTGTCCTACGCTGCAAGTCGCCACTGTGAGGTGAGGATGTTTTTGGCGAGGACAGACCGGACAGATCATTAACAGCCAGGACCCCACCTCACCCGACTGGTAATGATGTGTCGGTCCTCCCTGTGGTTCAGAGCTGCAGAGAACCTGTGGAGCCGATTCAGCCTCAGAGGTTCTTTGCTCTCTGAAAGTCTCCTAGTGGACACCATTAAAATCACTGAGGCTGACATCATGTCTACATTTAGACTACCACCTGACGAGCATCTGCATACAGATGTAATGAGTATGTAGATATGCTACAGGACAAAAAGAGAGCTGGCAATTATTAAATGTTCCAGCAGCCTACTGGTTTGGTCCAAACTAAAATATATCAACATTAACATGAACTTACAGTCATGGAAAAAATTATTTTGACCACCCTTGTTTTCTTCTTTGCATTTGTTCATTTTAATGTCTGGTACAACCAAAGGTACATTTGTTTGGACAAATATAATGACAACAAAAATAGCTGATAAGAGTTTCTTTTAAGAGCTGATATTTAGCCATTTTCCATGGTTTTCTTGGTAATAACCAAAATCATTATCAAGATTGTGAGAGTAAACGTCCAGTCGGCGTCCATGGTTCCAATCAAGAAGTCTTGTTAAGTAGGGAGGTGCTTTTCCAGCAATGGCCTTAAAGATAAATACCAATGTTTCTTTCGCCTGTTGTCCAGAGACGGCCAGCCCACTTTATCATATAAGATACAGTGTTATAGGCATCATCAGTAATACGTTTATATAGGAAAATAAGTAAAATACTTTTTTTTTTTTTACATGATATGCATTATTATATCACCCCCCTAAAGGAAACATGTGATGTATAAACAACTTGTGTGCCTGCCTGAAAAAGCTCTGTTTGTAGCCCCAGGCTGATAATACAGGTAGTTCTACTGAATACTTAATAAAAAATTGTTACCCAAAGCAACTGTAATGCATCGTATCAATAATATATGTTGACAACAGCTTTCATGTTGGCGTTTCTGTACTTCTGATGAGTGCAGCTGACAACAAGCGTATACCCAAAATGCTGCTGATGTGACGGCAGAGCCTGAGCAAACATTCAAGTAGTGATGCAAAAATTGGATCCTGGCAATACAGCTTTATCATTCTCTCATTAGGTTTTGTCTCCACTTTTTACATCTCTCTGTCACCACTTCCATCATGACTACTGATGCATTTTCATCACTTGTGACAGACAGGGTCTCCGCCCGCAAAGGAAGCTTGTTTTTTTGTGTTATTCCACCTGACAGATATCCGCGGCAGCATGTCCAATCAGAGCAAAATGACACTTTCCTTTTCCTTTGATTCACTATCTGTACACTGAAGGGTGTGCTCTCAGGAGGATTGCACTCTATGGGTGGTTTTCATCCTGATAATGATCAGCTGTGCTGCTGCCAGAGTCTTTCCTTGACATGTGTGTTTTTCAGCATGGCATTGATTGGGCCTAATGTGATCAATGCATGTATGAAAGCAGTGATCAAACACATAATAAAACTATTTCAAGCTGATCATGTATGCAAAGATCAGATTAACCCTCTATGGTACGGTGTTGCCACCTAAGGCAACACACCCATTTTTGGCCTGTCAAATTTCTACAATGCATGTTTTTGAGTGATGTGATACTTTAAAAACGAGGGAAGAGTATAGGGAACTACTAATAAAGCTGTTAGTTGTCACATGATCTCCAGGAGGCCATATTGAAACCCTATTTTGCAGACTTTTCCAAAGGAAACAGCTTTGCCATTTTGCGCCACAAAAAAAGAACTCAAAACATAATTTCCTGACCCTTTTCCATCTGGAAAAAATATATTCCTACTGATAGGTGAGTGAACCTTCATTTTTGATAGTTTCATACACTTAGACTCTTCAAGTCATTCATTTCAATGGGTCGTTGGTTCAATGGTACAATGTTGCCTACAGGCAACATAGTTAAAAAAGTTCCTCTTATAATGTTTTTAAATTTAAAATGTTATGTATTGTACCCTGTTGAAGCTACTGAATATTTTACACGTGTTTATTAAATAAATTATGTTAAAATGAATTTTAAAAATGTTCTTTTTCACTTGTACACCGTTATGGTACAATGTTGCCTACAGGCAACAAAACCCCAAAAACTTTAAAAAAAAAAGAAAAAAAAGAAAGAAATTAGAAAATTAGAAAAAAATAGATTATGTTTATTTTGTGTATTTTAAGACCAAAAAAAACCACCAAACATTTTTTCCTAACTGGCATCATAATGCGTACCATAGTGGATTAAATCAGAAGCCTTGACAAATCATTTTAAACTTGGGCATTAACACTTACGCAGCACTTTTTTCCAATTGTTTTGGATTGTTTTTCACGTCAATTTCACAATTCTTAAGTCCCGAGATTGACTTTTTGGGAACACCGCCTTTTCATGTGACAGCTGATAAGTTATGTGACACATCACCCTGCCGCGGCGGGCTTCAAACACTGTGAAGCATTTGCCTCTGTTTCTATTCTGATTCTTCACTCAAGCCTGTGCACACCTTTTCATCCGTCTCCGACTCAACCAATTCAAGCCTTAAAAAAAATAAAAGAAGAAGAGGAGCAAGACAACATCGCTGATTGAGCCCGAGCAGCAACAAAAAAAGATAGATTCTAAGAAAAGACATTGCCCGTTCGACTCAACAGACGTGGCTTTCTGCTGCCTGCATGGCTGATCTTTCTCCCTTTGTGCTCTTTTGTCTCTTCCTCGCTCTTCTTCTCTTTCACTTGCTCCTCTACCTGCTGTGTTTAATGGCTGAGTGGAGGCAAGGGGGGTAGAAAAAGAGAGTGAGTGAGACAGACATTGAAGAAAAGAAGGATGAAGGGAGAGAGGAGAGGAGAGAGAGAGATGGGAGGGAGGGAGGGCTCCCGTCTCCAGGCAAGGCTTTAATGAAGAGCCTTTGAAGTTTGCTGTGATTGAGCAGCACCCGTGTCCTCTTCAAAAGGGACCAACATCTCTCCGAAGACACGCCGTCGTTTCCTTCCCGTCCTCCGTCTCTCCCTCTTGATTTCCTTCCTTTTGTCTCAGTCAATCCCATGTGAGATCTTCACCTCTTATTTCTCCTCTCTCTCCTTCAAGCTGCCTCCTTTTCTCTCCCCCTTCAACCTCCTGTCCTCCTCTGTGATCAGGACATGGATCATGTCTCCACTTAACTAACCGTGGTGGTCCCATCCCGTTAGCTCCAGGACTTTGAAGCCTGTCACTGCAGGACGGGGGAGGGATGTATGGAAAGGAAAAGAAAAAACGAGTGTGCATGTGTGTTTGGTCGTGTTTGCCTAGGTGCATGTATCTATACGTATCAAAGACACACATTCAGAAACACACCAGCGTGCCCCCAGCATCCAGGCAGAGATAGTGATTCCCCTCCCATCATCCCCCAGCAACGATACTACTCTGTTATCTCAACAAAGTGGCTCCGTGGGCGATTCCTCCGCCGTCCACCCATCAATCCAGCCCTCCTACGCTCTTCCTCCTCCACTTCTTCCTGCAGGTCATCTTCATCTCTTACTTTCTCTTTTACAGAGGCTCTCCATTTACTCCTCCCCCAGCTAATTGATCTATATTCCACTGTGGTGGGCTCCTGCCATACTCCATCTGCGCCCCGAGCAATCTATTAAGGCCATGTGTTATCAAAAGGAATATATACTGTGCTGCACACGGTTTGTATTTGAGCTGAGGGGAAGTGAACTTCAGATTGTGATACTTTCAGAGTGTGATGTAAACTATTATTATATGATGTCACACAAAAAGCCACTGAGTGACACCTGGTGGCAGTAAGGTGCCAAGAAACGCAGCAAAGAAAAGATGGCTAGCTAGGAAACAGATGTCAACAGCAACAAACTAGGGCTGGGCGATATGGACCAAAAGTCATATCCCCATATATTTAGGCTGAATATCGATATACCTTTTTAAAAAATCTCCATAAAGTGCACATTAAAATAAAAAATATATCTTAAATAAAAATAGCCTATGAAATAAAATAAGCCAATCTTTGTCGGAAATAAATATATTTTTATGAGAAAAGAATAACGAACATTACAAAAGAACAAAATTTGACAAACCCTAGTGAGGGCAGGACTTTTTTTATTGAACTATATCGTTATATGCGATATGGTCTAATTCCATATCACATTTAAAAATATATCAATATATTTTTTATATATCGATATATCGCCCAGCCCTACAACAAACACATTTCCGATTGCTTGCTAGACTTAAAGGAGAGAAACACTTTGTGGTGGAAGAGGTTGTCAAATTATTGACAAAAATCATTATTGCAGGTCAAACTGGTCCCCACACAAAAATGTCAATATAGGTTGTTTGTACAGGCAGCAAAGTACGACTCATATTTCTGTTTTAGACTGTCCTCCACCACCACCTTGCTGACGTAGGAGGTGCATGGGTCAACAAAATGTGGACTTTCAATCAGGAGAACAAGGTTCATGTCCCATATGAAAACAAAAGTAAAGAATTTTTAAATGACTTCAGTTTTTACGTAACTTCTGTTGCTCACATCAACCTCATAACTACTTCACTTTTACGGCATTTACGTACATTTATTTACTGTTTAAACTGTCTTTTATAACACTGAACCAGTAAGTTTTTGCCCGAAACCTAGGTTCAGTGGTTTTGAAACCTAAATTTACTGAAACGGCAGCCTTTAGTTCCAACTGTGAACCGTAAATGTATGTGTAATGATTATATATATTGACAAACTGTCTATTCTGTCGTTGATGTTGGAGATCTCATTGTGCTGGTCTCTCGCAGCTGCTGTTTTTTTTTTTTACTTCATTTGTTGTTGTGGGACTTTTGTTTTAAAGAGTAAGTACATATTTCACAAAATAACATAAAAATACTAACCAATGCAGGCAGCGGTAGACCCCAAACTCCTGTGTTCTGTTGGGTAAAATTGCAGGTTTTGTCAACGGAGTCTGGTGGATTTGAAGGAGCATACAATGGTTTCAGTTCTACCCACGAAATGTAAGACAAGGGCTGTCTGTGCTATATTTACAATATTTTCACTGCTTTACCTTTCTGTCAAACTTAGCCTGATATTGATATTTTTGGTGGGCTTATTTTATGGGTGGCTAAAATGTGAACAATCTGAGGGTGGGCTATACACCAACTATGGATAAGTACAAAAAAACCCAAACTATTCCTTAAAGTATTATCAGCAAAATTTACCAAAAGTAAAAAAGTACTCATTATGCAGAATGTTGAGTGTTATTATATAATATTTGGATCATTATTATTGATGTATTCATTCATCTGTAAGCAAAATATCAATGTTGCAGTAAGTTCAGGTGGAGCTATAAACTGTTTTGTTGTTTAATCTATATGAATGCATCACATATTATAAACTATACTAATACTATTCTAATATTAATATGAAAAGGAACTTTAAAGGTTCAGTAAAAAGTACAATATTTCCCTCTGAATACTGGAAATACTCAAGTTATGAACCTCAAAATTGAACTTGAGTGAATGTACTTAGTTACAGTCCACCACTGGAAACACTGAATGCAAACATTTTATTTTGCAGTTCAGTTCTGCCACATACCATTAGTTTAAAATGTGACTTTATTTAGATTTGCAGTCATGTGCTGTTGTGTTTGTTGGGGCCGAGGCTGGCATGCGTGAATTTAACTTTGGACCTCGTGGAGCGGACAGGAGGTCGGGGACGGTCAGTCAGCCACTGGCGAGCTTAGTCTGTGTGATTACAGCCCCCTTCCCATCCAGGCCCTGTTTTTGCGGCGTGGCCAGTGAGAGATTAATGGGTTGAAAGAAAACATTAGCGCAGCGCTATGGTTCACGCTCACCTCTCTGCTCCTGCCTGCTTGAGCGTGCCACCCTCGCTCTTTTCCCCCCTCTCCTGCTCCATCTCCATCTCCCTCTTTTCTCTTTTTTTTTAGTTCAGAAACCCTGCATGAACTTGTCTTTTATGTGTGAAGGAGATCTTTGAAGGACGTTTTAATCACAACCGCTCCGGGTCTTGCCACTTAATATCGAGCTAATCCGGTTATTTGACATGGAATTTTGCATGCAAACTTATTTTAGCATTCACGCTTATGCAACCAATAAGAACATCTAGAGAAAAAAATACAGCAAAGTATTGAAGCTCTTTCTACTTGAGCGTGTTATAAGGTTTATATAACAAATACCTGAGATGTCTCAGATCACAGACACCAGGTCAGTAACACTCTAAATTGGAAAAACACTGCAGAGGGAATAAAAACTCTTCAGGCCGGCTCAAGCAAAAAGATTTTTCTTTCTGCGTTCCCTCTCTTCTCTCTCAGCTGCTCACCGAGGCGGCTGTCTGAGGTTTCGAGTCCCCGCCGTGCTGCCTCATGCCTGAAGAACAACTTTGATTGTTATCCCATAAATGATTCACTGAGTCATATTTTTAGGCTGGAGCCATTTTTGAATGATGTATTTATCAAGTGAGCTGTTCAGCATGTGTCCATATTTGAGTTGGCAGGAATACGTCTGCCAATGAGATTTCAACTTTGGCTGCTTTAAAAAAAATGCTTTGAAACATTTATTTTCCCTGCTTCCAGACGGCCGGGCGAGTTAAAATAACAGATTTTTAATGATAATTTTATGCACAGTGTTATATATTGGTCCTTGGCTGGATTCTTTTGATAACTATAATTGACTTGAATAATTTGATTAGTGTAATATCAGTGTGGGAAGGCGCCGACATTAGTTTGTAATATCGCCTCAATTCCAACTGCCACGCAGGCACTTAACCAGCTTGGTGTCTGACATTAGCCATTGTGTTGAGCCATCTGTCATTAAATCTCTCCGTCTGTTAGTTTGTGTTGTGGTTTGACACAAAGGGTAGAAATGTACAAAGACACCCCTAAACTCTCTGCTCTGAGTCTAAGAATCTCATCATTGAGTTTTAAAGTGGAGATAAAATGCAAAAATAGCTTTTTTAACCTATTTATCCGTTTTCTTTCTGTGAAAGAGACCCTGTTTCCATTTAGCAGTAACATGTGGTCTGAGTGATCCGAACACAAGTGGACAGCTCTAAATACAGGTGAAAACACTGCCAGGATGCATTGAGATTGGATGTCAAAAACCACATTCGGAGGTGGTTCAGGCCACATATGTCCACATTCAGATAGTAATGAGAACGGGTATGTGACTCTTGTCCACATTAGGGACCACCTACTCAATTGCTGCCCCCTGCCCGAGCAGAGGTACGTACTGCTGTAAGCTGGATTTGTCCAACTTGGCTGGACATTTCCAAGAGCCCCAAGACAAAAATTACGGGTGCGTCTAACATCTTCGGTGATGAGGTTTGCCTGGAACACACCAAAGAATGTAATGTTTTTGATTTCTTCTTCTTCTTCTTTCGTTTCCGGCCGACTAGACACGGGAGGAGCACTTCCGGCCCCCCCAGTTAAAAAGAGCAACGCATTTGGTGTTTCGCAAATGGGAATGATGTACGTGTTAATTTACTGCAGAGCGGCGAAGTGGAATCAGATCACAAGTGGTCACTGAAGATGCATGTGGAGACGCAGCTACTGCCAGGTGAGAACACACAGACTGAGAGCCGTCTACTTGTGTTCGGATCACTCAGATCGGATGTTACTGATAAATGGAAACAGGGTCAGAATATATGGCATGCTAACGTAAACTGTTACCAACAGTGGTGGAAAAGTATTCAGATCTCTTACTTAAGTAAAAGTCCTGCATTCAAAACGTACTGGAGTAAAAGTACAAAAGTATCAGCATCAAAATGTACTTGAAAAGTATCTAAAGTAAAAGTACTTGTTATGCAGCACGACCCCACTCAGATTGTTTTATATATAATCCAAATGTATTATTGGATTATTATTATTGATGCATTTATGTAAGCAGCATTTTCATTTTCTCAAGGTAGGATTAATCTTCTCAATACATAATCTATAAAGTTTAGTTTTAACAAATGTCTAATCACTTTAAATCTAATGGTTATGGTAAATCTCAACCTGAGTAACTAAATCTGTCAGTTAAATCTAGTGGAGTAAAAAGTATAATATTTGCCTCAAAATGTAGTGGAGTAGAAGTATAAAGTTACATAAAATGGGAGTACTCAAGTAAAGTGCAACCTCATCAAAATTGTACTTAAGTAGAGTACTTGAGTAAATGTACTTAGTTAGTTTCCACCACTAGTTAACAACCACTTTCAACTCATACTATCATGACATCCACACAGCAATCAATCTGCAACAGAGAGCTCGAATCAATAGTTAGCTGGCAGCAGTTACAACTGTTGTGATGCCATTGCATTGACAAAATCTGTTCACGGACAGATGGACAGTTGATAGAGCGGTCAACCACTGATTGCCCCCGACCGTGGCAGCCGACATGTTTACCCACATCCAAGATACTGAACCCCAAGTTGCTCCTGATGCTGCGTGTATGAATTAATTCCAAATGGTTGCAGGTTAGGGTGGTCTCAGTCACCAGTAGGAATATGTGTGTGTGTGTGTGTGTGTGTGTGTGTGTGAATGTATGCTGTATGTGAAGTGCTTTGAGTGGTCGCAAAGATTCAGTTTTGCACACACACACTGAAATGGCAAGCAGTGAATTTGTCCTCTGCATTTAACCCATCCTTTTTACACACCAGTGAACACACCATGCTTAGGAGCAGTGGGCAGCACATTTCTGCACCCGGGGAGCAATAGGATTAGGTTTAGGTCCTTGACCTGTCAGTGCTGGGATTTCAACCAGTGACCCTCCAATTACAAGCCCAATTCCTAACCTCTATGCCATGGACTGCAAAGACCAGCAATGTGCAGTCCATTTAACTCTTGTTTTATTGGGACTTTCATCACAACTAGATTCAAGAAAGAGAGCTGACGCTGGTTATTTCTCTCCTCAGTGAAATAGTGAACTAATAGAGTAGCCTATAAATGAACAAAAAGTAATGTTTGCAGGAATCAGTGCTGACATTAACAGGATAGGTAAAACTTCCACTCCTCTTTGGGATCAAGAATTCAGAAGCACAAATAAGCCTACAGAGAGGGTGCAATTTTTTCAAGTATTTTCCAGTTCTCTTTAATAAATCTACTGTAGCAAGCTATTGAGTCTTGCTTACTAGTTGACTTTCCAAGTGGAATACAGACTTGTGTATGTATTGTAACCAACACTTGTTAGCCGTGGTGTAAAGAAGGAGGTGAAAGCCTTGCATCAACCTTGGAGGTTTTGACAGCAGCCTTTTCTTCTGAGAACATCACAGAAATGGACGGTTTACGGTAGAAATCTACAAAGGTAAGAGGACTTGGGAAACACCATTTCTCCAAAGCTCTGAACAAAAGGAACAAATGATTGATCTGTTCCTTGTTTGGTTTCCCACCCTGGAGCCAGTATGTGGGTACTAATGTACCTGTCATCAGAACTATGGACCACACTGGAGTCAGACGTCAAAGAGAGGACTCTCAGCACAAACAACACAATTACCTGCCTCTCACACATACACACACTCCCAACATGTGTAGACCTGTAAGACAAAGTGCAGCCATCCAGCCACATTTGAACGTGTGAGAAAAACAAAAGGATCCATGGTATAGAGGTGAGTTATCTTGTCCGAGCTTTCCCCTGAAAAAGACAGGTGTTACATTTGACATCGAACAGTCTTTTGTGCAGCATGGTCTCCATGTCAAAGGCTTTATGTTGCAATGAGAGGTTGATGATTAGTGGAAGAGGCAAGGTCAATAGACCTCTCCTGAACAAACAGGCTGAGCCTTTTAGCTTCTCTTTACCTCATATTTTACCCTTCAACGTGAAACAGGCTGATCTTAGAAGTTTAAAGGACCTTCTAATTGAGTTTAAATGCATTTAAGCATTTAAATGCATTAAACGCATTACACAAGACTGAGTGTATATGCCTCCTGTTAAGAGCTGGATACTAACTATAGGAATAATTATACAGTTCAAACAGTAAGCTAGCTACAAGTAATGGTTAAAAACGATTTAAAAGTAATCGATATGCAGTTGAAATAGTGAGCTAATGAAATGTAATGGATAAGTGGCTGAAAATCCAACTAAAGTAATGAATATGCAGTTGAACTAGTTAGATAACTAATGGTAATGGATAAATGGCTGAAAACCCATTTAAAAATAACTTATAGTGATGTTTAAATGGCTGAAAAAACATTTAAAAGTAATGAAAATTCAGTTGAAATAGTGAGAAAACTAAAGGTAATGGATAAATGGCTAAAAAAACAACTAAAGTAATGAAAATTCAGTTGAAATAGTGAAAAAAACTAATGGTAATGGATAAATGGCTGAAAAAACATTTAAAATATTTTACAAAATTATGTTTAAACGGCTGAAAAAACACGAAAAAACATATAAATATATAGTTAAAATAGTGAGCTAATGAAATGTAATGGGTAAATAGCTGAAGAACCAACTAAAGTAATGAAAATGCAGTTAAACTAGTTAGATAACTACAAGTAATGGATAAATGGCTGAAAAACCATTTACAAAACAAACTAAAAACTGTTTAAATTGCTGAAAAAACCTTTAAAAGTCATGAAAATTCAGTTGAAGATAGATAACTAAATGTAATGGATAAATGGCTGAAAAAAACAACTTAACACTAATAATAAATATGCCTCTGATTGGATGTTTCTTGCTGAAATCTTGGGAGGTTAAGTTGACTTCTTCCCCAAAGTTGTATGTATAGGGCCTTGTATCTTTGGCCCAGATGTTTTCTCACACAGTTTTGACCTTTTGTACTGATGATTCAAGCGGAGGAGAGTTTCATGCCGATTCAAGCTGGAGAAGAGCTCCAACTGTGAGTCACTGAATGTTATCTAGGGGGGAATAGATGGGACAAGCAGCACTTAAGTGGGTGTTCAATTCAGTGTTCCAATTTTCTCATTAAAACCACATCATTTATATTACAAAAAAAATTCACTTAGCTGACAACTTCAATGGTCCCGATAAAAGTATGGACTTCACTGTTAAAATTCTACTATTTGAATGTTTTTTTTCTTTTTACTTTTGCTTTCTAAAATGCTTTTAGCCTCATACGAGTGGATATAAAGCACTTGTGATGTTACACTCATCATCACCTCTTAAGCTTCATGACGTTCGTGAGATGGATTTTTTCGATCATCCTACACTTAAGATGCTGTGGCGAGAAAAAAAACGAAAAGCAAAAATGACACATGGAAGCAAAGAGCTGAGCCACGTCACCTGAGCAGCCACATGCACTCATCGTTACACACACACCCACACACACACTCACTCACAGGCACTGCTGTTTTCCTGTTTTGACTTATTGCTTTGCGATGCACTTTTCACCTCCAAAACATCATGAAAAATAAATACGTCCACCTCTTGCGCAAGACTGCTGATAATCCAGAGAGCAGGGGAAGTAAGACGGGCCCTGCACATCTCTGTCCTCACCACTGTGTCTTATTACTCCTTTTTTTGTTGCAACAATTACTTTGACGAGCAGCAGTACTTGTACGCATTGACACATTTCATAAAAAAGAAGAATGAAAGTTTATTGTGCTTCTGGCTCCTTCTATTGCAAGTTATTCAGATATGTCGCGGACTTCATACGCTCTTTAATGGCACTTTTCTGTGTTTCCAGGTACCGAGCGCTTTTTCTATTTATGATAATGCATTTCTGAGCTCCCCAGTTCTCTTATTACCCGGAGCTAGTGGTAACGACTGACTGTAAATCACATTTGTAGTGTGGGGAAGAGTGGGTGGTAGAATGTGAATTATCTTTTTATTTCTCTTCTTCCCTGAAAATATGAATATATATATATTTTCTTTCATTTCACAGGAACATCAGATAATCTCCTAATGCTTCCTCTTTATCTCTCCCCCTGCCTGCCTCCTCCCTTCCACTCCTCCTCTCTCTTAAAGTAAAATCAAGGCAGAATAAGCAATTGTAATACTCATCACATGAATCTATATAAGGATGCCAAGTTGTTCAAAGAAAGGATCAGACCTTTCACTTGAGATGTCGGCCTCTCATTGGCAGTAGATTGTCTGCAGAACATATGAGACAAATAAATCCAGATTGTTCTGCAAGCAGTTAAATCACAACATCCCAGTCATAAATTTCCGCTTTTTATCAGCTCATAATGTTTGAGGCATGCCACCATAGATGGATAACAAAAGTAATACTGTTGCATTATCTATCTGTGCTCGTATACAGAGAACATCTCTCTATAAAAGCACAACCTTGATTGACTGGTTTACCATAATCCTGCAGCAGAATGAGCTTTCTGGGAAAGAGGAGCTGCTGGTGTGATATCACAGCAGCATGATTAATTATTTGGTGATTGCACTGAATCTCACCAGCAATTTTCACAATACTGATATGAAAAAGACAGCCACTGTTGTTCAGAGAACCCGACTGCACTTACACTTTAGGCGATGTAATTATGCGGATGTTATTGACGTGGGTCTGCCGTGGTGAAACTACAATGCTCCAGAGATGGACTGCTTAAAATGAACATTAGAAACTTTACCCTATTCGTTCTTACTATGTTGTTTCAGGCAGGCTATTATGTGGACCAAAAAGATGGCTTTATTACCAAGGCTGGAATTTAAATAAAAGAGAAATATAGGCTTCCAGTCATAAAAGTGGAAGGAAATCACTGAGAATGGTTGATCACGCTCACTCTCCTCTTCACTCACATATATTTATATTTTTAGTTTTTTTCGGGATGATTTTTTTGGGGTATTTTCATGTTTTATTGATAGTGACAGATGGAGGAAAGGCACCTCGGGCCGGATTCTAACCTGGGTCCACTGCGACAAGGACTCCGTCTAAGTGGTATGTGCTCTCGAGTGACGACGCCCCACCTTCCCTCATATTTAAGATTAAAACTAAGATTCAGTTTTGCACACACACACTAAAACAGCAAGCAGTGAATTTGTCCTCTGCGTTTAACCCATCATTTACACACCAGTGAACACACCATGCACCCAGGGAGCAGTAGGGGGTGGTTAGGTGCCTTGCTCAAGGGGACCTGTCACTCCTGAGATTCAAACCAGCAACTCCCCAGTTACTAGCAATTCTCGAACCTGGTCTCACAGGAATCCGTGAAATAGCCACGGATTCGCTTAACTCAAAATCCGTGGAATAGCCACGGAATAACTCCAATTTTTCGTGAAACTGACACGGATTTTGCTACAATGCAAGTTAATGACAGTCATATCCCGTGGCTATTCCATGGATATTTTTTCCTATTGGTTTGTTCCAAGTCAAGTGACTTTCAAGGTCCTGGCGGTCAGAACAAAAAACATGGCGGACAGTTCTCAAATTTTTTGTGAAAAAAAATCAATATTTTGACTTAGTTTCTGCATAAAAATGGATTTTGATCACATTTCTAGCGAGAAATATATGTTTTATTTTCTAAATATTCACTCAGTGAATGTACATAATCACTTTGTATGTTGGCCACAGGATTCTCTAACCTCTAGGCCACAGACTGCCTGACGTCCATAGACATTTTCATGCCAACCCAGTAAGTATTATTGGAAGTAAAAATATTTGTTTATATATATATATATATATATATATATATATATATATTTTTTTTTTTTTTTTTTTTGCAAGATAGGCATAACATGTGCAACAAATCTTTACTGCACTTCATCCTTTTTTTCTCTAAATGGCTCATAGACCATATAAAGTATGGATGCTCGCATAGGTGTCTGAAGAGTCGTTGTGAAGCTCAGTGTGACTCTGGCTGTTGCCATCTTGGCCTAACTCCTAAAAATGGGCAGAGAGGTGAAGCATGGGTGGAACAAAGGTGTACTGAATGAAACCTGGTTGCTGAAACACGCCACCTGTGACTGCAGCTGTCACTCAAAGTGGCCATAACATGTAATTCATTATGCATAACTTTAAGTCTTAATATAATTTAAATGGGTGAGTCATATGCAAAAGTTGTTATGAAAAAGCAAAATTAGCTATGGAGACCAAAACCTTTTTCTTTTCTTTTCTTTTTTATCCACCAGGCTGTAAACATGTTTATTTCTGCTGTAAACTTGGCTGTTTTGACATCGTTTTAGAATCTATGGGGTTTGACTTGTTTTTGGAGCCAGCCTCAAGTGGCCATTCGAAGAACTGCAGTTTTTATACGTTTTGTGTTGGCTTCATTTTTTCACGCTGCTTAAATTGGCCAAAAAGTGCATTGCTTTCAATATCACTGCGACAAAGAATCATGGGATGCTGTTATTTCCTTTTCTTTCTCAAAGGATGGTCCAGTGAATCTTATGCTATCTTTTTATCTTTTATAAGAGCTGGTCCAACTGGACCAGCTCTTATCATAGCTGCCACTGCTGTTTCTGGGTAGTTTGGAGCCGTCCAAAGCAAAAAAAGACTCTATATGAATACTAATGTTACTAGCTTGTTTCTGCTGTCCCCAATGGCCAAAAAAAACCTGTTATTGCAGTTTTAACTAAGTGGAATGACAATGTATCTATCACTTTTTACTTCGTTATATTTGCCATGTCCTGAGACGTGTGCTACCAAAGCACACAGTGCAACTTACATCTACAACATACAATGTTTTCCAGTGAAATGTAGAATTTTCACGGCGCTGTAGGGCTGAAGTCACTTCACATAATCACTATCCTCAGCTCAACCTTTCTGTTTATGTTCCCAAATATTATGTTTGGGCCTCCTTACAGATTACAGTTTGTTTTCAGTCAAGAATTGCTAAAGTTGTTATGTTTGGATGCTGGCTCCACCCTGAGCCATAGCACCAAATCACCTCACGCTCACCCCACCGCCCTCACACCCATCTAACTATACCCTTCTCAGAGAAAATTGCATTTCTTGCAAAGGCACTTAGAGAAAACCACTCCCTTGTAAAATTCTAGTGGTTGCATGCAACTGCTTATAAAAACAGACAGTGGCCTATTAGCACCAAATTAGGCTTTTACGCAGTGTTATGAAACGGGGAGGCCCTACACCCATTTACTGTTGGCATAGCAAGCCGACATTTAGAGGCAGCAGGTAAATGCTGGTCACAGAACATAGCGGTGTTTGTACTGAAATTTGTTTCTCTTTATTTTCATCCCTCGTCACCTTCATTTCTCCTCTCTGTCACCATCTCTGTGGTTTTGATTAATTGATATTCATCTCCATGTACGGCCTTGCTTTTCACCCACACGTGACTGGTCAAACATATACACACAAGAAAAATCTTACAGCCATATAACATATTGTGAAAATGTGATACAGCCCTTCAAAAGATGAGTGTAAATCTGCTTCCACAGGGAAATAAGAAGTCTAAAACGTTTCCTACACAAATAATATCTGTTATTTTCTTCAATATTTTGCTCCTTAAAGTCCACTTAAGTTTTTGTTGTCTGTGATTGGATACGTCAACCTATTTCCAATGAAAACAAACTAATTTCAAATGAAATTTAAAATTAAGAGGCTTTTTCTTGATTAAAGATAAGTAATTTGCCTTACTCATTTTTTTCCTATGAACACATTTTTATTCTTGATTTGCATCGGATACTTTTATACAGACAAATTATCTTTGTGTATCTGTATTTACAATGGTGTTTTGAACAAAAAGTGATGAGTCATAGTAAATTAATTCAGCTCATGCACTCGAGCTCTACTCCTTTACTGAAGGTAAAGGTGCAGGAGTTTTTGTCATCGTATAATGGCTGAAATGATCTAACCGCACTGAAAAAAAAGCCTTAAAATTTCAGTCCTAGTAGATTTTTGGCATCATCCTACAAATGCATTGTCATACTACATGTCCCAGAATTCAGGTTGTACTTTTATTAGTGAGATCAAACAGTAATACCGGATTATGTGCTGCATCATTCCCTTTGAATCCCCACAAGTGAAGGCAAAATTTGTTTTCCGAAGAAGTCGTGACCTGCCCTACAGATTTGGGTTGTTTAGGGATAGGCATAAGGAGAGAGATTGGTTGGGTAAGAATATCATCATAAGCCACCAAATGTAGAGCATGGAATGAGCTGCAATATATCATTTTCTTAGAGTTTTAAAGGTGTTTTCTTTTTAATACAAATTGCCCTGAAGGAAACTTGTTACTATTTCTCATAATCCTTGACTCAGATGAAATTAGCTAAGGATACGGACTCTATGCCACTACTGCTTTAATTTCTCTCAAGTGTTACTTTTATGCATTATACATGTGTTTAAAAATGTGAATTATATTTCATGTGATACTGATTGTGCTGCAGCCTTGACCAGGACTCCCTGGAAGAAGAGATCTTGTATGTTAACAGGGCTTTTCTTCGCTGAATAAAGAACAGATAAAAGAAAAAAATATATATATATTGCACAATGTGTTAATTGGTTTAAAGGTTTATAGTGTTGAAAGGCTCATTCATCATTAATACACGTGCATTATGCTAGCACAGCTGAAAACTGTTTTGTGCTGATTTGAGAAGCAATAAACTGAACCTTCCTCAGGCTGGTTTAGTATCTACAGGTAAAGTACAGGTTAAAATGATTATTTCTGCCCTTGTCAATGTCTTTACTATATTTTCGATTCATTTTGTAACTTATTTCAATAATAAAACAGTTTGTTTTCGTGGAAAAGAACACAGACATTTTCTGGGTGATCCCAAACTCTTGAGCGCTAGTGTAAATGTGTTCTAGTACAGTTTGAACCTCAAAAATGAGCATATGTTCTTTATAAGGATTATAACTTTAATAGTCCAATAACGGTAAAAGGTACCCATTTAATCAAGTATTTTCCATCTGTGTAGAGATTTTTATGCATGAGTAAAATTCTGCAGATATAAATATATTTGCATATTTTTAACTGAGTCACAGATACTTTGAGCCCTCAAACAAACAAACCTTCAACCTGTTTGCTTTGAAAGAGACCCCTGGTGTTAGAACACCAACAACAATGCACTTTAACCTTCATTCTTGTACTCATGCGCAAGCAAACCAGCATGATCATTATCCAACCCCAAAAATAGGACCGAGGATATATTATTCTGCATACTTTGACTGCTTTGTCACCTCCTTTAGTGGATGTACTGTACCATTTCATTTCCCAGACCACCTTATGCATTTCAACCAGCTGAGGCTCACTGCTGAGAGCCAGGCCTCATATATACACACACAGATGAGGAGCGTGGTTCTATTGTTACCAGAGTGGGGAAAAACTGTCCAGGGAGCAGAAAGGCGCCTTTGTTTCTCCTCTAGACAAGAGACGTGGGTGCGCCATCACTTGAAACACTCCTTGTCTGGGCTGCACACCCAACAGGCCCTAATAAAGCTCTCAGGTTTTGTATTACATCCAATCAACATACCATGAGGGTGTGCTTCAGACACACTTATGTGGAGCGGAGGACGGAGGATAAGTCTGGGTTTCTTCTTCGAGTTTAAAAGGGAGATTCCACTCAAATTAATCCTCTTTCATCTGTGTTTTTACGTCAGCGCTGCGTGTTTACAGAGATTACTGGATCACTTGGAAAGTGCTGAAAGCTATATGTGCAGCACACCTCCATGTTATAGCTGCATTTACTGGAAGAGGAGTGTGAGGATGGTTTGTGGTAGTGGAGGCGTTACACTGAACGCTGGTTCGCGTGATCTATCTGCGTACTTTCACATAAAGTACAGCTGTGTTTGCACAACGGGGTAATAGGGAAGGCTGAAAGTGAGTAATTGACAATCGCTGGTATTCATGACTGCATGCAAGGATGGGATACACATTAATCAAGATAAACATACAGTACATGCACGTACACATTCAATGGTTTACAGATGCACACACGCAGATCTCTGTGGACTCTCAGCATTTTGTAATCACTGCTGTGTGACAGGCAGGGCTAGGGCAGCAGATTTGTGACATGTGTTATGTCACACAGAGACGCTTTCTAATGAGGACGGATGTGATCGCACTTCGGATCAAATGGAAATATACGAGACTAATGAAGTCTGACATCAGCAAAAATCAAATCTGTTGGGTTATTTTTAGGCTTTACAGGTACAAACAAAGCAGTATGTCCTTATAATCCCCTTTTTTCCTCTTTGTCTTAGCTACAGCTGATTTTACTTACAGTGAGAATTTATATCAGCACTTAATTATTCACTTTAAAGGCATTTTGAGTCACTAATGCCCTTATATTTATGCAGTGTTTCTGGTGCATCTTTAAATCTCTCTTAAAGAGATATAGACCCATCACACACAGTTGTAAAGTACTTCTTAGGTTGCTCCGCTACACTTTTTATTATCTATAGTCTTACTTCCATTTTATGAATTGAATAATAAGAATAAAACATCTTATTTTCAATACACTTCACATTAAAGGAAATCTCAAAGTGTTAACAGTTATAAAATGATTTTTAAAAACGGATATAAAAACAGTTAAAAACAGAAAGCCCCGTTTTAAAATGCTTGAATGATTTAAATATGTTTTAATTTTCTTTTTTTTTTGTCCATTCAATGTGAACCACTTGATGGCTGTAATGTGTATACACTGCTATAAAAATGAAGTTTATTATTATTATACTATTATTATTAGTGTTTTTTTCAGTGTGTTTTCACTGGGTTTGTGGCCTAAATTCACTTTTATCAGTGAAGTTACTTCTGAAAATCGATGCATATGCGAAGACATTTTCTTAACTTCAATTTTATTGATCATTTTAAGGATCTTATATTATTATATAAGATATATTATTGCACTTGCATTTTCTTATATGTAGCTCATTTCTTCAATGTTGTATAATTTTTTAAAACTGTTTGAGTCTACTACGATTTTTTTTTTACGTCTTTCTTACAAAAAAAAACACTTTAAAAAGTATGATATAAATAAAATCTTTTAAAATCTTTTTTTATCAATTCTGACAAGCTTAGATGACAAGCTGAGGAATCTTCATTGCTCTTGCATTAGACTTTGCACCTTAAGCACTTCATTCTACTGTACAACTATGGGAAATGCTGTAGGAGTGTTTCAGTTTCTCAATCAAAGAGACAATACTTCAAACTTTTGCACTTCTTAAGAGGAAGTACATCCTACTTTAGAAGCAGCAAAGACCAAAACTTTTGCTATCAGCAGCTTTAATAGCCCATAATGCAGTGCAGCTGTATAACATATGTGTTGTATATTAGAGGAAGGAGCGCTATGTAACCTGGTTATACTTTCGCCCACGTTTCACTGAAAGCAGTGAGTTCACACCTCATTTTCAGGGACTAGGCAGTCAACAGTCATTTCAGGAAATGTGGCTAAATGTAACTTTAAGTAGAAGTAGATGAGGTGCGTTGAGGAAAAGTGGTTGCACCGAGAAGCATTAACTTCATCATACACATCCCAAAATAGCTCCACTAAGTATCTAAAATTGCAGATACATCACATAGTAGTGTGCACATGAAAGTCTGGTGTTGTAGGGAAAAGTACATTTGCTGCAAACAGGATACAGGTTTAAATGTCTTCACTGTCTGGAAAAAGTTAGAAAGTTCTCAAGATGAACTACTCTCACTCGTATCTACATGGTAAGTGACCAGCAGAGCAAAGTTACATTACCTTCAGCTCATTATTGTCATGAAAAAGATGCTAATGGGAATAAAAATAATATATTACATTTAAAAAATATATTAAAAATGTCTATATGGAAAAAAAAAATTGGGACGTGTTGAAAAACATAATAAAATCCTTTGCAACCTACACTCAATTAAATAAAGTACACAGACTAATATAATCATATTTCTATTATTATTGCTACTGGTGCTGTTATTGTTTTCTCATTTTGATATATAAATTGTCATACTGTCATTTTATTATGTTGTTTTCTTTCTCTACAAACATCATCTATTGCAGTTTTTTAATGAGTTTTTCCTGATCTGAAGCAAGAGTCAAAGGACATAGGTGTTATATTCTGTACAGAAATAAGTCTATATAATAATTATAATTCTGATAATATTAGAAATAAGGCAAGTTTGTAATTTATGATATTAAACTTATTAAGTAAAAGTGACTCGACCTGATTAACTTATTCAATAAAGAATAAGTGAACTCATGAGGTGTTTAGTCAAACTCCTCCGTACAGATGACAGCCCTGTCTCCCAGTAATTTAATTTATAGACAACTAATTTGCGGCATTTGTTCTCTGTTAACATAATGATGAAAATGTGGTTATTTCATGTATGTTTTTCATGTATGTCAGACATGTTGATGCGGAATGTACCAGTATGAAATGTAAGATATCAGTAAATTCGGACACTCTGAGCTCTTGGTTAAGGTCATAGAGAGATTATGGTCTAATAGAGAAAAAGTCAGGTAAACTCCTCCATACAGATGAAAGCCTTGTCTCCCAGTAATTTAATATATACACAACTAATTTACAGCATTTGTTTTCTATTAACATGATGAGGAAAATGGGATTATTTAGCGTATCTGACATGTTGATGCTGAACGTAGCAGTATTAAATGTAAGATATCAGTAAATTGAGACACTCTTGGTTAAGGTTATATAGGGAGATTATGGTCTAATAGAGAAAAAGTTCATGATGCCTTGAGACAGGAAGGCATGACCTTAACCTGCCTAAATATAAACACACACAGGAGTCTGGATAGGGCAACAAGATTTGGCATAATTGGAAAATAATTTACTATGCAAGCGTTATTCTCGGCGTCCGGGTTGCAATACAATCATTAAAAACATTAGGCAGTTCCTCCTTGTCATGAATATTTAAAGGCTTTGTCAATTTGGCTGAACAGAAGCGACTGAGGGAACATAAAGGCATAATGAATTAAAGCTAATAAAGTTTTAGCCATTAGAAGCTACCAGTGCTCAAGTTAGACTTCAGCAGCAGAATTTAGTGTATTTCAGTGAGTGAGGTTTTCCATTTCTTGGCTTATCATTTCAGCTTTTTATTTGTACTAGACGGACTTTATTACAACCTCCTTCAAAAGATACACAGCGACGCTTTTATGCCAGGAAATAACCTTGACTTGCATCAGTCAAGAGCACAGCGGTTGAATGAGGCAGCTACTATTAAATGATGATTCAGGGCATTGCTAAGACGGAGCATGTGTACTCAGACATTTTAACTGGATAAATACAGGTTAGAGGTACTTTTTTCCTCCCTGTCAGCATGCTGCCTATCCATTCCAGCGTTTACCACAAAAGGGGCTCTCTCATTCAAGACTTGTTTGAAGGCCTGTGCCTACAGTAGCAGACACAGCTTTGTTTTTTTTACTCAGAAGCCTGAAACTATTTCTGCATGAAATGTTTTTAAATGGCATGCATTTTCTTCTAAAGTTAGGACATTTACTGTAACCTTTAAGCCGACTTTTCTAACTACTGTCAGTCTGTTCCAATACTCATGGAAATGGGAAAAAGAAGCCAGTGATGCTGAAACAGTGACATGTATCTCTGCTGATTCACTTCTTCTCGACAGGAACGACAGTGTTGACAGCGCTTTGCTGAACAAGTTTTGTAGATGATGTGGGGAGAGAAAAAATGGCTCATCTGGACTCCTGAAAAAGATGCTTTTTAAGTAGTTTTATAAAGGAAGCTGAAGCAAAGCATCATGGTTGCTCAGCGGGTTAAGGAGCAAACCGTGTATCTGCAATGTTAAATTCATTAAAAAATAAAGTGAAAAAGGCAGCTGGAGCCAAGAATAAATCAGATCCCATGAGGGTAACGTTTTACCCAGGCTGCTGCCAAAAAGAAGTGATGGGCACACAGTCACTAAGTCTGTACTCACAACTTCTAATTAAGATGTAGGCACTGCATGCAACATTATAATGTCTAGTGATTTCCAGTTTTACATCATAAAAACATGAGAATTTTTCAGAAAATCTTACTGCTGCTGTGTAAAATAAACCCACATTTAATGGTTTTTTTGCAAGCTTGTGATCCATTCTCAATTTATTCAAGAGCTGGTGCAGATGAAGCCATTATTTGAAGCTAATAAATGCATTAGAGCAGAGGCAGAAACAATGAGAACATGACCGATTCGTTATTTATTAAAAACAGTGAATCAGTGAAGCATTAAAGGGATGACAAAGGAACATGTAGTTTTTCATCCCTTACAAGAAGATAGAAAGATGTGCAGCAGCAGGGTGCAGCACACATACTGTACAGCACACACAAACTGCAGATGAACAATAAAAACACTCGAGCAAAAAAACGCATACACACACGCGCGCTCAACCTCTCATAACCCCTTGCCTGGCTCAATTCCACCCACACACGCACAGTTCGACAGCAGCGGGCGTGATTAGAGCAGGATGTATGTGGCTGAGCCCAGCTGTGGCGAGCCAGCCAGTGGATGTGGTATATCAGTCTCTCAGCCCGCTAAATGAAAACTAAATGAAAGGCTCTCAGATGGTGTGAGCGTTGCGTAAGTGAGGCGCCGAGCAAGGTCCCGGGATAAGCTGATTACGTGGCAGACTCATATTCATTTCCACATCCCTTAAAGAGGCGAGCCGAGCGGCGTGGCTTAGCAAAGCCCCACTCCTCTCTGCTCCTGCACCCAATCTGCTCCTCTCCTCTTTTTGTCCTGTATCTTCCTCCATTTCTTCTCCTTTCTAGTGTGTGTGGTCAGTGTGTATGTATGTGTGTGTCCTCTCCCTGACCGCAGGAGTCAACTGCCAAATCTGCTTTGGATAGCAGAGGCAACAAGGCTGCAAACATGTGCTACTGGTACAATACACACACGTGGTTGTGCATTTATATTCATACGCACGCACATACATGCATACATACATACATACATACATACATAAGCGCCATACTTCACATGGCTTAGCTTAATGTAAAATACACAGCGAAGCTTAGCAGCTGTGAAGGTGAAAGTGACATGATGTTATCCAATTGTCAGCGTATGTGCTGTATGCCAGCGCATGCCTGCTTGTGTGGTTAGTTCAACGGTAGCCGTGCAGTCGGGAGGTCAGAGGTGACATCACAGCAGAAGACTAAGCAGTATATAAAAGTGGCAGAGCTCAGGGTGACAGTTGTTTTTCTCCATATAGAGAGGGAGAAAGAAGAGGGGGCTGATGGGAGAGTGAGGCTGTGACTGGAAATGATCTTTAACAGGTGGTAACACTTCATCTGCCCTTTCCTCTCATTATGGGATATGCCTATGTCAGTGTGTGTGTGTGTGTGTGTGTGTGTGTGTGTGTGTGTGTGTGTGTGTGTGTGTGTGTGTGTGTGTGTGTGTGTGTAACACAGGGTCTGTTATTGTACAGCTAATCCTCCGCTGAGGCCACAGCGTGTAAACGGAACAACTGTGCTCACCATGTGATCGAGTCAGAGGACCAAGGAAACACCAGTGCTTCCTGGTTTACATTTAAATCACACTGGATAGAGTTCAGGAACAATGCCTCCTTTTTGAACACAAAGGGGCAAATTGTCCTCTCGAGCAATTGGTCTCACTGCACAGACCAGCAGTAAAACTGTTATATGACCGCGCATTAGAGGTAAAATCCTGAATGTGAGAGGTAACATTTTGTGTGAGAGGTAAAATTGTGAATGTCAGAGGTAAAATTGTCTATGTGAGAGGTAAAACTGTGAATGTGAGAGGTAAAATTGTGAATGTGAGAGGTAAAACTCTGAATGTGAGAGGTAAAATTGTGAATGTGAGAGCTTAAATTGTGAATGTGAGAGCTTAAATTGTGAATGTGAGAGCTTAAATTGTGAATGTGAGAGCTCAAATTGTGAATGTGAGAGGTAAAATTGTGAATGTGAAAGGTAAAACTGTGTACGTGAGAGGTTAAATTGTGAATTTGAGAGGAAAAATTGTCTATGTGAGAGTGAAAACAGAATCCGGTCATGTTATTTAAATATATATTCATTTCTTTGTGCAAACCGGTTGATATCAAACAACAGTCTTCTCCCATTGTGGCATTAGGCTTGCTCATTTCTCTCAAATCCCCTCAGCAGCACTTCATATCTCTAATAGAGAGGAGCGGTGCCATCATCCCTGCAGTATAACACTCTGTGACACCTAGATGGTTCTGCAACGCTCAATTTATTTCAAGCGTTTCCTCCAGTTTTATAACTGCGTTACACTGTAGTGAGCAGGAAGCTGTAGCTCCACTGTATCCTGTGCAGCATGAATCAGTCTTACAATAGCATGGAATAGATGGGAGATAAGTAAAAAACAACAACAGATATAATGCAATCAAAATAATCACAGCTTATAAAACAGATCATCTGCAATAGATCAGAATGTGCTGTACTCGATAGAACATGATTCAATCTCCGGACAGGAACATTAAGTGCTTTTTGTTCATTATATTAATTGCTCATAGTACAAAGCATAGGCGGTGGATTTATTATTTCTCAAGGGGTGTCACACACACCCACATAATCTACAGCACAAAGGATCCCTTAATTATGTTTTTGTTTATCTGAGGTGATTTAAAGAAATTGTTCAAATGCTTGCCTGTTAAATATGCATCTACTTTAAAGGAAAATTCCAGCTCATTGTAGCTCTTATTAGAACTTTGTACTCACCAGAGTCAGTGCTGGGATCTGCAGGCACGGGAACATCACTGCAACAAAGATCTACGAGAAGAAACAGGTATTCAGACGATTAGACAGGTTGTTAACTAGTCAACAGCTAAAATAGATTAACTAAACCAGTTTAGTATGTATTATGTATTGTATTATTAGCATGTATCCAACATGTCGATGTCGTGCAACATGTCATTGCACAAGAAAATATTTCATCATATTGGGCAAGGACGTTGTGTCTTTAAATACTTTATTGCACAATGCCAGCTAATTTTCTTGCTGTCAGCAAAAATCGATAACAAAAATAGTTTATTAAACTTTTTTTAGAATACGAAACTCTCTCTATTCCCATTTTCAAAAAACCCCTGTATTATATATATTAGCAACACTTTGAGTAACTAAGGGAAATGTATATATACATATATATATGTATATATATATATATATATATATATATATATATATATATATATATATATATATATATATATATATATAAGATATATATACAGCCATGGAAAAAAAATATTAGACCACCCTTGTTTTCCTTTCAATTTCTTGTTCATTTTAATGCCTGGTACAACTAAAGGCACATTTGTTTAGACAATTATAATAATAACAACAAAAATAGCTCATGACAGTTTAATTCAAGAGCTGATATCTAGCCATTTTCCTTGGTTCTCTTGATAATAACCAAAATCATTATCAAGATTATTATTTTTCCATGACTGTACATAACACTGTTATCATGAACCCTTCAAAATAAAAGTGTCTACTTTAATCAGCAACAAATATTTTAAATACTACATTTTTTTTCTTTTGCCAAATATGACCTTGGGTTGTTTAAATAATGTGGTGAATACAATGTCATTATTACTAGTAATAGATGAAACAAGGTTGTATGAAACTGTTATTTCCTGTCAGCTGTTGTTCGGATGACAACTTTCGCCAATATTTCAGGAAGTTCGGATGTAACCACTGATAACTGGCAAGAAATCCTCTTTTCTGTTTGTTAGATATTGTTTAGACTCTGATAAGCAACTTCATCAATCAATTTTGTAGGTGTTTTGATGTCAAAAAAAAGGTAATAAAAAGCTACATCATTGTCAGACGATGCATTGCTCCTCTTTGGCTCTCCACATGCACTGCTTAGGTAGATGCAACTAAGGGCCATTCAAACGTGATTGGTCGATATTAATCGGAGTACAAATGGAAATCATCTTGACCGATAAGCTACAGATTCTGCCTTCATATGCAGAAAGTGTTCATAGAGATTTTCTAGTATTTAGCCTGTCTGTGACTTTCCAGTTTCCTGCCACTGTGATTTAAGCTGAGTCTCGCTGCTCTCATGCCTCAAAGTCAAATTCCTCCACTTTTTCTGCACTTGTTGAATAATATATTTTTCATTATGATGCTGGGAAGATATTTCTCTGCCTGCACTTCTCAGTGTGTCTTCCTTGCGACTGACAGTGTGCTGGGTGTTTGCTGTTTGTTACCTGCCAGCCAGCCTATTACCAGAGCAGTGACCGCAGTGTCACAATAACAGGCCTTTATCCTCACACACAGATTCACATTTCCACCATCCTCCTCTGTCGATTACCACTGCCCCGCTCCGTGCCATCTGTGTCCATAGCAACTGGACAAAATAAGTTACTTATTATAGGACAAGGGCTCAGCTGGCAGGTGGTTTTCAATGAGATTTGTCATATCCTCTTCCACACAGGTTGACAGCACACAAGGTTAGGCAGTCAGAGGTTAAGGCTGTCAGTTTTAGATAATCAGAGGTTTTTTCTTTTGTTCTATTACAGAATTGATTCATTTCCTGAGGCTCAGTCCTGAGAGACATGCTTTTTTTCCAGTGGTTGTTTTGTGATTGTCAACAGAAACTACATGGATTTGAATTTATCACTATCATTGGGATCACACAGTTCTCGAAAAGTCTTCCCACTTATGGAGAATTCACGAGCTGGAAAAGGCTCCAAAACTCAGAAATAACCTGTGATGATAGTTGACTGTCAAACAGTATCATTTTCCACAAGATGATGTCAGAAAATCAAACCAAGGAGGCACAACACACCACTCACTCTCTCCCTCAAGTCAGACCTTGTGATGTCCATCCTCTCATCTTAAAGGTGATATATTATGATTATTTTTCTGTTTTTTGGGTATCTGGGGAGCCTGCCAACCCACAAAGTGAAAAATGACAATCTAGTTTGGATCAGAAAACATGTGATTCAACATGCCAGATTCAGATTAGGCTCCCCTTCTATACATCTCATGAGCAGTGGTGGAAAAATTATTCAGATCCCTTACTTCAGAAAAAGTGGCAATACAACACTGTGAAAAGACTCCACTACAAATAAAAGTCCTGCATTCAAAACTTACTTAAGTAAAGTACAAAAGTATCAGCATCAAACTGTATTCAAAGGTATCAACAGTAAAAGTACTCACTATGCAGAATGGACCCACTCTGATTGTTTTATATATTCTAAATATATTATTACATTATTTGTATTGATGCTTCATGTAAGCGGTGTTTTAATTTTGCAAAGACAGGTGTCATTTAATAACTTAATACACTGTTATAAGATTCCATTTTTAAAAAAGTCTAATACATTTAAATTGATCATATATTTTATGTTAAATCTCAACCTTAAAAAGTAACAAAAGCTGTCAGCTAAATGTAGTGGAGTAAAAAGTACAATATATACCTCAAAATTTAGTGGAGTAGAAGTAAAAAGTTACATAAAATGGAAAATACTCAAGTAAAAACACAAGCTCCTCAAAATTGTACTGAAGTACAGTACTTGAGTAAATGCTCTTAGTTACTTTCCACCACTGCTCATGAGAATATACCACCCCACCATCGAAGTTCCCCCTTTGGAAAGGTGAGCCATATTGGCTTTTTGGGGTGAGATTAAAGAGAAAGGCACTAAAACAGTGTTTTAGACTGAAGATGAATACAGATATTATCAGACTGACAGTATGGGCAAAAAAATGTGTTTTTATAGCATAATATATATATCATAATATATCATATTTAACTCTTAATCATTACTTTAATAGGAATACATTTTTAAATGTTTGATCAGTTTATTTGAACCAAAATCCATTTACAACTAATTATGTGGAGAATATGGCAACATTTCATCTTTGCACTGGATGGATGAAAAACCATCATTAGCAATTATAATTTTGGAATTGATGAATATTATATACTATTATATGAGACGCTGACTGCATTATTACCCTTAATCCCAACTAGAGCTTTTTCAATAACACTTGATCAATGGAACGCAACAATGTTGGTGCCAATTGTTCCAATGCAAATAAAAGAAACACAGAGAGGCACAATATGATTACAACAATGCAGGCCTAAGGGAATACATACATATGGGAATATGTAGAGAGAAAATATATGCAGCTCATTTCCCGAGCATGACAATCAGCCCGGCAAGCAGAGGAACAGTGATTGTATTCACAGTGCAAACAAGTCCAGATTTTAATCAGGCCAGTAAGGAAGTAAGTTCGCATTTAAGCGTCCTGGGGTCTAACCTGAATGGGTTTTTGGTTGGATGTCTGAAATAAAGTCTTAAGAGATGTTCACGTTTTGTTGTACGACATTAAATATGTTAGTAAATACGCCCACACTGTAGCATAACCCTAGCTCTCACTTCTGTCAGCTACATTTTAACATAATAAAACTGGTGCATATTTGTAGATTTGTAGATTATCCTGCTGAAAAAATGTGTAATAATCAGAAACGTGTGTTTGCCACAGAGCTTATTTTCTGCAATTATCCAAAATCCAATGCAAACATCCCATAGGTGATTTCTCAGTAGACCCCCATAGTGACGCTCACTTCCTTGTTGGCCTATAAAAGTACATCATTTAATTTGCTTTCTAAACAGGTCAAAGGAACACTTTTGAGTCGGTGGGTTTAGGTTAAATGGACATATAAAAGGTTTTCTTATTTATGCCTTATAACGGACCAATACATATGTTTTTCAATATTTACTGACACAAATAACAATATTTAAAACAATAAACCCTTTATTGAATGATATAATTGTCTCAAAATAGATATAAATACAAATCCTAACATCTGTGAGCACCACTAGCTCTGACTCTGCATGTTTGTGCTTTGTTCTAACTACCTAGAGTGAGTGACACTTCAAATGGCTTCACAGACTCGAGCAGAGTGAAGAGATGAGGAGGAGGAGGAGGAAGAAGAGAGAAAGAGAGAGGAGGAGGAGGAGAGAGAGAGAGGATGAGGGAGAGAGAGGAGGAGGAGGAGGAGGAGGAAGAAGAGAGAAAGAGAGAGGAAGAGGAGGAGAAGGAGAAGAGAGGAGGAGGAGGAGAGAGAGAGAGGATGAGGGAGAGAGAGGAGGAGGAGGAGGAGAGAGAGAGGATAAGGATAAGAGAGGAGGAGGAGAGAGAGAGAGAAAGAGAGGAAGAGGAGGAGGAGGAGGAGGAGGAGGGCTGTCGGCTGGCAGCAGCTGCGGGTGGAGATTGAGAGATAGCGTTGCAGATTGTCAAATTCCTCCCCTATCCCCCCTCTGTCCTCTGAAGCACATCTGCGTGGAGGCCGGGACCTCAACAATGGAGGACATTCAGCGGCTCAGATAAACTCTTCTGCTGCTCCCACCGTACCACCATCACTGCTGTTATCTCACCACACTCCCTCACCTCCTCCTCCTCCTCCTCCTCAGCCTTCATGCTCGTATAGTACATTTACTCCTCCTGCTTCCTCTGTCCTCCAAATCTAGGCACCACCTCTGTATCTCCTCCGCCGCTGCTCCCCTTCAACCCTTGATAAACTACCGCCTGCTCTCCTCTTCACCACAGTCACCTTTGTTATCACCCTGCTGTTCAACTGCAGCATGAGGGCATTACCAGATGTGACATGCTGCAGCAGCACTTTCTCCTCAATGCTGCATTCAGTTTCATTTTTTGCTTCAGAACGTGTTGGTGCAGCTGTTGCAGCCGTCAATGATTATATCATAAAAGTGATATTTTTGGACTAAAAGGTCCAATATTTCTTCTTAAAAATAAGATTCCAAACTGATGTGCATGTTTACTGTATATTTTTGAATTGCCCTTCTGTTTATTATGTCAACAACAACAAGTAAATCATAGCAGTAGTGTTGTGAAAACTAATAAATGCCACCATAAAACTTCCCCAGTTGATTACTTGCATAAAGACAATTATTTTGTTCACACATTTACAGAAAGAAAAAATTGGAACATTGGATGAGGCAAAGTTTTAAAAAAAAAGTATTATAATGTTGGCATATTAGATAGATGAGATAGATGAGAATCAAACTGGAAAGTTTGGTGTATTAAAGTGCTGCCAAAGTGGAGCATTTTGGCTCAAATTAAATGGTATTTTATAGGTATGCATTGAAAAATGTTATAGTTTGCAGGTGAATTTTATAACTAATAGATATTACCATGAAACTCACCCAGTTAAATACTTATATCAAGACAAACATTTTTTGTATTAGGAGTTTTCTAAATTTTTAAGTTTTAATATACAAATGAGGCTTTATCTAATGCTAACTTTTGGTTACTTTAGGAGAAATCTACAGACGCAAATAGACAAACTGCAGTAAAACAAGAACCTAAATGTAAATGTTTTCCTTCCACTAGTCTGAAAGAATCATGGAAGCAAAATAGTCCAGACCAGTGCAAGAAAAAACAGTTTTTGCCTGTAGCGTCTCGCCTGAAGTGGAACTAAGTGATAAACTCACCTGGACTTAAAGACTAGCAGCTTGTTTACCAACAGCCAGCCCTTAAAATGTTCTTCCTGCGCCCTTTAAACTTAAACTCTGACCATAAATCGACCCCCATTCATTCCATCACTGCCCAACATTTCCTGCAACAACTAATCCCATTAATTGTATTTCTCTGTGAGCAGTAAACACCCTGAATTCACAGCTAAATGTTGATAGATGCTGGATACGGACAGCACCGAGCTTCAGGACACGACCATTGTGTTTGCTCTGTTCTGTCAGAGCAATTAAAAACAGCCAATCAGGGCGGCTGGAGCTTCATTACCAGAATGCTGGATTACATGCATCAGCGTCAAAACTGTAATAAGCCGAATCCTCCTCATAATGAGCACATTAATTCCCACAACCCCACCTCGCCGCTCTCTGTGTCTGCAGTGATAAACCTGTAGAAACAGATATGACTATCAGCCTCCCCGCCACCTACAGGAATTAGAATTTAATCATGGGGTGTTTCGTATAGATCACAAACTCCCTTCGGGCTTCTTTTTTTTCACTAGGTTTGACTTATTTAACATTTGAATTAATGCAGCAGGGAAACAGACATAATCCTGTTGATAATCCTGCCTATAGGTTAACAGCCACTTCATCCTGAAGGGTGACTCAGTGTCGAGGCTGCAGGTAGTGGAAGTTCACACAGAGAGTTCAAACAAAACAACAATGGACTAGTTCAGCCTCTAATTCTGTTCAAATGGTACATTGGTGCATTGATAATAGCATGATAATATAAACAAAATATCTCTATATCGGCCACCTGTGACCATCACATGACCAAAATGTCCTATTACATTATTTTAATTAAATTCCTAGAAATTAAAGTATTTCCTCTGCTGATGAAGGCTGCAGGAAAACACATCATTATATATATATATATATATATATATATATATATATATATATATATATATATATATATATGCACACACATACATGCATACATATACATACATATACATTACACATATATTAAAGTCGGTAATATTCAAATAATTACGTGAAATAATTAAATATTTCTCGCAATTTGTGTAATTAACTAAATATTGACGACTTTATTCTTGTAATTAATTCAATATTTATGACTTTTTTTTCTAAATGTGGCGTAAAAATGTCGCAATATATAGTGATTAATTAAATTTGCATTTAAGAACTAAAAACCTCCAAAGCTAATTAATGAAGAATTCATTTAGTCAATTATTTACATTTTTTTTATTCTTTAAATAATTCATTAACCATTAATTGTTAAACGCTACCTTTTTTATCACATCTACTAATGTGGTGAGTAGAGAAACTTCATGGCTCTGTTTGCTGGAACTAATTGTACCTAATTCTTTGATCATTTAATCTAATTAAATGAAATAAATTGCTAATGTTAATGTAGGAAAATTAACTGTGAGATCAAAAATAATAGGCCAAGCTATTACTCCATGTAAAAACAAAAGAAAAAAAGTTACTAAAAGTACTAATTATTTAAAGTTAAACACTAAAGAAAGTTTATAATCCTGGTGGTAGACTCCACACTGCAGTTACTGTGGCAGCAATGCCACAGATCCTCATACAGTTTGTGTAATAAAAACAATTTCTTATTTTAGCACACGTTGTGACAGCAGAAACAAACACGTTATTTTTGCTGGTGTGACAGGTTGACAATACACGGACAAGTAAAACAGGCTGTTAAACAAATCTAAACAAAGTTACTTGAGTGCAGACGACAAGTTCAAACCATCACGCAGCTAATGTATTTTTCCATTTTATGGTGCATCTTGTTGTGTGACTATACTGCACGGAGGTGGGTGAACTGTGAATAACAAAAACCCATCACCAGGCACATCATCAGGAGAAGTACGCCATTTACAGCATCCTGCATAAATAAGGCAGATATAGACGTACAGTACAACAATGGAGCACATTCACATGTTTTATTATGTGGGAAAACAGCTGCTGATTTCTGTTGATCATTATCATCATCAGGTTTGACTGATGTCTCAATAATGCGTCACTAGTGCACATTTACTCTGCAGGAAGAGGATGCATGTAATCACAACTGTTAACAACACAGTGGTTTTGTGCAGGTAAATAAAGCAGCTACTTGAGTCCTGGACTGTAGGGAGAATCCGAGCGATGCAATTATTCCATTAGCGTCCAACCGGCTTACAAAGACCATACCCTTGAATACGGGGATGGAGAATGATGTTTCCTATTAGGGCCGCTGCCGTCTCAGGGCATATTACGTCGCTCCCATGACAACCTCAGGTTTACCCTGCAAATTAAAATCTGGTGTATCTGTACACATCTGCACGGATGTGTGTCACACACGGGGAATAATGATGTGTGTTGTGTACACTAAAGTAATGGAGTTTGTTTGGAGCAAACTTATGATTAATGCCAGCAGAATGCAAAAAGGCATAATGAGGAAACCGTGAATCAGTCACATTATGACCTTCAGGAGCATGCACGCTAATAACCCACCAACAGACAGTGAAATTCAATCAGTTTTAAGAGGGAACATGAGGAGTCATGATGAGTCACTTTAGGGGCAATTCAAACTTTTCACAAATAAGTTGAATGTTAAATTTTCTGTTTGCAGAAAAACAAATTACAAAATTATCTGCCCAGCCATCCAGTAGGTGTTGAGATATATTGGGTGAGAGGTTGATACCTGGACAGGTAGCCAGTCAGACACATAGAAACCCTTTTCATACTAAAGGGGCATCTCAATAAATTACAGTATCGTAGATACGTTTATTTATGTCAATAATTCAATTCAAAAAGTGGATATAACACATTATATAGATCCAGTACACACAGAATGAAACATTTCATGTCTAAATATATTTGATTTCTTCTAATTAAAATTATTATGGCTTACATTTAATGAAAACCTATAGTTCAGTGTCTCAAAAATGTTTAATATTACAAAAGACCAATTTTAAAAATGTGTTTAATATGGAAAAGTTGGCTCTGAAAAGTATGTCAATCCATATGCACTCAATACTCGGTTGGAGCCATTTGACTTGAACTACTGGAAATGGACTTTTCCATGATATTCTAATGTATTGAAATGCACCTGTGTGTTTCCGCAAAAGTATCGTAACGAGCTCTCTCCTCATTTCGCCTGAGGACATTCATACTGACTCTGCAACAGCGTAATATTGGCGTAAATTTACATTGCAATCCAGCATTGCAGAACGAACCAGGAAGAGATGGTAGTGACGTGTAAAAAACGGCAACGGCAGTTCTTGTACAATAAGTGACGGCAGCAGCAAGTGCATTAAAAAAAAATGGCTGAAGAACTGCACGTCATGCTAAGTCCTGCTGTAGAGGTTCTACAGACTCAAGTAAAGTTGTTCTGCATTTTGTTAACATGATTCTATTACTCTCCGATTCAAGTGAGAGGTGTGTTTCTGATGATATGCTCCACTTCTTTTCTTATTACCCGAGTGTTGGTTGCACGAATAACGTAAGTATTTTCCATCATGCCGGCTTCACTGGTTCACATTGATCCCGCCTTGAACAGTCTCACCAATTTAACGCTTTTGTTACTACTTCTGAAAGCGGTACAGAGTCGGGATCACTTGGTTCTGCCATTATGCCTCTGGGACGTTCAGATTGATGGCAAAACAAAACAAAGGCGTAAATATCCCAGCTTATAACGTCAGTCTGAAAGGGGCTATAGAGACAGACAACCATCCACGCTCTCATTCACTCCTATGGGCAAATGAACCAATGAAACCTAAGCTGCATGTCTTTGGACTGTGGGAGAAAGCCAGAAGACACAGAGAGAACCCACAATGACACATGGAGAACATGCAAACTCCACACAGAAGATCCGGAAGCCAGATTTGAACCCACAACTCTCTGCAAGGCGACCACTGCACCACCGTACTGCATAGAGCAAGTACGCTGAAATCTTTGACCTGCAAGTGAGGAGGAGTCACTAAAGACATGTATATCTGTGCAAAATTTTAATGGTAATCTCATCTAATAGTTATGAAGATATTTCACTAAAAAACGCACAAATGTCAACCTGGCACTGCAGGTAAAGTCATCAAAGTCCCTTATCTTGTGGGGACCATGAATGTCTGCATGAAATTTAATGGTAATCCATCCAATAGATGAAGAGATATTTCAGTCTAGACCAAACTGACTGACAGACTGACTGGCATTACCATTCAGAGCCGCACATCCAGTGTGGCTAACAATCGATATGAAATCAGACTCTGCAGATAGCGAGCATGAACAGATCATGCACGGCTGGAGTTATGTGTCGCTTAAAGCATATTTCCCCACAGCTTCATATTCACATATGAGCAGAACTTTCTAGGGGAGCTGGTGTGTGAGTATGAACATGCAGAAACGGTCTCATAAACGGAGTGCTTGTTAAAGTGTGTTACATCTCACACCTTCGAATCAAAGGTAGACCTGTACGGCCCTGCGGTGCAAGAGCTGCGTCACCCTGAATATTCCTAGCAGGGGTCGGCGTGTAATGACAGCACCTTTCCTATATAGATAGATCTAACACTTCCCCTCCTTTAATCCTTTCATCCTCTCCTCTCCTCTCTGCTCATCTGACTCTGATCTCGCCTTGCTTATCTTATTCAGGGGGGTCGCTGAGCGATGGGACCCTTTTGTGGAAAGGACGGATGGGGAAGATAAAAGGCGAGTTTAAAACGCCGGAGACTCAGCCCAGGCGCTGTCAAATAAATTGGGACGACACCTCTCTGGTCTCATCAGACACTACCTGCTTCATTTCAATTCCGGGTTCAGATGAGTGAGCGACCACTAACGAAGGTTAGGCTTGTTTTTCCTCTCAGTCCTCACAATGATTCATGTAGTTTAACTCTCTCTCTCAGGCATCCATCTGAGCTTTTTCCCCCCATCCCTCTGCTTTAATCAGCTCTTGGTGTGCTTATTTAGAGTAAGTGATTGCCTGTAATGTGCTCTGGCACCGAGAGGCCAGAGCCCCAGCCCTCATTGAAAACCATAGATCTTCTCCCACCGCTATCGCTCGCTCTCTGGGTGTGAGTGATGATCTCCATATGCCCGGGCTTACCCCTATTCTCACCAGTAAGGCTCTGTGTATTAGTCATGCCTGCACGCCATTATCACCATGTGTCAAATGCACACCTGGTATGTGTGCGGATGTCCCAGTGCAACAGTTTGTGTGGTTGTGAGAGCGTCCAATTATATATATATGTGTGTGTGTGTGTGTTGCTGTCGCCTCACCACATCACTGCCTCACCTTCTTAGTCATGTTAGCTTTTTGCCACAGCTGCTCACTGGTTGTTTACAGCGACCTTGTCTGCACCTCTCAACTCACCTGGGCTGCACTTCCACCACCACAAACTAAATCTGTCTTCATGTCATAATACTACTATAGATGCACACAGATAGTGAGGACTGAGCGGAAAAGCATGCATACAAAAAGGTGCTACATATACAAAAACTCTGCTGCCAGTTTCAGTAAATCCATGCAATAAGTGTCACATCCAGGGAAGTTATAATGCTCAATTTGTGACCATTTTGAAAGCGTTTGTGGTGGTGTTGAACTTTATTAAGTCATAATGTGAAGTGATTCTAACATTTTGTCCTACCCATTTATATCAATGAAGGTAACAATATGGCAACGATACATTAGCACTCACAGCATAATAGTTTTCATATTTACTGTGTAGACTTTACGTTTCAGCTGAAAGGCATTCAATATTTGCCCACAACAAAAACGAAGACTATTCTTCTTTGATTTGGAGCTGTGCATGCTGCTGTTTTGCAGTATCTCAACGAGACTTCATGAAGGTTGAATTTATTGCAGAGAGCTTGTATTGGACTGCATCAGCTTTAGCTTAGTGTACCTAATAAAATTGGTCGCTTTGTATGACTTCTATCAAAAAAAGCACATAAACACATAACTTTTGCTGTGTTTTCCCTGCATGGTACAGTTCTTCCCAACTCCACTCCGCTCTCAAAATACCCAGCTCTTCACACATAATCAACATGGATGAAAAAAAGGACAAGAAAAACCGCACTATTTGCACTAGGGAGCTATTAATCAATGATCGATTAATGGTCGTTAAGAATTTGGTCGATCTTGCGGAATTTTTAATCGATCTGTGTATTTTTCAATTTTACTTTTATCTATGATTGCGTATCAGTACTCACTGAACTGAAACACGGCCGAGCGTTCAGTTCTGCGGCCGTACGTCAATAAGCCAATGAGCTGAGAATTAAGTTGGATAAAGCTACAGTTTGCAAACAAAAGGTTGCAATAACAATTATAAAACACACAGAAATAGAGTATAGAAATAGAGTATTAATTGGAGCAAAACTATCTTACTGTATCAAACCTTGCTAGTATGAATCACTAGGTTTACTTTTATCCAAAACTTATTCAAACACAAAACACACTTAAATATGCAAGATCACTGTGAAAACTAACCTCATGCCTCTTTGGGGGCTAAAACATAAAACACTGAACTTCTTGACATTATCTTTACAGGATAATCTCAGTTGAGTTAGTTTCACTATTGACGGGATCAAGTCTCTTTTCGTCATTTCAAAATAAAAGTGTCCGTTATCAAAACAGGCTTTTGCATTGTACTATATATATATATATTATATTGCCCATATATTATTTTGCCCATGTATGCATGCAGGGATTGATCGATTAATTGATTGTTAATGTTATAGATAATCAATTTGTCAGGTTTCTTCCAAAAGCCCATCCCTAATTTGCACTGTCTTTATGCACAGCGTGATAGCACCTACAGCCTATTGGAATCAAACTTAACCCATGGTACTAACTAATATGTTGTCTTCTGACTAGATCTTTGATTGTGTCGGATAAAAGTGTCACATTGTAACACTTAACTCACTTTTGGTAACAGGTCTTTTTCTCTATATTTGTCCTATATTGTGGATAGTACCCCCTCAGTGTGGCTGCAATTCTCAACTGATCGTTATAGCGCTGCAGCATGAAAACTGCCGTGACATCCTCTTCAATGTGACACTTGTTGAGCTTTTCATTGGCTTCACTTCATCAACTGTAAAATGTAGGGTACAGTTTAGTTTTGCAGGCATTGTTCTGCAGTGCATTATCTCCTTTGAGTATCAACTCAGTTTGCCTGGAACCTTAAATGAGATAGTACCAAAAAAAGTACCAGGTAATATCTAGAACTTTGCAAATAGAAACCCATAAAGAAGCAAGTCGATTTGAGGGCCTGCAGTACCATGCAGTGGTAATTTGGCATTTGATTCTCCTTCCAAATCTTTCTTTTGAGCATCAAACACAAATTGCATCAAAGAACGGTCGTCATCTTGAATAAAAGTCAAAACCACTCCAGTGCTCCACTTCACTGTTTCTATCAGTATTTGTTCCAAACAAATCTCAGTCTTCACGGACGACCTTGTCAAACTAATGAGTTTAGAAGTACTTCGATTTTCACAGTTTAGAGCGTTTCCCGCCTCTCTTTCATCGGTCAGAACCATATCCAACTCATTTGTTGGTCTAAATGTATTTTATTAATTAATTGTCTGCTAGACATAAACAGATTCAATATCAACAGTTATCTGCTGTAACTCAAGTAGGAGTGGATTGTTTGCATGTACAGTGTGTGAGAGATACGTGTACATTAGTTCAAGAGTGCAAAAACATAAACATATAGCTGCACATGAACAAACACCCACACTGAATGATATATAGTGACTTATATTTACATATATTCCAGATGCACTTGCATATGTGGAAAGACAACATTTATGTCTTACAACTGATGCCACTTTTTCGTCATGAATATACAACAATACAATACAAAACATTCTCAAAGTTGATTAATGGATTTATGCTGCATGAAATTCTCAATACATTTTCTCAACTTTCTTGTGAATTACTGGATAGTTTTACCATTTCCGTGTGGTAGAGGTGACACTACAGGTGAGTAGGGTAAATATTTTATCTAATAGATATCACCATGTCATTACCTCAATAGATAACGTGCATTAAGACAATTATTTTTTGCATTTTGAATTAAGTTTTCTGACTTAAATATGCAAATGAGGCATTATGTCATTAAATATAATCTAATTTTACATACACTTGCAGAACTGAAATCTGAACTTTTTATGAAGCCAGGTTTTTTTTCTTTTTGTTGATATATTTGAGTCAAAGGCTTTTTCAGAGGGCATTTTGGTCTTCTCTCTCTCTCTATAATTCAATAAATCAGAACATACTGTCAGCAGCCATCAAAAAAATCAATTTTCACCATAAAATGTACTCTATCAGGCTATGAATGATATATGAACAAACCCCTCTGTTAAAACTTTGGGAATAAAGAGGGGAAGGAAACTAAAAAGTTTGAGAAGAAAACTTATTTTAAGAATAACATTTATCACAAAATTCTTGACATTTTGCATGACACTACAGGCGTATATAAAAAAAACAAAAGATGACCTTGAAACTTCCCCAGTTGATTACTGACATTAAGACAATTATTATTAAGTTTAAATATGCAAATGAGGCTATATCTAATACTAACTTTTGGTGAATTTGGGAGAAATCTAGACATAAATAGACAAATTAAATAAAAACCTAAATGTGTATTTGAGATGTTTTTCTTTCCACGAGTCAAAAACCTCAAACTTGACCAGTGAATGACCAAAAATATATATTTTAGCCAGGATAGTATCTCGCCACCGTCATATCCTGTTCATAACCGACAGACATATAAAACAAATGACAAAAGTTCACTTTGCTTAATTTAATTCGTTTAAAAGCCACAGTGCAATGTTATATTAATAAAAATAAAAAATAAAAATAATAATAATAATAATAATAATAATAATATTTTTTATTTATAGAGCACTTTTCAAAACACGTGTTACAAAGTGCTTTACAAAGACAAGTTAAAAACAGACATAAAACAATAGATACAAATAATGAAAATGAGATAGTTCTGTGCAATTAAAATGCAGTTCAAGGGAAGGTAAAGTTCTGGTAAAATCAGGAAAGACTATCCAATAAAAGTATGTTTTAAGAAGAGATTTAAAAGAGATCACTGACTCAGCTGACCTGATCTCCTATTGCATATATAGATATGTGTGTGTTGCTATTACAGTATGTGCAAGACTTCAGATTTAAAAGAAAAAGTTGAAATTGGCAAGAAAGTCTCTTACTGAAAAAACACTTCTTGTTAAATTTTCTCCTTTTCAAAAAGGTTATATAATTGGTAAAGTGCTCTGACTTGTGCTATGGAACACTGATTTTAATTGGTTGATGTTAAACTCCTCCAAAAATAATACAATAACGCTGGTAATGTGTGATACTTTTATTGTAAAATTGTACGTGCTTGAGGTTTTTCTGGCAGCGGTTTAACATTTGCTCGATGATATTTAAGAAGGGAGGTTCAGTACTTCTAAACCATAACAAAGTCTCGCTGCCTGTTATATCTAAACCTTCCTCTGAAGTGACTCAGTGGCTACAAACATTTTTTTGCAGAGACACGCCGAGCTGAAAGAAGTGACTTTTTGACTTTCCCATAACCCGGCATTGTTGGAGAATTTCAGCTACAGCAGGAAGAGTATTGTCACTTTGTCCTATCTAAACAGTGTGTGTGTGTGTCACTGTCACGGGCCAAACTATTTCTTGCTCTCTGAGAGCTTTGTAGTCTGCTGCTTCAGACATCACAGGCCTTTGACACCCACGGCTGTGGCTCTTTTTTGTCAGATGCTCCCAACAAGTAGCGCCGGAGTGGCAGTCTCCACACCGACACATGAAAAATATGAACTTCTACTGAGGTGAACCAGACAGGAGAGGGAGAGATGAAGAGAGGAACCAGGAGGGGGGGAGAAGACACAAAGCGATACAGGCGAGGGAAAGGTTTTCAACACACACAAGCGTGGAAATAACAGAAGAAGAAAGCAGTGGGATAGAGACTCACAAGCAGGAAGGGGATTGTATTGAATAATTCCCCCCTTGCCAACATTTCACAAAGCTTCCAGACTCAAATTACCTTGGCTGCTTTTTCAATTTCTTTGTGGCGGCATTGCTTTACATTAAAATCCAGGCTCCTTTTTCACTGTGCTGTATATTTATATTTAAATGCATGTGCCTGCTGGACATATAAACACATCACAGGACTCATGCAGGGTAAAAAGAAACTTGGTTGTGTATGTTGAGGTTATTAAAACCAAAGTATGTGTTTGCTGGACGGTTGTGGGATCAATCAGAGTGCAGAATGGCATCTACGGCTAATAAGCAGTCCAACACATGCACACACACTCACACACACACATAGTAACACACACACAGACGTCTACACACACATTAGTAGAAATGTGAAATTTAAGCCAGCACCACCACACCCTGAGAATGTGCAGCGCTACACTCCCTGCCAGAGACCGCATTTAATGAGACTGCAAGGGACCACTAGCTGAAGAGAGTCTACCTAGAGACTGCACACACACACACACACACACACACACACACACGAAAACCTTCATTAAGGGCATACATAATTCCTCCAATGGATAATTACTCTGGGCTGCATGCACATCGCTATAGAAACGCTTGTGCACAGAGGTACTGCAAAGTATTCTGCTGTAGAATTCATAGAGCAGGTGGGTACACGCTGTTATACTGTCACCCCAGAGCCAAACCGTCTAAATAATAACACAAAGCTGCACTTAAAAGCACACATGTGCTTTATATTATTCTAAAGGGAGACTGTTTCATACAGTGGTAATCACTTTTTTGTGCAAGGTATGCAGAAATACGCATTTGCAAGCAAGAACTTCTGGTGCCACTTGCATGTCCATGTTTATATTGTTGTAGTATATGCACATGTACTGTATATATATATGTGCATTTGTTTGTATGGTATAGGTAAGTGGAGATAGCAACCTCCATCTGAGGTCAATTTAAAGGGTTTTTTTCACCAAAACTACTTCAAATCCTATACATTTATTTATTTATGATCTAAAATAACATAAAAAATTAGGTAATACAACATACTACAGCACTATATTAATTCTAAGCAGCTTTGCCCTCCCCTAATACTTTCATTGCAATAAGTTGAGGCTTCAGTACACAGTACAGTACAGTACAGTAGTCACACATTAAAATTTACAGTACTTTGCAATCCATTTTTTTTTCCTTTTGTACGCCCAGTGCTACATAAAACCATCCAAAAAAAAGGAAAACACACAAAAAAACCCTACACAAAATAAAAAGTTGATTATTAACTAACCTATCTGGGTATTTATCCATACATATCTAGATAGATGCGTGAGAAACAGATGCAGTATAGGCATAACCTAGGCTTAACTAAGACAAATACAAGGGGCAGTGGATAAATGAAAACTTAAAGGTCTCACTTATGTCTCCTCTTTTAAAGACATTCATTATTGTGTTTCCTCAGGAGCTTTTGAGTCTGTTCTGACTTTACACTGGAAAAGTAACAACATAAAGTATATCCAAACAGTGAAAAAAAAAGATTGATTTTTGTGATTTTGAGTGTGCACTATTACAATACTCAGAATAATTGGAGGGCATGCTCGCAGCTGATTAAAACTAAGTGTGGGTGTTGGTGATACAGCTTCAGGAATACCTCAGCAAAAGAAAATGTTTTTGGAAAAACATGTTGCTGTGAGGGGTAATTGGAAGCAGCTCTCTAAAGTTTGACAGATGTCAAATTGCTTTATCATTTCCTGTTAGTACAAAACAGTTCAGGGTGTTCATTTCTTGTAAGTTAACTGCAAAAAATGCAAGTATATAGTACATATTGTATATAATTAGTATGTACTGTTTGGTCAAGGTAATTTAGACTGAAACAAAACTGCATTTGGCTTTATTGCGGTGGGTGCACTGCCGAAATGGGTGGAGAGAAGAGGGTTAAGGAAAAAAAGATGGGTGCAATTGTTTTGGCTACCAAGCATGGCAGAAAAGAGGGAGCTAACTTAGTAGAGAGGAAGGAAAAGGAGAAATATGTACAATTATTGCCTGTCTTGAGCTCTCAGTCAGCGTCAGAGTCTTTTTCCACAACTAGAATGAACATCGTGTGGCTGTATGTCTCAACCAACCAGTCAAGCTGTAGTTTATATCCATGTCTGTCCCGACTCATTATATATGTAGGGAAGACTCTAAAAGAATATAGTCAGGTTTTTTGTGGGGTTGAAATGGAAATTATCACTGTAATGACTGGTTGTATGATTCCAATAAATCATTTCCAGTGTGAAACATGCTGTCTCCACTTAGAGACTATTTTTTACAGAGGACTGACTGAGTGTTGTGTCACACGGTGCAACAACAATCAGCTGGAGATCGATATCAGTGAGCTTGTGACAGACTACCAGAGGAGAAGGACACAACACAAAGTTGTAGCCATGATAGTAGATGATGCTTCAAGTAAGGATGTTGCCACAAAGAAGCTAAAAATGTCTTTATCCTCACATCTTCAACCGGGAAGCACAGAAGATCTATACAAACATTACAGTGTGAAGGTGGGCAACCAAAATTTGTGTCACCAATTCAGTACTTTAGCAAATGTCTCCTTTACTGTTCCATGAAAAATGGCCAGAAACATGTTTTTACAGCCTTTTTGTATATATAATGTCCTCACTTCATTATTTTTTATCCTATTTGTATGAAAGTGTGTCATAATTAGCCAATGAATTCTTGATTTATGGTCAAAAAGCTTGTTTGTGAGGTCAAACTTTGTCCTGTGACTATCAAAATCTAATCAGCTCATCTATGAGTCCAAGTGGATGTTAGTGCCAAGTTCAAAGAAATTCCCTGCAGGCGTTCAGGAGATATCGGACAGATGGGCAACCTGAAAACATAATGCCTCCTGCCATAGCTGTGTCTGGTGCAGAGCCATAAAAAAAGTTCAGCATCGCTGTTTTAGAGTTGCAATAGTCTGTATTTCAAATTCACTGCCTAACCCTAAAGCTACTGTTACAGTCACAGTACAAGTGTCTTTCAGAGTACCTTTAAGTCTTTCCTACCTCATTCCCAGCTCTTTTTTATCCACCTTGCTACATCTCGCCTTTTGTCAGTACCTCGTAACTCACCTGACATTAATTCCTCCTCCCCTCCCTTTCTTTCTGCCTCTCTGTCTTTATCTCGGGATTTTAGAATCCAGCCCCTGAAGTCATCCCGAGGCTCAGGCACTCAGCCAGGACAGTGAGCAGTGTTTAAATCTGTCTATTCTCTTCCCGAAGAAACCGTCCTCTGGATCTCGCCCTACAGGCAGATGGTGGCGAGAACACTGCAGAGGGGTTTGGGAGGGGTATGACAAATGGCAATGAGTCAGGAAATGGCTTTGTATACTGCCAGCATTATTCATAAAGGACTTAAATTCTTCGGATCTTGAATATTCATATACCTGCGACTAAATATGCAGCTTGGGAGCTTTTCAGAGGCTCTGAATGTATGTAGCAGAGGAAGCATAAAGAGATGCCCCGGAATAAACAAAGCATTACTGCAAAACTTCTCCAACTGAATGCATTTTCATAAGATCATTACAGATAAAATGCCACTTAGTTTAGGATGCATCCGACTTTTTTGTGACTTATGCATATATAGCGGAGAAGAAGAGAAAACCTTTGACTATGAATACTCCGTTAAAAAGGTAGGGTTACAGTCCAGATGGCAAAAAAGAATGGGCTAATAACTTTCCAGTCACAACTGCTCCTTTCCCAAAGGATTTTATAATAGAGCGAGAGCTTCCAGGCAGCCATGGAAAACCTAAACCGGTCCATAAATTAGCTTGCAGGTCTTGTGGTCGGAGAAGCCGAGGGGGCTGACGGCACTGATTTGTGCCAATAATTCTAGGACCGACAAGCTCTCTGCTGGGTATCCGTGTCATTTCTTCACCACATCGCCCTCTCATTTCCTCGTACTTTTCGTCATACTCCTTATTTTTATCCTCCCTCACTGTGTGTTTAATATTGTGGATTTTGAGTCTCTGCTGCTGTTGTGGTTCAGCGATGGCTCCTGCTGATATTTATCATCCCTGTCTCCTTTGCTGTCTCTCTCTCTTCATTGCCCGTCTCGATAAATGGTTCGTCCACTGTAACCTGATCCCCGTCTCCTCCCTGCATACCTGAATAATAACAAGTATACGGGGGAAATGTAGCCAGGTCGCTAGGGCCGTGACCCACTGTCTGCTCGGGGTCGCGACCTCCGTGTGACTTCATCTTAAGCTCTAAACATAACTCGTGGTGGCGCCTTGGGAAAAAAAAGAAGGTTAGTGGATTTGCTGTGGCACATCTTCACACAGTGAGGGAGAGCGTCTGTAGTTGGTGATATTTTTAACCATAATACCCCAAAAATAACTTACAAATCATTGCGACACGGAAGTTGGGCCTGACTACAAAAGCTGAACATCCTGAAACTTTTATGAGGCTGAAAATGGTTCACTCTTTGAAGAAAAACAGCCTCAATAAACACATTATTAAGTACATTTTTCCTCAGCAGACACTGGAGGAATGACATCACTGTCTGATCCGTCATCAGCGTGTTGACAATCATGCCTTTAACTAACTTGCCCTTAAATAACCCCGTCTTTAAACGCTGACTAATGACTCACTGATGTCGATTGGTTCTTCCTGTGCTGTGACTAATGATGACCCAGCCTCCGGGTGTCTCCGTGGCTCCAGCCGGTTTGAACTCTGACCTCCTGTGTCATCATGGTTGACACTGTGTCAGTACCAGCTGTTAGAATAAATATTCATTACTAATCACCTGCAATGAGAGGATGTTGGTTCTTTTTGATCGTGAGAGAGGGACAGACTCAGACGGAGAGCTGAAAGAGTGCTATTATTTGGGGAATTTGTGTGCTTCAGTGAAAAAGTAGATCCCGAACAAGACACAAGATTCAAAGTATAAGATCACATTCCAGGTAGATTACCGTGCAACACAAACACTGTTTACCTAACCACAACAAAACATTAAAGCTGGTTATGAAACAGTCTCAATTTAGTATTGATGTTTCTATAAGACTTATATAAGCAAACAAGACTCACAGTGAGAAGATATTTCTATGTAGTTATTCTCAGCAGGTTTGTTTCCCCACAAAATCACATGAAACGATTGTTGTTTTACATTTTTCTTTCTTTCAATCACTGCCAAAATAAATGCACACACCAGCCTGATCAAGATCTCAACACAAGGCGGTGTTGCTCAAGGGAACGATGCCGCTTTTGTCCACAGGGGGCGTCAGAATCAACACAAATTTCTTGTAGTGCTTTAATCCTTGTATTGTCTTAGGGATCTAAAATGACCCGTCACTATGTTTAACAGCAGAGGAAACCTCCTTTATGATCTTTTCTCAACTTGAAATTCGATTACTTTTCCTAAAATGACACCAACTTGGGAAAAAGTAAAACATTGCCTTTGTTCATAATTCCATGAAAGCTCATACCACAAAAACCATAAAAACCATTCATGCATGCAGGCACGTATGCATGCATGCTTACTAAAAAAATATGTTTACACCTATGCAGTACCTTTAGCAATAAAAATAATAAAAAATAAACCTCTACTTTAGTAAAACAGTAAACCAATTATGACAGGTGTGTTGTAATAAAAGCAGAGTGGATTCCACTGATTAAATCCAGTTTTTCTACACTGTAAAGAGGGAAAACCTCGATATTCACAAAGTTTGTGATGAATGACAGGTCTTCATGTAAAATGTATGTGGGTTTTAAAAGTCAATCAAGCTGCTTTATTAGAGGGGTTTAGTAAAGGTGCGGCATCTCTGACGCTCAGGACAGGTAATGCATACAGAAAGTTAAGACAACACAAGGGGTAAAACTGGGCTAACCCAAAAGAGAAACCTCTCTCACCAGAAAAACAATAGCATTGGCAGTTTTTTACTAAGTTTTGCAGCATCCAAATAATGACCTGATCATCTCTCAGTGCTGGGCAGGTAGAGTGACCCAAAACAGTAAAGTTGCGGAAAAAAATAAAACCATGGATGTGGAAGATGCTAGCACTTTCCTTAAGAACTTCAGGTTCATGTGATAATTTTTACACCTTTCACATAGTCATTAACCCCGTAGTTACTATAACAACAGTGCTTAGTGCAGATTTAACCATATAGCTTCAACATAAGAGAGTCATATAAGTCATTTCTTAAATTTGTTTATGGGCAATTTGAGAAGGTACAGAAAATTACATAAAAGTACTTGCCAAACATGTACATCAAACAAATGTGTGCAGGTCATGGCAGCTTCATAAGTCGAACTAAAATGAGCTAGAGTGTGACCTATGATTTTGTCCTTCTCATCACGTAGCAGTAAAAATGTGCAGTTATGCACCATCACAAGCTATCGTCTCTTCCTAGAACCACACAGATCTGACTCCAAACCCCCTCACAGCATTTTTCTGCATATCTTTCCATCAGCATTTTTACTGGAATAGTCATTGACGTAATTGTCCACAACTGTCATATTCAATTGATTCAATTTACAAGGACTTATTGGAGCACATAATAGAAACAGTGAAAACCATCATCATTACCAGCTTTTACTCAACATTTATTCTTTCTTAGCCCGGCTATTTAACAACCATGACGGTTTTATTACCATCCCTGAACTGTAATAGGCCTCTCATTGTTAAGAAGCCATGTGGCCTTGGGCTAGTGCTGATGGTGGGCTGGTTTAAAGATGGATCTGGTCGACGTGGGCTGTTAATACAATCTTCTAACGTGAGTCTGTGAAAATGTCACTGTGGCCTGGAGCTGCACTGTGTGTTCTCAAACTCAGTTTGTACCTGCAGGTAGGAACTGACTTCACTACGAGCAATTCACACTTTGTTTTTATGTGTATTTGTTCAATTTGCTGGCCAAGGGCTGCAGTCTGAATGTCTAATTTAATCATCTCACCAAAGAAATAAGTGGAATGCGATTTATTGGCAAATATCTCAAGGTTTTATATCTTTCTGAACAAAGTACATTCCTGAGATTTCTTAATACAACTTTAACAACTCACTGTATAAAGAAGTTTGGACTGATTAATATTTCTGCAGCCATAATAACCTTTAGAGGTTGTACAACTTAAACTCTACAAGGAGAATAAGTGAATAAATAAACAGAAATATACAAATAATGTAAAAAAAAAAAAAAAAAAAAAGTTTAGAAAAAGTTTAGAAAAAGTAAATAAATTAATAATAATGATGATGATGATAATAATAATAATAATAAAAATAATAATAATAAAATCTAATATATGGGCACTGACATAAATAAATAAAGGGAAGTAGGAGGGAAAAGGAAAAACACTTGGACATATCAGGGATGGATTTCCAATGCTCCTAGATACATTCATCATATCCTTAACTGCTTATCCGCATTTGGGTCACCGATCCCAGCTGACATTGGTTGGTTGTTTTTTAAATGGACTTTGAGTTTTGTTGTGTTGCCACTTTTTGTTGCGAATATCTTCATACAAATTTGACATATCCACTTGTTGATGTTAGCGGGCTCTCCGCGTTCATCTGGCTTGAATCCAAAATGTTCCCACACCACCACTGTGGCATTTGGCTTTGGAACTGATTCCATTTATGTCACTTGACTTTCTGAAATTGTACAACTACCGCCGTCAGGAAAACTTCGAGAACACTAATTATTTCTTTCTCTCTGCTTCACCTGCTTGAACGCTGTCCACACCGTCTGTTTGTGTGTGTATGTGTATGTGTGTGTGTGAGCCCGCCTCCCCGCAAGTTGACTGACAGGAGAGAGAAAGAAGAAGCGTGACTGAATGTTGATGACTTACGTCAACAAACACGCATGTAAACAACAATTTATGGAGTCCGGAAAAACTATTGTGTCCATTTTTGTTTATCGAACTATAAATCAATATATTGGTTATTGTGACAAGCCTAGGTATGGCTAAGTGTTTATTGATATTTTTGGAAAAAATGAATTGCAATTGCAACAATCCGATAACATGTCACTGCTTGCATCACTCACACACTGGGTCGAGCTATATTGGATGTGAGTTGGATTGACCAAAGGGAGTCTGAAATTTCTATAGCCAGAGGCCCCGCCCACTGGCCTTTAAGAGGGTTAAGACTTGTCATATTTTCTCTCATTAATAAAGAATATATGTCACCCATCGTTCCCTTTCTGGATGATGTGCCGTCACTGATTGAGTCTAGGAGGGACTCTGAAGGGAAGTGAATGATATTTAAAGATATGAAGCGGCTAACTTGTGAGTATCTGAAGAAGTGTGACCAGAAGATATTGAATTTCTGCTCAAACGAGGCAAATAGGCTATTTATGAACACGTTATTAAATTTTGAGCCAAATTATAAATAAATAATCTGTCAAAGGTTGGAGGAAAGCATTCATATCTTTGTGCCCTGTTGAAACATGATATAATAGCTCTCTCATAAAGCATTTTGCTCGGAGCAGTTTGCAAAGCACTCTGCAGAGGGAAACTAGGGTACATGCTAGCTAAATGTGTTGTTGCCCTTGACAAACAGTGAGACATTTGGAGGAGCCTTAGAGAATACAAGTATGACAACTCTTAATCGATCCGTGCTTTTTTTCTGCTAACTTGTGCAGTGAAGCAAATGCTCAAAATAGATCAGGTGACCTGTCCTGAAAAAAATACATTTTGTCCTCAATGCAACTTTCACCTTTCTTTGCAGAGTTTTGGGCACTTTCCAAGTCCTCCGTCAACACTCTGTGATGTCAACTTATGACTTCTGGCAAAATATCCTTTTCTCTTTTATTGTGTTTCAGTTCAGTCAGTTTGCCCGTGGTGTCTATATTTTATATTTTATTGAGAGACATATTTCTACGATGAACGTGTGCTTCTTGGAAATCCAATAGACAATAAAAAGACCTGAATTTGAAACTGTATAGCCTCTGCACCGGGGTCTCTGAGTGTAACAGAAATACCAGATGCAGCCAAGTGTGCAGACAGTGCCTCACGCAATGTCAAATGTTGGGGCTTGCTGCTCCTGTCCCTCGAGACACTGGACAGTCAGCTCAGTGTGGGACAACAGGTTAGACTTGATGGTTTGTGTGTAAGGTCGTGTGGGTTCAGGTGTGTGTGTGTGTGTGTGTGTGTGTGTGTGTGTGTGTGTGTGTGTGCAGGCTGCAGGAAAAATAAAAAAAAGCATAAAGAATTAAGTTTGTGCAGGCCTGGGGTGGAATCCGAAGGAGTTTCTCTTTTGCTCTACCATGTCTAGTACACTAAATTCTGTTCTTCTGTTCTGTTCTTTAAAGCTGATTTAAATATTTAACTTTATCAGTTACTTTTCCTAATATTTATCTTTAATTTTCACCATGAACCACTCTTCACATCAGCATAAATTTGATGCACCCCATCGCGCTTATTAAAAAGGAAACATGGCACTTTCAAAGCTGATCTGCCTGTGACTCGAGTTTTCCTTAAAACAACATTATGACTGGTGTGTTAACTGCATGCCAAATTATTTAGAAGACCAAAAATGACAGTTCAGGTTAATGGCCTTTTAAATGATTTAGATATTGGTAAATGACATGGTTTCTTGTCTATGTCTTAAAGAAATTTGTTACACTCTTGTTACTCTCACTCAAGTCCCACTCCAAGTTTCTTAGGTTCTGGGGACTTTTCTGAACATATTAAAAGGGAGAGGTTTTAACCTGGGAACATATTATATCGACTGTACCGTATTAAGATGTGCTTTGATCTGCCAGGATTTAAGCCTCCTGGCCTTCATCTTGGGTCTTCATCGACTATCTGGTTGATTGACCTGCATATTTGTATTTTCTCTGTTAAAAAAGACAACAAAACTCTGTCAGTGAGCCGACATGTGCGTGAGACAAGCACAACTGGGACAGTTTTGTGGTATTTTGACTGCTTGTCATTCCACACTGTCAGACTGCCCACCTCCTGCCCGCTTCCCTCTCATTGAATATGAATCACATTTAGTGCTCCCTGTCAGGAAAGATCGTGGCCAGGTGCAGTGAGTCCTGGATTCATGTTGTCACAGTGAGGTTGCCATTAAACCAACGGAGAGTCCATATCGTGCTTAAAACACAGAAATGAACTCCAATAGATAATTTTGTTTTTAGTTGTGGTTGGATGACGCTTTGTTTAAAGCATGGGTGTCAGACTGATCCATGAATGGGTTCGGTGTAGCGACAAGTTTTTGTTCCAACCAAGCAGGAGCACAACTGAAACAATAAATGAGCTGTGTGAAGATCGTTTGAATCTTCAGTTTATTGAATGAGTCCAGTCAGGTGTGCTTTGTTGGTTGGAATTAAAACCTGCAGCCACACCGGTTCTTTTATGCAGACTGCTCTCCCCGAGAAAAACAACACTATAGGGCGTTTGTAGAAGCAGCAAAATATGACTCACATTTATATTTCAGACTGTCCTCCGCCTCCATCTTGCTGACATAGTGGTAATGATTGACCGTAGTGCTGAGTTTAAATGGCGGATGCCACATTCGGGAAGGAGGGACGTTGGATTGGTCGAACAAAATGTACTTTCACCCAAGGGAACGGGGTCTGTGTCCCATGTGAACAGAAAAGTAAATCGTTTTTTTTCATAACTTACATTTTTTAGTAACTTCCGTGGCCCACGTCACCCTCATTACTACTTCACTTCCGGCATTTACGTACATTCATTTACTTTGTAAACTGTCTTTTATAACACCTAACTAGGATTTATTTTGCCCTAAAACTAGGTCAGTGGTTTTGTAGCACATTTTTTACCTAAACTGCAACCGTTTTTACAACTGCAAACCATATATGTATGTATAACGACGTGCACTATTTTTTAAAACGATCCGCTCCATTCTGTGAGGCGCAAAACACTCATATGAGTCATTATGAAAAACAATCAGGTTTTATGGTTGGAATTGAAAACGGTCTATTCTGTCGTTAAGGTTGGAGATCTTGTTGCTTTTATGGATCAGTTTGACACCCCTGATTTAAAACATGCTCTGGCATTTCCCAAAATGTTCATATTCCATTGTCAACATTTTTTTTAAATATTTGAATAAACTTCTCATCCTCAGTAGTTCATGATGATAAATAAAAAAACTAACTGCCTGAGTAAACGAGCTGAGGACCAATTACTTCATGCATAAAAGATAAGGACTTAAAAGTCACAAGGTGATAATATTAAGTGCTACTTTGTGCTTATTAATACCATCAAAAGCTTCCTTTGAAAACAGCCTCATAGTTAAGCAGCTACTACAGGTATATTTGTTAAGTCAAGTACAATTTGTGGATGGTTATTCCCCATCTGATCGTTGTTATTTCAGGGCTGTCCTGATGTCAAACCGAATCACTGGATCCTCTTTGATCTGACTTCTCTGAAGCAGCCCATATGGCTTAGCATTCAGAGGGTATATTTACCTCTCTAAGTGAGGTGAAAAGTGTCCTCATTAATAACAGTGGATTGTTTTGTCTCTGAGCTGTCTGCCTCGCCGTTGGTCGGCTGCTGGCTGCTGAAAAGAGAGAAGTGCCTCGACCAAGAATAGGCCCGTGAGCGGCCAGTGGTAGCGCATACAGCAGCACCGCTAATCTGAATATCAGACGCAAACATTCAGCTTAAGTAAGTAGCAGCATGAAAGCTGCTTATATTCTGAAAGAGACAGAGTGTGTGGGGTTGAAATGGAAAAAGGTGTGTTTGTGTGCGAGCCGTCGTGTGCATGCATGTGTGCATACGTGGCTGTTTGTGTGTAACGTGCAGCCGAGGAGTGGGGAGATTTGCAGGATTGAATTTCACCAGCTGAACTTTGCAGGCTAATACGTTTTGGTGAGTGAGGTAAATCACAGAGGGGTGACTGTCAGGAAGGTGACACTTTGAACAGCACCAAGAGACATGAGGGAGAGTGAAGAGGCCTTCATACGTGATTATTGGTTCCGAATCATTGACCTGTAATGCATGCTCTATAATCCCTTCTGAAGCAGCACAAAACCTCCTGTCTAATTTCCCCAAACCCATGACTCATCAACTTTCTGCCTCGCTACAAGGCAGCTTTTATTTTATCTGATATTTTTTTCCTTCTCTGTGTGTCACAATGGGAAGCTTAATGCTTCTTATTTTGATTAAAGTGTATTTGTATTAGTGCAGCAGGGAGAGAAAAGGAGATGCCGAATCTACGGATTTCACTATGGAGAACCTCCATTTGATCTGTGAGCTGCCACCACATGCCACAGTGGGATGGAGGCTTATTGCAGCGGGACTGGTTGGCTTATAAGCTCACCACATGGAGGGTATTGTCCTCAAGTCATACAATTGGCTTTTGTGTTTGCATTACGCTACTATGAGTTGGTCTTTAGAGGGAATGTGTTGAGTTTGACTGCTGTCAGTTCAAAAACTTCCAATCTAAGAATGAAAATGACACAAAACTTTAAATCCAATGACCATAACTCCAACACCCTTTAGCTCCAACTCCTGAGTAAAACCTCTGGTTATTTGGCAAATCATCCATTTCTTCAATGGCTTATGAGCTCAACACATGGAGGGTATTGTCCTCAAGGCGCACAATTGCTTTTGTGTCTTCATTACACTAATATGAGGTGATCTTTAGAGGGAATGTGTCGAGTTTAAGTCTCAACAACCTCAGCTTTCAGACATCAGACATATCTTTGGGCAAGATACTGAACCCCAAATGGCTCCCGATGCTGCGTTCATCGGTGTGTGAATGAATACCCAATGGTGGTAGGTGGCACCAGTGTGACCTGGTAGCCTCGGCCACCAGTATGAATGTGTGTGTGAATGAGCGCAGTCTGTAGTGTAAAGCGATTTGGATAAAAGCGCTTTATAAGTGCAGCTCATTTACTTTTGTTTTTAGTCGTGGTTGGATGATGCTTTGTTTAAAGCAGGGGTGTCAGACTGAACCATGAAAGGGTTCGATGTGGCAGCAGTTTTTGTTCCATCCAAGCACGAGCACATCTGAAACAACAAATGAGTTGTGTGAAGACAGTTCAGTTTATTGAATGAGACCAGTCAGGTGTGCTCTGTGTTGGAATGAAAACCTGCAGCCACGCCGGGCCTTTTTATGCAGACTGGTCTCCATTAAAAAAAACGACCATATAGGTCATTTGTACAGGCAGCAAAATACAATTGACTTTTGTGTTTTCATTATGCTAATATGAGTTGGTCTTCAGAGGGAATGTGTTGAGTTTGACTGCTGTCAGTTCAAAAACTTCAAATTTACAATGAAAATGACACAGAACTTTAAATCCAATGACCAATAACTCCAACATCCATTCCCCTTTAGCTCCGTTATTGGTTTCCACCAAGTCCTGAGTAAAATACCTGGTTATTTGACAAATCATCCATTTCTTCACTGGCTTATAAGCTCACCACACGGAGGGTATTCTCCTCATGGTGTACAATTGGCTTTTTTGTTTTCATTACACTAATATGAGGTGATCTTTATAGGGAATGTGTCGAGTTTTAGTCTCAAAAACCTCAAATTTCAGACATAAATCCAATGATCATAGGTGCATCTCAATAAATTAGAATATCATGGAAAAGTCATTTTCCAGTAGTTCAAGTCAAACAGCCCCAACCAAGCATTGAGGCATATAGATGGACATACTTTTCAGAGGCCAACATTTCCATATTAAACACATTTTTAAATTTGGTCTTTTGTAATATTCAATTTTTTTGATACACTGAATTTTAGGTCTTCATTATATGTAAGCCATAATCATTATAATTAGAAATTAAATAAATTAAGACAAGAAATGTTCACTCTGTGTGTAATGGATCTATATAATGTGTTATTTCCACTTTTTGAATTGAATTACTGATATAAATAAACTTTTCTATGATATTCTAATTTATTGAGATGCACCTGTCAAACATCCATTCCCCTTAAGCTCCGTTTTTGGTCTCCACCAACCCCTGAGTAAAATATCTGGACTGTGGCCGAAAAACTACACAATGAGAGCTGTGAGTGAACCAAAACTACTACTACTTCCTAGTTCTTCTGGCCCAATAACACAGTAAAAAGGGGGGTTCTTAGAAGTATAAAAAACTTCCCCCAGGTTCGAAAGTGTCTTTTGTTCAAGTTGGTATTGTGTCCATGTGTGAGTGTGTGCTGTCACAGTACAATGACTCTGAAAAGGAGGATGTCTGTTACACTGTAGCTGTCATGAAAAAGCAGAACTCCAGACACAACACGTCTGCCTGCAGCACCCTAGTACGACCCAGTGCACAGTGAGGTGCAGGTGTGTGTTTCTGTATGTGCGAAAAACTAGTCTGAGTCTCTACTGTGACTGTACTTTATGTGTGTGCTGACCTGAAATGGGGCTTTAAAAGAGTCCCCTGGGTACCCATTGGCTTTCCTTGGTCTGATCTCTCAGAACCCATGGGAGCTCAGAGCCAGGACACACACACACACACACACACACACATACACACACATACACACACACACACACACACACACACACACACACACAAAACACCAGTGCAAACACACACACACGTCTGGTATTGCTGTATAGATCAGTATTCCTTTGCCTCCAATCGACACCACAAAAGAGGGATCTCAAGGGTCCTATGTCGCCTCCCTATTCATTCACTCCATGTCTAACATCGATAAAATGACCTGCAACCAGTCAAACACACCCTTCTGTCGCTTCCAATTTCCTGCCTGCTTATAGATACAACACAGACGAGAAGGGGTACTGTATGAAGAACAATGAGCGTCACGGCTTACAAAATGCTAAGAGTGAAAGAAACTAATTCAAGATCACATTATATGTTTATACAGTCATGGAAAAAATGATTATACCATTTGTTTCCTTCAATTTCTTGTTCATTTTAATGCCTGGTACAACTAAAGGTACATTTGGTTGGACAACTATAATGATAAAAACAAAAATAGCTCAAAAGAGTTTAATTTAAGAGCTGATATCTAGCCATTTTTCATGGTTTTCTTGATAATGATTTTGGTTATCATCAAGAAAACCATAGAAAATGTCTAGATATCATTTGTCCAAACAAATGTACCTTTAGTTTTACCAGGCATTAAAAATGAACAATAAAGTGAAGAAATCAAGGATGGTTTAATCATTTTTTCCATGACTGTATTATTTGTTAACCATAAATGGACCAATGCTAAGATAAGATTAATATATTCCCTTAACAACAGGGAGTAGAAAAAGGAAAGGAAAAGTAAAATGAGTAAACCAGAGAGTCTAGTTGGTCAGTAGCAAAACAAAATTGGATATTTTCAAGGAGACAATAACATGATTTCTTTAAAAATATCACCTCACTGGCAGCAGCAATGTGGAGCCAAAAAACCCAATTAGTGAACAAATTTGCAGGAAGGAAGGATATCATTATAGGCAAACAGGACGGGTAACAAGCTACAGGCAGAGGATCTGAACTGCTGAGCAGAAGAGAAATGAGAAATCGCCTGCTCAGGGCGATGGGAACATCACAGGACACACTTGGACCCAGGGATCAAAGGTTAACATGAAGCCTGAAAAATAACAAGCTGAGAGGCCCAAAAAATTTGCCTGCTGATCCTCAGGATGGTGACCGAAAAGCCAGGAGCTCGGCCGGCTGATGCTGTGGGTTCGGGGATAGGCTAACCGCAGGAATTTCATATACAAGGCACTGGAGGAAACTGGACAACAGAGGCAGCAGGATACTCTGCAGAGAAAAGAGCCGGAAACCAGCAGATGGATAGAACACTAGGGATGTGTTGTCAGATACTGACCTTATTAAGTGGAACAGGTACTAGCCCTGGCATGACCAATTCACATTAAATCCACTTTTTTATGGCAATGTCATTATAAAATTCAGTTTTTCCACACTAAACAGGAATGCTGGATGTTTACTTGTACATGAAGGGGTTAGGGGAGAGAGCCAACAAGAACTGAGATTGACTGCTTGTGGTTTCACCTGATGGTTTCTGATGTTGTTTACAATAAAGACAATGTAAAAGGGGAACAGTGCTTTAGTACACTGCAAAAAAGCCAACTTGTATTTTTTGGCCTAAAACAGTGATTTAAGTTGGTAAAACTTGGAAATATAAATTATTGACATTTAGGGCAATAGGCCTAATGTAAGTTAGCACAACAAAGGAAGCCAGTTGTATGCTCAAACACAAGTTTGTGAGTTGTTGTGACTTATATCTTTAAGTTGGGGTTCACAACAAGGGACAAAAGTTCTGCTAACTCTTATTTCTTTGTTGTGAAATTCGGTCATTAGCGAAAGCTAGCGGCTAATGACTGGCAGATATGCGCATTGTTTTCAATGAAAAAATGGAATTAAAACTCAACTACGATTGCTTTACTCCTACACAACAAACCTCTCTCCTCCTCCCTCCAACTGTCACGTTTCATGTCGTCTCCCTGCAACATGTCACCATGCCATGAAAATTTTTTTTCTCCACCTTTCTATCATGTTTTCAGTCCCATATAATAGCAATCTGAGCCTGTGAGTGGTGAAAAAAAGCACTTTAAGTGGATGATGGTTGATGACGCGCAATTGCCCTCGCAAGGCTTCAGCGATGTCACTCAATACTGGACCAATTTCAAAAATTGTTGTCTCCATTAGTCACTTTGACACACAAACATGGGAAAATTGGTTCCTGGTTAAAAATAGCAAAGTTCCCCATTTCGGGAATTATATTTAAAAAAAAGACTGTAGTCTTCTTTTCACTAACACATCTAGTAAAGTAAATGCAAACCTGCTTAAGGAAAACACCATTCTCTATCACAGAGAATGGATAAAATAAACAAATTAATTAATTAAAAAGTAAATACAGAAATTGCACGGGAGTAGTGTTTTCCATTCAGTAATTAGACAAAGTGGAAAAGAAGTTAACTCAATTATTCCCTTTATTTAAAGAGGTGAGTATGCTACCGTAGCACTGTATCACAGCAACACCAGCAGATATGTCATATGTGATCTGGCTGTATTGTGCTATCAAATGAAATCCTTTTAATCCTTTTTAACAGAGCTTATAACTTAAGGTATCTATAAGAGGACTCTCCTTGCACCCAACATACATCCAGCTCTGCATTCATCCGGTCTGATAGCCCACACAGTGTTTTGTGCCACAGTAGACCCTGATCTCATGTAACCTTGCATAAAAATAAAATGGTAAATGGACTGCATTTATACAGCACAACTCAAGAGTGCTTTACAACATGAGCAACCCATTAACGCACACATCCATGCCAAAGGCCACCTCGCTCATCAGGAGTGTTTAAAATTCACATGTACACTCGTACACCAATGACACAGTCGTTTGCGATTCATTATCTTGTTCTGCAGGGAGCAGGTATATAACCACCCGCCTTCTGATAGTAGACGGCTGCTCTTCCTCCAGAGCCAGATGAGTTACGTGCAGAAAGATATTCTGATTTTGAATTCAGGAGAATAAGAGTGCTTGGACTGGTATCGTTATCAGGAGTGAAAAAAAATAGACTCTATTTGACTTTAACTGGGCCGGAAGTGGACGGCACCTCAGAAGCACTGGAGAAAAAAACCCTGAAAGATTCTAAAGAAGCAGAGAGCAGCAACATATCTGGAGCATGGACTGATGTTTAGTACGGGATTCAACAGGTGATGACCAATATTTCAACCAGCCCAACAAGCAACTCCACAAGTCAGGGAGGGAGCCATAGGAACAGATTCATGATTCTGTAATTGGGTGATCAAATCACTCCCACGCAAACCATTAAACCTGTGCAATAACAATAGCTTACATGACTTGTTGCTATAGGGAATTGGAAAAGGAGTCACACAGACTCTATGTATAGGGAATGAAGATCAAACATTTAAAGACGGAAAGTAATATTGACTGTTATTATATCGTAAAAAGGCTCACATGAGCATAAATCATAGGCCAAATGTACAATCCACCACAAACATGAACATGCTAGAATCCATCTATAAACAGTGGTGAATTGTAACTAAGTACATCAAGTAAAGTACTATACTTAAGCGTATTTTGAGGTTTTTGTACTTTACTTTAGTATTTCCACATATGTAACTTTATACTTCTATCCCACTACATTTTAGGGGCAATTATTGATTTTTTTACTCCACTACATTTAGCTGATAGCTTTACATTTCAGGCTGAGATTTAACATGAAAAATATGATCAAGTGAAAGTAAATTAAACCTCATAACAGTATATTAGCTAGTTAAAATGCAACAGTAACATGCTGCTTACGTAAATGCATTAAAATTACAATACAATAATATATTTGGAATATAAAAAACAATCTGAGCGGGGTCATTTTGCACGAAAATGAACGAAAACTTTTACTTTTGATACTTTAAGTACATTTTAATGCTGGTGCTTTTTCGACTTTTACTGAAGTAAGTTTTGAATGCAGGACTTTACTTTACTTTACTTGTAGTGGAGTAAGTTGTTTCACCGCTGCCTATAAAGAACATAACACAACAGCATAGATTACAAAGGACTCGCCTATTAACAAGCCAAATAAAAGGCTATCGAACGATATTACACATGCAAAGAAAACATAAAATTGCATGCAGTAAAATACAGTCAATTAACTATCAACACATCAGCCCACACGGCTATAAAATACTGAAAGATACTGCAGAGATTCATGTTAAATCAATTGAATTTGGCCCCAGTGCTGCTGCAGTGGGTGCTCAGGCGCAGAATCACCCACGTAGAAATCTGCACCTACGGACACAGTAACTCCCAGATACTCTGAGATTATTAGCTACAAGAATGAGAGATGAAAAAAATGAAAAATGAAGTATCTCATTTCAGTTTACTCCTTTTTAAGTACCACAAAACTGCACATATTTTACATGAGCTGCTTTTGCATCCGTCTCTTTAAAAGTCAGAAGGTAAAATGATTATGACTGACAGCCTCTTGCAATGCTCACATGATAGAGAGTTGACATGCTGGCATTTTCCACGCTGGGCTGAGATCGAGTATATTGGTTTTAGCAGCTTTTTTTTCCATCTGATCAAAAGCCACCGGTGACAACAGATGGAAAGGGAGAGGATGAGGAGAGAGGGAAGGAGACAGGGGTGGGGGGGACTGCAGTAAAAAAATTTGAGAGCGGTGGTGGTCTAATAAGTGGTGAAAAGGTGTAATAAATCAGCATAAATAGAGTGCAATTTGTTGGGATTCATGCAGGTAAGCAATGCGAGGCTCAGCTGCTGCTTGTCCTGACAGGGCTGCACACTGAGGGCTGAGCTCAGTTTGGCAGGTGCACTTAAGACACACACAGAGAGAGCTAAATAATAGTGAAGAGTGTTTTTCTTTTCTTTTTTTTTATGAGGGCATAGCTAAAATTCATAACAGGAATCCTATTATGTTATCAGTGTTGTATAACGGCCACGACAGCATTCCTGTGACAGGTGGGTAATCTCACGAAAAGTGTTATGACAGTTCATCAAACCACAAACGCCGGCTGGAGTCTGATCCTTTCAGCTTCATTTTGAATGTCTTTCTGTTTTGATTTTAATCTGTTATATGAAAGCCCCCACCGCCACCGCCACACATAAACACAAACACGAACGTATGAGCACCCCACGTTCACACACAAAACACCCTCATATCCCCAACACTGCATGCTCTGCCTCCCTCTTCCTCTCCCTCCCAGCAGATTATATTGCCATCCTCACTTGGCAGGGTCACATCATGATCTGTTCTCAGTTTTTGTCCATCTCCGAGAGAAGTAATCACCTCAGCTCTGCCGGAGCAAAACTCTGCTGCCAGATGAATGATACAGGAGCAGATACAGAGGCAGTAACGAGAAAAAAAATCCACAGTGGCTTCATTATCCTACAACTGAAGCAGGAGCCTTTCACCTTCACTGCTTTAGGTTTAAGGTTTTACTCTGTGGGGAGAACAGGCAAATGTATCTCTTTGATTTTATGCAAATCATAAAAACCTAAACAGCAACTCTGGATTCTTGATGTTACTGAGGTAATTTCTCTTTTCTTTTAGTCACTAACAATGCTGCAGTACGCTAAAGCACGAGTGTAGGGTTGCACCAATCCTAACTTCTCATGATTCAGATTCCCCCCGACACAAACTGTAGATCTTCTTGGTCATCTTCTCCATCTCTTGTCTGAAAGTGGAGAAGACTCTGTTGCTTTTAGCTTGAGTACTCTGAAACTCCTCCAACTTGACCATGAACAAACTGAGTACTGCTCCAACACCAGGTCTGTCCAAAGGGTTTTGCTATTACTCCAGTATCTAAAACTTGGTAATGACATGTGAGGCCATATTTTTCACAATGCAACCTCAGTCTGAACACTTCCTCATATTGTAACTTTGACATAACTCTAGATTCATCCCACCAGTCCAGCCTCCGTCTCCACATCCGTACACCTCTCTGTGCAGAAGAACCAGCCATTGCTCCACTAAAAGCCCTAATTTAGATCTAGCTCTTTCTCCTCCTCATCTGATCACAAATTCGCTGACTTACATTTCAACTTACAGGTGCACCTCAATACATACTTTTGTAATTTGAATTTTTTTTGAGACACTGAATTTTTAGATCTTCATTTAGAATCAATTATAAATATAATGTCTTATTTCCACTTTTTTAATTGAATTACTGACAAATAAACTTTTCTATGATTTACAAATTTATTGAGATGCACCTGGATATAAATGAAACCATATACACTGACACTGTCATGTTCACTTCTGTATGACTGCGTGTTGCAAGTGATGTCTTTGTTTGTTCTTTTGTGTGTGCAGGTCAGTTCAGGACCAGTTCACACTGGAATCCGTTATTGGAAAAATAAATTAGAGACGTACAAAAAAAGATGAAAATAATCACATCAGAGCAATACATCTAAACTTAACACTAAGACTTAAGTCCTAAGACTTGCAGTTTCTTACGTTGCAGTTCTGCAACGTAAGAAAAGCACTGTATAGACAGATTATTCATACCACTTAACACCATACCATTAAAAATGGGTGCATGCTGGCTGCAACAACAAAAAAAGTAAAAAAAAAAAAAAAAAAAAAAAAAGATAAATGGAAAATGGAAAAAAATGGAAAATGGAAAAAATAGATAAGAACACTGTGATCAAGAACAAAACTATCTATTTCTTGTTCAACAAATACTACTTTCAAACAGGACTTTTTTTTTTCTTTCTTTCTTTATTTAAATGCTGCCTCAGTATTAAAATAACTTGTCACTCGGGGATAGGCAAGAATCAGAAATTTATATGTAAATCTATAAAATAACAATTCAAGTATATGTATAAAAACATTGTTTTAGTACCTTTTTGGTTTTGGCAGCCCACTGCCCACTTTTCTTGTGAATTCAAGCCGAATGATTCTTTCTGCAACCGACATCATGTGTGACGTGTTCTGATGAGGGGTCATATATTCACACTTAAAGAAGCTGCAACAAGAGAACTTCAGGCATTAAATGACTGGTTGTTTCAGCTTTAATTTAAAGTGGATTGCCACAGTCCTGTCTGGCTGTTACCTGACCAGCAAACTGATTGTCATATTTAGTTCTTTTGTAATGTTTGTTATTCTTTTTTCTTTTTTTTTTTTAAAGATTTTTTTTGGGGCATTTTTGCTTTTTTATTGAATGTGATAGATAGAAAAGGAGTGATAGAGGGGAAGACATGCGGCAAAGGGAGCTCAGGCCGGATTCGAACCCGGCTCCGCCGCAGCAAGGACTCAGCCTTAATGGTAAGCGCTCTACCAGTGTGAGCCACCAGGACGCCCCAAATGTTTGTTATTCTTTTCTCAAAAAAGATTGGCCTATTTTATTTCATAGGCTATTTTTATTTAAGATATTTTTTATTTAAATGTGCACTTTATGGAGCTTTGATTTTGAAAAAAAAAAGTTACTCCTGTTGTTATACAGTGTTTATGTTCACTTAAATAAACTGTTTCAATAAATCTACTTATGACATGGCATATTTGGCTTTGACTGAACATTTGCTCTCACTTTGAGATAAAAATATCAGGATATATATTGTATATCGATATTCAGCCTGAGTATGATATTATATGACTTTTGGTCTATATCGCCCAGCCCTAGTGGAGGGCAAAAAATTATACAAGATACAATACAAGATTATTATGACTTTAAGTGATGTGATATCTAAAAACTTAACTCCACGGCAGTACTTGAAAGTGTATTGCAACTGAAACTGTTTATTTTCCTGTGTTGTATTACAGAGATCAATTATAACATACACAGATAAATGTCAGTAACTGAGAAAACATCCTTTTCTCACAGTATCTGAAAAAAGTTGAAATGACTGGCTCATTAACAGCCTCTCAATCAGTGGAAGCGCTTTATAATTAACAACTCACTGCAGCATACTTATAAGAGAAGTCAATAAACAAAAAAAGGTCATTCTTCCATTGCTATGTGTTTCCATAAGCCTCATTCCTACTCAGTCCCTCAGCCAAAGACACAAACATCCACACACACACGCACACACACACACGCACACACCACCCACTCTCTCACTCTAAGCACGGCCCCAGTAAGGCCTTAAATAGCTCTCTCTTTCACTGGTCCATCACTTAAGGATACAATGTGCACGAGGTCCAGTGAGCACGCTGAATGATGGCATATTTGCCTGTGTTCCTCCTTTCTCTGCCAGAGTTTGAAGTGGCTCTCCTCCTGGGCCATGTTTGCATCTTCTCTGTTGTGGCAAGGTAGATTAATCATTAATCAGTCCTCCCTCTGTCCCAGCACCATCTGTGTGGGCTCATCCTCAACTAAAAAAGACCCTAACCGTCCCTTCATTCTTCTCTTTGTTGGGACTTTTTTTGTTTCATGCTACAAACACTGTTTTTAATCCTCTTTGGATTGTGGACATTTCGAATCAGGGGCGGAAAAAATGTTGCGAAGTAAATCCAGTCGCTTTACACCAGAGACAGGATGCAGAATGTAAACCTGTTCTACTGTAATCTACTATGAAAACATTTGACATTTGCATAAATGTTTACCTCAGAATGTGATTAATGAAAACTCTTAAGCTGGGATTTACTGCTACAAAGTCTAATAATCCAATTATCCCAGCCAGCAATGCGTGCATATCTATTTTTTCCACACTTGCACGTTTTATTTCAACTCTTGTAAGCCTCTATTTTAAAATCTTTTCATAGTAAGTTGGCATAAATCACAATGAGAACCTTGCAGTCCTTGATAATGGCATTGTTGATTTTGTATCACTTATATCAACAGTTTATAGCACTTGTGGCAGTCTAATCAGCAGTTAATTACAGCCTGACATTAACTACAGTGTCATTTTCTCCTTTTCTCATTAACCATGTGGTGTTAGTGGAGTTGGCCCTCAGAGGCTTTGCAGGTTGGGGGAGCAGAGGACTGCGGCCCCACAGCTGCTTTTCTCATTCTCATTTCTCTGAGACTGTTGACTTCATTTCCTGCAGGTCTCGCCCCAGGACACTTTAGTCTGCTTTTTCACTCCTCTGGTTTTCTATTCCTAATCTTATCCTCACTTGTTCTCTCTGGATATTTGTTTCCCTCTGTGCATCCGAGTGCTGTGTTTCTACCTTTCTTTTGTAACTCCTCTCTCTGCTGTGACCCAGTGCTGACCCACCTGAGCTCACCTAAAACCTCTCCTGTCTGCCAGAACAACATACTCAGTCACAGGTAAATGTATCAAAATGAAAACTAAATATCAAGTCGCATTTGATGAGACATCGTCTTTATATCCGAGCATGGAAAATGACTTTTTGATTGAAATATGAACTGCAGGGAGCTTTGAGCGCTTTATTTTCATTGCTGTTGCCACATTTCATCTCCTATTTGCTTCTTTTTTAAGCAGCTGCAAAAGTACAGTAGTAAGATATTAAATATTAAACTTCTGACCTCACGGAAGTGCATTGAAGTGTGTGTGTGTGGCCCCGGCTTTAGCTATTTAAATGACTTTTTTAAAAGCGGGTGGTTCATCAGCAGGTCAACCTCGAAGAGACATAGGGTGATTTATGGCGTCTGCAGCAGGGAGGGAGGGAGGGAGGGAGGGAGGAGGAGGAAGGGGTGAGGGAGGGGAGTCATCTAACACCCCATCCAGAATGGGATGTTTTGGCAGCCTGCATGTTTGGTACCCCTGCCGTGACAAAGTGTGTTGATGCCGTGAATAGAAAAAATAGGCCAAGGTGCTTTCAGGAACACCAAACTGTGAAAAAACACAAAAATGGAGAATTTACAGAGGCTCGTCAACTTCTACAACTGTCCATCACATGCACAGCTAATTAAACACTTATTTAGCTATTGCACGAATACATTTAATTGCCTAAAACGAGTCCGGCTCACTGCCCCCCTGCTGTGCTCCTCTCCTACACTCATTGTATTACTTCCTTTCATCTTGGGCCTCGCTTTAATTACAATCACTCCTGATTTCCTCTCCACTTCCTTTCTTTTCTCTGTGTCTGGCCTGCTTTCATGCTCATAAATCTGTCATGCCGGGGTCTATTAGTTGTGACATTCAGCACAGAAATCGTAATATTCTCTGTGAAGCGATCCCACTGCCGCCCAGGCACTCTGTACTCGAACAGCCGGGGAGTTAGTTTCGGGTGACATACGAGATGTCAGAGAAGCTTCTGTAAAGAGGAGTTGTTTGTGTGAAGACAAGGGTGGAGAAAAAAAAGGAACAAAGAAAAAGTTTAAATGCAACAGTTCTTAAAAGATAGAAGAGTGTTTGTGTTGTAACTTTTACTTTGCTTGTCATCTTGTCAAAGTTCTAGTCTGCTACAGTGAAGCTAAAAGGGCTGCAAAAACAAACAAAAAAACAACAGTTAAAAGCATGAGAGGGAATTTTAGTAAGAACTTTACATACAAATGTAGTGATGGATTTATAACCCAGTTCCTAATGATGAAAATAATGTGATGTGTCATTAGTTTCAACTTCATCAAAACAGTTTATGTCTTGATATTCACAAATTAATCACCATTTGTTCTAAAAAAAAAAAAAAAGTAAAAAAGAGAGAACACCTCATCTTTTTCACACAGATAAACACAGCTGCTCAGCGAAATGAGTTAGCAGTTTTCACAGCTTTTGCATATTTCCCCAAATTCAAATCCTGTTGACTCACTTTTGGTCCAAATCATTTCCCTAAAAACACAATGAATATATCAGAGTATATTTAGCGCATAAATATTTAGATTAATTTTGGTCTTCACCCGTGGTCCTGTTTACCCTGTATTTTTGTTTTCCTCGCTGGATGCATCAGCTCAGTGCTTTTCCTATGGGTCTACTGTTTGATGTGGAGTAAAAGGCTCCAGGAGTTTATGAATGAATATTTTAAAAGGGATTCAGCGAGGCGGCGGGGCACAAAATGGTTCCTCTGTCCTCTCTACAAGCCAGTCAGTCATCCTGCCGCAAGCCCAACTCTGGTATCTCATAAAAGCAAAGCTGCATCACTCTGCTGGGAAGGGGAGTCGAGTACAGGAAAAGTCCTGTGAGTATATACGTGTGTGCTCGAGAAAGAGAGAGAGAGAGAGCTGACGGACAGAAAACAGAGGTTGTGGGTGTGGGAAAAAAGGGCGAGGGAAAATGTGTGGGCAGGAGTTTCTAAAATGGGAACTTGTGCTGTATGAACCTGAAGTTGTCACATCTATGTGTTGATCAGTGCAGAGCCAGAATCAGACGGCTGCTGGAGAGCTTGCTGTAAAGATGCCTACACTGTAAAAAAAAAAAAAAAAAAAAAAATCAGTTTAATTTACAGTAAAATACCGGCAGCTGTGGTTGCCAGAATTTCCCTGTAAAAAATACAGTGAGTGGGTTTTCTATTGTAAATTTTAATGTAAATATCAGCAAAAACTGTAATTTAGACTGAATAATCCTGTTTTTTAGGGGTATTGTGTCTTTGTGACTACATGGTATTTCTCCATTAATTGAAAATGTTTTTTATATATATTTTTTACAGTTTAAGTTTTGTACTATTCCTTGATTTATGGTAATTAAGTGTCAACTATAAACTAAATTTTATATAAGGGAAGGTGTGCAAATACTCTGGCACATGCACAAGAATTGAAGAAATGCCACCAAAGTCTGTCTGGGGAAGAGCTTTGTGCCCAAAACATCACACAGCATTAAAATCCTTCAAAGGGGAGCTACCTGGTGTGCAGATCTTCTTGTTTCTATTCTGTTAGATGCCACCAAAAAATAAGGCTGTAAGAAGATATTCAACAGTAGTGAAGTTGATGTTCTGTCAGATAAACTTAAAGTAAACAAGATTTCCAGAGGAAAATAACAAAAAAAAAACCCAGCTCCAACATATAATAAACTGATATTATGCTATTTAAATAACAAATATATAATCTAAATCTGATTACATGATATTCATGCCTTTTTCATGTTTATCAAATTTAAAATGGATCCTCTTTGCATCATACATGTGACTCAAGTCATTTAATTCAAGTATGCTCAAGTAAGTCGCATGTCATTTGGACATGGACCAGTCAAGTCACAAGATAATCATAATTATTGAACAGATAATGGCCATTTCATGCAGCATTAAATGACGCAAATATTTGACCACACAATGTGACCAACACTGAAATGCAACTTTGTGATTCGGTGAAACATATCCATTGTTTTCAGAAACTACCGTTTCAATGCCAACATTTTATTCTATAGATTCGGTTGATTGGTGTCATATCAATCATTACCAGGCTAACAATAACTATCATCAGCACTCACAGACCAGCCTGTCCTCCTATCAAAATGTCAATATAGGTTGTGTGTACAGGCAGTGAAAAACAAGCTATATTTACGAATTTTACCGTCTGTAATACGACCGCCACCATCTTGCTGACATAGCACGGATTCCCGTGTTCCGTTGGAGGCTGGGGTGGTGGATGGGTCAAACTGTGAAAACAAAAGTAAACCATTTTTAACTTAAGTTACGTCTTTACCTAAGTTACGTGAATCACGTTTTTGAACACACGTTTTTTTACGTAACTTAAACAGTAGTCATGTGACCCTTGTAACTACTTCATTTCCGGCATTAACATACATTTATTGACTGTTTAAACTGTCTTTTATAACCCCTTAACAGAAGTTTTTTGCCCTAAACCTATAGGTCAGTGGTTTTACAACATAAATCCACATAAACTGCAGCCTTTTTTTTTACAACCGCAGACTGTACGTGTGTGATATATTTAGAAGGCGCCGTGATACATTAATATGTGCCATGAAACGCGTGCCGCGATATGTATCTACATGCCATAATTTGTGGTGCTGACACACGACCTCTTCTGCCATTTATGTTGGAGAACTTGTTGCACAGACACTTGCTGATTCAAATGAGTCTTTAAATAACTAACAAAGTTTGGTGTTGTAGGTTTGTAAAGGGTGAGTCATCATGTCTTAGGTTGAGTCTTTCATTTCAGAGTCAAAGTCAAGTAAAAAAAAAGGAGGAAATGTATCATTCAGAGGCCCATTGATTCAGCAGTCCACTGCAGAAAATGATGGAGATCGCCCAGCTGTAAGAATATGGTAATGCACAATAGATTGTCAAAGTGTCTCTATCTGTGATTTGTGTTGACAATACTTTGTGTAGGTCTTTAAATAAAGGAAGAAAAGCCAATCTGAACAAAACACAAGGTAAAATATGATGTAAACTTTTAGCAATACAAATAACAGTGCTAAAGGTACTCAGACTTTGAACAGGAGTCTCTTGGATTTCCCAATGCAGTTAATGTTTTCTGTACTTTCTGTTGCATAAGCACGTGTTAGCCAATCCTGTGAATGCTTGCAGTCAGCATGAGGCTGGTATCAGTGCAAGCTCAAAAACTACATCTACATGCAATGTGATCTCTGCTCTAGTCTCTGAGTTTTTGGCCGCAGTGATGAAATTCCTCCCTGTCTGGTTCCAACCAGTCGTTCTCTGTTGGTGAACAGGAGAGAGGGAGGTCATGGTGGTGGGGTGCTGTAATTCAAGTTGCATCAGAGTCTGTCTGTGTTTTCATCTTTGTCCATGTCCAACAGTGATACCATCAGAGGGGTGGATATGGCATTGCCTGAGGAGGACAACTGGTGTGGGTGCAAGGGTGAACTACCACAATCTGAACGTTTTAGTTGCAAAAATGATGAAAGATTATGATTAAATTAAACATTTAAGTGATATTGCCATCTTCATTGAGTAAGGTTTGAGCCTTGTTAGTGTGATTTTTAAGTGTTCATGGAAAACATCAGCACAAACAAATGCTTACGCGCTCTCTTCCACTGCCGCCTCTGAGATTATCTTGGGGAAATCCCATCCCTCAGGTCATTTTGTGCTAAACGTCCTGAGATTGAGTCAAGTCTGGGAATGCTAACATCTCTGAATGCATCGCCTCAGACATCTCAGGAGAGACCGGGGCCGTCGAGTGGGCAGGTGTGATAAACACACAGAATACAGGAATGCTGGTTTGTCAGATGAAGCTCCCTGGCTCTGTGTCATGACTTGTGAGTGATGTAATGTGTTATTCTCTTTCCTCCCTGAGACATATACAGTATACAGTATGTTTGTTAACAAGGACTGGTCTCTGGTATGTTTAAGCCAGATGGAAGAACAATGTCTGACAGGCCGACCCTTTGCAGTGGCCTTTTAAGGAGTAGTTGGGATATTTTGAAGTGGGGTTGTGTGAGGTACTTATGCAAAGTTAATGTATTACTTAAAGTAGATTGCCTTTAGCACGCCCCCAGTTTGAAGGAGCAGACAGGAGCACCGGCTAGAAGCTAAGTAATGTACTGCTGTGGACGGGGGCAGCAGCTAAACATACATACGTATAAAAAATCTGTTTAGTTGAACACTTTATTTAGAATATTTTCACCCTTTACCAGTCCTTTTCTACAGGGAATTGAAACCCAGTGTTGCCAACTTAGTGACTTTGTTGCTATATATAGCAACTTTTCAGACCCCTCCAGCGAAAATTTTTAAAAAAAAATCAAATAGGGACAAATCAAGCGGCTTTTTCTGGTGTTATTAGAGATTTTTGGAGATTCATACTCTTCTTAATGAGCAGCGGGGTGCTGTCGGCGCTCCTCCCCCGTCCCAAAGCACTCACAAGCAGCACAGTCCCTCCCAGCTGCACTGCTCACTTTTACTGGTCCCAAAGTCGGATAAAGGGATAAAGGAGGAGGGTTGGAATTGTGACAGAAGACTTTTTTTTTTACTTTTTGTATATCCCACATCGTTATTCATCTCTTCTACAGCGTCCATTAAAATTACACGCACATGGTTAACTGTGCCAATTAGGCTATGATGTCATTTAGCGACTTCTATCAACTTTTAGCAGAGTTAGCAACTGACATCCATCTATGCTCCCTTCAAAGTCACCAGACTCTATTGACAAAAACAGTAATTTTACCTTACAGAACACAGGAACTGCTGGTCGGCTGCTGCCTCAAACACCTACTTTGTCTGTGTCATTGTGTATCTTTGGTGTTTTACAGGGTTAGTTTAGATTCACCAAAGTCACACAGTAACACAAACAAAGTAACCGATTGAGGTAGCGGCAGACAAGTAAATCATGTGTTCTGGTTTCTTATTTTTTGGTTTTTAGGTGGGCAATTTTTTCAGTAACTAAGTTTTTCTGCTGCCCCTGTCCACCATCTACTGTAGGTTATAACCTGACAATGGATAAGTACCTCATACAAATGCACTTCAAAACATCCAAACTATCCTTTTAATGCCTCATATGGCTGCTGTCTCATTGCAGACACATGCACACACATATTCAAACACTCCATCTCCCACCTGCTCTTCACCACATCGGCATGTTCCTAAAATTATAACTTTGTATCACAATTCCATAGCGAAGGTGAGGTCAGTGGTTTACAGTACAACAGTGCATTTTAAATTAACAAAGTATATAAATGTCTTTATGTGAGTCACTGGCCAATACCCTGTGGCAACATTTTGAGGCACAATCAATAAGCCGCACGACCTTCAGCATGGACAGGGGTTGGCAAAAAGGGCAAAATCGATAATATAGCTGGCTCCGAGCATACGGGTAATGAAAAAAATGCTACGGGACAAAAATAGGTCAAATAATTTGCTGCAAGTTATATTACCTGTGTCTGAACTGACTGAGAATAAACAGATTTAATGGGTTTGTTAATCCCAAAACACTGCAGCCAATCCATTATCCACGAGTCCACCATGAAAAATTGCTTCAAAATCAGTGATATTTTGGATGAATTTTACAGCTATAAAAAGTACAAAATAAAGCTCAGCGAGTATGATAAAAATAGAATAATACTGGAGTCCATTAGTGGCTAACAAAAGTCTGTGTTCGACCTGTAGCTCTTTGTTGGGAGCTTATGTGCATTAAACACAGTTAAAAGAGCATCAATAAAGAGTGTACTTAAATACTAGATGACTCAGATTTTTGCCTCTTCATGTCATATTGACATTTATACTCTTGGTCATAATGAACCTCAGAGTAAAAACCAGCAGCTGCACACCTTTCTGACTTGATTTTCACTGTGAGGTCTGTAAGAAAATGATGGGATTTGTATTAAAATGTTAAATCGTAGCTTTATCAACTATTCCAGCAGGTCTAAAAAGTGTCAGCCTATTTACTCACTGGAGCTCTTTTTGAAATATGTACTTATCAGTTACAGCGATACTCATTTCAACTGCAAAGAATAATTTAAAATCGTCCTTGGTTTAACAAAACGGTCCATTTTTCAGAGGATGAGATATCACTTTCACAGCACAATTTCCCCCAAGCACTTTCTCCTGGTATTCGTTTTGGGAGCACTTAAGGTAGATTGTGTTTTTCCCTCTTAGTCTTTCTAATAAAGCTTTGTAAAGACCCGCTGATTTCCCTTAAATGTTTGTTGATAAAGAAAACAGGAAGGCAGGCATGCCTCGGTTCATTAGTTGCCCGGTGAGCAAGACTTTAGGTACGCACACCGCCCGGGGGCAACTCTCATTCCAAACATACACAACTCAGCACTGTAAACAAATGCTCGCACATGAACCAGCTAAGAATGTGCACAAACTATAGATTAATTCACAAGCTTGGAGTGCTTCATGCCGAGTATTCCCAAACACACACACACACACACAGAGGTGTGATCTGCCAGGCAAGGCCGCAAAACGCTGCTATGTGAGAAAACACCTCGCAAAGCAAACAGAGACTCACAAGGCAACCGCTTGTTCCGAGGCCAGAACTCAGGGCAGCGCTCCTCACATCTCTGTGAGAGGAGAGAGGGAGGAGAGAGGGGAGCAAGTGATCAGATGATACACGATAGGGTGAACGAAAAATATGTTAAGGGATTAAAAAGAAGAAAAGACAAGACGAAAATTAAATAAGAGTGCAGGGGCAGTTGAGGATTAAGGTTGTAAGAGAGTTGGACAGGAAAGATGAAGATGAAAACCTTAAAAGACGGCTTAAAAAGTCAAATGGATAATCATATCAACCTATCAACCACTGATCAGATCTGCCAGTGAAGGCTGGGTAGAAATAAGATGCTTTCGTCTGCCTCTGTCTGAAAATGAAGGATCCATTGATTGAAATGTTTCATTAAAAAGTGTTAAATCTGCCACAGTTTTGAATGATATTGCAAAAGTACCATGAAAAAAACTAACAAGTTCTCCAACATAAACGGCAGAAGGGGTCATCTGTCAGTACCACAAATTACGGCACGTAGGTATGTATCGCGGCTTGCGGCACAATGGCGCGTTCTAAAAATAGCACACACGTACAGTTCAGGGTTACAAAAAAGGCTGCAGTTTCTGTGGATTTATGTTGTAAAACCACTGACCTAGGTTTTGGGAACAAAACTTTGTGGTAAGGCATTATAAAAGACAGTTTAAACAGTAAATAAATGTACGTAAATGCCAGAAATGAAGTAGTTACAAGGGTCACATGACTAAAGTTATGTTCGAAAACGCGACTTACGGCAGACGCATTACAGTGGATGGTGAAATACGGAGACATAGATCGTTTTTTGCTGCCTGTTCACACAACCTTTATTGACGTGTTTGAAATCTCTACAGGCATAGCAATGCTAATAAATAGAGGTTTGGTTTATCAGGTAACTTTATGTGATTACAGTTATAGATACACACACATGCGTGCGTAAGTGCGCACACTCCTCCAGATACACATGCTTCATACTCATGCTTCACACACACACACACACACACACACACACACACATATGAATTTAGTTACACACACACTCCTTCAGATACACATGTTTCACACACAAACACACACACACACACACACACACACACACACACACACATTTTGAGGTGTATTTTGAGGGCATAGGTCGCTGTACAAATAAATACTTGAAAAGGAATGCTTGTTGTAGGTGTGCTCCTTGTATATTATACAGTATCATAACATTACTAGTATTAATTGTTTGAAATCTCTGAAGAATCTCATCATAGTGTACACATATTAGATGAAAAAAAAATATGAATTATTGTCAATGTACTACATGCAAAGTAAAAAAAATAATTGTAGTGTCCAGATGTAAAAAGCTAATGCTATTCTACAAACAAACTACAGCCCGGTCACATGACTTCAGCATCACCACCACAAAGCTGACGATGGCATTTAATGTCCCTGACAATCTCTATAGTCACATTTAGCCACTTATCCACCTTTTTAAATACACATTAAAAGCATTACAATTCACAATCAGTGTGTGTACTGCTGTATTTCATGTTGTAGAGCAAACCTTGAAAATGTCTTAAGCTTTTACCAACCAAAAATCTAACCAATAACCCATACAAACTGCAAAAACTCCTCGTTGGGTTTTACAGGTCATTTTTGCTGCACTTCATTGTTAAGAGCAACAAAATAACAACTCTGTAAACTTCACAACCTGTGAGAAGTACACGGAGAAAGGTTTGCTGTGTCAAACTACATCAACTAAAGTTGCTAAAGTTCTGGATAGTTTCCCACTGAGTATTTGGCATCTTGACTTTTTTGAGGTGACTATGCAGCGGGGCCCCAAATCTTGCTATGCTTTCTGCAGAGACAACAATGAGCCACGAGGTCTGGAATCCAACATCCAACAGAATATTTTTTCTCCCCTTCTCTTCTCTCTCTCTCTCTCTCTCTTTTCTCTCTCTCTGTCTCTTTTCCTAAACGCTTCCATTTTCCCCCGAGCAGAGGCAGACTGTTTTGAGAAATGTGAGCTTGTTATGCTTTATGATTTGCAATCTAGTGTCTTATTGACACGTTGCCTCCTGTACCACTAGAGATCCTTCCAATAACATACTTCAGTGTCCCATGCAGCCTCGCACGTAAACGGTAAAAGGCCGGTCGAGGCCTTAAATGTATTTTTCAGAGCTGGTTTTTTTTTTTGTTTTTTTTTTATATAAGAGAGGCTACTTTAGGACATTTCCATCTCAGCTCTGTGGTATTCCCCTCTATAGATGTGAATCCTGCACTAAAAAATGTCCATAGAGCTAGCTGCTGCCAAACACTGGCTCTGCTCTGGTGCCAGGGAAAATTTGAACAAGAACAGACTCTCACACAAAGCCAATCTTTTGTTTTTGCGGCCAGAAAAATACCCGCATGTACAGTAATGACATCTCTACTTACTTATGTTTATGAAGGGGCTTTTTTGCTTAAAATTCTTGTTCAGTTTGCTGCTAAATTGCTTTTCCCTGTAAACGATAGTAATTGTTTTGGACACTTTTTTCCAGCCTGGAAACCTTTACTCCCATTGGCTGACGCGTTGCCCGTGTGTCCCGGTCTCTGCCTTGTTCTGTTGCCATATACATTTTTGGGTTGCTGTGATGCCTGGCACACGTCTGACAGGGCTGGGTGTTTATGTAGGCTATGGGACACCTGCCAGCTAGACGTCCTGGAGCTGTAATGACATGCTATTCTGAATATTTCCCCTCAAAATCAAAACAAAACAGACGTCAATAGCACTTATTAAACCAACACGAATCCTTCCTCTGCGTTACTATGTATTGTAGACGTTTGGTTTATTGGCAAACCAGAGCTGGAAAACACATCAGTCACAAAGACATGTTTGTAATGCGTGTGTTGTTGATGATGTGCATTAAAACAGGCAGTGTTCTCACATTTTCAAATAGCTTTCGGAGCTTCAGAGTCTATCTGTTCTGTTTCTCCGCGAGCATCTGTTAACCATCAGCAAAACACCACTTCAAGAAACTATAAACTGGAAAGAATAAATAGTAATCAAAGTATAAAATAGCAGGGAAAGAAAAAAAAATACTTATTTACCACGTTGACAGTGTTTGTAGAGAATGTATGTCTTTTTCTCTACTAAAAAAAAAACACGAGGAATTAATTTGTCTCATTGTGAACAGATGCCATTAGTGTGTGTGTTGTTAGTATCTGTGTTTATATAACCCATATCATTAAGGAAAATTGTGTTGTCTCTTAAATCTGTGTATTTATTATTCTGCCTGCAGAATATATTAGTGGATATATTGCCATCTATACTGCTTCTGAGGCCATGATCGTGTCTCTCTTTTGTGTTTTTGATTGTATTTCACTTGATAATTAGATTTTCTCATTGCTCTACATTTCTTCTTTTGGTAAACCATAATTGAGTTAAAGTTAGCTGATAGTTTTGACTTCTTTTCCTGGGTTAGGGGCAGGAATGTGTGTGTGTATTTCCACTTTTTACCGTGCACACGTGTAGGATGTCTACAATCTGGGAGCCGGATCTGGACCTCCAGCTTCTGCAAGACACCCCGCGCTCATTGAGATCCAAAACGACAGATTATCTTTGGCATTCCACATCTGGAAGCAGTTGAGCTCCGAGGAGCCGCTTCTTCTGAGAAATATACAAATATGTAGGACAAAGTGCACATGAATAGAAGGGATATGGCTGCTAACTGTATGTGACTGTATCTAACTGTGTCCTGATGGGCTTTGATGTTCAGCTTATACATATTTAGTAGACTTCTTGTTTTATCACTTTAGGACCAAACAAAGAACAGTATTTCTGCTATGTTGCCGTTTCCTCTTATTACGATAGTGTCTTTAGCAATTCATCCTGCAGCTTCTATAGGAATAGTTTAAAGGTTTGAGATACCATTCTGATGCCCATTTGTTAAATATGAAGCAGAAGTCAGGAGAAGGTTGGCTTAGCTTAGCATAAAGACTTTAAAAGCACAGAAACACCTAGGATGGTTCTGTCCAATGGTAAGTAAATCTAACCACTGGCCCCTCTGAAGCCAACTTAAATGACACATTATGTCTTGTTTGTTTTTGGACAGTCAACCAGCCTCCCTGCTTCCTGGCTGCACAGGGGCGACCAGGAAACAACCAACACGAACTATATAAGGTTGTCCCGCAGTGGCTACTGTGGGCTGGCTGACTATGGCAGCTAACCTTAACGATTGAGCTTCCATGATGCAGAGCTGCACTTCCAGTTCACCAAGCAGTGCCTTGAACCTGGTAACTTAGCTACATTCATTACATACACCACTATTCCTAAAAGAGACAGGCATAAGAAAGCAGGAGAGTGAGAGGAAGAAAGAGATGCCATCACTAGTTGCTAAGCCAAAGTAGCTAAAAGAATTGGGTAGCATGTAAACAACCAATAAGATCTCTAACCTAAACGGCAGAATAGGCCGTTGTCAACACCACCCATAACAACACATATCAGCAATTGGCAAAATGAGAGTTTCGCAGTTTACGGTACTGCACAGCGATCTGAAAATAGCACACAAGTCATTATACATACATGTACGGTTCGCAGTTGGAAAAAAGGCTGACCTAGGTTTAGGGGCAAAAAAACTACTGGTTAGGCGATACTTTCGTTTTTTACATTACATTACATGTCATTTGGCTGACACTTTTTGTAAGGGCCTAAATGTTGTTAATAGAATAATTGAAAATCATAAGAATTAAGAATAAGAATATTTACAATATGTACATGTTTTGATATTTACAATATATGTGGATAGATTTTTTCTTTTTTGTGAAGTGTACCTTTAATGTGTCACTCTCGCGATTCTTTGGTAATGGTAATTTGGTAGGTAATGTGAATTTGTGGTCAGTCAGGACAAGCGGGGAGTGGAGCCGTATATTTTTTTGACCTCTTTATTTCACCTATCTCTATCTCTCTCTCCAGTACTTTCTCATTTTGTGTATAGGACGTGATTTGTATTTACTTCTGTGACATTTTATATTTTTCCTGCAATTTTTTGAGTAAACATTGCAAGTTTACCAGCTGGTCTCTGTGGATTATTTGGATGTGGACACAAGTGGTACAAGCGTCAAACCGAGGCTTCACCTACACTTTTGTCCAAAGGAACTTACATTAAGTGCATTCAACCTCATACTAGTCATAGACCACAGTAATCAAGTAAGTACATCATTTTTAAGAGCCAACTGTAACCACTACAGGAGTGCTATACATTAAAGAAGAAGAGCTCTCCTGGGTGTAAGTCCACCATTTGATCAACCCATCGACCTCCTGTTCCTCCCTTTGAGTGTGACATCCACCATTTAAAGTCCACATCGCCGTCAATCAATATTGCTATGTCAGCAATGTCTACAATGTAAATATGAGTCCTATTTTGTTGCCTGTACAAATGCTCTATATTTACGTTTTTGAGGGGAGACCAGCCTCAAACAACTGTGGGATTAATGAGAAAGTCAGTAAAAGAAAGCTGTAGGTTTGAAGGTAAATTAGATAATTACCCACTGCAATGAAGAATATGATAAAATTAACTGGGTTGAGCGACAGCAGCAAGAATAAAGACAATATGCTATATGCAGCCACACTGGTAGTCAGTTTACACAATATGAAAAAAACTACAGTGTTGCAACTGTTCGATGTAGCTGCCTGCAAGACTGGTCATTAGAAATCACAGGTAACCACGATAGGAAAAACAGAAAGAATTGACAAACCCTACGAGAAGAGGCCACTTCTTCTGGGTGAGAAGTAATTCATTCATTTTTGTACAGACTACAAAAAACTGAAGAAAAAAAACATCTGTAAGCTTTAGAGGTGCCACGAGGCAGAATTAGCTTCCTATGGACTGAACTAGACTTGCCGTTTTTACCCGTTTAAAGTCTTTTTGCTAAGCTAAGCTCCTACCTGTAGCTTCATTTATAGCAAACACTCATGAGAGTGGTATAAATCTTCTTATCCGACTCTCAGCAAGAAGGCAAATAAGTGTATTTCCCCAAATGTCAAACTATTTCTTCAACAACAGCATGCCACAGCATCACCTGATACTTTGACCTGCTTGACCACTCACACTCGTGCTGAACCATCAGCTGCGGGAGGCTTCTGATGACTCGGCTAAAACAACACCTCCCTCACAGGTTCAAACAGGCTTATGACCCTTTGCCAGATTTTATAACATTTTGAATAAAGTGGGTGTTTCTTTTCAAATCACAATTTATTCTACCATAAATGAAATTACACACTTTGCATCAGCAAGAGGGTAGAGTCTACTAAACCTGTGATTCTGCCTTGATGTCATACCTGCTTTATATATATAATTATCAAATTTAACTACACTGTGCTTGGTACAGCTATATAATCATCTCTCAGCTCACTTGTTCCTCAATCAGTCTTTGGAGACAAAAGCTATTTAAGGAATGCAAAGAAAATTGCACGTTTTTATAAAATAAACAGAATGTGAAGGCAAGCAACGGGACATAATGTTCTGACAGGCTCCTCTGTGGTTTTTATACATAATGGACCAGCACATTCACAAAAACACACCTGCACGAACACACACGCCCACCCACACACACACGATGATCATGATGATAATATTCTAGCATTTGCCGATTCATTAACACCCCCCGATACATGTGAATTTCCATGCCACGTGCTCCCGCTCTCTGGAGTGTTATGTTTGGCTGAAAGAATTTTATTTTCACGTGAGATGATTCATGTGAGCACACAGCATGATAATCACCAGCTAGTTGCTGTGCATCAATCAATTAAGAAGATCTGTCAAAGCCCCATAATGGTTTTAATACGCTGCCTCTTCCATTGGCTGGATAATTGCTACATAATTACTCAGAGTCATCTCAGGTAGATCTCTACCTGGTTAAGTCAGCGCTTGAATATAAATGAGTGGAAAGTTAGTTTCACATGGCTTGTTTGAAAGCAAAGCACTTCTCGGGGGAGCTGCTGCCACCGTACATATTAAAAAAACTGAATTGATAAAGTGATGATTAGCATTACACCTGCAGGAGGAAGATACCGATATCAGGGAAGCTCTTTGTATGTGGCTGCCAGATTTGATTTGTGACTGAGGGAGATCTTAGTGTAATGAGGCAGTGCCAGAAGAATTATTCAGATTCTTTACTCCAATGAAAGTGAGTAAAAGTACTAAAAAATGCGGTAAAATGACTCAAAGTTATGCACTAATAATGTATTTTTAGTATCAAAACTAAAAATTATAGTGTAGTAGGAAGAGCACCCCCAAGAAATATACTTCTAATCAGTGTTTCTAGTGAAGATTCATAGTGAAGAACCATTTAATTGACTGTTTATCTGGAATGGGAAAGAGAAGAGTGTTCACATCAGGCGGCAACCTCTGGGTCTGATCAAGGAGGCAAACCAGGAAGTGCCTTAAGCTGCATTCTACAGAAAATTCCAGCAGGGGGTGCTAAGTTTGGCCGCAAAAACATTTCTGTCCATTAATTTCAATACAAAATGAGAAAACTTCTTACTTGATTACCTCAGGATTTTTTTTAGGACACCACTCTGTTCTCAATCGCTAGTAAAAAATCTTCTTCAAGACAATTTCATGTTAATAGTTCTAATAATGGCCCCATTTAGAAGAAAATAGAAGATAAAGAATTGTATGATTTGGGACGGGGCTACCTTTGATTGACAGGTCACTAACAAGGCGAGCCGTCATCAGGAGAGAAGCAGAACAATGCATATCCATGGCAACGTGTCAATAAAGTTATATATAAGGTTATATAGATATAAAAAAGGAGGTTTAGCAGTTTGGTCTCATAACTTTGACCCTTTCACTGTATTTTCACTTAATGACAGTTTATTTAAGCGTTTTGTTCAGTAAAAATGTCTTGTTCAGCGATTGGTTGGACTAACAGACACTCCAAGGAGTCGCTGATCAGTTTTCTGAGGTCAGTAACATACATTTTGTTTTTGTTTTTTCGCTAGCCAAAATGAACATCCTAGTTAATGCTCCAGTTAATACTAACATGAACTAGCAGCGGCTTCTCTCAGTCGGGTTGAGGTGTAGAGAGGCGTGTAGTCAGTGTCGTCAGATCCCTCTCGCTCCTCCAAATATGGTCTGCTCCCTGTATCGGAAACAAGATGGCGACGAGTGTAACGCTGTCCACAAACCAGTGGGTGACGTCATGGTGACTACGTCCATTATTTATATACAGTCTATGGTTCACATCAAGAAGAGTTCTATTATGATGTTTGATCCTTGTACCTCAAAAGAAATAAACCTTGGTTAAACACACAACAGCCTCTGTCTCGACACCTTATTTGATATCACATATATTGGCGTCTCGTAATTGGTCAAAGAGTTAGAGTTGCTTACTAGCATGCCACCAACATGTGATCACTTTATGATTAGTTTTATTATGATCTCTGACCCTCAAAACATGGGTCTAGACACCTTATTTGTTCAGTTATCTTCAATATTGGCAGAGATATAGTGAAATTAGATTTTCTTCGATAATGGTGGCACTAATTTGCGTAAAAATGGTCTGTAGGACATCCTAAACATCGCTCATCATTTTCTACACATTCTAGAAACACTGATTAGAAGTACATTTCTGGGGGGTGCATGATACCCCCCTCTTCCTACTAGACCATTAGTGCAGAAAAATGGTTATTCAGTTACATTACACATACTCATTAATATGACCAATGCATTATTGTGTAGGCAGTATTTCATTGTTGCATTTGGTTAATATTTATATATATATATGACGAACCATGCATCATAGTATATAGTCTAGGGGCCTTTTCCAAGGTGTACCCCGCCTCTCTCCCAATGTCAGCTGGGATTGGCTCCATAAGCGGCTCAGGATAATGAATGAATGAATAAATGAATGAATATAGATAATGAGACTCGGTATTCACATGTGACAGCCAAGGCTGAGCCCAATTAATGCCATTCTGTCACTGTTTAGGGACCCCGTGTGCAGGAATATTCAAATAGACCATTATAGACTTGGTAAAAATAAGACATTCTACTGCAAGAGAAGAGATGCATGTTGCACTGGTGCTCCTCGTTACAAAATGTAGTCGCATTGTCCCCAAAAATGGCGGCAAAGTGTGATTAAATGGTCGCAGGCTGGAGCCTTGCAGTGGATTTCTGCAGTCTTCTGGTTTCACAAACAAAACATTTGGTGCCCTGTTCACCAGATGTAATGGTATTGTAATATTATGGAATGCTTTATGCAATGGTCTGCTTGCTTTTTGTGTTATTGCAATTAGGCTTCCCCTTGTTATAGCCTGTGTTTCCGCTTACCCTTTGTCAGATTGTTTTCATCTCTGTGAGCACATGCTTTCTAGCCCTTACCTCACGTTTGCCTGCCTGTTTTTGGACAGTTTCTGTGGATTACCTTTTAGTTTTTTGGATTGCCTTTCCCGTTTGTGACCTTCTTGATTTACTATGAAAGGTTTTATTTTTACACCAGTTCTAGCTTCAGTTACTTCCTTCTGCTTCTGAGTCCCTGTCCAATATCGAACCATTTTATTGCTGTATTTTTCATATTTGTTATTTACTTGACAACTGAAAATAAACCAAACTGCTCACTTATCTTATTTTTAATGACCTCTGGATGTGCAATTATTACTGGGATATCTCAGACATAAAACAAACCTTAAGTCAAATCAATGAAAGCTAATTATAGCAGTAATGTAACAGAATAAGTAAAACATTGCAAAATTCTATACTGAATAGGATTTGGCTGTATTATGGTATACCAGACTTTTAGAAATCACAACATTGTGATTTTCAGCGCCGTCATGAATAAATATGATGGTTTTTCAGTCTGTTTTAACTGGTCATACATAAAAAAAAATTTAAAAAAAATTAAGTAATACACAGCAGCAGCCACCAAAGACCACTTTATTTGTTCAAAGGAATGCAACTGAATTTAATCATTTAAAAAAAAGTAGCGCTGACATTGCAAATTCAAAAGACTCAAGTCCAAGTGAAGTCATGAATCGTTGGTGTTAAAGTTCAAGTCGAGTTAAAAGTATTTTTTTCCTAAAGTCATCAAATTTGGGACTTGATTCTGACTCGAGCGCACACCTCTGGTATCTACATCTGTCAGATAAATGTAGGAGAAGATGTACAATATTTCCCTATGAAGTCAAAATCAAAATTAATCAAAATTACTTTATTCAATTCAGTAAAATGTAATATATATATATATATATATATATATATATATATATATATATATATCTATTATGGCATGCCGTTCAGGAAATTAATCTTTGAATATATTGAATGAATTCTTGAATATATGGAATGAAACTTTGAATATATTGAATGAATTCTTGAATATATGGAATGAACCTTGAATATATGGAATTAAACTTTGAATATATTGAATTAATTCTCGAATATATGGAATGAACCTTGAATATATATAATGAAACTTGACTGACGTCATCAAGGCACTGCCATCTTGTATTTTGCTGCCGCAATAAGTGAGCATGAGTCAGTCTGGGAACCTTGTGGCAGCAACACTGACCAATGAGGACATTATCAACTTATTGTCAAGTGCTTGTATGGGCCACAATCCTCCCGATAGTACCCGTGCCCAATACAGTTCTCCTGACGAAGAAGTTCGCTCCCTTTTTAATCTTTTTAATTCGTTTCTCACTTATTAATATGACGGCGGACAGACGGGAAAATAAAATTCCTGTCAAAATAAAAGTAGCGTGCTAACTTATTATCAAGCACAATAAAGAAAAGAAAAAAACACTTATCATCATGCACTAGTATAGGCTACTGTTCTCTTTCTACACCCAGGCATGGTTCACATTTATTTTAGTCAGTCAGTTTAGTCATACATAATTATTATTGATTATAAATTATAATCATAACTAATGCCATGGAAGCTATCGCTATGAAAGAGTTTGTTTACTTAACTTTTTTTTTTCAATATAAATGAAGTAGGACATCAAAAGATTCCCTTTGATTAGATAGGCTAAAGCACACTCAGAACATTGTCATATCATTTAATTACAGCAATAGGCGGCGGGTGAGCCTGACGTTTGGGAAGGCTATCTGACCACATATTATATACAGCAATGGGCCGCCGGTGCTGCTGATCGCTTCTGAAGTACTTTTACGTTGTTTATCTCATCACCATGGCAACGCAGCAGCTGCATCATAATAAATCCCTGGAATATGGGGGAAGCTTGCTCGTAATCGCAGCTCCTTTGATGAGAACGCGCACAGAGCACAAAGCTCAGAGCCGGACAATAACCGGACAATAACATCAGTTAACTCCGACCGGGGCAAAAGGTTTTGTTGAGCCGGAACATGAACACAGATCCTGGTTGAGCCTCCTCCGATCTACTTTTCATGTAATAACTGCGCCAGCCTGTGGCTAAACATCAGCACTGAAGCGATAACTTCACAAGTTCTCATTTTCAATTAATATTAACAGTAACACTATTATTATGATTTGAAGCCTTGCCAGTTGACTGTGCGTGATGGGGACCTCTGCTTGTGTCTGCTTGTTATTGATTATAATCATAGCTAAGCCATGGAAGCTATCGCTATGAAAGAGTTTGTTTATTAAATTTTTTTTTCAATATAAATGAAGTAGGGCATCAAAAGATTCCCTTTGATTAGATAGGCTATAGCACACTCAGAACATTGTCATATCATTTCATTACAGCAATAGGCGGCGGGTGAGCCTGACGTTTGGGAAAGCTATCTGACCACATATTATACACAGCGACGGGTCGCCGGTGCTGCTGATCGCTTCTGAAGTAGGCTACTTTTACGTTGTTTATCTCATCACCATGGCAACGCGTTGTCACTAGCACAATGTGCATTCACACACTAAAATAATAATAGCCTAATTATGTATCACGTTAGTTTCGAAACGATAGTTTCACTTGATTAAAATAAACTTCCACTTGAATTACGTTCCCTGCCTAAATAAAGATCATCTATAAAGTCACAAGCAGAGGTCCCCATCACGCACAGTCAAAACTGACACGGCTTCAAATCGTAATAATAGTGTTACTGTTAATATTAATTGAAAATGAGAATTTGTGAAGTTATCGCTTCAGTGCTGATGTTTAGCCACAGGCTGGCGCAGTTATTACATGAAAAGTAGATCGGAGGAGGCTCAACCAGGCTCTGTGTTCATGTTCTGGCTCATCAAAACCTTTTGCCCCGGTCGGAGTTAACTGGTGTTATTGTCCGGTTATTGTCCGGCTCTGAGCTTTGTGCTCTGTGCGCGTTCTCATCAAAGGAGCTGCGATCGCAAGCAAGCTTCCCCCATATTCCAGGGATTTATTATGATGCAGCTGCTGCGTTGCCATGGTGATGAGATAAACAATGTAAAAGTACTTCAGAAGCGATCAGCAGCACCGGCGACCCGTTGCTGTGTATAATATGTGGTCAGATAGCCTTCCCAAATGTCAGGCTCACCCGCCGGCTATTGCTGTAATTAAATGATATGACAATGTTCTGAGTGTGCTTTAGCCTATCTAATCAAAGGAAATCTTTTGATGTCCTACTTCATTTATATTGAAAAAAAAAGTTAAGTAAACAAACTCTTTCATAGCGATAGCTTCCATGGCATTAGTTATGATTATAATTAATAATCAATAATAATTATGTATGACTAAACTGACTGACTAAAATAAATGTGAACCATGCCTGGGTGTAGAAAGAGAACAGTAGCCTATACTAGTACATGATGATAAGTGTTTTTTTCTTTTCTTTATTGTGCTTGATAATAAGTTAGCACGCTACTTTTATTTTGACGGGACTTTTATTTTCCCGCTTCCGGTCTGTCCGCCGTCATATTAATAAGTGAGAAACGAATTAAAAAGATTAAAAAGGGAGCGAACTTCTTCGTCAGGAGAACTGTATTGGGCACGGGTACTATCGGGAGGATTGTGGCCCATACAAGCACTTGACAATAAGTTGATAATGTCCTCATTGGTCAGTGTTGCTGCCACAAGGTTCCCAGACTGACTCATGCTCACTTATTGCGGCAGCAAAATACAAGATGGCAGTGCCTTGATGACGTCAGTCAAGTTCATTGGTTCATTCCATATATTCGAGAATTAATTCAATATATTCAAAGTTTCATTCCATATATTCAAGATTCATTCAATATATTCAAAGTTTCATTCCATATATTCAAGGTTCATTCCATATATTCAAGAATTCATTCAATATATTCAAAGTTTCATTCCATATATTCAAGAATTCATTCAATATATTCAAGGTTCATTCCATATATTCAAGAATTCATTCAATATATTCAAGGTTCATTCCATATATTCAAGAATTCATTCAATATATTCAAGGTTCATTCCATATATTCAGGAATTCATTCAATATATTCAAAGATTAATTTCCTGAACGGCATGCCATAATATATATATATATATATATATATATATATATATATATATACATATATAAATGTAGTGAAGTAGAAGTATTAGTATTAAGCAGCATAAAATGGGAGTACAATCACCTCAGAATTGCTCATTCCCACACTGGGCACAGCTCACCCCCGAAACAGCCAGTGTGTCCCTGGGAAAGACAGCGAAACAACAGAAATACTCATTCATTCAAGGTAATTGTAGTCAAAGCATCAACTGTGAAGAAAGATTACATAAGTAGCATAAGCTTTTACCTCGCCCTACTTTATGATGACCTAGTCTTCATCTGAAAACATGCACAAGTACTTCAGCGGAACAAACACACCACACAATCTATTTGATTCTAATAAGCCAATAAATTCAGTTTTGGTTGACAAAATCTAAAAGCCAAGCCTAATTTACCTCACATTATCAACACGATGGCACTGCATGCTGAAATATTCAGAGCGAGCGAGTGAGTCACAGCCTTCGCAATCTAATAAGATGAGGCTTTGCGCGGAGCAATATACTGACATTCAATTCAGCTGTATTTGCCTTTCAAATGAGCCTATTGATGGTTTGAAAGTCACAACAGCCACAATCCAGCTGTGCCACTTGAAAGCGACAATAGCGTGGTTTCCACTGTGGAGTAGAAAAGCAACAAGCGACTCTGAACCTCTGTGCCTTTTTTTCATGCAACCCTGCCTCTTCCATCTGCTTCACTTTTATCATTCTCCTTTGTTGTCGGCAGATTTATCAGGAGGGCGATGATAAACAAATGTCACCCCTAGTCGTCTTGTTTCCAGTGAGTTCAGCCCCAGTAAGCCCCAGTTGGTTCTGCTGATTAATGTTGTCTGGCTACGTTTGGCGCTGACAGTGGTACCCACATTCAGGGCCCTTTAGTCTCTCGGCTAATTAAAGTCATTCTTCAGTAATATTCCTAAATCAACTGTTTCCTCTTGCCTATTTGAGACCTAATTGGAAGCATGTGCACTCAACCCAAAGCGCTCCTTTTAACCCCTGACACTTCAAGAATGTGTCTGCTGTGGTCATTGATTTTACTTTGTTGCTGCTGTTTTTTCTTCTTTCTTTACTCTCGCACCCAAAGACAACGTGTGACTGTGAACATTCGCTGTTTCTGATTAGGTCTGTGCTGTGTGGATCAGGTCGTAGATCTTTTCAGACACTTCTTAGGGAAGTTTGTTTGTTATGGGCATATGTTTGTGTTAGCCTATAGGTCACTATGATGACACATGACTGTCAGGCTCCACAGACGATCCCATGCTTGATGCTAAGAGGGTTGAGCTTGGGTCATGACTTCTGGTAAAGGGAGTAATATTTCATGCGGCCCAGTCACATGCAAAAAATGTTAGCTTTTATTGTACTTTTCTGCACACAACAGATATAAATCTGTTTAAAGTGTTTTTTTTGTCTGGTATCGAAACAATGTGATGTTTAAGAGCAACGTAAGACAGCAACAACCAATCCAGGACTTTAAACTGAGTGGCCGCTGTTTGAAAGCAAAACGCTGAAGTTGTTGGAAAGCAAGTCTGGAATTTGTGTTTTTTAAACCCAACCCTGTGCTTTAAACTCAACTTTAAAGTATTTCTAAAGTGTTTAAAACCAACGAGATCTCCAACCTAAACAACAGAATAGGTTGTTTGTCAGTACCACCTATAATGACACATATGAGCCTTTGTCAAAATTACCCATATGAGCATTTCGCAGTACAGAGAGGAGTTCTGGTTCATGGTTGTGAAAATAAAAATAAAAATAATTTCAAAATAGGCTATAAAACTACTTATAGGTTTAGGGCAAAAAAAACATACCTGGTAAGAGTTTATAAAAGACAGTTTAAACAGTAAATAAATGTATGTAAATGCCGGTTACAAGTATGATGTGACTACTACTTAAACATAAGGTTTGCTGTTGTAAAAAAAAAAAAAAGACTGCAGCTTCGTTAAATTCAGGCTTCAAAACCAATAATCTAGGTTTAGGACTACAAAACTTCAAGGTAAAGCGTTATAAAAGACCATTTAAACTATAAATAAATACACGTAAATGCCCTAAGTGATGAACTTATGAGATTGACATGAAATATACCGGCAGCTGTGGTTGCCATAACTTCACCGTAAAAAATACAGTGAGTGGGTTTTCTACTGTAAATTTAAATTCAAATATCAGCAAAAACTGTAATTAAGACTGAATATTCCCATTTTTAGGGTAATTTTGTCATTGTGACATCATGGTACTTCTGCTACAGCAAAACTGTGTGTTTCCTACAGTTTATGACTGTCAAAGTAAAAGTTTTGTGCTATTCTTTGATTTACGGTAATTCAAAGTGTCTACTACGGTGATATACAATTTTAAATTTTACGCCCTATTTCTGATGTAATTTGACAGTGTTTTACTGTCATTTCTACAAACATTTTTTTACAGTGTACGTCATAACGTGATGAAAAAACACGTGAGTTCAATGATGTTTAAATCACATTGTACTTTTGTTTTTCACATGTGACACAAACCCTGGTCTCTTGGGGAAAGGTCTAGAGCTTGTTTGACCCGTGCCGCCACCCCTCCTACCTGCCCAGGATGCAGCTTCCGCTTTTCATACTCCGCCTCGCCATTAATCATAATTACTACGCCTGCTAGAGCGCGGGGGAGGACAGTCTAAAAACATAAATATGGGTTGTTTTTTGCTGCCTGTACAAACAACCTTTAGAGGGAGAACCAGTGTGTTAAAACAGCAATCACCATGTTTACAACGTGTTGTCATAGTCACATACTTGCAGCATGTCTAAAGCGGCAATTGTCATGTATCACAATGCGAACAAGGTTTCATGGGTTCAAAAACATCCACATTAAGCATTTGTGGCTCAAAAATGTAGAGATTCAGCATATCAGTGCTTTGCAGAAACGTATAAAGACACTTTTTTTCTGCCGACTGGGTTGATTCCACCAGAAGAAGCAGCAGAAAGAATCCAGACTTTTATGGATCTTTGACAAAAACACTGACAGAACAAATTTGCCTCTGTCTGCTGTTGTAATTGAAAAGTGCTTGTTTTTTAAATTTCACACCAATTTCATCATCATGATAACCCCTTGAACAAATTCTCTCTGATAGGCACTGTTCTTTGATTCCTTGTTTACAAGTTTGTCTTCAGATTACACACATTATTAAAACATCTCAGCAAGATTAAAGCATCCAAGGGTGAAATAATCTTGTTTCCATGTGTGTGCATGTTAATTATAACTCATATATACCAGCACTTTACATCTCATATAGACCGTACAAGTTTGTAAACTTTACAGTAAGAACACTGTGTGCAATGTAATTAGTTTTTCTCTATTAATGATTTGATATTTCTTGTTTGTTGAAGCTTCTTTGTTATTTAAATTGTCTCCCGCTTGGCTTCACTGTGTGTAACAAAGCAGGATGCTGCTTCAAACCCATTACAGACAAAGACAATGCGGCAAGGAGTGGTCGTGCAAACTTCAGACACTTGAGAATACGCTCTTTTCTTTTACAGTCCTGGACCCAACAAATGTTCAGCCTCTGCCTGCTGCAGTAAACAATGGCTTTGGTGTTTATCTACAAAGACTGGTTGCCTGGGAACTTGCTTTAATCATTAATGTCGCTCCATTTCAGTGAATCTGCAGGTTGTTATGAAATTTAACATCCAACGCTGTTGCATTTTCTCCCCACATCGCAAAAAAAAAACCCTCACAAAACAAAACAGGCGTAAAGCTCCATTTGGATTCGAGATTATTTCAAAGACAAATGGTTGTGATATTTTCCAGGGTGTTTATTGGTTCAATGGAGCGACGGCTCTGACTCATTGAGGCGCCTGAGTTTGTCGTTTTCATGTGGAAAATAAAAACCGGGATTGGAAACAATCGGAGGAGAGAGAGGCGGGGAGAGAGATTGATTTCTCAGCCACCATTTCTGAGCCATTAAGCTTTACCTATCCTTTTCACTCCTGATCCGCCTCCCCTCACACACCTGCTGCCTTACGGGACATTAGTTGTGTTCAGAGGGGAGGAAGACACACAGCCTCTCAGCCTGTGTTGGTCGGTGCATCCATCTTGTGCCTATAGCTTCTCTGTGAGCGGCGAGCTACTGTACCTGTGCAAATTACTGTTTACAGGCCGACGGTCATTATTGTTTCTGTCCACTGGAGTGTCATCACAGCGAAGTGAAACGTAAAGCAGAGAGAGGAGGAGAGAGACTCTTAGGGCTGCCTTCTGCTCCCAGCATATACCACTTTAGCAGCAGAGACAAAATGTTTCACACAAAGATGAGCTTTATCAGAGAACACTGGTGCTATTGTGCTGCAGTCATAACCATCACACATAGTCAAATCTCATACCATCAATCCATCCATCCCTTATTGGATTAGTCAGACATATTAATTTACAACAAACCAAATATTAAGGCATCCATGAATATCAACATTATCCAAAAATAATGATAAACCTCCCACAAATAACACTCCAGGTTATATGCCACGATGGAAAAATAAATTAGCAGAAGACACAGCAGACGAATCACAAACAAAACAAAATATAATACATCTACATCTGTTAGTGCCAAACGCCATTTAATCCAGTTCATAAAGCCTGAAAACAGAGTCTGAGGTTCCCCCTGTTTTAGAAAGGTATTCAGAAAATGCAAAAACATGATCAAAACATTATTAATTGAAAGCTCCATTCAGTCAGAAACTTAAATCATACCATAAATCATGATATAAAGTAATATTTGGGCAGTGCGTGTCCTAAAGGTTAGAAAATTGGGCTTGTAAGCGGAGGGCCAGGAGTTTGAATCCCAGTTCAAGGTCTGAGGTGCCCTTGAGCGAGGCACCTCACTCCCCAACTGCTCCCTTGGCACTTTTCTCGTTAGGAAAAGTACCTGTGGGTGCTGTGGACGCTGACTACGGGTGTCACGCGCATGCTGTGTGAACCAATCATGTGAGGATCATACCACCAAGCAGGGAGGGGCGGGGGTGGCAGCGCTGACATGGTGACAATAACAGAAATAATATAATATAATATATAATAACAGAGAGAAGAAACCGGATCAGCCCCTATAAGCTGAGGCACTTGGTCTTCCTCAATGCCAATCTGCCCTGAAAGAACTAATAAAAAGTTACAGTTAGATAGATGATGGTGGTTAGTTCATAGAGACACCTAGACCTGTTGGATGCTGCTGTTTTGCACATTGTATTATATTTATTTTATTATGTTGTTTATTTATTATTATTATTATTATTATTATTATTATTATTATTATTATTATTATTATTATTGTATACCAAAAATGTTTTTTGTCCAGATGTCAGTGGTTGGCATTAACAAAGCACATTTATGTGATTGCTGTATTAAATTTCTATTTTTTCAGTACTTTACTTGTGAGAGTTAACAAGGGATTTTACAACTGTAAATGCAATTGGCCACAGTAATTTATTGAAATTTAAGTGATATGTGTTCAAATACAAATCACAAGTCAAAACAGCGCTAAATTTGGCTGAATTATAGAAGGTAAAAGTGGTAAAAATGAAGAGCCATTTGGGAGCCAAAAGAGCTGGCTCTTCTTGGTGAGCTGAGCCAAATGATGCCGCTCACTAAAAAGAGCCGAAATTCCCATCACTAGTGTAAAAGGTTGGGCAAATGCAGAGGTTGAATTTCCCTGTTGTGGGACTAAAAGGGAATATGTTAAGATTTAAACCTAAAAGAACAATACAAGAATTAAATTAATTTTGTCTCATTTCATATCAGTTTGTTGATTCAACACTGTTTTTCTGTTTGAGGCCACAGTTTGTAGTGCGATTAAGCAAAGATCTTTAGGGATTCAAAATCTGAAACAGAACATTCATCTTCTTCAGACCCACACCAAACTGACTTAAATAGAGTAAGAAAACTAAAGACTAGCAGAAGATGCTCTGTAACAGAAAGGATTGGTTCACGACAACCTTTTTGTTGCCTATATTTGTTGAAAATATAGGTAAACCCAGCTGTTTTTATGGTATCCGTTGGAATGTTAAAATGTTAGTGACATTCTTATATAAACAAGCATGTAAAAACAACTGGTGATATGGTACGATATACATGACTTTAGAAGATTATGTTATTATCAGGACAGGCCTGTAGATGATTAGGTTGCACCATGTGATCCAAGCTGACAGTGAGTCCTCTCTGATGTATTTGGATTTAGGGCACACTGACACACTACGACTTAATATTAGGTCAACTAAGGCCAACTTGAGTGCTGCATTTGGTCTTGCTTTCTAGGAAAGAAACTGATCCCTGGAGAGCTCTATTGCCAAGTTAATAACACACAAGTGTCCCTCTATCATGAGGATCTACTTGTGACCCGCACGTTTTCATGTTTATAGAGCCATCTCCTTTTTTGTTTTCCATGTGTTGTCATGCGTTTTGAGACTTTTCCACATGTATTAAGAGCTGATGTAAAAGCAAATTACCCTGCCTTTAAAACCCACTTCTAAAAATAGTAGCTCTTTGTTCTGAAGGACAAATGCTGCTGACGCTAAATTTGACGTGACTCACTTGTGAGGCTGTGTGTGTAATTGTGATTTTTAATGGCAGATGCAAAGCTATGTCATGTAAGTGACATCATGGAAATGTCTTAAAAATCATAAAAGACGTATGCTAATCAAACATATCTGCAGGGCATGCTTGACAGCACGACAATCTACAGCCTCTTAAATTACAATTAACATGATTCAATATTTGATGGTTTAAAAAAACAACATTGACATTAACTGCAGACCTGTGGTGTCCCATTAGCAGGCACTCACAGTTTGTTCTCACAGTGTGATCAAGCTGAGGTCACCAGGAGACAGAGAGATGGACGTCTTGATGTCAAAGGTCTCGTGAAGGCGCTTGGCCACAGTGGCCTCTGCTGGGTGGTAAGGGTAAAGCACGCCGGGGCAGAGATCAATGATTTAAGTGTGGAGCAACGCCGGCTGTGATATTTATTCAAAAAATGGGCTGATGATCACTAATTAGCTTAATCCTGTATTAAAGCATAATGAATCACACTCAGCCAACTGTTGTGGTGGATTATAATTGACATGGATGGATCCCAACTGCTAACTGGGAGAGGCTGTGGGATGCATCTGTCCTGCCTTTGCACAGCTGCTGGAGAGTGATGACAGCAATGTTTGGCTTTTATAATTGAACTGGAGTTTGGTGGTGTTTGCAAGATTAAATCAGAAGTCGTTGGCGAATGGAGCTCATCAAACTACACCTTAAAAACACGGGAATCAAGTGTAGTCTCTCGTACAGCCTAATCGTGGAGGGCGCTATCAAATTAATATCTGGCATTAATTAGCATTTCTGAGATAACAAATACACTGAGAAGAGGAGATGAGAGCTCCTAACAAAAAGTGCAAGAAAAGAAAAACAAACAGTTAGAGCAGAGCCTTAAAGGCAAAATACACGGTCGCTCATTAAGTTGGAATAAAATATGTTTTTCACATCTTTCCATGGAATGACTGTGACAATGTGATTCATTATTGACGGATAAAGTTTATGTCTTCTCAAAGCTTTATTAATCAATCTCTTCCAAACATATCATAATAAAAATTCAACCACATTTAACAGAAGATTATGTCTAAAAACAAAATGATTCCACATGTATGGGCATATGTGTCAAAATACCATTGTTATGATCATTTCAGTAGATTTTCAACAAAAAATTAGAATAATGATGCAAAATGAGTCCCTACAATATCATGAATCATATCTAAGTTGTAAGGCGAGTTTTAAAAAATCGCAAATAGATATTCTTTTCCAAATCGTGCGGCCTTAAGTTACAATCTAAGAAGCTTGAACTGACTGCAAATTTCACAGTCAAATCATTGAAATGGTAAAATGTTGTCATAAAACAAAAAATCCTTTTATTCAGGCTATATGTGGGGGAGTTGAATGTAAATCATAGGATGTAGCCTATTTTGGTCTAAATATCAACAATATTACTTTACTTTTCATTTATTTAAAGTAACAGTCAACAATAAAATATGGCCCATTTCAGGCACTGACATCTATAAAAAAAAAACTTCTGTTTGAAGTCAAGCTTTAAGACAAGATGGAAACACTTCTCATATTAATAAACGTCAACCACAGACAGAGAGCACAAATGAAACTAAACTCTCACGACAACAAATGGCATTTTTTTCTGAGAGCAGAACATACAGTAAGTGATGTTTTCCCATAAACTGCTCTCAAAGACCTCACTAAAGCTATTTTCAGTCTGCTTAAAAGTAGCCGAGCCCTGATATAAATCAAGTAATTGCTAACAGAGTCCCATGATGTAATTTTAGCTTTAAGCTCCAAGACGCAGAGATCGGCCATTAAAGTGGAATAGCATTTAATTCGTCTCCATTGAGCGGCCTAATGCCTTCCTAAGTCGAGAGTGTGTAGCGCTGTTTCATGTTGAAAGAAATGCATTTTACGTGGTAATTGAAAGGCTTTTATGTCACAGAGTGTTTGGGTCCAAAGCTAGCACTGACGGATTAAGCCCGACTCTGACAGAGCGATATAAAGAGAGGGCATTTCGCAGAGAACACATGAAAGCGTTTCTTGGATCTTAAACGATAACTTTAATCTATGAGCCGTAATTTCCACAACAACCTACAGACAGAAGGGGCTTATGTGTCATCATTGCAGCGTTGGCAGATTGTATTACTGTATTTTCATACAAAAATTATTTGTGTGCAAGACTGACAATCAAGATGCCAGCGTGAAACTGCTTTCGGTATGTCATCCGGTTACAGTTCCACATTAAACGGGATTAGAGAGGAAGCTTTTGCTTGGGGGACAACTAAAACTGGAACGAAACAAGGGGGAAAAAACATTTATCATACGTTAAAATGTGCTTTTCTGCGCTTTAAATCAAATTCTGTTACTGCGAGACATCTTGATTGTGTTTTTCCTTCTGTCGCTGGTGGAATTTCCTATCAAGTCATTTGAGTATGAAAACAGTACAAGCTTTGAATAAATGGCGAAAACAATTCCCATGAGACTGGAGAAAGCTTGAGAGCAGCCAAACCCGCCAAGTAACCAGAAAACCAACATCATCCTCCGTCACAGCCAAGTCATGACATCATGTGGTGTCCCTGTGGTCTGGACTCCTAATTTGCTGGCCCGGATACTGATGCTCTCAAAAGGGCTGGGCGACTTAATCCAACACTGAGAGACAGGAAAATAATAGCACTGTGCTTCAGCGAGGTCCTGTTTCTGTCGCTGTCTCTCTGCAGCATGTCAACGTGAATATTCTCCCTTGAAGGAGTGCCGTGATACAACCTGACATTACCAGCTCGGATTGCCCCCAAAATTAGATAGAGTTAGTTTGCTTTGGCTGCACTCGCCGCTCCACAAAAACCTGGACACTGTATAAACTCCAGAAATGTCTCTAATGACAGACACATGGCACTGAAATGTGACCCCGTGCTCGAGATAATCACTGTCATTGAGTGTTAGAGCAAATCAGTTGGGCTATTAACACTGAAACCAGTACAGACCTACACCAGCGGTGAGGGGTCAGACTGCTGCATATATGTATAAAGGAACAAGAATTAAAACTGCTTATGTTTGAAAATAAATGCTAGACATGCACGTGCTTTCAGTGTTTTCATCTTCATGCAACACAGTGCATACTTTACACTTATAGTACACACATTTCAAACAGATGAGTTTTGAAAAATTCACAGGCAAAAAGACAAAATTTTAGATTTGACATTAACAACTAATTAATTAAGTATATCGACTCAAAATAAAATTATTTAGAAACTATTTTGATGTTTTATGAATCAACATTTGATGGTTTCAGCTTCTAAAATGTGCCAATTTGCTACTTTCTTGGCTACATTACAAAACATATATTTGGACTGTTGGTCAGACAAAAAACATTTGTAAACTGTTCAGGCCTTCAATTGACCAAACATATAATTTGGAATATATTTGGCAGATTAATCATTATGAAAATATTTGTTAGTTGCAGCTTTGGTAAAAGTGTAACCCGAACCGTCCATTATAATCAACCATGGATGTATAATAAGAACTGGTTGCCTGACCGAAAGATGGCATCTGTTCAGTACAATAGGAAATGGTCGCCTATATAAAAAGAACTGGATAAAGTGTTGTAAGTAGGGCCTCATTCACTCCTATGAAAGTTGCACAGTGGTGCATGAAGCCAAACAAGTTTTATGCATTTCCATGAATAAAAATACCCAAAACACATCTATTATTATTATTATTGTTATTATTACATCACATACAGTCATGGAAAAAATTATTAGACCAGCCTATTTATTCAATTTCTTGTTCATTTTAATGCCTGGTACAACTAAAGGTACATTTGTTTGGGCAAATATAATGATAACAAAAATAGCTCATAAGAGTTTAATTTAAGAGCTGATATCTAGCCATTTTCCATGGTTTTCTTGATAATAACCAAAATCATTATCAATCATGAACAAGCAATTGAATAAAACAAGGGTGGTCTAATAATTTTTTCCATGACTGTATTATGGACTGTTTAATGAGGTCATTCAACTTTGACCTAACTAGTAAGCTAGCTAGTACAGATAGCTACTAGATTTGTGCTATGTGGGATTATTACTAACATTTCCAGTGCCCTGAATTTCAGTTTTACCCCCAAGTAATTGGCAATTTCACCAAATTATCAGTGTAAGTTGTTTTCTTAGATGATATAAACAATGTAAAAATATCTGAAAATTAACCCACCACACCAGCTAACATGGAGTAGCTAACATTGTAAAGGGGGATATTGGCTGCAATCAGTGCAATTAACTTCACCTGCGCTTTTCCTTCTCACATGTTAAGGTCCTATGTGAAAAAGGTGTATTTTCCCCTACAGTGGTAGCATTTAATGACAAAGCCACACAGCCAACTACTGAATAGTATTATGTTTAAAGCGTTTGTGATTGTAGACATTTGAGGTTATAAAAATAAAAACGTTTAAAGTGTATGACTTTAACCTTAATCTTGTTATTAACCTGGGGACAAGCAATTCAGGGTAATTGCCTCATGGCAAAAGACAGAAAAAGAAAGAGGAGAGTTAAAGGAGAGTAGGGACTTATTTATACAGTCTATGGTAGGGACACTTGAGATAGAGAATGTGACTGCTAAGGATAATAATTTGTAACACTTAAACCCGCTGTGAAAAATAAAAATAAATATGTAGGAAGTGGCTTTAGCCTGCTCTCCACACAAGCTAGAGGCAATTCAGAGCACTTTCCATCACTGAAAACCTCATTACCATCACAATTCTGTACTTTTCATATCGTCACACTGTTAAAATAATCGCCTATGTCTGTGGTAAAATCGCCTACATCCTCAGTTGATCAGATCATGTGATTTTACCCCTTTAAGATAATGGCCTATGCCAACTGTTTGACTTACGCAGATTTATTAATAAAATGTGACTTAGGCAATTTTTTGAACATGCCTTTGTGACTTAAGCAAGATATGGTAACACTTTGTTTTTAAGGTGTCTACATAAGAGTGACATGAGCGTGTCATAAACATGACATGGGATGTGTCATGAACATTAATGACACTTTGAAGTAACATTAATGCTCATGATACTTGTCATGTCATGTCATGTTGACAGGCTTGTGTGACTCTTATATAGACACATTCAAAATAAAGTGTTACCATATCTTGCTTAAATCACAAAGGCATGTTCAAAAAACTGCCTAAGTCATTTATTTCTCTTAAGTTACATAATTTACACACATACTATGCCAATAGCCATCCTTTGTTACATCATTTTTGAGTGAAATGATCAATAAATGTCAAATGTTACATTTTTGGTGAAGTTTTTTGTGTTTCCTGCAAAACTTGAACATAAAAAAAAGAGTGCTAAGGCGATTATTTTAACAGGGTGACGATATTATAATACTGTTTTTTTTTTTTACCGTTTGCCTTCCATGGTTTTCCACTGGCTGTTATGTCGCCTGCCAACTGACGGTATTTCTTTCAAACACTTCGCCTCTTTCGAGTTTTTCTTTGCTTCTCTGCAACTTCCAAAAGCGAACAACGTTTATTGATCCATGTGAGCTGCCGTACTTGACGGTTGGAGGAAGTAGCTTTACTCTAAAAACAGTGGCGTGTAAAACTAAACTCAAAGGCAATTTTTTGGCCAAATTGTGACACATTTTTCCAAATTACTTCGTAAACCAGGCCGCAGGACTGGATACTTTGAATAAGTACTCAGTCCGTCGTTTACTGTCGGGATAAGTTGTACTTTATTCGTTGATTTCCACCACTTTGTGCTAACGTTTTAGCCGGCTATCGAGTTAGCCGACACAGCTAAATGTTGCTTCAGCTGGATGAAAATTCACAACACTGAGGAAAAGGAGACTCTGAATGTGTTTTCAGACCGTTGTGAAAGTGGAAAAGTGTCCATACATAGAGGTGGGTTCATTAGCCAACAGCTTGTCCTTTGGCTTATTTACTAACGTTGTGTTGTGTCTGAAATTATAGTTCTTACAACACTTTCACTTTAAAAAGGAAGTGGATGTGTTGTGGATTAGTCGTACAAACTCTCTTCATTCTTTAAACTGGCTTCTATCTGTACACTAGACAGATATAACCTGTGGTCACGGGATGAAGTAACTAATTTAACGGGTTATAAGCCAAAAGGCTGGAAACCAACAATGCAATTCAAATGATCTTGAAGTTAGAGTAGAAAAGCAGTAAGATAAGATATTATTATTATTATTATTATTATTATTATTATTAAAACGGATAAGGTAATACAAATGAAATAGAATAAAGATGAAACAAATAGTATAAATACAAACAAACAACCAAGAGCAAACTAAAAAACCTAGTAGTACAAACATGTTAACATGTTACTCTCTTCCTAAGGAAAGAGAAGGAAAAAGATGAGGGATGTGTGTCACTGTAATTTGCACGCCCCCTAATATGTCATTGTCTATTTTTTTTAGTAGAGGGAAGGAAATGCTGTATTTTTTTTTGTTTGTTTTAGGATTGAGTATTCACTTTGTTACTTGTCAACAATGATGTTTTCACTCAGATCATTACTAGTTGCCATGTCTGGTGAGATGGGTGGGCACAAAGTTGCCTTCATTTTACAGATTTTGTAGATAATTAGGACATGTCCCATGTCTAGTAGAGATAAGCATTTTGTCTCAATTTCCTGACATTTTCTGGATCAACTGACTAATGAATTAATTCATAAAATATGCTATATACGATCTGTATTTGTAGATAACTGTTAGTTGCCTCCTAATTAGCACATTACCAAATACTAAGCATCAGTGTGGTTAAAAACACCCCAAGTCCTGTTTACTCTGACAATTGTTGACACAAAAGAAGTGTCAGTTCACCTATTTGATGCATAATATTTTACTTTTCTTCCCATTCAGGACAATGCCTCGCTTGCAGTCTGGTGTTTGGAAGCATTTCACTCTGGCTGTTAAAGAAGGTAGGGAAACCTTCATGTGCAACTACTGCTTAAAGACTTACACCAAAAATGCCACCAAGATGCAGATGCATTTGGACAAATGCAAGGAGTACTCCATGGTTTCACAGCAGTCACCGGGCCCAGATGGGAGCTCCTCTGCCTCCATTCCTGTTCCCTCCTTCTCGTTCTTACCATCTGCCACTCCTGGGGGACAGTTCCTCATTGATTCGGTGGATCAGCGCAGCCAGGCGTACGCTGACGAGTGCCTGGCGAGAGCTGTGTATGCCACTTCGTCACCCCTCACTCTCACAGACAATATTTATTGGAAACGATTTTTCAGTGTGCTCCGGCCTGCTTACTGCCCCCCCACCAGAGAGGTTTTGTCCTCTCATCTCTTGGACTGTGAGTATGACAGAGTACAAAGCCAGGTTCATGAGGCCGTAGGAAAAGCAGACTGTGTCACCATCATCTGCCGCGGCTGGTCTAACATAAAAGAAACTGGAGCTATCATTTATTTAGTTGCAACGCCTGTACCCCTGTTCTACAAGCGTACTACGACAGAGGAGCAGACACTCACAAGCACTTTTATTGCTGAGGAACTGAAAGATGTAATAAATGAAGTGGGACCACAAAAAGTTGTCTCTGTTGTCACTGATGACGCCCCAGAAATGATGGCAGCTTGGGCTCAAGTTGAAGAAGCCTTCCCGCACATAACCGCCATCGGCTGCACATCGTGCGGCGTCCAGCAGCTCTTCGATGACACAGTTGCAACACCATCTATGCAGGCTCTTTGCAGGAGAGCTGAGCAGGTGGTGAGGTATGTTAGAGAGCGGAAAACATTAGCAGAGACTTTTAGGTGCTGGCAGATGACAAGGATAAGAAACGACACTGCTAACGGGACGACCCTGACACCGCCCATTAACTCTGAGTGGACTGGTGTGGTTAACATGTTCAACAGCCTCCTGGAAGGTCAGAACTCTTTACAAGAGATGGCTGTCTCACCCACACTGGATATGGAAGCATCCATCAGGGCAACAATACAGGATGCAGCTTTTTGGAAAGGCTTAAGCGGCAGTCGAAACCTTCTCTTCCTGATTGGGAATTACATAGATTACATGAAAAGAGATGATGCTGTGCTCTCTGGTGTTGTGGACATGTTCAGTCAGTTGAGGTACCACATCGGAGCTTCGCTGTCTGGGTCTGTGCTGCACAGCGCTGAGCAGAAAGCCGTCGTGGCGTCGTTGGACAGGTGTCAGGAGTTTTGCGTGAAGCCAATCCATGCAGCAGCGTACATGCTGGACCCAAAACACGTTGGACAGCAGACACTCTCTGGGGAGCAGATAAATGGCGCTTACTACGTGATTTCCAACCTGTCCCACCATCTAAACCTTGATGAGGGCAAAGTTCTTGGCAGCTTTGCCAGATTCTCAGCCAAGCAGGGATTATGGAAGGGTGCCGGGATATGGAGTTCATGCCAGCACGTGTCCGCGTCCACCTGGTGGAAAGGGCTGTGTTCCTCTGAGCCGCTGTCCGCTGTCGCCTCTGCTATACTCCAGATCCCACCCACGACAGGTGGTTGCGAGCGCCTGCAGCCACGCTTTAGCAACACAAAGGTGCAAGGTCCTCTCTCGGCTGACAGGCTGCAAAAACTGGTAGCAGTGCAGGCGAATCTGAACCTTTTAGAGCCGAGTGATAGCGAGTACGCTCCGCTGGAGAATGAGGAAGAGAGGAAAGTGTTGTTTCAATCTGAGACTCAATAGCAAGACAAAATGAGACATCATACTTTTTCAGTATGTGTTTAAAACGATACAATATCAACATTCAGTAGTATCGAAAGTACAGAAGCTGTAAAAAAAAAAAAGGCAGATCTACAATCAGACTTTAAGTTCGGCATCATGTCAGCCTTAAAAGCTATGATGAGCATGGATTGTGATTCTTATTCCTTGTGAGGAAATAAAAAAGTTAACAAAATACAGACAGTTTATTAGATTAAATGTATATTTCCCATGACACTTATGTAGTCAGTCTGAACTTACACTGTGTTCACATTCCTCTCTTCACTCCAAGGACTGTTGAAAAAAATGTAAAAAAGGAGTGAATCTGATGCCATCATATGTTTTAATCATATAGAATGTATACTCATATACTACTTTTTTATTCCATTTTCAAATTGTGCGTCATAACTAATGACAATGTGACATATTAAGAGACTAACAAGAAATTGTTTACATAGTGTAAATAAAATCATTGTATTTATTGAAGATAAACATTTTGTCTGTTCCAAGTCTGTGTGTCCAAAAAATAGAGGAGTTAAAGGAATAGTTTGGCAAATATGAGAGTTAGATTGATGCCAAAAGCAAGTAAGCTCATTTTAGATCTTTGCCGAACAGTAACAGTCTAGCTCGTTATCTTCTGTGAAACCACAAGTTATCATTTTTACACTTTGGTTTTTGAACAAAGTAAACAAGTGAGAAATAAGCTGTTCATAACTGAGTTTAGAGGTGCTGGTATGCAGATTGTGTGACCTTCTGTCAGAGCAGATTCCCCATTTCCAATAGTTTGCTAACCAGCGATGATGGGCTGTAGCTCTATTTTTAATGGGCAGAAAAAAGACTGGTATTGATCTTTTCATTCAACTCCCAGCAGGAAAGCAAATATTTCACAAAATGTCAAACCATTGCTTTAGAAACAAATCACTTCCATTTACTGTCATGGCATTGTATAAAAGAAGGGGAAAATATTTTGGTGAAGATCATTTCAATTATTCAATATCAATTGATATTTTTAACACAGTTACTCATTGTCTTTGAAAATTTCATGCATTTATTAAACTTTAGAGGAAAAAACTTTTTAATGACAAATTTCCTTAAAATACTAATAAAAAAATAAGGTTAATAAAAAAATAAATAAATAAATATATTAAATAATAAATATATTAGATAAAAAAATAAATAAACATCAACTAGGTTATAATGTTTTGACACTATAACAACATACTGAAAACTATTAAACATAAATATTAAATATAAAATAAAATAAATTAGACCAAAATAAATTAGATCAATAATGTTGCAGTGCACTGCCACAACCTTATGAAAACAGACACATTTTCAACATTGAGGTAAGCTATATTAAACATAATTCAGTCAGTAACTCACTGTTTGCTGGATTTGAAACGAGACGAGAGAATCCGTGTGAACCGAAATGCAGCGCAATAATTATTTTATTGTAATTATCTTCTTTTTAAAATCACTGGAAACCAAAAAATGTAATGTAAAATACAATCTGATTAATCACCCGGCCCAAAGTGTAGCCCTGAGTGTAACTATAAGCTGTTAAAAAATTGAAAAGATCCAACTTCAGCACTTTTCATCAAAGATTTAATGACACATAAAATATAGTCGTAGCTTGTAAGAAAGTTAAAAAGCATCACAAAGAAGTGCCGTGGTGAATCACTGAGTGTGTTTTCTCACACACACACTCATTCACTGCTCGTTCCCTCCATGCCGTCGGCCCCTCTGCTGTGGTCTGCTGGTGGTTTGGCACCAGGGCGGCCTCGGGCTTCTGAGAGGAGATCTGGGCCTTGTAAATACTAGCGTTATTAATCTTAATAGCAACGATCCAGGGCGGCTCTGAAGGTGTCTCTGCCTCGAAGGCAGCAGACCTGCTGTAAATCTCAGGCACTCTCTTCTCCACTACATCACTTAGTAAATCTATCACTACCTACGTACATCTTCCCTCCCTCGCTCCCACAGCGGCTTCACGCTGCTGTCCGTTCTCTGTTCTGCACGGGGATTTTGTAGGCAGTGACAACAGATGTGTGGGCAATAATTAGAGCTATGATATATGTCATTTTACCGATGAAGAGAAGGCCATTCTCATGATGTGTGCTGTTTATGGCAGATGGCAGTGCGTCGGCTGGTTTTAAAGATGCCCTTTGTGTGATTTAGTCATACCAGGCAGATTGCATGAAATTACTGTTGTGGTGATTTTTCACTCAGGCCCTAGTTTCATCTATGTTTCATCATTTGTTGCAAAAATAGATTCGAAGAGTGAAGTGTTATCAGCTCAAGGGGTGCTTCTGCTACTTTGTAGCGTCTCGCAGTGTAATGCAGTTCAAAAGAGGATAGCTAATTCAGTGTTTTATTGATGAGCCTTGTATTATTTCATATTTTTCTTAATGTCAACAAATCAAAAAATGTGTTGTTCCGTCTTCCAGTACTTTGTGATTTTCCTATCTTATGGCACTCATCTCCAGCTCCGTTAGTTCCTAATGAAGACCTAAATCTTTAAAAAGCAAAGAAACTTCCTGAAACAGCTGGGCATTACAGATTTCATCAAACGTTACACAAAAAGGAGATGGGGAACATTTGAGGACTATTTTCTGCTGTGGATCTTTTACGCGTGCAGTACACATAATTGTGATCTGGAAAAAACAACCAACAATGGAAAACATTCTCTTTTCCTTGGGGAGTTGTGATTGGGACACTGATTAAGCTGTCTGAACAAAAGTAAATTATCCATTAATTCTCGGGACACTACAGTATGACAGCAGATTTAGATGTCTCTCTTGACTCTGGACGTGTTTAACTGCTGAGGGGCGCCAAGCAATTTGTTTGCAGTTCTGGGCTGTAAAGCACAGTGCTCGGTTAGCTACATACTCCGGTCCAATATTTAAAGTCAGATGAGATCGAGTGTAATTTTGTAATCTAATCAGGTCCACAAAGTATGTCTGCTTTAACAGCTGGTGCCAATCTGACTCTAACTTCCCCTGTCAAGGACTGATACTATTATCTTGACCTGGAACAATGGCTGGCTTTAGCAGTGACTGTGTGTATCAGACGGAGCGGGCGAGCGAGTAACTGGTTTGCTGCTTACATTGCAAACAAAAGCTGGCTTGTCTGGGGATCATTGAGAGTGGAAAGTTATATTTTTACACTGGTATTAATGGCTGAAGGAGCTGAATATAAAACCCAGAGAGGAAAGGTAAAGTATGAGATTTCATCAACAACTCTTTCCCTGCTCACTTACATTCTCCTATAGTAATCTTTATACTATTAAAGTTGACATATTATGCTTCTATTTAGGTTCATACTGGTGTTTGGGGTTTCTACTCAAACATGTTTACATGCTTTAATGTTAAAAAAATAAAAAGCAAAGCATTTTTCTATACTGTGTGTCTGAATATACCTTTAGTCAACCTCTGGCTATAACACTTCATTTTAGCACCTGTCTCTTTAAGTCTCCCACCCCCTTAAAAAAGCTGCTCTGGTTGGTCAGTTTTTCCAGGCATTCTCAATAGTACATGCTCCGATCCCAACCACATTGGCGAAAGGTATTTTTTCTACTTTTGCAAGGGTATAACCTACCCTCCACCTCTGATGGGCTTACCATTACAGGTGCATCTCAATAAATTAGAATATCATAGAAAAGTCCATTTCCAGTTGTTCAAATCTTGAGTGCATATAGATGGACATACTTTTCAGAAGCCAACATTTCCATATTAAACATACTTTTTGAAAGTGGTTTTGACACTGAAATTTAGGTCTTCATTAAATGTAAGCCATAATCATTATAATTAGAAGAAATTAAATACATTGAGACATGAAATGTTTCATTCTGTGTGTAATGGCTCTATATAATGTGTTATTTCCACCTTTTGAATTGAATTACTGACATAAATAAACTTTTCTATTTATTGTATATTCTTACCCTAACCTTACCCAATCTGTTCGTGGTTGGTATCTAGCATACAGCTCTCCAGTGGAGGACGATGCCCCAATGGTAGACAATTAATTATAAAGTTCTCTGTCCTCTAAACTGCCCCTCCAGCTTGAAAAAATGCTGCTATAACCTCTGGTTGGCCTTAAAATGGAGAAAATGAAACCTGCTCCGCATGCTAGAAAACATTCCTCAGACTGGTGCCCCACTGCTTGCACCCGGTGCCCTTTTAATGTTTCTCGCCCCTGCCCCTCAGACATCCTGAGCCCACCACTGGTGCTCTCTGTATCTCTGCACTGTCGTTGCAGCTCAGGAATGATTATAACAGCACTGTAGCGGCACTTTCTGCCTTTATATCATATAATTGTGACATCACAGCCTTACAGGAGTCCTGACAGCTCATTAAAGGCACAGTTTCTGAATACAGGCTGTATGTATGTCTCCTTGGATTAAGCTTTTTGATAGTTTGACTGTATTCAAAGAGCAGCTTTATAATCAAAAAAGAACATGGAAATTTCATTTTCACAATATGGGACTTGAAATTATTATAAATCACTCAAACTATCTTACTAATCAGCCATTCTTCAGTGCCCTCAATGCCGGCTTCAGTTCACAAGGTCAAGGGCAGTAGCAGGAGTATAAACCGAGCATGCATACATTTTTTTGGCATGAAGGGAAACCAGAGGAAATGTACAAACTCTGCGTAGAGAGGACAGGGTGGAGATTTAAAGCCAGAACCATGGTGTTGTGGGGAGCCAGTTCTGGCCACTGAGCCACCCTACCGCCCAGTTACAGTATCTAATACAATGTTTCCCATTCTGAAATCAGAGACATGACCTTGATATGAATTTTAATTTGCAGTAGATTCCTTTCTACAGGCCTGCGGCGGGTACAGCCGAGCTACAAATCACCTCCTCCGCTTCACCCTCCTCGTTGAGCTCAAAGTGGCCGACCTGCTGCGTCAGTAGGCCGAGCCTTTATTTAGAGATGACCATTGTGTCAGACTGTTTGGCCATGAAACCGTTGCTAGCGTTCAACCTACTGCAATAACAGGTCGACAACAATTTGTGGCTAGAGCCTCCCATCATTTTCTCATTTCTCACCCAGGCCAACGCCAGCCCACCCATCAACCCACTCCCCTCCAACCCCCGTCTGAAAAACAAAAACAACAGATGGGCTGTGCCAAGGAGACTGTGACTGCTCCTGGCCATTACCACCGTGAGGATCCGGAGGGGTGGCGGGAGAGTTGAGCTGCTTGGGTTGCAGATATGTAAAATAACCTGGTGGCAAGGAGAGTCTGGGCTGTTCTCCCTTGCATGTCTTGTTCTTGCTGCTCTCAGCACCTAGTAATGCTTTTATAATTACATTCCAACCCAGCTGAATCATGATAAGTTGATCACAGCTTTTTTCTCCTGAAAAACCAGCAACTATACACTTGTACAGAAAACATCAAGTAGGCCAGTGGAGGTAGAAGTATTCAAATTCTTAGTAAATGTTCCAATATAACACTGGCGATATATCACAATAAAATATCGATATATTTTTAAATGTGATGTGGGATTAGACCATTTCGCATATATCGATATAGTTCAATTTTTTTTCTTTCTTTATATATAAATGCTGCCCTTACTAGGGTTTGTCATATTTAGTTCTTTTTTAATATTCATTATTCTTTTCTCATATAAATATATTTATTTCAGAAAAAGATTGGTCTGTTTTATTTCACAGGCTTTTTTTATTTAAGATATTTTTTATTTAAATGTGCACTTTATGGAGCTTTGATTTTTTTTTTTTTTAAAGGTACTCCTGTTGTAATACAGTATTTATGTTCACTTAAATAAATGGTTTCAATAAAACTACTTGAGATCTGTCATATTTGGCTTTGACTTTGACTAAACATTTGCTCACACTTTGCGATAAAAATATTGGGATATATATAGTATATCGATATTAAGCCTAAATATATCGGGATATGACTTTTGGTCCATATCGCCCAGCCCTACGTAGAAGGTCCTGTAACAGTACAGAAGCAAGTAAAAGTAATTGTTTCTACAAAGCAAAAGTGCCTCCAATGATTTATATGTTGTGATAGACTATATGATTAATGGGATGATGAATGGGGCATAAAAGAAGAAAGGTCAAGGTTCTGCTACACAAAATGTATCAGGGTTTTTTTAAGTTTTATTTTAATATTTTCACATTTTTTGGGACTTGAACAGTTATTTAAAAGAGGATAAATCTTTGCTGGACCTGACAGCTCATAGACATCTAAAATGAAACAAGGGGTTCAAAATAGATGTTTTGCGTAAGGGGTCACAAGCCAAAAAGATGACCAACCAGTAACATCATCCTTCCCTCTGAAATGTAGTGGAATAGATATAAAGTAGTACAAAATGAAAACTCCAAACAACTGGAAAACATATGGCTTTTGAAAAACACTCAATGAGTCAGCTTTAGGTGTATTACATCATTTTTTGTTTTGTTTCAACCACATAAAGCAACATCTGGACTCAAGAAAGATGTTAAAATGTGTTGTTGTCTAGAACTGATTTGTTGCAGTGACCTAGGGGACTCATCTGGAATTCAAATTAAATAACCAGACATGCTAAGTGTTGCAGTTTACATCAGAGCAGATGGACATACTTTTTAATCCATCCTTACGATTCTGCCCTTGTGGAAAGGCTAGGAAAGTAAGAATCCCCCTAAAGCAGTGTAATAGTGCCTCTGTACATTTCCCTATCAACCCGTGTTATAACAGACAACCTGTGATGTCCACTCTTGACCATCCTCTTGTTTTTCTACCTGTGGAATTAATGGTTAGGATGAGTCAGTGCAAAAAAAGAACACACACATAAATCATCCAAAGGCGTTTTATCTTTTGTAATAACAAGGAATATTTCACAGCACTCCATGAGGCAAGATATAATGTGGTTTTATGAAAGTGTTGCGTCGACTCGTCTGTGTTCTGATTATTTGGCACCCTGCTGGAGTTATGAAATTGAGTTCAGCATGTCTGTATTTCTTGTGGTAGTTAATGCCTTCCCAGCATTTAGGCTTTTCCACAGTCTGACTGTATAACAATGCACTGTCTGTAAAAAGATGGAAAATAATCTTCATACTAAGCGTTTACCACTGCAATGCTACAATACATTTTCTATGGAATGAATGCACTGTTAAGCTCCCCAGCCACTAAAATGTAAGGCTATCCAAGAAAATAAAATGTTGGGGTTTTTTTAGGATTCTCTTTCTTTTAATTACATTTTAGAATCCAACCTATTTGGGCCTCATACATCGGTGGACCTGGTCACAACTCAAATCAAATCAAAATTACTTTATTTATCCCCGAGGGGAATTTCAGTTAGTCTGGTAGAATCTCTGGAAGAATGAGACAGCCTGATGGCTATAGGAGCGAAGGATCTTTTGTAATTCTCTGTCCTGCAACGGAGAGAGAGGAGCCGTCCACTGCTGTTTTTTTGGTCCATAAAGGTTTTGTGTAGCGGATGATCCGGGTATTTCAGGATGGCCTCAAACATCTTGACAGTGCATCTCTCCACCACCTCCTCCAGTGTATCCAAACTGGCTCCTGTGAACAGGAATGGAGCCAGAACAGTCCCTTGTGGACCCCTGTGCTGCTCTTTAATGTCCCAGAAACACAGTTCCCCAACTCATAGACATCTCAAATGTGACAAAGTGTATTTCCTTTGAAATGTAGTGGAATAGAAGTATAATGTAGCACAAAATCAAAATATTCAAGTACCAGTACCTAGGAAATATCCTAAATAAAAAAAAACCTTGACATTTCAACAGATTTATTTGTACATAGAACTTTATTAAGTTGTAATTATTTTATTCAAAAACAAAAACAAAGACATGATTGTTGAGTCCCCCCCTCCCTCCCCAAAAAGCCCCTTTCAAAATGTTAAATGAAAAGAGCCTCTTTCCCTCCAAAAAAGTCCCATTCAACATGTAAATTAATTGAACATGTGATTGAGGAATGCACAGTGCATGTAGGGGGCGTGGTCTCAGTCTGGCACAGCCCTGCAGTAATCAGTGTGCTGTGTGCATGTGATTGAGGAATTGCATGAAATCTGGTTGTTTTAGTCAAGATTCTGCTAAAATATATTTTCCCCAGCTATATTTAAGTTCCCTGTTGTGGGCCAACCAGCAATTTTGTAAATTCCCGGTTTATTCCCATAAATTCCCGTTAATGCCCATTGAACTTTTCCAACTCCCGGAAATTTGCAACCCTACCAGTACCTCAGAATTGTACCTAAGTACAATATTTGAGCAATCCCGATATCCAAGGGATATCTTTCAAGGCTCTTAGGCAATCAACAGAAGAGGTAATCACTGTCATTATAGCACTTAAACATTTATATTGATTGTATATATTCATGATTATGTCATGGTGAAAACAATTGGCTTGAGAAAACACTCCACAAGAACGAAAGAGACTGGTGTAGGTATGTCGCTTTTTTTTCTTTTCAACCTCTTGAATCGAGCCACATCTGGACTCAAGAACGTGTTGTTGTGTGGAATTGGTTTGTTGCTATGAGCTGGTGTGTGGATTTTGGTTTGCATGATGCTGTGCCTCACAAGGGCAGAGTGCTTGGTATGAGCTGGCATCACACACCTCATTTTATTCCAGCAAACATTGGCTTTAGCTGAACGTCCGGGGACTCGTGTGGGATAAAAAATGGCATGAAATAACACAAATAGTAATGGCTCTGTTGGGGATGATGCCATTTGCACTACATAGGAGGCCTATCTATTTCATCTTTCTAAAGTCATTTTGTTTGGGGTAATAGCAAGGCGTTCTTATCACAAAAGGCTGTAAAAAATGGTAAGAGACTGGAGAAGAACATAACACAAAGCCTGTTCAAGACACAGGGATCTTAGACTCAGCTGTTCAAACACTCTCAGTGCTTTCCTACCACTGAGAGACCAAAAATAACATTTATTTCCTTTTTTTAACTGGAGAGAAAGTGATAGTCACCTTGGAAATACCAGCTGAACCAAGAGGGAGAAAAGGGCCATGTGACACATCATCATCATTATAGCTACGGTAGAGATCTGTGTCGGAGGCAGGCTTCAAATCTGCCATGCTATTGTCATCAATCATCTCTGGGGGTGTTTTCAGCCCTTATCTCTCCATCTCATGCTCACACTCCACCTCCCTGCCTTCTCCCCACTCTCTTTTATCGTCATTCTCCATCTCATGTGCTCACTCAACAACATCTGAGGGGTTCGGAAAAGAAATCAAAGGAGAGATATGAAGGAAAACCGGTGACTTCCGTATCTCACCTCCCTCCCAAAGAGACCAAAGGTCGGGCTCCTTTGCATCAAACATGTCTTTTGTTCCCATCCAGGAGATGAAGTGAGAGAACTGAGCTGCTCTTGGAACGTATCGCCGCTCTCCTCGAGTGGCAGAAAGCTCGGCGGTGCCAAGTACGCAGCTTTAACTGCTACCAGATGTACAATTATAACCACTTACAACCACCAAGGCGCTTTCAGCGGGCAAAGAAAAGAGGGAGATAAACTACTTGGCAAAATAATGAACATTCTGCAGAAATATTTATCTGTTTCAGCTTTAAACAGTTTTTTTAATATGGGTATTTTATTGTTTCTAAGACGCAGATTGTGTGTTCTGAGCCACATAAACCACTACAGAAGTTAGTACGTTTTATAAGTTAATTATAGCCCAAACACACACACACACACACACACACACACACACTGAATAAGGGAGTATTGATTTTCATCCAGCTCATTATTGAGGCCAATTGAATGAGCCAGATTCTTTCCTCTGCTCCAAAAGCAGGAGGGGAAAAAATCTAAATAGATTACCAGCTCATTTTATTTGTCTCTTTTTGAGGATATAATGTTCATTCAAGTTGACATATAGTTTCCCGAGCCGTGCCAGGTGGTATACAACCTCATCTATCTTGTCAAAATGATTTTACTTGCTTTCGTTGTGGAGGCTCATTGGAGTTCATGGGAAGTTTTTTTAGAAAGTAGATTGGAGCGATAGAGAGAATGAGAAGCATCTGTTTCACATGTTTGGGAAGTCCCCTTTCCCTTCATATTCCCCATTTCTGGAATGTTTTCCATTAACCCTGTGAGCCTCTGATCATTTAGAGATGGAATGTTGGAGGTGCTGATATGTTGACAGTTCACCAAGCCCCGCCCTCATTACTTACGGTTGCTATGCCTTTAAGCTTTCAGTTCTGGGCATACACACGACAGAGACTGCGTCCAAAACGGCATACCATGCTATTAAACTAAAACAGTATGTGACGTTGTTAAGTCTATACAAACACTTAGTTTGGATTACATGAACTGCACACTATTTCCAGTGAAGGCATATTTTTTGTAACTTTTTTTTATTATTATCTTAATTTGTGAGATTTTTTTTTGTGTTTAATTTATATGTTAGCTTTTTTTTGTCATAAGTGTAAACGCATTATTTACATTGCATCAAGGGGACTTCAGTACCCATAATGTTTGAGGAGGAAAACCAGAAGTACAAGTACGAGTTTGCAAGAGAAGAAGAAGAAGAAGTTAAAACTCGTAGATTTGTTGTCACAAGCTTATATGTGATGCCGTTTTTTTTTCTCACTAAAAGGACGATGTCTGATTTTATTCAAGAGTTAAGAGACAAGAGTCCTGTCTCGCCATTTTTCAACGAATGTAATCTGCAATATATTTAGTTATTTTATGTTAAATTTGTTTATTTTTTTTTCTGTTTTTTTTCTGGGGAGAGAGCAACTTTTCACGGTGTGTTTACAAACAGCAACAGACAAATGCTGCACATTAGGCCTTTAATGATGTGCTCCTTTGCATTAATGCTCTTTTACAACTGCTCCCTCACCTCTATAGGAGGTATAGTTTGTTAGCTGGATATACTGACTGTTGCAGCTGTTATTAGAGGAGATAAACACATTTTTTGATTGATTCATTACACCTCTGTTCTTTTGAAAAGGCCAGGAAAAAAACTCCCTCCAAACTCTTTAAATGCTTCAGTAAGCTTGACAGACCATACCTAGTTACCGTTGCTAAGCTGTGATTGGAGCATCACTCTCCCGGAAAGAATGCCATAACACAGCGTAAAAGTGCCTCTCTACGTTTCTCTATCACCTCATATGTATTACAGACAACCTGTGAGGTCCATACTGCATCATCCACTTGTTTTTCTACCTGTGGAAGCAATAGTAAGGATGAGTCACTGCAAAGAGAGAACACACACATAAATCATCTAAAGGGATTAAAGAATTTTTCACAGCACTCCATGCAGCAAGATATAATGTTATTTTATACTCTTTATTTCTGATTATTTGGCACCCTGCTGGAGTTTATAAAATTGAGTTCAGCATGCCTGTATTTCATATGGTAATTACAGACTTTCCCAGCATTTAGACTTGTCCAACATCTGACAGTATAACACTAGACTGCATGTAAAAAGATGGAAAATAATCTTCATGCTTAGCGATCACCACTGCACTGCTGCTTTTTTTTAATGGAATGAATGTGCTGTCTGTTGGCTGCAGGGTGAAATACATGCAGGCAAGCACACATCTACAAAAAGTAAGGCTATGCAAGCAAATAAAGAGCTGACTTGACGAGACTGTGGCTCACAGGTGCGTAACCGTGTATATAAAAGGTGGACAGCATGTTATTACAGGTGTGTAACCACATGTTGACGTCCCCTCCCTCATTTGCTGACAGGGTGTTATATGGTTCAGTCTCCTCTGACCCTGAAGGCTGCATGAGCACAGTGCAACCAGTCACTGTAACCCAAGCACCGCAGAGTATGACATTATGATTTAACTACAGTTTTGCGGTTAGGAATGTAATGACTGAAAGGGGCTCAGGGAGTTGGTGCATGATCCTAAATCACTACACTGAGGGGTGTTATAAATATGAATGAAGGCACAGTCATTTAAGGCCCCCGGACAGGAAGAAGACTATTCTATAAGTTGAACATTTTACAACTTGTTATTGATCTTTTGTCTGAGAAGAAAAGAAAGAAAATGCAAAGCTCCCGTCCAACTATTTTGTCCTGCACTGCTGATTTAAAGCAGTAATTGAGGTCAAGGGTTCCAGCCATCGGATGGATCATAAAGCCCAGCCAAAGTGATGAGCAAGTGATTTTCTTGAGATTGCTCATCATGGGTGGAAAGAGTACCAAATAAATTGCCAAGAAAAGTACAAGTGCTGTTATCTTGATGTTTCTATTGTAGTTTACATAAGCAAAACTAATTAAAAGTCTTTTAAAATGTCCTCAGTATAACTTCTAATGACTTGCTCTTAAATTGAAGACAGACTGTATGAAATGAGATCACATGGGAACATTGTTTATTTTTAGGAGGTCGTGCAAGTGTACTTCTAAAAGTTTATTGTATTTATACTTAAGTCACACAGTATAAGAGTTTGAGCACAAGTATGAAAAGCACAACAGGGTTAACGAGAGGACCTGCGTGAAGGATTCTGTGGCATTTTCAGAATGTTATCTGCATGAGTCGCAGGAATCTAAGCTCTCTTTTTTCTGAGTCCAATCTGGAGGGAAGTAATCCCGCCAATGAACACTTTCTGTCTCAGCAGGCAGGTCTAAGAACAAGCATGTGCCACCGAATATTAAAACTTGGAAATGTGGAGCGTTTCTGGTGCCATCTTCCAATATTGTCGTGATTCACACTTTGGGTAAGTCATAACAAGTGTGTAGTTCCAAAAAGAGGCATTAGGGAGTTGACTGTTTTCATAACTGGATCTATGTGTTCACTAAAAAGAAAACATATACAAACTCTTTGCTTGCAGATATCATTGATCGTTGGAGTTTTCACTGACATCTAAATCTCTACTCAGATCGAACACAGACTGGCACAATTACAGCTTTATTATGTTTTTATTATTTATTCACAGTTTTCTGCTGTTAACTGACCTGTCCTATCACAGTGTTGCTACTTTAGCTACAGCAGGTCTATCGAGCTTTGGTTTACCAGCTGTGAAGTAAGCTGCAATCTTTAGCATGTCCAGCTAACTAGCATATTGACCAGAGAAGTAACTCGTAGAGTAGTAAGTTGTAAGTGTCACTTCCAAGTCTGGAGGACAGATTAATACCTAAAGCTGATGACGAGCACATCTACTATGTGGTATATCCCCGTCTTGCGAAACCAGCTATTGGTTAAGCTAACATTAGCAGCTTTTATGTTTATGGTACTATGCCATTTTTCGCCAGACTAGTATTCCAAAACTAGAAAATTTCCTCTGAGGAAATTTTGAAAGGGCCACGGAGGCTACTGCCGGTGTGTGTACACTTTGATGAGATTCTTCAGAGATTTCAAACTATGCCCTTTAACCTCAAAATGTGTGTGTGTGTGTGTGTGTGTGTGTGTGTGTGAGAGAGAGACATGTATGTGGAGGTTACCTGTGTGTCTGTGTGTGTGTAATTAAAATCACATAAAGTTACCTGTGTGTGTGTGTGTAGCAAAAATCGCATAAAGTTACCTGTGTGTGTAATTAAAATCACAAAGTTACCTGTGTGTGCGTGTGTGCGTGTTTGAAGCAGGTGTATGCATATGAGGGGCATTTTATGCCAGCACACTATACTAAAACGCGTGTACAGCGCCTATGCGATGACATCAAACGTCTAACGTGCGCGTGTAAATTCCATTCACTTTCAATGGACAGACAGGCGTCACGTAGGCGTCACGCAGACGCTGTACACGCGTTGTTGCGCATACGCCTACGTGACGGCTGCGTGACGGGTGAACTACGCCTCAAATACGTGACATGAAGACCCGCGTGACTGTTAAGTACAATTCTACATAGGCGTACAGACACGCGCATTGCGAGTACACCAGATAACATGGGTGACGGGTGAAAAGTGCCACGAGCGAACGCAGTGGACGCCTGTGTGTGTGTAACGCGTGTACGCCTATAACAGTTCAGCTGTTACACAGAGTCTCAGCTTCATACGGGGTTGTGAAAGCAGAACTTATAGATGAACTCCAAGCCCCAACAGAGCTGTCAGGATATTTCTATCATTTTCAGGCCCGTTTTTATTTTCTTAATGATATTTAATGATAGCAAGGGTGAAAGGGATAATTAAAATAATTTCAGCTACTTAAAAATAGTAATAGGCTACTAAAGTGCGACGCTCACAGCCAGTTCCCAGTTCGCTCTTGGACATACAGTTCATTACGCATCAGCTGTAATGTACAAATTGAATATTAAGTAGCCATGCGGACCTGTCCAATGAATAAGGATGCTTTTTTGAGTAATTTTATGCGCTTGGACATACAGTTCATTAAGCATCAGCCGAGGCGTGTACTTAAATTTTATTTAGGTAGACTGAAACAGCCTAAACTGTGTAATAGGTCTCTCTTGGTAAAACATGGATTGCTTTAATTGTGAAGCGAAGCGGCTGTTAAACTCAAAATTCGCCATCATAGTTTGATAAAAACATATTTTGTTACAAAAAATGTAAACAAGTATGTAAGAAAGGATATAAATGTATAATTGCATTTGTAACTCGGCCCTTGTGACCACCCTGGAACTCTTCGTTGACGGGTGGTCGTTATATTTGCGGCTCGCACCGCGTCGTGCTTTATTTCTCACAACGGCTGGCGGCTCAACCTTAAACAGTACAAGTAGGCTAAACACTGGCGTGAGACAACAGTAAGATTAAAGGCCGGTGTTGTGTCCTTACTGGTTTCCACACTAACTGGTTGCTGTAGGATATGATCTGCGCATGTTCTATTACGCATGAGCTGTCCGTGGTACTGAAACAACAATCGCCGTTAATGTGAGGATTCTGTCTGATGTTATGCTGTTCCTTAACACCTTATCTACTGTTTGGGTTCATCTGTAGTCGGCACTTTGTGCAATAAAATGATTTATTGTGCCGTGCGATAGAGCCGATACGCATGTTTTGTCTTTACTGTTGTATTGTGTACAGCCTTTATAGAGCTCTGTTGGGAGAGCTTGTGTACGGAAGCGCATTGCATTCACTGGATTAAAAAAAAATAGACACCTTTTCTCGTAATTACGAGATCCTGATCTCATAATTACGAGATCCTCGTAAGATAAAGAAAAAGGAAACGTCTGTAAATCCTCTCTCAGTGGCAATGATGGCGCTATCGCAGTTAATCTGCTACTACTACCTTCTCGGTTTGAGATACTGGGAAATACTGATGGTATTAATATTAGTATGTCAACACTGCGTGACAAAAAAAAGTCCTGTATTAATAAATACTTATTATCAAGCATAAAAAAGAGGGAAAAAGTATCATCATGCACTAGTATAGGCTACTGTTCTCTGAACCATGCACGGTTCTCATTTATTAACATAGTTATTATTATTGATTATGTAGGGCTCACAGCTATTCCACAAGTTTCATTTGGATTAAAGACTGAATGCAGTGAGAATTATCAACAAATTCTCTCCATGCTTCAAGATGGAGGTCGTTCTTTGTCCCCCTCCAAACAAAGACAAACGACCCCCACCCCCACAGGTATCTGGAGATACCTAAAGGCGTCTCATTGGCTGATACCAACAGGAAATACAACTTCCAGGTTGAGACACAAAAGTGTCCTGCAGCCACCCCTGCTCGCTCTTCTCTTCTCTTCTCCCTGAGGAACAGCATGCCTGCTGTCCTGGTCTGATCTTCCAGGAGGAAGATCAGACACCTTCCCTCTGTCTACAGCTCTAATCTGAAGGCCGGAGAGGCCCAAACCAAGTGGGCCCACCACGACGCTTCTAAGTTTCCTGCCTGTGATCTATCCTGGACATAATCACAGAGACCCTCACCAAGCTTCTGGAGCCAACAGCAAACAACGCTACAACCACCAAAACCCAACCAGGAACCAGATTCTTCCTCAAAAGGAGTGCTGCTTTCCCCTTTCAACTCTGGACTCTGTGGTATAGTACTGGGCAGTTAGTAAGCAAGAACAAGTTTGTTAAGTTTAATCGATGGTGTTGATCTGTTGTGTGTTTAAGTATATTTGTTGGGATATTTTGTGTAGCTAGATCACTTGAAGTTGTATGATTAATGTTGCTCTACATATCTCAAGTTGTACATGTAAATTAACTATAACTCCTTTGATTTGCTCACACACTAATCCACATGAAATATACTTTAATTTGGCTTCCCACAACACATAGACCTTAAAGACCGCATGGTCGATTGTTCCTCAAGAACAAAAGGGCTTCTGCCATTTTGATTTATTTAAATGACTGCCTTTCGGCAGCCATTTTGTTACACATTTTTTCTCACTCACATTTCCACTGTAAATAGTCTTTTAGATTAGTTATTGTGTGTTCTGTTTGCTTTGTTTTATTTAGAATAAATATGTTTTTGGATTAATATGCTTCTCCCTTTAATGTTGCACATGAATGAGTGATTTGCTAACCTCTGCTATGGAAAGAACTCAAAATTCCTTCAACCGTTACTAAATATTAATAAGGTAATTCGATTATAATTATATTCATAATTAATAATCAATGTTCCAAATTGATAATTTGTTAACTTTATGAGACTGATTAACTATGATTTGCTATCTTTTCCTATTCCTAAGTGAATAGGTGGTGCCCCATCGAGTAACTTTAATTCATTTAAAGTATTAAATATTAATTTAGTCAATTTCCGATAGCAAAATTGACCTAAATTAGCTTTACCTCTAAATATTTTGGTACCCCTAATGGAGGCAATGTGTATCTGAACCAGATACCCCTACAATTATTAATCATAATCATAACTAATGCCGGCGGGTGAGCCTGATGTTTGGGAAGGCCACATGTTATACAGAGCGCCGGGCAGAAGTTGACCGGGCGGAGCCCGGTCACCGGTGCTGCTGATCGCTTCTGAAGTAAGCTACTTTCATGTTGTTTATCTCATCACCATGGCAATGCAGTAGCTGCATCATAATAAATCCCTGGAATATGGGGGAAGCTTGCTCGCGATCGCAGCTCCTTTGATGAGAACGCGCACAGAGCACAAAGCTCAGAACCGGACAATGCTCGGCTGATGCTTAATGAACTGTATGTCCAAGCGCATAAAATTACTCAAAAAAGCATCCTTATTCATTGGACAGGTCCGCATGGCTACTTAATATTCAATTTGTACATTACAGCTGATGCGTAATGAACTGTATGTCCAAGAGCGAACTGGGAACTGGCTGTGAGCGTCGCACTTTAGTAGGCTATTACTATTTTTAAGTAGCTGAAATTATTTTAATTATCCCTTCCACCCTTGCTATCATTAAATATCATCAAGAAAATAAAAACGGGCCTGAAAATGATAGAAATATCCTGACAGCTCTGTTGGGGCTTGGAGTTCATCTATAAGTTCTGCTTTCACAACCCCGTATGAAGCTGAGACTCTGTGTAACAGCTGAACTGTTATAGGCGTACACGCGTTACACACACACACAGGCGTCCACTACGTTCGCTCGTGGCACTTTTCACCCGTCACCCATGTTATCTGGTGTACTCGCAATACGCGTGTCTGTAAGCACGCCTATTAATCAGACTTTATGCTGGCACAGGCGACGCATTCTAGGCGTTTAAGTATAGTGTGCTGGCATAAAATACCCCTCATATATGCATGTGTGAGGAGTGTGCGCACTTACGCGATCTAAAAAAACTGTTCCATATCCCTTTTTCAAATATCTCCCTGCATTTTTAATATGGGACCCAATGAGGCTGTTGGTGGTGTTGGTGCCGCATCTGTGCGCCATACGCCCAAACTATAACTTTACCAGAGGATTGTGAGTGAGAAGACAAATTTTCCTACGTTTCTATGTATAAATTATTTCTGTAGAGTGAAATTTGCGGCCTGGAGCGCAGTTTTAAAATTTATTTTTTGACAGTTTTACCTCTCCCTCTACACTCTGAGTGATGACATCACACACTCTGACACGAACATTCCGTGCAATAGACACCCATTATAATCTCAGAATTTCTCAAAAAAATTATCATGGTCATTGAACAGGGATTGATAAAAAACTATATGACCTATCAAAACGTGGATTAATACACCGATACACAAGACTTGTGTCTACTGTTTAAAGTTTAAATGGAGTCTCTAGGTGAAATTATGCCGGAGAAGTAGACGTTTAAAAATCTCCAATGATTGTTCTTTTTTTTTTGTCGGCCGTCCCATTCATTTCAATGCAAAATTTTGGGCAGTTTTTCGCGACTTACGTTGCGAAAAATTCTTATTCTGTAGAGAAAAGTAATAGCACACCGATCCCGATCAAACCGCACGTTTTGATATATAATTTGTCCTGCAACTCTTTAAGTTGTAGGACTAGTAGCGGGACGAAATTGCGTCCGGAAGAGGAATAAGAAGAAATCCCCCCGAGCACTGGTCCCTACAGCTATTGCTGTATGGGACCAGTGCTCGGTGCGATTGCCCCGAGGCCCTAATTATAGTCCAAAAAATGGCCCATTAAAACGAAAGCCCATTTTTCTGACAGCCGAAAACAAACAGCCAATACTCCAAAGGCCCATTGCTGTTAAAAAATAACCCTCAAACAAAAACAGAAGCATGAGGCCTATTATCATGCATAAAGACATAAACAAACCTTGACGTGACAGTGTAAAATATTTGGAGCCAGGGTCAGACGATTGTAGGCCATGAATCTTTTTAATTGTGTATTTTCAGAGCGAAAGGCCTTCAGAGCAATGGCCGTTTGTTTTTGGTTCTGTTGGACAAATAGGCTTTTGGTCCAGTGGGACATTTTTTGTATTGGGACTTCAGACAAATATGTTTTATACAGTCTATGGTTAGTCCCCAACTTTAGACCCATCAAGTGCATATTAAAGAACTTTTTTTTTTTTTGTTTTCTAGTTTTAAAACTACGGAAGCCCTGAACCGCAAGTGAAGAATTTTTTTTTTGAGATGTTATCTTGTTATTTCGAGATCATATCTCGTTATTTCAAGATAATATCTCATTATTTCGAGATAATACACATATGTAAAATATGTAATAAGTCGTTATTTCGAGATATTATCTCGTTATTTCGAGATAATAGTAGGCCTATGCTGTCTCAGTGAACCAATGAACCAATATCGATGTTAGCCACTAGAGGGCAGAAGAAGAATGGGTATGACGCAGAACTGAATGTGACATTCATTTTTGTATGTGACTGTAATTTTCAACGCTAATTATCTCGCGAACCGTTCATCATAGAAACTAGCAGCTAGCGCCATTGGAAAGGTCATGTAGGCTACTGCAGTTTCATATGATATGCATGTTATTTCTCTGCGACAACTCGCGCAGCAATATGACCGAGAAGAATTGGTGCGGCCATGGCCACGGTGCGTCTCTTGAAGAAGGCAGAGAGGGTCGGCTGGCGGCCCGATGTAATCTTCACGCGGCCCGGTAGCCTACCGGTCCGCGACCCATAGATTGAGAAACACTGATTTAGAGAACATAGCCTACACGTATAGGCAAGAAAGAAAATATAACTTTTAACAAAATCCCCCCTGACCATAGGCCTACTAGAGAGCAGTGTGATGTGCAGATGCTATTTTTGGGGTATAATATTCCGTCAATGACTGAATCGATTTCTTTGCGTGATTTGGTTTTGACCGCTGTGATTTATTTTTAAATTTAATGTATTTTTTTGGGCTTTTTCATGCCTTTAATGGACAGGATAGTTGAAGAGAGACAGGAAACAGGGGGCAGAGAGAGGGGAATGACATGCAGTAAAGGGCCGTCCGATGCGGGACTCGAACCGGGGCCAGCTGCAGCGAGGACTGTAGCCTCTACACATGGGGCGCCTGCGTAACCCACTACGCTACCGATTTAATAGCCGACTGGGTTTTAGTGGGGGGAGAAACCGTCTCTGACGTGAGAGGAACGGTAGCCTATGTTGTGTATCAACAGGGGCCTAGCTATGTAGGCATTTCATGTTATTTGTTTTCTGTTAAAATTCAGTGTTTTGTTTGTTTATTGTTTTGTTATTGTCACCTAAAACCTGCCAGTAGCCTACATTACAATAATAAAACAGACGTCTCCTAACTTGGATTCTAAGCCTGAGTCTTTCCTTCGACCGCGAGGGCACTCACTCTACCGCAAGTGCTGCTTTTTGAATGGGCAGTCTGTTAACATCTTCTGCCCTCTAGTGGCTAACATCGATATTGGTTCATTGGTTCACTGAGACAGCATAGGCCTACTATTATCTCGAAATAACGAGATAATATCTCGAAATAACGACTTAGTATCTCGAAATAACGAGATAATATCTGAGAGTAAAAAATATATATATATTTTTTTTATTTCTTTTTTTTTTACATAGGTGTGTTATCTCGAAATAACGAGATATTATCTCGTAATTACGAGATATTATCTCGAAATAATGAGATAATATCTGAAGAAAAAAAAATTTTTGGAAGATTTTTTTTTTTTAATTCTTTTTTTTTTTTTACATATGTGTATTATCTCGAAATAATGAGATATTATCTTGAAATAACGAGATATGATCTCGAAATAACAAGATAACATCTCAAAAAAAAATGTCTTCACTTGCGGTTCAGGGCTTCCGTATAAAACAAATCAGCTAGAAACTTTGCAAAGTCCAGACATGTGAGGCCAACATTAGCTTAATTGGCTAGCTAACAGCTGTCATTTAAGCCAGTGAAATTCATGGTGACACAAATTAAAAGATGGGGTTGACTGAATGTCTGAACTCAAGCTCTCTTTTGTTTCATATTTATTAAGAATTTCCAATTTCCAACACGAAAATCTACCAGAGACCTGTCAACGTTCTGTCAAGGAGCGGTTCTTCATTTAGATAAGTGGATGCTAAGCTAACAGAGTCAAATTGAATTGGGCAGTTAGGCTTAAATAGTATGGCAACCTCTGCTGTAAAGCTTGTCGCGTTTTGCAGCATGAGATGATAAATGAAAACTAAAGAAAATGTAGAACTGCATCAAGACATTTGTCTGAAATGTGATCTTTTATTCTGACACAGTGCCACATGTTTTGTTGATATGAAAAATATGTTTATGTTTCACTTGTAGCTGACAAAAAGACAGCAACCTGGGATTTCAGGCCTGTCGACATTTTTCATATATTTGCATATGAAAAGGAGGGGAAAGTTTAGGACTGGAAAGCTGTTTCCTCATTGAGAAAATGTGTGAAATACATACCTAGACTGTGTTTTGTCACAAGAGGAGCGACACTGTGGAGGCATAATGACACCTTTTCTGGTGACAACCCCTTCATCCACATTCCACTCTCCCTGGAAATAAAGCTTATCTGATTTCTCTCTGCTCACAATACTGTAACTTTCCAGGAGGAATCCAATTTCCATTGATTCTGCACCTCCTGTGACATGCTGGTGGTAATATGAATTTCAGAAATCTTTTTTGTGAGATATGAGGCAGGAATGATCATGTGAGCTCATCAGGAATTCATGGAAATGTTAACTCTCATCCCCAGCAACCTCCTAATCCTTCTGGGGGGCTTCTTTCTTTTGCAAGCCAATATATAAATATTAGATTTATTGCTGTACTTCTAAGTCGTTTGGTAGCTGTGAATTGTAATATTTACTCAAGTAAGATGTACTGGACTATTTCTACTCCACTACAATTCAGAAAAAAAACTATACCTTTTAACTCCACTACAATAATTTCACAATACTATGTATTAATTACTTTACAAGTTAGTATTTTGCACCTTATTGAATATGATTCTTTGTTATAAACCAACAAAGCTGAAACCATTAGTTGACTGACAGAAAATGAGTTGGTAACCATAATAATCATTCTTCCATTTTCATTAATTTATCATGTAAAATGCCAAATATTTTGTGGTTTCAGCTACTAAAATTTCATGATTTGCTGCTCATCCTTTTAATTGCTTTTATAATTTTAATTTATTTGAATATTTTTTGGATTGTGAAGGTGTCAATTTGGGCTCTGGGGATTGTGATTATAGCATGCGTTATAAAAATGTAGTATGATATATATAGCCTATAGTAGAATAACACCCTCAGGGGTCAGTTTTCTGCATTTTGTACTACTTTTACCCATACTCTTGCAAGTAACATTTTCTATGCAGGACTTGAAAGAAGTACAGTCATGGGAAAAAAAATATTAGATCACCCTTGTTTTCTCCTTGCTTTCTTGTTCATTTAATGCCTGGTACAACTAAATGTACATTTATTTGGATAAATATAATAATAACAACAAAATTAGCTCATAAGAGTTTAATTTAAGAGCTGATGTCTAGCCACTTTCCATGGTTTTCTTGACAATGATTTTGGTTATTATCAAGAAAACCATGAAAAATGGCTAAATATCAGCTCTTAAATTAAACTGTTATGAGCTAATTTTGTTGTTATCATTATATTTGTCCAAGCAAATGTACCTTTAGTTGTACCAGGCATTAAAATGAACAAGAAATTGAAAAAAACAATGGTCTAATAATTTTTCCATGACTGTATGTCTACAGTGTTGTATTAGTACTTTCACTGAAGTAAAGGATCTGAAAACTTCCTCCACTACTGCTGAGGACTGTGCCTTTGTGACCAATAAACCATGTTGACATTTAAGATCCAACCACAATTAGAACGGATGCAAAAATAATTTAATGAAGATGAAACAGAAGCAGAATTAACGTCACTCTTTTTTTAATCCTCCACCGAGTTTGTCTTCGTCGGTTTCATACAGAAAAAATGTCATTTTTGCTCTAAAGCCAAAACAGGATGTTATTTCAGGGACAAATTTCTTTCAGTGTGTTCTGCGGTACGTCATGTTAGCCTTTTTCAGCGTGTGTGGCTTTTCATTTAAAGAAAGAGTGCATTCACACGGTGCCCTACAGGTGCGCCGTCAGGAACATAAACTCTGTCAGTTTACGAGAAAATGTTTTATAGAACTGGAAAGGGGACAACAAAAACCCTGGCAGGGCTGGATTGGAAACAGACAGCGCCACATTCCCCTGTAATAAACACACTTACTGTACCTAAATCATAGAATACTTAGACTGGCCTGCTTTCCCTCTCGCTGTCAGTTTTTCTCTCAGCTGTGTAGACAGTAGGTGGGATGTTTTTCTTCCACTGCTGGGGTTACCTTGGCAACCCAGGAGAAAGAAACGTGCTCGGAGGCTGTGCGAACCGAGGCGTAGGCCCAGTCATGTCTCTTACCAGCTGCGGGGTCCGTCCGTGAGCCAGTCGGCCACATGTCAGGAGACGTGGACAGCAGCCATACTTCTTTCCAGTAAGGGCTTTCAAACTGCTACTGCTCAGGTCCTCAGACAGACTGTCGGTGGGTGCAGCAACAGAGAAACTTAATGTGAAGCATCGAATCTCAGGAGGACCCAGCTGGCTCCATACACCATGACAAATCCTACGCCCTCACGGCTCTCCACTTTAACAACTCTGATGTTTTTTGACTTTCATTCGTGGCCAGAGAGAATAAATGCAAACAGATCAAAATGGCAACATCAGGCGTAACCTCCCCACGAGAAGCAGTTTTTAAAGAAAGTTTCATCTGCCATACAAGTCCGAATACACAACCTTTTTATAACGAGACAGCCAAGTGATTCATTTGTTGGGTGATGACACGACTATAGCAGTAGTTACACATACGTTAGACTGTTTGGCATTTCGAGCTTTTGAAATTGTCTCCTTCAGAGGTCTTAAATCATAAGATTAAACATTTTCTCTGTCTTTTTTGTCAACAAATCACATACAAACACCAAACTAACAATGTGTTGCTTCATCTCAGCTCTTAAATCAGGTTTTTAAGAATTTAGTATGTATGAACTGCTTACTAATTTTTTAAAAACCCGCTTCAAGTTTGTAGTTACTTTTTCATTAAGTCATTTTCTAAAACATCTTGGGGGCTACAGTTTTTGCAAATGTTACTTAAATAGCAATAAAGAGTGCATTTATTGGGGACTATTTTCAGATCAAGATGAATACACTTAATGGGTGTCATAATGAGGAAACGTATCATCTGGTTCAATCGTGTGGCTCATATATGTATTTTAAATCGTGCAATATCCTGAATGTGAGACTGTCAATTTTTCCACCAGTGAAAAAGACATTTTGAGCAGCTGTCAGCACTTTTCAGATGGACTGTTGCTGCTCCTCATCATGACATTCAGTGACTCTGATGGACAGATGAGTCCCTAGTCCGTCTATGCAGTAAAAAATGTATTTCTGCAAAAAACCTCAGAAATGTAATTCTTCTGTGACAGCAAAATACATTTACAAGCAATTGGAAACTGTTGTACATTAAAATGGACTTCATAAACGTTATTAGGGCCGACTTACTTCAAAAGACACGCTATACAGAAACTTGAAGGAACTCACTAAACCTTCAAACATCGGGCTCAGTGCCCGAATTGGACAAGTGCTCTTCGTGCTGTATGTGGGCAGTGCAACATGTGAGGCACACAGAAATAACTCTGCTGGCTTTTATGTTGAGTTTTTGAGTTATGTTTGAGTTGTTTTTGTTCGGAGCAAATGTATAATGAAGAGGAGAGACTGATTCTGGTACTGTTTTTTGATGAGAAGGAGCAGCCCAGTCGTCAGTAACAAAATGTTGCCATTGGTAATGTAGCAGTATCATGTCTTAAGCTTAAGCTAAAGTCTGGTTGATTTGGTGTAAAGGAGGATGGGACCAACAAACCTGAGACACTGAACGGTGTTTTGTTGTTTTTGGACGTTTGGTCATTTTTTTAAGCCTAACCCTGTTGTTTTTTACCCAACCTTAACTAAGTGGTTTTAGTGCCTAACCTTAACTAAAGTGTTTTTAAAGTGTGTTTAAAACAGCGACCGCCACATGCTTATAATGTGCTGCGATCATAACATGTTCACAGCACTTCAGTAACGTTCATATTTAACATATTTTTTGTTCAACGCTAAAGAGATTCATCGTTATGTATTGTTTTCAGAAAGAAAAAAATGGCAACTGGAGACAGGCTGTAAGTGGGTAGGAGCCAATATCATACTGGCGAGCTAGACACAGCATCAATTAATGTCTCCTTTATCTTGGCTCAATAATAAAATTACAGCCAATGACAGTGGGGTCCACCAGACACACTTGTCTACAATTGGTTGAGGCTTAGACTCATCAAAGTTGAAGTTTATTTTCCACTTTGTGTACATAGACAGACATGTTTGACTTTGCCCTGTAGCACCCTTTAATGTAATAATTTTCTGATAATGTAATAATGCCTGAAATGTAATAAAATTTGCACTTAACATGTACAACAAAATGTAATAAAACCCAATAATGTAATAACTCTACCAATAACGTAATAAAATATCCTGACTGATATTGTAATGACATTTTTACCGATAATGTAAAACCTTATTACATTATTGGGTTTTAACGGCAAATTTTATTACATTTTCAGGCGTTATTACATTATCAGGAAATTATTACATTATAGGGTGCTACATGCCCTAACGGGAAACGTGGTATGTTTGAATCTGGTGCATTTCCTAAAAAAGTTCACTAAGTGGCTGCTATGCTATTCGTTGTGCTGACTTTGCACCTACCATGTTGCTGTGGGACACTAGGACTCACATTAAATGGCCAATATCAAAGCCTCCCTTTGTTTTGCAAATGAACATGTAGAATATCACTTGCCTTATCCTGTGAGTACAATATTTACCACCAGTCGTGTCCAGCATTAAAACTATCTGATCTGTTTGCTATGTAATAAGATGACAGACAGCTTAGATCAGTTTTTGCATTCAGCACTTCTGAATAAAGGCACTTGATCTAAATTCCCCAGCGCAGAGGGGTAAAATGACACCATGTTTTTTATTGTCACACAACAACGGAGTCAACCAAAAGGCTGTGACATATTTAATCACATCACCGAACATTAAACACAGATTTCCTTTCGAGGTTCATTTTTATAGGAATAACAGATGATCATCTGCTCAGCATGAAATCTCCACCAGCTTTAATTTATAATTCCTTGATCCTTCTCTGTCCCAGAATCTCACTTTCCCTCCTGATTGGCTGCCTTTCTTTAGCACTCCCTAACGACACATATCACCACGGCGCCGGCTGATGATGAGGGGCGTTCTCCACCTGTCGCACCAGTTAATGATAATTGCATTGCTTTCTTCCTTTCTCCTCTTTTAAATAAGCCACTAAAGGCTTCCTCTCCTCCATGATCCTAATTTCATTCCATCCCCCCTCAAAGCTATTTAAGAAGACGTTTGAGAGCGACATTTTTTCTACGTTGTCACTTTACCCCATCCCACTCTACACTGCTTTGCCACTCTCTTTCCACTGTCCAAATGGGATGCCAGCACTCATGCATTTTTAACAAGAGCAGAGGGATATGCTTGTTGGAAGTCCTACTTGTGTGTGTGTGTGTGTGCTGTGTTTCAATAGGCATGCATGTGTGTCTGTGCATGTGCTCATACTTGTTTGTGAAGGAAAAACACTGATACAAAGGGCCAAAGAGTGGTATCGACTCAGCTGAATGTGCTATTTTAAAATCACTCAACCTTCTCTTTGGATGTTAATGTTACATTGCAGCTCTTTATATGAGAGTGTGTGTGTGTGTGTGTGTGTGTGTGTGTGTGTGTGTGTGTGTGTGCACCACACATGACATCCCCATAACATCCTGTATGTCAGATCATCCTGCCCCCCAACAAATACTCTTGTTTACTGCGTGTACTTTTGAGGTCATCTCGCCTTATGTCATCATCTCCTGTATTGTCAGGGAGAAAATCACTGTGTGCTGGAAAAGGAGAGAAATAGATGAGCTTTTAGCGCAAAGAAAAATCTTTACCGAAACAGAACAGACCTGAAAAAAAAATTGATGCCTTTATTCTGCTCTCAGTGTCATCTTCATCCACAAAAGCTGGCAGGAGATGAGCTGCAAGGAGCAGCAGCCCAAAGTGGTTATGAGAAATTTCAGGATGACAGTTGAGATTTCTAAAGTTGAATGAGGGGAATTTGAAATTTGATGTAAGCAAAGTGTGGACCACAGCGACACAGAAGGCAGCTGCAGAGATACAGCCGTAATTGTGATTTTTTTTTTGTACTTTGAAAACAAAACACTTTCGTGTCAGATTGTCTGACGGTGTCTGAAACTCCCTTTTTGGAGGCGACTGATATCTTTTCTCTTGCATGTGACTGTCTAAGGCTAATCACAACAAGTATTAAACATGATCTAGTGACTTTCCAAACAACATAAGCTTTGCTTTGTTTAAATTTAATCATAATTTGTTTGTGTTGAACTACCAATTTTCTCCTTTCTGATGTGATCTCCTTCAAAATCTGCTGTAAATTATCCACAAAACAAAGACATTAATATCATCTGCATATAAAACAAATATTAATATGTGGAATACTGTCCTTATATATTTAGTTGCTATTTTTGTTCTTCTGTCTATTATTATTTTTCCCTTTGCTGACCCTGCTCCAGTATCGGCCATAACCATAAAATAACGGGAAAAATTGAATTCTTGTGCTGTTGGTAAAATGGTAAATGGACCTGCGCTTTTCTATTCGCTTTGCGACCACTCAAAGCCCTTTACACTACAGACTGCGCTCATTCACCCTTTCACACACACATTCATACTGGTGGCAGAGGCTACCCTAAACGGTTCCACCTGCCACCATTGGGAATTCATTCACACACCGATGAACGCAGCATCGGGAGCAATTTGGGGTTCAGTATCTTGCTCAAGGATACTTCGACATGTAGATCGAACCACCAACCCTTCGGTTGGGGGCCAACCAACTCTACCAACTGAGCCACAGCCGCCCCATGTTAATGTGCATATTATTTCATTAAGCTCTGTTTTGGTCTCAACCAACTTTTAAGGGAAATATGTCTCTTTTGGTGTTAAATGCTCCACTATGTTTACCAGCTAGTTGCTAACTGTATCTGTTAGTGATGAGCTGGTTATATTTTTGTCATAAACTCATAAACACAAAACATAACTGGAAAAATCTAATTCCTGTGGTTCCTTTTTACTAGCTAACGTACTGCTCACTGACAAAATGTGAATTTCCTATTTTGCAGTGAGTTAGGCAATAGACATTAAGAATATAGAAAAAAATGGTATCGAAATAGTTTATGCTTATGGTTTTGTTTGCTTGGGTAGGTCATATAGAGGCATCTTTAAAAGTGTTTCATTACCAGGTAAAAACTCCTTGTAGCGTCTTTAAAACAATAAACTGAATGCATAGTTTAGAAAGCCATGTTTTGTTTTCAATCTGTACATTCAGTTTTTCTATACCCATGCTGAATATTTTATTATAGAACCCCCTGGAGAGGCTGCATAAAATATACACTGAAATAATTAACAGCTTTAATAAACTTTAACCCCCTCTGCATATAATCAGCTTCTGTTAAACATCTACAAACGATTCATCTAATAGAGAAGAGTAAACTTTAACTTTTTGCTGCTATTAAAACTGGTGGTCCGGGGGGTTCACTAGGGCACGTCTATTAGATCAAAGCCATTTATCCTGGCAGAAAATTCATTATATAGCAGAAAGCAATCAAAGTGTGTATCTGTAATTAACAGTCATCTCTCTGATTGCCTCCACACCATTAAATACCACACCGATATCTGGACCTTGTATCCCCATTACACACTGCTTAATTAAAAATGCAAATTAAGCTCCCTCTAATTACACATTAACCGACATGGAACTGGACAAACCATTGTGTGTGTGCATGCATGGGTATGTGTGTGTATGTGTGTGGGTGTGCATGTGGGCTGTGCTGCAGGAAGGTGAGAAATCGAACTAATGGTTTGAGTGGTGAGCTGTGAGGTTTTATGAAAATCTAATTGCACTGAAGGACAATTAATAAAACTTTCTTAATGCCAGTCAAACTTTCAAGGGAGAAATTAATCCCAATGCTGAGTCTGTCAGTGGTGGGCATCCACATATCAGCTGCTTACAACTCCGTGGAAACTGGCCATCCATTGTCATATGTCTTAAAAGGAAATGACCTGAAAGGGATCTAATAAGTCAGTCAAAATGCCCTGAAGTGCACCCTTCAGCAGAAAGATACCTTTCGGAGGCAATTTTTTACAAATGTCACAACCCTTGTGTGCTATCAAAGTGTCTTATAAATGTCTGCCAATGGTATTAGAAGCAATAGAAGATTAGAGTTGTGCTGAAATGCATTAGTGAGACCATGTGTACACTCTGCAAAGGAAATCATCCATACTAGTGTTTCGAGGTTGCATTAAAAGAGACCTCCACCTATAGTCAAACAACTTGCACCCTTGCCCATTTTGCAGTTGGCAAACAACAAAACTGCATCAAAGCCAATATCTGGTAGCAGTGGCATGTGTATGGCGTCATTTCAGTGCCAAAACATACTGTCTGCAGGTCTGACCCAAAGACAGTATGCCCTATTCTATTAGGGCTATTCTACCTATTCAATGTCCGCCCCAAAAGTGCCAAAACTCAGCAAAGGCGAGCGAGTAGAAGGCACATATAGTGACAGCGAGCGTAATGAGCAATTTTACAAGAATGTCTTGAATAATATCCTACATATATGTGAATTTGGTTCCCTAAATATCGACACCCTCTTAAAATAATGGCCTAACAAAGTAATGTTTTCAGGTTTTTTTGGCGATTTTATCAGAGGTGGCATTATGGAAGATTATTTAGGCAAAAAAAGAAATAAAATAGTGAACAAATTACTTGATTTTAGGAAGGTGACGATATATAAAGTTGCTTTCTATGCTGCCAACAATGGGGCCTTTGCCCAGTAGATGCACAGCTATAGTGGGGTGCAAAGCTTCAAGGAGCCGAAGATAAAGGGAGCAGGAAGCCGGGCACGTACAGATATGTGCAGAGCGCCGGAACAAAATCACGGATAAGATTAACATCATCCAAAAAACAAGATTCATTCTCAGAGAAATACTTTCAAAATAATAAAGTTTAAAAAAAGAAAAACGGCCAAAATATACAGGCCATAGCCCCATAGAGGAAAAGTCTGACTGTCTTGGCTGACAAAATCATTATTTCATGGTTGTGGCATTGTACAATAAAATCAGTAAATATGTTAATCCAACAGCTGTTTTTTGTATTCAAAATTAGTGATAACATAGAAGGTGATGGGCTAGAACAACATAAATTGAAGATTTGATGTGAAATGACATATGCTGTATGGAAAAATAAATGAGATGTGATGCTCATTGCAGATTAAAACATGCAATCTCTGCATATTCATGTAAAAATTCAAGATGGAAGTCAAGGCTTTTGGATGCTTATCAAATGTAGTGGGAGGTGTCAGCGCTGCCAAATTGACCTCATAATTCATAAACGTTAAATAATTCTGAGGATAAAACAAAGAATTATGAAAAATAGAAAGAACAAGGTTTTTGCATAACACAGGAAAATGTTAGAGGAGGACGTGGGAGTTCATCTTCAGGTTAAAATCGATTTGCAGACGGACAAGTGGAAACCTCGACCGACGCTGCAGTCAAACATCACCACCTTTCATATAAATCCGACATGACAGGTTAAACAGGCGTTACTGGGAAAATAAGTGATGCAAGGAGAGAGACAGAAAAAGGTTAACTGGTGAAAAGCAGCGTTCTGTGTGTCTCTGCACTGGCAGGAAAAGGAGAGAGGGACTTGCACTTTGCTCCGAGATACAGAAGAGGAAAGAGAAGAAGGGAAGCATTCCCTCCGCTCCATGGGTAGTCATATGTGTGCTGATCGTTCGGCAGATCTCTCATTGTCAGAACTCGTCTTGGTTGGACGACCTCCAGCTCACACAGACCCGTGGGCTGCTGCAGCGCTCAGCTGTATCTGCGTAGGCCCGGTTTCCTCTTTCTCATGGAAACAACAGAGTTTTAGTCTACCATGGGAATTTCCTTGGACTGCAAACATCTCCTATTTAACCTACGCTCCTCGGAGCAAGATGGATTTGGTTTTCTGAGAAAATCCAACCCCTTTCATAGGTATTCATGGGTTTCCATTATCTCGGCTATGCCCGTTTAGCCTCTCTTCTTGTTATTGTTCTGGAGATTTGCAGACGTGTATACACTCTATTATCACTGCTATTCTTTGTCATTTCATTACAGGCTTTCAGATCCACTCTGTCACTCTGTCAAATGTGTTTGCCTGATTTTCACTTTTCATTCCGCTGCTATCTAGAAGCCAAGTGGGAGAAAATGTTCATCTTCAAATGTTCATTTATTAAACCCTGATTTGTCTCTCATCTCGCAATGGAAATTATTCATCCAAATTTTAGAGCGGGAAGGGGGGGGTCCTGTCACCTCAGCATGCATCATAACATGCGATAATGAAGCTGAAACCTTTGATGTACTGTATAAGAGGCGAACAACAAAAATATTCACTTTTGGGGACTGTAACAAACTCAGAAATGTGCCGCAACAATCTTCTGACAAGGAAAATAATTGACAAGGTTGCACCAAGGAACAAAAGCAGCAGATTCGCCCGAGGCACAGCTTTCACGAGGTGTAGCGTTACATATTGAAAAACTACTGCAAAGCCTCCTGCTGATCTCAAACTGTGTTGTCAGTCTGCTGAACTGGTTTGAACTCATCAAGTAATTGTTGTTCAGGGAAACACACATTGTGGACTGTTAAACTTATTTACACTGTGCAGCATTGAATTTACCTCTACAGTCAGTCAGCGTCAACTCACATTTTCATCTGCTGTCTTTTGAAATCAACTGAACAATACTACAATGCACTGTCACCTCATTTTTGTTTTTACACCGCCATGTTGTAGGTAAAAGCTTAGGCAAAAATGAATGGCACCAGAATCACTGCACACTTTAATTCCAGGGACATTGAACGCTATTGTAATATGAGATTTAGTTTTCATAGGTTCTGAAATGAGGAGAAAGGGAAGAATCTAATATGAGATGTATTTTGTTTCACAATTATCCTTATTAAGTAGGCCTATTTTTTCATTTTCAATTCACTTAAATAATATTATCAATTTGGGAAACATATTAAACTTTAATAACTTAGCCTAACTATAGTTTATTTAATTTTTTTTGTTGGGGAATTACTTTTGGTCTTCTGGAAATGTGAACTGGTCCTCGTGCTTTTCTTTTTACGCACGACTCTAGAGTAATTGTAAGTCAATTACCAAGTGCGACTATAAATGACTTAATGTACAAACAGACCTGCATGACTATATTGCAAAATTTGATACATTACACATTAATGAACCTAAGAATGCACCTGGGTATAGACGAGTATTGAATAGTGGTGTCACAATTCTCCAAATGTATGATTCGATAAGACTTTTGTTCTTATGGTCTCAACTTTTTTCAGTGCTAAAGGTTGTGCCACTGTTAGACTACCAGGCCCTGATTTGTAAATATCAACAGATCATTAGTTTTATGTCAGTGCTACATGGTATCACAGGTGATAACTAAGACTGATTGTCAAATTTCAGATTTTTCCAATCCTGCTTTTGATTTTGATAATTCAAATTGCTTTGAAGTTCAATTTGATTGTTTATCGTGACAACCCTAGTACAGAAACACCTTCTGATCAGACCTGCAGTATCCAGAATAAATAAACTTCTCCATGTTCTACTCCTGAGAGTCTTTGCCTGGAGAGGTATACATGGATGAAATCTAGATTTTCAATGAATATTCACCCCAGGACTCTACCAGCTAAAAATTGCTTTGTTGTCACTGGAAGCATCACTTCAAGTTTCTTTCCCAAGACTGAATGACCCTCAGTTATTTAAAAATCCAATAAAAAGCTCTCAGTTTGACTTTACCCTGATTGTTCTCCCTATGTTGCCTCTATAAATACAGCAAGTGAAGAGACTAACTGTGTGCACTCATTAGCCCAGCAATACTCCCGCTTTCCTGCCAATATGGCAGTGTTTTGATTTGGACTATTGAATGTGGGATTACGTGACGTCAACGACCAGAGCTCTATACAGCATTGCAGTCCTGAATTGAACCACAAAGTGCATATTATACAGAAATGACTGTAAGGTAAAGAAATATCCGTGTGTGTTCTGTTCATCAGCAGTGGTCAGCATATAATGGGAAAAGGCTGTAAAAGACTAACCACTCTATAAATTAGTAGCACAGTTCATGAAAATGGAGGCGAAATTATTCCTCTTTCACCTTGAAGAGACCCACCTTCTCTGCTCCCCTGACTTTGATCTGTGCCAGTCAACAACTCAGGATAGCAGAAGTTCTGTGTCAGTGTCTGTCTCTGATGGCGGGGGAACCTCAGTCCTCTCTCATGTGGCTGTCTGCCCCTCAGCCCAGCCTGTCTGTTTTTGAAACCCACCAGACACAAGATGGAGCAAGGCACAAGAGGCGCTCAGTGCAGGCTGCCTGAAAGCCCCACGCTCGGCACAGGCATCCTATCAAAGCTCTGGGAACGCCGCGCTCCGAGCTAAGTCAACTTGGCTACGTCTGAGCTCAAATATTTGAGCAGAGCTCGACGGCCCGGGTGCCACTGGCAGAGCATCACAGACTCCCACGTCCAAAACAAAAATTTGGGGGCTGAGTAGAGGGGTGGAGAAGTGGGTGGAGAGGGGACCTGAATGTTGGGAATGTGCACAACGCATGTTTATATACAAATCTCTGCAGTCTGCCTCCTCCCTGTTCCAGAGTTGAATAGTTGATAAAGTTTTTAGTCTGTCTCTCCACTGAAGTTATAACATAGTTTCTGACTGACAGGTCAATTTGAATAATCTGTGAAAATAGCTTTTTTTAAATTAGCAGTAGAATTAACTCTCTGACAAACTTTGTTGCACTTACTGCTCTTTCTAGAATATTACTAGAGCAGCCTAAAAGAAAGCTAAAGCTAGCAGGTGAGAATAGCCACAGCTAGCATTAGCTAAACTGCTACTTTCTACATATTGCTGTTATCTGTAACTAAAAAAAAGATCTATTTTTGTTCTAGCTTTCCAACATAACTAATGCTAAATGACAAAGTAGGTAATTCTGCTTATCATGTAGGCTAGTTAATCTTATGCTAAAGCTAACTATCTAGCAGAGCAGCAGTAACTGCCATCACAACTGAAGTGGAGTTCAGACCTTTTGACGTGTTTAATCAATCATACTTTCCTTTTTTTTAAACTATATGTTAATTTGCTATATTTATTTCAGTATAAATATTAAAGTTAAGCAAGATTATGACCTGTGAATGTTAGAATGTGGTTTATTTAACCAGAATGATCAACCACCCCTCTTAAAGACCCAAATGTTATGATGATGAAGTCATGCTGATGTGGGCAATGCTCACATCTGTGGGACCATACACAGCAAAATACTGTCTGCTACAGCCTCTCACCTAACCACATAACACGTCTTAAGTCCAAATGAGTAGAGGAAAGCATTATCAACCTTTGACCAGTGGCTTTTAAATTACAAGTAAGCATCTTCACAACGTCACATGACTTTATTTTGCCGATATCTGCGTTTATATCGCATAATTTTGAAAATTGTGGATAACTTTGTTTGTTATACAAATATGTTTAATTTTGAAGAAGATATCTGTGTCTGTGGGGGTGGGAGCCAAATATGAGTCAACTTTGATGGTCCCTGTCTTCTTAATTATTCATCATTATGGCTATTCAAACCACAGTCTAACACTTTCTTACATAGATCAAAAAATAGACAAAACATGTTTAAATTGAAAGGGCTTAGGTCAGAAAATGACTTATATGTGAACAAAAAGCCTTATCTATACGTTATGAACTGTGAACAATCAAAGTGTCTTTCTAAACAAGCTTAAGATGAAAAAGAAGGATAGAATAGTATTTTTTTTTAAAAAGCATTCCCTGATAATTAGCCACACATGCAGTTTCTGCAGGAATCTGCACCTAGGTTCTATGGTGATGCTAAAATAATCAGCCTACAAGGCATAAAATTAGGTCAATAAAATAAAACTAATGTCAGCAGTTATCCAGCCAGCATAAAACCTTCACAACTTCTCTGCTCCTGTAGTTTCCTGCCTTCATAAGGCACCATACTGGCCTGTATCATGTGGCAGAATAACTTAAGCTGCTCAGTTTTGATATCTTGTAGACAAATATAGTACAAATATGTATAGATATAAAGTGGTGGTGTTTTAATAGTTGTTCTGCCATTTCTCCAAGCTCCAGCAGCAAGTCAAAAAACATATATCAAACTCACTTTTGTCACCTTACTGAGCCTGCTGCGAATGCTTTATGTCCCCCACTGAAATATTAGGCCCAAAGGATATGTGTGTGTGTGTGTGTGTGTGTGTGTGTGTGTGTGTGTGTGTGTGTGTGTGTGTGTGTGGTGAAGCAAGTTCACATTAACTTTCACTCACCTATTCAGCTATCACATTTCAGGTTTGGCATTTATAAACCCATAACAGAGAAGGCCAAGGCCTCTATACAGCGTTACACTATTGTGTTTCTTCCCCCTCAAAATTGTATAATAGCCCGTTTTATTCACAATCACACTACTGGTGGGTGGGTATAGATTATTCTCTCACCCGTTGTGCCACAGGAAAAGGTAAATAAAATACAACTCGCCTCCAAGCAGCACCATCATGGTGTCACCCACTCACCCACCGCCCTTGGGAACATCAAACACACACAAAAAGAGCTTTTTATATGCAGATGCTTTTCCCTATTATTCTGCATTTTAATGGGATGCATATTTGTCCTCATCCAAAACTGAATTTCAATTCAAGCCCCTCTGATAGATGCCATATTGTCTATGACACTATGATTAAACAGCAGACTTCCCATATGCTGCTAACATCTTGAGCCTACCTACATGTGCATGTTTTATGTGTCCTATTGTTAAGGATGCATGTCATGTTTTATGTTGAATACTATACTGCCATCTAGTGGTTAACAGATATAATGACCAAAAGACATCTCTTTACATAAACCTATACTGACACAAACCTCCCTCTGTCCTCACATATACCTGTTTGTCCCCCTAATGCAGTCTGGTTTGCGTCCAACAAACCACCAAGGGATATTTTAGGACCTTAGCTCCCCTCTTATGGAAGGTTAGAGAGGACACAGACAGCCTAAACATTACCACCACCTCTCTGTGTTGCAGCCTCACATGACTATATGACATAAACAAACCAGAGACCAGCCTCTCCCTCGGGGGGTGAAGTGGAAAGCAGTTTCCTTCAATTCTGCTGGGACATGAAGGGGAAATAGGCACAGTGTGTGTGTGTGTGTGTGTGTGTGTGTGTGTGTGTGTGTGTGTGTATGTGTGTGAGTGTGAGCGAGTGCATTTGGACCTGTACGGCTATAACCTAGAAAATAAATCATAATTGGACTTCACAGTGACAACCTAATCCTCTGTCTCCACTCTGACCTCGGCCCTGCACACTCTCTTTAGACACACAGAGACATTGGATTTAATAGTCCGTTAGTGTTGACCTTGGATTAACAGCTCAGAACAGAATGATCTCATAACCTTGAAACATCGTGTGCTGGAATAAAATAAAAAAGACCATCTTAAATAAAATAAATAACTTTTTAATCATCTCAGAAAATCAGACCAAGGCTTATTTGTTGGAAGAAAGGTAGAAAGATTTTATTTCAGTAAGATTGAAATCGGCCATCAAATCAATCAAGAGACAGTAATTAATACAGTTTATGTAAGACTGGTGTTTATTCTGCTTGGATGTATAGTGCATTCCTGAATTATTATACAGTGATATGTTTTTGGCTCTCCACTCTAATACATTGGATTTAAAATAAACCAAAGACATTGCAATTAAACTGACTTTAAAGCAGCTATAATCAATCTTTTATATTAACAGTGGATTAAATGATGACTTATATATGAAAGGGGTCACCAGTAGTGATTATTATCACCCGACTGCAGTTCCCCTTTTGGCTTTATAGCAGCTTTGAGCTCCTATCTAGCTTGGTAAGAAATTAGTCAACTTGATCACTTGATTTATTACCTCAGTAAAAATGCTTGTGGCAAGATTATGATTGCAATCACTTGTTTCAAGTCTTCTTCAAGACAATTTGATGTTAACTGTGTAAATAATTGTCCCATGTAGAAGAAAGTAGATGATAAAGCAGGGCATGATTTGGGGCATGGCTTCCTTTGATTGACAGGACACTAACATGGCGAGTCTCAATCAGGATATAAGCGAAGCAAAAACAATGCTTGTCCACGGCACTGTTTACATCTAAATAGCTACAAACTTGTTTGTCGTGTTTTCGTCTCAGAACTTTGATGATTCCACCATGTGTTTTTCACTTTTATTACTATTGACTATTTTGTTCATTTAAAAAAGTCTTGTTCAGCGTTTGATTGTACTAAAAGACACTCCAAAGAGTCAGCTGTTTAATTTTCCCAGTCAGTGTTGAGCATTTATTTTAAGATACACCCGTCCTCAAGCCTCCTCAGTCCAAATATGGTCTCTTTCGGTTTCAAAAAACAAAGATGGTGATGGAGGTAAAGCAGGGCAATCCACGAACCAATGGGTGACGTCATGATGACTACGTCAATTATTTATATACAGTCTATGCCCACAACTTACCTTTGTTACTTTACTGCCCTCATGTTGTGGTTTCCAACAACAACAGGCAGCAGTTTTATGAAAAAAAAAGCTTTAGAAACTGTCTACACTACTTGCTTAACACCAAACAGCAGAAAGACAGAACTAAACCAAGCTTTAAAATTAAAGTGAATCACCAGGTGGCCAGAAGCACCACTCTATATTAATGTTAATGTTTCTTCTTCTCTGCTGGACTTAAGGCCCTGACACACCGGGCCAGCAGTCCACAGTCGGTCGATGCAACAGTCAGGCTTGATAACCACTAGTTCTTTAAAGTGTGTTTGGTGAGTCTGGGCCTTACAAGGTAATGATGTGTCAGTGTCGTGTGTTTACAGATGCGTCCAGCGGCCCCAAGTGACTACAAAAATCATTTATTGCAGGTTAAAGGATTAAAGGCCATTTGAAGTTGCATGCTCACAACCATATTTGGGTAAACTATGTTTAAAAATAGCAACAATTACTTCAAAGTTCATCAGATGTGGATGCAAATGCACTAAAATTAGAGCAAAGAGACGACCTTAAAGTCATCCTCTTCTTCAAATCCAATGTCCTTAAAATAAAGAGTCAAACAAGCAACTCTAATACTTTGGGTTGCAGTGTAAGTAGAAAAGGATATTTGTGAAGCAATGGTAAATCCCTCAATAATGCAGCTGCTTCCTCTAATAGACAATATAAGGCGGTGAACTGGAGAAGATATTTCCTACCCGGCGGAGATGCTGACTGTGACAAAAGTGCAGGAATATTTTAAATATGATGTGATGCTTGTGTATAAGCATGCATCTGCACACAGAAATAGAAAGGATATGAAAGCGTAAATTCCTCAGCAATGCAGCAACTTCTCTTAACATCCAACAGATAGAGACAGAAGACTTTTTTCTACACGTATACACACACACACTTCCTATGTACATGCACACACAAATACACACTTGCACAAAAAGTCAATGTCTCTAATAGCCCCGCATTTACAACACGTACCCAGCAGCACAGCCCCCCTAGGCTGCTGAGTGATGAGCCCTCCTGTAGACAGCGTGTCTGGGACTTAACTCCCTAAGCTGTGACATAGTTCATAGCTTTCAGTGTGTGTGTGTGTGTGTGTGTGTGTGTGTGTGTGTGTGTGTGTGTGTGTGTGTGTGTCCACTGATCATAAACCCACTTTCTCCTTCAAACACACGCAGAGTCCACTCAACCATTACACTGTCCTTCAAATTATTTTGTCACTTTAACAGATTTTCACTGAGCTTAGCGACATGAAAAATCGATCATGTTGTCATGTTTGCTTATGTTAGTTTGACAAGATTCATGGAGGGAAGTGGGGTGTGTTTGTTGTAAAAGAAAACTAAGCTCCAGTGTGATGAGGAGAGGACTTTTTAACAGTTATTCCAGCTGTGCTACATGTTGTGTCCAACAGGTGGCGGTCATGCTTTATTGTGCTTTAGATCCTCTTTGTAACTTTTAAAGAAACACTTGACCTACATTTACAGCAGCTTGTCATGCTGTGAATAATATTATTAGAAATAAAAGCTGATTTCTGCATAAATAAATTATTTTAAAAAGTAAAATGTTTTTCTAGTTTCTTGTTATATTTCTAACTGATATTTCACTGTGTGGGAGGCAGTTTTTGTGCTTCTTGGCATCAAACCACATATCAATTAATGCAGCCTTAGATGTAAATTTACAGTGAAATCTGAACAGTTTTTTTACTTTAAGAGAATTACATTATTTAATGGAATTAACTTTAAATTTACACTGAAAAGTTTTATAGTGTACTGTAAAATATTCAGTAATTTACTGGCAAAACTTAACAGCATTGTGTTGTAAATGTACAATTATACAGTAATATAATGGAAATGTATTCTTAGTAAATCACCAAAAAAAACTGGAGAAAAAAAAATGCAATACTTTGCAGGGGAAGCTGCTGCCGTTTAATTATTGTAAATTTACACTGAAAAGTTTTACAGTGTGGTTTCAACACAGCGAATCTATGTTTCTATGTAATGACAACCTAACACTCATTACTTGAATGAAGAATCTCCCCAACAAATGATTGACTGATGTCAAATATTCCCCCGTGTCAGCCCATATCCTACTTGTAATCTTTTCCACAGCTCAGATAAAACCAGTAAATCAGAGCCTTGTCTCTGAATTTTGCATTCAAACTGACATTATTCCCAGTGCAACAATTTGCAATTCACATCTATGATCCCTTTTCTTAGTATGGATATGGAATTCCCAAACAGACGATAGAGGGAAAAAAAGATAAGGGATGCAGATGGATGATTTATCGACTTGACTGCTTTTACGGGCTTGTGTATCGTTGGTGGGCCAGCTGCGGAATGACAGCCGTAACCCAATTCCTGCAGTAACTTAAAGAAATCAAACATTCCTTTGAGATCCTTGCTTTCCCTTTTGCTGACTTTCACTGGGACCCTCCAAGGATTTTGCCCTGCTATCAGCAGCACTTTCTTTGTCTCTCTCTGTAGACGATAAAGGCCTAATAAATACTTTCCAACCTCCGTTCTCTTGTCCCAGTCCCACCCCAGGGGCAGTGGCTATCAGAGGCTTTCATGACCTATTTGCCCCGAGGGTTTGTTAGATGTTAGCTGGAATACACATACTCCTTTGATCCCTGCCACAGAGCACTCAGACGTTGTTAACTTCAGATTAGATTCCCTACCATTTGCATAATGCCTCCTTTAGTCATTTGTAGAACAGAGACTCAGGGGGGAACGGAGCAGTCTGCCTGCTTGGGTACTGCAATATCTTTTAAACTGCAAAAAGGACAATTTGTCATTTAGAATCATAGCTCATACTGTGTGAAATTACTTTTTTTATTATTTCGATGGGAAATGAGCCTTACAGCAAGGGAAATGTAAATGTAAGGCAAGTTAATGTAGTTAACTTAAAAAGAACAGCTCAAACTTTTGAGAAATAGTGATATACGCTTTACTGGCGAGAGTTAGATCAGATGATGACTTGCACTGTTGTGTTTGTGCATAATTGGCCTAGAGTCAAGAGTCATTAGCTTAGCATAATGTAAAGAATGGAAGAAGGGGGGAACAACTAGCCTGGTGCTGTCCAAAATTCAACTAGAGACCATCTTGCAATGCAAAATAGCTTTTTAGGCTTTTTGTCTGATTAGTACCAGTTGTAATGGTACTCTAAAAATGTGACAAAGTATATATCTGGGGGTCAAAGTGGATGAACAGGTCAAACACAGGATTTCAGCTGGGAGACTGGGGTCTACATCATGTGGATAACTTATATTTAGGCTTTGACTTACTATTTTCTGTGGTAGTTTGGTTAATTTGAGGCAACAGTGCCCCTCCTGTGCCCAGTCGGCCAGAAATAAAAGTAGATGATTGAGTACGTACTTCTGCTCAGGCAGGGGGCGGCACTTGAGTAGGCGCTAATGTCCCTAATGTGGACAAGAGTCACACCCGTTCTCACTACTATCTAAATGTGGACTATCTGAACCACCTCCGAATGTGGTTTTTGACACCCGATGTTAATGCTTCCTCAATGCTAAATGGAAAGAGGGTCAAAGGTTTTCTGCCAGAAACTTCTGAAGCTAACTTCATGCGTGGTTTTGCCACACACTCACACTAGCTATGAAGTCAAATCGGCCCAAGTTTGGGCACCAATGGCCCCTTCCCTTCTTCCTACCCGCTACTTCTTGTGTCCTTGCTTGACAATGTCCATCTTTTAACTCAACCATGCACATGTAAAGTTTTGTGATTGCATTTTGCATGGTCCATCCACAGACAGACAGACATATCAACACCTTGCAAAGTACTCAAAACTGCTTTTGTGCTAGTTCCCACTACAGTAAGTGTTCCCAGGAGCATATTTCGCCATGAGGACATATACATATACACAAACAGGTTCACAAAGTAAACATCAATATCAGCCACATGCTGTCACGGCTAGTAAACCCCTCAGTGAGAAACAAAGAGCAGTCTTAATGCGAAACTTACTGACTAGACTTTAGCTTCATTAGCGTAGAGACATGTAAGTAGTATCAATATTCTCATCTGACTCTCAACAAAAGGCTGTCAGTGTTAGTTAACTGTGATTAAAGGACTGTGGACAAGTGATTTTCAGCGGCCTCAGTCAGGCCTTTGCTCATGTATCTCCCATATAAACCATGGCTCAGACTTAAAGCAGTGTCTGTCTGCTCTGTGGCCATGTGCTCTGCTATCAGTTGTTTGGTCAGTTTCCTAAAACCATCCTGTCTAACACACACAGAGACACCTCTGACCTCCTCTCAGTCGCGTGTCTGGAAACTGATGAATGAAAGGGTCCTGGACACGGCAGTTAGCTCTGATGTTCACTCTGGTTCTGGTGCCATCTACTAATGTACATCCACCAACACACACACACAAACACACACACACACACACCACACACACAGATAAAGAGAGAGAGAGAGAGAGAGAGAGCAGTGCAGATAAAGTGTGATACTTTGGCCATGCAACCATTACATCATCACCTGTGTTTCTCTAATTCTCTCATCAGTCATCTCTGGAGGGAGGGAACAGTGTTTCTAATCAGTGTAAAGTCTATGATCAAAAACCATAGAGCTGACCCACTACATCAGTAGTGACAAAAATTCTGATTCCCATTGATTGCTTTTCTGTAATCAGACTAAAAGTGTGAACAAATCAGGCCTGGTGACTACGTTTAACTCACTTGACCACAGAGGGGTTAATTGGTTCGAGCTTTTATTATTACTGATAAAAGTGTGAATTTGAAAAAAAGTTAAAACATTATTACACTGAATATGGTGTACACTAAGCAATTATAAATAATTTACAAACTAGCCGACACTAACAGTACAGTTGAACATTTTGGAAAATGATACCCTGCTTTATCATCTATTTGACTCAAAATGGGACCATAATTTACAAAATCAACATCATGCTGTATTGAAGAAGACTTGAGACAAGTGATTGAAACCATAAAATCATTGGAAAATAGTGCCCAAAGTATTAAATCAAGTGAGAAGTAGATTCATCTACTTTATAGACCTCGATACAATCTTCTTTTTGCAACCAATGTAGTCGCCCCCTGCTGGCCATTAGAGAGAATGCAGGTTCTAAGGTATTTCAGTACTGGCCTCACTTTTCAGACCCGGTGGCTGCAGCTGTGATCTTTACCCTTAAAAACACTGTTTCTTCCATTTCTTTATAATGGATTTATCAGCTCTGTATGTTTAACATGTACACTCGATCACCAGAGTTGAGGTTGGTGTGGTTCACTGGTATTTTTGGATGCAGTGTTTTATAGCTGCTCTGTTTCCATCCGTGATGAAAGAAATGGAGTCAATGACTGAATGAGCTGAAAACTCTCAGTTTCACCTCTCTCTCTCTCTCTCTCTCTCTCTCTCTCTCTCTCTCTCTCTCTCTCTCTCTCTCTCTCTCTCTCTCACACACAACCACACACAACCAACCCAAGTGTTAAAAATCAGCAATATGCCAGTGTTTCTGTGAGTTCACACCCCCTACAGTTGATTTTAACACCAGTTTTGAACTGCTGCCTCGGACTCTCATCAGCTCTTAAGTGGACAAACAGCCGTCCAATCGGCACTTGATATAATTGTCACAAAAAAAATCACACACTTGCATAGACCGTCTTCAACGTACTTACACTGCGAGTTGCCAGTCATTATCATCTGATTATGAGCTGTTGAAAAGAAAATTACAAATGAAATTATTCAGTAATAAGACACTTGTCCACTGTTTAAAAAGCCTAAATCAAGAATTATTTCGTAAAAACATCAAAGCCTTTTGTCCTCAACCCTTGTCCGAGCTGTGGTTAACTTCCTGCATTGCTGTGCACGTTCATACATGGTGGAGAGGCAGAAGACAGATGGTATACATGTGTACAGTACATGTGGAACAGACCCATCAAACAGAAGGTGATGGGGACGAACACCAGGCATCTCATGACTGCATAGCTGCTGCTGGCGCTGCTGTCCAGCATATGACTGATAGATTCCCCTATTAAATATTTTATTATATAACAGGGGACCATAATCCAGGGGGCTTCAGAGGACATGTCCTCAACCATAGTCAAGGACTATGTTGTATCTATCACCTTTGTCTCCATGGAGTGAAAACTCTGTGCATTAACTGACTATAGTGGCAGTTGATTCAAACTTGAACAGTAGCAACTTAACAATACAATATACAGTGTGTTTTCAAAGAGAAAAGGGGGTTCTTAAAATCCCCCTTCTTCATGGAATAATATGCTTTTCAGCCACATTCAAGGCATAAGTTCACCTCCAACCAAAACAACATGTAATTAATAGAAACAAACATACAGCAAGTATTTAGACACTTTCACTTTTCCCTTTTTGTGAAAATGTTGTAGCCTTATGCAAAAAATATTTAAATTAATTTCCCCTTCATTAGCCTATTGTAAATACTCCATAAGAAGTCCCTTACACCTGCATTTTTTCAAAAGTCCAACAGGGGTCGACAATGTTGGTTACAAAAGAACTCCGGTCCTATCTATCTCGATACAAAATGAGAAGACTTCTTACTTGATTTATTACCTAAACATTTTTTTGTGGTAACATTATGATTGACACTCAATTCCTAGTTTCAAGTCTTCTACAAGATTATGTTAATTGTGTAAATAATCAAATCAAATCAAATCAACTTTATTTATAGAGCCCTTTAAGACAGCGTTAGCTGATACAAAGTGCTGTACATGGTAGGACAGACCAACAATAAAAACAAAGAACAAGCAAAAACAACTAAAACAAAGCGAGTCTCATGCTGGGTAAAAACCAATAAATAAAAGTGGGTTTTAAAATGAATCTCAATTTTAAAATTAGTCTTAATTTTAAAATGAATCTTAATTTACACAAAGAACAAATAAAAACAAATAAAAACAGAACAAAGGCCCATGTTGGTGACTTGGTAACAGCATTCAGTTCTTTGATCATCTCTGAGATGCTTTTAAACCTTTATTTGAGTCCACCTGTGGGTAAATCAACTTATTGGACATGATTTGGAAAGGAACACATAGAGATATCAAATGGAACATTGAAGTGTGTGGTTTTATGGTGAGTAATGCGCAAATTAAAGGAGCTGACAGGAATATATTTCACACTATATGATCCCAGTTGTGTCATTGGGTTATTTATATGCCTATATGTCAACAGAGGTGATGATCTCACAGTGTGAATTCCCCAAAAAGGAACTATAGTTAAATTTCAAAATCATTAATTTACCTATGCACTCTATCACAGTTGTACAATGAGCTCCAAACCCTATGAGCTTATTGTTCAGAGGCTTTAATGCAGGTTTAGAGGTACAAATGGAGGTGAAATTGCTGTAACTGAGAGAAAGGATTAGAAAGTTGTACGTCTTGCTGAAAGCTGCATTTTTCGGTCTAAAACAAAGCAGAATTCCCAAGGCAAAAAAGTGAATTCTAATGTCAAATATTATGTGTACTCAAGAGGGCCTAAAAGGGACACGCTGCACCAGTTTTGAATTACAGAAAACATTACTTGCAGCTCCATCATTGTGAGCCATCTGATTTTAAACCCTAATGAAAGTGTAATTTGCGACTTTCTTCAGTGCAAACAGTGTGAGTCACAATGACAATATTTTAAAACATGATGCCAGAATTTAAAAGTGGCCTTCAAAGGGATGACAAATCACCTACAAGATCTAAGATAGCACACTTTTCCCTCCCTCGCCCCCCTGCTCAGGTCTGGAACTCATTTCTGTCCCGTTTTCAGATAAGGACATGAGTAGCACTTTTCGTGACACTCTGCAGGTTTGAGCCGGTCACACAATGAGCCCATTCAACTACCAGGGGCAGAAATATCCTTTCAACGCAGATGCCATCTCTCCAGCCACGTACGGGACACTCGAGAGAGACGTGGCAATAATACGCTCGGAAACTTCTTGGCAGCTCGTAGCCAGACATGGCTCAGGTATGTGTGGTCAAGGGAAGAGGGAATAAAACACAACACTGGAATGAAATGAAGCAGCTCTCTGGACTAAACCGCTAAATTGAGGTCAGATTTATTAAGGGCCACTCAAGGGAACGTGTCGGTTTTCAGATTAATCACATTTACTCATGGTTACATGCGCAGACACACACCATGCTGGCAGAGTCGGGAGACTGCTCTGCAATTAGAGTGAAAATCTTTTGCTAAACCTCTTTTTCATCGATCACACTGACACTGAGTGAGGTTATTGGCCTTTGTTCACATTTCCCTGTCACATTAGGGATGTCAAGTAGACAGTTGTGTGCATCCCGAAGCCAAATCAAATACATCATCGTATATAGGTGGAGTGTGGCACGGTGCAGTGGGCTCATATCAAGGCTTGTGCAACAAATTGACCATAATACCGAGCAGCTGTGAAAGCGATTGTAAAATTACAGATAAACTGGATGTCCCAAAGTATCACACACAGAAGGGCGGTCTGCTGACACAACGTGACTTCCGAGATAAATTAAGTTAAATTGAAGTCTATTATTTGGGAAATAAAAAGGAAGCCGGTCTTAATCAAACATGATGGCTGATGCTGTGTTTTTTATTTACTTTATTTTTATTGTAACCATTGAGAAATGAGTTCCCAAGTCCCGCAGGTGCAATTCAAACTGACGAGGATGTTGCAGAGGAGGTCCGCTAGTCTCAGTTTTACACGAGGCATAAAACCGGGACTAAATCAATATTTGAGAATCAATTAATCTACAGTGCTGGGGGATCGGAGTGGATGGGGGTCTGGCATCCGGTTGTTCGCGACCTGTCAGAATGGATTCCGTGTGCTGTCCAGTACAGCTGTCAGTGGCTGGTAAAAATAGAGGGTGTAAGAGAATGAAAACGACAGTCATGCTGCTCTGTCCTGACACCTTTCAGCAGATATGAAACATTTAATTGAGCGGTTCTTCCATACACTCGGCAGCATGTGGGTATAATCTCCCGGCACCTCACTGACACCAGGCCTTTAAAGAGGGGGGGGATTTACAGTAGGCCACACCCCTGCCACTTATTTTGATAGTGAGCACAAATGCATGTATGCATGGACACACACATTCAATGTTTTCACTGTATGTCTGGCTGCTAGTGAAACCCACAGAAGTCTCCATAACATCACCCACTGGTTTGTGGACTACAGTTTTGAAGCCACAAATTTGATATTTCACCATCTTTTTTTTGGAGCAGGAATTAACTATATTGTGATGAAAGAGTAGTGCTATGTTATCAGCTTGTTTAGCTAGGTGCAAAAACTCCTTAAATTCTCGTTTATAACAACTAAAGATTAAGAAGCTGAAATGTTACGATAAACTTTCATGAACTGAAAGCACACTGTAAAAGGTAAAAGGTCTGTTATTTTCTTCTAAATGGGACCATAATTTACAAATTAAACATCATGCTGTAATGGAGAAGACTTAAAACTAGTGAATAAGATCATAAACTCGTTATGAGGAAGTTTACTGAGGTAATAAAACACATAAGAAGGAGGATTTCTGTTTCCATCCAGTGGAGTCGCCCCCTGCTGGCCATTGCAAAGAATGCAGGTTTAAGAAACTTTAGCACTGGCTTCACTTTTCACAGGAAAGTAACTGCGTTTAAGTACATATTTAACATACTTGAACAAGAAATGTAGGATTTCCATTTTTTCAGATATAGTTAGATTTTACATTCAAAACCTCAGTTAATAAAACAGAACATTAAGTCTTTAATGTCATTAAGTCTCCATCTTGAGTATCTCAAAAATTGTAATGCTGCTTAATCAATATTGCACCTTTCTTTCATTATATTTCAGTATGTCTGTACTTTTATTCAAATTTAGAAAAGAATAACAAATCAAGGTGCACTCTCCTTTATCTAAGACAATTATTATGCTTCTGAGATAGAGTTTGTTCCCTCTATTATCACTCCATTTGCCCACAGCGCCGTTGAGGCTGCACATAATCACCACAGCAAAGACCAAACAGCTTGGCAGCAGTGCCAGCGTTGGATCACAGTTCTCAGTTTCCAGGCAGTAACTGGATTGCATCTGACCGTTTATCCAGCTCCAAGGTGACAGCGAGGCCCTGGTGATATCACAAGAGGGTGCTAGTCTCCACACGCCACATCGGTAAAACACTACCTTCACTTTCAGGGAAGTTAGTTACAACACGGACACATAACACAAGGGTACACACACTTTAATGTCCAACAAAATTCAGCAGCAACACAAAAACACTGAACCAATTTCACCTTCTACCTCTGTGTATGACACTTACAGCACTGACCCTCCGGTTAAATGGTTCTCACATGAAGAATAGCTGCGGACTTTCTGTTATTAATCAGTGTTCCTTAACTATTTTCTGCTGGAACCCAAGCCATTGGGTTAGAGTGCAGCAGACTCATTTAACAAAGATAAAGATCTGGTTCTTAATGTGACTCAACATCAGTTTGCATTAGACTTTTTCTTTGCCAGTAACCTTGTCAAGTTAACATCTGCATTGGCTTTCACTGAATCACTTATGTTGTTGCTCTACTGGAGAATTTACTGAGAATTTGTCACACTTCCTGTCTCAAAACAAAACTTTGGTCAACACCTGATATTAATATTCAGGCATTACATAACATTCAGATGAGCCAGCTGAAATTTGTACATACTTTTGGTCTATTTCCTCTCTCATCGTTGCTCCATTGGGGGCCAAATCTTGGACTTTGGTGTCAAGTTACATCCTGAGAACTGATCCTCCCGTCGCGAGCCTCCCGCTGCAGTGCCTAATGTGTGTTTATTTGGTGTGTGCTAAAGGAACAGATATCAAAAATAACACGCACATTAATATAATCCCTCTTCCCACTCCATCCTGCAAATTTTTTGCTCTGGGGCAGAGCTACTGAGACAACTGGTGCCTGACATTCTCCTCATCTTAGTTTTATATCTTTGTTATCTTGGAGAGCCTTAGAGAAACAATCACAACTTTATAGACAGTATTGTTATGAACCAACAGGCTTTACAAGCATAACTTGGCTTTAGTTAGTGGTCATCATTATGAAACAAACTTCAGGCTTAAGATGCTACGTCCTTGTTGGCGAACAGGACACTAAGTTAACAAACATAAGTGGCACTTAACTGCAGATATAAAACCACCCTCACTCTATCCAGTATACACACACACCTGGCCAACGTTGGTGTTATTTATGGGTTTGTGACCCTTGGCTACCCTTTCTTACAGATTGGATGCCGTCCCTGGCGGCATGCTCTTTATCTGTTTGTCCTTCACCTTCTTCACAAGCGCTGTTAATGTTAAACTACTGGGGCTTGAAGGTAAAGAATTAGTAGAATAGAGCTGATCAATCAGATTTCTTGATTTTGAGACAAATGTCAGTTTGGTTATTCAGATTTTTTGTGCATACTGTAGATTTTTAAGACGTTAAATGTTTTATTTTATGGAGCATTTTCACTCAAAACCACAAATGCCACTCAAGTATTCATCCTCTTGGTAGTATGATCGCTTCTACCAAATTTTTATGTAATCCATCTAATAATTGTTAATATATTTCAGTGATGATCAAATTGGTGGACCAACTGATTTATAGGCCAACATCCATTGGCCCGTCACACTCATAGCCGATTGATTTAAGGATGGCAGGAGTAGGAATGGATTTAAACCAAATTATGCAATATAATGTCATCTACAGGTGCTTTTTCTATCTGAGCAGTTAGAGTCATGGCTGCAGCCTCATGTTAATGGCTCCAACATGACTGGATGAATGTAAGTGAGACCAGCTCCATATATAAAAGCGGTAATACACTCATATTACCTCAACTACAGCATAAAAGTCAATGAAGTACCAATTGGAGGGCTAAGAGGGAACCATTATGTACTTCTCAGCATTCTTTCTTTTTGCGTAGTATGTATTCGTGCCATGAACAGACGATTTTCCATTAGAGGAAAACCATTTTTAATGAGTAAAATGCTATAAAAATCTGATGCATAATGGCCAAAGCCACAAAAATATGACTGATTTATTTTCTCACCAGAAATGACACTGAACAGAAACAATTATATTTGATTGAAGGGGATTTAAGGTTGGACCCAAGTAGCAGTCACAGCGAAAGGTGAGCAGTCATTGTTGGTTATGGCTACAATTATAAAATATAACAACCTACGAATACCAAGAAGCAACACTACATTTGCACAAAAAACCCTCTCGGCAGGATTTCCATGGCTTATACTGGAAGTCAAATTCCAAACGTGATCTAAGAAAGCTTTTCACAATATGCTTAGCTTTTCACCTCTTTCTGTGAAATGAATGTTTAGCCTCTAGTCATTTAAGATGTTTTTGTAACTTGCACAATACTATCTGAGGGACGCCAATTTCCCACAAACTGACTTTAATTTTTGACTGAAAAGCTGCATTCTGAGCGTGAGGAGCCAAAAAAATGGTAAGAGCTAGGATCTGTCAGGCTTTTGTCTTTTTATTTTCCCGCTAGTTTATGGTTTTGCTCTTTTTAAATCAAAGTGATGACTGTATAATTCATCCAAGGTCAAGATTTCCATTGTAATTTTATCTATGCCCATTCTTCCTTATGGGCTGGTTAAAATCCCACAAAGGTACGCACTGACAAGAGAATGAGTCATTCGTCAAAGTCACTTTTTAACACACTGCTGACAGGTTGCTCAGCAATGAAATTATTGTCATTTCATGCTGTAATCCCCAGAAGAACATTATCATGCTGAAATCAAAAGCATATTTCGTATCAAAGGTGGAAAGGATGGATGATTTACGACCTTTGAAGGCATTCCTGGGGTGGTTTTGCCAAGCAGCTGGGTCATCACCCTCTCAAGTTGGCCCACCCTGCTGCAGAGTACTATAACTATCACTACAACTTGGGGATTTACACCAATCCTCCTCTTCTGTTTGGACATCCAACAGAGGAAGGTGCTCAACAGAACTGAGAAGGGGCACTGACAGGCCAACTCTGACTTTTTAATAAAACCAAGAGAGGTCATCGTTTTGGGCCAATCTCCATACGTGGAGAGCTTTTCTGGCAACTGGAGCAAAGCATATGAAGGTGTTTAGTACAAAACATCTCCCTCACCATGGCAGGTGAAGCAGTGGGGAGGAAGAAAGGAAAAAAGAAGCGGCATGTTAAAAGTAGCAGGGGGTGGATGTAGTGCTGAAAGGCTGGCTGGTTTCCAGCGTCCTGCGCTGCGTTGTGTGATAGACAAGTTAGGGATGATATAAAAGGTTCTGCCCCACACATTCATTGTTAATTATGTGTTGGGAGGATCTGGGTGGATGCATACTATGCTATGTTCTCAGATAGACCACAGAAATCGTGCACTCTGGCATCATTAAGAAGACTTATGACAAATGTTGTATGGCCAAATTATGTGATTCTTTTCAGAATATTTCTCTGCTTCACTATGTTTTATCAAAAAATGGTGCCATCACAGTTTGTGACAATCCCCTTGTGATAGAAATGTAAGAAAAGGTTCTGTTATTTAAAATTTGTAGAGGACAAGACAAAAGGTTTTCTCAGGCTTTGGTTTTTAAAAGGAAACATTCGCAGCCACAGACTTTGACAGATTCAATTTCCACATGCCAGCGCAGAGGAACTGAACTACTTTTACATCAAATAAAACCTTGTGCTGCCAAATATAAGTGAGGCTTGAAAGGGATAAACAAACGTTATGAGCATTTTATTATGTCTTTGTTTGAGCAGGAAACTTGCAAAACCTCAACCCTGCATGCAGCAATTCCAAACCGTCCTATCCTAAGAAAACGACCGCTGTGCAAGCAGCTTATTACGACCCATATTTATGCTTGTGGTACGTGGCGACCTTTGGTGGTAATTATGACATCAGCAAAGGAAGAAGACAGGTGACGTAGTATATGAAATTTATTACCTCCTCTGAGGTATTATTTCCTTATCATTGGCACCTTAAAGGCATTATCCTCCAATAACTCATATATTCATGCATTTTTCAATAACAATCCTAACTCTTTCACAAGCCACAAGGTTGACTTTGAGGGTTTGACTAATGCCTGGAACAATCATTCTCATCCCATAGGGCTTTTATGCTATGGAAACATTGTTCACTGTTCTAGTAAATATTATGAACCTTAGATACGAGTTCACAACGGGAGATAGTTCAGTCCACTCAGCTACTTTGGTTCAACTAGAATGTGGAACAGAAAGTTAATGGAGCTACACTGTCGCCCAAAAAGTTGGAATAATTTTGTTTTTGGACACAATTCTCTGTTAAATGTGGTTTAATTGGTTTTCATTGTGATACGTTTGGAAGAGATTGATTAATGAAGTATTGACAAGCTGTACACTTTTTCTGTCAATAATGAATCACATTGTCACAACCATTTCATGGAAAGAGGTAAAAAATATTTTATTCCAACTTTATGAGCAACTGCATACTTGGTAGGTGTCCATTGTCAAGAACAGCAGAGGTCCAGCAGAGGTCTGAAAATGTATCCCACATAGAAACTGTCTGAAGTCAGAAATGTGATGACACCCTGCAGCTAATAAGAATTTAATAAAGAGCGACAAAGTCCGCATTTGGGGTGGTTGACAATGCTTTCACTCGGAAGATCACTGTTCCTGTACTGTCAACGCTGACCTATTTTATCACATATGCATGTTAACTTAAGTAACATACTTATGTCATGTATGTAATGTAAGTTAACATAACTTAAGCTATGTAACGAACATACTTATTCTAACCTTAACCCAACCCTGCTAACTTTCATTCATTCTTCGTTTAACATTAAAAACAATATTTTATTTATACTTACCTGGGAATAAAGGACAATTTTACCTGAAAAGAAAGGACAATTTTAGTTAATATTAAAACAGAATCTTCCCTGAAAAGGACAATTTTAGTTCATTACTTACCTCAAAGAGAAAACTCAAACAGACTTTCACGATGGCGAATGGACACTAGTGCTGTACGGGAGGAGTAGTGGTCGACACGTTACTGATCTGATAAACCTCAAAGACAACCAGACCAATTGTTCTTCCTGGGGCTTAGGGGGAGAGGTGGGGCCCATGCACTTCCTGTCTTCCATGCTGGAAGACAAGTTCGAACCCAAACCTAAATCATAATCTTTTCCTAAAGTTAACCAAGTACTTTTGTTGCCTAAATCTAAGTTTCACAGTGTGCGCCTGTTGCTGGTACTCTTCAACAGTCATATATGTTGTTTTGGGAATCATTGGCAAAGTCCTTTTCTATCATTTATGTATGAAGACATGTTGAGCAATTCAGTTGGACTACTTCCACAACGTCATGCATCAATGTCATTCAAATAATTTCTTTACTCCCAAAACATGACCCTGCTTGATCAATACTGACTGCGGCCATAGAGGCAAAACTTGAGATTGGAATTGACTTGAAGAATACAACATTTTTCCCATCCACACCCAGAAACCTGGGGTGTGGTAAGTCAAAGTCTTCAAATCAAACCTCTTCAGCACCACATTTGGACTGCTACATATTAAATCTTCTGTGAGGTCAACCTTTATCTCTCTACAGAAACATGCTTTACATCAATGTGCTGGCCTCCAACCATCAGCCATCGTCCAGCAGAGGTCTGAAAATGTATCCCACATAGAAACTGTCTGAAGTCAGAAATGTGATGATAAGTTATCAGCAACACTATTCATCATTAATGTATCAAAGCCATAGGATCTCAGATTCACAGATTCTTCTGTGATATTAAAATTATATACAATTTATCACCAGCCGCACGGTTTTCATCATGTTGAAAAATCTTCAATATGAGCACTGAGAATACACCGTTCTGTTTATTATTAATGCCAAACGTTAATGCAAGTTATTACAAAGTAACCTTGGATGGTTTCACCTTAAAGTTACCAGTTATCAAGTTCACTCAAGCTTACATTTCATTGCAAATTGTACCCACCGGATCTGAAAAAACATCAAAACATCAGCCAAAGAATTAGAAATGACTCACAACCTCACCAGGCAAAAATATGTATTTGGTATATATCCCAAAAACTTTACTTTAATTGATTTCGGACTCCTGCAGGCCAGAAGGATGATCACTCTGTTTTGGAAAAAAATGGATGTGCCCTCGATATATGTGTGGATAAAGGAGATTGCTTGTATTGTGTTGGAAAGACTAACTTATATAACCAGGGGAAGGACGGCAGAGTTTGAGACTATTTGGAAACCTTTAGTTTCTTAAACGTTAAAATGCACAATCAACTTGAAACTGCTGTGTTGACGTGTGTATTTGAGTGTTATGTATCTGTACAAGTGAAATATATATATATAAAAGTCCAATAAATATATTCTTGAAAAAAAAAGAAAAAAGATATGACTGAAGTTAAAGCATAAAAAAGCCCTGAAAGAAATAAACTATTTCCTTTGACTCTGTGTGAACTGAAGTGAACTTTGAGCTGTGAAGTGTGAACATGCACAGCACTGGTAGGGAATATGCCAAAGCTGTCTGCCCATCTGAGAAAAGCTGGAAGCACTGTGCACCTCCAGGCTCCAGTTCTGTCAACTGTTAAACCACTAGGAGCAACAAACAGAACCAGAGAGATCGGCAAGTTGGTCAAACCCCGATGTCACAAGGGTCAAGTACCATGTGGTGGTGCTTTTGCTTCCCATTTGCTAAATTAGTTTCCATTTATTTTTACTTGGTAATAGCGGCTTCAGTGCGTGACAAGTTCATAGACACAAAGTCAAATAAGCACAGAGGACTCTCCATGTTGTGTCCTGGAGGTCCAGTCATTGATTGTGTTTAGTGTTGGCCTGCTGACCCATCCAACAAAGTGACGTGATGTAAACCATTGGTTCGCTTCTGGCTTTATTTGATGTGACAGACCTCTGGTAAACATATACACAACACGGCCAAGTTTATACCACTTCTCCACCTCCTGACATGAAATTGATAAGGTCAAATTAACACTCATGTGAGGACAAATTAGTCTGATTTAAAGGAATCAATTCATCAATTGTGACGGTTTAATGAGACATTTGTTTCTGATCAGCAGCTGAGGAATTCACCTCCAAGGAGCAACTCAAGTGCTTTCACTGTGTAAAGTGTGTATGGGGGGGGTTGAAGATCTGGTTTGTAGCACAGTCAATGTTTCTGACAGATCACTGAAACAAACCCGCCCAAGCCACCAGGTGAATAACTGCCAGTTTGCCGAAAGACATGTTAGACACGCTCTTTTGCTATCTGAGCTTTAATAGGCAGCTAATAGCCCTGCTTTCTGTGAGGTGTTTAAGGTCCACGCTACACTCTGTCACTCACTCCCCTGACCTCATTGTGTTTCTAATGGTTGAGGCAAGCGTCGCCAGACACTGACGCAATGATGCCTCACAGGCCGTTTCCATATTCAGAGAAACTGCTTCTCTACTTCCCGAGGTGGAAATTCTCATTTAACTTGCCCCCCCCCCCCCCCCCGCCCCCGCCCCCACCCCCTCACTTGCCCCCTGTCTTTATGATTTAAGTCGATAAATGTCTCCAGTTATCGGAAAAGGTCTTGAGGCGCTATCAACATTAGAGATATGTGTTATTTATTTATTCATATCACTTTGACATCACACACAATCCCACGCACTTGCTAAATTCAAGCGAAGTACTGCACAAGATCAACTCCGCAGCAAGAGACATAAATTAATTGCTTTGGCTCGGCGACATTTCACTTTATGAGCGTGCATAGGGATGTGGTCATATCTGCTGGGTGCTGTTTTTCATATGGTTGCCATAAAAATATGATCTTATAAGCTCAAAACATATTCTTTCAAAGCGCTATAAATCACATTTTGGCACAGTAGCAGGTTTGGCACCAGTCAGGAGAAAACCACTATCGCAGCTTAGATGTGTGGTCACCATGCAGCTGAGAAGATAACCACCCTAAATGGTAAAAGCATGTAATATCCCTTTATCTGTTTAGTTTAATGTTTTGTTGTTGAATCAAAAATGTCCTTTTTGAGGCAGATCAGCAAATGGATATCTATCGTGTGTTTCTCTGTGAGGAGTTTGATGACATAAATTCTAACATTTTTAATCCACTTATTATAATGACAGTCCCAGGTTAGATTGAGATATGCCAGAAGATTGCTATCTGTATTTTTTTCCATCAGTTCAGTGAGTCCAGTGAGCTTGTGTCATAGTCCCATTTACAGAGTGGAGACAACGTTTAAAAAACCTTTGTGTCACATGGAGAGGTCATCATTGTGGTGAAAACAAAAGGAAAACAACTTAATTCCTTCAAATTACTTCAGGAATCCACAGCTTGATGAGAAAATGAGGAAAAGGTCAGGGAGTCTGCTTTTTAACCCAGTTTTATTTTTGCTCCGCTCTCCTTTTGTTTGGTGACATTTCTTCATTATGTGAACCGATAAAAAAAACAAAAACAAACAGAAACTTGATGAGACTCGCACATGTGGAAAATATGAAAATATATGTATTTCTTATGAAAATATTTTCATTTTGCATTGCATTCATCAAACTTAGTGTAACTTAAGGCAAGTAGTGTCAGGTGATGACAACACATTGTTCAGCAGTTCAGCTGGCCAGGTAATGATGAAATATGCTTATATTTTTTTGCTATATTTTATGCTTTTTGACACCGCAAAGACACACAGTTATGTTAGATTTCAAATATAATAATAATAATAATAATAATAATAAAATGATAATAATAACTTACAAGCAGCTTACAAAGAGAATGATGCCATCAGGCTAAAACAATCATTATATTAAAAGAAAAACAATAAAAGACAGAGCAAGAATAATCACAAGACATGATGTGACATGTGAAAGGAGTAAAAAAGTAAAAAGTGAAGAAGTAAAAAGGAGTGGTAAGATACAAAGCATTACATTAAAGCAAGTCTATAAAAATGGGAACAAAAATGTCACATATGTTACTTGTATTTGTTGGCAACAAAATTTAATTTGAAGGTTTAGTATAACTGCTGCATATTTATATATATATATATATATATTATATATCAGTATCACTGATTTATATCAGAGCTGCAGAGAATGAAAATATGAGCGTCACTTTGTGTTGTCATCAGGTGATTCAGATACAGTAGACATCAGGGAGGTAAAATTAAAAACAGACCATTTTTGGTTCTGGGAAAGAGAAAGAAATAGGGTGGAGCGGGAGAGATGGAATAAAGATCAATTTAAAGGGATTCTTCTCTCTTCAAACGCTGACTTAATCCGGCACACGTCACCTTTTCTCAGTTAAGAGAAAGTTTTCAAAACCAACGTTTTAAAGTGATTTACTGTACATAACAGGAATAAATTCAGCAAAGTGGAATATCATCATCAGTGAAACAGCCCAAAAAAATAAAAAAGAGTAAAATTAGAGATATGCAGAGTGTAAAACATCCCAACATGTCAAACTTAATGTAAAACTGTTACGAAGCAAATTGAAAAAAAAAATGCTTTAAGAGGCAATTTTGGCAATCCTTTTTAGATCTAGTCGTCGACCTTCATCAGTGTTGACAGTGAGCCAGATTTTTTTTTCTCTAACATGATTTATTTACACCCCTGTGTACCATGTGTACATTAGACAAGATCAAGGTTTTGGTTTATACCCAAAAATTATTTGCAGTAGTTTAGCTGCATGTAAATGAAGGCATGCATTACGATCATTGAACAGTTGAACAGATTTAACCATGGAAATGTGTCTTGGTTGAAACAAATAAGGACTGGAAAAGTTGCTAATATGGTTTTCCAAATTTAGGAAAAATAGCCACAAGATATGGCTTTATATTTGCATGAAGTTCAAGCCAATGATCGTGATTTTTTTGTGGAAATGCACCCTTTCATAGACATTTAACAAACATGGGATGGATCAGAATGGCTGTTGTTCATCTAAAATGTTGTCAGTGTAACAATGAAATGCAATGCCATGCCTATGTGCAAGAGAAGCATATGCAAATAAATATGATTGGTCCCAGAACTGAGCCCTGGGGTACTCCGCACTTTATGGGGGATAACCTATCTGACTATTTCTTGACCAGAAACAGAGGAGAGTAGATGGTAAACAGATGCAGATGCTTCTGTTTGTGTCTGAGACCATGAAAGAGAGATTGGTCCCATGGGGCTTGTTGGCCATGTGCAGTTGATTTCTTTCTCTTTTTTTTTTTTTTCAAAGCAAATATTTACATCTTCAGCACATGAAACATGACAACTGCCAAGGTATTACTGTTTATGAATGATTTTTCTCAATGTAGTCAACAAATTTGTGTTGTATTTTCCATGCCATTCATAACAGTTTGTTAAAATGATATAATCAAATATTTTTTATGCTGTATGCTGCTTTTTCTGTTAGCTATGTTAGATATACTTACAACTGTAACTTACTGTAGCTAACTGGCCAATATCAATTTCCCACTGTGCATCGGGAAAATTCTTTAAACAATTGTTGATTGATTCAACAGACTTTAAGCAGCATTCAATCACCCTGTTTAAAGAAACTTCAACCCTTTTTTTTCTCTGGAATTTAATCAATCAAACCTGTATTCTCCACTTGTTTGCTGCAAGTAAGCTGCATTAGGTTCACTGTATCACTGTATCTTTCCTAGATAACACAGGTTTAAAGACAAATGTTGCATCAACAACAGTATCGCAGCAATCCATTTCCTCTCAAAAGTCTCTACTACCTGACACTGCAAAGACTCTGAACATTCTTCCGCTCTCAGAAAACGAAGCCTCGGTCCATTAAAGGATTACCATTGTGACAGAATCGACAAAACCCTGCTCTGTGTGGTGTCATACTTCATAAAATTCACAAACAGGGCTGTGAGAAGGTGTAGGTGGGGCGGACAGTGAAGCACAAAGACCGACCCTTGTTCGCCAGACTTCTTATCTGATTCCTGACCCTCCATCCTTCATACAGTACACCAGGAGTCAGCTGAGGGGAGTGGGCTCAGAGGTGCAGCTCGAGGTTTAAGCAGCCCCCTTCCCCATTTATCTCAGCCTGAAAGACCGCCATGCATCATCCCCGAAGAAAGAACGAAGAAGACAATGAAACACAGGAAGTGTGTGTGTTGTAAATTGTGTGTGACGTCCATTTTCAACACCCCTCTATGTGGGTGAGTCATTGAATGTGATAGGCAACATGCAGTTGAATAGACCAAAGGCGGGGAGTCTTAGGTGGACGTATTTATTGCTCTCACATGTATGATCTCATTCACCTACACACTGACTCAATACGTGTTGTTGATTCCACAGGCAGGTTAAGTCAGGAAAATAACCACGAGCTGATGTCATGCTCTTTCCCAACGTCAGGAGGACCAACCGGCCCCATTACCGCCGAAGAAAATACAACATGACAAATGGCAGCAAGCTGGCTGTGCATTAAGATGAAGAGAGCAAACAACGCTTGCCAGCGGCGAAAATTAGCAGAGTAAGTAAGAAGATATATCTCGGCTTACCGTGTCTCCGCTGATCTATGACACTGGACAATGTAGCCTATCTGAGGCCAGCAAAAAGAGTCTCCATCAGCGTCGTCATGATTGATGTCAAACAGTGGTCCAAGCAGCCGGGGCTAAATTAGTTATCGCTAATTAAAGCAGCAGATCGTGTTCCATTGTTTGATAATGTTATGGAGCGCTGACAAACACCAAGGCTGTCTAACTGTGTTGCTGTGACTAACAGAAAAGCATGTTTCTGTTTATAACCAATATCTGATTGTGTAACCTGACACTTATCATGAAGGAAACATGGCGATATCAGCAGTCATCATCTCGTATCAAGTGTCATCTCGCAATGTTAAACTTTACTTTATCTGATGGGGATGAATGTATAGTGAGATTATTAGCTAAAGGCTGAGGAATGTGAAGGGTGAGAGTCTGGGAACAGAACTTGGGATGATTAAAGCATAAAAAGACTGGACATTCTATACAATATGTATATACTGTATATTCCCACAGATCTTTTATCTGACAGTCTGAAAAGGAGCATATATTCAACAACTAAGTAAACGCATAAAACACCATGCAGGATGTCAGGTAGACTACGACTCTGTGATAAATTCATTGTGATAATTTATGCCTTTCAATGGAATCATATTGTGATGAGAAAAATTGTTGTTTTTTGCTTTATAATGGGTTTAGATGTGTATGATTATAAGTTATTCTTGTCAGTGTGTCTGTTTCCCAACAAGATCTCCTACCTAAACAACAGAATAGCCCTTCTGTCAACACAACCCATAACGACACAGAGTGTCACATATGAGTGTTTGTCAAATTGACCCATGTCAGCATTTCGTTACGTTGTTATACATACACATATGGTACACGTGCAGTTCTGGTGAATTTATGCTACAAAACCACTGACCTAGGTTTAGGGCAACAAACTCCCTGGTTAGGTGTTATAAAAGACAGTTTAAAAAGTAAATGAATGTACTGAAGTGTAGGCAGTGAAGTAGATACGAGAGTGACGTAAATATCAACGTGATTCACAAACTGTGATCCAAGGAAGTTACATAAGTTAAGTAAAAACTAGTTTAATTGTTTGTTTTCACATGGGACACAAAAGTCTCCTGGGTGTCCGTTGTTTGTTTGTTTGAGGACCAGTCTCTTCTGTTTCCATCTGAGACAGTCCATGTGCCTGAAGCCCAAAATATGGCCGTCATGCCAATTTGACCATTTCTCATATTAATTTTTTCAAGTGCCAATGGTAGCCTTACTGGGGAGCCTTACAGCAGCAGCACGTCTCCACAGCGTTTTTGCTGCGTCTGTCAATTCACACCGGGCGCGTTACAGCAGCAGCACGTCAGCTTAGCGAGCCGGCCGTATACACGCGAGATAACGAGATCACGAGATCACGCGATAATCCTGACCATACGGGAGACCGCAAGATCCCATGATAAACTTTAAACTCTATTTATACAGTCTATGGATAAACTGTGTGTATAAAGTAAACAACAACTACAAAAAACAACTTACTTTGCTTCTCTGAGGTGAAAGATATGTTGATCTGACCATCTATCCTTATAAAAACAATATGTTATGTCATAAATGATTGTATGATGTTTCACTTCAACAATCAGTCTCTTGTCGTCCGTGTCGCCGATCCTCTGAGACCCTTTGATCGATTGCTGATCTGGTGCCCCGGTCATAACATAATGTTGATGTGAAGTAGTTTTAGGCTGCATGAACTGCGTATTGTGTTTTATTTTGAAAGGGGCGGAAGTGTTTTACGCTGATTCTGAGTCGGACTTCCTGTCTGGTGCGATCTGCTCTGTTGAGATTCACACGATTTGGCAGCGTCTCGCGGAGAAATAGAAGTCCTACCTAATGCTCGCGTAGAGACGCTGACGCGACGCTGCAGTAACGTTACGCTACGCGCCCGGTGGAAATGCTCTCATTGATTAGAGTGTTACCTATTTGCAACGTCATACGCGACGCTGACGTGACGCTGCAGTAACGCGCCCGGTGGAAATCAGGCTTTATATGTGCTGTCACTGCTTTTTTTTTTTTTTATCTCTCTCATTGTGTTTCCCCTAATTATACATACAGAGCTAGTATACAGGAGACACATAATATCATTAAGTCATATATCATTGTAAAGCTTAGACAATAATATATCTATCAGTCACACTTTCATGACACTGAGGACCACATAATTTGACCTTTGACCTCCAATGCTGCGATAGGGCAACTTTTGAATGCCTCTGCAAACTCTCTTATAATTAACTGGCTATTGATCTGATGTGCCTACGAGTTGTTCCATCATGATTATCACAAGGAGATGACTCACATGTATAAAAACAAAACCAATATTTCATATCAGAATAAACTCTGTGCCTGTGTAACCGTCTTTTGTTGTTTATGTGTTTCTCAGTGTTTTTGTGTTCTGCAGACCTACATTGTTCACTGTTTACTCATCTCTCTAGATAAGTGCAGTGGCATACCCAGAGTACCATTGCAGCCACCTCGAGTCTCGCCAAACCCTCCTCTGACCTTTGCAACAGCCAGGCATTGCCGCAGCAAAGGTCATGTTTTGGTTGGTCATTTGTTTTCACATGGGGGTTGATTTTGATTGCGAATGGAAAGCAGGGTTCAAGCAGCATCATGTAAACTTGATACATTCTGATCTCAGGGGTTTGCAGAAGATTATTCCACTGTATACAATAGAGACAAAGTAAACTAAATTATGTGGGTGAGAAGTTGCAAAAGGGCACATCAGATGGGACCAGTACTATGCAGTACACAACAATATACAGAATGTCTTAAGTAATATACATATCAACTTGAAATAATAATGCTATGATGATAAATTTGTGACAAAACAAACCACAGACGTTGTTGGAGGTCTAAACTAAACGGACCCCAAGCTTTTTTCTTTTTTTATTTCTTTTTCCCTTTGTCTGAATCTATTGTTGGATTATGTTTTTGTTATGTTCTGGGATTTATTTTGTAGTGCCACCATGGTGCCATACCCCCAGCTGTGAGACCAACTGGAGAGTGGTTACCTTGCCTACAGACACCTCCTTTTTTCATAACCAAACGCCTTCTTGTTCCCTTTCTGTTGCTCACATTGTTAGACAGCTAGTGAGTGAGTAAAAAAATGCCCCTTAAAGTACGAAGTGGAATAAAAGATTTAACATCACACTGACAGACAGAACTCTCCTCACTTTTCCGCTCACCTCCGCATGAACTTGGCTTCATGAGTCGAGGATGGGAGAGAGTGAGGCAGGACGAGGATTGTGCATGGCTGCTTTGACAGCAGATAGAGGCCATGCCTGTGGTGAGCGCAGACTTGGAAGCCTAGGGGGATAACAAAGAATGACAGCCACCTTGTGCTAATGGCTTCGCTGTGTCACTCTTCCAGTGGTCTCACCCTAATGACATCATTGCTCCAAACAGTAACGTGTCACAACGGGTTGTTTAGGAAATCCATCAAATCATCTGCTGCTGCAGCAGGTTTTAGTCCGGGCCGCTATCAGTGGCAATGAAACGTACTTCACAATCTCTATAAGTGTGTGTTTCTGTCTGTGTTGCCAGTAACTTTTCTGACTTTTTAAGTTTAAGAGCTGCTTTGAGCTAAATGCTACCGTTAGCGCGCTATCATGCTCATAATGACAATGCAAACAAGCTGATGTTATGCAGGTGTAAGGCTGCATTCACTCCAAATCCGGTGGTGCAGCTAAAAATGCCAGTCCACCTATTTATTTGAGTAGGGGTAGTGCATTTGGGCTGTGGAAGATGGTGGCATAAACGTTGATTCAGACTCTGCTTTTGGAGAACTTTATGGATTCATATTGGAGCGATTCTATGAGGAATTTGGTGACATGTTTCCTGCAACAAGCTCCAGCACAAGGCAGAGTCTAGGGCTGTGCAATATGGTGAAAATATTCCATCATCACTGCATCCCCTGATTTGGTGTGAATGCAGCCAGATATTTACCATGTTCACCATGCTAGTTGAGTATGATTGCATGTTACCATTGGATTATTAGAATCAAACACAGTACTGCAGAAGCTTGTCCTTTTGGTTTGGTTTGGTTCGGTTTGTATCTTATTAAGATGCAAGGTTATCACTATTACTATTATTAACTGTTGTTTAGTTGTTACAGTAAATTTTGTACTGTCTCTATTGTCCATTAATGAGTCATGTTTTTTGGTTATAACTTGTATTCTTGTTCAAATAAAAACATTTGATCACAAAAAAAAGTAATGCAGAAGCTGATGCAAATTAATACTTTATTTCGTTATTCACCAAAATACTAAACAAATTAGATTTTGACTTGATGGTGGAGCTTGATAAAAAGTTTTGGGATCATCAAAGTGATAACAATATATCCTACCTGCACCAAATTTCATTAAAATTCATCCAATAGTTGGGTAGTTATTTCAGTATAGATCAAAGTGGTGGGCTGACCGCCATCAACTAAATAATTCTATTCAGTCAAATGTTCTGGATTTTGATGAGAGATAAGTCTATGAGGAATTAAGGATTTAACTTTTAATTCCATTCTCCAGAGGCGAAGCAAAGCAAAACAGTTCTTACTGGACTTCTGTACTCTCTACATCTAGCTGGATCTCTACTTTTCCTCTTTTCCTCTCTTAATCCTTTTATGTTTTGTCTTTGCAAGGAAAAGCGTTGGAGGTTGATCCTCAGTATTATTTCCCAAACGGATTTCTGTAAGCAGGCTTAAAAACTTGATCTTATTACTCTATAGGCTTATTGCAGAGCTGTTGAAGTGGCTTCAGAGAGTAAGCCACCAGTGTAGCTCTTTACTCCCTACACATGCCCTTCAGCACATCCTCTCTGACGGAGTCCTCCACAAATACAAAATCCACTCAAAGCACACACAAATGCATAATTCCTAAACTCTCACCTCTGAGCCATTGAGTGGGAAAAGTGAAGTCATCACTCTCCAAATCTCTAACAAGGCTATTGTGTGTGAGATTAATGTTCCCTCAAGGCCCCAGCAGACTGGACTGTGGATCTTTCAAGAGGAACTCAGAATATGACAGGTCCGCCCTGAACTCAAAACAGGAGAATAATACGTTACAGTGACCCGCATTAGCACTTGCGAATAGGTCCCTTTGCTGATGACTCAATGGTATATAAATGGCACTGGTTCAGCATTACCATGACACTGGGTTTGAGTGTGTGTGTTCACTTTAATCACCATCACCATGACAAACTGAAGCTCAGGGGCAAAAGAAAAGGTGCCATCAGTGATTTGGCCCGGTTATGCAACCATTTAATCAAATTCAAATTTTCCGAATTAAAAAGGAACAGGCAAACACTGAGAGTGCTGAAGCTATTCAAGCGTGTCTGAATGAGTTGCTGAGGCTCGTCTTTGGAGTCAAACGGAACGCTTTTTGTCTTCCACATCCAGTGGCAACTGCATTTATAACCCACAGTGTGTTTCTTTGTGTCCTAGCCAGGGGTAGAAGATTAAACGGCCACATTTATTAATGATAAGTGCCACATATTTGAGAAACAGTGAATAAAAATATTGATATTTCCGAAATAGCAGGTGCACTTCTTTGTGACGAAAAACATTTCCACAGGTTAACTTAATCTGGGGCATAGGTTTGGTTTTAGAAGTGCGGGAGACAATGAAGTCTGGGGTTCTTCCACCGAAACAAAAGGGAAAAACCAACATGAAGTGTGGTAGAATAGAGTCAGGCCACCACAAGCTTCAAAACAGCTTTTATGTTCCTTGCCAAGTCTGCACTTCTGGAGGGATAAACACTATTCCTCCACAAGCCATTCTTTTGTTTTGAATAAAATTCACCCCCATCCCCCACAGCTGACATGAGGGTGAAATTAGCTTTAGTGAACAAAACTTTATTGTACCTTGCTGGTAACATGTTTATTTCTGCTATAAACTGGGCATTTTAACATGGGAGGGAGTGAGGATTTACTCACTTTTGGAGCCAACCTCAATTGGTCATTCAAGGAACTGCAGTTTTTTTTTTTCCTTTTTAAAAAAAAAGAAAAGGTTCCTTTTATAATATGATACGTTTGTTTCTAGTAATAACGTCTTGTTATAGGACCTTCTTAAACAATAAACTTTTCACGGTATCACCTAAAACTGATCCGTTTTTCTATGGGCTTAAATTAAAGCGCATATTTTTCTGGCGTGGAAGCAATACACATCCATAGATTTTGCCATATTTCCACTTTAATTTTCGAATCCCCAATTTACAGATGTTTCCTAAACGCCTCTCAGCTAACGGAGGGCACGCAACGTAAGACAGCTGCGTGACAGAATTTCGGTTAACGTTAGTTTTAGAAGAGTGAAAAAAGAAACTTCTGACATTACGGAGCCCCCCAGGGGACACGGGGGGGGGAAAAAAAAGATGGGTGAAAAAAAAAAAAAAAAGATGGGTGAAAAAAAAAAAGGACAGACTTTTGCGAGATCCTGAGATACTTTTGCGAGATCCCGAGATACTTTTGCGAGATCCTGAGATACTTTTGCGAGATCCCGAGATACTTTTGCGAGATCCCGAGATACTTTTGCGAGATCCTGAGATACTGACGAAAGAAGAGGAGCAATGGAGGAGCGATATTCGCCTATTTTCCGGCGTTCTAACTGGAATAGCGTCAAGAAAACTGCACCAATTTCCCCCAGGATGGTTTTATTTTGTACAGAAAACTAAGACTGACATTTCACAGGCTTGATCAACTCACCAAAATCAGCGAGTCTGGCGAAAGATTAAAGTAACCGGGCCGAATATACGTCCTAGTGCCCAACGGCAGCCAGAGTGCTTAGGGACCGTCGCAAAAGTGCAACGTCTTTCTTTTCTATTTTTAATAACTCACTGGAAATTCATCTAATAAACACCAAACGACTTCTGATGTGTTCATGAACTCACTGTGGACTTCCCACACCCTTTATTTTCAATACACACCTTTTCAATTCCTTTTATTCAGTGTGTACAATATTTAAGCCTTTTATTTTATAATAGCTCTCTTGTTTTTATAGATATCAACACCAAACCACTTCTGATGTGTTCATGAACTCATTGTGGATTCCCCACATCCTTTATTGTCGTAAAACAAACACTTTAAATTTCAGATACCATTCCTTCCAGTGTGTCACCAATCACAAGACATCTGTAAGACAATGAATAAAAATGTAATTTATGTATTTAATTACTGTGCAGCCCAATTTATATATGACTATGTTCAACAAAAGACAAAGACTGCTCTTAGTATTTTAACTCCTCACTATTGCTTGCTATAATTGTTTTCTGTTTTGGAAAGCATCACGAGCTGATGGTCAAGTACAGATGCATACTTGTGGCTGTAGTAATCATATTTTTGTTTATTCACTTTGCTTTAACAGCTTGCAATTAATGCTAAACTACCTGAAAGGTTGTATCTGTCATGCTTGAATGACAATTTGCATGCTTGACCTGAATTAACAGCAGAAATTTTGTCATGAACACATCAGAAGTGGTTTGGTGTTGATATCTATAAAAACAAGAGAGCTATTACAAAATAAAAGGCTTAAATATTGTACACACTGAATAAAAGGAATTGAAAAGGTGTGTATTGAAAATAAAGGGTGTGGGAAGTCCACAGTGAGTTCATGAACACATCAGAAGTCGTTTGGTGTTTATTAGATGAATTTCCAGTGAGTTATTAAAAATAGAAAAGAAAGACGTTGCACTTTTGCGACGGTCCCTACGGGGCCGTTGGGCACTAGGACGTATATTCGGCCCAGTTACTTTAATCTTTCGCCAGACTCGCTGATTTTGGTGAGTTGATCAAGCCTGTGAAATGTCAGTCTTAGTTTTCTGTACAAAATAAAACCATCCTGGGGGAAATTGGTGCGGTTTTCGTGATGCTATTCCAGTTAGAACGCTGGAAAATAGGCGAATATCGCTCCTCCATTGCTCCTCTTCTTTCGTCAGTATCTCGGGATCTCGCAAAAGTATCTCAGGATCTCGCAAAAGTATCTCGGGATCTCGCAAAAGTATCTCGGGATCTCGCAAAAGTATCTCAGGATCTCGCAAAAGTATCTCGGGATCTCGCAAAAGTATCTCAGGATCTCGCAAAAGTCCGTCCTTTTTTTTTTTTCACCCATTATTTTTTTTTTTCACCCATCTTTTTTTTTCCCGTGTCCCCTGGGGGGCTCCGTATGACATAACGTTTACAACAAACACTTGATACTAAAATAAGTGAAGCTAGCTATATCGACTAGGAGCAGGATATATGCAGTTGTAGTTGTAGAGTTGCTGTTGAAATAGAAGTTTTGGACGAACTCCATCACGTTTCTTTCCAATTAACGTCAAGTGAATCACCCGCGTGAGTTGACGTTAACGTTAGCTACCTCAGGTTAGCTTTAAAATATTCCGTTATTAAATTGTGTGTTATGTTACTTTGCGAACTATGATAAAGAAAAACAGTCATTAGACACCGTTCAGTGATGTTAAGGAATATGGTTGTGGTATAGTGAGTTGTTCAGACTTTTGTCGGTGTAATTGAGGGTTAGGTTATAAGCTAAGTACAATATGTAATGTTAGCTAATGTTAGCTGCTGATCTAGCTCTAGTGAAGCATTATGAAGAAGTTTTAAGCTAATATGATACGTGAAGATGTGAAAAGGCATGATGGATATAATTTTGAGGTTCAGATTATAGAAGGAAAAAACGTTTATTATTCTTATTGTACAAGGGTTGTGTAAAAAAAACAACCTGTACTGGATGACTGCTGTACACACTTATGTGCAGTTTGTGTTATTTTTTTTGAAGGGAAGATTATTTGACCGCAGACATGGAACTGCTTCATCTGCTGTCTGGATGGTCATTGCTACTTGTGGATGCCTTCATCTGGACACTTACATCTGGATGTTGTGCCCTTCCAAGGGGGAGGTAGGAACCAAATCGACGGAAAATTAACAAAGGAGGTTGACAACTAATTTGCCCCTAATTTTTGGAATCATCTTTTGTTTTTTGGCTGGAGACTGACCAAAAATATATTTTAAATAGGTATGATTTAGTTTAAAAGAACATTAAAAAACAATAAAGTTGAGACTAATTTAATTTGGTCAGAGAATCCATTCATTTTTCCTTTATGGCCAATGCACCTGCTATTGTGAGTTAGGCTTCTTCTGTACTCTGTCATAAGGTGATCTCTGTAACGTGATTTTCTGGGGAAGCAGATGTTAGCAAAGTGGAGACTTGCGTGGTGTAACAACTTGCTGTCACAATGCTTTGCTGCGGGAAAAACTAAGGAAGAAGGCTATAGGAGTCTGGATGAGAAAATGGCTTGCAAGATACGGCCTACACAGGATGTCTTTTCTTTAGCTAGAACTTGAGGTAAGATTTTAACTGCCAGTTTTTATATCTGTCATCAGCAGTATGCTTACTTACCATGGTTATTAACCTTACTGGGGATTTCCACCGGACGCGTTACAGCAGCAGCACGTCTCCACAGCGTTTTTGCTGCGTCTGTCAATTCACACCGGGCGCGTTACAGCAGCAGCACGTCAGTTTAGCGAGCCGGCCGTATACACGCGAGATCACGCGATAATCCTGACCATATGGGAGACCGCAAGATCCCGTGATAAACTCTAAACTCTATTTATACAGTCTATGGATAAACTGTGTGTATAAAGTAAACAACAACAACAAAAAACAACTTACTTTGCTTCTCTGAGGTGAAAGATATGTTGATCTGACCATCTATCCTTATAAAAACAATATGTTATGTCATAAATGATTGTATGATGTTCCACTTCAACAATCAGTCTCTTGTCGTCCGTGTCGCCGATCCTCTGAGACCCTTTGATCGATTGCTGATCTGGTGCCCCGGTCATAACATAATGTTGATGTGAAGTAGTTTTAGGCTGCATGAACTGCGTATTGTGTTTTATTTTGAAAGGGGCGGAAGTGTTTTACGCTGATTCTGAGTCGGACTTCCTGGCTGGTGCGATCTGCTCTGTTGAGATTCACGCGATTTGGCAGCGTCTCGCGGAGAAATAGAAGTCCTACCTAATGCTCGCGTAGAGACGTTACCCGGTGGAACGCGCCCGGTGGAAATGCTCTCATTGATTAGAGTGTTACCTATTTGCAACGGCATACGCGACGCTGACGTGACGCTGCAGTAACGCGCCCGGTGGAAATCAGCCTTTACCCTCAGGGACTAGAATGCTGCTGCTCCAGAACTTATGTTAGCTTAGCCTGTAACGTTAACATTTAGCTAGACAGTTCAAAGGAGATATTGTCCACTGTTGCAATGCAGAATTGGGTTGGTATAATGAAAATAAACTACTGTTGGTGCAGTTAATAAAGTGTCAATATGTACCAACATAGAGGCAGTATGTGACTGTATGTAACAGCTGATCAACAGGTGTATGTAGCTCTAACAGCAGTGACCTGCAAATACGATAATTGATTTTTTAACCTTCTTGTGCATGATAGAGACATAACGTTAGATCTTGAGTTGCACTCTCTCGGTCTATAATTGGTGTCAATGTGTGGTGTATGTGGTTTGTCTGTTTTACTCTCTCATGGATATCAGAGAGTTTTGCTTTGTTTTGTTTTGGATAATCATGAAGCTGTACATACTGCCAAGACATGTTTAGGTGAAAAGCTAATATTAATCACAGCATATTAACTGCACCCAAATGAAAGAAAATAGTTTATATATAATTCAAACTGATTGCTAACAATGTCAGTAGAAACCCAAGAGAACGCAAACAAACAAATGATGGGATGAAAAAGTAACAAAGAGCTGTTGAAAGGATATGTTTATATAGGCTACTGTTAAAGTTAATGTTCTTTATTTTTGTTTGGTTTCTGTTTAGTTGGTGGACAGGTTGGGCTTCATGGAGCTGCTGTGGATAAAGATGAATCTGAATTTCTGCCTGGGTGAGGCCATGGGGAGACTCTCAGATTCTTGCCAACAGGTCTGTGTAGATAACAGGATACCTTGTATAATTATATAAAAAGTGCTGAATTATGCACTAACACTACCTGATACATCTAACTTTATAAAACTAGAACTAGTAAAACTATCAAACTATTTCAGTTAGTAAATAAAGAACTGTAAAAGTTGGGCGAACTAAAGTCAAGTGTAAATTGCTTCCTTGGCTTTATTTAACTTGTAAGCAGCTGCCACCACACCACGAGCGGCTGGAAAAAGATCTAAAAACTCTGATCTTCTACGTTCCCACATCATATACTCAATTTTAGATCACATGCGGAAGGCAGTGTCACTCAGATTGATGCAGAGTTATACAAAATGTCCTCCTAAACTTTTCACAAGTAAAACATAGGCCAGATTCCCATGAAGGCCAGCTGCCTCAAGGCCTCTCACAAATGACATGACCCACACTGAGCTTGACTGTCACCAGCAAAATGATTATTGCATTTTACTAAACTGGGTGTGCGTTGGATGGATGTATGGGACAGGAAGCACAGGATAGACAGCACAAGACCTCAAGGGTTAGCACATGAGTGTACGCTTTGAACACTGGGTTTGTTTTCTTAATAAGTTTACTTTGCAGTAAGAATTTAGATCTGAGATTTCACCACCCAGTTACTCACTCATAAACTGCTTGTGTATCCTCATAAACTCTTTTTAAGTAGGACAAGGCAAAATATGAGAATGGTGATTTTTTTTTTTTTTTAAATGAAAGCATATACACAATTTATTATCAAATACTAACTTTACATATATGGCCATGCTGTATTGACTTGGGTGTAATGGTACACAGAGGTCACAGTTTGGTTTTAACCCCTTCTATTATATGGTGTATAGGCTATATAGTCCAGTATGATGTGACTGACTTGCATGCCAATTAGCTTGTTGTACTAACCTCAGCATATGTTGGGACATACATGTGACCTGTCACAGTGATAACTGGTGGCCAATGAACCACTCGAAATCCATGTTTTTTTTAAACAATCTCTGATTTTTACATAAAGACAGTAGATAAAACATGTTATGTCAATCTTGTCAGTGAAAGTCACAAGTGTAACTAGCAGATTTTATCAGTTGTGGCTAGCTAATGATAGCTCTGTTGTGAGTTGGTTACACAGTATTGGATCATAGCAGATGAACATACCATTTAATCCTTTATTTACTCTTTTGCTCCTGTATTTTTGGCTTTGTAAAGCCTGAAAATGTGCAACGTGAAGAAAGTTTTACAGGCCTACTGTACCTAATTTTGATGGCTAACTATGATTGAATAATTGCTGTTTGGGGGGGGTTGAGCAAATCATTCATCAGCAATTCGTTCACACGGGACTAGACGTAACACCTCTTTTGATTTATACTACACAGCAGGGAATTTTTTTTCTATAGCTGTTCGTAGAAGTGATGTGTAGTTTTAATTTTGCACACTCAAGGTTACGCCGAGGTGGCGATTATCTCCCACTTAGTTTCCCTTGGACACAGCAACTGGCGCCCAGATTTTAAGACACCAGCAAAGTACGTCAACCAAAGACAAGAGCCCCAAGAGATATTTGCACATGCTTTGTGTCTTGGCCAGTCTGGGTTATTCAAGGGGTTTGTTATCTTGGGTCTCCTTCATGCATTTGTTCACACCACCCCTCGGCTCCCACACAGAGGGCCCAGCTTTTTGTAGCCCCCTGCTATCACTGAATACACACACTCTATCAAACACACACATGCAGGATTGTGCAGACATATACCGCATAACATTTAAGCATGAGCAGGCAGATGGAGACCGTAAACATCTTTGCACAATGCAGCTCACTCAAGCACATGCACTGTCACACAGATTTGGATGTTTTGGACTGGAGAGGAATGTTGAAGTCTGGCCAGAATTCAGACAGCTGTGTCTCCCCGAATCAGAGATTCTAATGGACTGTCCATAATAAGGACTTGACCTTTGACCCAGAGCCTTTCAGCACTGTGTTTCCTCACTCTGCTCCTTCTTCTAGCCTAATGATGAAGACACATTCCTTCTTCCCCTGCTCATTCTTGGATTTCACTTTTGTTTTCTTGAAAACATAACAGTAGAGGGTGTGCGTGATAGAGACATACTGTACATGAAATGAATGAAGATAGGGAAAGTGCATGTAATGTAATGGAGATATAGTGGGTGGATGAGAGATAGAGCAGAACCTTTTTTGCAGTCATTGCAGAATCTCACATTGATATTTGTTCAGTTTTTTTGTCTGGGCTACAGTGATGGAAAATCACTATCAATGTCATTCAATCCCAGGCAGTATTGACGTTTAAAGCCCCACAATGAGATATACTAAATGATGTCACTTAAATCAGCATTGGTTGAGGCTGGAGACGTGACGAAGTGAAAAAAAGCACTCCTCTCTATTTGAGGCTGCTTGAGACTTGCCCCTGCTAGGTTAACACACCTGAATCTCCGACTGAAGTGTTAGCGGTCCAGTTGCATTGTGAGGAACACAGGGACCAGGTATTGACAGGAACAAAGAATGCATAGAATACATCAGTGAAGAACTCTTTTGAAACGTCAGTCTTGGTTGATTTGGCGACACCTGTGGTTGCTGCTAAAAATCTAAACAATACAAGTCACATAGTTACATTCAAAATGACATGTTTACTGATCTCTGGGATTTGCTCCATCCGAGATACACCAGAGGAAATCCAGCAACTTATGTTTCCTTGGTTGTATGGGCATATTAAAGATTTGCTCTCTTATTTAAAAATTGCAGCTGCTTAACTTGTACCTCAAAGCACACGTTGTACATGTGCATGAGTCTTGTCCTCTGAGTTTTGTTAAGTATGTGCATGCAGACTCCAGTAATAATGCAAACTACTCAGTGAGAGGTAATGTAAATACATTTATTGGCTATAATATAAATATTGGGGATGATATGATAAAAAATATTAAGGTGCTTGAAAGATCTCCAGGTTTATTGAAACGTGGATGACAACAACTATGAAGATCTCACTTGTCTTTGTCATTTCTATTGTCGGGGGAGAAACAATAGAAAGGTGAGAATTAGACTATAAAAACACCTAGAAATATACCTCCCTTGTGTGTACTTGTGATATAGCACCTGTCACTGTACAGCTTGCAAGGGAGTAGAGTTGTATCTCAGGGGTAGATAAATTAAATACACACGTTTTGAGGGTTTTTTTGTGTTTAACACACAGGCAGAAAGGCAGGTCAACCACATGAGCCTGCAGTCAGAGCGCCTGTAAACTGATCCTCATAGTCTAAGCACATCCTCTGTGCTGGGGTCCCTTTTCTGCCAGGCTCACACACACACTCGTCCATGCACACATACTCACATTCCTCTGCAGGCTCTGCGAGGGGCAGGCGCAGAGTGTGCTGGAAGCTTGAAGCTGTTCTTCAGAGTGAGCGTCTCTCTCACTCTCCCCAGTCATTAAGTCAGAGAGCAGAGGAAGAAGGGAAGGCAGAGAGACCAGGGGAGGTCTGACGACACCAGCCCAGCTTGCCCGGCGACTATTTTAAATGCACGGATTGATATATGCATGCACACAGCTTGGCTTTGATTTACTGGAGGAATATCAAGATTTAAAACCAAGCTGTCACTCTGCAAGACATGTGTGCAACTTTTCCTGCCAGAACAAAAACTTAACGGAGCTTTGGAAACAGAGCATGTGTAAGTGGCCACGCTGAGAGAAGCAGTAGCTTTCAATGCTGGAGGTCCAAAGCAAGGATGGACACAGGCTAACAATGTTCTTCAGCACTTTCTGATCCAGCTTTGAAGGGGGGATATCCAGCCAAAACGAAGAAGGACCGGCTATAGATACAAGAACTTTAATCACCTGCAACTTCTACCCCAGGCTGATATGATGCTGTGGTACAACTTTGGCAGCCACTTGTTCTCTCTGGCAGCACTTCTGGTGATTGTGAGCTGCGGAGGAGGGGAGCAGCGGAGAGGGTCGGATAGCAGCAGCACCAGCAGCACAGGTGGCAGCAGCAGCAGTAGTAGCAGTAGCAGTAGTGGAGGAAATAGTAATTACAGCAACAGACGCTTTCATAAGATCCAGCATGGCCAGTGCACCTATACGTTCATCCTACCTGAGGGAGATGGGGGCAGAGGAGGCTCCTGCCGGGAGGCGAAAGCAGGCACCACTCCACAAAACACCAACTCCCTCCAGAGAGATGCTCCGCCGGCTGAACCAGAGTTTCCCAGCCAGAAGATCCAGCAGCTCGAGCACATTATGGAGAATTATACCCAGTGGCTGCAGAAGGTAAAGAGGGGGGTGGGCAGTTTCAGTGCATCGTGACAGAGTAGACCAACAATCCTTTAAAAAAAGAGTATTGACTGTGATGTAACATGTTTTTTAAAGGGTTGATTGAAACTGGTATGCAGTGGAATTTTCCGGTTTTAATGAGGTTCCCTGTTGAAAACATTGTCCGGATCCGTCTCTTTTGAAGTGGTCATGCTGTAGTGTATTTGTTGAGATATTTGTGTTTCCGTGGGCGTGTGTGGTCTCCGCAGAGTGTCTGTTTGTGGCTTCAAAAGATAACTTGTTTTGGTTTCTGGATGAGGCTCTCAGACTTAAACCGGACTGTGTTTGCTGTTTTCTCGTAGTCGACACATTGTTTGTCAAACTGTTTGTCAGAAGGAGAGTTTATGTGCTTTAGAGGTTAAGAATTTCTGTCTGGGTGATGCTGTGCGAGCAGTTTCAAACTAAAGCCACAACATGAAAAACATGCACTTAGAAAGGCGGCTTAACTGGAAAGATTACAATATATATTATATATTTCTATCAGTCATTGGTGTTGTGAAAACCTCTAAAATTATTGGATGAACTTGAAAATACATTGTAGTCAGCTTGCAAGATAGTTGTATTTCTTTGTTTGATTATTTGACAATTTATAGAAAGAACGCTTCTATCAGAAAAAGAATTTGAAGCTCAAAATCTTGTATTATAAACCCTGCTATGCTGTTATGTAACTGTGTACATTATCTGAATTGAACTTTTTGTTCTGGATGTCTCTCAGCTGTGTGATCTCCTAGCCTCCAAAGACATCTTGTACCACAGCATCCCTGTCTGTGGCTTCTTGTCCGTCCCAACAAACACATGTATTTTTTCCCCACTTTCTCTTTGTTTTTTCCTGAGTAAACTACCCTTTGAGTAAATTCCACAGATGTCCGTTTGAGTTGCGCAAAGCGTCGGTCATAGAGCAGAGGTAGTTATATGTCAGTCACCCCCTGTTCTCCAGTGGGCTGTCTCTTTAATGGCAGGAAGTCAGAGAGAGTCCCTTGAGACACTCGGAGAAGGAAAAGACAGAGAAAGAGAATGCTCCCTTTATTTATTCAAGTCAAGGACGTGTGAGTATAACTTGAAGATTCAGACTCACTTAAAAGAAAAAAAGAAGTGTAGCCTTTATTTTTGTATAGAATATAACCCTCATTTGTATTAAGCTGATATGAATATGATGAAATGACTCCTATTGAATTACTCTTGAACCACCAAATTAGAATTTATTTATAGAGCCACCGAGATGTTTACTATGTTCAAATATGGTTCTACTGTAATGTTAATGAGTTGCGAATCGTGAGGCCATCACTGATACGGCTTGGCAGGAACTCTGCTTTTCTAAGCTTTGAGACTCTGTGTCTCCAAACAGAGAGAGACTATCTCTCCGAAATGAATACATGAATCAAATAAACAAACTTCCAAATTGGCAGAACGGGCTCCTCAACTTTCCACAATATTGTCCTCAAATAAGATTAGCAGGTTCAATCTGTGGTTAATTTCAGAAAGCTAATGGTTTATTTTTCGTCTACAAAGCAAATGCACGCACAGATGACACACCTGATTGATTTGATGGATTACAGTGGAACTGAGGAATTAATCAAGCTGAACTTCATCAATACCCCAAGTGTATTCATTAGCAACCGGCTTCCCAAACGTGTCTGAGCTTCTCTGTTGTGTGCCTGCTTTTCATTTGCTCTCAGAAAGTAAACTTTTCACTCCTCAGATGGGAGGAAATAGTCATTCTTCATCAATTACCCAGGCGTTGGTCACAGTATGTTGCAGCGAGATGTTGATTGAGTTTGTAATTAGGGAGGTATAGTGTTGGTGGCCGCCCCGCCCTCCTGCAAATTCTGTTTGTTTTACTAAAACAGAGCAGATAGAAATCCAAATGAAATGTAGTGTCAGAGGTATTTTGAGCTTCCAGGACAGAATCTGTGAAATATCAGCTTATCATTGGACTGTTCATCACTGACTTTATCTCAGTTTGGAGGAGGAATTTACTGTATATGGTGTATGTCAGGGTTTAAAACATGATGTACATGGCATATATGTTTGTAGATTTAGTGTTCGTCAGCAATCAGCAATTTGTTTAACTTTAGAGGACCAAATACCATATTCCGTTTATCTATTTAAAGAAATATAAACCCCTTCGACTTTTATCGGCATTTCTACACCAGTTCACTATTTAAAGTCTGAAAACCTGTGTGTGTTTCTGCATGGCTTCCAAAAGCGATCCATGTGTCAAGAAAGGCCAGGGGTGAAATAACACCGGCTTTATCTTTGCTCAGTGGACCTCATCCGTCTGTGATAGTACAAGTGATACTATGAAAACACAACGGCAGGGTTGGTAGACTGAAGTTTTGACTAATGAGACCTCTCGAGTAACTTTCTCCTCAGAAGTGAAAAGGGGAGCACGTAAAAATGTCTGCCATCACCACTAATACTATCATGCCTCTTTCTTGACATTGTGGACTTTTGCAGGACTGGAGACATTTTTCATTACATAAAGGAAATGATTTTTATTAAAAAAGAAGATGATTATATTATGCAACAGTTAGTGCATTATATTTAAAAATGATTTATGAACAAAACTAAAGTAAATTCCCTGGATGCATACTGTTAAAAAACATCAGACACAAGTAACAAGAAGAGGATTAGCAAAAGAAAGGAATTGGCGTAGACATTTCAGAGGGGACACAGTGGTAATTCAGCCTAATTGCACTGCATGGGAGGGGGGACATCAGGATGCAGTTAACATTTTTCATCGAACAGAAGATTAAGTGTCCTGGCCAGTCTATCTATCTTAATCACGCCAGCGTTTTTACTGCTTGTCTCAGAGAAAGCTCGCCCTGATGTGGCTCCAGCCAGCCCTGATGAAAGAGACGGACTGAGGAGACCATTCCAGATAGCACTCCCGTGCCTCGTTGCTCAGTCCAGTGTGGGGGGTAGACAGAGAGAGTGATGCAGCAAACAGCTGTTGGGGAAGCATTTTAAGTCTGAGATCTTTCCTTCCTCAACCCAGGGTAGAGTATATGGACCCTGATAACATTCCTGACCAGTCAAAGGTGGCTTGTGTTTGTCCAAGGATTACTTCCTCGGCCTGCCTGCAAGGCGGTGAGTCTCAGAAACACTTGGCTGTGATCTCAGAGAGAAGACGCATCAGGAAAACAACATATTTAACGCGTAAAACAATAACAACAATTTGCCTTTAGTTGTGTAGCACCTTTATTGACTGTGCCAATAATCAACACTGCAATTTTGTGCTGGCCCAGACAAAAGTTGATCGTCAGAGAAAAATCATTCAAAATTGGTGGTTCTGGATTGTTCTGTGAGAAGGCCTAATCAACCAACAATGGACTGCAAAACAACTCCAACAACTGCCTGGAATTTAGGAATAAATAAAAAAATCCACACAGACTACGTGTACATGCACACTAATGTTCCACTATTATTCTGGATACAGGTATAGTACTGAAGGTCCTACAAGGTCGCTGATAACCACTGCAACAAGAAGCCAGATTCAACTGACTTAAAAGAAGTACTCTGACATTTGAGGAGAGTAGTTTATACACTTCTCTTTTGAGTGTTAAATGACAAGATCGACACAACTCTAATATCTGTCTGTTAAATATGAACACATATGGGACAGCAATGACTTCCTGTAAGTTACTGCTACCATCCAAAAAGAGGTCTGGCACATCACCCCAAGTCAAACCGTGCTTTTTAATTTTTTTCAACTCGGTTTTCCCGGCTATTCAAAAAAAACGATATATAAAGTGTTAATTTGTGAGCTTCAGGGGTGCTGATGGAAGGTCAGATGTGTTACATTGGAAACTAATGATTTCCCTTTTTATGCTGAGCTAAGATGAATGTCTTCTGTATGTATGAGTGGTATCAATCTTCTTATGTAACTCTCAGTAAGAAAGCCAATCAGTGTATTATCCAAAATCTCCCAAAGTATTACATTAAGATAATGAATAAAATGACGGATTCCAAACCTAAATTTTTGAGTTGATACCACTTTGGATGCAAATGCCTTTCTCAAAACGCCACTCAAGTAATGTGTCTGAAATTGGTAAAATTATCTGAAATTTCAAAGTACAAACCTGAGCAGATTGTTTCAGATAATTTCCGTCAGCACCAAAAAAAGTATTGAGTTTTGAAACAAAGTTCTACTCTCAGGTAGCAAGTGAGCTGATGAACAGATTGCTGTAATGTCGTTGACTTTACTGCCTGTTACTCTAGCTGCTGTTTCTCTAGTAAGCTGAAGAGCAATGAGGGTCAGTCTCCTGTTTGAAACATGAGAATGGATTGGTTGTTTAAGATAAGAAAAGGTTGTAGTGTTTAAAAAGAAGCGCACTATCTCGCTACACATTTTGAGAACATCCTTTCTACTTCTCTAATATTTCAAGGATGATAAAAATTTGGCAAAGATAGAAGTACAGCATGCCAAATTTGGTTTCTGCCCTTGGGAGTGAAAGTAATAGATCTTCTCGTTTCCCTCCTGGTGGAGACAGTAGAAAGTGGTTGAGAGCAGTGTTTCTTGAGAAGGACGGCCTGTGCCAAACTAAGCTGTTGAACAAAGGGAGGGGGAAAAACTATCGTCAGTGTCTTATCCCTGTGAAATTCCCATCATTATGCCTCTTGACGAACATGACTGTGCTGCATAAACAGTGGTTTAAACGGATATACTGACATGTGGGCAGCAGCTTGTTTCCCTTCCATACTGGGAGTTCATACGAGAATTGGTGAATATGTTTCTCTACTTAGTGCTATCAGAGGGCCACACAGCATGCCTGGGGATCCAAGGAGAATGCTATCTATTTTAGGGGTGACTGCCTCTATGAGAGTTTATTTTCACTGATAAAATGGGCCAAAACTAACAATCAGACGATGCAGAAAGGCTTGGAAATGCTCAGAGGAATAAAAAGCTCTTCCTTCCTGACCCAAAAAACTTGTAAAAAGGAAGCCATTGAAATTGCTGAAGGACACTACAATAACAGCTTCCAGAAAAGTTGTCTCGGCCGCACTTGCGCTATGACTGAAAGTGAAAAGGAAAATGAGCTCTCTGCTTAGCATGTCATGGGAATAGGGAAAAACATTACGGCCATGCCACAATATTTCCACATGGACGTGAGAATGGAGCCCGACATTGTTAATGTTCCTGAATTTCAGGAAAAGGGGCATTTAGTAGCTTTGTCACGCTCAATATGACAAGCCACTTTGTTTTTAGACCGCCTTTTTTCCTCCAGAATTCATATTTCAGTGCAGCCGGTGGCCCCAAACATGCAGGAGGTTTTGATATTGGGCAGGCAGGTATTGTGCACCAATGTCTCTTTAAAGCTCAATGAATGAAGCAGTAAATTTCTCAGTAATTTAACTGTGTGTCTTGAATCTCTCTAGTTTACCTTGTTGCAGCTATAATGCAGCCATGTGGTTCCTTTTCCATCACTCATCTGAGTGAATCGCTCTCTTGTGGGCACTTTATAGTGGATTTATTTTGTTTTAATTATAAGGTTATACATTTGGCTAAATGTGTGCAGGATTTATGATATCCCTTCAGAAAACATTGTTGCCTGAAGCCTTGTAGCTTGGCACCCACTGATGCATCTGTGGAATAAATTGAGAGCTTCCTATGATAGGTTTGTGTTTCCATGTGCCCTTGAGTACATTCACTCCTGTAATGGAGCTAATTTTTCTTCATTTGGTTGTCGGAGGTTTTATGAATGTGTGTCAGGTATTGAAGTGAAATTTTTGACCTGCAGTAATAGACTTTCAAGGCCCGATGGAGGAAGCGGAACAAGCTATAAACCCAAAACGACATATAAAATTGCAACATTTGCATTAATTTTGAGTTTTGTCTGTCTTGGTTTTTGGTCTCCTCCAACTCCTGAGGGAAATATCTTGACTCTTAAGCTGCTAAATACGCAAAGCATGTGCACCAACTAGTTGCTAGTTTTGTCTGTTTGCTGTTGGACAAGTAGAAAACAACAAAAACATAAAATCTGCAGGCTGTAAAACCAAAACAAGCAGCTGAAAGATGCTAAAACGATCAGTAGAGCTTTGGGGAACTGCAAAATCTCCTGATTATCATTTTTGTGTTTGTCATTACAAGCCAGACCTTAAACAAACAAGGTAATTTGATCCATTCTTCTAAAAAAAGAAGTTGGTTATAGCTGCTTCAACACATTTAGATAATGTTTTCTACTCTAGCATTTAAATATTTTCCTATAAAATGCCTGAAACAAGAGCAAAACCTGTTGTCAAAGGAACGAGTATAAATAATATTATTTTGGGCAGGGAAGTGGAAGTCATTAGTACTAAAAGTGTAAGTTATGGTCAGAGGAGTTGCCAGAAACACAGGGTTCATGGCTGTATCTCAGCCACTGTTAAGGTTGAGTGATTATGAGCCAAATATGAGATAGTAATAGCTTAGATAGAGCGAAACATTAGACATTACAGTCAATCTGAGTGCGAAGTTAGTGGGCAAGTAATGTGGTGTTATCACAGCTCACAGCAAAACACAACTGTGTTTGAACTTCACTCACAGGAACCGACTGTTATCTTTGTTGTATTTTTGTTTTATAATGACTCTTGATAAACAGTGCAGATGATAATATTACTCACCCGTATCTGCTGCTATTATTTTTCCTCTTGACTTAAGGTTCATTTGAGTTGTGCACTGTAAATCAAGGTTTAAGAAGGTCAGGGGAACTGAAATGGCATTTAAAAACAAAACCATGTTTGAGAATTTGAGCTGCTCGCAGTGGATACCGCAGGATGCGACACAGTGTGAATTTATGATAAAGTGTCAGTCAGTATTTTGTTTTATATTTTACAGCCGCGTTACTTCCAGGAAAAGATAGCACCAAGAAAACATGCATATCTTATGTTGCTGGTTCTGGCACCTAGCAGGAGAATGAAAAATCTGAATTCACTGCATGTTGTAATTTTCCTGCAGTTTACTGGAAGTTTACTTGAAGTTGTGTTGTTTGATCTGCTTGTATCTCTTTATGTTTACTATGTCAAGCCTGTGAAGAAGAGAGGAAATTTCCTAAAGCCTCCTCACGTACTACCTCTGAGGCAGACTTTCCCCGCAGCGTCTTTTTGATTCTCCTCGACAGATGTTGCTTTTTGAGTGTATGTCTTTGTCTGTCAACGCTGGGGAGCCTTCCAGAGGTTCCAGAGGATGAAACCGCTTCACCTTTGTTGGCGTTCAGCCCTGCGGATTTAGCGTTGCTATGATTTCAAATTGAAGAAAAACAAAAGAATCACAATCAGATGCTTGAATCTGAAAAGAAAGGGCTGTAGAACCAGCCAGAGTCTTGGAAAACTCACAACTGGAAGCAAGTAAAGGTGAAAAGAAAGAAAGAAGTAGCTAGGGACAGGGTGCAAGATACTGGGTGAAATTTACATTTGTTTCATTCTCTTGCAGTGTGGGCTAGATAGAGCTTCAAATGACTAATGGTTGGCTCCATTATTTTTGTTTTGTTCTTGTGGTGGTGGGATGGAAGCCACTTGTTCTTATAGTCTCCATGTCACATCCAGGAATTACCTCACTTATTTATTTAATCTTTTTTTGTCCTTTGGTGTTGGTAAGGGAGAAGTGTTGGTGGGTGAATGTACTGTATTACTTACATTGTGGGACCTACACATCTTAATAGTAGGCAGTCTGCAGAATGGCAGCCTGATTATAGCCCCGTCTGTTTTCTGTGGGTGGTTTGGACAATTGAGTGTGTGAGGTCAGTTTATCTGTTAAGTGATGTGATTGGTGTGACACCTCATTCAGCCTGCGGACAGACTCGCATATTCACACATTTAAAGATATTGACGCACATGCACACATATATACACCCATCCATTTGCATTTATGTTTTGAAAATACACTCTTAATTCTGTCCAGAGCTATACTTGCCTCTTCTGGGACCCGAGCCAGGCTTCTCACTTTCAGTACCAGCTGGAGTTGGCACACAGACCACGGACGTGACACAGTAAAGTGTGTTATGTATCCCCCACTGTTCAAAAATAACACCATAAAACATAGCGCAGTGCAAGTCAAAAGTCCTCATAAAATAATTTACATAGCTGACCTTTCACCACAGTTTCTTTTTCTTCGCCCTTGCTGCTTGTTGTGCATTCAGTGACACCCCAGTGATGTCAGAGCGGGTGATTAGTTGATAGAAAACACCTGCTGCACACCATTTGTGTTGCATGCTTTGATGAAGATTCAGACTTGGGATGCACCAATCCCACTTTTTCTTGCCTGATACAGGTTTCCGGAACATAAACTCAGAGTATTAGCTGATACCGGGAATATATTCGCTTTTTAATTTAAACTTGGTAAACCCGGATCATTCTTCAATAAAGTAACATGAGGCTGTAACACATCACTAATGACAAGACACACGTTTCCTTGAAAATAACAATTGTATAGACCTTATTTCCTCTGATTTAGCTTAATGTTTATGTTTAACACTGCAACATTTAAAATAGCTTTGTACATATTAAAAGGTAAAACCCTTTAAAGCAATTCAGGTTGATACAGTTGTTTTGGGCATTCATGGCTTTAGCCTCATGATGTTCTTGACATGGAACAGTCATATCACTTTCTAGCAAGGGATAATGTGATTAGAAGAAAAGATAACTTTTTGACATCAAATGATCAGGCTAGCAAAAGAGGAAACAAGGTCATAAAAGCAATTATTAACTAAAACTGTTTTGTTTTTTTGGAAGACAAGTGGTTAGCCACCACTGTTAGTACTCAATGTAGCTGTTAAATTAGGTTGTTTTTTTGATCTGACCTCCATGTTTTTCACCATTGATTTTAACAACAACGATACGTATTGTATTCTTACAGTTATCCATTCCCCAACGTAGAAGCGTATCACAGTAGCCGGTAGACTAGTCCTAAAATGTGCTGCTGTGAGGTGACCCAACAGGAAGTCGCTCATAAATCTGTCACTGATGGAGCAGATGGATGTGCTTTTTGGGTCTACGTTTACAACCAAAATACAAAACGCTTACAAATGGTTCTTGATGTTTATTTAAATTGACATGTTTTCAGTGGTTCTGCGATGGAGAGGCTAATCCTCCAGAGGCCTACGTGTTTGTGTATTTCTGCCTGTGTGTACAGACAAATCTATGTCAATCTAATATCCATTTCTGCATATGTGTTCGTGCATGACATTGTTTGAAATGCACGAGTCTGTGTTTGGATGAAATGGCCTTCAGCTTAACTGATGGCCTGTAAAGGATCACACATTCGTAAGGTGAAGCTCGGACAGAAAGGAGGCTTTTCTCAGTGACTGTCAAACAGCACATAGACTCATTATGAACAAAGATGTATAGATCTTTGTGATACATGATGTCTACAATAACATAAGACATCATGACAATTTTATCAAACCATAGAAACCATTTCTGAGCAATGTCGAAAACAGACTTCCTGTCTTCAGTTATGTCCTCATTTAACATTGAGTGTCCCTAAACATTTTTACCTGAATAATGGTCCATTAAGTATCTTTGGATTATATCATATGATCATGACCAGCAGATGGTTGCTAGTACTTGTAACTAGTTAACATTGAAAGTCTTCTTGTTTGTAGTGGCTTCAAAGTTGAGTTAATTCTTTGCCTTAGAAAAAGCAAACAAGCAGACAAAAAAATCTAACTCCAGGGTCCATTAGGTACCTGGAACTATGCCAGCAGGGCTCAGAGGTCTAGAAAGTATTCAGAAAAAATGCATACTTGAAACATCTATAATTCCATGGCAACTCGTTTGTGAATATATGTAGCAAGTGTTATAATCAAACACTACAGTAAAGAGGTCCTGAGGTGAGATTGGAAATTCTACCCTCTACACCGACTACAGGATAATATTGTAAGGTCTTATGTATTTGATCGAGATATGGCTTTGTTTGGAAGTATGGTTGGTGTTGTGCAAAATTGTGGAAATTATTGTATGATGTGCAAGGATGTTTTGCTGTTTTTGAACAAATTGATTCCAGTTAAGTTGCACTTTGTTTTGATCATTGGATCCATCCTTTGCTTTTGACTGTGTTTATACACACATTTTTGCACCTCAGCTAAGAAATGCAAAAATAAACAGAAACCTCGACACAAGAAAAGCCAGGAATTATACATAAAGTACATTATGTGTCCTCCGTGCTTCTCTTAATCTTCTGTCTTATTTAGCATCTCCAAGTTCTGATGAATTGCAGTCAGATTCAGAGTCATGTGTGTTTCAACAAGTTTAAGATTCACGACTCACATATATATTTATCCTGCAGCTTGTCTAGAAATAGCTGTATCACAGACAATAAAGATACACAAACATGAACGATATCACCATTTTCATCCATCATTAGCTGAAGGCCAGGCACCAGCAAATGGTTTTAATGTTGCAGCATGGCAGTAATACAATAGTAGCTATAAGCTTGACTTCATCATTAATAGCTCCATCTATTTTCCTCCTCTCCAACAGCCATGGTGAACCACAGGTCACACTGAAGCAGCTCCAGCTGGAGATGTTAGTCGGGCTACCGCACCTCGTCTTCCTGCTCATCTCTTTTGTTTAGATTAAGTGTCGCTTCAGCATCACTTAGGGGAAATTTAGGCCCACATGCACACAATCCATACTGCCTCAATTTACCACCATCAGTACTTAAAAGTGCCTCATGTAGCCACAGATGTGATGTATAGCTCGGTGTGTGTTATCCACTAGCAAAAGCAACAGTCTGAGAGTGGAAAATGACTCGTCGAGAGTAACATTATCTGGACCCAATGCGATAGCGTCAATCCGTCTTTGGTGATAGAGGCAAAGAAAAGCAGATCTTGTAAGGGAAGAAGGGGGAGGGCAAAGCACAGGCAGATAGAAAGATATAAAGAGCGGCAGAAAGAGAAAGTGAGAAAAAACTGTAAGGCTGTGGTTGGCGTTCATTGTGGTGATTGTAACCCTGGACGACTGCAGCGATGGTTTATAAACTCTGGAGTCCTCGCTTAATGGGATGTTAGGATGAAAGATAAACACAAATGTGACGTTGAAGGAAACAACCTCTGTCATTAAACTCCCATCCATTTTGATTTGAAGAGACACCCAGTTTGATAGATAGTGGTCCTGGCACACATACTGGAACACTGGAACCCTTTTTTCCCTGAAGTTTTGCCCAGCTAGGAGGTTTAACATACAACAGTAATGTTTCTGTCATGGCTGAGCTTAAAACAAAACATGTCCTTTTGCATCGACTTCTACCGTTTTTTGGCAGAGGAATCTCCTGCTGTGATGTTTAGAGGGTACTGTGGAATGCTATCTCAAATATTTGGATGTAAACGCCTCCTCCGTGGGACGGTGGGTTTGTGGTAATCCTGTGTGCTTCAGTAAAAGGGGCAGACTGACATGGCCTATAGCACTGACACAAAAAAGCCATCATCAGGGACATTCCTGCCCAGATGTGTCCATGAGGAAAGATTCCCATGTTGGACAACTTGCGTCACAATAATACCAGACTGCCCCTCTGCTGGTACTCACTGTTAAAGACCTCTGGATGTATGAGCAGGTCTAAGTTTGTTTGGTTGTTTGGGTTCCGTTACACATTCCCATGTCTTGGGTGAATGCATGTACTTCCTCTCCCATACGGCCAGATACGCATAATTAATTGGATTAATTTTTGGGCCCATTTTGACATCAGAGAGCAGGATTGTAACTGGATCATTTGTGAAAATATACATTCATGCTTAAGTTGTTCTTCACCAAATTTATTTTCATTTAACATGGAATGAAAACCACAAGACACTGTGATGGTTGCATCTACTGAGGTATAAGTCAAACATTACAAGAGAAATGCATAACTTAGTACCGTGTTTTAGCCAGGATTGTCTGGGACGGGGTCAAATGGGTCCTTTAATACTTTTCTACAGGGATACTGCCTTAAGTGGGGCAATAAAAATACACTCAAAACCATACATCCAGTGAGTGATACAAATAATATATATAAAATGATATAATTTATATTACACATATTATATTAGACATGTGAATTTCACTTACTTAACCTGCACCTATCATACCTTTATAGTCCTAGTATAGTCTGTTGAATTTAGTTTGCCAGAGTCTTCTGTCATGGGCTTTTCTTTCCAGCTGTTTCATGTCAGGAATTTTTGGGCAAGCCTCCCTTTCTTTTGCTTGGAGGTTCCACTTCAGGGTTTCCCAAGTGCATATGGCTGAGAACTTTGAGCAAGCTATAAAACTGGCTTCTGACTAATATGTTATCAGTATGTCAACTTTTCTTTGTATCTAGAAAACCAGACCAACCTACTGCAGCTCACATTTAAGGTTTGGGTTTGTTTCTTTGTCTAAAGGACTTTTCATGACAAGGGTGTAACATGGGCCAAAGAGGAACCCATTAGATTCTGGAGTGCATCCAAATCATGGGGAGGATCATGAATTTTTTTCACTTTCGTTGACATTGTGAGATCGGGCATGGCCTTGGTAGAGGTCTAGGCTCTCAGAGTTTCCTTGAAGTATTCTTATCATTACATTCATGCGTTATATTTTGATATTTTAATGACTACTGCTGACTAAATTTCTTCGTATAACTACAAACTTATGTTTGGTTATCAAATATATAAATTGGTTGTGTCTCTCCTTTTGCTGCTGACGTTGCATTACCAAACGGTATCTTCACTGACAGATCAAGCTCCCAATCCTCCAGGTTATTCTGATAAAAATAATATGAATGTGATGTTCTTAGCATATATCTGAGGTCCCCCGAACAAATATTTATTATCTAGCATTAGTTTTGGGTAATACGATCAGTGCTCATTTAGCTACAACATATGGGTAGCCAAAGCAACACAGTTTGACTGACAGAGTTATCACTCTATCGGTCTTTGTGAACAGCATAAAAAACGTAACTTTTCAGACGTGATATTTCACTCCCTAAAAAAGACCTTTGGCAGTGTGTACTTGACACTGGCTCAAGTTGCAACATGTTTCATTTTGTAGTCTGCCTAACTCACAAAATATGTGTTGATACAGCTTATAAAATATAAAAATGAGGAACCTGCTAACAGCTTTCCGACAGTGATTTTATTGGGGAAAATTGGGTGCAGGGATGTTGGTGTACTTTACATGGATTATTGTTGCAAAAACTCTTGCTCAAACCTTGTATGTTTAAATGTTTCCTTACATGCATTAAAAAAAACATGCATTTCTCTACAAAGCTTTTGCATAACTTTCACATTATTGTAATCAGTGACTTGAGTTATATGTGCTGCTACTGGAATCTGGTCAGAGGATAGCGAAATTATCCATGTCTGGACCAACTCTGAAAATGTATTCCCTGAATTATTTTTGATCGTAAAAATAAGCAAGTGTCCACAGCACCATACAAATTGTAATAATTGAAAAGCAAACATTTCTGTTGGATGTGCTCACACTTGCTCCAGAGTTCTCAAGAACTCAAGTTCAAGGCAAAACATGTTGTCCATCTATCTTTCTTGATGCTAAGAGAAAGTCCATTCTTTCCAAAACACAATGTCAAAGCTTTATTTATATACCTCATTTGACTTTTGAGATAAATTGGCTTTTATCTTACATATTACAGATGTACAGAGGACCTTTTCTGATTTATTTTGCTCTGAAGCTTGTAGTTAATCACTGAAGGTATGTCTGGTAGACATAACACTGTCACAGTCCTTGATTTAAAAAGAGCTTTCAAGTTAGAAGCCACATAGTTTAGTGTGATTTCTGCTGTGATGGTACGTTTGTCGTCATTTAGGAGAAGCTAAACTTGGATCACAAATGTGATTTTTTTGTCTCAGTGAAAAGTTAAGAAAATAACATAATATCTTTTCCCAAAGGACACTAAAAGCAGAACCAGTACATCAAGTCCCCTTTCATTTCTCAGGGCTTTTGTATTTTTGGATATTTGATCTCATCCTTATAAACTTGAAATCTCAAATTTGATTTAACTAGAGCCACATTTCTGCCAATTTGTGTTTCAAAATGGTGATTGAGCACCACATACTTTACATTTTACTCAGACTTTATGAAATCAAGATTTGTTATTTCATTGTGGCTTTCTTTTGTTGTAACTTGAAGTAAATTGACCTTTACGAAGCTCATTAGTCATACAAAATTCAACACATCAGAATTTAACATCACGTTTTCCACTCTGTTTTTACAATTTGTGGTTCATTTAAACTCTTAACACAGAATAATGCTTTACAAGGATATGCAAGTCACACATATTTGACAAAAATAAATATGGAAAATTGATATAGCCTAAAACATTTACCCTCATGTTCGAAATTCAGATTTGTTTTTCCGTAGAAACAACCAACAAATCAACCAACCTTGACAACTCCACTATTGGCTCAATATTCTCACTTTCTTTCATAGTCTGCCCTGTTGACAAACCATTGTGACAGAAAACCTTTGAAATGGTGTGCCTCTGAACCTGCCAAATGATTTTGGGCACCTTCAAATAAGCACGATGATTAACCGAGTCATTTATACAGAGAGACGGTTGGTTTGTTTTCTGTTTGTGTACACAAGGCTCATTGTGTCCTTGGAAGTGCACAACCAAAAACGCGATTGACATCAACACACTAGTATCTTGACAGAAAGACAAAGGGGAAGAAAACAAGAAAGAAAGACGTTAAAGGAGCTGGCAGTAGCTGTGTTGTTTTTCAGATGGCAGTCAGTCTTCCTGGCTGAGGAAAGTCATGGCATCAACAATATTCAGACAGGGATGAGATGGGGGGCCAGACCACCCACCTCACCGCAGGCCCCTATTTCTACCATTTCACCATTTGCTAAGCTACACCCCACTTACTTTGCTGTTACTAGCACCAGTGCTTCCAACTTGACAACTCCTCACTAGATTTTGTGACTTTTCAGACCGTCTTAGGGTCAAATTTTGTGACTCATCTGGGAAAAGGCAAGAAATATAGACCTATTATTGTTATTCAATCCCACAGTTCCGCTCAGAATAATTACAGTCCACAGCTCTTGTGCTAACAGCATGGAGTCTCTTCCTCTTCTCTTGAGCCGGCGATCATCCGACACACAACCTCTCAGCTGATGTGTGGCTATGTCATCTGGTGTCTTTTGGAGTTTGTGCTAGCTACTTTCATTGAAAAGGAATTGCAAACACTGGCTACACCTGTCAGATTTCCAGTCTTAGACTTGCTTTAGGTTGTAAGCTAGTTAGATAGACACATTTACAGCTTACATTTTAACAGATAAACACACACTGGTTTTGGAAAGGCGAAAATAAAGACCCTTGTTTAATGCAGAGATGCCGTTCAATGCAAACCGCTTCATTATGCTGTAAAAATATTTTTGCAGTTTGTCTGGCCTGGAGTGCCTCGTAACATATTGACAATTTGACAGTTGTTGTTTGGGGAAGATGTTAAGCTAATGGTAAACTGATCAAACTACTGTTGCAAAGTCAAGTATTTGCTGCTATTTTTGCCCACTAAGGCATGAGGCAAGTCTGTTTGTCTGTTATATTTACTCGGTCTAGTTGCCACTAACGCTCTCTTTCTTTGAGAGCAACAAAATGTGTCAGAAGTTGAGTAAAGGCCTGGATTTTGGCCACCGGGGCGAAGGTCACAGAGGGCAACTGTGAGTTCAGCCTGAGTTGTTACTCACCTAATCTTGACAGAGTTTAAGACGGAGAGCCTCAAAACTGTTTCAAGGTGGATTTAAAAAGCAAACAGGCCAGTGACTAAGTAAGACAGCTTTCTAAATTATGTACAGAGGTTGCCCATATCTGTATCATAAAATACTGGGAAATGACAGGGCAGTGAGGCAGGGTAACACCTCCTAAAGCCCTACCAGAGTGAATTATAGGCTCAGGTTTCAAGTAGGGGTATCACATTTACCCTTCATTGTCGGTGGGCGATAAGAAGGCATGAGTATGTTTGCGTTGTTCATTCCAAGTTGGCTAATTATGCACTGTGAAGTGCTGATTGTGGGGGTTTGTGGCAGCGGGTAACAGGCCCCTTCATGCTCCAGTTTAAGAAAGTGGTCTGAGATGGATCAATGCCTGAGCATAAGGGATGCATCCCAGAGGCCAGACAGCCCCTGTAACACCAACACCATCACCTTCACACACACACACACACACACACACACACACACACACACACACAGCCAGAGACAAGCAGAGATGTGACAGAGCTTTAGCAGTAAGTGCTTTATACAGTCCAGGCCCACTGTTTTCTGGCTCACCCAGGGTCTCTCAGCACCACCACTACTGCTGTTTAGAAAAAGATCAAGACCCCCTTTTAGATTGGTTCAATGGGAAATGTCAGAAAAGTGGTAAACATTTGCACTAATCTGTAACAATGATAGCAGGGAGTATCATCTTGAGGAATTACCCTGTTCCTGGCTCTCAAGCGACGGCAATTTAGCAGCTACTCCTTGACAATATACAGAATATGTATGTTGGGCATCTCAGATGATGGATTATGTTCCTTTCTTGCCTGTGAACACTTGTATGATGAACATTCCCTTTGCTCGTAAAATCTGCATCCTGCTACGTGGTTGTACAGCTTGTCATTTATGTGCTAGACAGCCCCAAGCAGCTTGCTGAGTGATTAACAACCAATTGTACCTCATAAACCATTTAATCGAACTAGTCTGTACGTGCAGTGTGCTACATTGTAAGGGCACCATTAAGGTACTAATGGATCTCCATCGTTGTGATGTCAGGCAGCATCGTTCGTAAAGTCTCGGGCAGTCCACATGAAGCCAGACTGTGCCAAATACACCACCCTAAAACCTTTATGCCTCGGTGTAAAGTAGCACTCAGGGAAACATAAACTTGTGTTTATGTGACTCTCACTTAGCAAACAGTGATTTTGTGAAACCAGAGACTAGATTTAGTAGTTTCTAAATTCAGAGCCTGGTATTATTGCACCTTCTGGAATGTCCCCTATAAATCACTAAAAAAAGATTTGTTTTTATTCGATGAATGTGGAGTTTCGTATAAATTTCCTTCTATTTTCAAAGTGTGAAATGTTCACACACAGATTGACAAAAGTGATACGTTTTCAACTTGAAAATGTAAAGTGCAACTTTAAAAGTAAGTAAAAATAACACATTCTTTCTTGTACAAATGAAAAGCTGAATTTAGACACAATAAAATGGGCCCACTCATGGGTTTTGCAGCCGCAGCCATATTTGGTCTGGTTTGACCAGTGGCCTTACCCGACATTACCCAGTCAATTTACTGACTTTGTGACTCTTCCTGATTTGTGCTACTGTTAAAGTAGGTATGTAGAATTATATAATAATTTTCACTTGCAGCCACAGTGGTTGCTGTGAAGCAGAAGCAACAAAGCCTCACTTAAAAGATGCAATTTAAAAAATATGACCCCAGTCTAAACCCTCATTTTGAATTTACATTCTTTTTTGACTATTACTGCAGATGTCCCACTTAGATGGTTCCACCTGACTTTTGGCTAAGGCTGACCCCCTGAGATGGTCGGCTCCACATAGAGGCTTAAGCTTTTAAACCATGTTTACTGGTCGGAAGCCTGTTTCTCATCAAGTTCTGCTTTGTGAAAAGAATTTACCAACTATCAGACAAATTACGGCTTGGTCTTTTTGACTCCCAATGAAATGCATAGAAAACGGCACAATGAATTGAAATTAATTGATTCCAGTTTCAGGTCAACTAAAGATGGTTAAGTTACCATATTCTGGAGTCAATCAGTCATTGGCATAAGAGCCCCATTTCTTAGCAGAAAATAAAGCACCACAACCTTTGCATTCTCATTATGCACTCATATTTATTTCACCATCCCAACCCCATTCCCAACTGATACAAATTTGCATTTCAGTTTTGGCACTGAAGGCAAGTGTTTGCTTTCATTGCTGACAATAGTTACTATTTGTAGTCACTGCCTGGAAAAGCACAGCATTTATCTGGAGCCGAGGTTAGAAACCGTCTAAATAACCCGACACCCACATAGACCCATTTTATGGCTTCCTGAGTGGTGATTTGACATGATTGGCCATGTTTGCATAATCTTGTTTCTCCTTGGTACTTTCCATTTATGACCCCCACTAGATTCAGCCATGAGTCAGCCACATTCCCCATGACACAAACCATGAAGTGATCACTGGGCTTAAGTTTCCATTTGACATCTGTCACTTCAGTACCTTTTATCTCAAGGTGACTTACACTGTGCGAAGCCCATCATCCTCAGACAGTGAACACAATAATCTCATCAGATGAGTAAACTCCAGTGCATAGCTGTTATTGAAGATGTACGAAGCAGTGAGGTTTAAATTGAAGTTTTGAACCTTGGCCTGAAAGTATATAAAAACAATGTACAAGGTTCAGTGATTTTACATTTGTAGATGGACTAAAAACTATTTCCAAACACAGTCATATTCTCTGGTTCATTATCAGGCAGAGTAATCCATCATTACTGGAGCTTTGCGGATTCCAGACTCGCTGTTTTCTTTCCAATTCCTTGGGCCAGACTATTGGAGGTTATGTGGAAAGTGACGCTTATATCAGCCTTATGTAGTTCACAGTGGGGGAAGCTGTATTATGCCTGAAATCCAGCCCGAAAAAATGTTACATTTCACTTTAATATCGTTGCCAAGAGAGGATATTACATTTAAAAGCTAATTCGACTTGGCAGACCTGTGCATATGGCTGAGAGTTGGCTGTTTCTGTAGAAGAGCAAAGAGATCCATCTCATTTCCGACTGTTTCATTACCTGTCAGTCTGGTATTGACTGAAATCGTCCAATGTATGTATTCTTTATAAGAGTGGGAAAAGTGGCTTCTCTTTTTTTTTTTTTTTGCAAGGGAATATTTTATTAGAAATATCCAAAGTATAAATATTATCAAGATTTTATTGTGCCAACAGATAAAGATATATTGATTTTTCTGTTAGCTTTAGAAAGTAAAGACGCCAACATGGGCTCAAAACCAATATATATATATTAACTATACACAGCCAACCTATTAATCAGTGATCTAATCATTACATCAAGTGTAAATTGGAGGCCTTCCAACGTACAGCCATTAGTGAAAGCATTGAAAAAATGGGGAAAACATATGTAAAGGTCCCCTTCACTTGACTTTCTGTGAAGGTAAATCTATTGGTGTTAGGTCTAACATAAGAGCAATGACACACATACAGAAGGATCTATAGATGAATTGAGACTCACCAGATGCTTTAAGCATCCTGTACTTAACAACGAAGCAGTTTCCTCCAAAGCCTCTTTTCTCGGTGTGTTAGCAGTTTAATTCGACCCACAGCTACACTACAGGATGGGAACTGTTGCTAAGAACACCAACACATGTGATGTTGTGCTGTATGACTCTGATTTTTCTTGGCTGATGCGTTCCTGAAACATGGCTGTTGTAGCCCATTGATGAGCCAAAGCAAAAGTAAGAATCTCATCACTGGCTGATTATTGAATCACCTCAGTGTGTGTTCAGGCTGCAAGCAGCCAGATGAACAAGTGGACACTTAAAATCCAATTAAGTCAGATTTATTTATAAAAGAAAAGAAGCCTTTCCATATCTAATAAGTCAAGAACCAATGAAACTAAATACAGTTTACAACTGTACAAATAAGACAGAAGGATAGGAAGAACACAACTTTAAGTTAGGAAGAGTTAATAGAATGTCTACCTGAGCCTCAGTAAAGGAAAGGAAAAAACTCTTGAATTAACAATTCACTGGGAGGAAATAAAGAATCCAAGCATAGCACATCATATAGTCCATGTAGTTAATCCATATGAACAATTGTATCCAACATAAACCTCCATCTTGTCATTTGTTTGTGTTCGGAGATAAGGATGAAAGAGTTCTTTCCAGGCAAGCTTCAGTGAATATCTGTTCATCTCTGCCTCTTCCATCCCGGGCTAACCACCTACATCTGGCTGCGTCTATATTGACTTAACCCATTCTTAACTTGAGTGCCACTCAGATGATGGAAAAAATGTCTTTTGTTTGTTCTTTAGATTTACATAGGAAATCCTTTCCAGTGTTGATTTAAGAAAATAGATAAAGAAGCTTGTACATTATATGGCATCCTTTAAACTTGCTTTTGAGGGGAATAAGTGGAGACAAGAACAGTGCCAATGTGTACCCAGCTCTTACATTTCTTAGAGTGGACAGATTTCCTCATGTCAGTTGCAAAACATCTATTTAACATAACATGATTTCAATCTAATGCCACATTTCCCAGGCCAGTGGGATCAGCTATATCACACGCTATTTTGGCATCTTAACTCTAGACATTGACCTAAAGGCTCCATTATATGACGTTTTTCTGAATGAGTCTAATCCATTTTCTGAAACCTTTTTCTATGGAACAGATTGAGAACTACATCAAAGAGAGCCTGAAGACCGAGATGGCTCAACTGCAACAGAGCGCTGTCCACAACCACACAGCAGCCATGTTGGAAATGGGCACCAACCTTCTTTCTCAGACGGCTGAACAGACGCGCAAGCTTACTGACGTTGAGACGCAGGTAATGTCTTGAAAAACAGTTATGTTAATGTGCTTAAACAAGTAGTGTGTGTGCATATGAGAAAGAGACAATACATCTCTCTGAGACACTGAGGAGATCCATCCTATGCTCCATTAACTCAACTATTCCACAGTCAACTGCCTCAAAAAGGTTACAGAGAAGTGGCCAAAGACAATACCGATGCTATATAAACGCCTGTCCCTTCTTTGACTTCTTTGGCTCAGTATCCTTTTAGTGTTTATATGGAGGAGTTTGAGGAGGAGGTGATGGAAAGTTGTGATGTTAGTGGTGGGTAATTTTTGCTCAAGCACTAAAAAGATAACTGTTTGCAAAGTTTAAATAAGATACTCATAGCAGGAATGAATATCGCCTAAGTAGTACCATGTGTAGGTTGAACATTTGACAAAATGAAAACAAAGTTGATGGTTTATATGTGTCTTAACCCATTTAGGCCTTAAACGACTGGAAAAAATGCCTGTAAAACCTAAGGGCTATTTTAAAATAACCCCCTCAAACCTGAAGTTTTTCTGGAAATTCAACAGAAATGTCAACACCTAATAAATAATAGATTTTTCAGCCTCTGTAGCAGATAGAAATGAAATTTGAAAACCTGTTATATCTGAGCTCCCTCCGCTATAATCGTCTTCCGGCATTATTTCAAAGTTCTGGAAAAGTCCCATCTTGCATTGCGACACTGCCACATGTATTCTGATGCATTTCATTGGCCAAGAGACCGAAAATAGGTGGAAAAAACTACAAATACTACAAAACGACGTATCCGCTTTCCCTGCTTTAATGATAGAATAATGCAACAGCGCCCCCGGTTTTAATGGTAGAAATGCCATAATGCTTTCCCGGCTTAAATGGGTTGAATGTTCAGTGGATTTTTTCTCCACTGTCTAGAACAGTGGATCTCAACTTGACTCCCAACGAGACCACAAGATTATTTTTCACCAGATGATTGTAGGGAGCTTTTATGTCTTATATTCAGTGCTTGATTTGTAAAACAGGAGGTGTTGAAACACTGTATTACGATAGCTAACATAGTATGTAAATAGGCGTAATATCATGTACTGTATAAATATGTATTTCTTATCATGGCAGGTTCTGAATCAGACATCCAGGCTTGAGATCCAGCTGCTGGAAAACTCTCTTTCCACGAACAAGTTGGAGAAAGAGTTAATGGTCCAGACCAATGAGATCAGCAAGCTGCATGACAAGAACAGGTAAACAGACAAACTTTGAGCAAACAAAACCACACAGACTGGATACCATTCATACTGCAGCGAAGATAGACTGAAGAAAATAAAGATGATACATCGCACTGCTGTTCTCTGCAGGATTGCATAAACAAAATCAGAAGCTTGCTACCAGCTCCCATTTACTACCACATAGTTTGTCCATTTTCCAAAACAATTTTTAGTTGTATATACAACAGCATAAAGGGAAGCTCAGATTTTCTGTGATGTTCAGTAAATCAGTGAGAAATGCATGAGGCTATGCTTTCCATGTTGAACCACTGTGCGTTTGTTTCAAAATCAGGCGATTAGAATGTGGCTTTTGGATTTCATGTGTCCAAATCTTGTTCTTTACAGTGATTGGTGCTGTGGGATTGTATTAAATGAAGTAGTGTTTTAAAGGGTTTGGTCCACATCTATCATAGCAGTATCCTTAGAGGCTCCATGCAATCACTTTGGAAAAAATGAACAGCATTTGAAAGCCTGGTCCGTGGTGATAGCGACTTTTAAGTTTTTCTTGAGGCTTATGGAGATAGATTACTGAGGGCAATTTCCCTAAGCTTCACCAATTATGACATTATTCCAACTTGTACGTGTTGTCTGTACTTTTTCCTTAACCAAATCTATAATTGAAGGAAACACATGATCAGTTAATGAATTGATGTCAGGTTATATCATCTTTCAGACATTAGATTGCACAGTGGTAATTCTATCAGACTGAAAGGGCTTATTCATTTACCTCGGATGAGTCTGCAAAGTGCATGATGACGCGTATGTTTATATTATGTGGGGAACACATAGCAACCAAACATAGAGACATCATTATTTTTAGTTCTGTCTTATGGCTACTTCTTGTATTTTTATTCCCATATCGCTCTTTGGGAAAAACAAACAGTGTCCATAACAAACTAGCAGCAGTGAATAACAATGTAAAAGTAGAGGATCTTTAGTCATTCATCTCTTACTGGTGGAGCTCTATTCATGAAACGGATACACATTACATAATCAAAAAGTCACTGGTAATACCATGAAAGAAGTTGCAAAACAATATTAAATCTGTTTAGATCTGTAAAACCAAATCTCCTTCCAGTGGATTTGGATGCCCTGAAGGACCATAATAATTAACAACTTCTTCATCATCCATAACAAACTATTCTTCCTGTTTTCCATTCTCTAAGCCTCTTGGAGCAGAAGATGTTAGAAATGGAGATGCGACACCGTGATGAGCTGGAGACGCTGAAGCAGGAGAAGGGGAATCTCCAGACCTTGGTCGGGAGGCAGAGTGGGGTTATCGGGGAGCTCGAAGCCCAGCTGAGCCGAGCCACAGGGAACAGCACAGCCCTGCAGAGACAGCAGCAGGAGATGATGGACACTGTCCACAACCTGCTTAACCTCTGCTCCAAAGATGGAGGTAAGCTAACTGGATTCAAGCTCTCACACACTGAGAGATTTGAAACTTTTTTTTTAGCAATTCAAAGTGTAAATATGGTCTTACACAACGGCCATTATGTAATTCTGGCACTTGTATGGTACTCAGGATGGAGAAGAAGAAAGTCACAACCTGTTAGAAGTGTAAGTAAATGTTTAACCAAATCAAGAAGTTTGATATCTGTGCAAAGCCGCTGAGAATTGATTCAGCAGCTCAAAGCTGGAGCAATCAGGGAAATACCAGGAATGGTTTAAATGATGGCAACAACAAGCAATGCTGTGTTATGAAGTTAAACTGAGTGAAAAGAAGAAACCATTGATGACATGGACATAAAGCCAACTGCATGGTCTTTTTCTCACTTTATTAAATTATTCCATATTTGCTTACAGTGGTTTGTTTAGGTATAATCTGACATTGCCAAAATAGCAGCTATGCTTTTAGCAAGGCTAGCTCTGGGGATGGTCGGTCTTCCTATTTGTCCAACAACAACTGGATGGATCATGATGCAGTTGTGTACAGACATTCATGGTCCCAAGAGGATGAAGTCTCCTGACTTTTGTGATCCTGTGACCAAGAGGTTGACATTTGCCTTAGGATGAATTTTAGAAACTTTCGGTGTAATTAGACTGACAGCACACTCTTAGTTTTGTTAAATGTGAACTTGAAACCATAAAACCAAATCAAGGACATCCACTGTGCACTGGGTTGGTCCAACCAGACGAAGAAAAGTTTATGTTTCAGTGCTCGTCATTCATCTCTTGATTGGTTATAGACTGTATATTTTGAATGTCGTCTACCCCCACCAGCGATGACCCTACCCCAAGAAAATGGCTGTTGACCTTTGCCAGACCACAATGTGCAAAGAGAAGTTTATGGATTGGCTGTTGAAGGCTTGAACTTGCTTGAAGGCTTGAACTATGAGGCAGCACTCAACTTGTTTTGGATCACTTACTTCCTCTGGTCAGATGTAACAGCTACAACATCTTTGATTTTTACAATCCTCATGAAATTATGATGACACCAGTTCTATAAACCCTACCCCATACTGAGAGACACAGGGATGCTGGCTATTAAAGCCTGCGTCATTGAGAGCAGCATGAAAAAGAAACACGGTTCTTATTGTAACCTGGTGTGCTCCTGTTAAAGAGGTTCGGTGCCTCTCATAAACCGGCATGGTGCTTTTTTTTGTTGCAACAATCACTTTTCATGCTTTAACTTCATAAAGTCAGTGCTCACAGCTCTACTGAAACGTCAAGCATGGCTCTGGTTATGAAGTAATAGGCTTATTTTATTCCTCTGAGTCCTTCTGTTAATTTGAGCCCAGGGATTTCTCTTTTGGCCCTACGTTTGACCTGAGAGCAATGCAACCCCTCTTGTCGTGTCAAACGTAGTGAACTCATTTACCCCTTTTTCAGCCGTTTAAGCGCCGAAAGCACTTGATCCTAACATTGGCCCTAAATCCCATTGGTCACAGGAGATTTGACTTGAATGTCTGTGTAAGGGGATTGGTTGCAACTTCATTTCCATTTGTGGATTTCCTGTAGAGAGCCCTCAAGACCCCACAGGGCTTCTCGAGGTTTCCCATCAGACAGGAAGCAACAAGGCTATGAAGGGATGTAGGAGTCACGAGTGGATAACGACTGCACATGATTAACACATGCTTTGTATTTATCATGCAGCTCCCTTTTATAATTTTAATGTTCCATGCAGTGAAGGTCACAGGCGGCCTCTGCTCGCACTCCATCTGTTTAGTCTGGATTTGTGTATGTTACATTTAATTACCAGAGGTCTTTTGAGGCCATTTTGGCCAGACTGGTTGTTATGTATTATCTTCACGTTAAGATTTGAAGTGTGTCCTCATGCAACACTTCTGGCTCTGTGTTTTACGGGCTTTGTAGTCTGCCAAGTTTGATTAAATTCTCTGTATATTGTGCTTTTCTAGCCATTATTTTGCCACCGTTTCTGTTATTTTCAGTGTCAGTAGGGTCAGTAGAGCAGGGTACCACAAGCCGTCCTGCTGCCTGTGATTGGTGGCTGCCTTAATGAGAGGCGATAGAAATGGAACGTGGCCGCTGCTGCTCTGTGGTTGGTCCTTTCCTCTTCCATGATGGTGTTGAAGGTTGAGGCGGGCGTGCAGGTCAGAGGTCTCCACTTTCTTCACCCCAGCCGGAATAAGTCAAACCTAAATAGCTCCTGGGGGACGCCCCGTCCAACGCATGTGAAGGAGTAGGTAGATCTCCCTGATCATCCGACGACTGCCCGTTTTTTTCGGCAGCGTTTAAAACACAGAAGCAGCAGAGCTCTTTTTTTTCCATGTTCATGGGAGGGCTTTTGTTTGTTTGAGAAACGGATTAGTGTTTTCATTTTCAGAAAGGGCTAGCATTTCATGCAATCGAGTGGCGTCTGCTTGCATTAGTCACTGTTTTGAAAACTGAGCCTGAGCATTTCCTTTTTAAGCATGGACTCAAATCATCTTTGCTTTGGGGGAAAATGACAGATACTTAGAAAAGGGAGTTTTAACACTAAATCTCAGTGTTTTTTTCCCCCAGCTGCCCATGTATGGTTTTTCCGAGTGTTAAGGTTTCCAGTGTGTTTTCAACCATTACAGTGCAAACTGAAGGCTGGGAAGATGTTTTTGATGTGGCTAGATGCAGCAGTGGGACTCTTGTTTAGGTTGTAATCATTACCCAAACCTCATTAGAGCGCAATGAGCCAAACACTATTATTAACAGTAATTGACCTTAGCATTTGGAACACTCTGTAAAAAATTCTGGCCGCTAAATATGATTTTGTTTTACAATGTTCTATTATCCCACTAAATGAATGACATTCATCATTTTTACAGCTGCTTACTCAGAGCTAAAGAAAGTGGAATTATTTAAGGGTTCCACTTTAAGCCTAAAATTTGCGGCATTTGTGGGTAGTAACACGACAATGTGGTAAACCACTTCATTAGACATCACTTTACGATCCAGACTGCTGCACATGATTATTTTTATGCTTCACTGACCAGCAGAATGAGTTGACACTTACTGATACAAAGACCCTGTAAAGTGTGCAGTTATTCTGTGTCACCTCAGTGACCTTCCTGAAACCTTTATTTTTGGAACTAGACTGTTTAATTATATGTTGCAATTGTAAACGTCTGTTAAAACTGTTAAATGAAGCAATATATTTTGAGCCTTTTTATAAGGCAGTAGATTCTAGAGATGAGTGCAATCAGTCGACTAGTCCTTTAAATGTTGCTTCTCTCTCTTGTCAGTACCAGAAATCCTAGTCGTTCAAGTGGAGGGGCCACTGGTGACTGGTGGCTTTTAAAATATGATGTTGTTATTGAAAACTGTTAGAAGTGATTTCAAATGTCTTGAAGTGCATATGCAATCTATAACATCGTTTAAACTTATAGCATAAGTTTTGATCAATTTTGACTGTTTTCTTAATGTTTTAAAGTTTAAACTTAAGGGAACATTAGAACATTGAACATCAGGGAAATAAGTTGTCCGAAACTTCCCTAGTAGATACAAATTCTAGTCAAGAGAGTTGTTAAGGTAGTATTCCATTCACCTAACCTTTCAAGTCTAAATTTATACTTTTTCGACAATCACTGTACAGAAAGTGTTTACAGATATATTTCACATCTACATTTTCTCACTACATTCAAAGTAGTTGTGTATGTTATAATTCTGAGGGGTCGGGGTTGCATTAAAACTGAGAAAATGTCTGCACTTTGCTAAGCAGTAAATTAAATGAGGTAGGTTTTCTATTAAACAAATATATATAACTCGACTCTCGTGAATCTTGACACATTACCCAGGCATTTTCACACAGCTATAATCCTCTTCACATGTAAAACAAGGACGGCAAATCATTGTTGTAAAGTTCACTGTGGGAATGAACCAGTGTTATTATATAGTGCTGTGCAGCCTTCATATATGAATCCACCAGAGAAATTCATTGGATCTTTATGGAATCACTTAAACTCTCAGCAGCATTTAGAGACTGATTATAGTCACATGGGAGCAGTGATGTCCATGGCAGTCCATTTAGCTCCATTACTCACTCTTTTTAGTCCGAGTATTTGGGCTCATTTGGCAAGGGTACTGATTTATGCAAACACCCAAGCCCTGCTGGTCTTTTCACATGAACCCCCTACTGAATACGAGTCCCCACTGAACCACAAAATATTTTTCTGTAAATAAATATTGGGACATAAATAATATTTGTAGAGCTGGGCAGCAAGCTGTTCAAGGGAGCCGCTCCTACACTTGAGCATCAAGTCACTCAGCAGACGGTCTTCTTCCACCAAGGGAGTTCTCAAAGGCGATTGTGAAATGATTGTCCACACTGTTACAGATCGAATACCAGAAAGTTCCCCTCCGTCAGTGATCTCCCTGGCCTCCAGAATGTGCCCTGCTGTCTGCCGGCTTGGGGTAAATTACCGCCTGACAGGGCCGCTCTTTGTTGTATTAGAGTCTGGAGTGCGAGGGCCCACTCTGTCAACCTGTCACAGCAGGAGATTCTTGTCGCTGACACACAATACTTTGTCAAAATGCGCAGATAGTGCACCCAAATAAGCACCCTGCCTCCACCAGGATGTTCCCTTCTCAGGAGGGGCGATCAAAGTGAAGGCTAAAGATCGCTGACACATTTCACTTTTCCCTGACATCTTCTTTGACTCAACAATTCCAACAATAAAAACAAATTGAGATGAGCCTCTCATATGGGAGGAAGAAAGAGGAGAGAGAGAAAAAAAAGAAAAGAATCGGAAGGAATTTCCATCAATATAACAAGGGCTTGGAAGGTAAATATAAACCACTTGTTATAACAGGAACTTGAAATTTATAGCTTGTAGTATTTTGTCCTTAGCCCCTTGCTTGGTTTCAAAATAGTGCCGCCATAATTATCTACAGATGGAAATGGATGCAGCTGGTCTGTCAAAAGTCTGAGGTCTTTTTCTCCGAGCGGGAGATCATCCAGTGCAAGAACTGCTTTTCTATTGCTAATAAGTTAGTCGCCCTCAGATATTATCTGGCCGTTACAAGATACTCACAGTGAGACCTCACCAATCAGCTTCTGCCTCGGACTCCTTTTATATTTTCTCCTCTGAGATGTACAGATCTGAAATATGATAAATTGACCCGTTATGGGTTCGCTCGCAATTTGTGGTTTCGTAAAACATTATAGAACTATGATTTCCATTCTAGTCTGACACACGAGGTTACGTGAAGGGTAAGCATTTTTTTCAAGTATGAACTGTTTCTTTCCTCTGCTATGGAGGTTATGTTTTTGGTGCAAGTTGTCTGTCTGCCTATCTGCAGAATTACATAAAAAATCTACTGGTCCGGTTTTACATGGAACTTGGTGGAAGGTTGTGGCATGGGCCAAGGAAGAACCCATTCAATTTTGGAACGGATCCAAATCACAGATCTGATGCACTGATTCATTTTTACTTTTGTTAATTTTACCATATAGGGCGGCATTGGATTAAACTCGAAAATTAGTTTCCCAGATATACTGGAAACATTATCAATGTGTTGTTTTAACATTCTGAGCAATAAAACACATCACATCTTCTTTGCAGCGTCCATGTTGTTTCCACATTATGACGTAAAGCTCATGAACACACCAAAGTCAACTTTCCAACATGGGAGATGGGACTAACCGAGGAGCACATGAATGCACCATTGGCCATGGCGGAGGTCTGCGTTCTCCTAGTGCCATTCTCGTTCACAGTGCCATATCCAGTATCTGTTTTTGGTGTATAACGTGTTTTATATGATCCCTTCTTTTATTGCAAAATTGTAACAACAACTTCTGAGCTTTGGCATCCTGTCCATCAAAATCTTAAATCGCACCAAAATGTAGTGTGGGTTTGGAAAAATGACAACGTTAAAGTCAATTTGTCAGGAATATCTGTAGCAGTTATAGATTCTTAGCAGTAAGCATCGAAAACAATTTTCAGTAGCTTGTAGCTCCAGGGCTGCAAGCAGGTTTACATGTGCTTGATTTGTGTTTTTACAACTTTCTTCTGAAATCATTAAACACAATTATTCTTTCTGTACCCACAGTTGTGCCAAATAGTACAAAGGTTGCGGATGAAGAGAAGAAGTTCCGCGACTGTGCTGACCTCTACCAGGCTGGCTTCCATAAGAACGGAGTCTACACCATCCAAATCAACTCTCTGGAGACCAAAAAGGTCAGAACCACAATATCTTTCAGCCAATGGTGCATTTTAATGTGAAAATATCTGCCTTTTCCTCACTTCTTTGCTCCCTCATTGTGGGTTTTACAGGGAGTAGGAATACTGAAAGCTGAAAATACACTTGGCAGCTTTGTGAGTGCATGGAGTTTAGCAGCGGGATGAGGTGTGAAACACTGAGCTGATCAGGATGGTGACAATTGTACAAGTGTTTGTGTGTATGTGTGTGTTCTTAACCTCGACACTGTGCTTACATACTCTTGACTGATGGGAGTGATGAATTAGGTTGGCAGATTGTTTGTTTATGAAAATTTCTTCGAAATTTGAATTGTACTCTACTATTTGGAAATATATACTATAATTACTAAAGCTATTGTGCAAATTGTTCCATTTTTCAAAAGAGGATGGAGCAGCTAAGCATCTAACCTTTATCCAAAACTTCCCCTTTCTGAGCTAGTTCTTCCAGCTCGCTAACGTTAGCACTGATTAACACTAGACGTTACTTTTCGTAAACACCTGCTGAATCATTGGCAGCTCACACATGCTCAGCATTGTGTTTGCCCCAATTTTTATTGGACCAAGTTAGTAATTTTAAGTAAGTTGTGCTTGTATACGATGAATGATGAGCTGGTCTTGGGGAAAACGATTCTGTCAAGGGCGCTTCCTTAATTATACCCAGACTGTGTTCATGTGTGTTCAGCTGTGTGGGCTAGCTGAGGTGAGAGACCTTCTCCACTCCACCCTGGGGTCTCCTCAAAACAAAGAGCAACACTGCAGATAGAACACCAGCCCTGTGTTATCAGCTTACACACACTGAGGTCCAAGGTTAAGGGCCACATTACACCCAGGACCTCCACTTTGATCCTGCAGAAACAAGGCTGCCTGATGAGGAACATCTCCGGGGAGCTGGTGAGGGATAAGGAGACGCTGATTAAGTTTGAGGAGGACTCAGATATGTCCCATTCCTTAAGATGATTCATCACGAAAGCTGGGAAGAGGAGTGTCTGAAACCAAATAATTGCCCAAATGACCCTTCATTGTTTGTTAATGCCGCTGAGAGTCATGTCGAGCGTTGAATTCATCGGCTTGTTAGTCAAATTACGTCTCGTGAATCTTGAAGAAATGTACAAAGACCTCATTGTTCCACTACCTTCATCCACCCTCCTTTCTCTCTCTCTCTTCAATTGTGTAGGTGTATTGCAACATGGAAACAGCCGGCGGAGGATGGACAGTCATCCAGCGCAGAGAAGACGGCAGTGTGGACTTTCAGAGGACGTGGAAGGAGTATAAGATGGTGAGACAAGACAAATACGTACAGACAGACACTTGTTCGGTATGCAGACACTCATTCATTTCCATTAAAAAGATTGTGATGATAGTGGTTCTTTAAGCATGAGACAGTGAGTCAACACATGGACAAAAATGAAAAGAAAACACTCATCCATATCCATCAAGCAAATATTACGAAACTGTGCAAAACATCCTGTTTTAAAAAATACACTTCCGTAGGGAGATTATGACAAATGTTGTGTGCTTTTTGGCCTCTTTTGAACATGTTGAAAACTAAGAGGCAGATCCACTGATCCAGATGTCATTCCTCTACAGCAACAGCTCCCCCGTCGCTTTTGTATTAGCAATATTGTCTAGGGTGCCTGGGACTTGGTTCGCTCCTCAAATGAGACTTCAGTGAAGCATGCTGTTATTCTTCCTCATTTCCAACAGGAAATTATTACCTAAATCTGCAAACAACACATTTGTTTAGTCTCTATAGCTCTGTGCCAGGTGTTTCATCTGTTCGTCATCAAGGAGAAATCTATGCATATTTGCATTAAGGGTGTTAACATTTCAGAACCAAAGCTGTGTTTAGATGGTAAATTGGGTTTATTGTTGCTGGCAGTTGCATTGCTGGTGTTTGCAGTGTAAGTCACCCGTGTATACCTTCCACTAGATGTCAGTTTATTGTCGAATGGACTGTGTTCATTCTATCCACTGTAATCTGTTTTGTGTTTCCGTTTTAATTATTTCCCCCATATCCACTGCTCTTTATGTACAATTTACCAGTCAGTGGGAAACTATTTCAAAGAGTTTGTGGGATATTAGAAAGTAGAGAACTCCCAAGTTGGGCCAAATAAAAGCAACCGAACACCGGGGGAATGTTTGAATGGTCAAAATGAAAAAACTAATTGGCAATAAAACGGTACAAAGGAGAAGAAAATAAAGATAAGTGAGGCCTAAAAAGTAAGTACCAATGAGACAGACATGGGAAGCCTCCAGCTTTGAACAGGTGTCACAGAGAGCATGGAGTGCATTACAGTACGTGAGGGCACACTAATGGATCTTGGCCGACATTTACAGTGCTGATCTAACAGCTTAGCAGTACAGTCTCTCTCCTTGAAAAGCCTGGAGGTGATCGATGGTGTTTTATTGTGTTATTAATTTTCTCATTCTTGGTCTCCAGGGGCTAGTGCTCACAGATTTAATGTACTTGGAGGATTTGTAAATCTTTCAGTAACAACTGACATCTCATTTCTTTGTGGGACTATGGAGAACATTTTGGCAACAGGGAGGTAGCGCACATGTTAAAATGGTGTCTTAGGACCATCTCATGTTTGTAATTACATTACCAGGAGACCACACATCACAGGAGACCTTGCATACTATATTAACAGCTCACTCTTTCGTCTTATCAGCATGAGAAAATGGTTCCCAACCATTGCTCTAGAAGCACCCAATGGGGTACTTATGCAGTTGTGGGTGAAAACTCAAGTTTACTTGTAAATTTACAATAAGCAATAAGTTGACCATCAACCTCAGTAAGTCGTAACACATTAACATCACTTTTTACAAGTTAACAAGTAGGCAGAGAAGTATAAATACTTATTTAAGTTCATTTAATAACACAAACGGTTGATAGGGTTGCACACTTACCTAATTTGATCCAGACTTTTTGATGGTCTGACAAAAATCTGTGAAGTTGCGATAAAATTGAACCATGGGCCAGCTCATTTCTAGTATACTTCTTTTTTTTTAATGGTTCAGACTTTTAAGACCTACTACAGGAAGTTCTGCCAGACTATTGTCATGTTAGAAGATTAATGTAGCTCCTTCAAGAAATAGCTCAGTGTTTAGTATTTGCTTAAAGGTTGAGCAAGAGAAAGTAGATGCAGTGAGAGCTGACAGGTGTTAACAATCGTAGCAGAGAAGAAATTGCCATTACAGTTATTGCGTGGTGCTTAATGTACATTGTAGGTTTCATGTTGTCCATGACGAAAAATTGCACTAAAGTTGTATTTTAACGTAGCTGATCTGATACAGCTATGAGGGTACATCAGATATCGTTGTAAGTTCAACAGTTCCTGAGATTTCCATTGTTTAATGTTTACAACTTCTTTTCTTTCTGGACAAAGTTATTTTAGTTAGTGTAACTGAAATGCAACCCAAGAGTTCACTCCAACAATATGACTAACCATCTCCTCATCTTTTATGAGTTGAGTGATGTAGATCAGGTTTGCGTGTGAAGGATTGCAAAGTACCGGAACTTTATGAAAGAAAACTGTCAACAGAGCTCGACTCCAAGCCTTTCCTCCAACCAGGATTCTCGTGATAAACCGCGGTCACAGTAGGAGGCTTTGGACTGAGCTGAAAGACAGTCAGAGGGGAACATCTCATCAGGAGTGAGATCAGGAGAGAAAGCGGTAATGGGCCCCAGTCACTTTCTCTTCCACCCACTCGGCAGGACATGCCTAAGGCTCAAGGAATGCCCCATATTTACTTTCCCTCCTTCCCATTCCTCATCACCACACACACACAGCACAAACACAGACTTCTCCCTCTCTAGCCCCCCCCCCCCCAATCTTTAATGGAGCGGTCCAGACTGTCCTGTCAGAGCTGTAATGTCATCCTGCTTTGCGATATTCCCCTCTGCAATCCACTGCTCTTGCTGCTGTCAGAAGCACTTTGCCTGTGACCGGGAGCCACTCTGATCAAATACGAACTTTTGCAGTTGTTTGAAGGAGTGTCCCGTGCAAGCAGTATATATTTTGGGAAAGAAGTCTTTAAGTAATAATGAGTTTAGCATGTGTGACTTGAGAGGAAGACAGAAATGGAAAAAGGTGTGTGTCTGTTTCAGCTGGTACCAATTTAGACACTTTTATAGGTAGGTAAGTCTATCCACGTGGAGGACCAAGCCAAAAGCAAGCTTAAAAAACCTGTCATAAAATACATTAATATACTGTATGAGTAATGTGTGCGGCTTTTTCACTGAGTCCTGGAGGAATGGAAAAGAATGCTTGGATGCTACGAGTGAAAAAAATATATATTTATGTGGTACAGAAACATTTCTGCTGGTTGATAAACAACCACATTATTTATTATTAGGAACCATTTGTTCTGGTTTCATTTCTGATTGACCAAAAAATATTTCATAAATAAATGAAATTCCTTCCCATCCCATCCAAAAGTCTCTAATGTTGAGATTTTTATAATTCTAGGAAAAGGAGGGAGATAACAATAATCTCCAGTTAGTGATTTACAAAATGGATTCTCAGTGCTATTTCCACACTGATTATTGTGGTTTTCTTCTTTCTCTGCAGGGATTTGGGAGCTTGTCTGCGGAGCACTGGTTGGGGAACGAGTATGTTTACCAGTTGACCAGCCAGCGGCAGTACGCTCTCCGCGTCGAACTGACAGATTGGGACGGACACCCGGCCTTCTCACTATATGACCGCTTCCAAATCGGCAGTGAGAAACAAAACTACAGGTAAGATGCAGGGTAATTGTTTTTTTCAGGCCAAAGAACACATGTGTCTGTCTTCATTACAGCTTTTCTCTGGGGCTGGCAAATAACCCCTGGACTGGATTTGTTTTTGTAGAATTCAATAGGGGAATTCTGTTACAATCTCAAAGATTTTTATTTAAATAAATGCCTGTTAATGCACTTTCTGTTGCCAAATGAGGTAAGTAACCATTTTCCATCAGCTGGCAGTGGTTGGTCCACCAGAGAGGGTTGGTGGACTCACTCTTAAGCTCTAAAGCAGTGAGATGTTTTTCTCGGTCTCTGCTAGTGTTGAGATAAATGCTTACTATGGCTGAAAGAACAAGGAAAAGCTCAATGGCTACAGATGATAAAACTTGAGTAGTATCCAAGAACACACCTGCAATTACTGCTTATAGCCTTAGGTGCTGCCAAAGACAATAAAACAGATATTTATGCTTCAGTGATACAGACTACAAGATGAAATTTGAGTAGATTAATGACTCTACATATAACTCAACACTTTATTTTATTTATTGTTAAAAGTAGTGTTGGTCGGTCTGTCTATGACTGAAATTACTGACTGAAATTAACATTGTCAATGACTTAACTAGTATTGGATGCAATTGGCATGACATTCAGTGCAAACACTAAAGGATCCGTTTTGGAACAGATTGGAACCTTGGTGCTCCCTTTAATCTAGCACCATCGTTAGCCTTGATCACTACATCAGAAGATAGCGAAGCTATGTCTTGAGCATATGTCACTGTTAGAAGAAAGGGGGGAGAAAAGAAATTATATAAGGAAATAATACTTACAATGGAAAGACAAAATGTTCTAAAGTGTAAAAATTATAAACATGGCCTGCAACTGTGAGGTCTCCAGACACTTCAATCATGGTTATCCTGTTATGTAAGTCCGTGGCGAGGTTTTTCTCATTGCAAATTCCTTCCAAACCAAATCTATAGCTTGTCATCGTCTCCTCAATATAAACTTTACTTTGATTGGCGCTTAGTCCTAGTGTGTTGTGGGGGCGAAGGTTTCTGTTTTTCTTTTGAGAGGGTTAATGATAACAGGCCTCAGACTATGGCAGATGCTTGGCCCTCTCAGATGTGGAAACTACTGCAAATTCCACAGAGTTCCAAGCAATCGCTGGCTTCAGAGGAGAAGGTCTGACATCTCCAATTGTGCAGTTTTCACTGGATGGCTGGTTCTCTCTGATAAGAGGTCCCTTTAGTTGCAAAATGTCTCGCGTCCAGCTTTGAATGACGAAATACGGAACCAGATTCTGCGGTTTAAATGCCTTTACCTCAACCCTTCCATTCCTTGCACCCAAGTGTTTCCCTGCAGCGGGGGGCCGTTCGGCTTGTTGCCATATCTAATTGTTTTGCAATGACAGGGGTTTCACTTTACGAGGTTTCCGTCTTGAGGAGCTTGTACCTGGAGTGGGCTTTGTGGTTTTCTGAGCACTGGAGATATGGATTTCAATCAAGTGGAGGAGATCAAGTTGTTTTTTTGTTTTGAATTTAACGCAGAGTTGAGGTTTTATGTGACCAATGTGAGGACTGAGTGAAACTCCATATCTTGTTACCTTAAGTCTTTATTTCTGGCTCTGGTTTGAATGCACATGAACTGACTTCAGACTTAGCACACAGATATGTGAAATGTCTGGCTGTATATTTGTAGTGCTGGGTATCAAATTCATACTTTTCTGTATCTTTCCTTCTGTAAATCTTTTTCACAGACAAACATTTACTTTTATATCATCCTTTCCAGTGTTTCACACATATTTTTTAACATCCCACACTTGACCTTTTGTTCTTTTGAATTAGGGAAACAATAATTGTTTCCGTCCCACTGCGGCAGGCAAAGGGCATCCCTGGCCATTCCAGCCTGTTTATAATGCAGGCTCATGCTGTTTCAGAGCCCGATCGACACACTGATCTCTATAAATAGACTGGTTCTTGAAAAATAGTTGTGGTGTGATAATCACACACGGCTCCTCTGAAACAGGGGCCAAAACAAACCAGCTGGCCAGGCCCAAAACAAACTGATACTGCCATGTTTTCTGCTTTGGCACCTCCCTGCTTTTAAATGTCAAACAATCTGCGACAAGTTCTCCGAATTACATTTCTTGTTCTGAAACATAATAGATAGCTGTAAGTGATATGGCCAGTCTTTTAGTTGGTTTTGGATTATTTTCTGTCATCCGTGGTGGTTTACTGGAATACAGTCTGCGTCAGCGCAAGTCAGACAAACATTTGTAAAGACCTCATTTGGTATCGTAAATCTGCCTCTCTCTCTCTCTCTCTCTCTCTCTCTCTTTCTCTCTCTCTCTCTCTCTCTCTCTCTCTCTCTCTCTCTCTCTCTCTCTCTCTCACACACACACACACTCTGCTGGCTGTAAGAACAAAAGCACATAAACAAAGCTGCAAACAGACAAGCACCACTTGGAAACAAGGTAGAGTAACTGAATGGACTTCATCCAGCTATGCACACGGCGCACCATTTATCAAACAGTATTGAGCATTACCAGGAAATGTTTGTCTTGCTGCCAACTTCTTGTTTTCATCCGTGAAATGGAAGAAATGTAAGGTCCTAATCCTTTATAAATGAAGTCATGTACACGGTATAAATGTCATGTTCTTTACCAGCACTTTAAAACCTTAGAGCTGCCATTTATCTTTATTCAGTCGTCCAGTTCTTGTTGGCTTTGTTCGGCATAATAAAACCGTCATATCAGCACGTTTAAAATCAGATCACTGAAATAACTTTAATAATATTTTCAAAATAAAGTGTCATTTCAGTTTTAAGTTTCCATTTGGTTGATGTTTTGATTTAACTTGTAAGAATGGAAACCCTTTGAGACTGTTATCTCAAAGATAGAGATAATTCAATAGTATTAATAGTTGTGTGTTTGCTTAATATCCTAGGAAACCCTTTTAAGCATCATATTATAGGATTGATTTCTCTCAATCAATACTACTAGACCACTAGAGTTTTTGCCGTTGAAGACTTTCTTTTTTCTTCTTTTTAGAAATATAGTGCCCTCTAAAGGTTTGCTTCCATTAATCATAACTGACAAGATAACAAATGTGATATTCAGTCGACTGCTGTCCAGACAAAACAAAATTTAAAAATATCTTAGGGACCAAACAAATAATAATAATGGCTAAAATACAGTGCGGTCTAATAGATAATGAAAAATTCTAAATTATTTGGCTTTGCCAACGTTATTCCCCTCTGACTTCAAGATTTAGACTTTTTATTCCTCAGTGCAGATTTGGAGAACAGAAAAAAACCCAACACAAATCTATCATGCACGGTGCGACATGTATTGATTTTACAGAACTAGCAGACAGAGAAAGATCAAGAGGCCCACATCAATGCGATAGCAGCTAAATAAAAGAAGAAATCTACACAGGCTACATCTGCACAGTGTAAGCTGTCTACAACAATGTTATTTTAATGTAGAACGAACAAAAACACTTTGAGGGATAGATTTGGGTTGACCAGAGCTTCATAGTTCCCACTGAACCACAATATTGTGAAATGAGCCCTTGAGTTTTTTCCTGCATTGTGACTGGGGGTCACCATAATTGCAGAGGTTACTGTCTTCATAAACAACAGAAAAAGTCCCCTATCATCAAACCTAATTTGGTTGCAGAAAAGAAAATAATAAAATCAAATATAACTTGATGACCTGCAAATATTGTTGTAATGATAGCCATCAGATCAACACATTCAGTTAATCACCATCATTTATCAAAGTTTCTTTGCTGCCAAATTGGGCTTTGTGCTACATAATCAATATGAAGAGAAAGCAACAAAGCAAAGAAACGCAAAAAGTGGCTAATTTGAGAATATATGGATGTATTAAAAAGTTAAATAGTGCTGAGTCCGAGGGAAATTATGGCGCAGAATGAAAATAATTACACATTACACAAAACTAAAGTATGTAATAAGAATAGTGGGCAACAAACTGAACTGAATGATACACACTGCAGACTTAGATAAACAGTTTCATGCAGATAAACAGTGAATTTCGATTTATAGGTGGTTTTGTCATTGTTTCCATGATACAATTTTGACAAAGGCTTTGTCGAGAAATGCCAAGTATGATGTATCTTTGTCGGGAAATACTAATTAATCTTGTGTTATACAATACAGTGGTGTTTATTGCAATTATTGCCAGGAACAAAATGAAAAGTGATGAAGTAAGAGTGAAGGCAACAGAGTTTGTTTTTTTTTAATTGCAGTGCTTTAAGAGAGAGTCGCAATTTCTCTATGGTGTATTAAACAAAATCAGTAAGCATAAAAAAGAATCGTCTGCATAAAAATGTATTTGACAAGGATGAAGCAAACATTCAAAAGACAATAATTGTTTGGAAAAAAACAGCACAGAAAGTTATAAAAATAGCCTGGATACCTCACAAAGGTACATATCAACTTCCTGAAAGTTGGCCAGTCTCCAGTGGGTTACTTGCTGTAACTGGACTAGAGGCCCAATTATAAGCTATAGAATAAATGTGCCTAAGCATGTTTTTATAGTAGATGTAGTCATTGAGGAGTAGGAAAACTAAAGTGGCATTTAGTATAATTGTTCTCCTAAATAATGCTCATAGTTGTTTCAGGAGTTGAGTTTGCCCTAAAATGAAACATTTGTGTTGTTGCTGTCTGGGTATAATAAAGTCCAAAGGGTCTCTATGGCTTATGAGAGAAAAAATGAAAAGAGACAGCGCAACTATAAATTTGCTTTTAGCATGTGAATCATCATGCAATATTATTTGATGAAGGCAGATATTCTGGATAGAATTAAATACATTTAATAAAATGTAGTTTGGGTCAGGTTGACTGGTATAAAAATGAAGCACAAGCATATACATTTTCTTTAGGAAATACAAAGAAGTTATTCGTATAAACCTTTTCGCAATGTAAGATGCCACATCCGAACCTTTTTGCACCCAAGTGAACTGAAACCTATATATATATATATATATATATATATAAACATACACACAGCCTAGTTTAGTTTTTAATGCCTGGTACAGTAAAACATTTTTGGACAAATATGATGATACCAACAAACATAGCTCATAGAGTTTAATTTAAGAGTTGATATCTATCTAGCCATTTTCCATGGTTTTCTTGATAATAACCAACATCATTATCAATCTACATATTTTCCATTTGCTTTCTAAGAAATGTGTAATATGTAGCATTTTTAGGACACAATTTGTTTCCAAACCACTTTTACTTAACTATTAATGCCTAAGCCTGACCCCTATCTGTAAGGTTAACTTTTTTTCTAGGACTGTATTTAAAGTTTCATGCAACTACTTTACAGGAGTGGAATGTGGGTGAATGCATGTCTGAGTGTGCATAATGCATCTTTCAAACACTAATGTGCATGGTAAGATGTTGTACCCTGGGTACCAGATAAAAAGATCATTTCCAAAATAGTTTGAAGTCTACATTCACAGCAGTTGAATATATGCACAGACACAAGTTGAGGTTAACATGGAAAAATGTTTCGTACGTACCTTCAAAGCCCCCCAGCTGGAAGAGAAGACTTATATGTTTATTTTTGAACGAACCATTACATCTTTATTCAATATCCCTCCCAGTTCAGACAGCCAAGTACTTAAATCCAGTGATTTCTCCATATGGTAATGGCCCGATTTCCCCCGTGGAATCAGATAGATCTCGTTTAGATGTTTTTCATGTGAGGATTTAGGAAAGGAATTGGCAGAGATTTGGGTTCCAAAACATGGTGACTCCTCTATTTTCCAAGACTCACACTGAGATAATCTTAGATATCTCAAGTTATGTCTTGAACTCCATCCCTGTAAAGCTTCAGGTTGCACAGTTTCCAGTGATAGAGAGATGAAGCATTGGGTTGCTAATGGCTGCAACACTTGTGTGGGACAGGAAAAAGCATCAGCAGCCCAGTTTGTTTGAAATGAACAAGCTGTTTTGTATTGAAAGTTTATCTCAAATCAGAGTTGTCGTAAGTTATTTTTCATAAAACTTAAAGTTGATGGGGCAATTTAAACAACAGAAAATCCAAGAAGTTGAGATATAATTAAATAAAAACCAAACTATTGATCACACACAATCCAAACTCAAGGCCACCTATAAGCTTTCAACCACACCACACAGTCTTCATCGTTGGATGGAGCTGCTCAGTTTTCATGGAAATGGATCTATTAATTAAAAGGGACTTGTATGAAATCATTTCAGCGGCAGACAAACTACACTTCTACTGCAAATGAAGTCCTGCAATGTGATTGAAAGCTGTGGAAAAAGCTAACAAGTGTGCCTTGAGTTGAAGTTGTTTTGCCAAATTTTTCATGCTTACCAGAACAAAAAAAAGATTGATTGACGATAAAATGTCCTTTTAATGAGACTTGCGGAAGATGCTATGATTGCATGCAGAAACTTTACTCACATACTTTACTCTGAAACTTCTGCAAATTAAGTGCACTACAGTTAACCTATATGCATCTATAAATTATGTTTTCATCCGTCTGTATGTGTCTCAATGGAGCTATGTGACACCCAGTGGCAAGAGAGCAGTTATGCAGGTCTCAGCTGGCCAGACACCTCGGTGGCCTTGCAGTAGGAAGCGAACCACTGGTCAGGGTGATTAACCTCTGCAATGGGCCAATCAGACGGCAGTTCAGAAGGCTAACGACTGCCAGGTGTGCAACTGCAGGTGCTGGACCCTCAGCCGACTGGCTCGTCACCTTCATGTATGGAGATGAAAGAAAACAAAGCAGGCTATGCTTGGCTACGTCAGTCAGAAGATGAAAAGTGGCATGTACCAGAACCAATTTCATTCAAGTCTCCAAAGATTTTGTGCATTTTATACTGATCATTCACACCATTTCAGTATTGTATTTCTGACGTTTTCTTCAAAAGATCACTTGAACTCTGTACAGAGTAATGTAGACACATTGTTTTACGGCTTTTCCTCTAACCTCTCCGGAGACATTCCTTCATAAAGTCACTGTATGACAGCAATATCCTCCGCTCAGAGTAACACAGTGTGTTGTGAAATGGGAAGTGTCAGATAAAAGTAAGGCTGCGAACAGGCGACATGATAGCAGATCTGAGGCCTCACGCCAATCCCATCCTGCTCCTCTGTAATCCAACACATCTTTCTTCTGTGTGGAGAGGAAGGGACACATTTAGGGAGGACCAGCTCCAAGGAGTCCTCCATGGACCCTTCTCTGCTTTAAGTGCATTTTTATGCATATGAAAGCCGATTTTATGTTACAAAAACGTTTATTTTTTATTACATGGTAGATAAGTGATGTCATGCTTACATTTTATGTGCCAGCTTAAACCTTCATTGCACTTGTAAGAACAGTGTCAGTCTTTTAATAATGCTTGATAACAGTGATGTTTTACCGTGATAAAATGTCAGTCACTGTAACCTAGTTTTACTTGGAAGTACTCTCAGATAAACATATCAGTCATCTGACTCTTCACCTGACCCTGCTACAACTCATTTCCCACGTACACAGTTTGCAGCTGCAAAACTCCAGAGCATAGACTCATTAGAGAAACTGAAACTGAATCTGCATCAAAGCTTAAAGCCGTCGGTAACCCAAATCACAAAAAAAGAAAACCCATTTACCCCTAGTGGAGCTTAGTCATGCAAGTAGTTTTAGTTCTATTTACCCAAGTTTTGATGGAGCTCCATTGGAGACATTTGCAGCCACCCCTAATACAATAAGGGCGTGTGAAATTTAATTTGTGGTGCTAAACACATTTAGATAATTACCTTTGAAAGACTCAGCAGTATTGTGTTTTTCCAGCAACAAAGTCCCAGTAATTTAGGATAAGCATTAGGTAACACTGTGAACAATTTAATTTGCAACAATTTCTACTGACGCATGTTCCCTGTATAATCTTGACCTGGAGACTGCGAAGACATGACATTGCTCTATCAATTTAATACTGACATTTTTCTTACTTTTTGTTGAACGACTTATCAACCCAAATGATTCTGCTGCTATTCTACATATAGTATAAAATACTTTTTGGACATAATTGTGGAAACAGTGTCAAGGCTTCTGGAACGCATCATTTATACATTACGAATGTTGCAGAAAATCTATCTACCGTTCAATATTCAACAGAAGGGATGACCCATTGAGATTCTCCTACTTCACTTTATCTTCAGCTCTTTCACATTGAGTGTTCAGAGGACTGGTTAATGTTGGCTGTCTTGCTTTTATGACTGTAATAAATTTAAAGGTTTAAGTTTAAACTAAATCAACATAAGTCTAGGTGGGGCCCTTACACGGCTTGGCTGCCTGTAACTGTATAATTGTAAATAGAAGGTTAACTTAATATTTGAGCAATACACTGTTAGAAAGAAAACATACTCTAAGTGCAAATGCCGGTGTGGTGGTGGTGGTGGTGTTGTTGTTGTTGTTGTTGTTGTTGTTTTATTTTTTTTATGGGTTTTTTTTTTTCTGTTCATATGTTTTATTTTGCTTTGTCTCCTTTTCACTTACCTTACACTCCTGTATATGACAATCAATGACAAGTGGAATGGATACTCTTGTTTTTATTTGCTGAAGGAAAAACAATAAAAAAATGTTGAATATTTAGAAAAAAGTTGAAGTCAGCTGAGGTGATATTTGTGAGGAGCAGAAGCCTCAGCTCTAAATCTGTCTGCATTAAAAGACATCATCGGGGTATTTTGGGTGAACTGACTGTAATGATTACATGCAGTGTTGCTATTTTAACTTTCTAAACATGTCGAAAGATCACAAACAAGCCGGCATCCCCGCTGGATATTAGTGTGATTAGATGACAGGAAAACAAGCTCCCCAGAGGTGTCATTGAGAAAAAACAAATGATTTCCTCACAGCTCAATATTTTGCTTACTAATGAGCCTTGACCAATTGCATTATTAAGTTATTTTAAAACAAAAAAATCAGATTATCATGCTCTGCATGTTAAGTTCCCAATCTGGCTGAGCAGATGTCTGTCCCCTTGTATGTTTCATTAACATGAATTACTGGACGCCTTCTTTCTGTCAATCTCCAGGTCTGTCTGTCTCCTCAGGAAAAGTGTCTCTTCCTCTTGAGTTCATTACTTGTCCCATCTTTACATTACCCCACTTATCATTTGAGTGCATAATGGATCCTGACAGGAAAAACTGCAGATGTCAGTTGAGCTGGGGATTGTTGGTCTGGTAAATATGCAGCGCAGCTGGTAAACACAGCCGCAGACTATTTAAAGCAGCCTGTCAAAGTGTCATGCTAAAAATCCCTCTTGATGATGTGCCTTGGCGATTCATCAGTGCAACAGAGATCGTAAGAGCTTTGGAAAATGGAGTAGTAAACGCGCAGCGAAGTCTGTTCTTTATCAGCTCGGTAGCAGACCTCATCCTTGACATTGCATGTTTTATTCCTCAGAATCAGGAATTAGCTGATAGAAGTCATGCTACCCGTAAGTGAGGCAGGATGTTGCAGTGGGTTTACACTGAACTGGAAACAATCTCGAGAAACATCTGTTGCCTTATAGAAAGCGGATAATACTTCAGCATGTGTCACAGATGACGTACTGTTCACACACACACACACACACACACACACACACACACACACACACACACACACAGGAACTTACACATTTATTCGCACACCCAAGTGCTTTTAATATACTCACAGGCCCTTATCCAAACTTGGCATATCCAGTGGTCATTTGGTGCCACTGATTAGACACATGACTCATCCTTTATGTTGTGGGATTACACATATTGGTTTAGTGGCTTAGTGAATTTCCCCATGGTGACCCGCAGTCACACTTTTTCCTCCGCTGTAAAAATCAGTCATTTACACAGCTGTCCAAATACAGAAGTCTTTCCCGTCAAATGACTTTCTTTCCTGGGGAGTCTACCGGTCTCATTCTGAGGAATCCAAGCTGAAGCCTCAGAGCTACAAGCTACTCAAGGGCTCAACATCTCCCCAAAACATAACACATTTTTGTATTTGTTACTTTCTCATCGGAAAACCCAAACTATGTGCAAGGTTCACTACACGCCCATGGTCCCCTGTTGTTGGGAAATGAACTCAGGAAATTGATTTCACTCAGACTGAACCATACTTAATAATAGAGACCCCATTGGCTTGGTGCTTCGGATGTGCAATCTCTTCTATTGGGAGAAAGTGAAACCAAGAGGGCGTGAGAGAAACAAAAGACATTAAGAAGAAAAAAGGGCAGGTTAGGTGAAGGCGTGTTCTGCTGGTAATGGTGGAGCTGTCAGAGGGATGAAGGAATTGTCAGATCCGCATGCAGCGGTTCCCGTTCACACCTCGGGTGAGTTCACAGTGGTACACACCCTGAAGTAATCTGCTTCCAAGCTGCATATTGGTTTTCAGTTTCTGTGTTGAGTGCCGAGTGTGTGAAAGAATTCAGCTTGGGAGTCATCAGTTCCATAGACATACTGTTTGTTGGAATGAACTTCAGAGTGAAAAGATGGCAGGGAAATATACTTGTTGATTCTTTCATTGGATGGATAATTGCCACGTGATGCTCAGCAGCTGTTTATTGTATCACAGTTTATTCAGTTTATACAAACCTGTATAACTGTCCAATATGTGTTAACAATAGCTTATTGTAGCACATATTTAAAAGTGATGTCAGTGGTTCTGGACAAAGAGCGTTGACTGAACACCCAAACAAATACACTTTCTCTTATCTACCTTATGTCTTTCTCTTTATATATCCATGGCCTTTCCCTGTCCTGTGCACTAACACAAACTGAATCATGCTGTGTGACTTGGTCCAAACCACTTTCTTTGTTTCCCATTTACAGAGCCAGAGCTGTGTATGAATACCAGATTTTTATTTCAGTGGACCATGAGGGGATATTTGCTGATTTTAACAAAAAGTGTATTGGATTAGAATAGCTGACCTTTTGTCTATGACACACAGTTGAAGAGTAATAGTTTGTGACTTTTTTATTGTAAGTAGATATGTGCAGAACATCTTCATGTGTCCAGAAAATTATGCACTTTGAAGTATGTGACAGCGGTGCATAGAAGTGACTTTTTGGAGTAGAAAAGAACTGGGTAGCATAACCTGAACACACTCAAACTATTTGGAAAAAGACGTGTCATTATATTGTTTCTCGTCTCGAGCAAAGGTCCTACATGTCAGTGTGCTAGGATGATGTAACAGTTAACTTTAGGGGATTTAATTTGGTAATTAATTTTAAAAAATGTACTCCAAGAATTATCACTTCCCATTAGTAGTTCATTATGATGCATCAGCTTACAGATACACTGCTGTATTTGAGACACATTTGTTAAACATTAAACATTTCTTCTCTGCCTGTATGGGGACCAACATATTGCAGGTTCTGTACTGTATAGTTTATTACATGCCTGCATCCTTCTGACATGCTTTTGAGATTTAAAATACTTTTTATCCCCTTGGCGTACTGACATCCGCTGTTTCTTTTCCCCTTCCGTTTCGAGGCTGTAGCCGTTTTAAGGCCACGGAGAAGATATTGGTATCATATGAAAGTAGAAGATCTAGACCATGATCTGGTCGGGACAGGGGTGAAATAACGCTCCAAAGTTGGGCTATATTTTAGCAAGGTGAAAACTGACGTGGCCCTTTTCAAAGCAGTCAAAACGGAACGCTAAGGGGATGAATTGAACCTGGTATAAAATATATATATGCGGCTAACAGCAAAATTTCAATATGTATAGTTTTATAAAAGGAATGTGACATAAAAAGAGCAAGAACAGTAGGTAGGAACCATGAAGACAAGACTTGAGAGTTTGCCCTTCCTGCCCAGCTCTGGATGGATGATGGTTTAAACAGGTTGCTTATTGCTCTTATTCTGTATGTGGTGTAAATTTAAGTAGTGTGGATGGAAATGTGACTCCCAGACATTCCTTACACTACATGCTCTTTCCTCTCTCTCTCTAACTTGTCATCTATAATTCTTTCATATGCCCCCTCTTTCTTTCTTCCATTCCTTATTTTATCTTCTCTTCACCCGCTTAATGTTGTTCCAGGTGTTCTACATGTACTCAATCACAACAAAAAATAAATACCTCTCTGGAGACATTTTTTGCAGCATGTTATGTCTTCTCGCTGTCTTTATTGCTTACACTGCTCACTCCAGCATACTCCTCTCCCCCTGATGTGTTTTCATGTCCTGACTGCCTCCTCTTCCTCCTCCTTCTCCTCCTCAGGCTGTTCCTGAAAAGCCACAGTGGGACCGCAGGCAGACAGAGCAGTCTGGTAATCCACGGAGCAGACTTCAGCACCAAGGACATGGACAATGACAACTGCATGTGCAAGTGTGCCCTCATGCTCACTGGTGGTAAGTGCAGCCAAACAGACAGTTACAGTGAGGATAATCTTACATGAATGGCAAAACACAGGACCTACATTACCTCCTGCTGTAACTGCAGCAAGTAAATCAAGGATGAATCAGGAGGTTGGTTGTTATTGATTTTTTTGGGGGAGGGTAGCACAAGAAGCTGTAAAACAACATTGACATATCACCTTATTAAGTTTGCAAAAGTGCTGGCAAACAGTTGTTTATTTACACCTCCAGCAGACACAGAGAAGCAGTAGCATTGATTTGTCTTTGGCCACCTCATGAATGTAAGTCCAATATTCACTCTACTTTTAGAGCTGTTTTGTTCTCCACCGTGTCCCGAGGGAAATATCCTGCTCTTTAGCAGCTCCACTATGTTCAGTCTGTCTGCTGTGCTGGCTAGGTAGTCTTAAGTATTAAGGCTATAAAAAAAGAGCTAACAAAGGGTTTGGAAGTGCGTCTGTCACAACAAATGACAACTTTAACATGACGTATAGTCATCTGATCCACTGTTAATATAGAAAATATTGCCTAGAGCAGCTCTAAGTAATAATTCAGGCCTTCTTTTTCTCATTTAAATAAGTTTAGCAAGCTTAAAACCAGTCTGATCATCTTGCCTCATCAGACGTCAGGTCGCAGCAATTAACTCGGGGGAGTACAATGTCATTATTACCAATAGAAATCATAGAGTAAAACTCCCAGAAAATGCCCAAGATGTAATAAACCGGAATTACCTTTAAACATTTGCGTCTACATGGCACCAGCTAGACAATACAGAATTGCGTTTACGAGAAAACAATGGCATGATGTAACCATTCCGAAAGGCAATTTTCTGTGATTGGCTTTATGACCAACCCCTAAATGTTCATAGCCCACTCATTAGTTCAGGTCATTATAATCACAACCTGCAACGTGAAATGGGCGAACACGGCCACTTATACATCTATCTGCTAGATTTCCGCGTCCCCTCCCAGTTGCACTGCGGTTGGAAACGAGCACATTATAAAAGTCCCTGGGCGCGGCACCAAGTGTCAGAGAGATTTAAAATGACTCTGCTTCTCCTGCTGTGTAAGTGGAGCCCGGTGACCCTCGCTGTCACCTCATGGCAACAATATTGCAGTGGAGTCCTGACCTGGTACTAATCAAGCATCTCTAAGTGCAGATTTAAGATCAGTATTACCTCTTAGGTCATTGTGAATGCAGTGGGTTAAAGGGAACTGGCATCCGATCACTAATCAACACCCCTACTCGGCTTGATTCATAGCCTGCCTATGGCCAGCCACAAAGGAGAGGCATGACAACATGTAGCCTGAGTCAAGGCTGGTCCGAACCCAGCGGTATATACGGTATATCATTTGATTTATTCCCTGCATTTATAAGAGCAGGGCTGACATCAAATGATGTAAGTGTCTGGACTATACACGAGGAAAATACTTCTCTGCTACATTTATGAGGACAACTGCAGCATGCCATGTTAAGAACATGGAGGAGGATAAAGTGTGGACACACACAAACTGTAATGTATATATTTACACAGAACCAGCGCATACAGTAGGGATTCAGCACTGACAGCAGGAGGTAGGGGGTCCCTCCATCACCAGAACAAACTGCACAAGCTGAGGCTTTTTTTCTTCAGAAGAAGACATCCCCACTGTTTTTACAAGTCTTTAAAAATCTCTGGCCTGGAAACAGAGGATAGTGATCGTAAATCCCGGAGGATTGCTGCCGTGCACACTGAATGTTTATGTGTGTGACGGCGGTTGTGTGGTCTGCACTTCATCAACAAGTGAGGGATGGCGAGTAGGATTGTGCTTCACGGTTTAAGAGGGAAAACACTGTCTCAATAAAATAAAACAGCAGGTTGCACAACGCACTTTGTGACATGCCATCACCAAACCCCATCAGTGCATCAACTACAGGACGTTACAACCAGCTTTTCTACTACTATCAACTATCTTTTCATTACCCACAGCAAGGAGTTTTTGAGTTGGTTTGTCAGGGGGATTACCAGAAAACTGCTAACTCGACGTAATGAAACTTGATGGAAGGTGAAAAGGTGAAGCCAAAGAAGAACCCATTCAATTTTGGATCGACTCTGAATATTTTTCACTTTAGTTATCATTGTGCTGCATTCATGTGGTGTCAAAATAATCAGAAAATGAGTTCCTGATCCATGCTCAGTTTTTTTGTTGTCACATTAATAGTAAAAACATTTATCAACAGGTTGTTAAAATAAGCAGTTAAATTTAACATATCTTCTTTGTGGTGTTCATGTCGTTTCCACATTGCAACTTAAAGCTCATGAAAACACCAAAAGTCATCTACAAAGACGTCAGGTGCACCTCCTCTGAAAGAGCTCCCCAGCTTGAGGACTTTTCCCAATAAAAATTCCTAAAAGATTATTGCAGAGCAAGTGCAATTTCACATCCAATTCCCACTGACGCCAGCATCCTGAATTATGAGCAGCTGTGGAAATGTTAGGAGGTGTGCACCAGTTTCCATGCGGTGTTGTGTACGTGTCTCATGAAGCGGCAATCAATGTGAAATTTATATGTGTGTGATCCACGCCAGCAACGAGGGCAGAACAGAATCCTGATTACTGACAGGTCTTATGAAATGTCATGCAGAGGTATTCGGAGCAGAGGCCGTTTGTCGCTGTGACTGACACATGCCATGCCTCGCATATGTTCTATATCTGACTCTATCAGTGAGGACGTGTGCGCTAGTTTAGACTCAAATAACAGATTACTAGGATGGAAAAGATATTATACTCAGCACATTTCTGTCTGCTGAAATATACATTCATACATACAGGCAATGCAGCTCGTACTGCTTCACATTAAGTTGTATATATAAAAATCACATTTAACCCTCCTGTTATGTTGCGAGTCTAATTGACCCATTTCAAAGTTTTCTAAAGTTTTAAAAGTATTTTTCATAAAAATAAAAAAATGATCATGTAAAACCATTGTATTCTACATGTAGGTTTTTCCAATATACATTAAAATAGGTTTTAACATAGATTTTTTTTCATGAAAAACAAGTGAGTTATCCTCATTGAACCATGATCTGTGAGAGGTAAAGAACACCATTGTACTAAATATTGATTAAAATGGTTAGCAGTGGAGTTAATCATAACATATAATATGTACAATATTGCTGTTCCTGAGAAACAAACATAACAGGAGGGCTAAATATCTATATATTTTAAAGAGGCAAGCAAAACAAGGTGAGTCTTAAGGAATTTGCAGAAGTTGATGATGGGTATTTATGGGAACAGTTTTGATCCATAATAAGACACCAAAGCATGGAAAGGCACCCTTCTCTTAACTGCTTCATTGACCTAAAACTAAACTGAATTTCACTAAGAAGGATTAACAGTACTTCTTCTTCTTCTAAGGCAGTGGGTAGAAGGAGAAACTTGACCAAGTATGGAGCTGCTAAACCATTCAGCCCCGTTTAAACTCTACTAATTCTGATAGAGACATAAAGCCAATGTGTGTCCTAAATGATTTAATAACCGTCTTGTATGTCTGAGTGCATCTGTCCTTTCTTTTATTAACCAGATAAACTTCTGGGAAAGCATGAAATGTCATCACTAGGGAGTATAATGAAAGTTTCCCATGCCATTCACTGCTCCGATGTCCAGCTGGAAACTCGTGCACATGCACTCTTTGCTTTAAATAGAAAGAGGTATCGAAAGTGTTCAGCAGCAGGTACTGGCATGCCAATGAACCCAGTGACAGTAACACATAGAGCAGATAGCAGCGTAATGGGTCTGAAGCGTTGCCACGGCCCTCCGAGAGAGGCCATGGGAAACTTTTAACCTTGACCGAGGATAAAGCTTATGATTGAGGTGACTTTATCAACACATTGACAAAACAATGTCAAAAATATCAAAGCTTCATTTTCTTTTCCTTTTTCTTTGTTCAGGTTGGTGGTTTGACGCCTGTGGCCCGTCCAACCTTAACGGCATGTACTTCACCCAAGGACAACACATAGGAAAGTTGAACGGTATCAAGTGGCACTACTTCAAGGGACCCAGCTACTCGCTACGGGCCACGGTCATGATGATCCGCCCCCTGGACTTCTCCTAGTCTCCTGAACTTTTAACTTCCAAACTGCTATGTAGCACATTAGAGGGATGCTTACTATGTTATCCTCTTCTCTCATCTCATTTCGCTGGCCACGGGAGTCGTCCAATAAATCTTTTTATTCAACCTGGTTATTCCCCAGAGCAGCGGCTATTTCTGTGCCGGCAGTCATGCCGTAACCTTTCCCCTCGATGAACTGAAAAGCAGCCACGAGGAGGAAGATTCACCTGAACTCATTTCTGTAGACTCACAAACTTGACGTTATTTAAGAAAAATGCGTTCTGTCACACCTGGAATTGCGTGTTTCTGCATTCAGCTTGTATGAAAATACAAGCCATGATGTCAAACCACGATTGTTCCACTTTCCTGGGGACCTGTGTTGTAATAATAAGGAGGACTTGAGTTCTTCTGAATGGACAGCAGCTATCAGAGCAGCACTGACTCTTAAACTGCAGGACAGAACTGATCTGGAACGCTCGAAGAAGACAAATGAGGGATATCGCTTTTTTTTTTAAAATAAAGCGTTGCTTGCAGAACGCAGCCCATAAATATTACAATTGTATTATATATTGTGTTTTTTCATATTATTTTTGTTATCCAAACTGTACACAATATCCAAAGTGAGATTGAAACTGTCTTTTGTACTGTACAGTGTATATTGATTGTCTATGTGCATTATGTATAAACACACGCTCCGTTTTTTTAAGGTGACCCTCATATTCAAGTGTTGACTTGGCGATAGTTAGGAGGGTCACTTTCAGTATTTGCTGGCAATTACACACTAGCTGTCTCGACAGAGTGTGATTATATTTAGAGTTAAAGATGTGAGGTTATTATTGGATTAGATTCTGGACTCGGGTCCATTTGCCTTTTTGTTATTGGCTGAGAAACAACTAATACCTGCCAAGGTTCAGATTGTGAGTGATCACCTTACCTCTGCTGAATATGAAAAACAAGAACATTATTAATACAGATGCATATAATTAGAGATTTGTAACAATTACAGATGTGTGCACATGGGAGCAGAGAATGCACAAATGCATATTGTCAGATACACAGAATACTCCTGAGTGCAATGAAGTACCACGTCATCATATTTACAAAGATATAAATGCTTATATTAAGCTGGTGTCCCACATGTACAGAACTTACAAAGAAGGAGGCCAAAGTTCATGTTGTGAAACTGTAAAGGACATTAAAAAAAACCTTTAACATCATACCTAAAGACAAAGAGCAGATCGTTAAGACAAGTTACATCCAGAAATGTTTTTCACAGATACGAACATGACAGAGCCTCCCGAGTCCAGCCAGTTTCTGTTTCTCATCAATGCAGCTTTGAGGAAAAAAAAGCAGCTCGAGTTGGATATGAAGCATGAAATGAACGATCCCACCAAGTGATCCGTGTGAACACATATTTCATAACTTCCAGATTTATAACAACACCATCTACTGTGGAGTATTTACTAAAGGTACATGTGGCGAGAAGATAAAGTGTGTCTGGAACTTGTAAAACTGCAATTGACATGTTTATTAGCATACTACAATTGTATAATTTAATGTGTGTGTATGTAAAGCAGCTTTCCTGAGGAAAGCTCTTCTCTCTTTTTCTGTTTTTACTCTGCCAGAAGTACAATTGTGTTTTGAAGTTGAGCATAAAACATAGGAGTTAAGATAATAACCCTGGAGAAATGTGCCTTTGATAACTCTGCTTTTACCTCATTCAATTCCAGATTTTAAAGATTTATTTAAACATCTTTTTGTAACATGTGGTCAGTGTTGTGTTGCTAGATTAAATAAAAGAGAAAATGTTTTCAATCTGCGTTTAGGCTGCACTTTTTGTGCCAAATTGATGTGATGATAGACAAGGTTTAAAGTCAGGGTGCCCTTCGTTAGGTATTTCTTAAAGGAGTCTTAAAAAAAAAGCTTCCTTTCATGATAATATCTCCAACATCAGTTTAAATCTTCTGATACAAATGCTATACTGTATGTCATGCGAAGCGAGCTTATTGCACAGAAAGACATGAGATAAATCTCATAGATAGACATGCTTTCTTCCGCCGTTTTTGGGACCAAACCAGATGGTTCAAACATTAAGATCCCTCTCTGCCCATGGAGGCAACGGAGTGGCTTTTGTCTCGAGTGGTGACTCGCTTGCCTGCTTGTGGCAATGACAGATTGCCAAAGTGTCAAACGATGCTGTCGGGACCTGTAGTGTCTCCTCATAGTTGACATTCCTGCGCCTAATCAGAGGTTAAACAAATTACTGCAGCCTGCAAACCACTGCGTGTCCTTCAGCGCCTGCACTGACCCAACACCCTCGCTGGAATGTGTTTCTTTAGAGAGTCTGGAGCGCTGGAGTGTGAAGAGGGTCCGCACACGCTGGCAAACACCTATGTGGGTCTTAGGCTTTGTCCTTTGTTGGTGCGAGGACAGGAGGTACTGAGAACCACTTCTAAACTGGGGGAAGTTTTGTCTCCAGTGGACATTCAGAGTGTCAAAGCAAAGTGGCGTCTCACTTGTCATCTCCACGTACACACACAGCGCGAGCTCCTTACATCCACAGCCAGACTGCTCTGCTGAAAGTGGATCCTTTCCTGTTAACTGAGGAAGAGCTGAGGGCTGGCGAGGCGATGGGACTCCCCGAGGGTCTGAGCTGCATGCAGACGGACAGCGTTGGACCTCAACCAAATCAGATATGACAGAGTACAGTACCTGCAGTATGAACGCTCAGGGCGACTGAATCCCCCGAAGAGACCACCTGCTCACATGAAGTGAATAACACCATTGATGATGCATAGAGAAAGGAAGTGAAAGTGAAAATAGAACATTAGTCTGAAGCTTCTTGCAAATTTGCGTCTAGATTCTAAAATTGCTTTAAAATGTGCTCTTAATTCCAGTAGTTTTAATCCAGAACAAATAGATTAGCACCAACACAAACCACTCATGTTACAAGAGATTGTTGGGCTTAAAGTGGCTGGAATTCAGAGCATATTGGTTTCCTGCACATGATGGAGGCTTTGTCAAAAATGGCAACAGTTGGCACAGAGCCAACAGTGTAACCTGAGGGGGATGTTTGAATGACAATGCCATGGGTCTGCAAGGCATTATCAGCGATAACTGCTGTATGAGAGTGGGAAACACACAGAGTCTCACATGCATGTTAGTGCACGTAAGACCCTGTGTGTGTCCAGGGGTCAGACCGGCTCACACAATTGGTTGTTTTTTTGTCAACAAAGAACCGAGAAGTCCAGCTAAAATCCAAGCAGTAACCTCCCGGGCTGAGCAGTGAAGCAAACCTGGAAGTGTCTTCAGCCTGCATTATTTCAAAAGTCCAACAGGGGTCGCCAACATCTGTTGGAAAAGAACTGCAGTCCTATCTATTTGAATACAAAATGACACTACTTCTCACTTGATTTATTAACTCAGAAAAAAAAATCTTGTGGCATGATTACGGTCTCAATCGCCTGGATTTAAGTCTTCTTCAAGACAAAATTATGTTAACTTTGTAAGTAATGGTCCCATTGAGAAGAACAAAGATGATAAAGCTGGGTTTGATTTGGGGCATGGCCACCTTTGATTGATAGGTCGCTAACATGGCGAGCTGTCAATCAGGATAGAAGCGAAGCAAAACAATGCTTATCCATGGCTCTGTGTACATCTAAACAGCCGAGAACTTGTTTATTGTGTTTTCGTCTCAGAACTTTAACCCTTTCACAATGAGTTTTCCGTTTATTAACGTTTACTTGAACAATTTTCTCATTTAAAAATGTCTTGTTCAGCATTCGGTTGTACTAAAGACACTGAAGGAGTCCGCTGTTTTATTTTAGCGGTAAGTAACGTACATTTTGTTTTAGTGTTAAGAATTTATTTTTAGATACACCCGTTCTCGCACCTCCCAAGTCTAAATATGATCTCTCCCGGTTTCAAAAACAATGGCGACGGACATAAAGCAAGATGGCGATGCTTCAAATGGGCAGTCAACAACCAATGGGTGACGTCGCGTCCGTAATTTACATGCAGTATATGGTACATATACCGTATGTCCTGACCATACGGTATATGGTCAGGACACATACATCCTAGCACCAGACTAATCATAAATGAGATTAGTCTGGAAACCAGCCGTTCATTTCTCTGTAGAGAAGGTGTGGTTTATGATCCTCCGGAGCCGTTTATTGGGCGCTTAGAATGTCTATCAAAAGCGTCTGTAGGTAGCTCTACAGATGACGTATGTAGAGCGACAGAAATTGATGCTTACATCTATGCTCGTAGCCAGATCACCGGCATTATTATTATTATTACGGTAGCGGGGCTAGTAGCAGGGCTAGTAGCGGTGCAAGTAGCGGGGCTAATAGCGGCACTGGTAGCGGTGCTAGTAGTGGCGCTAGTTCGTAGATTAGAAGATTAGACTTTTCCCAAATCCTGTCGGAAGCAAGGCTAAAACATCCTTTTTCGTGGTGAAACAGGAGCCTGCTGCAGCCATGTTGGATCTGTAAGAAAACTACAAGACTACAAGTTTCCATCTGCCGAGTAGTACATGTCATTGTCTTGCCGTCCCTCCCCGTTCTGTGATTGGATCCCTAAAACAGGGCTAAGAAACGTCCCTGGTTGCCAGACTGCCTGGAAGTTCGAAATGAAATTCGAGGGTGCAAGGCAGTATGGGTATACCCAGGCTACATACATCCACTATATCTTTAAATTGTAAGTAGTCGTTTACAACTATAACAATGTTCTAAATGTTGTGTACAGCCCCTTAAAGAAGTGAAATTTTGGAAAAAAAAAAAAAAAATCCTTTGTGGTGACCCGAGTGCACCACAGGATGAAGAGAGTCAAACAAAAGAGTGAAAGTTTAACAGCAAGCAGCAGATTCACTAGATCTACTGAATGTTACAGTCTTTTTGATAAGATAAGATGCTTTTAAAACAGAAGAACATTTGTTTCAGCAGAAAGTGGTAAATGGGGTATCAGGAGTGTGAGGGGTCTCATGATGTTAGAGGCCCATTTGTCTCTCAGATGTCTCTCAGATTTTTAAGTTGGCGATCCGACGATGCACTGAGCAGTGTCACTGTCCGCTGCAGGTCCATCCTGTCTGTAGTTGTGCAACTTGAGTACAGAGTGTACAGCAGAATGTCAGGATGCTCTCAATAGTGAGTACAAGTTAATCTCATATGTGATACTCTCTTCATTTCTTGCAGAATTGAAGAGGAGATGTGCTTGTATCTGGTTCACTTGCTCCAAAGCCAAAGCAGCCAATTTAAATGATGTATCAGGTTAACTCTACCGGAATAATTCATGAGCAGAATAACAGGAGGTTTTCTTTCTCTTCAGCTAACACAGCATGAATTCAACTTACAACTTGCTTTTGTGTATCCCGTTTCCTTGTTATTCTTATTCATTGTATTAACTCATCTTTTTCTCATTTTTAATCCCTATTATTGTTTGTTGTATTGTTTTCTGATACTGTTTTCACAATTTAACAATTTCCAGACCTACAGTAAAGTGTCCACAGGCCAATTGCTGTTTTCAAGCATTACTGGAAGTGTGTTTCTCGCTGCAGAGCTGTGAGTTGCCCAGCATTGTGAAAGAAGAAGAAAGCCCCATGCTTTGGCTCTGTGGGACAGTGATATCATCTTGCCTGTTTTTAAATTAACGACTTGGTCTTAAATGTTTTCATGTTGCGGGCTGATCACCAAAATCATCTGCTCCGCCATAGAACTGGCACAGAGTCCACCACCAATAAAACAAACATTTTAAAAAGGGCACTGGGGATTGACCTCGTAAATTCATCAGATGCAAGTCACCATGAAACCATTATATTAAACTGACATCAATGTGCAACTCCAAGTCATCCACTTTTCTCTGCAACATTCCCTATAATCTCAAACCAACTGTGTGGTCTCTGCGGAACTGTTATAGCACGTTAAAGCGTTATACACTGAAGGAATCACTATTTTCTTCGTATGTGCAGAGCATTATATCAAACTGAGACAATAAGTCAATGCTTTTTCGACATTTCCAAATCTTTGTGAACAAAACTACCAAAGCTCAACTTTTCTCAGTGATTTTTTTTACTTTTATAACAGGAATAGTTGCCTTTTATAAATATTAGCTATTGAAGTCAAATATATTCTATCCAGTTGTCTGCAGAAAAGCCATTTTTTATCATACAATGCTGGTTTAAGTACAAAATCCTGTGGCTAAGCTAAATAAATAGAGTGCAATAAGAATGTAAACCATGAGTTTAGGTGAGGGACTCCCTCATATAGAAAAAATCAAAAGGCGCTCGATATGATTGATGGTCTGTGGGAGTGAGAATGGCACTTGGTGTACACAGAGGGTGTGAAGCAGAGAAAGGCTGCAGGTCCCAACAGGAGCCGTTCAAACTGATAATAGTATGAAGGCTTCTTAGTTGGATGAAAAGAGCTTAAAAGTATCTTTCCCTTTCAGCTGTTTTAAAGGCCGAATCATCCCAGAGAGACTTTAAATCATGTTGGGACATCCTGGGAAGTTAAAGCTAAAGAGCATTTTCTTGTTTGTGTAATTCATAAAATGAAGTGTTATTTTATGTGCCTATTCCTGTGACATGTTGGAAAAATAGAAGAAAAACATGGGAAACCAGTATGAATGTCAATAAGTATGATAAGTTGGAGGAATGAATGCGTACGACCTATTTTTGGGCTTTTGATTTTCGAGCTCAGTGTTGGTAACGTTAGAAAAGTTGATGTAACGAGTGAGAAGTGTGTGGTCAATTATTGCTCCAGAGGCTGCTGCGGTCAGAAGTAATGAAGTGTGATTGTGGACTGGCGTGATTCGCGCCAAAAGCAACATGTTTTTATAAGATCTCTGGTAACAAGACCATGTCTCAAAACAAATAGGCCAGATGTTTTACTAACACATTTAATATCACTAAAATGCAGTGTATCCAGCATGTGAATAACAAAGCTTTGAAATTTTGAAATTCAACCTGAGTTGTCCTACTCCTTTTTATTTGTCAGTAAAACTATTTCACGTGGTGTTCCCACTTAACCAAAGTGAGTCTTAAGAAAATCTTTTTTGCTGGCATGCATGCTTCAAATAAAGAACAGAGCGTGCTTGCAACAAAAACATTACCATCAATTAAAGGATAAGCAGTGCAGACTAAGTACATTATAAAATGTATTTTGAGAACCACTGCTAACTAGATACTTCTCAGACATTCCACTTGTAACCAACATAGCACTGTAGCATGCATTTCAATAAATCACAACCAAGCTGCACCCTCCAAGTCTGAGAAGTACAGCTAATGTGGAAGTGCTTTAAAATGCATTATTTCTAATGGCCAGCGGGGGCGACTCCACTGCTAGTAAAAAGAACTTCAATTGCATCTACTTTTCACTGAATTTATTACATTAGTAAACATTTTCCTAATAAGTTTCCAACTTTAAAGTCTTCTTAAATACAGCATGTTAATTTTGTAAATTGTGGTCCTATTCAGCGTAAAATACAATAGGTTACCTACAACTTCATGATTGACGAGTCACTACTTCATGCACTGTATGTTTTTGTCTTTGAACTTGGCTCTGTGTTATCAACCGTTCATTTTGAATTATGGATTCATCTTGCTAACCAATCTAGCAAACTAACAAGAACTAGCTAAACTAACTAATAACTTAACATCCTCCTCCCCAGCTTAACTCTTTCTTCCAAATATGGTCACTCCAGGGTGGACAAAAAAAGCAAAATTCAAGACTTTAACCCATGAGAACCCATGATGACACTTGTGTAACAAACACTTTAAATCTTCTATAATCTCCCATATTCAGCTTTATGCTTCACCTTAACTCATTAAATCCCTAAGTGACACATACTCAACACCCTGTTGTGGGGGTCATGTGACTTTGACAAGAAGTGACTTCTCCAAAATGTGGCTGTGACTGGAAACAGAAATGTGAAAAAGTAGCTAATTTCAAAAAGCTTGTTTTTTGTTACGAGGCTAAGTTTAAACCCATTTAACAATTATAATCCATTAATAGGGTGTCCTGTATTGCATTTAACTTGTTCTGACCATATTTCCTGAACAAATTAAAGTCACAAATTTGATTTATGTTGTGGAGATGCAAACAAAAGAGGCAAATTTGTGTTTCTGTAAGTAGAAAATGTGTCTATTTTTCTTTATTTTGAAATAAGAAATATCATAAACAAAAATACCATAAACGCCCAATGTATCGTATATATGCCACATCACAGATATTTGACATTTATGGTAGAATTTTTTTTAAAAACATCATAAATGTGTTCTATGTGGTCCACTTGGTCTGTGGTATATCCCCCATAATTTCCCTTTAAGGATTACTGGATCTGGGTTCTTTTGGGTTAAAACCATAGTCCACTGAGTCTATGGTCCCAACACTAGCATTTTCACACAGAAGGAAACACTGATATGAATTTATGAAACACCAGAAACCGGAAATTTTCTTTAACAAAACGGCAAATATGCACAGCTAGGAGTATCATTTACCTACTGAGAGAAGCCCCCATGAACTACTAAATGTGCTATTGCTAATTAGCTAATATTAGCATGCTAATAGGCTGAACTAAAATTGTTAGCATCATAGGTATTATACCTGAAATTTCCGCATGTTAGCATAGTTATGGGAGCATGTTAGCATGTGGATGTTAGCATTTAGCTCAAAGCACCACTGTGCCTCAGTACAGCTTCCCGGAGTGCCTGTTAATGTTATTTAAAGCCATTAGCAGCTATCAGTGACACAGAAAAACATCTTTAACATAAAACAGTGCCATTTTAAGCCTCTACATCTGTAAACACTTGCTACTCCAAAGAGCTGCTGTTTTATCCTTTATCATGCCCCTTCGTTTTCTGCTTCCATCCTCTTCATCATGTAAAACATTGTCATGGAAGCTGTCACATAAATCCAAACCAGGGGACCTTTACTTCTCTCTCAGCCTCTAACGACTCCGTCTGGCTCCAGCAGCGCTCTCTGTCATCCTGTCGGCCCTCTGCAGGGGACGAGGTTTCCTCTCAGCCTCCTGGCCGGCCCTCCCTGACCCCAGTATTAAGCTAGCTTTAATTTACTGTCTTCCCTATCTTTATATTTTAGGGCCAAGTGGCACAGCCAAACAATAACATACAGCCTCTTCGGAAGGAAGTATTAGTGGATTACATAGTGGTTTACTTTTCCTGGGCCAGGACAGATTTGTGCGGCTGGCCTCTTTGTTGAGGTCAGCATTGTGGAAAGGCAAGAACCTTCATTTGGAGCAGAACTTCACTTTAGTCTTCTTATATCAGATGATTTGTCAAGAGCCAAATGTTTGACTGCTACAGATGTTATTGTTGATTAGCCTGGAAATGAAGACATTAAATCCATCAAACTCTGCAGATGAAAAGTGAAAAACATCCTCTGAATCCAGCTTACAGCTGTTTCAGTTGCTCTTTACAAATAAACAGAGCTACTGAGCAATCAACATGATAGCTATGAATATCTCGTACACACGAGGATGTTGATCTGATCATTGCAACAACAGGATTCCAATTATGTGCAAGATCACCCCGAGCATAACACAAATCAGCATCTTATACAGAGGGTCAGAGAAACAGCTTGAGTTGCATTCCTGCACAATTAATGTGCAATAATCAGGACGGCCAAACAAAACAACCTCAGAAAGGTAAACAAAGCAGCAGCAACAGTGCAGATGTCGATAAGCACCAAACACAGGTGCATTTGCTCCAGATTTGGCCCTCCTCCGCCTTCAGTGGGGTCGACCACCCGGTCTATTTGGCCCATATCACCAGAGTGGCCTTAAATTCAGGAAATGCACTGACTTCCCACCTGCAGCATGAATATCTTTTTACAGGCTGAGACAAATGAATACCAACTGAAGACAGAGTTCCACTGCTGTCATGGCTGCTTTAAAGAGTCTAATGGAAAACAGCATCAGCAGATGGTTAACTGCATTTTAATGGACGTAATCATCACTTTTAGCACCCAATGCGTCAGTGTTATTTGTTTATTTGGGACAAGTGTTTGGTAATTTGTGCTAGTTTTGTGCCGTTTGTATTCAGTGTGTCAGAAAATATATCTTAAAGCCCATAACTGACTCAACAAAGTGCAGTTTTAAAGGCAAGCAAGTAGTCGTAAGATAGAATTAAGTATTTATGTATACATTGTTCAAGCCTGTGCTCTTATTGTGACTGTTTGCTGATTAATTAGTAGAAAGTTTTAGAGTTTCATGCTCTTTTTTTGAGTAAAATATTAAATAGTGAGCTGAAGAGGCCTTTTTGTGTCCTTGTGCAGAGTTACAGAGCTTCAACAATGAAATCATAGCAGCCTCTACTGGTGGACTGCCACCCTCACATTCACTAGACATGTTAAATATCACACTGACACTGACTTTGTCTCTAGCAATGCAAATGACAGAAAGAAAAATGTTGTCATTCATACTTCCTGTTAACAAACCACTCCTTAGCTGTGATGTTATTGTCTGTAAGGGAGAATGATCCTCCTTTTGCCATAACTCACAGAAGAGATAAAACAGACTCTGTGCCTTCACTGATTCCAAAACTGTTCCAGGTCCCTGCAGGTCTGCTGTCACATAAAATATATAAGCAGCCTCAGAGGTAATATCCAGTTCTGCTTGGAAAAGGCAAATTTAGTGAATGCTCCAGGTGGTGCTCCACAAAGGAAACAGGGTTTGAGGGCTGGCTCGGATGTGACAGATGGACGGCATGACCTTAATTTCACTTTTGACTATTTTTATATTATTATAGTATTCAAACTCCAACAGAGCAGGCATTAAAAAGAAAAGCATCGTCTTTGTCTTCCTTCACAGATGCAACCACATCTAAATTCTGCTTTACAAAGAAAAATTGAAAGAATGAAAATATTTCACATAAATGCATTGTTTTAACGATAACTAAAAATGGAATTGGTGGGATTTGTACATTATACACTAAATTATGTGTATGAATCACTTTATATTTTATTGAAGATACTATTTCAATAAAATACTTGGATTTCACTGAAAGAAACTAGACCACAGTATCTGTAAAAAGCACTTTCATCCACATATTAAACTGTATGTTAATCCCTAATTCCCTGAGATTGTAATGAGCCTTTTTGTCCTTGTGGAGGCGCACTAACCCTCCTCTCAGAGCACAATGTGAAACCATATATCATCAGGCGTCCTGTGCCGGAGCTCGATGAGTCACTTCCACTCTCCATGACAGACTGCCAACAGCTGCAACTTCATGTCTGTGTGCATGTGTGTGTGCCAAGTTCTATTTATAAATAATCCTCCTCTGCAAACACACATAAAACTACTATACATTTTGCGTGTTCACATAAAACACAGCTCTTAAAACGACACTAAACACCTCTGTCAGAGCTCAATTAAGCAAAGCATAAAAAAACTTTATGCTGATAGTGCCAATGTCAGGATGCATGCTGCTCCGTGCTCTCTTAAGTGAGTGGGTGAATTGTGATCTTACTGCCAGCTGCACTGCAAAATTAAACCCCTTCATGCGTAAGCAGGAGATCCTCGTCTCCTCCAGGTATCATTTTCTTTCCTGGTCAGAAGCTGCTTGTTTCATTTCTCACCTCAGATTAAGTGTCCTCTTGTATCTGTGATACTCTCTGTTTACCTCTTGGCTGCTTCTGATAGACTCTGACAGTGTCCAAAACTCCTCAACAGCTACATCAGTGTTCTTTATCGTCTCAAGGTGTAAATTGTGAATAATTTAAGTAACTACGATTTTAAAGCTTTTATCGTGCTGGTGCTCCAGATGTCCGAGAAATAATACCTTGGGTTGTCCTACTTTTCTGTTTTCTCTGCATCTTGACGTGCAGGTCCGTAAACATTGGGACATGATGACGAGTTGTGAAATGTAACTTCAATTACAATTACTCAATTATTGTACTGAAGTACAGCTGTGAGAACTTGTACTTTACTTGAGTATTTCCATTTCAGGCTACTTTTTTTCAACTACGTTTACGTATCTGACAGCCATATTTACTTTCAAAATTAGGATTTTACATACAAAATCTATGCATTATTTTTGATTAAACTACCCAAAATTATATGTAATAGTCAATTGAAATTTATAATCACAGAAAAAAAATGCATCTGTATCATCATCTTTCTAGAGTCTGCTAACATAAGCTAACATCCACCACCGTAAACTAGTGGTCAAACACCCTTACCAGTAGAGAATGGAGAAAGGGTGTATTTAATTTCTTTTAGTTTGTTTGTTTGTTTACATAAGATCACCAACATTTTAGCCAACATGATGCAAAAAAAACCCTTAAAAAAACAGCAGGGTTTTCCCGACCACTATGACACCTTTTTTCACAGCACTTAAGTTGAATGAACTGAAAAACCTGTTATGAGATGAATTTTGCTCTCATTTCTGATGCACAATTTTTGTCCTCTCCTGTATGCTCTGTGTCAGAGTTTCACCGAGGGCGGGGCTCAGGCAACAGTGAAGGTGTGTTTGAGTTTCATTCATTATTATTTTTAGATTTAGTTAGAAGTTCATTGCTTTTTAAATGTATGTGCATGTTACTATATTATCATTATATCAGCTAAAAATAATCATAAAATTACAATAGTATTGTTCATCACAACTCTTTCTGTTGTTAATATGGCAGGCCTACATTAGGCATTTTGTTTGTAAGAGGAAGAATGTGTTTTGTTACATGGTCTCACTTTGGGAATGACAGTGCTAAGCAGAGCATGTGGACATAAGATCATTTTATTATCTCCCAGAGTGCAAGGTCATCTAAATTGGTGGGGGTGTTTTATTAATTACCATAACAACAGCTGAGGTGAAGAACTGTCAATAGTTAGAGGTTGTGTGTTTTTTAAGACATTTTTTTAATATCTTACTTTTTTTATTTTATTTTATTTTTTTTTTAGATCTGGTGATTATTTGATTTAAACGTTGATAAGGGACAGTGCATATCAAGTGCTATATCTTTTATAGTCTGTGTGTGCAGCTGCTAATTAAGCTTAACTCGCTCTGGTCCACTGCCCTGTTTACCTCCAGTTACAAGCTCTGCAATCTGTGATGAAACATGAGTCAGCAGGGGTGACCGGTGTCAGGGAAAGACGATAAGGACGGTAGCCTGGGATGACTCGAATACTTTCCACCGTCATGTTTGCGGGTTTGCTCTCCCCATTTTAGAGCTGTAGCTGCGGGTGTGAGGGTAGGAAGCAGCAGAGGGAGAAAAAAGAGCTGCAGAAAACAAAGATTTAAGCAGACAGGAGATGGATATGTTCAGGCTAATCTGACAGCTGTTAAGGAAGATCACTTAGCAGGATTAATTGTGCCTAATTTGACACATTAATAAGCATAATTATGTCTGACAAACAGACCAGCCAAAGGAAACCATCCACCAACAAGAACATCAAGAAGCTGCGTGCTATTAGCATGGTGTGCAGCTTGGCGAGCAGCTGGCAGCATTGGGTGACAGACAACGAGGAGAAGCAGGCCAGTGAACCCAGCGGCTGGGCTCCAACTTCACTGGGAGAACCAGAAGAAAAACCCAGAAAGACTTGGGTCCCTAAGAAACCACCTCCCGCTCCGATCCAGCCAACAGAAGCTCCTCAAAATGATGTAATCAGTTTAGGAGAGGCTGAAAAGACATCAACTCCTCACAATGAGACTAAAGATGCAGCCAAGACTGAGGAGGTAAAGACCTCAGCTGAGCCACCATCTCGCATCAAGGTAAAACAAGTGGTGAAGACGGTTACCAGCGGGGTTCAGGAGAAAGGGGCTGGGGTCGGGCTCCTCACAGAGAAGATCAAGAAGGAGTCTCTGCCGTCAGACGAGGAGATTGACAGGCTTCTGAAGAAGAAGAGCTCACCGACACGCCGCAGAAAATGCTCCAACATGGTGTCATCTCTGACCAAAAGCTGGAAGAAGGTGGAGAATGACCAGAAGCTTAAAAAAGAGGGTGTTGGACCAGGAGAGGGACACACCTGTGGTGGTGGTGATAAACATGACAGTGGACATAACGAGGCAGAGAAAGAGAGAGTGGGCATAGAGGATGTTCAAACACAAAGGATAAGCTCTTTGAAAGAAGAAGAGCAAAACGACTCTGAAGAAGGCCCCGCAATAAGGATTAAAAGACCCTCAGTCCCAATGTGAGTATGATAAGTGTGCTTTATTTTGTCTTTCTAGTACAGAGTAGAAGCTGTTTTGAATAAAATTGATGTTTAAATGCTGAAAAAAAAGACATTGAACCTCAATTGTTAAGGTCAGATGAAACCGTATCTTTACTCCCTTAATGAGATCTTTCTTTAAGAAACAGGATATTGAGACAGGACATTAGACAGTCAGGGATCATTCTTACAAGTTACACAGTGTTAGTTGTGGAGAGAAGGGCACCTTGATTTAAGGATTGGAAGAAAGCCAAGACTGTCAAAATATTTGCGATGACTTTATTCATTGAAAGTATGTCATCATGATTTCCCAGATTAAGATGTGAAGTCTTCCAGTTTGTTGCAGTTTCCACAAAAAATCAAGTTCCTATTCCTTGAAACCTTAAAAAAACACAGCCAAATAAAGATTTCATCATTATCTTACAGAATCTTGGTTTCAAACAGCAGTATATTTAGAAAAGCAGGCGACATGGTCTCATTAGACACAGGGAGGTTTCCTTTTTGGGATTTTTGCAGTTTGAGGCATAGTATAGTAACTTTTCATTTTGGTCTCATAATCTTTCGGGTTTGTTTGTCTACACATGCCTCACATGCACATCATGAACAAGTTATTCCAATAACGTTGGTTGAAACCAATTGGTAGCCTTCATATCTGAAAAGTGAAGCCAATGCGAAAGTACCTTAAACAGCCAGCAGGGGGCAACTCCACTGGCTGCAAAAAGAAGTCAAATTGAATGGAAATCTATGAAAAAATGACCCTACTTCTTACTTGATTCGTTAACTCATTAAACATTTTCCTAATGAGTTTATGGTCTCAATTTTTAGTTTCAAGTCTTCCTCAATACAGCACAATGTTCACTTTGTAAGTTGAGGTGTCATTTAGAGTAAAATAGACATTAAAGTAGGGTATGCTTTAAGACGTGGCTACCTTGTAATTGGCCGGTTTGTTACCAAGGTGCACCATGTGTTTTTGTCTTACAACTTTGACCATTACACAGTGTGTTTATGGAAGTTAATTTGTAACATCTTTGTCACCTGAAATGTCGTGTTCAGGGTTGACCGTTTGCCTCCAAAAAATAACAAGACAGTGATGACCAAAATGCCAAACTCAGACTTAAAAACAGTATAAACTAGACTATAAAGCCTGTAAACCAATAGGTAAAGTCATGGTGGCTTCGCCAAGTTCTTTGTACCATCTGTTGTTAACCCTCAAGCCCAAATAAAAAAAACTACAACTTGTAATTGTTCAATATTTCCAACTTCCATTGCTTCTTGCAGATTCAAAAAAGAAGCTGAGGATGCGAACAAGATCAACGCCCTCTCCAAGAAATACAGCGCAGTGGGAAACCTCAAGAGCCGCTGGCAGAACTGGGCCTCAGAGCACACTGATAACCAGAAACTGAACCCCTTCAGTGAATATTTCGACTATGATTACTCCATGTCCCTCCGCCTCCAGAAGGGCGAAGACGGTTACGGACGCCCCAAGGAGGGAACCAAAACTGCAGAGAGAGCCAAACGCGCCGAGCAACACATCCACCGCGAGATAGCAGACATGTGTTACGTGATCAGGACTATGGCTGACCCGGGTCCGGACGGGAAGACCCGCATCACTTTCGGAGAGCTGTTTGAGAGATATGTTCGGATCTCTGACAAGGTGGTGGGGATTCTGATGAGAGCCAGGAAACACGGGAAGGTGGCGTTTGAAGGGGAGATGCTGTGGCAGGGCCAGGATGACGGAGTGATCATTACTCTGCTGGTGTGATGTTAACACCTAGGTCAAAGTTGTACTGGAAATCCTCTTACAGCGACTTGAGAAATGACCTCAGTCATTATCAAACAGGGCTAAGAGGATTTAAGATACAGTTTGACTTGGGTCTATTCAGCGGACACTTGCAGAACAATATCAAAGGAGTACCGAGACTGTAAAGCTTGGCTGATGAGTCGGTGTGGATTATCCAGAGAATATTTTTGCTGCTATTTTTGTAGATACTTAAAGACTTTCTGTGTTGTGAATATTTGAGCTGCAGCTGTCATGGTCATGTTTTGAAGTTTTGAAGTTCTAGCTTTTGGCTGCTTAAGTTTCATTCAGTAGTTGTCATTCTCCTTTTCCCTTTCTTTATGGCTTATGTTAATGAGGCACTTGATAAGCCTATGTGTTAATGTACCAAATAACCAGCAGCTTTGCAGTATAGTGCAGCACAGTAACTCACACACGGATTGGGTTTCATTGGCTGAATACCTGCAGCTCAGCAGCCATTATACTGCACCCGGCACAATGCAGAGGAACAGAGCAGACCGCAGCACTTTTAAATCTCATGGCCTGTTAGACTGAGCCTGTTATGATTAATGTAAAGGGTGACTACGACTGTCAGGGGAAAAAAGGAAAACTTTCATTTCACATCCAGTTATTAAGTGTTAGCAGAAGCTGTTGGGGTTTTTGAATGATACAGAAACAATGTAAACAGATATTTGTATTGTTTGACAAATGACAAAATGAAGATGCTATTTGTTTTCTTTTTTAAACAATTTCAACAGAAAGGATGCTATTGAGCCTACTGTACATTTGAGGTGTTTGCTTGCACTCTTATTAAAGCTAAGTAAGGTTATGGTCGTGAACATGTTAACAAGACTGTCCTTTGGTCAAGCAGCTAAATACAAGAACTATTTACATTTATTGTTAGGCAGCAAGTAATTATGACAGGAGCAAAATAAGTCATTTTATGTACTATAAAGAGTCTGCCTTGAGAGGAGGTCGAGGTGGATGGATAAGTCAAACAAGCACAGGACTTTGTCCCAGGAGACCTCTGTTTTTGTCCCTTTTGAAACAAAGATTAATTATTGAGTTTTTTTAACATTTTACGAAGTAACAAACATAACTTCGCTAGGCTCAACCTTAAACGTGTGAGAATGTCACATACTTACGTATGGAGGTTAGGTAACACAACTAACATACTTATTTTAACCCAAACCATGATCTTTTCTGAACCCTAACAAATTAGTTTTGGTGCCTATACCTAATCATGGGTTGGAGGACATTGACATATCATTGCCTTTGAGGTTGATGTGGTGAAAGTTTTTGCAGACAGTTGCTTATTTCCATTAAATAAGCAGAATATTTGGTAGATATAGAACAGCACTTGCAGTTGTTTGTGGCCACCTAAAGTCCAATATTCACTCTCTCTTAGCTCCACTTTTGGTCTCTACCAAATCCTTAATTACATATGAGACAGTTTAGCTGCTAAATGCTCCATTATGTTCACCAGATAATCTCTAACTGTGTCTTTCAGCTGGTTGGTGCTGAGCAGGTATGGGTTGTTTTATGGCTTTTTGTCTGAAAACAGCCAAAAACTATGAAAGTGGCGAAAGTAAACTCATTTTGTCACTTCCTGCAAGAACACTGAGACCGGACCCGGTCACACAAGAATTGATGTTGCATTTGCTTCCTTTAGTGGACAGATCTCGTCTCATTTGTTCCATATGAATCTGAGGAATGGGACACCTGGGGACAGAGTATGACCTTACACTGACCGAACACCCCGACCAAACTGATTAGTCAAAGTCTGCATATTTGGTATTTATTGAAGAGGAAAGTTAGCACAGTTACTTTACCATCAAGGCTCAATAGTTGTCTGCAGTTGGTGTCGACATGAGCCAAACTAATAAAAAATCGTATTTTTCAGTATCATGTTGTTAGAACTATATTTTTTTATTTATCTACATAATGCTCCTGCTACATGATGACTGCAAACTAAAGAGATGCTGTATGTTGTCAAGCATAATGATAGAAGAAAATGATTTTTTTTCACTAATTGTTGGAATATTGGTGGAGAAGAACCGAAAACATCACAAGCCAGAGTAAATGCAGTTTTAACACATTTTTCTTTATAAGAGTTTTCAAACTCTTAGGGGTTATGCAGCAGACAGTGCATCTTGTTTTTTCAAAAAAAAACACACCACATCTGTAACAAACAATGTAAAAGACTCAAGGTACCTTTAACATGATGTATGCTTATAATTAAACCTGGGAAAACTAATGTGCCAAAGTCCCACATGCAAACTTACTAGCAAACTGATCACATATCACCCTTTACTGATTACCAGATTATGAAGAGATTGGCAGTGAAAAAATACAAATGACATATTGTCAAAAAAGAGCAGAGTGAGAGTGGGGAGGATTTTGGATAGAACTGAGAGCAGATTTTTTTTTTTTAATCCTCACTTTATCTCTGTAATATAATTGTTTTACAATTGCCACTTATCCGCAAAAACATAATTTTCTTTTCATTTCTACCCTTTGTTTTATGACATTTTTGTCTCTATTTTTAGTTTGCTGGAGCTCATGACTCACGGCATTACCCTTTACAAGAACTGAAGCTGGAAGATGAAGCACAGACACACATGCACACATACTAACTGTACGCGATGGTTATCAATCACAGTCAGATAAACCCCTCAGACAGGCTGAGCAGACCTCAAAACAAAAGAGAGAAACCAGGAAGAACACAGACGTGCATACCGGCAGACACACCTGTTTACGCACCACACAGGAGAAATATTCTGAAACAGCAGACAAACTTCCTCATACTGTCATAGATATCATATGTTCATCACTCCAGGATATCAGGAATGAAGAAAAAAAAGGTCACAGCCAAATACCTTGACACAGGCAGGTATGTAGGCTGGGCCCTAAAGTGTATCTGTCTCTAACTTGCAAAACCTGTGCTGCATGTCTTCCTTTGGAAATTATTTATCAACTAAATACACACAAACCACATGCTCCACACCCATGACCTCATCTAATGGGTAAATTTACAGCGTTTACAGGCAGGAAGAAAAGTTGCATGCCAACTCACACGTGGAGTGGGTGTGTCAGTTTGAAAGTGCTCAGTTCAGTTAGCATACTAAAGATGTTTACAGTTTTTCCTGTAACTGTCAGCTGTAGACATGATAGTTATTGTAAAAACAATAAGCAGTTTTATTGCAAAAAGCACAAACATCCAAGTTTACTTGTGCATCACAACACCATACACATTGTACACACATCCACATGCACACTACTGATGTTACTGATTTTCACACCTCATACTTGTATTTAGTTAAACTTTTTTATATACTTTTAGTAATAAACCACTCAACTGATTGGTATTTTGCGTCTCTTCACAGTTTTGTCATGACCTAGAGCCAGGTTTATGACAAAGGCTGTATATGTTGATGTCAGACAGGTTTAATGGCTTTACATTCTGCCACGTGGACACAAACAAAGCAGTGGTTTTCCTTGATTTCAACCTTTGTCTTGTTTTGAGCCTTAATAACCAAGTGTGGAGTGATTCAAACCAAATAAATGTTTAAATCAGTGAGTTACAGAGGTGCTGGTAGGAGAACGTTAGCTACAACAGAGCTAGGCTAGCTGTTGCTATTTCCCCATTATCTGAGTACATCTTTACTCAAATAAATTCACTTTTACTTAGATAAAAGGGTCCTCAAAGGGAAGTTATACTCAAACTAACGATATATTATTTTTCTATAGATGGCACTTTGCAGCATATGCACACACACAACTGTATATAAGTTAAACTAGGTTTTTTCATTGTTTTTTCCTCCTTTCCACTCATCACGTTGTGCTGTATTTCCTTTTCTTCATCTCTGTCTTCCTGTCCTGTTCACCTCTGTCATATTGTTTGTGTGTTTTATACATTTTGGACAGGTTGATGGCAAATCTCGTTGTACTAGTACTTGTTACCCTGTGCAATGACAATAAAGGCTTCTGATTCTGATAAACAACTTCCACCCCTGGCCTTAGGTCTGACCTCAGGCCTACCCAAAGGAATATTTATTTGCTTTATAACGGTGATTTTCCATTTCCATGCACACGCACACACAAAGAGAGGGAGAGTGTGTGGGACAGACTGAGTGATGTGCTTTCAAACTGCCTTCTCTGCAAAAACTGATGAAACTTGCTTTCTCTTCTCCCTCATATCCCAGAAAGCGCTGAGCACTACACTTCCCATGATCCTTTGAGGCGCGGCAGCAGCAGCAGCAGCAGCAGCTGTGCGCTCCGGCTTGCCCGCAGCAAAGTGATGATAACACGCCAAACAAGGTACAATGAGAGAGCGTTGAGTTTTTACATTTCGCCTGCTCCCTCTTTTTTTGCGAGTGATGCCCAAATCTGTGGAGTAGCACGATGGCTGTCGAAGGTAAGCGGCTTTTAACCCCGTGTTGACACTTCCGTCTGTGTGTTGGTGGTGAAGATTACCGACAATAGTTGGTGATGATAGGAGCTTGTGTGGTGTGTGTGCATGGCTCAACCATGACACAGTCGGGTCACCTGTGAAAGCCTGTGATTGGGTGATGCTCTGTCGGCATTACGTGCACTGTCCTGGTCATCTTCTACAATCACTCTGTACATTTGTAATGATTACCGCTGTACATGATCTCACACCATAAAGACTTGTGTTAACGCGCAGCCTCTTTCTGTATTAAATTGTTCCTGTGTGCGCCTGGTCGTCAGCTCTGCGACTGGAGACAAACACTGGTTAACAGGTCTGCGACCGAGGAGCGTCCACTTCTTTTGCATAATCATCTCCGGCGTGGACTCTGTGTTCTCTGGACAGGTGGAGCCCCGCAGTGCTCACATTCAATCTGAGAATTTCATCTTTTAGGTATTATTTGCAGGGCTTTTTTTCTGTGTTTTGGCGCCGTGCGTGCGTGATCTCGGTTTGTTCCACAAAAAGCAGCCCGGCTGTGCTCATCTGGCAGCAGGTGGTGTATGACATGTGGACCGGGGAAGTCACAAGCTTCTCCCCGTGATTGTCAGCACTCGCTCCGGACATTAGAGGTGACAGAAAGTGACTGTCAGTGATGCTCGGCCAGTCTCCTCACCTTATCGGGGGTATCTTGTGGATCCAGAATCCAATGAGAGGTATGTTGTCACATGCATGCAAGAGGGACTAGCTCTTTCTCTCTCTCATATCAAAGGCTCTCCCAGTCCACTGTGTTTCTGCCCATGCAGGTATGATTGGTATGAGACTGTGACACTCCTGCATGCATACCAACCCATAGATCAGGTTATTCATCTCTGACAGCCATTACAGGACATTTTATTGTCCACACGTTGTTCTGTTTGACCTGTTCCTCTTAGAAATGGGCTGCAGACTGTCAGGTTGTATTTGCCAGTCAATATTTACATGTGCTGGCATTGATTGCACAGATTAAAAGCTGTATGCAGGGTATTATTGTTGTTCTGCTGCACATTTTCCCATGTTAAGGATCCAAAAATAGACACATGTGAAACTGCTCTGCTCCTGTTTTTGCAAAATTTTCTTCCAGGATGTTCCTCTGTTGATATTTTGTGCAACATTTATACCTTTATAAAAAGGGGCAAATTGGCAAATGTGTGCACCCTTTGATCAATATTTTACTTTAAGAACACCTAACTCCCAACATCTGCTCTTTCCTTTTCTAAAATCAAGAAATGTCTTGCACAAGTTGTGCCCTTCTTGCTCAGATGCTCCAGCTTCTTTATGCTGCTGACCTACAGGTGTAAAAAATATTGTCACCTGTTCCTGAGCTTGAAATAGGTCTTTAATGATATACGGCACAACAGCAGCAGCCGCTATAAAACTGCCATCCTTCCAGCAGCACAACCCTCTGTATAGTTTCATTCATGCATCTCTTGAGATTCGTCTTTCAAAGCTGAAAAAAAGAGGAAGGCGGGTGCTGAAACTGCCTGCAGATGCACACTTTGTTCCAGAGCTTGAATGGTTTTATCCGTTATCCAGTTTTATCCATTTCTTCATCCCCTTCTCGTTTTTTCATATCCAGGCGAACGCAGATGAATGAAAAACAGTGGGTTAGTTTTTTAACAGTACCTCTTTGTTGGATATAATACCACTTTATCATTTTTGTCTATTTCACATACCTCAGAATACAATTACTGAAAGATTCTTTTCTTTGGTCAGTGCTGCAGAAACTTAAACACAAACTGTGAAATACAGCAACAATTCAATTTACGACTTGAGCAGCTCCGAGAACTATAAGACAACTCAGTGCGTTCAATTGTGATTCACTGACTTGTGTCACTGAGAGAGATGAGTTATGAGTCATGTCCCATTCCCCGGAAGACGCTATAACTAATATGTCTGCCAGAATTAGGGAGAAAACTGCACTTCTAAACACACACACAAGGTCAGACCAGGTTTTTGTAGAGCAGCCAAAACTTCCTATATAATACTCTACTTTATCTTATACTTTATCCCTGCAGACAGTGGTGATGGTGATCTGACTCATAAGTAGAGGACACATTCAGAAAAGTTCCCTTTCTCTGTGCTTGTGCATGTATATTTGGGTATCTGGAGTGTCTACCAGCCCATAAACTGAAATAAGACAAGCCAACAGGGCCTAAGTTGACCCCCAGCCAGGCAAAGCATCAGGGATTTTTTTAAAATTGAGACGACTTTGTTGTAAACACAAAAATGTAACTTAATAATGTCATATTTAATAATAATATTTCACTCATGGGACATTTTCAGCAAAAAAAGTATTTTTTAATTTTGATACTGAAAGAAGATTTTTCTTTAAAAAAAACAAAACACTTAATTGTTTTAAAAAAATATCTCACAATAGTTCTTTACATTTACTTAAGTAGGGAAGTATAATTCCCTAAAGGGAAAATAATTATAATGAATTAATGATACTTACTTTTACTTGTTTTAACTGATAGGGTTTTACCTTTATCTAAAAATTTTAATTTTAATTTTTTTCCCGAAATCTATTAGTTCATTGACAGGAAATGGATATGTGAATATTAACACAATTAAAAAATATCTTCATCAAATAAATTCACATTATTTGGTTGCAGCTTTTACAAACATGAAAATTTTTAATGACTTATTCTAAATTGAATCCCCAAGAGAATTGACTGTTTTTCACATAAAAGCATTACATTTATACATTTTATTAATTAAGTTAGAAATAAAATTGTAAATGAAAGTTGGAATGCATTAGTATGCCAACCATAGTCCTATTTATTGTTGTTTTTCTTTCCCCTTCCCCCTAAGGTGACACTCACTGATTGTTTTGCATATTGGATACTGATCTCCATTTCTAAATTTGCCACAGTTCGCTAAAACGTCCCGTTCCTTTTTTTAGACGGTCTCTAATTAAAACTGGTTTGTGTTTATTTCTCCGCGGTACGAGCAAAGCTCTCCCTGTGGATCAGTCAAAGCTCCCTGCAGCACCGTCACTTTTAATTTAGCATGTGACGTTTGAGAGAAATCAAAACAACTCTGCAGTGTCACTGTTTTCTGTTCCACTGCTCCACCAACCCCTCTAAGACGAGAGAATATAGGCCAAGTGTTTAATAATTTATAACACATGAGAAGACAATAAGCTCTTTGAGAAACTAGTACTTTGGAGACTGCCTCCCGCCATTTGTGCCTTACTTTGGAGGGCATTTTCACTTAGCTCTGTTTGGCAAATTTAGACGACAAAAAACTCCACAAATATGTACTGATAATACTTAATACTGGCAAATTGTTCCATTACACAGCTTCTATATGGTGTGAAAATACATAATAGCTGCTTTTAGTTCAGACAACAACATAATCTCTTTATTGCTTCTTTTCTCATGTCTTTTTTCTTAAATAAAAACCTCATTGCGTGGAGTTTTCACTTTGAATTTTAGCCTGGAAATGAAATGTGTGAAGAATATGTTGTGCTGGTGTCAGAAAATGTGTGGCTCACCCTGACACATTTCTTTTACCGGCGAGAGGTGCGAGACAAGAGTCTTGGGGATTGTTACATCATGTCGACAGTAAATGTGAGGCCCTCCCTGCGCTGCCACGGATAATATCAGTTAGAGAAGGTGTGTGTGGCTTGGTTGACCCCCCTTCCACATTCCTGTATCATCACCTGCAGCTGCGATTGTGCCTCTTAAACCAGACAGATGCAAATACAGCTTCATGTCGCTTTTAATTGCACTAATTAGGCGGAGCAGTTGCATTACATACTTGACAAAAGCTCCTCGTGATGAAGCTTTAGATCATCCTGCCTCAAGTCCTCAGCACAGTTGGAGACGTTGTCGTCTTAAGTACTGTTGCCTCATAACAGCCAGTATAGATGATTTAATGAGTGATGTTTTATTTAGCCCTGACTTCATTGACTGAGGGGAGGGTTGTACTAGAATAAAGCTGGTTTGTACAAAGTCAGAAGTGTTTATAGCTGCTTTGGCCGTCATGGGGCACATTTTCATACAGCCTCTCCTGGAAGGCATTCATAGTGTTGTCCTCAGTTGTTCACATTAAAGGTGACAAAAATAGCTGTGTAAAAGATAAAGTTGGTGTGAGAAGTTTAAAGCCATGACTCTTTTTTCACTTCCACTCAGAGGGCTAATGTAGATGTCAGATGTCCATTTTAGAAAGTTATAGAAGTGGCCTTGCTGGCACATCCACCTGTAATCTGGTGGCAAAAGTGTTTAATGGAGGGGCTTTCTGAATTATTCACTTGGCAACGATGAAACAATACCCTCTCATACATGACGGTCTCTCCATTGCTTTTGAAGCTAAATGTGAAACCGCAGGCTGGTCCTCCATCTCCATGAGGTTTCAGAAGTGGAAATTCACATTCATAATAATAAGATAATAAGATACAAGATTGTGAAATTATGGTTTATAATACCGTAGAAGCCACAAGTCCATATGATTTAAACCTTGCTTTAAGAAAAACATGTTTAATTTGCGATGTCTTGAAGAATTCTACCCACAATCCCAGAACAAAAGGAGCTTGCTGTTACAGAAATGTTTGCAGAAAGGCTAGTGAGTTAGCCCACATTACTATGACTGAATTCTACAATAATTTACGTTACTCTTATTACTTTTATCAAAGAGCAACCATGACTTCCCCACCTGACATTTCTTTTTTTTCTCTAAAGATGACCAAGGATGTTCAAAGGGACAAATTACTATGAAGATATAATTAAAGTAGAAGTTCGTCAAGCTATCGTTAGCTTGAAGGTCATATTCTTTGCAGTGGTTTAGGGGAAGAGTAGTTCCTTCACTCTAAAATCAATACAGTCTTTAACCTTAGCTTTTTTTTTTTTGGTCAGTGAAATGCTTTATGGTAACCATTAAATACATAGTTGATTGGCTTGGTTCCAGGCTCAAAACTCTTTATGCAAGGATTTTTTTGGATCTCTATAGTGTGACTGACTCGTGCACCAGTCGGCTCGCTGTGCTAACCCCAGCATATGTTGCTTATTTTGTATGGCTGAAAGTTTCGAAGTGGAAAGCGCTTGTGAACTTTGGATCCACATTACGTGCATCAATTTACATATTATGTATTCTGCATGCATGTTCATATACTGGACTGTGACCCCCCACAATGTGATAGTTTGGTACAATTACACAATATGTTGCCCTACGAAACATACTTCTGCTACTACACATATTTACTGAGGTAGGGGTTAAACTAGTAGGGAACTGGCTTGTACAAAAGTTCTGAATGGCCACACTTGACGAGTTAAAAGCTGGCTGTCATCGGGCACCGTTTCATACAGTCTCTCCTGGAAACCATTCATAGTGTTGTTCTCAGTTCCAAATAGTCGTGTAAAAAAAAAGGCAAAAAAGAAAGCTAGAGAGAGGCGAGTTGAGTTGAACATGACTTTTCCACAGCACAATCCAAAGGCGTCTGGCGGTGCACCTGGTGGGGCAATCAATTAAACATACATAGCAAGAACCCTGTAGCATGAAAAGTGCAGCATTATGTAAATTCTTCTGTTTACTGTGAGAATGTCGGGACAGAGAGCAAATTATTGATGCTGTGATGTTGAACTTTTCCAAAGTTGCCTCAAAGGGTTATAATTTTTTCATCTGCACCTGTAGCAACACAACCCAGACTCACACAGACTCATTTATAATAACACAGTGCTGTTAGGTTATTCTGTTTGGATTTATTGGACAGTTGGCAGCATAGACACCAATGGGATCAGTAATGTATGGTATGCATACTAACCACCCGGTCACCAGCAGGCTGAATTAATGCTTATGTCATTTTTATGTCCTATTGGCTCGCTATGAAAAGGCTACATGACCTCAGGGCAATAATAAAGAGCAATGTTTCATAGAGGAACACGTAAGCATGTGACAGAAACATGTGTATATGCATGTAGCATCGAAAAGCGCCAAGAAAAGGACCCAATGTCCATCCACAGCAGTGTTTACCCCCGTGGCAGAGGTTGTTCATTTCACTCCTTCTCCCTTTGCATCTGTGCGTCAAGCCTCCTTGATACGTCCTGCCCTGCTCTGCCCGCCTGTGCACCCATTCAGAAAACTCATCTCAAATCCGTCCCCGGGATCCAGCCCAGGAATACAATTAGTTGAACAAACATGTTTATTTGAGCCGGTGGAATTGGATTACATCTTAGTCAGGCTAATCAGGAGTTGCCTCGGTGAGGGAGCGTCTTCCCAACCTTCCTTACTCAGCAGGAATGGGATTAAGATGACAGGAGATGTGGCGAATGTCACAGGAGAGCGGTGTTGTGTAATCATCCCTTGGGTGGACCTCCAGCCATCTTTGATGCACCATGCCAAAGTGCTGCAGCCTGGAATTTAGAATGAGTGCTAAGCAGAAAATAAAAATAGAAAATAAGAATAGAAAAAAAATCATAGTGGGGCACAGAGTTGTCCTGTAGCAAAGTCATCCTCATATTACACTTTCATCAACAGAGCTTGTACCTGGAGAGAATGTGTCTGACAAATGTCTGGGGTTTACTCATTACAATTCTATCGGATTTGTCTCAGGCCTGAGTGCTTCAGCAGGCTCAGCTCGTATCGCTGTGTCTGACTGTCAGCTGGAGAGAAAGGAAGCGAAGGTTAAGCCAATACAGTCTGGTGCTCCGGTGGATAAACACTATCGACTCTTTGTTTTCAAGAAACTCTAGTTTTCTTTTTTTGCACTCCGTTTAACCAGAATCTTTTAAGAAGGGTCCAGCTGCGGAGCTCCAGGCTAGGGCCCACCTCCTCTGTAAGACATGAATTGTGTACACCAGAAATGGTCAAAAATATATGATACTATGGATCACGAGTTTAAATAAGCCCCAAACGTCCTCCAATAAGATGAACAGTACCACCTTAATATTTCAATATAACTGCAATGTATTAAGTAAAGCAGCAACGCAGTTTGTTATCGTCAACAAATTATTTGCTGTGTCACATCATGTTACCTAACTGTAACCGTAACTGTTTGTTACCTTTACAGTTATATTAAAATATTAAGTCTTTATTGTTTCCCTTGGTGTTTTTGGTGGAGGTTGTGTGCCAGTGGTGCAGCTAACGATTTTAACCAGCCCATTATATTCTTGATTTAAGACTTTTTGTTTTGTCAATAAAATGTTAGAAAATTGTGAAAAATACTATTTGAATGGTATGTGTTATCCAGCCAAAAGTCCAAAAATCAAAACTATGATTATTTGCTGGTTTTCCATGTCTTCTATTAGTGTAAACTGAATATGTTTTGGTTTTGGACTGTTGGTGGGACAAAGCAGGATGGTTGACATCACATTTGGCTCTTGGAAATTTATAATAGGCATTTTTTGCTATTTTTTAACCAAACAATGAGTTGCCTAATCGAGAAACTAATTGGCTGTTTAATCAAATGTATTTAAGATAAGATTTTCCTCAGGTGTTGCAGAAGCACAAGTACAGACTAAAACAGATAAAGATTGTGAAAATAGAGTAGAATAATAAAACAATGATAAAAGTAAAAATGAGAACTATAAGACATAAACAAAAACAAGACACTATCCACTAGTGGTATGCCAAAGTAGTAGTAGTTTCTTTAAGCATAAATTATGTTGTCGTTACAATAAACATGCAATATTATAAGGCATTAAGCTTAATGCCCCTTAAAGGAATAGTCTTTCTGAGAGTTAGAAGAAAAGATATTTCTCATAGCTATCCATTAAATATGAAGTTACAGCTTGCAGCCACTTAGCTTAGATTAATTTAGCAAAAAGGCTATAAACGCAGAAAAAGCTAGCATCTTAAAATGTGTTGTTGCATCTACACTTTTGTGCGGATCAAACTAACCAAATGTACATGGGATGCTATCTTAAGATGTGCTCGTAGATAGATTTTATTTCCTTCGCACAGACCCTGGTTAGCTGTTTCTAGCCTGTTTTTAGTGTTTATGCTAAGCTAAGCTAACCGACTGCTGGCTTTAGCTTCTGTTTAGCGTACAGACATGAGAGTGGTATCAAACTTCTAAACTTAATTCCCAAAATGCCTTTTCCAAAACTATTCCTCCTCCTCCAGCAGAGAACAACAGTAGTGCTGGTACTGTTCCAAAACATACAGAAGAGCCAGTCCAAGTAAGTTTGATGCATTTGGGACTTGTTCTGGAAAAACTCTTGGAGTTTAGGGCCGAGCTACATTCTTAAGGTTTAAAAAAAAAGTTGGATTACATAACCAGAGCCCAGAATACTGTCTGCAGCCCAACGGAGAAGATAAATTCAATTTAAGAGAACCAGTGTTGCGAATTGTGCTTATTTTCATATTCATGTCACACCTGCAGTGAGACTTCTCACTCACTGTGATAAAGTGTCACCTGTAGCCTCAGGATGCTCAGCGCTACGGCTCAATCAACTAGAATTGTAAGCCACTTGCCATTTTTTTGCACTTGACACACTTGCACATACTGAGGCAGATTTACAGCTATCAAAGTGGGGGAAAAGGTGTAGATTTTCCACATTTAGATCTGATGAATATGCAGATGAGTGAAAGCGAAATGATTGTTGTGAGATCTGTGTTGTCTTTGTTTTATGCAAATCATCTGCAGCATTCAACCTCTATTTAGGGCTTTTTTCTAAAAAAAAAAAAAAAAAAAAGCACTGCATCATTAACCTAGCTGACAGCATGGGTCCGGTCTGTGTCACCAAACAGGGCAGAACAAAATCTCCCTTACGCGGTATCTTTATCGACCTTCATGACGTATGAGGCAAATTAAACACAAGGGAAGACATAAATATTGCTGAATGTTCCGGTCGTTCATCGATCCCTATTTTAAAGCACTTCCAACCTTTTGTGCGCATCTCTTCTCCCTCACAAGCGGCGACCTTTGTGCTTTTTGTGAAAAATTCTGCATCGTTTGGCACCCTGTTGTGCCGAGTGCAGGAAGTTGGCGGGGTGTCAGCGCCAGTCCCTGATGACCGTGAGGTTCTCTGGGCTCTGTTCTTGCTGACTGAAGCTGCAGATCTGAGGCAGTTCGTGTGTCACTGAGTGGGCACAGATGGAGGTGAAGACAGTCATTATGGAGCATGGTGTGGCAGGGCTGCAGAGATGATTCATTTGACGTCTTTTGGTGGAAGGTGGAACATGTTTTCTTTGGGTTTGCACGGCACCAAAAATATAATTCAAAGGCAAAATTACATTACAAAATTACAGATCAGAAATACTTTGCCATGTTACAGTTGCTGCTGTATAAGAATATAAATAATTCTGTTAATAAAATAAAGGTAAAAAGCATGCTACACTATATATACTATATACAGCACTATAAAATACAAATATAAGTCTTAAGTAAATTAATATACGTACAAATAGAATAAAATGGAAATATGGAAATATAGACATGTTTGGAAGTAAATACAAGTCACACAAATCACAGACAAACACACTAAAGAACAGTTTATTTCCCACAGCAATACGCACCCTAAATGGACAATAACATGTAATTTGCATCCATTGCCACTTTATCTTTTGCCTTTAAAATATTTATCTTTTTAGATCTTTTTATTTATACGTGTGTAATGTCTGAATGTCTTGTTTAAGCACATTGTATATAATCCCAGTATGTAGGCCTATATGATAAATTAGAGAGTGTTTTGAGCTTTGAAAGGCCATTAAAGTAAGATATTTTCCACTATAGTGTTGCTCTTAGAAGTACCATGTCGAGTTAGGATGCAATAATCTGATGTCAAGTGTCAAGAACATGATCTGGAAACAGCTGGATGGCGGGAAGTGTGGACCAAAAACACTTATTTGTAATTGTTCCATTCCATTTGTTTGGAGGAGTGGTGGCAGCAGAGCTAATTACAACACCACTACTTTAATCAGCACATTAAGAAAAACAATATGAAGGGGTGCAATGAGTTCGGAGCAGCTCAAATTTGCAGCAAAGCAGCAGAACATAAGGCGACTACAGAAAAAGTCAGATTTGTGCTCCAACAGCAAAATAAAACTGAGTATATTTATAAATGGAGGAGGGTGCAGCATCCACTACAGCGTCTTTATATTATTCATATGTGGTGTATATGATACGTGGTACTTAGATACTGATGAGTCAGAGAGCAAAGGTTTCGGCAGAAGCAGAGTTTACTGTGCGGACGGTCCAAACAAAAACATGGTTCAGCAGCAGACAGGAAGCCAGAACAAAAAGGGCAGAGGCAGACGGGTAAAAGGTCATGACAAGCCGGGCAGGAACAAGACAGCTGGACCGCTCCGGCAGTGAAGGGTGCGGGTAAATAAATCCAGATATCTGCACTTCAACTCACTCGCACACTCACAGACTTAATGAGAAATATAGATGTACAAAAGCATCAATCATAGCAGCAAAAGTGTACCATATTTACCAGCTGTGGCAGGTATTTTGTCATCATGAATGTGTTCCTGGAGACACTTACTGTAGCGGGACTACCACTGAAGCAGTTGAGTACAGTGCCAGGTGTTTAAAGGTCTATAAGGGGAGGAGGGAATGGCATCGCAGCTAGTGTGACCCCATCACTACATGGTCTCTAGCTGTTTTGAAGACATGCTTTTTAATATACAAACAGAAACTGCATTTGCTGAATAATCTGTATTTTACTCTTACAATATGCAAAACTAGACAGACAAAAGACCAGAAAGATCCATAGAAAACAATACTTCTAAAAGTAAAAGCAGATGAATTAAGAACTTGGGGCTGTCCATCTTCACAGGTTTCACGATTCAATTAGAATAGGATGATCTACTCCACGATTCTATTTGATTCAATTCTCCGATGCGTCACGATGCGTTACATCCTCGATTTTCTTTATATTACACATGGTTACTTTTTCATCAATAAATACTACTGGTCTGATAAATGTGGGTTAACTTTTTATTATTTGAAATGCTTTACATGTATGTATGTATAGCTGACTTTTTGAGTCAAGTTGCCACTTCTACCAATTTCCTCCTGCTCTAAGAAAATTCCTGATAACCAAAATGTCTGTAAACCAAAATAATTAGTATAGGCCTAGCTACTACCCACATTGTCTGATTATCGATTATGGACTGTGACTGCATTGATGCAGAATCATCCATATTGGATTGTGATGCAACGATTATACAATTATTTTCAACACCCCTATAAGAACTGCCTGTCAAAGTGACACAACATATTGTTTTATCGCTTCACAAATTTCATAAGGTGACAAAGAAGAACATAGACAGTTATTTTTAGCAATATTTGCACAGTGCCTTCATGCTGATACTGCAATTATTTGTTGTCATGCAGTGCTGACAGTGACTGTGCACATGCAAACAAATTTTTTTCTGTCCTTATTCCGAAGAAGACTTTATTCTTACTGTATTGTAATCATGGCTAAAGAAAATGAATATTTCACTAATTGTGTTTACATGCAGCTGTGCATACTCAAATTAATGTAGCATGTAGTTTATCAAGGCAAAATATACACGGCTAGTGGAACAGCTGGAGCCGACAATGCAAATTGCCTTCTTTGCCTCAAATTAGTCATTTGTGTATTTTCCCACCTGTGACAGACATGTTCAACTGTGCAAATACAGACTTATTCCTTACCACCACCTTGTAAATGTTGCCATTGCGATATTTGTGCATATTTAAAAAAAAACCCTGTTGATAATAAAGTTTTTCATCATGTTAACCAGCTTTTTTTTTTATAAACATCTCTGCCAAAGCCATGCAAAACATGTTTAGTAAAAAAATTGTCTAGTTGCTTTGCATACAACAACCATGGCAATGCACAGAGCTGATAAACCTGCAGAAACTGTGGGAAAAAAATAAATAATTTTGCAGTGAGATGCATTGCGTTGTATCCATATAAATAATGCTCAAAAAAATCAGCTTATCCCATGTCTCAATTGTAAAAATGCAACTCCTAACTTTGAGATACTTTGATTCTGATAAAAAAATTCTTGACCCTACACAGTAAAAAAACATTCATGTGACAAACAAGTAAGCTAATTCAGAACATGCAATTATGGAAATGAGTAAAAGTTGTTAATCCAAACTTTGCAGCAGGTTCAGAAGGCATGACACACACTGTCCCGTAACGTTCCACTTGATTTGCTGTAGTTCCTGTTGTGGTTACCAAATAGAGGAAGTCTGTGTCTCTTATCAATTATTTATAGATGTTACTCAGCTCTCCAAATTAAGACAATCTATTTTTGTCGTCCTTTTACTGTCTGCCTTTGAAGCGGAGCATGTTAAAAGCTTTATGCCTGGGATACATGCTTCACAGGGAGCAGCAGTTAAATTTAGCTCCTGTGTGTTTGTGTTGTAAAGTGGGTCATTTCACTCTGTCTTCTTCTCTCTGGCTCCGTCTCACTGACTCATTTTTTGTCTGTATTTCTCATTCTCACTTTCTATCCCTCTCCACAACTTTTTCGTTTCATCCTCTCTCACTTCATCTCTCTCGCTTTTTTTTTAATACCCTGCTTCGCTCTCTGCAGCTGAGAAATGTTCAAAGCCGAGCACATCTGCGCCTGCTTGACACAGGACCAACCAATCATAGCTGATCGAGCCCCGGGGTTGGAGAGGGCAGTCTGTGAAGTTTGAGCACAGTTAACTTTTGATAGGATGTCAGGGTGAATTAAGAGCCCCACAGAGAGCCGAGCTGGCTGGATAACTTGTTACATGACTTCACTCTGATAGTTAGTCATGCAGTCAATCCTCTGTGTCTTAACAGCAGACATATGAACAGATAAAAGCACAGAAGAGGAGAAACAGAGTATACAAAACATTAAGAAAACTGGTGCTTTTATTTTGTAATTGTGTTGTAATCAGTTCAGAATAGTGACATTCTTCTGTTGCCGTTGTGTGCATTAATGAATGCACTAAAGCCATTAAGCCTTAAAGCGCCATGTGAAGAATGCATCCAGATGTCATGTTTTGTTAGTAACGGCTCATTACATGTATATTACCAGGCTTCACTTATGCAACAGTACTGAATTTAACCCTTTTTGAACCAACCTGCACAGCTTGCAAACAAGAAAAAAAACATAGAAATGAGTTTAATAATTGGCATGTTACCTCGGGCTGTTTGAACTTTTAGCCCAGTAATGAAGCGTTCGGATTCAACAAATGAATTCAAATTTCTGCAACAAAGGAGTTGACCCACTGATTGTTCTGTTCAGTAATGTTACCTCAGATCACCTGCGCATCTTGAGTCAGACTGCAGAGAGGGCTCATGAATTTTAAAAACCATAAACGGCAGATCTATTATTGACTCATGGATCCGTCAGGGCTGCAGACTTATGCCCTACTTATTTCAGAGTTTGGAACAGAGACACCTAAAACCTTGTGAGGCTTGAAGTGGAATACCTAGTTGGCTTACATAACCATGCACTCTCATTCCTGTGAAAGCAGCAGCACCCATTTCTATCTGACACTTAAAGTCAGAATGCTGCAACATGTTGTTGAAAGACTCGCGCAGCATGGAGGCACTTACATTTTACATTGCTTTTCTCTCAGAGCACAAAATAACATTAACTTGTTTAATTCTACCTTTTGTATCTGCAGCTCCACTTTAACTCAAGGACTTTTCTCCAGTAAAGACTGTTGCTGCAGGTGCCATTGAAGCAGCACAATTACCTCTTTATTGCTCCAATAAAGCTGCTCATTAGCTGCTACGAGGAGGGCGTAAATGACAGCTTTAGGTTGAATAAAAAGAACTCTTTTAATGCAGTAATAAATAAAATAACTGTAATAAAAAGATGTGCATCTGCAGATCATTAATCTGTAATTGGCTTTTTTTCATGGATTTATTTACTCATATAGCTGGAATGAATCAGACCTTTTTTTATTTGGATTTTGCACCAATATGACTCTGCAAAGGTACTCAGAAGGCTGCTCTCTTAACTAAATAACTAGAGTATATCTAACATTACATTTATGTATTACATTGTAAGCTACATCACCATCTTTGAAAAAAATAGTCCCACATCACTGCCCATTCACTGTTTGTTACAGCTGTCTGTAAGTGATAGAGAAAAGACTACTTTGTATGTCAAGCGCTTTAATGGTAAAACATGTCCATATTATCCCCAGCATTGTTTTCTGTATTATGTTCTTTATACACTGATATGTAACATGTACGCAGATACCAATAGGATACCTATATACCTATTATAGGCCAATATAAGCTGATATTATAGGCCAAAATAATATGATATTTTAGGCCAAAATAAGATGATATTTTAGGCCAAAATAAGATTATATTATAGGCCAATATAAGCTGATATTATAGGCCAATATAAACTGATATTATAGGCCAATATGGGCCGATATTTAGGCTAATGTTGCATGATATTATAGTTGGCTGATATCGGCTGATATCGGCTGACTGATAGCTTTACTTGAACTTCAACTTGTGTCTTGTCTTTTTTTCACTAAGGAGGAATAAAATAAGTTTTTATGTTTTTCATTTAGCAACAGAAGCCAAACTTTAAAAAACAACAACTTTTATCTAAATTGGGAATGATCTCATTAAAGTAAACAAGATTGCAAATGCCTGCTTTGGGCTCACAGTTTTTGATACTCATTGCTGTGCACATATTGAGAGACATATTGAAATTTGATACTCAGCCTTAATGGTGCCTTTAATGGTCATCACCAAAGAGTTTAGTAAATGAATCATCAGCTCAAACTAAGAACCCATGAGAGACTTTGTACCAAAGAGAACAAACAAGAAAGAAGGGATCATTTCCACTCATCTTTCTCCTGAATTTAATCTTGAAAACTTCCTACAGTCCAAAGCGTCCTATACTGCAGGCGATGCACTTCTCTCCCCGTCTCTCCCTACCCTTCAAAGATATTCTAATTAGTACTTTAGTAAGCGTGTAACAAGGATCTGACTGTCTCTTCTGTCCCCCAATGATGGAGACACTCTCTTCGAGCTCCTCAGGGTAGACAGCTGAGCTCACACGTTCACACAGTCTTTGCACATTTTTTTGTAATTTGGAGAGCAGGGGACGAACTCGGTCGACACCTCGTGCAGATTTGCTCACTTTCTCGGAGCAGACAGGGTGAGAATCAGCAACTCATGCAGTGATAGGAAGGCCTTTTTACAGCATCTTTGCCTGTGTGGGGTCGGGTAGAAGACATGTAATCAGTGTGTATGCGTGCACGAGGGCGTGTGAGCTGATTGGAGAGAGATGACAGATGGAGGAAGCTGACCAGCTCTGTGGAAAAAAAATAAATGTGCCAATCCACACATTCAGTCCCTGAACTGATGAGTTATTTTCAGCATTGGGTCTGATTTCTGATTGAGCTCCAAGCCACTGTTAACATATAAAAAGAGTAACAGCTGCGTGGATGACTGAAATGTCATTTTGCGGAGATTGTGCCAGTTTTAGTGCCAGTCCACCTCTTCAGATTTCAAAAAGAGCGTCTGTTGGCACGGCTTAGTTTGGGGGGGAATGAATGCTCCCACATCCTTCCTGTCCTGTGTACATGCCTATTAGCGGATTGTGATTAGCTTCACCTTTTTTGTTAAACGTCCTGGAGGCAAGAGAACAAAGGTCTCCTGGCTGCAGTGCAGAGTTGGTACAATCTCCACAGTCATCTGGCCCGGCTTACCCTGGCTGCTTTCTCCAGGCTTTGTTTCTGGGTCATACAGTTGATGCTATTCACAAACAATTCATTCTGCTCCACTTTGAGAGTCAGCCAAAGAGAAAGAGATCACTATGAGCCTGAGCGCCCACACAGAGCAAACTTCACTTTTGATTATGGACCCACTACTGGTTTCACTTTGAACCAGCTCGGGCTTCGAAACACAGGCTCAGGAGCGCAGAAAAACAGCGTCTGGCTTCTCCTATTGCTCCAGTTTTCAAAACATTTTCTATCAGCTGGGTTTATCCCAGTTTTATGGGGAGGTATGGAGGCCTATCAGCAACGTTTTCGGTTTTTTCCCTCTTGTTTTTTGGGGATTTTCAACAATGCAAGATTTACAGTTACTTTGGTAGAGATACCTAGAGAGACTGAACCTGGACAGAAAATACAGAAGAAAACGTGCAGTTCAGAAAATAAACTGCCAACAATTGCAACAAAACAAACTGACAAAATGTGCACAGTAGTCAGCTCATAGTAAAGAAAGACTTATACAAAATCCACATGACAGAGAAAGAGAAATTAAATGACATTCCAGACGCACTGAAGGTAAGTTAAAGTGGCAGCAAACACCAACCCCTGAGGATGTACAAAAAAGTTTTAGTAAATTTGGCAAGAGAACCTTTTATAATGCACCTTTTTCCCCCCTTCATCAATGAGGAATGACAGGGGACTGCAGGTGATTTCAGCTAACATTTTCTAAGTAACAGCACAAGCATAAATGTCTGGCTGCAACCGAGTTAATCAACTAACATAGTGAGCAGTCAGGCTGTGCCTTGGAAAATCTATACTGCAATATGTTGTCATGACATTCACCTTGCTAATGTGCGCACTGATGCAGTAGAAGAACTTTAATGATACAACTGCAAAGGCTTTGACGGCAGTTTTGAAAAAGAAAGATTACCTATGGTGCAGTGCCCAATAAAGCCAGTAGGTGGCAACAAGGCAGACACACATTACAGTAGAGACTGTTAAGGTTTAACCACATTGTTACTCATTTTCCACCATAAAGTTTGAGGGCCGATTCGGTGCTGGTGCTTAATCTTCAACCAGTTCTTCAAGTTTCAACAGTCAAAGAGTTGGTTCTTGGCCGAAGAAACTGGTTCCAGAGCAACTCTTTGCTGGTCTTGAACTGGTTATGTCAGATGCTGGGGGCGGATAGTCGTGACAACTAGAATGTGTTTCATTCATTTTCTTTAATATAAACTGCAGTGTGATCCATACTGGGTAGTCTGTGCTAGGTAGCTAGTTAGAGCTAGGTGGCTAGCGTTAGCTTACAACAAACTCTAATTTTAACATCTGACGTTCAGTGTTAATAAGAACATAATTGCCGTCCATTGAAATCAAGACAAGCAGAATAAATGTGTTGTACATGTTGTGTTTGGATGCCAATGTAGGCTCGCAAAGCAAGGAGCAAAATTTGGAGAGAGACGATGTAGTCCGCCATTGTTGTTATTATGCTTGAAGTTGGTGCTACCGTTTCTGGGAAAGCGGAAACGTATACAGTGACGTAATGATGTGGCTCTGTAGCCTGTAGAAAAGCAAACAGGTTCAGAAAAGGTTCACAATTTGAATCAACTAGGTTTGTGTTGTTCGAAAAAGGGTTAATGCTAGCTTGTCGGAAAGGGGGCAAAACAACTACCTCAATTTTAGCAAGGGAAAAACTGACATGCCCATTTTCAAATGGTTCCCTTGACCTCTGACCTCAAGATATCTGAATGAAAACAGGTTTGGTGGGTAGCTACAAGTATCTCCTTTACATGTATGCTACTGCTAACACCAGGTAGTATCAGCAAAAAGTACATAGTTTTCTCATGCAGTATACATTTTCACCTTTGTATTTGAATATTTCTGCAAAAATTGGATATCAATGGGAAGCTGAGACTCGTGGATTCAATGAACAAGTATTTGATAATGCTAGTCCCCCATGTAGCAATTTTATTTGCAGTGATTTTATTTCTATCAGAAGTTGTAGAGGAATCAAATTTAAGGCTATTAAGACACTATATTGAGATCATTGGAAACTTGAAGATCTCAAGAATCCAATTAAAAATAGCTGAAATCTTCAATGTTATAAGTATTTAATCTGTTTTATGTTCATTTAATAGTAAGCAGTTTGTTTGGTGATTTGCTTGATGAACTTTCAACATTTACTCCAGTATTGTACTAATTTAGAGGTACTTATTTGAGTATTTGGTGCGTGTTAAAAGAACATCTCAGCAAAGCAAAATTGGCTTAAAAACCCCCCTCTATGTTCAGTATTCTTTAAACGAGAGAAAGACCTGATAGCTGGTTGAACAGCACTCATGTGGTCCAGTGCACCAGTGTAATGTAATATTTCAAGATAAAAATGATGAAGCCGAACACCCTGATTACCTGCTCTGCTCGCACAGACGCACACAATGTTCCTGTCGTCTGGTATTTCTCAAATTCGGCCGTTCGGTAATGGCTCCTTGTTCGAAACCATGTACAGTAATTAAGAGCGACAGAGTTATGTAAGATTAATCCTGTTCTTTATTAATCCTTCTCTCTGTGTTAGGAACGCATGTGGCTGTGCAGGGGATGGTTGCTATTCTCTCACACCTCCATTCATTTTCTCCCCTCATTTCCCCTTGTTTCACTGAATCTCATTGAGAGAAAAAAAAAGAGGCGGCAGACATCCTCCCTCATCTATCTCTCTTCCCTCGCAATGCTTGCTCGGCGCATGTCAGGGAGGGAAGAATGTAATGGCGCTATTTATAGTAACTGTTGCCGTTTAAAAAAAAAAAAAAAAGCATTTCTGTATCTCATAGCCCCCTATGGTAGAAATGTAACAGTCCCTCCTCCTCCTTCTCTAACCCCATCATCATCTTGTCATCCATCTATTCGTCTATCCTTTTAGTTTCCCAGTGCCATTGTTTAGATGCTCTTAGCAGAGGATGTATAATTCATCTCTCCCCCAGAGTTGTTGCACAGCGGTCATGAATTGAGTCAGGAGGAGAGGAGAAAGAGCGAGCCGGGGGGGGGAGACGATGGAGGAATAAAGAGGCAGTGAGAGGGAGCGGTGCTTCGTGCTAGGCATCTCAAGTCGGCTTTGTTTAAAACATGGCCCGCTCATGTTTATTCTCTGTGTTTTCAGCGGGGGCAGCTTAAGGCCTCTGGTTCCTATCAGGGATCAGAACAGCGCAGGTGTGGAGCTGTGCCATGAGTGTGATATTACTTAGAATAAGCCACAACTAAACCTGTTAGTCAGTGTTGTGCTAAATATCTGACTCTGGAAAACAAACTGTGTGTGTGCTGGTTTCATTAATTCTGTATGTCCTTACACCTCACACAGAGAGGTGCACAAGTAATAATGTTCCTGTACAGAGGTGAGAGAAGCATTCAGAGTGTTTACACTAGTTAAAGTAATGCAGGAGATATACTTGCTATTAAACCATGCATTTGTATACACAACACATATTACTGGAGGTTTTCACAAGAAGGTACATCAGATATCAGAAATTATAGAACTACAGGATTTGCAGGAAACATGAGAAACATGGCAACACTCCAGGGGTGGGCAATATGGGCAAAAAAAATACCTTGATTTAATTTTCCGATAACTATAATCTGACAATATCCTTTAAAATGTTATTTATAAAAAAAAAAAAAGCTGTTAAAATCCTTCTTGCTTACCAGGACATCTATAGATGGCACAATGTTTCAGAACAACAGCTCTTGTTTATTTATTTTTTAAACTTAAGCATTCAAGAGACTCCCAGTTAAACTTCAATGTAGAGACATTAAATGAGTAAACATCAGTTTGTTTTCTTTTTGAGATATAAATACTCGATAATGTAAAATTGCATATTGTCAACAGCGTTAATATTATCTTAGACTATATATATATATATCGCCTACCTCTACAACACTCAACACATTCAATGATACTAAGCTTCTAAACTGTCTCTGCTACATTGTTAATTCTGAGATTACAGCAGAAAAAAAGGGACATTTTAGATTATATTTATGCTGTTAAATCAAGCACATCATGAATATGATGATAACTGCTCCTACACTGTCCATACAGTTCATGTGTGTATGCATCTTGCGGTCACCAAGCAGTTAAACACTCTATTGTAAGTAAAAGTCTTGCATTGAAAAGTCCCCCTCCAGACATGCTTCACAGGATGTTAGACATCAGAGAATTAGCCTCCAGACCGCTGTTGAACACTGAAATCGGCAACTAGCAGATCTATCAGAATGGTATCTGTAGTTATAATCTTTAGGTTGTCAGCTTGTTGGTAGAAAAAGTATTCAGGTGCCTTATTTTTATTTAAGAAAAACCTCTAATGCCACACTTTGAATATACTCCACTACAAGTAAAAGTCCTTCATTTAAAACTTCAGTAAAAATACAAAAGTATCTGCATGTAAATGCATTTATGTAAGTAGCGTTTTAATTTTCTCAAGGAAGTGCTCATTTTAACAACTTAATATAGTATTTTTAATGTAAATCTCAACCTAAAAAGTAAAAAAGCTGTAAGCTAAATTTAAAAAGTACAATATTTGTGAGAAAATGTAGTGGAGTAGAAGTATAAAGTTACGTAACATGGAAATACTGAAGTGAAGAACAAGTACCTTAGCTTGTTGGATTGGGTCCATACACAACCCGTTACAGTACTATCTGGCCACTGTAACAGGTTGTGTATGGACCCAATTGCAGCACACAGGATACCAGGAACACTTGGTTATTGCTTTTAATGTAAACTTTGGCAGGTACAGACCAATGCAAGCAATATGCACTTTGAACAGCTTGAATGTCACAACTAAGTCTCTTAAAGTCTCTGGTAGCGAAGCTGGTTAGACTGGCAGGGAAACTCCAGGTCAGGGACAGAAGGCTGGTGAGTTTACCGGGGGATCAGGCAAGACGGGTAGATCAGAGGCAGGCAGGGTCAGCAACAGAAAATCAGTCCGAGGAAAATCGCTGGAAAGTCTGTCATTGAAGAACTGAGAACAATCTGGCAGTGTGTGTGTGTGAGGCAGGAGTCTTTATAGTGGCTTGATTAGTGATCAGAGGCAGCTGGGTGAACAGGTGAAGAGAGTCTGGCTGATGAGGAGGGAGTGGCTGACAGGTGGAGTGAGGAAGAGGCAGGCTCAGTGGAAAATGACTGGGAGACAGAGCTGAACTGTGACATTAGCATTGTATGTAAATACAATACTTGAGTAAATGTACTTAGTTACTTTCCACCACTGCTTGTAGGTGTCAGTGGCGGACACATTCAGCAATATCTGCCAGGATGTTGCAGTGTGTTTCCGTTCTCGGTACTGGTTTCAATTTTCTTTAATTTGCTCATGGAGCTGTGGCATGTCTGGTGTAGGATACATTTGACATTAGGAAAGTGCACAGACATCTCTCAAAGTTGCTTTCCTGCAACAGCTTCCACCCATAAAGCTGTTGGTGCTGCTGGGCGCTTATCGGCAGTGATTCAGCACGGGAAACTCTGCACAGCAGACCAAAATACATAACAAAACCTTCATCTGAAAAGTAAATTGTAAAAGTATGTCCGTCAAAAAAATATGGTTGAGTGAGTAGTGCAACATTTCCCTTTTAAAAATGTCTTGAAATGCAAGTATAATGCAACTAGAAACAATCGAGTTACATACAGATACCTCAAAATTGTACTAAAGTGCAGTACTTGAGTGAATATATTACTGTGGGATTTTCAGTGTGCCGCTTTAGAGGCATAAATCCATCGTCTCCACTCTGAGTAATCCGACAGAAACCTGCGCAGGGTTCAGTGGTCTCTGACAGCACGTATAACAAACATCCCATGTCCCAGGAATAATCAGTGAAAGTGGAGAGAAGTGAAATATCTCCAATACCATCCTGAGAAGAAGTGATTTAAGGTCGCGGGAGGAGGATGTTTCTCTGAGAGATATTGTTTTGAATAAATGCTGCATTCGTTCACTGAATCATATTGACTTCCTGTGTTGTGTGCGAGGTGTACGGCGTGTCATCGGATCAGTTTTCACCCTCCTGCCCATGTTATGTGGACTGACAGCACAGATGATGTTGCTGTTGCTGTTGTCTTGTTCCAATCATTCTGAACTGTGTCAGAGTTGTTGTAATTGCTCGGTGACAGTGGCCTGACAGAATTTCCTAATTGGCTGTTTTCCTGGGCTCGCTGGGGCTGCCAGCTAACTGACTGAAATATTTTGTCTGGCTGATATAGGCTGTCATCTTTTTTTAATCCCAGCCAACGCCAGTTTAGTCCATCATTAAAAAACATTTATTCATGCAATTCATGTCATAGCGTGTGCTTCCTCTAACTAGGGTTGCAAAGGGGTGGAACATTTCTGGTAAATTAAATAAAGAAAACCAAAAAAAAAAACCCATGACATTTCAACAGAGGTAGAACTTTATTAAGTTTTAATTATTTTATTGAACAATCAATTATTTTATTAAACAACAAAAACAGGAATGTTGACTTTTTATTTATTTATTTATTTTTAAATTACATTTTCTGTAAAGCATCTTTTATTGTCTAGAAAAGCGCTTTATACATTAAATGCATAATTATTATTACTCACTTCCCACGAACCAAACCATTCAAAAATGAACTAAAATGACCCCCTTCCCTCCAAAACCCCCCAAAAGTCCCATTCACAATGTAAATTGACAATTTGATGGAGGAATACACAGTGCATGTAGGGGGCGTGGCCTCAATGGGGGCGTGGCTTCAACAGGGGCGTGGCCTCAGTCGCCCTGCTGTAAGCAGTGTGCTATGTTGATATGATTGAGGAATAGAATAGATATTGCAAGTGTACTTGCATGAAATCTTTTTTTTTTGTCAAGACTATGCCAGAATATATTCTCCCTAACTATATTTAAAGTTGTGCTACACAGTGGTGTAGTGGTTAGCACTCAGCAAGAAGGTTGCTGGTTCGCCTGCAGCTCTTCTGTGTAGAGTTTGCATGTTCTCCCCGTGTCAGTGTGGGTTCTCTCCGGGTACTCTGGCTTCCTCCCACAGTCCAAAAACAGGCACTTGGGTTTAATTGGTGACTCAAAATTACCTGTAGGAGTGAATTAGAGGGTGGTTTTCTTTTTCTATGTGTCAGCCCTGTGATAGTCTGGAGACCTGTCCAGGGTGTTCACCGCCTCTCGCCCAATGTCAGCGTGTGGATAAGCGGTTAAGGATAATGAATGAATTAATGAATGAATTAATAGTTAAGTTCCCTGTTGAGGGCCAACCATCAGTTTTGTAAGTTTCCGGTTTATTCCCATAAATTTCCCATGGAAAGTTTCCAACTTTGAAAATTTCCGGAATTTTGCAACCCTACCTCTAACTTCACTTTATTTCATCACACGCTCTCTTTCGGCCATTCAGAAAAGCAGACCGAGCATCCTTTGAAAGTAGGGGTGCACTGATCGATCGGCCAGCCGTTCGATCGGCACCGATTTCCTTAATTTTGCAGGATCGACGATTGGCCGATTCTTTTACGTCCGATCTTATCTAGCATCTTATCTACCTCCGCAAAGGTCTGAAAGTGCGACTGTGTTGTATGTATGTTGTACTATAACGAAACCAAAAACTCAGGACACTTTATTTATGGTAGCAGTTCTTTTGTTAGTTTGTCCTGTAAATTGTTGCTATTTATTTTAAGTTCAATATTTTATTAACTACCTCAGGCATTGTGATTTCCTTTATTTGTTAAAGAAAAATACTGCTGTGTTATTGTTTTTCAATAAAATAAGATTCAAACATTGAAGGTGTATGCTGTGAGTTATAAAAAAATCGGTATCGGCCAAAATCGGAATCGGCAGTTCAGGCTTTTTAAAAATCGGTGATCTTGATCGGCCAGAAAATTGCAATCGGTGCACCCCTATTTGAAAATCGTCCGACCTTTAATCTGCAGCTGCAGCAGAAACTGCCGCCGCAGCCTTCAGGTGTGATGAAAAGGGTTTCTGGCTCCCTTTCCACATAAATGAGCCGTCTGTGTTTTTAGAGCAAGTGGGCAGATTGCACGATGACAAACGGCCTATTTCAGTGACACCTCACAACTCACTGCTCGCTGTCGCTCCTGCGCCTACGTCGCTTCTCTGATGAGACTGAAATAGCACCTGAGCCTGATGCTGCCAATGAAAAACACAACTAAAAATAATCACTTCATGGAGGAAATGGCAAAGTGGTGTGATGCAGGTTCATAAGCCTTCTGCTGATGTGACTCTTGTCCTTCATCTGCTGAAAGCTCCAGTCTGTGACACACAGCAGCAGCCACTGAAACACAATCAGCCCGGACAGGAATTGATTCAGTGGATTTAAAACCTGTCTCTGTTTCCAAGACGTCTGCCTTAGGTTTGAACTTTTAAAGTCAGACTTTTACATGGATTTAGAGCTGTAAAACTGTTGATCTCTCACCGAGGCCCAGTTTATATTGAGCTTTTCTGCTGCAATGTTTTTTTCATTCCAACAAAACACAACAGTAATTATTACACTGAGTAAAGGCTTCATTGCTCAGCTATCAGTCTTGGGTTTTGATGGTTTTTCTGCCTTTCGCATTGTCTCTATAATCTATACAAACACAATGTACTGAAATTGCAGCTGTGGATTTTATGTATTTGCTGTGCAAAGTAGAACTGCAATGATAAATGGACAAATTTATTGGTTTCTTGACAGAAAACTAATTCCAGCTATTGTGCAAATCGATTAATTGTGTATGTCATTTGTCATGCATTTTTCATGCTGTTTTTAGCCTCTTAAATGTGCATATTTCCTGATTTATTTTCTGCTTTATAATCATATTAAACTTAATATTTTTGGGCTTTGTGCTGACAAGAAATGACATTTAAAGACATCACCTTGGATTTTGCATTTTTCATTATTTTCTGACAGTTTAAAGATCAAACCAAGAATTGATTTATGGAGAAAAAATCTGTTAATTAATTGACGATGACAACAACAGTTAGCAGCAGCCCTGGTGTGAACAATGTGTCTCTATGCTGTACTGTGTGCTTATTATGTGTTTTGACTAAATATGAGTTGACACCAAAAGGTGACAAAATGCTCTTGTATGAACTAAATTCACTGTGATGTTTGTGGACACTATTGTCTCATGTTGTGATGCACAACAGGAATTATAACACCTCATAGCTGCAAAAATAAACAGACGAGCTTCATTAATATCGTTAAGTCAATTTTTGGAAACAAAATTAGCTGTCCCTTTGTTGAAGAGCAGCCACAGGTCAAAATCACAGCACAATGGAAAATGGTAAAATGAAGCATTACAGTAGAATAAGTAGTAGTTTTTAAGTTTTTATTTTATTTTGCACAATTATCTGACAAAAAGAAAAGGATAAAGAAATAACAACAAAAGAAAGGTGCAAGGTAGCGGCAAGAAACCAAAAAGGGCTTATATACAGGGCCTCTATATTAAAATTCACAAGTTAAATTAAAAACAAGTAACTATGAAATAAATAAAAAATACCATAAAAATAAAACAAAAGTGTGGAAATGTGTGTGTGTGTGTGTGTGTGTGTGTGTGCACACAGGCCTGTGTATGAGTGTGTGTACTACTTAGTGACCTAAGCAATCAGAGCAGCCACTAAACTGCTCTTGTATGTGTTAAAAGTAGTAGCGTCATAAAGCCAGCAAACTGACTCACTAAACTAAAAGCCAACGGTCATTCATTTCAGGTTAGGGTGCACTGAAGTGAGCAAGGGTGTTTCCTTCCAATGTCCCACTTTAAATTAATGTATTTCTCAGCACACAACTTGTATTTTTGTCATTATTTGCTGGTGTCATTTGATGGTAAATTAAACTGACTTCTTGCAGCAAAAGACAGTTTACTTCTTGCAAAGACAGTAAACTTAGTATTGAGTATAAAGTGCGCTTCAGTGGCTTCTCATCCACAATGTATCATTATCTGCTGCCATCTAGTGGACATACAGCAGTTTAACATTCAGAGACCTGGTCTGATTCAACTTGCTCACAGATGGAAATATCATCAGTAGAGGTAATAACATGAAATCAAACGCAGCTGGAAATCACCTTAAATAATAAATCTTTTAATTTTTATTTGGGATACTATTAAGCAGGTCATATTTTGCTATATTTGAAGCCAAAAGTACTGAAAGGCATTTATATTTAAGCATTTCTACAGTACTTCTGGATACATAAATTGCTCATTCAGTCATTATGTTTCCTGCATGCCCACACAGCTGTTCATTGCAACTTGAGCCAGAATGGCATCGACCACCAGATGTGCCCGGAGGACATGACGTCACAGCTGGAGGAAGAGGAGGAGTCGGTGGACGCTGGAGCTGTGCTGCTGGACGACGACAGCCCGGGCTACCAGGACGTCAGCCCCCCTATGTACCAGCGCCGCTCACCGCCACACCGATCTGTGTCCGAGTCTGAGCTGTCACGGGTAAGTGATGGTCCAACAGCACCACACACAGAACAAGTGTTTAATCCAGAGAGCATGGACACCAGCAACTGATTTAACATCTCTTGATTTCCAATGTAGACAGCTCAACTCTAAATATATGTCAATAAACCCAGATAGTTTTAAATGGCATGGATACAGAACTACAGATAAGAGAAGCAACTTTTTCAGAATTTCAATTACTTTTGCAGTGATGATTTATGAGAAAGATAGTTAGTTAGTTAGTTAGTTAGTTAGTTAGTTAGTTAGTTAGTTAGTTAGTTAGTTAGTCATGGAAAAAATATTAGACCACCCTTTTTTCTCACTTTTTGCTTACTTGTTCATTTCCTGCCTGGTACAACTAAAGGTACATTTATTTGGACAAATATAATGATAACAACAAATTAGCTCATAAGAGTTTAATTTAGGAGCTGATTTCTAGCCATTTTCCATGGTTTTCTTGATAATGATTTTGGTAATTATCAAGAAAACCATGAAAAATGGCTAGACATCAGCTTCAATTAAACTCTTATGAGCTTTTTATGTCGTTATAATATTTGTCCAAACAAATGTACCTTTAGTTGTAAAAGGCATTGAAATAAACAAGAAATTGAAGAAAACGATGGTCTAATAATTTTTTCCATGACTGTATGTATGCATGAATTATTGTCAAAGTGAACTATGCTGTCAACCAAACAATGCAACAGGTAGTTACACAGAGGATTGAAATTGCGTTTCCCCTACTCCAAATGTGCAAGGAAAATATAACACACAACATATAATATACAACAAATTGTCCAAACAGACCACACCAATGGACACAACATATACAGACAAACAAAGGACCTATAAGTTATATAAAGAAAATTCAGTGTGCCAGAGTGTAGTCAAATTTGAGGTATCTTATTGAGGTGCTATAATGAAGATGCAATGTAGAAAAGTGCAAAGTGCAGAGCAGCATGGCGATGCAATTGTAAACATGTATGATATTGTGCATGTAAAGAGGCATATTAAGATCCGCTGAGGCTGCAGATTGAAACCAACCTAATATCTGGCCCCTCACTCCTACCTTTCCAAGTCTGTAGTGTTCAGGTCATGTTAAAATGTGGAACGCCCTGTCTGGAGTCCAATCTGGGCTACTGGAGGAACATGTGGTGGTGCAACATTAATGGCTGCATTAAAGAGGACCTGCTCCCTATATACAGTAGATGAAGGGCTCATATTTATGAACATTATATTACATTAAATTCTCTTGCCACACAGCAAGAGGGTCGCCGGTTTGACTCCGGCCTGCAGCTCTTCTGTGTGGAGTTTGCATGTTCTCCCCGTGTCAGCGTGGGTTCTCACCGGGTACTCCGGCTTCCTCCCACAGTCAAAAAACATCCACTTAGGTTTAATTGGTGACTCTAAATTGCCCGTATAGGTGTGAATGAGAGTGTGTCTGTCTCTTTGTGTCTGCCCTGTGATAGTCTGGCGACCTGTCCAGGGTGTACCCCGCCTCTCACCCATTGTCAGCTGGGATCGGCTCCATTTCTGCCAACAGATCCCCTTAAGTCCAACACACTGCTCCTTTAATTTAGTTATTTCTTTTTGCCACCTGTGGGCAGCAGAACAAGCTGTAAACAAACAAACTTGACAAATAATGATATGTGATATTAAAGTTGGAGGTAGAAAACAGATGGCGGTCCACACAACATTAGCATTCATTATTTTCTGGCCAATATTCACTCAATTTTAGCTCTGTTTTGGTCTTCACCAACTCCTGAGGAAAACATCTGTCTCTTTGGCTTTTGACTAACTCATTTGATGCTTTTGCATTCAATAGTTTTTATCAGTAGTAGTTGAATGGTGAACCAAAACAGTGACGTTGTTATCAGTAAAAACAAGAGTCACTTAAAAACATTAAATACCATCACAAAATAATCTAATTAGTCCAATACTTCGTTTTATGACTAAACGAAACCTATCATCCTCAGTTATACTTTGTTTGTGCTAACGAGTAAATATTAGCATGGTAAAATGTTAAATTATGGTGTTTAATATGGTAAAATAACCTTACACCTGCTCCTCCTCCACACACACACACACACACACGCACACACGCACACAACATGAAATTAAAAGTTAATTGCTCTTTGAAGGTGTGTTCTTGCATAATTACGCAATTATTTTATTATCATGTAAGTGGCATGTAATGGTCTTAAAAATTGACAATAATATCATTTTTCGCAGTTATTTCAGGGAAAATAAATCATCCAACGAAAATGTGGTTATCGTAACAGGCCATACACACACACAAACAAACAAATCAGCCACCCACTTAATAATAATCCGCTATGCTCCACACATCTAACTGTTCAGCGCAAACAAAGAATTTAACAGGGAATAAACAAGGAAAGACAAGCTGTTGTCTCAGCTCTTCCTCAGTGTTTCTGATAATAGATCAAAGCAGCCATCATCAGCCATGCAGAATACATTTCTCACTTCCTCTCCAGAAATAGACCGTGTCGTTGGTACAGTGGGAGGAGACACACACACACACACACACACACACACACACTCTTATATTCTCTTTTCTCTGTGTGAAATCTGTGATAATCAGCTGTCAATCAAAGCGAGGGGAAGAACTTTGAGCCAGACACAGTCTCCTGTGTAAAGCCTGCATGAGCTCTTTGAAACAGCAGACAGACAGCCAGGCCTCGGTTCAATTAGTGCAAACACACACACACACACACACACACACACACACACACACGTGTTGAAGTTGGAGTTGAGATGCTGTGTACTGTGCTGCAAGTTAATATGTGGTGGTCCTGCGTTGAAACTAGAGGTGGGAATCACTAGAGGCCCCATGTTATGATTACACGATACAATATTCTTGCGATTTCATGCATTTTTGCAGTACAATATATTGTTAGTTAACTGTTTCACTGCATTTTGTTACCACAAATTTAACTTCAATCAAGAATTGTTGAATGAAACATTAAAAAAAGCCGTTGCAGCTTTGCAACGTTATTTCGACAACTTCCCGACATGATATCCTGGTGCCTATAGATTCCTTAGATCTTCTAGTTTCATATGATGCCGGTATCTCCAGTACATTCCTAAAAGTGAGCCCGCTACAGCCTCTGAAAATATTTAGTGGCCATGTATCGATATAAAATTGCCATGCAAAATACTGTGATACTATGCTGTATCAATTTTTTTCCCCCACTTCTAGTTGAAACAGTATCTGTAACATGCATATCTGTGCTGTGTGCTTTCTGTAGGAATCCTCATGTAATTTTATATCGCAGCATCTTTCCATTTGAAGCTGAATTTCATTAGCGAGAGACCTGGAGGAAGTAATGCATTAGCTGAAATAATCTAACTGACGAAGCTCTCAGACTCAGTGTTGTGTCTCTGGACTGCAGTTAGGAACGAGTTTTGCTCTTTGGGGGAAATTCAATAGACTGAATGCATAAAGACTGTAATTACATAGAATGGCAATCTATTCTATCATGCAACACAGCCGAGGGCCAGATAGCATTTATTAATACTTATAGTGTTTGAGCTTAATTAAGAGCTGGATGGGAGGTTTGCAGCGCTGGATATATTAATTTCATTGTTAACAATAAAAGTCACGGTGAAACAGCAGTTAGAGCTTCTACAGCTCCAGTAATGTGAAATATTTTCAAGTGAGGATGAATATGTGGGCTGGGTATCATTTTTAATAAAGATCCTAACACCCACCACCTGATACTGATGTGCTGTGGCTTTATTAAGCTGCCCTGATGTACGTTAGGCTAACCCTGTTACTTTCGATTGGATAAATGCATGTAGACCGATGTGCCCCTGATTCATCTAAAGTATAAAAAGAGAAGCATTCCTCAGCAGGAACAGACGTTATAAAGACAGAATATCAACTCTTGTGCAAATATCATATCTGAGTTTGATACCTCCTATTGAGAAATAAAAAAACATATTTTTTCTATATGAACAGAAATACAAATTAACTGCAGTCTAAAACTGCCAAAAGCTCTGTTTTGAAAAAGGAACTGAGAGATCATAACTCCAGCAATAACTGTAATATGAAATGTTCTTTGATGTGTTGTGTGATGACCCTGATAAAGACCACAAGTCCAAACACTTTAGTCTGAATATAAAGTTGTTGCTGGAGTTTTGACCTCTTCAGAACTTTGTGATGCATTCACATGCTCCTCTGCTTAGGGATGGGCGTTTGGAAGAAATCTGCCAACTCGAGCATCTATAATGTTAAGGATCAATTAATCAATAATATACGATGTATAAAAACATGCATACATGGGAAAAATAAAAGATATATATATATATATATTTAGAACTGTTCAAAAGGATGTTTTGATAACGGACGCTTTTATTCTGAAAGGACTAAAAAGAGACTTAATCCTGTCAAACGTAAAACTAACTCAACTGAGATTAAACTGTAAAGACAACGTCAAGGAGTTCAATGTTTTATGTTTTAGCCCCCGAAGAGGCACGAGGTTAGTTTTCACAGTAATCTTCATATTTAAATATGTTATAATAAATTTTGGATGAAATGAAACCTCGTAATTCATGCTAGCAAGGTTTGATACAGTAAGCTAGTTTTGCTCCAATTAATACTCTATTTAATACTGTATTTCTGTGTGTTTTATAATTGTTATTGCAACTTTTGCGAACTGTAGCTTTATCCAACTTAATTCTCAGCTCAATGTCTTATTGACGTACAGCCGCAGAACTGAACGCTCGGCCGTGTTTCAGTTAACTGACTACTGATACGCAGTCAGAGATAAAATGAAAATGAAAAAAAAACAAAACAAATCAATTTAAAAATTCCACCCAATCGACCAAATTCTTAACCACCATTAATCGATCATCAATTAATTATTCCCATCCCTACCTCTGATGGCCCTTTTCCTGAGTTGGCAAGTCTTTCCCTGACTTCAGTGTGTTCATGAGCTGTTAGTCATAATATGGAAACAACATGGAAAGAACATCACGTGGATAACTAAAATATTTTTTCACCTGACTTGATATCAGGATAATACTAGTTAAAAACTTTTCTTACTAATCTGCTCTAATCAACTCTACATCAGGGCTTCCAAAAATAATATTTATGTATGTTAAATAAAAAAGAAATCATAATGACACATGCAATGGATTAATCAAAAATATAACCCCACGGCATATTTTGTCAGCATTTCTTAAAAATTAGGCAATTTTGCAGCCTGTCCACATGTCTGTTGCCCCTGAATCTTTTGTAAGGAGTTTGTTTACTTCTTGATATAAGACATTTTTCAGAAATATTTCTATTAATGTCCTTGAGAAAAAGAAGAAGATTGAGAGCCACTGCTCTACATGGACAGCAACTAACCTTAACAGTAAAACATTATGTCATACTATAAATTACAAAAAGAATCTCATATGCAATACATGAATTAATACAGCGTTCCATACGATCAACCCAACATTTACAACCCTGATTCCGCCGTGTTTCTGTGACATCTGATGTCCACACATGTCATGCACCATAATTTTTGCCAACTTTTAGAGTTTATGTTTCCACTTGAGGTGACGTTCCTGCGGGAAAGTATTTTTTCAGACGCCCCTTGAATGCAGGGTACCAAAAGTTTCTATTTTGAATCAAGTAAACAAGAAACATCCAGCCTTGAAACAGACATTTGATGAAAACTTTCAGTACTTCAATACGTGTTGCTACGGGGCAGAAGAAGAATTACCGTTGATGCCCAGGCTATTTATGTAATTTAAAAGGTTCATAACTCAGCCTGTTATCAGGACTATTGACTAAGATGAAAATATGCTTCAGATTGTTTGTTAAAGGGAAATCATTAAAGTCCATCTGTCTGGTTATCATGTAGAGCAGGGGTTCTCAAAGTTTTGATAGCTGAGGGCCAATTTAGGAACCCAAAATTTGACTGAGGGCTGCCAAAGGAAAAAAAGAAAAAATCTCATTTGTAATAATTTTATGACCAGGTTGCACCAATAAAGCTTACATTTATTGGTCTGCATCCAGTAATGTGCAATAAACACATTCTAATTAATAAATGAGTCTAAAACTTCTCCTTGCTGGTGAATCAGTCGTAGCTTTTATGATTGGTGTCATAATGACGTTTTATAACAAAGTAAGCGTTTGTCCACTTGTCTTGAAACCGGATTTTCTCCTTGCCTACATGTTTCTTTCTCGAGGGGTTCGACTCCGGCTCCGGCTCCGACTTCATCTTTACAGCTGCGGTCACGGTCTCTTCCCCGAGGCAGAGTGAAGCAGGAGACACCGTCAGCATCCCAGTGGTGGAAAAAAAAACATTGCACTGTTGACCTCTGGGAGTGAGGTCAGGTGAGGTCTAAACCACACCTGCATCGCGTATCCCTGTAGATGCTGCTAAAGACCACAAAACGGAGATTCATCCTTTCAAAGCAATGTACAGTTGGATTATAAACTAACAGCTGTATTTCATTGTGGGCCGCCAGAAATGTTTCTGTGCTCGTGGGCCGCACTTTGAAAACCTATGATGTGGAGCAACCTATAGGCATGTTTCGACTGATTACTTTCTGAGTACTTATTGGAACTGTTTTTGCTCCGCCCACTAGTTAGTTCCCCTCGGCTTCTGTTCCCATACAGTTACTTTTGTAGCGGCTAACCAACAGAGTCTGAATGTGACAACAGACCGACACGGCTAATAGTGTTGCCAGCTTAGCCACTTTGTCGCTACATTTAGCGACTATTCAGACACCTCTAGAGACTCTTTTTTTTAAAAAAAAAAGACTTTCTGGGGTCATTAGAGACTTTTTCGAGACTTCTTAACAAGAAGCAGGCGCCGTCCCAAAGAACTCACAAGCGGCCCAGTCCTCCCGCAGTGGTCTCTCCCAGCTGCAGTCCAAGCAGGAGCTGTTAACCCCTCAGCGTCCAGTCTAAACCAGTCTACAAATGAGTCACGCATGCGTGAAATCGCCGCTCAGTAGCAGCTCACCTACCCGAGGCAGGTACTTTCTGAGCCGATAACCGGTGAAGTTGGGCAGATCTTGGGCGGATCCTCTCTCCCAAGTCGCACCCATAGCGGCTCACTAGAGGGAAAAGTACCTAGTGGAAACACGCCTTATGATGCACCAATTATCTCTGAATAAATCTGTAAATATGTAATAAATCCAGATAACATACCTGTAGAAAAGCAAACTAAAGGTCGTGTCAGTTCATCACATCAGCTGTGTTAATTTTTAAATCTCCAATTGGAGGCTAATCTCGCGCCCGGCTGGATTTGTAATCGAGCCGCGGCCCGGCCGTAGATTAAACATGAGGCATAAAACAGCCATTTAGACTCTGTGGATTGCTGTAACATCCATAGCAAATCATCTCATCTCAGTCGTAATCAATATCAAGCCCAAGGTGAATATATCTTGTTTGCTGTTAACACGCCCTGCAGTGCTTTATGGACCCTGGCGAATCCCAAGGTCAGGCACTGTGAAGGGGTCTTGTGCACTTTCTTTGATGTGCCTGAGTAAAGTTGGCAAACAGAGGCTCCTCATGAAGGCTTATTAATTTATCCGGCATAGCGTGTTATTCTCCGTCAGCCATCCACGGCTCTCCGGACACACACACTCACACACATATCTCATTTTCATCCCTATTCCTGTATGTAACAGATTAATTAATACAGGGAATTTTCATCTCCTGCCAGCTCTCTGGCCGAGAGAAATAGAGCGAGGCAGTGAGAAAGGAGAGTGAGAGAGAGCATGCCAGAGCTGTTAATTAGCTGTGCGGTGGAGATAGGGCAGACGACACTGGGCTCCGTGTCTCAAACAGCCATTCACTCAGTCAACATGACACTAATGGCAGCGGCCCTCCTCCTCCTCCTCCTCTTGGGGCTTTTCTGTCCAGTCACTCTCAGTAAATCGGCTGCAGTGTTTGATGCTGACACTAGAGGGCAGTGTGTAACAGTGGATGTCACTGTAATGTCAGCAGGTTTAACATTATCAGGAAAGGATCACAGTCTAATGCAACCTTGCAGTTTCTTTTGGTATTTTTAAATATGTATCAAATAAATGGAAAAGTGAAAGCAGAATCTGAATTTCTGTGCAATAAATTTACATACTTAAGTCAGAGCAGAATGTATGAGCCACACAGTGCAAGAAAACACCATATTTTAGAATTTATAACCAGTACATAAACATTTAATATACATATAACACACTGTTATGTAATTCTAAGCATATATAAGATATTTTGGTTAAGGTTTTTATTGCTGTCAACAACTTTAACTTCTCATGTGAAGCATCTATAACAGATATTGAATGACAAAATAATAGAATATGTCCATAACAATAGATAAACGTAGGTCCTTATCAATTTATAAATACATTATATTGTGACATACTTCATGTTTACTGTCTATAATTGGGGTTAAAGTAAAGTGTTGCCACTGTATGCTAGTTAATAACACATCACTCTGTCTCAGCAGTGGAATGTAACTAAGTATATTTACTCAAGTACTGTATTTATGTGCAATTTTAAAGTACCTGTACTTTGAGAGCATGTACCTTTTTATGTTCCTTTATACTTCTCCTCCACTACATCTCAGAGATACATTTCTTAATTTTACTGCATTACATTTATCTTACTGCTTTAGTTACTTTTCAGATTACAGTTTTACACCCCTTTCTTGTCCAGTGAAAATTATTTCTCTCCAGATGAGTTAATTTTCTGCTTCTAACTCATTTTAAACCCTCCTAGATTGGCTGGAAAATGCAGTGTTTTCTGTCATCATAAAAAGTTTTTGTTTTTTACTTTTTAGAGGCACACAGTTGTCACAGGACGGTGACACTAATAAAAAACACATGATTTTATAGAATTTCTACCAGTATATTAAGGAGTTAAAATGAGCACAACCTGAACCGTAAAATGCAACATTAATGCAGCAGAAATACTGATCCAAAACATCATATACGATAGTAAAACACATTTTACTGCACAATGAATACTTTAAGTACAATTTGCTGATAAAACTTGTACCTTGAATACTTCTTAATGTCACAAAGATATGCTTTAATGTCACAGCTGCTCTTTTCTGCTCCTTGATGCAGCCCTTTACAGCAGTTTGGAAATCTTCTCACATCTAAGACAGTCTTTAAGTATAAAACTTAATATGAGTGGAGGTTGTAAGAACATAGTAACCCTGCTTTAGTCCGAATTTATCATCAGGAAGAGTCTATGTAAAAGAGGAGCTAAATTAAAGTTTAGCTTCCTTCTTTAAATAAAAAAAATATATGTTGCCTAAAAAATGAATAGGCAACCTAAAGAAAAAGCCTCTAGAAAGACTAAAATCATTTTTTAGAGCAGAAATATTTTCATTTCTATTTATTTCAAAAGGCTTTCTGCAGGAATGTTTTGAGAACAATGTGGGCAAAGCATCTACATTTGTACAGTAAGATAAGATAGAACTGTATTAATCCCGAAGGAAATTCAGGTTCCAGATTGCTCCAAAGTTACAAAAACAATTACAATGTAGGATATTATAAGAAAAATAAACAATGAACTAAATGGATAACAATATGTAATATAAATGTAACAATATAAAGTATAAATGTAAAGTAAAAAGATGACATGGCAGGATGTAGTGGCAGATATATTGCACATGATAATGAACATAGGATAGTCCTTGGTGTTGAATATTGTGTTGCACGTGATGTTCATTAGTCAGTCAGAAATATAAGCTTTCCTCCCTGCAGAAAGGGGAGTATTAGTAATACTTCTATACCAAGCAATGTTCAAAATATGCTGTTCACTATTGCATCATAAAAGAGACATTACAGCTAGGGGTGTGCCTTATCATATCGTTCACGATTATACCGGTATATTTAAAAAAAAAAATAGCATATCATGATATTGCCATTTGCACAGATTCCACCACAGAATCTACAAGAAGACTGTCAAAATAAGATGCCTTAAATAAAACATACAAGAACCCTTATCCTCCTCTACAATAATTTATTAAAATAGGCAATAATTAAGATCAGTGTATATGATAGAATAGTGGCATTAGAATATGTGAGAGGCACCAAATATTGGCTGTTATGAAAAAAAATTCTCCAGGAGGGCATGCCCCCGGAAATCTTATGTGAGGTGTTTGCTCACATTTAGATTTCAAAGTGGACGAGATTGATGCATTATACTTAAAAATGTACAACATTTTCTCGAAAAACCCCTAGATGGTTATTTTTATACTCAATAGTCAAGAGTATTTTTTTTTTATTTGGCAACTGTTGAGATTTGCACTTTACACTTTATTTTAGATTAATGATTACTTTTTATTTTGTTGTACATTTTGTATTTATCTATACAGAATAAAAAAAACTCATTTTCTATATATTTTTAAGTATTTTGTAATATCGTAAAGAATATCGTTATCGCAAAAATACCCTGAAATATCATGATATTCTTTTAGGGCCATATTGGCCACCCCTAATTACAGCATTAGAAATGGAGCTTATTTTACACATATACTACAGGAGCTGGTCTTGTTTCCTATCCTAGAATACTTTACAGTGTGGTGTTTCATGTTGTGTTTTCTGAACAATGACTCAGGTTTGCATTGTTTTGCTCACAGCCATGTTTCATCCAACAAACAATATTTCTCCTAACGAAGGCTGCCAGACAGCTGTAATTCCTCCGAACAACAACAACAACAGCAGCAGCCCTTGTGCCGTCAAAGAGCTATTGAATATTTGCTCTGCCCTTCAACGCATTTGTTCAATAAATGAAACACTGCCCTCTTCTTTTGTCCAGGGAAATATCCAGGGTCGAGGTTCAGCCGCAGCTATTTCTGGGAAATAAACAAAACTATGAAATCTATGAGGCATTATCAGGCCTTTGTGGCAATGCAAAATACAGTAAAATCATTTGACAAAACAATGTCATTATAAGTGCTAATTGCTGCCGTAGTTAACATTTTAATCGAGCCGTTTGACCCGGCAATCAGCCGAACAATCTTGGCGGCAGAATGAAGGGGAGGTTTGCAGTTTCTGCTCCGAAACAACCACGGCTGCATTCAACACAACTGCCAAATCCACTCTCACTCTCAGTCACATGCTGTTTGACGCTGGAGTGCTTTTCTGTGCTTTTTAATTCCCAGCTCCTTTTGTATTCCAATACTGTCTTCCACAAAGGGGCCATGTGATTGCCTCTTGATTAATTTAGCTGAGTACATTCATATTGGATCTTTAAATGCTTATCAGTGTTAGCGCGATTACATGCTTCATTATGTAAGTAATAGTTTTCCACTGTGGATGTTTATTCCAGACTCTGGTTCACGTTTGGTGGGTTTTGCGTCTCCCCCCCCCCCCCACCCCCAAAGGCTTTATTCCTCCTCGTCTTTAATTTCTGAGGTCGTCCTTGCTCTGTTGCTAAGGTAACGTGAAGAATACTGGGAGCTGTACTGGGCTTTCAGTTATCAATTAAAGCCAAGGACGGCGGCACTCTGAACGTTGGCACACATGGCAATTGGATGTATTGTGTGGGTACGCTGCATTCCTAATTTTTTTGTGTGTGCCTGCATGGGCTGCACATGTGGATGTGGATGTATGTGTGTGTGTGTGTGTGTGTGTGAGTGTGTGTGTGTGTGTGTGCTCGTTCCCACTTAGAAATAAAGCAGGCTTCTCCTCTCACCCTTGTGCTGTCACTCAAATCTCTAATTGGCCCGGAGTCTCTTGAACACAGCTCTTTGAGCATGATTGTACTCCTGTTTTTCTTCTCTCTGCTGTTTTCTCTCCGCCCTTTGGCTCTGTTGGCTGGCTGGCTGGCAGGAAGGCACCGACTCACCTATTGTACCCGGGCCCCGGGACCACAGCTCTGGGCTAAATCAGTGCAGAATGTAAAACACAGATGGCCATTGACTCACAAATGGGTTCATGGAAAATGAGAGAGTCTCCTGTGTCAAATTCTGCTGGAGCACTGGCTTTTTTTCTCTCCTCTCTCTCTCTTTCTCTCTCTCTCTCTCTCTCTCTTTATTCTTCTGCCTCATCTGTCAGTCCAGCCTTCCTCCACACTCCCAGCATCCTCTCCCAAACTCCTCTTTCCTCGCATGTTTTCAACACTCTCGCTCTTTCACCATCCAGGCCTTTCTCTCTCTCTCTCTCTCTCTCTCTCTCTCTCTCTCTCTCTCTCTCTCTCTCTCTCTCTCTCTCTCTCTCTCTCTTCTCTCTCTCTCTCTCTCTCTCTCTCTCTCTCTCTCTCTCTCTCTGTCCCGTCGCCTCAGGGTCCTCATCAGGGTTAATTAGCATTGAGTTGAGATGTGTTTAATGGTTAATGTAGTTTCTTCCTGCGATACCGTTCCCTCCCCTGCTTGCAGATTCATCCATCCACTCTGGCTGCCAAACAATCGCATTAAGAGTGCTGGCCTCGCCTACCTGCCTACCTGCTGTCACTTCGCCTACCCGCAGGGGATAGAGACCACATGCCAAAACCAGCATGTTCATCTCCCCCAATTTCTCTTTCTCTCTGGGATGCTAGATATAGAGTGAGTGGGAAGGAGCTGTGGAGAGACATATAAAAGGAGAGGGTGAGGCAGTGCCTTATAATAAGAAACAGGTGAGAGGGAGATGGGAAAGATGAGAGCTGTAGTATGTGGGGAGAGGAAGTGAGAAAGACAATGTGATAGATCTGACAGGGTCTGATCGAATATGGGGGAGAGATGAGAGATTGGGTGAGTGTGTAGGGGTGGGGGGAGGCAGAGGAAATGCTGCCAGTACCTGTTATTCTGCTCTCTTCTGGGTGGAGGAAAGAAGGGCTTCCATTGCTATGCCACACCACACAGCAGCCAGAGAGCAGGCTGAAGTGGAGGGGAGTGGATGTGAAATTTTAATCACCTCTCTCTGTTTGTAATTTTAGTAGCCCCTCAATCAAAATCAAAAGCATTGCCAGCACTTTCAAGAGCGATCCGTTGGCAGGCTGCTGCACTGCCTGCTGTTGAAGTATTTAAACTTGAATCTTTGCAGCCAGAGTACAGTGAGATACAGATACATGCATGTGTGTACTATCACATTCATCCTAATGTAATGACATTATTTTGTGCAGATTAGATTAAAGCTTCACTCTCTATTCACAACTAACACTGTATATCCACTTCTTCCCACTGTACAAAAATGAAGGCACAATGTCATGGATAGGGGCGCTGCCATCTTGCCCTGGTGAAATTATTTGGAGTATGTGCAGTAGTGATTGTGGTTGGAGCCACGCTATCAGGGATATTTCACTGTTTGCAGTGCTCATTTGGCTGGTACATTAAAAAATGCTGATTGTTTTTTTCTTTGTAATGGCTACAACACAAATCATTTGGGCTGCAACGTCAGTTGGCGGCTCTGGTGATGCATGGCTAGCTAGTTAGCTAGCTAGCTAGCACCGCTGCCCACTCTCCTGCAGAATATTCTAGTAATCTAGTGAGGCAGAGCGACTGTTAGACCCAGTTTTGCTCCTGGCAACCAACCTGCCATTCGGTTCATTTTCTGTAATTAGCGTTGCGTTAAAAGCATGGCGGAATTAGCTACCTAGCTAGATACGGATCCAGCCGTGTTTGAAGCCATGTTTTGGCTTCACTTTTTGGGGAAGTACAGTCTATGGTCCACAATAGTTATAAATTAATTAGTGGATTTTTTCACCACTAGGAGTGCTGCAATGTTTGCTCTTTTCTGTCAACTTCCAAAGATGGTTATGTAAAGTAGCAGAAATTTGGTGTTTTTTCCCCCATTGTTTTCCTGCCTTTTTTAATCAATCATGTATGTAATCAATATGAATCTTTTATGTCATTGTAAACCAGGTCTTGCTGTTTTGTTTGTGGACAGGTGGTTGGGTAAAACAAGATATTTTAAGGTGTTACCTCAGGCGTTAGAAAATGGTATTGCATTTTTTTTTACTATTTTCTGATTTTATATAAATGATTAATTGAGAAATGAACAACAACAATACCAGCAAAACAGATCAGTAGATTACTCCTATTCTGCGTGGAGCTGGCCTTCTTTGTATTAAGAAAAGCTGCAGTTTTTTCTGATTTTTATTATGTTTTTTATGTTGTGTTGTTTTGCATTAAAGATGTGTGTTGGTGGTAATTTGCTCTTAAAGGTAGCAATCTGTCAATAAAAGCTGCTATAAATAATGCAGCTTTCAAAACATTCTGATTTTCTTTCTGAGAAAAAACTTAATTCAACATGCTTGTCAGCCTTAAGGGTATAATGTTATTTGGAGAGAAAGTCCAAATGTACACAGAAACATATTTATAATTGAAGCTTCCCAGGGTACTTCAGGTTCAGATTAAACCCCTTTATTAACCAAGTATAGATTCTAGCAAAACAGAGAAGCCATATATACATCTTCCCTAACATCTGCAGGTCCATGTTGTTCTTTCTTATCAACAGTTTGAAGACATGACCATACTGAATAAATGGTGCAGTGTGACTTAACACAACATACACCATGAATAAAATCACAAAGCTCTAGATTGAGTTGTCTTCTCTTGACTTTAAAAGTTATTGATCGTTGAGGGAAAATGTCACACAGCAGCCAGTAAATATTATATGACAAAGTCAGTCAGATGGAAGGTGTCACATCGCTGCACTATGACCCATCAGTGGGAAAACAACCATCGTCAACAGTATGTTATTGGACAGTTTTGCAGCCCTGACGTCTCATGCTGTGACCGAAATGTGGAAGTGGTAGTCCACCAACAGCGCCCCAGGCTTTAATAATACATCTTTATACATAAGGGATCTGTGAACAAGAACAACGGCGCCACAGTTCAGCAAGTTTGTAAAAAATGGGACTTATACAACTGCTTCGGGTTCATGTGAAAGTGTGTTGAGTCCTTGGGCGTTTTTACACGATGAATCGAACCCTGGAGCCCTTCTACCTTAGTTTGGTACGTTTGGGCAGGTGTGAATATAACACACTTGGGTGCAGACCAGAACAAGACCACCTTGAGAAGGTGGTTTCTGCACGCTTTGGTACGCTTCGTTTGTGTTGAGAATGTGATTTGACCTTGATCCGACTACCAGCTGTATTCTGAAAGTTTGAGCAAAAGGGAAAATGTGAAAATGCCCTTCAATTCATTTTTAATAATAATAATAATATATAGTAATTAATTTTCAAAAGTCATGTCCGGATATATTTAGGCTGAATAGTGATACATAATATATCTCAATATTTGATATGGTCTAATTCCATATCACATATATTTTTTATATCGATATATCGCCAAGCCCTATAACAGATTATGACATTTTTCTAAATTCAAATTTTTTGTCTCAGCCAGGATATGTGAAGCTGTCCAAGCCAGTGGCCCTGTGGACCCAGCAGGACGTGTGCAAATGGCTGAAGAAACACTGTCCCAATCAGCACCAGATCTACAGCGACTCCTTCAAACAGCACGACATCACAGGTACAATTTCACACTTACACTGACCTGCACAGTGTCTCATGGATAAAGGTTCTCTATAGGGCTGGGGAAAAGAAACTGATTCTGAGATGCATCGTGATTCACTTTTGAAAGATTATGTCTTGTTGCAGAAAAGTCAATAATTTGAAATCCAATTGGATGGTGAAACCTAAGAGAGGTAAACATGAGCGTCATGTTTACAGTCTAAGCCAGGCGAGCGTAGGCAACCACAGATGGATACAATCCAACCAGTACCCCCTGGCTTCTATTACTTGAAGGGAAAGCAGACCTGGACAAGAGTATGCAAGTTGTGAACAAACACGAGAAAACATATTTCATTTTCCCACCTGGAGTTGGAGCAAAATCAGCCGGTTGTAGTTGCTGCCAACCACAGAATCATGTAGAGGAACCAAAGAAGTTGATGCAGATGCATCACTCATCATTTTATAATAACATTGTAGATCTCTGAATTGGTGAAAAACTGTAACATGCCTTGATATTCTCAAAACATTCAAACCTGTGCTGTATTTTAGTGAGTTAATTGCTGATCATTTAAATAAAAAATAAATACAATAAAATAAAATAAATATCTTATACCATTTTTGAATTACCCAAAGCATCAATTTCTGCAAAATATTTTTGTAAAAAAACATTTTCTTATCAATCTGCAGGCGCACCTCAAAACATTAGAATATCATGGAAAAGCCCATTTCCAGTAAGTAGTTCAAGTCAAATAGCCCCAACCAAGTATTGAGTCATATAGATGGACATTCTTCTCAGAGGCCAACATATCTATATTAAACATACTTTTTATAATTGGTCTTTTGTAATATTAATTTTATTGAGACACTGAATTTTATGTCTTTATTAAATGTAAGTCATAATCATTATAATTAGAAGAAATTAAATAAATTAAGACATGCAATGTTTCATTCTGTGTGTGCTTTTGTTAAAACTTTTGTATGATATTCTGATTTATTGAGATGCACCTGTATGTTGGACATAAAATACAGCGATATCAATAGATACGATATGCCTTTGAGGTCAATATTATTGGTTGACTGATATATTCTTAATGAGCTTTACTGAATATAACCTAATATTATATTTCATTTAAGGTGCAGTACTTTGCTTTGTTGTAGGAAAATCCATATTCATGATGCAAGAGCAGAAATGTCACATAGAAACAGTCAAAACTGAAGCATTTCTGTAGACGACAACAATGTTTTCAAATCATGTTTGCATTGAAAACGTGATGCACGAGAGCTCATCTCTGTCTTCCAACGCTGCTGCATTTGTCATTTCTCATCTTGGTGAAGCCAGATCTCATCCATAACATCCCAGGTGCGCTCTGTACCCACTGTCTGCCACCTGCAGCCCTGCCACCCGGCCTACCCGTCTGTCCATCCCCGCCTCCCCACTGTCAGCGTCACCACCGACAACAGTTTCCACGTCAATCATTTCCCTAACGAGGCTCCTCAAGGTCACCCTGGTGCTAACGACACTCGGGTCCGCGTGGTAACAGACGACCGTTAATTGCCTTGCACTCTACCTCTCAGAGCACGACTGATCACATTAATATGTTTATTTGTTTTGCTTTTGAGGACCTCCTCGACTCAGTGACTCGCTGGCGGGATAAATCGCTCGGCGGTCATGACGAGCGGCGTAATGACTCACACTCCCATTTTACCCTTTGATGCCTTTTGACGTTTGCACGGAGGGTTTTGAGATTTAGCATCCTCTGTTTAATGGTCTGAAAATATGAATCTTGCTGCTTTTCAGTTCAAGTTGCACACATATCTCATCAGCAGCACGGAGGTCCAAGAGATAACCCACAGTTCATTGCATGCTTGTTGAACCGCTGCAACATTTTCCATCCGTCTTCAAGTGGAAGCATTCTGGAAAATTTTCTTTTCTTATCACTTACGATACAGTTGAAGCACTGCTGCAATGACTAATCACTTATGAAACACAAGTTGTAGTTTTTGCAATTTATTTATTAATTTGTGTCTCGCGCAAAATGAATTATTCACTGTAATAATTCCGATTAAATACAATGCACATACACGAAAAGGACTTACAGACTCTCCCGCTGAAAACACTCCTCTTATCACATCCGTGCAGTGTTTGTTGCATAAAAGAGAAATCATGTCAAGTGCAGTCATCCAGTCATTTAGTTGGTAGAATTTCTCAAGAGGTCCATATCTAATTATGGAAAATTAATCTAACTTTATGATTAAAAGCCTCAGTGTTCCTGACAAGCCTAATGCATTCAGTGATAGTCTGTAAATAAATTATATTTTCTCGTATTAGTCTTTCAGTGATTAAAACATTAGAACTTAGCCTCCTAATGGTGTATTAACTTAACGACCTGTGTTTGTTGTTAAGGTGTAATGATTTTTGCAGGAGATGAAAGGGTTAACCAAATATGAATGCACATAGAGCGTGCACACACACGCTTTCCTGCTGGCACAATTAGGAGATAATGACATGCGCAAAACCTGCAAGTAATTCAGTTTGTCTTCACATCGAGCATTAATTAACAGAACCCAATTAAAACAGGCCAAGCCACACCAATTGGGCTCGCAAGGCAATTTGCATCCCAATCAATCTTTGAAATATTATGTAGATATTTTTCTGTTCCTGCACCCTATTAGAATAAACAAGAGGGAAACAAATGATGAATGGAATATTGTTGTGCAAAACAATCATGCGTAGACAAACAAACAGTGAGTATGAATTCATTTATAAGGGCATACAGTCGTGCATCTTAGATTGTCTATTTGTTCTTGTTGGGCTTGTCATACACTCGCTGTCACCCTTGAAAATGTGTGTGTTTGTGTGTGTATGCATCTGCCTGGTTTTCCGGTTTGCAGAACGCTGGAGTCTCCAGACTCTTTACTGTATTTTCTGTTCAATCCAGCAGCAGAATACTCAACCCTCCTTTCAGCTGCCAGCGATACTCAATCTCACTTGTCTTAGCGAAGTAGTCACCCCTTCATAAAGTACCGAATCAATAAACAGTCTCAATTCCAGATCATAATTCAAACAGGCATTTGTGTCCTCCCTCCTTTGACATAAAACAGCAGCGAGGGAAATGCATTTTACTGCGTATCAGTGCTGGTGCAACATTTTAACGTCGAATGACTTCAGTATGCAGCAGCTGCCTCCCTGCTAGGCTCCTGTAACCTCAGCCAAAGAAATCAATGTTTCCCATCCTCCCTCCAGCCTATTCTGCCAAGAAACCCTTTCCCTCCCTCAATCTTCACCTCCCACCCCCAACAGAGACGGCGGCGAATTTGACTTTAACACCCAGCTGTCATTAAAAATGCATTAAAGCATATTAAGGCATAATTAGATATTAGTCCCTAATCCGTTGTAATTACAAGGACGAAGCTCTTTTGGTGGGAGAGTAGAGCGGCATGAAAAATTAGTTAAACACACAATTTCCGATACCTTAGATGTAATCAGTGCAAAAGGTGTGATGACATAGGTAATCAAAAGCAAGAGGATGGAAGAGGGAGAAAAGGGTGAGTCACTATTAAGTTATATTTTCTGTCAGAGGAGGCCATTACATCACAGTGTGAAAATTCAGAGCCTCTCTAAAGGCATACAAAGACTGAATTAGATGCAGCTGTAGAGGCTGGCTGCAGGGTCCGTTCAGAAACGTCTCAGTGTGTGTGTGTTTGTGTTTCTTTGGCTAACATTTGAAGGTGCAATTTGTAAGAAATGGCAGAGATTTTTAGTTTAAACATTCCAAAAATGTACTAAAATTATCAACAGATTGTGAAGAAGTGATGTCAAAGATGTCTATATATTGTGTTGCAGACATGATTTTTGCGATAAAAAAGGGAGGAAAATTGAGGCTAGGCTAAGAGAGCAGCCCCGCATAAAACTCCTGTACAGCGTCATTCATGCTGATACACATGCCACATGCATGTGTATCAGCATGAATGTATCATACTGGACTTAGCTTAGCCAAAAAGCTAGCAGGCTGCATCCTCCTCACATCCAACTCCACTTGGCATCCACCTGTGTCTCCTCTCTGCTGGGCTGTTGCTCTCTGTGCCTCCCCTGAGCAACTAATCTCTCCTGTATGGATAAAGTTTTAGAAATAAGTTTCTTTAATGCTGAATATCAGTTCGGGTCTAGGTCTTAATTGTAGTTTGAAACGTTCAGCATCCATTTTTAAAGGACATAGCAGGTTTAATGCGTGTCTAACTGTACACAATCTTGATAAGATTTAGTAAATTACACATTACTTGTACGTCAAGGTAAAATATGCCCTCTTATTTTCTTGGAGAACTACAAATTGCACATTTTAATGTCTGGTGTGTAGGATTTAGGGTTCCCTATTGGCAGAAATTGAATGTGATATTAATTATGTTTTCATGGGTGTTTAATCACTTGAAACTATGAATGTGAAAATCAATTATGAATCAATTTTCCCTGCAGTTAAAAAGATGTCTCCCCTCCCACATAAAGGGAGACACACCTGTATTACAGTCTAGCATGTATTTATGTTGATTTGATTAAAAAAGAATAGCTCATTTATTCTGATGAATTTCTTTATCCGGATTGAGGATTTAGTTGTAGGATTTTTCAGGGTTTTTTTGCGACTGAAATTCATAGCTTCATTCAAACTGAATAAAATAATGTAAATATATAGATATGGAGGCCACTGTATCTTCCACTACATGCATGGAAAGGGAGGGGTTCTTCAGGTTATTCAGATGGTTGCAATCTGCAGCCTCACCACTAGATGACACTAAATCCTTCACACTGCCCTTTTAAATCTTAGCATTAACAAGCTACATTATTAATAGTTATACTTTGTATTCATTATTCAGTGTACTAAATGTTAGCCCAGATTAATGAACTTTGAATACCCTAATGTGAAATAATACAAATAAACAGCTGCTATTTGTAACCTGAAATAGCCCACAGCCATAGAAAACTTATGAGAAAACGGTTCCCTGGACATATAAAAGACCTCTCGCATGGGAGCGGGTCGCCCAGACTGAAAGAGACACAGAAAAAAAGCTTTGATAAAAAACCGAGACAGCAGTGAGGTGTGACTTGGGAATACTACTTCTGCCATTCATCGGTTCGACTGTTTTTCCTCACACAGGAACACTGGGATAAATGAATAACCAGCCTCATAATACTCCTTGATGTATGGTGTCATAAGGCCTTACACTGAATAATTAATAGCCTGTAATATTAGTGGTTTAATGAAGGGTGGCCTGTATCCAGCAGCACACCCCGTACCACTTCAGTTCCCCTAAAGGTCTGTGTTCAGCCCCCTCTGGTTGGCGGATCCATCATCTCTCCCACTTTGAAAATAACCCGTGCAGCTCTGGCCGTGATCTCCCCCGTCCACTGGAAGGTCTCACGCTGGGTACAAAATGTATATTTGATGAGCTGCAGAAAAGGATGAAAGGTGACAAACGCTTTTAAAAAAAAAAAAAAAAGGCAGGACGAGGACACCCAGCCACACAGGGCCTAAACAGCTCTTGAGTGATGAGACAATGAATTCTGCAGGCGCCACAGACTGCTGTCGTAAAAGTGCTGCTGTGTAATAGAGGAACAGGCGTATAGTAAACGAGTCAAAGGGACTAACATGGCTGCATATCAACTCAAGAGCTGCAAAACAGCTCCACTGATGGCCATTGTTTTGTGTAATTTCCAAAAGGGAAATTTGAACAGCTCGCTGCTGATGAGCTGTTTGGGGGACAATTTGATCCGCAGACAGAAGGAATCGTGGTTAATGATGCCATTGGCAAGGTGATTATATAGCGATGTGTAATATAAAATTAATTACTGCTCTGCCGATTGCATGTTTTGAAAATGTCGTCCTTGCTTTTTCCATATGGAGAGTTTGGAAATGAATCTTCAGAGACTGTGAATGACACGAAGAGCAGTTACATAGACAAAGTGTAGTTAGCCTCATTGTACAGCACACAGTCCTATTCACTGCTATACTGATTTTGTTGAAGATGAACAAACACACACTATAATACTGTAATCTTGACTTCATATTACTCCCTTTTATCGCAACTACTGTCTGCCTGATCACAAAGAAAAAAAGACGGCCAAAAAAATGGAAAAATCATCTCCTGACATTCAGCTCATTACAGCCCATGTTGAGCCTGTTGTAACGATTATGGCAAGAAAATTAGAGATTTGGTTGAAGGCAACACATCGCCACCACTATGCAGTCATGTGATTACAGTCTCAATCACAGTAATCTTCTCACACTGTGCTGATTATGACCCAGCAGCCAGTGTGATTCAGCAGTTGGCTCTCCGGCTAAGAAAGGCTAAGACCAGGCAACACTTGAGTGAGCAGGCATGTGGGGAGTTTACTTTGGGTTTCTGCACTTTCACTGTAAATCGATCTTGGTGCAGCTTTCAAAATATAGTAGGCTATGACCTACTACATGACGGTTTCTGTGTCCACTTCACATTGGGAGCTCTACGGTAGCTGTGTGCAGTCTGTTCTCATTCACTGTTCATACTTATATCTAATGTGCGCTAATTTGCAGATTGCTCACGTAGCTGATAGCCAGGAGGCGCAGCTTTTGATAACCCATTTTGGCGTTTATTGTTAGGCGGCAACCTCCTTTAATTATGACTGGAGGAGAGGTTTGGTGACGTTGTAGAAAAGTCTGTTTCAGCGTGCAGGAGGGGTGTTTTGAGAAAAAGTACTTGTCTCGTTTTCATGAAACTTGGTGAAAGGGTGTAGTAAGGGCTCAGGAAGAACCCATTACATTTTGGAGTGGATCCAAACATTTCAAGGCAGATACACAAATTATTTTCTCCCATTTGCTAAAATTGCTTAGTGCATAGCCTAGACAGAGCTCTGCGCTCTCCTCGCTCCCTTCTAGTCAACAATAAGTGTTTGGTATCTTATGATTTCTTTTAAGTTTTTCTCTACAAAACCCTTTTTTCCATTTAGCAATATAAGCCAAACTTCTCACAGGTTAAATGTTCTCTCAGCACATGCTGCAGACCTCCACCATGACAGATGGTTCATTCACATGCTCTTCAGATGGTCACATTTCCATAGTCATTTGTTATTTTTATTGCGTTGTATTTGTATTTTGATGTGCAAATCAAGCTTCAAGGAGCACGTAATGATGAATAATGATGAGAGCTTGGTATCTTCTTTGGTACAAACTCCTTTATATTTCCTATTAAGTTAAAGTAGCCAAACTTCTCAAGAATTAAATGTTCTCCAAGCCCAAGCAGCCTAAAATGACTTGAAACTGCCTATATACAATGTGTGGAACATTCTACCAATTGCTTCAAAAGCCTGCAGTCAACTGGTCAAGTGTGGCTGTAAACTGGCTGTGGTGCAAGGTGCTCATGCAGGGAGGAACTGCAAAGATCTTTGTAGTTGTTAACGTAACAAATGATACAAGTAGAGCTAATAAAGTTTAAATATATGCATGTTATCCATTTTTCAGAATACATGCACTGTTAATGACCTATATTAATATATGTCAGACCTCTTAGGAACTGAGTTGGAAATTACGTAAATACATGGCCAAAATGAACACATCTATTTGATCAAATAATCTTCTAGTGATAATGAGCTTTAATGGATTCCTTGACCCATAAAATGTATATTTTGACACCAAGATTGACCTTCTTCATGGCTGCCATATCCGCAATCTTTATGATATGGCTCCCATCAAAAATTGAAACTTATGGTGATGGAGAGCATGTGAAAAAAATGTCTTGCTTTTGTCCAGCGTGTCCCCTTTATTTTGCTCAGCAGCCTGACTAATAATTATACAGTATTATACTAGAATAGCACAAGGAGGATGCAGACATCTGCCAAGGAGAGTTGGGAATATTCATCATAATTGTATTTTATTTCTCAAAGCATTTAAACATGTGGATATCAGTTTTCAGTGTTTGCATGACAGTAAAGACTTTAAGAACACGCCAAAGTTGGAATGACTTCCCAACTCTGAAATCTGGACCATCCATGGAGCACTTGAATGCATCATTGGCCTTGGAGGTGATCTGAACTCTCCTATGCCCTTCTAGTTAATTATGATTAGGTCTTGGTATCTTTTTTTTGTGTCTTGTGGAATTAAAGATGTATTTGTACAAATTCCATTATATTTTCCATTGAGCAAAATAAGCCAAAGTCTTCAAATATAAAATGTTCTCTAGGCCCAAGCAGCCAAAATTGAATTTTACCAATAATTATGCAGTATTAGAGTACAAGGATATTACCAAGAGGATGCCGACCTCTGCCAAGGCCAATGTTGCATTTATAACGGGCGGCTGTGGCTCAGTTGGTAGAGTTGGTTGGCCCCCAACCGAGAGTTGGTGGTTCGATCCCTGACCGTTGCAGCCTACATGTCGAAGTATCCTTGAGCAAGATACTGAACCCCAAATTGCTCCCGATGCTGCGTTCATCGGTGTGTGAATGAATTCCCAATGGTGGCAGGTGGGACCGTTTAGGGTAGCCTCTGCCACCAGTATGAATGAGTGTGTGAAAGGGTGAATGAGCGCAGTCTGTAGTGTAAAGCGCTTTGAGTGGTCGCAATTTGGGGAGTGGTCCCATTGCAAGAGTTGAACATTTTTTATTTCTTCTTTTTTATTTCTGTTTGCGTGACAACAAAGCCAGAAAGACTTCCCAACTCTGCAATTGGGATCACCCATGAACTAAACCGGCTCTCCTAGTACTGTTTTAGTTCGTTTAGATTCCCTCCACCTCTAACTGAATGTTGAGGCTCTGAAATCACAGCTAGCAGCCCTTCCATAATGACCACTGAAATCCAGCTCCGTGTGTTGAACTCTGGACAGCTAGTTAGCTCCTCAGTAAAACCTTACAGTGATTCCAGTAATCTAAACCGACTCTGCAGCGTTTGAGTCCCTGTGAGCTGTCTCCAGGTTGTTAGCTGCAGATAACCAACAGAGGTGCGATATAATGATCCACACACTGAAATAGATCAGAAGTGGTGGAAGCAGCATGAGGCTACTGCTGCTGTGACAAGTGGAGGACTGAGGCGCCTTATTATCTGCGTGTGGGTGTGTGTTTGTGTGTCTCTGGCTGGCTGGACTAGTTTCATTACTTATACTGAACCCTGTTCTCTCTAGTATCATAACTGGCCTTGTCTCCTACAGTCTGGAATAGCATTAGCATTGGATCACAGGTGCTCAGTAGCTGCAGTATCCTTTTAGCTGCAGGGCTACAAGCAACTCTGTGACTGAGACAATCAGTCACCATTTACTTTAAGGACTGCAAGCTGCTCCGTATCACAGAGAACGTTGACGACGATTCTGCAAAGTGCTGCCACAGTCTATGTTTTGTTGGCATCAGCTTGTTGAATCCAAAGCTGTTATCCCACTTTTTATTCTTGAAGGGGAGGGGGGGTCCGATCGCATAAGGCAGCAAGAAGTATACTTACTAGCCGGCACTCAGCACTCATCACTTGTTATTCTGTGCTTGACAGAGTGTAGTGCAGGTTTGGAGTGCAGTTTTCCAGATGCATCACGGTGACATTCATCCCCAGAGGACACGCATATGGGCACACAGCTGCGCGGGATTTTTGAGAAATAAGTGTGACTGGTGTGGAAGATTTACCTATGGAGAAAGTGTTGTAGAATAGAATACATTCTTGCACCGTATCACCTGCTTCAAGCACAGCTGCTGAAAACATGTCAAGGCTGCAGAGTGTGATTTTTGGGGCAAAGGAGGGTTAATTTGCTGCTTTTGTATCCGTGGCCGCCCCACACACAGCCATAATTAGCGTAGCATTTTAGCTCCCAAATGAAACGCAGGATCTTTTTTTTGTTCTTGTGACCACATGCTTTATATCTGATGGCTCCGTATATGCCTGTGTGTGTTTGTACAGATGCACTTTAAGCTCCCATTCATCAAAGCCGTGGTTGACTGTGCCAGGCTATAGCTGTAGATTAATCTGCTTCAGCCCAACACTGCTGCTCACCCACCACTCATTAATCTAACTCCCAGGGACAATGTGTTTGTGTGTTCCTGTGAAGTATGTGTGTACACACGTGAGCCCATATTTGCCTTGTGTGTAAAAATACATCCAGTACAACGCAGCTGATGATAAATGTTTGGGTACAAGATAGTTCTTGTCTAATAAAATACACATTTGTGGGATGTGCTACAGGTAAGAATCAAGAAAAAAGGAAAGGAAAAGTGGAGGAGAGACATTTTTTAGAGTTCAGTGAAAGCCGCAGCAGCTCATCTTCCCAGGAGTTTGGATCCACTAACCCCCTTATAGCGAGAGGGGAAGAAATTATTTACCTCATTCCACGGGGAGCAGGAAAGTATGGTAGTCAAGATGCTATGTGAATAGGTAAGTGGCAGTGAGGAAGAGGGAAGCTGGAAAGACTTTAGAGAATAAAGGAGGGGAGCTATAGGTGTACAGTATTTAATATTTTGGTATGTGCAGAAAGCAGATTGACCAGAATGTAATAGAATAAAGTTTTCCACCCACTTGTTTTTTGTTGCACAATTTCAATTCAAGAGAAGATGTGATAAAGGCTGATGGAATCATATTTTTTGAGATCACATGCATCTCATTCTGCCACTTGGTTATATGCCAACAGTCCACCAAAAGTACCCAAAATACAGTATAAAAGGAGCAGGGTTATAATGGTTTGCCTCCAGATGGGGGTCCTTAGTCCAAGTCAGCCTAGGGCTAGACGATATAGCAAAAAAATGATCACGATATATTTCTACATATCGTCATATCACAATTTTAAACTTTTTAAACTGCCAGTTTTAAAGCATCTGTACTGAAAACTAAAGAAGCTAGAGATTTGTTAAAATGTATTAAAATACAAAGTTAATAACAAATCAAATTAAATTAGATGAACATAGAAAAATATAAAAACAGTTTTTACTCAACAGTACAACAAATGTGGAAAAATATACAATACAATACAAAACACAGTGAAATTATTTACAGTCCTTTGTATTTTTACTGTTTAGGTTTTGTTAACTTGTTTATTGAACTTTAAAGTTCCATTCAGTAATAATTTCTTTTAGTTTTTCTGTAAGTTTTCATATGTCCCACACTCTTGAACGCACCATAGCCATTCCGATGCTATTGAATGCACCATACCTATTTGTGAATTGCTGTGCTGTGAATGTTAGTTTTCTCTCGATACAGCGGCGGATAGGATGAGATTTTTGCTCTTTCCCATCTTTCACCTGTTCCTCCCTGGTTCATCTATTTCGCTGCCCTCAGCTCCACGTTTAGCTCCACATTCGGTCTTTCTGTTTACTTCTCTGGCAACTTACAAACAGTATTGGAGCAGGACAAAGTCCACTCACAATAATGTATCAGAGTTGCTGGTGCTCAGTTAAAAAGTGGAGACCAGTAAATTAAATGTTATTGATGTAAAGACGACAGTTAATAATAAATCCTGAAACTGGGGACTGGGACAACCTGCTGCATCCACAACTTGTGACAGGCATTTTGTTTAAAAAGCCAAAAAGCTAATGGAAAAAGAGACCTGGTATCTGTTTGTTCACCTGAGGGAGCTTTGGATGATTCCTGCAGCTTCTGTATATATCCTGCTTGCACGCTTTTACTTTATGCACAAGCAGAAAACCACTCACTTCTCCATTTTGCCAAATCCGCCATTTAAATAGAAAGGTGCCAGGTGCAGGTGCAACTGGTTTTCAAAGGGAATAGGAGATGACACTTTGATTGGTTTAATTCATATTGCACCCAAAACACACCCGCACATAATGAGGAGACTAAATACAACCCTATCGCCCCTTGTGCCTTACTTTACACACAGATTATGCGATTATTAACTCGCAAAAGTGGAGTTGGACACGACCTAATAAATGCATTTTATGAGCGACAGTTCATTTGAATAGGGCATCCGAACTTTATGTGTGGCAAAGATAATTTAAACTGAAACCCAAGAGTACTGAACCAACAGATCATAAAATGTCAGTAATGACACGAAAGTTGTTTCCATTAACAAATTTCTCTGCACATTTTGAAGATTTGCATGAGGAAAGCTTGACGGAAACACCAAAATTCGATGAAAACTTTTTTGAAAATGTGCATAAAAGTTTTACAGTTGCTTGAGAAAAATAGAAACAATTTTTCTGAATAAGTTCTGCCAAAAAAAAAAAGAAGAAGCTATTTCCACTGTTGGCGTCTTTTCTCCATATTCTCTCGTGGGTGGCCAAAGTTGTTCCATTAGCAACCCCTTTTTTATTGTTTTTTATCTCTTCTTCTACTACTTTTTACCGATGGATTAGTCTACAGCAACACATTACACTGCCATCTTCTGAAGAAAGTACGTTTATGCAGCTTTGTTTATTCGCTCTTAACCATAGGTGGAAATATCCAATATTCTCATTTTCTTTTATGCAATATTTAAAAATTTTCTCTGCAACTTTCTCTTTCTGCAACTTCAATGGAAACATGGCTACTACCTACCTTGTCAACCCTGAAAGTGAAGAGAATTGTTGGTTCTTCTAAACTGCAGTAGCATTTTCGCCTTTAATGGTAGCAGGAGCAAGATAATCTTGTCACGTATTGGTACACTAGACAGACTATGTTGCTGAAAACATTTTACTTTCTATAAAATGTGCCCAGCAGTGGACCTAGTGGAGATAGTAGATAAGAGATTCTGTCAGGTGTCAGAGAGGAGAGAGAAATTTGAATCCAATCGATACTCGTGTCATAGAAGAAGCTGTAGTGACAGGACCACAGAGTGAGTGGATGGACTCAAACAGTCTGCAGAGCAGTGATTAAACACGTTCAGAACTTCCCCGCTGTTTAGCGACGAGTGGACGACAGTGTCACAGTGAGAGTTTGTAATATGTGTTTTTGGGTCAAGAGTTAATGATTTTCTGCCATGTCTGCTCTATCAAAGTGCTGTAATATTGTAGAATTAACCATGCAGCACGCTGACATAATATGTTGTTTGTAATGCCACACAGCCAAGTCAGGCTCCTTTTGCTTTTTAATGCCTTTATAGCTCATTCACTGTTTTTTTTTTATATCACTTGCAGACATTCAACTTTTCTTAATGTATCTCTCCCGCTCTTACCTCATTTATTTCCTCTTGACCAATTTCCTCCTCTGTCCTCTCCTCCTCCTCCTCCTCCTCCTCTGTCTCCTCCTCCTCCTCCTCCTCCTCCTCTGTCTCCTCCTCCTCCCCCTCCCCCTCCTCCTCCTCCTTTTCTGTCCTCTCCTCCTCCTCCTCCTCCTCCTCTTCTCAGTCCTCTCTTCCCCCCTCCTCCTTCCTGCTCCTCCTCTGTCCTCTCCTCCTCCTCCTCCTCTGTCCTCTCGTCCTCTGTCTTTTCCTCCTCCTCTGCTCCCCCCACTACTCCTCCTCCCCTGTCCTCTCCTCCTCCTTCTCCCCTGTCCTCTCCTCCCCCTCCACCTCCGACTCCTTCTCTGTCCTCTCCGTCCTGTCCTCCTCCTCTGTCTTTTCCTCCTCCTCTGCTCTCTCCCCTCCTTCTCCTCCTCCTCCTCTGTCCTCTCCTCCTCCTCCTCTGTCCTCCTCCTCCTGATCCCCTTCTCTCCTCACCTCCACCTCCTCCTCCTCCTCTGTCCTCTCCTCCTCCTCCTCTGTCCTCCTCCTCCTGATCCCCTTCTCTCCTCACCTCCACCTCCTCCTCATCCTCTGCCCTCTCCTCCTCTCTCTCCTCCTCCACTGTCCTCTCCTCCTCCTCTTCCTCTTCCTCTCCTCCTCCTTCTCCTTCTCCTTTGTCCTCTCCTCCTCCTCATCCTCTGTCCTCTCCTCTTCCTCCTCCTCTCTCTCCTCCTCCTCCTCCTCCTCTCCTCACGGCCATGCTACACTGCTCAGTGTATTAATTGTGGTTTTGAAGGATTCCCAGCTGAGGCTTGGTGGGATTGTCGAAGCCAATGGCTCAGAGCTGCAGGGCAGCCGAGTGAAAGCTTGGACTCCTTACAGAAGCTGTTCCACCCCGCTGATACTGCCGCCGACTGGAAGAAGTGGCGCGTTGGCACCCGCCGCCCAGAACTGGCAGTGTGTTCGCCGCCATCGCCGAGCTTCTCGTATTCCAGTCATCCGCTGTACTCCACCTGCCCACATTCATACTCTTATTGTTTCAAGCTTTTAGTGGTGATCAGGCCGGATCTATTAAAACGTCTACAGGGATTCAAGCTTAATGCTTTTAAAAAACAGTTCTAAGTAACTGAAAGGTTTCATTCGTATAGTTTAAAGAATTAACTTAAAGGAGAAGTCGGCGATTCCGGAGAAAGATTATTGATATGTGAACTCAACAACAAAACAAATACACCCCTCCCATCAATGCTTTTGCTTCTTAAGCTTCTTATTCCGAGCCTCATTGTCTGCTTCCCATTTACAGAGCCAGGGCTGTATGAACACCAGATTTTTATTTTTTCAGCGCACACAGAACGAACAGCTAGCAGAACGTCACAAGATATTTGCTGAATTAAAAAAAAAAGGTCTAATGTATTGTAGTCGCTAACTCCACCAACTTCAATCACCTCGCTACTAAATGACTTGAACTAATTTTCTGAAAATGATTTATAAATTTAGACGTGTTTCAGATGTCAGTGAGAACATAACATGTTATATCTAAGTAGGAGAGTAGTAGGATTGATGCTGCTCCCGGCTATCTTAGCTTAGCATAAACATTGGAAATGGGGAGAAACGGCTAACCTGGCTCTGTCCAACGTTAAATAATTCTGCCTAGCAGCACCATGAATAACAACAAACGACATTAGATTGGTATCATGTCCAGAAATTATTCTCGGCATGAAAGCAAATAAGCACAATCCCAAAAATGCTGAACTTCCCTTTAAATACAAGTTTTTCTGTAACAGAAGTAGTATAACATACCTGCACCTGCCTTTGTTTGTGAATAACTCCATACCAAACAAAAGTTGTTTATAAAATATATATTTATTAATGTGGAGCCGCTATTAGATGTAAAACAGGTAATATTTATTTATTTGGTGTAATAATAACGTGTTGTAGGGTTTTTTGGCTGTATTTTGTCAACTTCAGCAAATGTGAAGGGGAGGGTTGTCACATTTGGTTGTCAAATTTGCAGTTATATTGCTTTTACACAACAAGAAAATAAAGCGAAAAATAAATAAAACACAAGTTTTAAAGGAAATACTGTATCAACATGTGGATGCTTCAGTAAATAAACCCCAAAACTTTTATTTTTTGTCTTTTACCAGGAGGATTACTACAGAGGCTGTGTGAGCCGTGTGTTTATCTCCTGGTCGGGGAGCTGTGTTGTATCTCTTGTATCTGCTGTTATTTAAGATCGACATTACTGAAGCAGAGAAAGTGAACCTCTGTTGCCATGCCGATCTATCTTTGGTTACAGGATGAAGTGCGAAGTGATGGTTGGTCATTATTTATAGACTCATAACAGCATGTGCACGATGGTTTTCTTCTGTCAGTTTGAGCGTCTCCTCCAGCCCGGACTGTGGGCCCTCCGTCCACCTCACTAATCTCTTTCTCTCCGTCTCTGCGTTTAATATGCTCCTCTCACTTCTGAGCCTTTATGACTCTACTATGCTCCCCAGTGTTTATGTAATGGGCACTTTCAGCGCCATTTTGTGTTGAAGCATCTTAACTGTGTTTGACATTTTACCCCCGTCTGGCCTTAGCGGCGAGTGAAGAGCTGCTTTCGTTAAGGCGAGGGAAAATTGGCCTAACACAGTCGACGTTATACCGCTAACACTTAAGGGTACTTAGCCTTCCCAACTGCTCCCTTCAGTGCTGTGGTAGCAAAGTGGTAGCATGAGCCTCGGTTTGCACTAACGATCAACAATAGATAGTCCAAACAAGTCAAGAGACATGAAATTATAAAGCCTGTTTTTCTCTCTGTTGTTGTTTTTAATAGGGCTGCTGAATTAAAGCAGGAGCACCAATTTAAAACTGTAAATCTTGCATCAGTAATGCTGCATATTTGTTCATGTGACCATGAGAGGATAGAAAGAGGAGACGGAGAAAAAAGCGACTTCCACAAGCCTATCACGACTGATCTTTCCCCTCTTCTGTGAACCAATCAGAGCCGGTTTCTTGCCGAGGGAGTCATCAGGGCAAAGGAGCAAAAAGGAGCTGTCAGGGTCTAACCCGACGCCTAGTAATTACTCTGAATTATCATCCTATCTGCTTACCATCCCACATGCAACAAAGGCACTCGTAACAAGCGTTAATAATTACGCCACACTCGACTCGCTTTTTACCAGTAGCCCAAATCCCTCTCATCGACACTGATTGGATGATTAAATTATGGATTTTAAACAAGGATTTGCAATTAAGGAAGGAGCTGTGAGGGACTGTTGCTCAAGGGAAACACACTACTGATATTTATGTAACACTCGTGCTGCGTTTGAAGAGAATGTGCTTCACACTGAGTTGTGCTGCGCCTAACACTAATTAACATTCAGATAGTCAAAGGTTCTTAAGAACACATTTCACTACAGATTACTAAATATATGCTCCATAAAAATACTTCGGATTACATATGGAGTACTTAAAAATCTTTTGCTGAGCTCATTTTTCTACATATTTCCACACCAAAAACAGGTGCATTGTATGTGCATCAATTGTTGCACTTGATTAAAAAAACAAAAACAAAAAAAATATAGGATTATAGGAAATGCATGCTCCAAATTAATTTTAGAGCAAATAAAATAAAAACAAACTTGAAGACTCCACCAAGGCCGCGTCTTATCTGGCAGAGTTAATGAAAGCTATTTTTAAATTATTTGTGCATCCTTCCTGTGATTTTGATCAGTTCCAAAATTTAAGGGATTCTTCCTCGGGCCATGCTACAACCTTACTCCAACTTTCATGAAAATTTGCCATCAGTTTTTTTGTTATCCTGCTGAGAAACCAACAATCACACCAAAGTGAAAATATAACCTTATTGGAGGAGGAAATAAAGTAGTCCCTTCAACTAATCTATTTTTAAAGATCCATCCATCCATCCATCCATCCATCCATCCATCCATTTCTTCAGGGCCGGGTCGCTGGGGCAGCAGACTAAACAAGGTATTCCAGACGTCCCTCTTCCCAGCAACGTTTTCCACCTCTCCATGGGGGACCCTTTAACAAATCTATTTTTAAAGATCCATCTGTCCGTCCGTCCATCCATTTTATTCTGTTTATCTGGGCTGGGTTGCGTGGGCAACAGACTAAGCAAGGTATTCCAGACGTCACTCTACCCAGCAACGTTTTCCAGCGCTCCCCCTCTGGCATTACCATGCCATGTAAGATATATAACCCCTCGAGTGTGTTCTAGGTTAACCCCTTACCAGTTGAACCTGCCCAGAACACCTCTAACAAGAGGCGCACAGGAGGCAGCCTGATCAGATCAGAACCACCTCAACTGGATCCTTTCGAAGCGAAGGAGCAGCAGCTGTACTCTGAGCTTCCTCCAGATGTTTGAGCTCCTCACCCTATCCCTAAGCCCAGCCACCATATGGAGGAAACTAATTTTGGCTTCTTTATCTGCGATCTCATTCTTTCGGTTGCTACCCAAAGCTCGTGACCATAGATGAGGGTTAGCACGTAGATGGACAGGTAATTGGTTCCGCTCGTTTTTTCACCACAACAATCCGGTCTATCTCATTTTGGTTTAAAAATTGTATTCTTGAATCCCACTTAAAAATATTGCAACCTTGAAAAGCTCTCTTTTCAACTTACATTCATATTTTTTGTGCGTTTCCCCACTCTGTTCCTCCAAAGACATACATGCTTTATCTGTACCCTTTCAGAGCGTCTCCAGCTGTGCATATTGAATTCCCTCTGGCTTCCCGCTCCTTCTGTCCCTTAACCTTCAGCCCTTTTTTTATTTATTTGTTTGTTTGTTTCTGCTCAGGGCGGGCTCTGATGAGATTGACGGACAGAAAGCTGGAGAGAATGGGTATCATGCAGGAGGCCCAGAGGCAGCACATCCTGCAGCAGGTCCTGCAGCTCCGCGTCCGGGAGGAAGTCAGGACTCTTCAACTTCTCACACAAGGTATGTTCACTCTTTGAAACTCGGTCCTCGATCATATATTCAAACCACACTGCACCCATTTCACCACAACACTGTTTATTTAATTCAGCGTGATAACTTGCTCACACAAGCTTTAAAAACACTGCAGGGTTTTACAGCACATACTGTATCTGTATCTCTCGCGGGTAAAGATTATTCACAAGGACACCGACTTCTCACATTCTGATAAATATTCAAATCATTTACTGTGCAGCATTTATATGCGTGCCATCTGTAGTCATGGCAATCACTGCATGTTTTAAAGCTCGCAGGAAGTGATGAATCAGAAATGATTATGCAACTACAAGAGTCATGCACAGATTTCTCTCCTTTGGTATCTTTTGGTGTAAAGTGATCACAGAGCGGTCATTATATATGCATGAAGTCCGCAGTAATGTCTCACTGTCATTTAGTGCCACGGTATCCTGCAAAGACTTTGTGCAGCTTTAAGGCCTGGAAGAACCAGGATTTAAAACTAAAATTTGTCGTCAGATTGGTATCAATCTCCTTAAATTATTCTTGGCATGAAAGCAAATAAGCACAATTCCCAAAAATGCTGAACTTCCCCTTTCAAGTTTTTCAGAGGTCTAAGAGGAGTTACATCACTACAGTATGTTGTATGACATACCTGAACCTGTTCTTTTTTGTGAATAACTCTATACCATACAACAGTTGTATATAAAATATATCTTTATTCATGTGTAGCCTCTATAAGATGTAAAACAGGAAATATTGTGGGGGTTTTTTGGTGGTATTTTGTCAACTTACAACAACAACAACAACTTTTGTCAACCAATCGCTGCGATCAGAGGATCTTTTTGGGAATAATAATCACTATAAATGTAACTTTATAGAGTTAAAGTTTGACTCTTCCTCAACCAATGGCAAGCCGTTTGGTCAATGCTGACCCTTGAGCACCAAAGAGGACTAAATAGAGGGAGCTGTCGTAGTTTATTATCACCATCAACTTTTATTTAACCTCATCTGTCGGAGTAAAAAAATGTTTCCATAAAAGAGCAATGGTTTGCAGGACAGAAGAGTCTTGTTAGCAACTGAGATAAGCTATCAAGCTGGTGAGTTTGCTAACTGACCGAGTTTTATTTTCCCTTTTCATTAATGTTTTATTCAGTGAGATGGCCTGCGGGGGATCGTGTGATTAGATAATTACAGTGGGTCAGGGAAGACAAATGTATTACAGGGCATCAAAAGGGCAAAGTGTTGGCTACTACAAAATTGATAATGTGAAAATGCCCACTATAAAATGCAGCTCAACATTAACGGCACAATCTGTAGGTTTGTTCCTTCTAGATTTGCATTGCACTGATGCTGAATGTTTCGTATTGTGCAAAGAAGCTTTTGCACAGCCTTTTTGCACAGCCTTCTCATTTGTTAGAAAACTTGGTGCAAACTATTTTTCAAAACATTCGTAACAAATTACGTTGGTTAGGAATAAAATCAGCTGTTTCAAAAAGTGATAGGACACATGTCCCCAGCATCTCTAGCAAGATTATAATTGTTGTTTTTTTGATTAGTTTTAGTTTTAATTCCGTTGTGATTTTTTGTTTTCAAAGTTCAGTTAGTTTTAATTAGTTTTTAGAGTGAGTTTGTTAGTTTTGTATTAGTTTTTTTTTTTTTTTGAAAATGCTTAATTTTGGTTTAGTTTTGATTAGTTTTAATTAGTTTTAGTCTTTATTCGTTTTTGGTTTTAATTAGTTATAGTGTTAGTTTTTATTAGTTTATTGTTTTGAATTTTGGTTTGAGTGAAGTGTTGAACTTTTTGAAGGCAATCGACTCACATAGTCATGTAGACATCCCAGTCTCAATAAAACATATTTACCAATGTATGAAAAAAGTTGACAAAGATGAAAACGAAGGACATTTTCAATATATTTTTAGTTAGTTTTGTGACCACACAATACATTTTCAGTTAGTTATCAGGTTTTTTTTTATTTCAGTTAACGAAAAGGTTTTTTCAATTCTAGTCTTCTTTATTTCGTTTCGTTTTCTTTAACTATATAACCTTGGTGTCTGGTGTAGATGACACTTCTGAGGTTTACACCGTCTTTGTTCTTGTTTTGTTTGTTGGCTCATTGCAGCATCACCAGTGGATCAGTGTGAAACCATCGCTGTGTATCCCGTCACATGCATGTAAACGTATCTGTGTGCTCCCATGCAAAACATTAGTAGTTAGTTAAAATGTCAAAGGGTAGATGGACTCTCAGCTGCGTTTGCTGAGGCTGTGAAGTTGTTTCTCATCACATTAAAAGATGACTGTTGAGTCTAGAGTCTACCTACTGGATGCAAGACACTCATCTCAACAATATGTGTAGGTGCTAGTTCACTCCAACGCCATGCAGCACGAGAATAATCAGTGCTGGCGCCTTGACAAAAGAATAAATACCTTCACGATTCTGCAAACAATGTTTATTACTGGAAGAAGTTTAACTGTAAGCAGTTTACAAAGCCTGGGTTAAAGATCGGCACTTCAGTAATGTTGACTTCTCTGAGTTCAGAATACAATCTAAAGAAATAACCTTGATTTTTTTAATTAAAAAAACAACTTATTATTAGAAAGTATTACTGAGAAAACCACTTTTCTTATATTTATCCAATAAATAATAGAGGGGAATTCCCAGACAGTCTTGAGAAATGTTCAGAGAATAGAGCAAGCATTAACAAATGTGTGGATAAAACGTGCAGCTATTAGTATATTTTATTAAAAGCCCTGTATGAAAGAACTATAATATAACAAAATTATAACATTCCTGGAATAGACTGGTGAGTAAATCTAACCCATTATGAAAGTTTTACCAAAAAATGTGACTGTCATTTACAAATGTATCATTCCCAATTTAATTTAAACAATAAATAAATGTGCTCTGTACAGTAATGAGTGGGGGAAGAAGTCTTCGGATCCTTTACTTGCTATGCCACTGTGTAGAAATACTCATTATTATTTTATTATATATTATTATCTCATTAATATTAAAGCATTACCTTGTAAGTGATACCTTACAAATACTCATAAGTCAGGGGTTGGCAACCTTGACTAACACAAGTAAAGCCATTGTTGGCAAAAAAGAGAGAAAACATTGAGCCAGAAACCTTTTGAGCCTTACAGTGAAGATAAAACTGTCTACTAATTCTACATTAGCCTACCAACATTACTGATAGGTCATAATGAGCATTTATTAATAAGATTTTGTTAGTATGCAGTGAGCGCGAATGTGGAATCAAGCTACCCTAGTTAAGGGATGTTGAAGTTGCCAAAATTTTGAGGGTAAGGTGCTGGAATATGATTATAATATAATGTTGATATGCTATCCATTTTTTTTTTTTACAAATGAAGTATACAAATTGCTTTGGGCCTAAACCAATGATACATCAAAATCTAAAATATAAAGACATAACTGTCAAATATAACCTTGAAATGTATTTATGATGATTAAATTATTATTTTCATTAATGATTAACATGCAGAATAATTTCTCAATCAATTGTTTGGTCAAAAAATGTCCAGTCCAGTTTCTCCAATCTAATTTGTAATCTAATTGTCTTTAAATGTCTTGTTTTGTCAGTCCAAAACCCAATGATTCAGTTTAATATGATACAATAGACAGAAAACCAGAAAACCACCATATTTGAGTGGATAAAAACAGCATTTTTGCAAGAAAAATTAACACACAATTGGCAATTATTCTTCTCTCAATGGATTAGTCTAGTCATTGTTGCAGTAATGGAAAGCTCAAAACTAGACTTGAAGTTCCTAAACTTTTGAGTTGTATGAAAGCTTCACATTTTTACAATTGAAGAATACAAATTGCTTTGGGACTACACCGATGATACACCAAAAGTTAAAATGTAAAGAATTAACACTTTCATTTCGTAAAATCATTTTTGACACAGCCACAGGGAGCCACTGCTTACAGAGTTGCAGGTTGCCTACCCCTACTCTAAGTAAAAAAAAAGGGATTTACTGATTGACTCAATAGATTTTTATTGATGGTAAATACCATCTTTGTTTTTTTGTATTTCATCAATAAAACAGTGTCTATTGGAGTATTGTGGTGTGTGCTGGAACTTTTTGACCGTTAAACAAGTGTAAAGAAGTAAAAAGTCCAATATTTCCTTCTAAAATTTTGTGGAAAAGAAGTATAAAGTAGCACGAAATGGGAATTCTCTGGTTCTTCCGTACTTGAGTAAATGTTACTTTTCACTGGTGTCAACATGCATAAATCCAAACCATAAACATTGTAAATTAAACATTTTTCTGCATAATCACAACTCATCAAACTTGATTGACATTATTAGCTCTATTGGTTTTGACCTTTCCCCAAAAAACACATATAATGAGCTCCAATCACATCCAGCGTTCCTGTATTAACTCTGCTGTGTATATCTTATAGAATCTTGCATTTCATTATAACACAATTTTTGTCTGTTACACAAGGGACCAGCGCCGCCCTTCCTCTGTCGTATTTTCCTATATGCACACTGTGGCACCCTGCAGTTTCTCACCTTAACCTCATTTCTCTGCCGTCTCCACAACACATTTCTCACTTTGCACGATGCACCCTCTGTAGCATGTTTCATAACAACAGCCAGGCGCTGTTGTTTTCCATCCTCTCCTCCGTCTCACCCTGTGATTCTCAGCTTCCCTCGTCTCTTCCTCAGCAATTCTAGCAGCCGCCCTCCTCCATCACCGCTACCAGCAGCGCCCCGCACCACCACCACCACCACCACCACCACCGCTGCTTCCATCAGCACCGTCTGCCCACAGACTCTCAAGCAGGGCTTTGCCGCAGGGGCTGAGAAACAAATTCTAGGGATCTTTGTCACTCTGCGAAATTCTTGGAAAACATTTGGAGTGTAATAAAGCAGCTCCTCTCCCCCGCTGCTGTTTTGGTCCCCTAGCAAGTGGAAAATAGAAAGAGAGAGTGCAGGGGAGAGTTTAGCTGAGTGATGACACTTTCCTAAGGGCTACTCTCAGCCTCCCGACCCCTTCCTCATCATCTGCCGTTCCTCATCTTTGCCTCCTCTCCTCTCCTCTCCTCTCCTCTCCTCTCCTCTCCTTTCCTCTCCTCTCCTCTCCTCTCCTCTCCTCTCCTCTCCTCTCCTCTCCTCTCCTCTGTATTGATGATATTGAAAGCGACAGCCCACCTTGCCTCAGCAGTGGTAGGCCGCTGGCCTCAGCAGGAAGCAGCCTGTTGGTTGAGCTCTACCTGGCCTCGGGGAGAAAGGACAGAGGGACGAAAAAAAGACTGAAATATTGTTGGAAGTGGGGAATGTGCAACGAAAAGATGTGGAGGAGGAGAAATGTGGTCTTTTTTATGTTTTTATTTGAGAAAATTGGGTGTACATGCTGTTTTGCATGGCATGAATTATGTATAAGCTCCTAAGAATCATCACAGGAAGTAATAATAAATTGGTATAAGTGAGGAAAGGGTCTTGCATTGAATTTTGTGCATTAATTCCAAAAAATATGAACAATTTTTATTTGATATTGGAAGGCTGTTTTTTTGCATTATCATAAGCATTGTTTGGAGTTTGTTGTATCCACCAGCTGCTGAAAGTAACACGTGATGGTGAGAATGTGTAACAGTAAGAAGAGGAGGAAAAGGAAGCAGAAGTATTTTAAGTCTCCTAAGCTGTCGCTTCTGGAGACGCTTTTGGCAGCCGACGAGAAATTGGAAGAGATGGTGGAGTATTTCCAGGCCCAAGGCGCGCACTTCCTCGAGCTGTTGCTAGAGGGAAATACAGCTGTAACCAGCTGGAAGTCGAGCCTGGAGAGAGAGAAAGGGAAATGAAGTGAGAAGGTGACGGGGAGTAGAGATGAGACGATGAAGAGAAAGAGGAGGGATGGTGAGAAGGGAGGGGAGAGCGGGAGACAGTAGGTGTCAAGAAGGTAGGATGAGACAGAAAAGGAGAGACAGAGGCGGTGAGAAGACGGAGAAAATGGAAAGTGAGGAGTGTGAGAAAGAGAGGAGGTGAGAAAAGGAAACCTCCTCCCTGTGATACTGAGAGAATATAATAATAATATATATCTCTATCTACGCAATATCTATATATAAAGTATCTATATATACATAAACTAAAGTCCTGAAATGAGGATTTCATTAATAGCTTATACAAAGAAGCCTTACCGTTTTATTCATCATTTCACCTCTACTTTGCATTTTTTTCCCCCAATGCTGTTATCAATTAAAACAACACTTCCTGTGTTTCACAATAAAAGGCTCTCAGGCTTTTATGCCGTTTGAGTCATTGCAAGGCTTTAAATGTGAAACATCTGGGCAGGAAGTGTTGAGTCAACTGACAGTGATTGAACAAACAATAAAGTATAACTGCTTGAAATGCATTGATGAGGATTAAATGATTATTTCCATTATTTTTCAACAGGCGGTATAATTTCTTAAATTGTTTGGTGAAAAATGCCCAATCCACTTTCTCCAAATGCAATTTTAATGTCTTTAAATGTCTTGTTTTGTCATGCCAAAACCCGAAGATTCGGTTTAATATGATGCAAAACATAGAAAAGCAGAAAACAACCATATTTTAATGGATAAAAACAGCATTTTCTACCATTTTTGCATGAAAAATTGTCTTAATGCTCAATCTATAAGTTAGCTGGCAATTATTTTTCTGTCAATCGATAATTGTTGCAGCTGTATTGGTGAGTTAGAACACTATTTCTTAAAGCAATGAAGCAACTATGTCGTTGTACTAATGGAATACAATTAGCTATCAGGGTATAGACCCCAGGTACCATTTAAAATTAATGCTATATAGGTCTACTATATGTTAGAGAGAGAGGTGTGCCACATATATGGGAAGACAAACATGATGGAGCATGAGAGGGAGAGAGACATCCACTATCTATAAAGAGAGAGAGAGGTTGCAGGAGAGAGCGCTGGAGCGAGCAAGGTACACAATAGAGGGAAAGGCGAGAGAGCGAGGTGTTGTAATTACTGCAGTGTACCCAGACAGAATTAGCTAGACGGACAGTGATTAACCTTTAAGGCTTGCTGGGCCATGGGAGGGAAATAATTAGATTTCCCAACTCTCTCTCTCTCTCTCTCTCTCTCTCTCTCTCTCTCTCTCTCTCTCTCTCTCTCTCTCTCTCTCTCTCTCTCTCTCTCTCTCTCTCTCTCTCTCTCTGTCTCTCCCCCTCTCGGGGACAGTGGAAAGTGGAGGCTCTTCGCTTATTGCTTACAGTCAACAGAGACGGGCCGAGGCCCTCCAAATAGAAAGCGATACCCAAACAACAACAGCCTCAACAGAGTGTTGAGTGGACGACCTGATAGTGGCACTTTGGAGTCGATGCAGGGCGCAAAGGACGGGTACTTAGTCCCATCATGCCCTTCACTGCTACAACCCTGCTTAGTAGTGACACAAGTTCTGTATGTGTGTGAGGAGTGACAGAAGAGAGCTAAATAAAGGAGGTAAAATCTTTGTTACTCTGCACACCTTCCCTGATCACTGCAAGTGCTTGTTAAGTTGTAATATTTTACTCGACTCTCACAACATTAGAAAGGCGTTTTTTTTTTCAAAAAAACAGAAAAGCAGAAAACAACCATATTGAGAGGATAAAAACAGCATTTTCTGCCATTTTTGCATGAAAAATTGCCTTATCGATCAATCGATGAGTTAGCTGGCAATTATTTTTCTGTCAAACGATTAGTCTACTAATTGTTGCAGCTGTATTGGGGACTATTTCTTAAAGCTGCGAAGTGTTAATTATGACAGAACCATATTGTTATACTGATGGAATACAATTAGCTATAAGGATGTTCTTGGTTGTTTAGGCACTGTTGAAAAAAACTGAGAAACACTTTATCTGATGCATCGGGTAACAAACAGTTTGGTGTTACATGGTGGTGTAGCATGCCTCAAAGCAAGAGGGTCGCAGGTTCGATCCCGGCTTGCAGCTCTCCTGTGTGGAGTTTGCATGTTCTCCCTGTGTCAGCGTAGGTTCTCACTGGGTACTCCGGCTTCCTCCCATGGTCCAAAGACATGCAGCTTAGGTATAACTGGTGACTCTAAATTGCCCATAGGAGTGAATGAGAGCGTGATTGGTTGCTATGTGTCAGCCCTGTGATAGTCTGGTGACCTGTCCAGGGTGTACCCCGCCTCTCGCCCAATGTCAGCTGGGATTGGCTCCAGCCTCCCTCGTACCGACTGTGGATAAGTGGTAAAGGATAATGAATGAATGAATACATAAATTAATTACACATTTCGACACAAACTGCACATAATATCAGAAGTACCCCATATTGTAAAAGTGAGATTACATTTTTCTGATTATGAAACAGATCTACTTGCTATAAAAATACTGTGAAAGTATCAAAATTCTAAAAAGAAATGCACACAGTCTGTAATGAGGAACTGTCTCTTTAAAGGAGCCATCAGGACTTCTATGAGGTTGTGATGTCATAACTTTGAGTGTTAAATCACAGGTTTCATCACAACATGACATTAGATTGATCTATTGGACAACGATACGATATCATATATACCTTTTTAAAACAAGCTGTTACATTTACAGGTGCATCTCAATACATTAGAATATTATGGAAAAGTCCATTTCCAGTAGTCCAAGTCAAATAGCCCAAACCAAGTATTGAGTGGATATAGATGGACATACTTTTCAGAGGCCTTTGAGACACTGAATTTCAGGTCTTCATTAAATGTAAGCCATAATCATTATAATTAGAAGAAATTAAATAAATTCAGACATGAAATGTTTCATTCTGTGTGTAATGGATCTATATAATGTGTTATTTCCACTTTTTTAATTTAATTACTGACATACATAAACTTTTATATGATATTCAAATTTATTGAGATGCACCTGTATATCAACTAAAAAAACAACTAAAAGATGATTTTACCATTTTATTTCTGAGCTCTTGTATGATAATTCAATGAAAAACAATCCATTCTTTTTAATAGAAAGAATAAAAATAGACCTTCAGTTCACTAAAAAGTACCACATTTAAATGTTTTACACTCCTAGTCACAACTATAATATATTCAGGTAGAAAGGTCAATGACAGTGCAGTTACAGTCAATCCCCGGCTGCAATGATGGTGCAGAAGATGTGAACCAATCAGAGCAGACTGGGCTTTTTCTGGAGGAGGGGCTTAAGGCTAAAATGCAGCATTGACAAAGGGTGAAAACAGGTATATTCAGAAAGTAAAATAATAATAGAATCAAATGTAAATTTCTTCTCTCCAATGGTGAAATGTGTTTTTCCATCCTCAACTTCCAATTTCCAAACAAAAATTGCCTCTATCTTGCTTGATTACCTTTCATATTTGAAATTGTCTTCTTAAGTTGTCAGATTTGCTCAGCTCATCAGAGAAGCAGCTCATCCTTAAATGTGACAATCTACAAAACACCATTTTTAAAAAATCCTAAAACAGTATTGATAATCTTAAAAGCATCATATGATGGAAAATGAAACCTTGTTCCTGACAGTGAATAGTGAATAACAGTCTTTTTTTTATTGAAAAGCTCTCATCAAGTACAGCTGCGCTCCGAAAAGGGAGGAAATGAAAACAAAGGATACAATCAACAGAGAAAAAGCTTTTATAAAATGTCAAGACATATTAAAAAAAAAAAAAAGTTAATAAAACGTGAAAAGGAAGGACATTTAATAAAAGATCAACACAGAAGAAAATGGATGATACAGGTTCTGTGTTTTCTCTTGTAAATGTCTCAGACAGACGTGTTCATTGTGCAGTTTATATTTAGTTTTAATATGTGCATCCATGGAAACAAACCACATCTTTCTGCACCTGATAGAAGATGCAGAGGGCAGGCTGTTAAACAAAAGCATCTTTCTGTCTTCTGGCTCCACATTAACCCCTCTGACAGCGTGAAAAAGTCACACTTTGAGACAATGGAGAGGAGGGGAATGAGGGTGTTCTGATTAATTAGGTTGTGTTGCTGATAATGGCATTTAACCGTTGAAACAGTTGTGTGTAAAGGCCTCCAGTGACTGCGCTGAATCTCTCTGAATTAACTCTAATACAGAGATTGGGGAGCCGTTAAGCCGTCGCATTTCTCCACTCCTCAAAAAAAAAAAATCTAATTTTACTCTTCTTCTGTATTCAATTTCATGCTTATAACCATTTCAGAGTTTTCAATAACAGTCCTATGCCAGTAAATATGCTATTACTGGCTTGTGAAATCATCAGTCTTAAGAGAAACTTGAATTACACAGCTGACAGAGCTCTATGAAAGTGGTTTTCTGAGTACATAGCGCTAATCTGTGAATGTAGACACAAGCTTGCTGTTTATGCTTCATTTACTGTAACAGAGTCTCATTTAAAGGAGAAGACGAGGACAATTTTGGAAGAAATTAGACATAGATGCGTTACAGTTTTGCTCTCCTTCACTCTGTGCATTTGAGCCTGTTATTGTCCACCAGAATTACAAGATTTGTTTTAAGTTGTTGAGAAGTTTGTTTGCTCCAAAAAACCAGTGATTTACTTTTGCTGCTACTTTGGAATTGTTGAAGAGGTACTTTTCATGTAAATTCTTGCAGTGCTGCCGCCAATCAATCACAGAAAAAACCATAAAAGCAAACATTAAAAAATGTAATAAATAATGAAGTCTTCTCTGAGCAGCTAGGCTTTTTGTTTTCTTGACATAGTGTAGGTGTTGTTCGTGATTAAAATCCGCTTCCAGATAACAAGCTCTGCAGTCATTTTTCCAAGCATAAATCTCAGACACAATAGTCTAAATTTCTTATTCAGGTCCCAGGGTGAAAAAGTTCAAAACAGCTTTTGTAGAGAAGTGTGGCCCCGAGGCAGTAAATGAAGGAAGCTTTCCTGTTGTGCTTTAGTAGACCTCGGTTCCCTTGCTCCAGGCACCTTAATGAATTATCTCTCTGCTTCATGGCTTCATAAAGGAAATCTCTTCAGTCAGAGAGCTTCACTGAACAGGATGTCCTCCTCCAGGATGCCTTTTTTTCCACAGTTTTTAACTAGTTCAACATGTAAAGTATGCTGACGTGAATATCTTAGAGTGACGAGGGAACATGAGTGAGCTAAACACAAATAAAGGCGAGAGGTTGTAGGTTTTTCCCCATCTGGTAGATTAACACTTCATTTTACAGTCTGGTGATCGTTGGATAGAAAGCAGAATAATCAATAACTTTTTAATGCTAACAGGCCTGAAGAGAGATCAGTGTTCGCTCGCCCACTGAGCATGTGCAGGACTTGTTGTACTATCTAACCATGTCTGATAAAAGATCCCATAGATCCTTCAGCTTTACTCAAAGTATGCATTATTTACTTTGCAGATATCCAGCAACTCTGTGGCTGCAGCTCTTAATTCATGGCTATATTCAAACTTTAAAGGACAAATGAAAATCATGTTTCTGAGTTGCTTCTAAATTTATTTCCAGAAGAGGAAATAGTATGCTTAAACTTAGATAATATACATTACCCACAAACACAGGCAGAATCTTCTGAGATTTTTCACCTGGTTCAAATATTATCAGCCCATTAAATGGCTGTTATCAGTTTTCAGTCACCATAGCTGTTATTAGTTACCATGGCTGTTATCAGTTATCAGTTAACATGGCTGTTATCAGTTATCAGTTACCATGACTATTTTCAGTTGTCAGTTACCATGGCTGTTATCAGTTATCGGTTACCATGACTTTCAGTTCTCAGTTCTCAGTTACCATGGCTGTTACCATGGCTGTTATCAGTTATCAGTTAACATGGCTGTTATCAGTTGTCAGTTACCATGGCTGTTATCAGTTATCAGTTACCATGACTGTTTTCAGTTATCAGTTACCATGACTGTTTTCAGTTTTCAGTTATCAGTTTACATGGCTGTTATCAGTTATCAGTTACCATGACTTTCAGTTCTCAGTTCTCAGTTACCATAGCTGTTATTAGTTACCATGGCTGTTATCAGTTATCAGTTAACATGGCTGTAATCAGTTATCAGTTACCATGACTATTTTCAGTTGTCAGTTTACATGGCTGTTATCAGTTATCAGTTACCATGACTTTCAGTTCTCAGTTCTCAGTTACTATAGCTGTTATTAGTTACCATGGCTGTTATCAGTTATCAGTTAACATGGCTGTTTTCAGTTATCAGTTACCATGACTGTTTTCAGTTTTCAGTTATCAGTTTACATGGCTGTAATCAGTTATCAGTTACCATAACTGTTTTCAGTTATCAGTTACCATGACTATTTTCCATTGTCAGTTACCATGACTGTTTTCAGTTATCAGTTACCATGACTATTTTCAGTTGTCAGTTACCATGACTGTTTTCAGTTATCAGTTACCATGGCTGTTATCAGTTATCAGTTACCATGACTTTCAGTTCTCAGTTCTCAGTTACCATGGCTGTTATTAGTTACCATGGCTGTTATCAGTTATCAGTTAACATGGCTGTAATCAGTTATCAGTTACCATGGCTGTTATCAGCTATCAGTTACCATGACTGTTTTCAGTTATCAGTTACCATGACTATTTTCAGTTGTCAGTTACCATGACTGTTTTCAGTTATCAGTTACCATGGCTGTTATCAGTTACCATGGCTGTTATCAGTTATAAGTTACCATGACTATTTTCAGTTGTCAGTTACCATGACTGTTTTCAGTTATCAGTTACCATGACTATTTTCAGTTGTCAGTTATCATGACTGTTTTCAGTTATCAGTTACCATGGCTGTTATCAGTTATCAGTTACCATGGCTGTTATCAGTTATAAGTTACCATGACTGTTATCAGTTATCAGTTAACATGGTTATCAGTTATCAGTTACCATGACTATTATCAGGTTCAAAATTGTCAAGTGGCGACCTTTAGTGGCCGTTTTGTGATGGCAGCAAGGTGGAAGTCAGGCGATGAAGTATTAAGTTGTGGATCATTACAGAATTGTGTTCTAAGTTTTCTAAGAGTTTTCTTCACCATATGAATGTAACACTGACATAAAGTCCAACTGCATATATCAAAAAATAAAATTAAAAAGTTGTCTTATAATCAAGACTGCCCCATGAACCCCTGTGAAGCATTGGGAACCTCTATTAGGGTCGGGACCCCCAGATTGGGTACCAGAACACCAGAACAATGTGTTCACGAGGAGGTTAGATGTGTTAAACTTTTTACACACGCTGTATCTGTTGCTCATCAGTCACATTGTGGAAGGTCACAACAGCACAATTTCTCTGAGAAAAAGCGTGTCCTGTCAACCGTCATGTGTGAATAGTCTCTTTACTCCAAAGTCTTTATTGAAACCATTCACTCTGAAGACTTAAGGAGCTGAGGGTAACTACTGTCCTTCCTTTGGGCTTTCCAGTGAATCTGATGTCTTGCCCCAGTGTGCGAGGAGCTGAGAGCTCTCATTATCCGAGCTCTCTCCTCAGGATCCTGCCCTCTGTGGAGGCACTTCCTCCTTAAACCTCCCTTGACTCAATCCATCCAGCTTCCCCTCCATCGCCCCTCTTCCTCTCTTTTTCTCGCTGCGAGCGAAGGTCAAATTAATTCTTTTTCATAATTTCCTGTCGGCGAGATTCCTCCCTCGGAGACTCCATCTATGGCTCAGTGCCTGAAAGATGTGATTAAGGTGAAGGCGAAGTGAATACCTGCGTCTGAAAAGTGAATTATGTTTTTTTCCCTTCTCTCCCATACCCTTATAGATATAGTGTGTGTGGTAATATCGCATTTAATAAAAATCTCTAAGTTTCGCTTTAAGTCTTCTTTAACAGATGAGTACAGCGTGGAATGCCGTGGGTGACGGGCCACATTAGGAGCTAATATGGGCTCGTACTCACAAAGGAAATGTCATTTAGGAGCAAATGGCTTCACTGCTCCGACAACACAGTGTGCCCTAACCTTGCTCATTAACGCCGTGGGTCTCTGAGGGTCTCAAAGCCTAAACGCAGACATCCACAGCACAACTACACACCTCACATGGTAATAATGTTATGAAATACAGAGAGTAATTGCATCCCCTGTTGTGAAAGCAAAGGTTCCTTTCATTAAAGCATGAATTGAAGCTGGTAGTGGTAATGAAGGTAGAGCAGACACCCCATAGCTGGTATGGCATTCATTCAATCATTAAATGGAGTCCGGTTGTATTTTTGAAATATGTAGGGAGGGAGAGAGGGGAGAAAATGAGCTTAACTAATGCAGCATATTTGAAAAAAAAAAAAAAAAAAGGACCCCCCCTCCTCAATAAATGCTTTTTTCTAACCTCAAGCTATAATTCTCCTTGACTTGCAGTGAAGACTCCCTGCTCAGGGCCCCCAATTACAGACTTTCACTCCAAGCGCTTCACACTGGACTGCCAGTCGGCCATTTTCTTCTTTCTGCAGGAAAAAAAAAAGCAGAGAGGGAGCTGAGGAACGTCAAGGTTAGTCGAAGAACATTTCATCTAGATTTATCCAGGGAGAAGCAAAGGGATGCATGAATACAACAAACCCACTCTTACCTCCAAGTCTGGCTCTCAAGGACACCGGAGCAGGATGCAGCAGAGGATGAACAACATGTGCAGATCTGTTAATGAAGCTGAAGGGAAAGAGGGCATTGCCAGGATTTAAAAAATGTGAGGGAATAGGAGATCGGGGGAAGAAGAGAGATAATGAATAAAGATACAGAAGAAGAAAAGGTGCACAGGTGGAATAGCTGGAGGCAGCGCTCCGGCACTCTAGTCGTATGTGATATGTTGTGTGTGTACACTCAGTGTTCTGGCCTCTGACCCGTGGCGGGGGGAAACAGATTGCTTTGACAGGTCTGCTGACACCACATGAGATGTTCTGCTCTTTTGCCAGAGTCTCCGGAGAGTCCTTGGCTCGCAGTTGTCCAGTAGTGTTTGAGGCATTACTGTATGTGCCCCATAATGCAGAATAATAAAGGGAAATTTGCAGAGAGCTTAGCCGTCGATATGCTATTTGTATAGATGTGATCTCGCGCCACAGAGGGCAAGTCTCGGCAGAGCGTGGAGCCCGTCAGTCATGTAAACTTAATGAAGTTCATGCATCTTGCAGAACTGGCCTGTAACTGTAATATGTTGGTGTGAAATCACAACCTGAACTCTATATAACAAAAACGACCCCGCTGGTCGATGAAACCCCAAAACGCTCAATAGTTTGCTCTTTTATGCCTTTTTAAACCAGAAGAGGCGGGTAGGGTTTCACTGCACGGAGCCACATTCATTAGTTTATAGTGATATGAGAAGCCATTAAAAAGTCATTGTATCGGTCGCCTGGCAGCAAGGCTGGTTCCACTCAGTCTGCAGCCTCCCTGACCACCTCCGGACATCCAGGAGCCCAGACAGCGTGGACAGACCAGACTTCTGAGCACACGCCTTCAGCTTCCCAGCATTCACTCGTGATCTTACCAACCCGGATCAATAGCAAGAGGACACTTACTGTACTCCGAGACTGGCCATTACTCCATAAAGATGCCAGAGCACTGGCTCCAGACTTACTGTAACGTACGTGTAATGGAGAAGAGAAAAATGGCACTCAAGGAGTTGTTTTGCTCGCTGTTTCGTTGCCTGGGAAACTATTATTCAGTTTTGAGGTAATGTGGTAGTCGGCTCATTAGTTAATGCATTAGAGCAGACACCATAATGTGTTAAAATTATATAATAGTGTACTCCGGTAGTACTCATGGAATAACTTATTAATAAGATAATTGCCACAGTTTGCAGGTTCCTGGCCTACTCTGTGCTAAGAACACTTGCGTTACAGTGATGTTAGTTTAGTCAATTAGGGATTTTGCACATATAAAGTAAGAAGGTCCATTTATTTTTTGTTAAGTGCTTGTAGTATTCATATTTCCCTATGGATAAAAGCAGGCTTTTATTTTGCATATTTCTGGACTTAATGGACTTAAATGAGGCTTTTGTGGAGAAGCAAAACCACAGAAGTTAAATGTTTTAATAAGACGGAGAGATAGTCTGCACAGTGTAATGCTCTTATGAACGTATTTTAGTTTTACCACCAAGCAGGGCTGTGATGATAACCGCATCACCACAACACAGCAGCCTCTGATTGGTCCACACCCTTTATGAAGCAGATTTCTTAGGAAAGTGGTTCCAAACCTTTTTCCTTAAGGGATCCATTTTCTATTGAAGAAAACTGACAGATTTTCTGATTATTTCATATTATAGTCAATGCATAACAATAACAGTAAACTTTTTTATCATTTAATTTTTATCAAACAAGCAATTAAGGTGAATTTATAGTCTAGAATTAAGTCTGTGTTGTGTGTATTTTTCATTTTATTTTAAACAATCATACTTCACATACTTATTAGGATTCTTTGTTGATTAATTTACTATTTTCAGCCTGGTCTCCTGTCAAAATCACCAATATAGGTTGTGTGTACAGGCAGCGAAAAATGCGAGATATTGACGTATTTCACAGTAGCAATTGATGGCGAAGCAAAGACTTTCATCCAGGAGAGCGGGGTACGCGTCCTATGTGAAGTAAGCCATTTTTAACTTATGTATTCACGTAAGTTACGTATGTTTGAACGTAACATACGTTTTTTTACGGAACTTGCGGTAGTCATGTGACCCTTGTAACTACATTTATTTACTGTTTAAACTGTCTTTTATAACACCTTACCATGAAGTTTTTTGCCCTAAACCTAGGTCAGTGGTTTTATAACATAAATCCACAGAAACTGCAGCCTTTTTCTACAACCGCGAACCGTACATGTGTGCTATTTTTAGAACGCACCGCTGTACCACGAGCAGCGATACATTCATGTGTGCTGTGAAACGCAAGCTGCGATACGTACCTACATGCTGTAATTTAACACACTACTTCTTCTGTTGTTTTGGTTGGAGAATTTGTTTATTTTCTTCTTGCTGATGCTTTGATTTTTATACTACTTGTAGCTCTTTGTTTGTTTTATTGCATACTTTTGTAATGCAGAACGAGGCTGCACTAGACTAAAGGAATTATGGGATTGCTAATAGAGAGCTGACAACAATAATGACTGTTTACGATGCAATACAAAGAAAATATTCAGTGTTTATCATTATGGATATATAAGTCTCCAAAAAAACTAAAAACACTATTGTCAAAGGCTGGGTTTGAAAATCCATGCGGTCACAGCCCACGTCACCTTGGTGGTAAAATAAATATAGGTTCATGGGAGCTTAACAGTCTGTTTCTCCGTCTTTCACATGTTCTTTTGTCCAGCATCTCATATTTATTGGATGTGGTCATGCGTGTGCATGCTTTTGTAAACTCCTTTTTTTTTTTTTTTTTTAATGCATGAATTATTTATACTTTGCACAAAAACAACCAGCAAATGCAGTTATAACATTCATGAAGCTGTGGCACCAACAAAATACATTAACTTCCTGTTTGCTGGTGGTTTTCCATTGACATTTCAAAATAATAGCGTTCATATGACTTTACAGTACTCTACTGTACAGTATTTTGAGATTTTATGTTCAGGTAATTAGATCATCTCTGTTTCACACAATGGTTTTGGTTTATTTCGAGTGTAAATGCATCCTGTACAGTATTTCACCTTCACTGTTCTGCTCTCCCATTAAATCTTCCTCTAGGCAGACAGTAGTGCTTGAAGGAGATCACTTCTTTACATCTGAAGTATTGTAATTACACTGACAATGTTTCTGCAGGTATATTCACAATGCAGATGCTCTAATTAAAGTCCAATAATCAGGTGCTTAACTATTCCAAGACTCATTCCCCTGCGAGTTATTGCTGTATGTTTATGTGAGCGTCAAGGCAGCCATAGCCGGCTGAGCCAGGAGCGAGAGTGACACATATAAAAAGAATATTTATTCACTTAATCCCCCTCAGAACGCACAGTACCTTAGATGCATAAAGACGAACATAAAGGAGAGTGAGAGAAAGGTGTTGAGTCAAAAGGGAGACTGGATACAAGGACATTCTGAGAGAAATGGGGTGCAACGAGTAGGTACATAAAAGGAAATGATGTATATTATACCAGTCCAGGATCATGGTTTGTGTATGGAGGATTTATGGCAGTGTGCTTAGCAACAGCGCAGCACCACACCTGATCATCCATTATTATTGTAACATCTCTCACTTTGGGGGCAGCCGTGATTGATGGGGAGCTGCTAATGACTTTGGGTTGAAATTGTTATGACCACGAAAGTGACACAAGGTATTTAAAAATGTGGTTTTTGCAGTTGGACTGAAGAGAACACAGTCGTTTGTCAAATGATTACTGAAAAAAATGCATTTAGGGAACATGGAGGAAAATTATTATCAGTATTTTACAATTAGAATAGAAATGCATAACCTTTTCTAGTGTATGTGTTTTCTTATACAGTCAGGGAAAAAATACCCTTTTTCTTCAATTTTCATATATATATATATATATAGCTCATAAAAGTTTCATTTAAGAGCTGATATCTAGCCATTTTCCATGGTTTTACCAGCTCTTAAATGAAACTCTTATGAGCTATTTCTGTTGTTATTATATTTGTCCAAACAAATGTACCTTTAGTTGTACCAGGTATTAAAATGAACAAGAAATTGAAGAAAAGGGTGGTCTAATATTTTTACCTTTAATATGCATTATATAATATAATATATTTCTCCCAGTGTACTGTACAAGCGCTGTTTCTAAAGGGGTCAAATAATATGCAAAACTGCCCACTGTTGTTGCCCCCATTCATTACTTCTACTCTATCAGATCTGATTGTACTCTAATAGCCCTTCCTTCTCAGTCACTGAAAAGGCATACATGTCGGTGATTCACTGTAAAACACAATTTAAAAAAAAAAATTGAAAATCAAAAAGCAAGCGTTGTATAAGAAACACTGATTAACCCACCCCACATCACTTGTAATTGGTGCCATTAGTCTTTTTATGCTTGATTGCCTGCCAAAATGTCAGCCTATCTATTTCCCTCTTGTCGCATTTTTCTCCCATTTTTTTTTCTTCCCCAGAACTGTCAGTAATTAAAAGTGATTGTCTCTGTGCCAAGTGGGAGACTTTTGAAACATAAAAACTTTTTCTTTTTTTATTGTTTGTTTTTTTTAAAAACGGTGGTGAAAGTTCTTGGAAGCGGAGCTTGTTATCGTAAAGCACACCCTCAGCACAGGTACTCATTGCTGCCTGTTGCACAGTACCGTGCCCGCTGTGTGTTTTGGGTCATGATGGAAGCAATTAAACATGACAGAGAAATAACAGTATGTCCTGAATGACTCACGCTCAACATTTTATTGACCCTGGTGGAAAATTACCCTGTCAGTATAAATGTACTGCAATATACACAACAAATTATAATCAACACATTGAAAAAGCACAACAATAAGTAAATAGGAGTTATGTGTTGTAGGAAAGTAAATTTTTGGTGAACGTAGGCAGTTTGATAGCATAAACCCACTTTGCACTAGCCTGGCTAACACCAGACTAATCACAAATGAGATTAGTCTGGAAACCAGCTGTTCATTTCTCCGTAGAGGAGGCGTGGTTTACGATCCTCCGGAGCCGTTTATTGGGCGCTTAGAATGTCTATCAAAAGCGTCTGTAGGTAGCTCTTAGCCAATCGTATCAGTTATACCAGATGACGTATGTAGAGCGACAGAAATTGATGTTTGTCGTGTGTGTGTCTGTGAGAGAGTGTTGCTTGCTGCTTTGCTTCTCCAGTTCTCACTTTCTGCAAGATTATTTATTTTCACGCTTTATTCCCTCTCATGTCATTCAGCCACACACATCCACTGATTTTATGTGCAATAAACAAGCTGCTGCGGGTCTCTCGGCGGCTCCGCTGTCCCCTGGCTCGTAGCCAGATCACCGGCGTTACGGTAGCGGGGCTATTTGCGGCGCTAGTAGCGGGGCTATTAGCGGGGCTATTAGCGGCGCTAGTAGCTCTAAACTATTTAAAACACCATCTACAGCTAAAGAGAGTTTCGCGTCTGCTGCAGCCATGTTGGATCCGTAAGAATCCTACAAGCTTCCGTCTGCCGAGTAGTACGCGTCATCGTCTTGCCGTCCCTCCCCGTTCTGTGATTGGATCCCTAAAACAGGGCTAAGAAACCTCTCTGGTTTCCAGACTGCCTGGAGGTTCCGAAATGAAATTCGAGCGCACAAGGCAGTATGGGTATACCCAGGCTAACTTTGCATATCAACAGTTTGTAGAGTTACATCACATCATGCCAGAGAAGAGGGCTAACAAGGGTGGCTGTGGCTAAGTTGATAGAGCTTTCGTCCAGTAACCGGAAGGTAGGTGGTTCGATTCCCAACCATGGCAGCTACATGTCAGAGTATCCTTGAGCAAGATACTGAGCCCCAAATTGCTCCCGATGCTGGCCTGGCCACCAGTATGAATGAGCATAGTGTGTAGTGTAAAGCGCTTTGGATAAAAGCGCTATATAAGTGCACCCCATTTAACAAGCTAACTAAATGCCTCTATCATGCTATAAACGATAAATTTAACCATTTCAAATTGTATTTTTAGCACTCTGTGATATATGACTTTTTGACAGAATGCACTGCGCACGTAACGTTAGCATACTGAGTGTCATTATATCACAGTTTTCCCCAATGTCTCAATTCTGTATCTGTTTCCACATTTGCCAGCTTGTAAAAACTTAGTTGTGGGTCATAAACCATGTTGGTAGTGCATTTCACCACCCAGCATATAGACATTTTTCTGTTTTTTTGCTAACAGGCTGAATATACAAGGATGCTCCTTCTTTCAATACAAAGTCGATGGGGAACGATTGATTGTTTTCCCCTCTAATAGGGGCAGTTCTTAAATGTGAATAATCTCTACTTGGAGATATTATAGGTTATGCACAAGGTGAAGTTAAGGATATGAGCAGACATATTGACAATGGAGATGTCTAGTGTCATGTCCTCAGAAAAAGAGACAAACTCAGACATAAGATAAGATTCCTTTATTAATCCAACAACGGGGAATTTTTCAGCGTTACAGCAGCAAGTGAATAGCAAAAACAGTAGAAGCATCAGTAAAATAACAATAAATAGTAAAAAAAAAAAAAAGCAACATTAACCAGAAGAAATATAAGAAGTATTAACAATTTAAACACTTAGTTACAAATTTAAAAAGACATTTGGGCATCTTCTAGAGATTTATCAGGTGTAGGACAAACCAATTGTTGATGATCTCTCAAGTTGTTGATAAATGAGCAGATTCTCGAGGATTTTGCTGCCATCAAACACGCCTTCTAACCCTTTGGCTGCTGTGGATCCTTTCCTAGACCACCACCCTGATTCCTACATACACTGAACCCTGCTTTTATGGTTTTAGCCACACTAGCAGTGTAGCTCCAGGGATAAAAATGTGTGTCTGCATTTAGCTCAAAGCACTGCTGTGCCTAATTAAAGCATGACTGTGCACCAAGCATGACTCTTAGTCGTGTTGTTGATCTTGGGTATACACAGTGTTGCCTCAGTGCTTCTCTGACTGGCAAGTGCTTGGCATCTATAAATAAAGACGTGGGAGCAACATTTGTTTTTGACTTTACAGGTTATGATTGTATTGGTTATTTATGAGAGTAAGCCTGTGCCCTGTAGTAGCAGCATTAGCAGCTAGTAAAGCATGCATGGACCCCATGATAGTTAACTCGTTTTTGGAGAACTTTACTCCCTAAATGTATTTGAGACGGTATGGTTTAAGCTTCGGGTTTTAAACAGAATTAATTGTAACTGAGCAGTGCTTTTTATCCACACCGACACCACAGGACCTCCAGCTTCAGAGGCTTTTTAACTTTTATTTTAATTACTTAATAAATATTTAGAGGCAAGGGTTGCCAGAGGGATGAAATATAAATGAGGCTTTTTTTGTAAATAGCTCATGATTTAATTCTCTGCACATAGCCATTTTTAACTCTGTGTGTGTGATTCTTGTGAGTGTCTGCACAAGTTTGTGCTGTACACAAACAATCAGCATCCTCCCGCTACGCTCTCTTCAGAACAGGTAGAGCTTTCTTTTAACTTTCCCATGCCTCCACCCCATGCGTGCGATGTGCATGTTGGAGGAGAAGAGTTTTTGGCTGAACTTGCCCTCCATTAAAGATTTAGCTTGTTCACAGAGGGGAGTTATTAGAGGCAGGGGCCCCTGCTCCTCAGGAAGAAGTTTCACATCAGGACCAGTTTGTTGCATTGTCAGAAGATGAAAGCCAGTTTGTTGAAAGGTCTTTTTGCTATTCCACATGATTGATCTTCCTCCACCCCCCACCACCCCCACCCTCTTTCATACGCCAGCTACAAATGCCAAGCTGGTCTTCTTGTCTCCCCCTCTCTCTCTATTTTCTTTTCACAGCAAGTTTGTGCCTGTGTTATCTATTTACATGTCAATGTCTCATGTATTTCATTGTCTCTCCACGATTGTCACTCTAATCCTCCCACATTGCTGTTTCATTATTACAAGAGAGATGCTTCTCTCCAGCAGCAGCAGCAGCAGCTTGAGGATCTGTTCTCTCTTGAAACTTTCTTTCATTGTGTATACTTTATTCCATTTCTTCCATCTTTCTGGCTTTTGTTTCTCGTCGTCTCTATCTGTAGTTTTCCATGATTTCTTCTGGTCAGCGAGCTTTGCCCCTGCCAGTCGCTGCGCTTGAGGGACATTCCTGATATAATTACAGCTTTTGATTATCCTCCAGACTGACCCCGGGATGCCCTGGCCCCGGTGCAGCACCAGTCTGCCAGCCACTATGACTGTTGCAGCTAATGAGGGGACGCCTAGTGTTTCCCACTGCTGGCTGACTCCTTGATTTATTGTTTTTACTCACCTCATACCTGAGGCTGAATTCCTGTATATTAGGAAAACAGTAAATAATGAAGTTTACTCTACGACTGATGTACCTATCCTGTGGTCTTTTTGCAGACAAGCACGCTGATGCTAAACAGCGGCGTGCAGTGATGTAGTGGTGGGTGTGTAATCCCTCATGTAGAAATTGGTTTTACCGCAGCGTCACATGCGGCATCACGCTACATAACTCTGACGTGACATTAAAGCCTGACATATAGCACATTCTGAAAAATAAAACTGCTTACCTGGTTACAGTAAATCAGAGTTAAGCTTAATGATGAGATGCACAGATGGCAACATACACTCCAGAGGACTGGGAGGGGCTGAGTACTCCACATTTACTGCCTTCTTACTGGAGCTTCAAGGACTGTCACCAGGACGGCATCTGTAGAGATGAAAGAGCTTCTGCAACACACTACTTAATGTTTCTATCCTGTATTATTCTGTCACTTTGGACTACAGGTAAAGCTGCACATTTTTATTATTCTGTAGATAAATTAAAAGTGATTTGAACTATGTACACTATACGTACAGTCATGGAAAAAAATATTACACCACCCATGGTTTTCTTTAATTTCTTGTTAATTTTAATGCCTGGCACATTTGTTTGGACAAATATAATGATAACAACAAAAATAGTTCATAAGAGTTTAATTACAATAATAATAATAATACATTTTTATTGACTTATTTACTTACAGTATTGCAAATGTCATTTTAATCAAGGTGACATTCTGTTTATTTTTATTTGGTCTTCTTGTCTGCTGAAGCTATCACAAGTAGACTTTTTTTTATCAAGTATTATGCCACATTTTTACAATACAATTTACATCTTTGTCAGTCTGTGGCCTAGAGGTTAGAGAATCATGCTTGTAACTGGAGGGTCGTCTGTTCAAACTGACAAGGGCTTAGGTGCCCTTGAGCAAGGCGTTGAACCCCGCCACTGCTCCCCAGGCACAGTAATGTGCTGGTTGAGTTCCCCCCCTTGAGGGACTAATAAGGGAAAATACATTTTTAACTATAGATTCAAGCAGGATGAAGCAGGTCCACTAACTAAACAATTTGTGTTAGTGGATGTCTGTGCCGATTTGTTCCACGTTTTAAGATTCAATCTGCTGAATGCCATTGGAGAAATACTTATTTTTAATGTTAGACAACTTTTTTCAGCGTTTTACAGATTTTAATCACCAGACCTGTTTGTTTAAATAGAAGGAGGTGTTTGTGGGTAATTCTGCTCCTGGTAAAAACCTCCTGCACGGTGAACCAAATTGAAACTCCTTTTGCTATTGTTTTGTTTGAGAAATCCCCAGTGGCAAGGAACTGCATTTTGTACATTTAAGTAAAAAAAATTGGGGTATTTCTACTACTTTTAAAACCTCTGGCTGGTTTATGTAAACTGCATGACTGCAATATAGAGAGGGCTGATCTGATCTACCACAAAAAAGCTCATCGCATAGATACAAATTTATGCAGGATAGCAATCTAGATCATCTCATGTAGTAATATTTATAACCTCAAGTGCCCTTTTGCTGCATGAAATATTATCATGACATCTTACTTGACGCTTGATTCAAAAAGCCCTGTTTTACCCAACCTAAAACATTATTCATCCTTCAGTCTGCCGAGCCAATGACTGCGAGATGCACCAATCTATTGCTGTCAATCAAAACAGTTCTCATTGGAATGATTGACTCCTGGTGTCAAACCAGCGGGCCGTAAAGTTGTCAGTGCAGCGGATGCAGTGAGAAATATATGCTCCTACCAATGTAGAGTGTATTGATATACAGTATACTCCTCTTTTCCCTGCTGTCTTGAGTTATTTCCACTTTATGGCTTCTCACTGCACACGCTGCAGCTTTCACTGAATCACGCGTGTGTGTGCATGTGTTTGTTCTCTTGAATATGTGTGGCGGCGGCGAACTCTATATGTTTTTTAACCTTTATTCAATCATAAAGGTTGACTGCACACCCCCTCAATGCACTTCAACGTCTCACAGTGGAACGCAGGTGTATGCATTATTCTTCACATTTATACATCTCCAAGGCTATAGCTGCCCTTCTTCACAGCATATGCTGTTTTTGCATTGTTTTCAGCCTCACGATATCACACATGAACAGATGGAACAGTCACATTAAAGCACATATAGAATCTCAGTCTATTAGCCCTTTAGAAATATATATATATATATATAAGAGGTTATTGAAGGGTCAATTTCAGAGCTAGAACAAGAAAGAAACTTATTTAACTTTGATTAAAATCACCACATTCATGCACAGACACACTGCAGACCTGCACGCACAACTACATAGAAACAGGTTCATCCGGTGACTCTTTGATGCAAATTCTTCGTGTGGCATACCAAGTTAGATACAAAGTCAATTCCCATGATAAGATTAGACATGGTATTCATGTCATAGCTGCATGGAAATTAACATGAACCCAAACTAGTGTTGAGATTAGCCCTGGCATAGCTCTGATTGAGCCGAAAACAGTTTTTTTGCTTGCCGTCTTGCAGACAGATCGGTGCAAAGCATAAATTCAGACCTTTTTACAAATCTGCATCATGATGTAGTTATTTGGGCATTCTTTTGATTTATTTATTTCAATGAAATCACAATAAAATGTTTATTTTGGGTCTATAACCTTGTATTCATGGCAGAAACATTCACTGAGTGACTCTTTAATGCAAATTTTTCGTGTGGCATACAAAGTTACATACAAAGTCAATTCAAAGATGTGAATAGACACGGGACTCATGTCATTCCAACAAGGAAATTTATCTGACATTGTGTTGCAAAACCCTATCAAGTGTTGAGATTCTCCGGGATGGCTCTGATTGATCCAAACTTCATTAAGAAAACAGAATTTTAAAGCTTTCTTGCTTGTCGTCTTGCAGACAAATTGGACAAATCATGAAGTCAGACTTACTACAAATTTTCATCATGGTGTATTTATTTCTGCATTCTTTTTGATTCATTTATTCCAATATAAACAACAGCAAATCTGTTTATTTCAGGTCCTTACCACTGTATTAGTGGCAGTCATCCAGGTGCAGTTCCTGGAGAAGGTGTTTTCCAATCACCCCATTCATGCACAGACACGCTACACACCTGCACACACAACTATATAAAAACACGTTCATCCGGTGACTCTTTAATGCAATTTTTTCATGTGGCTTACAAAGTTACATACAAAGTCAATTCAAAGACGGTAATAGAAACACAATTCATTTCATTTATCTGCATGAAGAGCTACGATTGTCCTGAACTTCATGAAAAAAACAGAATTTGTTAAGGTATTTTGCTTGACATCTTAAAGACAGACTGTCCGGTCTGTCTTTAAGATGTCAAGCAAAATAAGCATGAAGTCAGACTTTTTACAAATCTGCATCATGATGTTGTTATGTCTGCATTCTTTCGATTCATTTATTGCAACGAAATCACAGCAAAATCTGTATACCACTGTATTAGTGGCAGTCATCCAAGCGTAGTTCCTGGTGAATGTGGTGAAATTCCCTGATCCGTGTGCACCTCCGGATAATGTTATAAACGCAGACACAATGCCACTTTGTTTTCCAATCATCACGCTTGTGCACAAACACACAGAACACCTCCACACACAACTATATAGAAACACATTCACCCGGTGACTCTTTAATGAGCCACTATCTAATGATACAGCTACCTGTGACAGCTTTAGTACAGTTGTAATTTCCAACTTAAATACGGTCACTGCTTTTAGTTCCCTGCCTCTGAATCTGTGTTATCATGTGTGTGTGTGTGTGTGTGTGTTAGGATGAAAAAGGAGGCACTAAACGGTATGGACCGGATTGTGCGGATACACCAGCTCGCCTCCCCAGCTCATCTGTCATGTACACAAGCTCTTTGTAATTAAAACAGCTCGTTGTGGGTATGCTGATTATGGTGGGAAACACGGTTGGTGTTTATAACCTTGGCAAATCACAGGGAACCTCTGTGACCTCTGATATTCGGTCGGATGTGCACACACACGCTCCCAGATCCATACACACACAAATGCTCAGTGTCCTAACCGTAATTATGCAGATGGAGAGAAAGTAAGTGGCTAGCGAGAAACACTTTAATTTGAATTCCTCCTTTCACCCTCCGTGTTTCACTAATAGTTCCATTTACAGTAATTTGTTCCGCCTCAGGCAATGACTCATAACAAAGGCATTTGGATGTAAAACAAATGTACAACACACGTGTATGTACGCACACACACACCCTTATTTGTCCCCTTTTCACAATTTACCTCCCCTCCTTACACTTTCCTCAACTCAATCTCCACCTCTACCTTTTCTACACTATCAATGTTACAGCTTCTGGCTGCAGAAGGTCTAGAATTATGGCATGTCAGTGTTTTAAGTGCTGCCACTATAAAATGGGCGCAGTGAAACCATAAGAAGTAGAATGAAGTAGGCAGACCATGCTCTGGTATGCCAGCCATTTACTACCCTGGCACGGCTATATCATGATACAGTGCACACTTGGGACGCATGACACCAAATCTACCCAGAAGATATTTATGAGGGATATATTATTTTTCATTATGCACACATTAAATCATCAGTTGAAATATTAACCTAGGGCTCGCTCTTTTGTTTTTTCCCCCAACTTTGTGATTCCACCCCAGAGCCTAAAAACATTCGCAGGAACTCCTGTTTTTGCTTTAGAGTTTTATTTGCCCATTACCGCTGTGGCTCGGAGAAGTAGTTCACTTTTGAGTGCCTTTAACTCTAACACTGTCTGTTTGACTCTGACAGACACAGTACAGATTGCTACTTAACCGGTTCCCAGTGGAAAACAGGCTGCTCTTTTGAGGATATAGCCGCTATGTGATCTTTTATAGGACATTCTGGTTCTTGTGTTTGACTAGCAGTAATACCTGAGAGGGCAACAGGGACCGGAACAACGTTTGCACCATCAAATTACACATCCAGGAGGATATTGTGGTTTTTATCCAAGGATTACCACATCACACAGTCACTCGTTCCCACAAAAGAACTCATAAACATGTTTTATCAGAATTAACAGCACAGATTGAGTGTTTCTCTGCTGATCTGATCGTATAAATATCTCTTGACCCGTGCAGCTTTCATGTTGATTGGGATATGAGATCCTCTGTTTGCTAAATGTTCTCCACAAACCTCACCGCTGCATCTCATCTGTTTCCTTTTTTCACACCCACATCACACTTGCTAACCCTTCTGGAGTTTAAAGGTTGCTCTGCAGCTTCCCTGTCACACGTCTCACAACGAAGGTAACTGACAAGTAGGTGTTTGTGAGTCACTGTTTGCTCTGTTGAGCCGTGCATACTCATTTGGACTGTGGACCCACAGGACGCTGCATTCAGTTTCCCAGAATAAGAATGTTAATCTTGGATCGCTGGCCTGGTTTCCTTCAGCATCTAATTCATGTAGTGATATCCAGTCTCTCAGAGGAATAGCGATTTACATTTTGTCTAAATTTAGCTTTAGTTTAAAGGCCCCCTAAGTACTTTTGACGAAATAAATTACAGCTATATTTCACATCCAATACCTGTTTTGTGTGTTTCTCAGCCATAATTTGGAATATAGGTTGTTCATAAAACTATACAATTAGAGAAACCCTTGAGAACTAAGATGTAGGTGTTGTTTTATGGTACAAAGTAAGTGAAGAGATGCAAATAGACACAGGATTCATCTAATTCCAGCGAGGAAACAGACAGACCTGACAAACTATGAATCCAGACTTTTTACAAATTGTCATCATGATGTAGTTATTAATTTATTGCCATGAAATCACAGCAAAATCTGTTTACTTTGGATTTCATCCGTGTGACATGGTGAATTTCACCGTGCTGTCTGCACCTCTGGATGATGTCGTTATGTAACTTTTGCCATATCACAACATGTACAAAGCAACATTAGTTGTTATTTCAGCCATGGTTGATGACGGAAAGAACTATAAAAAAAAACCATTGTTGGAATCTGCATCGTCGTGTTTGCTTTGGTTATGCAACTAAATGCAAATGATCCTTTGGTCAAACTTAATGCAAGTAATCACTTTTGCAAGTAATGCAAAGGCTAAAATATGTGTCATGTTCGCGTGAACGCAGCTTTAGAAGACCAGTCTGCCGTGTTGTTTAAACCCTTATTAACAGGGTTTTAGGACAACTTTGGGAGGATGAGAAACAGCCTGTAAACATGACATTAATACATTATTATTATTATTATTATTATTATTATTATACAAACCTTGCTATGGCTAACATGTTAACATACAGTTCCTTAGTTATGCATTCAAGACATGGAGCACCATTGAAATTAATTAGTTTCTGGAAAATGTAAGACTGAAATTCACATCTACTTGTAACTCTGTTTACGGTCTCCACCAACTTTTGTCTCTTTAGCTGTTCAATGCTCCACTTTGTGGTTTGGTGCAGGAAGTGTGCAGTCGGCTTTGGAGAACAGCTGCCTGCTGGAGCTAGAAATGATGCTAATATGTTCAGGGCAAGTAAATCCAAACATCTGCAGACTGAAGACTGAAACAATGAACTGAAACGGGCTAAAAGTTTTGTCGAGCTGTGAACTGATAATTCTCTGTGGTTTCATCACTACAAGTGATCCCTTTTACATTCTACAGATATTTTGACATGGTGGGGCGTCATATCTAATATATCATAACAACTGTTCATTCTGTGATAAAAGGAACAAAACTGAATATTGAGCAGGTTGCCATGGCAGCCGACAATTTTTTTTTGTCAGTTGGTGGATGCTAAAGCGAATTTAGAACAGAGGCTTTTTAAAAAGTAAATATTAACTTATATATGTGTGTATAACACATTGTCAGCATAAAAAAATATTGACAAGGGCAGCTTTAAAATTGGATTTCAGAATGTGTCTTCAGAACAATAGCCTCATGCATGGCTAAATGGAGATGTTTCCAGATGTAAATCAGCTTCCTCTTCTGAGAATTCCTCGTGAATTTTATGTTCCTGACAATAGGCTGTAAATTTATGTACGTGAATACTTAAATTTAATGACATTCACGTCTGATAAACAGGGGGCCCTACAATGTGCCATATTTTGCATCACTGCTGCTATTCTTAGGCACTTCAAACTCGCGCGGCTCAGTCTTGTCTAGTCATGGGCTTCTTTTTGCCTCTCATGTGCAAGTCCTCTGGGAGTTTCAAACAGATGATGGGAAAGCAAGGCTGTGTAATTAAGGTATTGGACTGAGGAGCTGCTTATGATTCTCTCAGTCATAATTTTCCAGGTTATTAAAAGGTGAGAGTTACTTGCAGGTTTATTGTTATTCAAAATTAGTGTGCTTTGTCAGTGCAATTCTTATCTAATGACGGTAGCTGCATGGAATATAATCATGGCTCTGCTTTATACATTTTAGCTGCTCTGCAAAGATACTGAAGCTGACGAGGTGCATAAGAAAACGATGTGCTGATGTTAGAGGAAAACTAAAATGTATGTTTTATCCTGCTAAATCTTTTAAAATATACCAGGTGGCAACGAATGTTACAAAAGAAAACAAAGGTGCTGATTGGCCGAAGAGGCGCTCTGTGTATCTGTACTCGATTGCTCTGCCTCAGCTACCTGGATGTTCGTTGCAGAAGATTTAAATTGAATTTTGCAGACTGACTTTGAATTGTGAGAACTGAATGTTCAGTTCCAAACTAATGAATTCAATTTTTAAATTACAATTCAGATAAAGTTTTTCAATGCAATGATTCAAGTTCAACAATACAAATTCAAATTATGTGATTCAAATTCAGTTTTTTAATACAGTTATTCAAGTTAAGCAATTCAAATTCAAATATAAATAATTTAAATTCAGTTTCTGGTGGCACATATTTCAGCCATATTGCTTATGTTTATGTCTTTATGCTGGCATAAAAACAGCAAGATTTTCCCTACAATTATAAACTGGGAAAGCGCCTAACCAGAATGAACAGGGGGAAAAAAACAGTTGATGTTCTGGTTGTGCTGCTTCTGACCTCTCGCATTCTGTCCATGTTGGAGTTCCACCTTAATATTGTTTATCGCAGAAATTTCTATATCCATATTGACAATTCTGAGACAGCGTGAATGTAAAAACTATGACAGGAGTGAAGGAAGAAATAAGGAGATGTACAGTGTAAAGAGTGACAAAGTCCGCACAAGTAACAGGTTGCATGAATGGGTCAAAAAACACAGAAATTTGTACCTAATTTGTATCAAATGAGTCAACATTGGTATTTTAAGTTGCATCGTATGTTAACTTCCGTATGTAACTACATCATGTTCTTCTACATTCTCAAGTTACTTACATAAATAGTAATTTTATGTTATTTATTGGAAAGTAAAGCATCTTTGTGGTTCTTTTCAGTATCATTCTGGTCATACAATTACAATAATTCTCAATTAGACCATGGTTAAAAAAGGCCTGAATTCCACTTTAACTTGTCTGGTTCTTTGTTTACTAAGAACAGAAACGAGGATGAGGGGAGATGACTGAGATACATCCACCCAACATATTGTTGTGATTTGACTGTTGGAAGCAAAGAGAAGAAAGAGTAGAAGAAGAAACCCTCATTAATATCAGTTGCAAGAATCAATTTCAATACTTCTAATGATCGCTTACAGACGGAGGAGGCTGTTACTGAGTCCACATTTTCTCATGTTTAACAAAACAGATACTTGTATCTTATTTATCCGTGTGACTGAACGGCTGGTTTCCACACATTTATTATTTTGATTGCGTTTTTTAGCTGTCATCTTGATTATTTCTATACTTGAATGAATATTTTTAACGAAGCTCTCAGCATTTAATGATATCTCCTCACTTTCAATTTTGATAAAGTATCAGCTGTAGACAGTTTAAAGATTTTCATTAATTTATTTTGAGGGATTTTCTCATTACTGATGAGTTGGACGGAACCCTTCGCGGTGCCCTTCCCCAAAAAAGGGAACACAATAGTGTGACAAATAACACAACGGGGTGACACATCCCTCACAGAACACAGAGGAAGATGAAAGTCATCAGCTGTTATTATTTTCAGCTCTGGATGCTATCCATCCTTGTTTACCCTCACATGGGAACGCTGAGCAAATGTCAGACAGATGCTTCAAAGTTCATCACAACGGGCCGTTTCATGACAGGAGGTCGTCATTTATACGTGCATGTACACACACACACACACACAACCATTATACACAACACTCTATAGATGCCATAAAGATGCATTAGCTGGGTTTCTCTTACTGGCAGCCCTTTGTAAATTAGCCCTGCGTCAGTTGATACCAGAGGTCCATCAACAAGTGACCTTTTCAAATATCCGGCCTCTGTCAAAATGAAAGTATGCAGCTGCATAGTTTTAATTCTGACTAGCAGCCAACAGCGCTGACTTATTCATCACCTCCGTATTTACAGCCCAGGCCGTATACAGAGGAAGGCACTTAAAGCCCAATCTGTCTGACTCTCCCATCTTTGCACAACATTTTTCACCTTCTGCGAAAGAACACGAGATAAAGCGTCAGACTCCTTCCCACACATTCCATCTCTTTTTCATAATCCCTTTTGCTGTACTCTCACTGTCACTCGCTGTCTTATTCCTCTCCTGTACTTATGAACTTTTTCCCCCTTAATCCTATTTCCTAAAATGGCCCTGCGTCTCCAGCCAGCTCGCCTGGGCTGCAGCAGGGGAAGAATTAAGGCGCAGCCGTTGGGTTTCCAGCCAAGTGTATATAGTGAGACGGAGAGAGGAGAGTGGTGTGGTAGGACGAGAGGAGAGCCACCAGCACACAAAGAAAGTGAGATAGGAAGGTATGAGAATGGTTTGATTAAAGTGGTAACAGTGCTGACATTGTCATCCCTGAACCAGATAACCATTATAACCTAAGCTTCATAACCTTTTCTTCTTTCCACTGTGTTCTTTGTCTATCTCTGCCATTTCTGTCTCGCATCTTCTTGCCATTTCATGTTGCCATGGTGTTTAATTCACTTGTTCAACCTTACACGTCATTACAAGCCTGCAATAAAGGTGGGCTCGTCCGAAATGTGTATTGCAAGACTGTCCTCAACTTGGGTCATTTGCTCAAGTGTTTTTTTTCTCAAAGAAAGCTCTTAAGGCCGTGTAAATAATGACAGGCCACACAAAGGCATGAGTAGTGCACTGTTATAACACCGTGGAAGCTCTTAGAGAGGTGGTCAGGTGAGTGGTGAGACATTCATGTCGCCATGCTGTTCTTCTTCACTGTTTCTATTGTGAAATGTGACACTATAATACATATATAATCCATGTAATTGTGAGACAGGAGGTGCAGACAGGAGCGAAGGAGGGAGTCAGGAGATGTACAATGTAAAGAGTGACAAGTCCGCACAAGTAACAGGTTGCATAAATGGGTCTAAAAACACAGACATTTGTATATTATTTGTATCAAACATTGGTATTTTAAGTTGCATCCGTATGTTAACTACATCATGTAGTATAAATGTTGTTCTACATCCTCAAGTTACGCACACAAATAGTAATTTTTATTTTTTTTATTATTTTTAAACTTGACTTGAAGTAGTTTTGGTGCCTTAACCTAACAAAGTGCTATCATTTCACCATTTAACCTGGTCTTTAAAACAGAAAGCCTCTGCATAACATGGTATATAACATATTTCCTAAGATATCATACAAACCATTGTATGGCCATATGTTGAATGACCAGTTTTTTGGGGGGAAATATGCTTCTTTGCTTTCTTTCTCCAAGTTGGATGAACAATGATACAACTTTCATATGTTTTATCTTATTATGGCACTATAGTCAGCAGAGGATTAGTTTAGGATAAAGACTGGAAAAGGGGGAAACAGCTTGCCTGGCTCGGCCAAAATGTAACAAAATCAAGCTACGAGAATCTCTCAAACTCACTACACAAGTTGGAGTTCTAGAGACTGATTACTGGAATATAAATGATTATAAAATGTGGATTATGACTATTTCTCGGCCTGGAAAAGTGACCTGCACGAGCACTGATGTCACATTGAGGTTGTTAATTGTATATAACAAGAAATAACCTCTTAATTTGTGATCTTTAGATGTGCTGGTAGGTGGATTTTCTTATGTTATCTGCTTTAAACAGAGACAACTAGCTGGTTCCCCTCTGTTTCTATGCAGTTTTAATGCTAAGTTAAGCTTCATATTCAACATACAGACATGACAGTGGTATCAATCTTGCCATCTGACTCTTGGCAGGAATTACATTTTATACTGAACCACTGTTTTAATTATGGCAAATGATCTTACCTTAACCAAGTAGTTAGAGTCACCTAAAATCACCATGCACTGTACTCTAGCTGAGAGTCAATAAAATGCTCATGTGAATTATTCTAGTGATGCTCATTAGTGTCTTTTGGAAAGAACTGGCAAGCATAGTCTATTTTGACATTGTAGAACGCGAGGTGTGTGTGTGTGTGTGTGTGTGCGTGCGTGTGCGTGTGTGTACAAACAAATGTGTTTCCTGTATTTGCCTGTGCCTTTAAAAGTGTGTACTTTAATGCATTCATTCTCGTGTGTATAAAATGCTCCATCTGATGTGTGAGAGTGGGAGGTGGGACTTTTATTTGCAACAGTGCAGAAGGTGAAACAGCAAGAAAAAGTCAGCAAGACAGGTGAAGAGCAGGGAGGGGACAGACAGATGTTTGAGAGAGAGAGAGAGACCTAGAGAGACTACTTACACTGCATCAGGCTCAAGGGAAATCTAAGCAGGCAATATCCAAACCAAGGCGCTGTGCTGCTGCCACCTTACCCCCACACAATTACAATACTATCTGACAAAGATATTGAGCGCAGATCCCTTGCTATTTCGGTGGATGCTTGTACCCGACTGGATGCTTGATTTCATATAAAAGTACCAAAAATGGCATGAGCACGAACTTATTGAAAAGAGAGGCCATGGAGCCGGGCGGGGCGGGCAAACACTGTACGAATATGTTGACTCTCCAGAGTCCAGGAGAGACAACATAAGGCGGGACGGAAGCACTCGTCCTCTTATCGGAGGTGGAGGGTGTATTTTTGAAAAGGCGACCTTTACCTCCACACCACCTCTTGAAGGGCTTATTGGTGACCTTATACAGGGGCGGAGTCTGAGAGGAAGAAAGTAGTTTTTTGTATGAAGCCTGGATGAGGAGACCGAGACTAAATGCTGTCTTGTCTCTGCAAAGAGAAACAGAAGTTCAGGAACGGTTCAAGTTGACTCCTAAAGTCCAATGCCCTTAGTGTAGGAAGAGAAATGTCTCTTTAGAGGATTTAGTTAATTTTTACAGACAGCAGTTTTACTCACTGTGGCCTTGTATTACACTGCAATTTAAAAATCCTGCACCTCTATTGAATCAGCACAATCATGACTAGAAGTGGGAACAACTCAAAAATGTTTTTCATGCAGGCTAACATAGTTTGAATGCCATACATCATAAAAAAGGGAAAACCACAAGTTGAATTACTCTGATTATTAATAACTCAGTTATTTTCTTTAAATTACAATGTAATTTACAATGTAAATGTAATTTACATTCACAAGAGACAACACGTGAATACATGAATACTGGGAAAATAAATTGGGTGTCCACATGTTATACACATTGAGCTATCTGCATTTTTACAACCTCTACTCACAACCTCTCCTGTCCTAGCCTCTCCTCGCTGGTCTGTGTAAACAGCCTGCAGTTCCCTCCGATTTTCAGTGAGTATTTGTCACGTGACCGTTCGTCTCAGCAGAATCAATCATGACTTCAAAGTTTTTATTATTATTATTATTATTATTATTATTATTATTTGTGGTGACAATTTAAATGAGACGTAGAATGAAGTGATTTTGACAGACAACATCAAATTTTAAGTTTATGTTACTTTGATGATTTGCGATTTTTTTCAGGCAAAATCATTTTCACCATAAAATGTAATTTTTATGCTGTTGACTGGATTAGTCATGTCAGCATGGAGGAAGTTCGTTTTTACTTACTTTACTACATTGCAGCAATTTAAAAAAATATATATGTTAAATGTAGTAAGTTATCACAGCTGCAAGCTTATCACAAAGTTTTTCTTTTGCTGATGAAATATCTGAGGGTGATTTCACAAACCCTACTGGGAAATAGTGCGGCTTATGAGTGCTTTTGTGCACCTTAAGGGCTTCACCAGAACACCCATAGAGGAAGGTAGTGAAGAAGATGAATCAGGCTCATGAAGCACTGGGGAGAATACCTGCTGAATTAAGGTGGTGTCAGCATTCTCGGTGGCAGAAAGTAAGAATAAAATGCTCCATAAGGGGAGTTCAACCGCTTTGAAATATCATGCCATTCATCTGAGAAGCTTGTCCTTGTCTCTTATTGTGCAGTTTGTGGTTATGAGAGAAACACTTTTTGTTTTCTTCATTTTGGAGGAGAGGGATATGTTCCTGGACCAGTCTTTCCATACAGTAAAAAAGCCTTTTCTGACTATTTTTCAGACCTTTTCAATGAACCTTTTTCATCTGAATAGCTCTTTGTAGCCAACCTAATGCTTTGAAAACAACCTTTCCTACCTGTGAGTCATATCAATTACCTTGTTCTTTTGACATCGCTCTCGTTTTAATGAATGTCCACAGCCCATGTTAAATTAAAGAGCCTTACTATTCTCCTGAGGGCTCATGAGGCTGTGTACTCTGCAGCTGTCCTCACTTCACCTTTTACGGTCACAGCAGTCGAGCACCAGCGGACATCAGCACACACTGATTTCTTTTCTGTTCTCAGAGGTTCATTCTTATCTCTCTGTCTCCAAATTAAATACATTTAAAGGGACAGTTCACACAAAAATCAAATATATATATTTTTGATTCTCTTACCCGTCAACAAGTTCAACAACATAAACAGCACAGGAGGTTGTGTGTCAGTACCACAAATTACGGCACGTACGTATCGCGGCTCGCATTTCACGGCACATATTAATGTATCGTGTCTCGCGGTACAATGGCACGTTCTAAAACTAGCACACACATACGGTCCACGGTGTAAAAAAAAAAAGGCTTCAGTTTCTATGGATTTATGTTGTAGAACCACTGACCTTAGGTTTAGGGCAAAAAACTTCTGGTAAGACGTTATAAAAGACAGTTTAAACAGTTAATAAATGTATTTAAATGTAAAAAACGTAACATACGTATAAAAAAAAAGGAAGTTACGTTCATAAACATGATTTGTACGTAACTTACGTAAACAACATAACTTGTAACTTGTAACTTGTTTTCACACAGGACCCAAATCCAGCTCTCCTGGGTGAAAGTCTGCCGATCCATCCACCGCAGCCTCCTACCGAACGTGGGAATCCGCCCATTTAAACTTCGCTTGTCTGTCAATCACTACTACATCAGCATGATGGCGTAAAATATGGACACATATCTCATTTTTCGCTGCCTGTACACACAACCTAAATAAATGTTTTTGACGGGAGAACAGACTGTACCTGTAGTGCTGTTTATCAATCAAAGATTGTTTTGGTTTAATTTGCTGAGTGTTGGAGATATCGACCATGGAGATGTCTGCCATCTCTCAAATATAACATATTTGACATTTGACGGAACGAACATTTGAAAACCTCAACTGCAGTGTCTCTTCCCACAAATCACGTTTGTTTCAGAACAACAGAAGTTTCATTAAGGAACTATTATCTTTCCAACAAACTACTCCAATATTCAGAAAACTTGCACAAAAACAATCTAGTCAAGTCAAATTTATTTCTAAAGCATATTTAAAAACAACTCACGTTGACCAAAGAGCTGTACAAAAGTGTATAAAATAGCCGTAAAGACAGTAAAAACACAAGAAATTCATAGTGGCAGACATTAGTCAACAAACATCATTAAAACAAGACAGTCTCAACAGGCACAAATAAAGCCCTATCAGGGTACGCAAATGAATAAAGATTAATAAATAGCACTGCAGGTAAGAGGGAAAATATGTATTTTTTTTACATATCCTTTGAATTTTGAACAGCAAATGCTCAAAAATTGTTTAAGGGGCCATTATTTTAAATATTTTACAATACTAAACATGTATTTGTAGGCTATATATTCAAGATCTCTTTTCTTTTCCTCACTCTTAGTCACCCCTTTATCCCTCATGCTAAATGCTCTTACAACCCCTCTTGCTATACATTAGCTAATCCCATCAAGCTCTAGATTCTCACATACAGGTTACAGTGATAGTTTACCATCCTAAATTATTAGTATTCTCTAAAACAAAATGTCCTGGATATCAGAAAATGTGACCAAAATGGATGGCCATTTGCAAGAGTTATTTTTCTAAAAGCTTTCCAAACTGGTTACTCTAAATCATTAGAAATAAAAGGTAATTTATAAATCACAATGTCAGTGAAATGATACTTGAAGAGTGCATTCATGTGCTCCTTGGATGGTCCCGTTTCTCGAGTTTGGAGGTTTTAATGTCTTTTTATTTTGTCGTATTTTATTTCTCCGAGAGTTTAATCATGTTGATAGCTGTTTCTAGTATTTATGTGACAATAAAGACTAAAGAAAAATGATTAGCTGAGCCCTGATATATAATTGGGAAAGTCATTTTCAAGATCGTTCTGACACTACAGGAATACAGCAAAAATGTCCTATGATGGCAAATCAATGAGAGTAAAAATGTATTTGTTTATCTGTTAATCAATTCCTTGGACCATATTTAACCCTTCCACCAAGTTTCATTGAAATCTGGCTGGTACTCTGTGTAAGAGAGAAAAACTGCACCAAAAACATTAGCTCCTTGGCGGAGGTACCAAACCAGACATTACCATCAGAACATAAGTGAACTAATTTCACAAATGAAAAGCTGCCAGCTTACTTCATAAACTCCTGATGATAATGGAAGAAGCAGCTAATCACTTTTGTTGGAAAGCTGTCAGAAAAGAAAATATCCCACACTGAAAGGAAATGTAGTCGTCCTAGATGTCCAGGTAAACCTTGGAGTTGCAGTCCTCACCACATTATAATGTTTTGATATTTTATTTGTTCCTGAAAGGAGGTGAGAGTGTGTGGTCTCCTAGACAACAGCAGCTGACACAGAGTCGCTGCTCGAACACACTTGAGCAGAGTGAATGCTTGGGCCGTAACCTCGGTCCTCCATTGAAGAGCAGCACTCTGCCATCCTCCCAGCACACACTGGACACTGTAGATCTGAAAAGTCTGAAAGTGATTAATGACCTCTGCATCTCCTTAGCCTCCTTTCTTTAACACTGCATGTAAAGGGAGATTTTTGGCAGTTATCGTCCATGTAAATTACTGTGGAACACCCAGTCAACTGGAGTTTCAGTCAGCACTGATGACTGCCAGGAATTGCCATAAACTTGCAGTCTAGTTAGTCCCCCTTGGCCTCTGTTCCCATACAGGTATTTTTGTAGCAGCTAACCAGCGGAGTTTGAATGTGACAACAGACCGACACGGCAACCAGTGTTGCCAACTTAGCGACTTTATATTTGGCGACTATTCAGACCCCTCTAGCGACTCTTTTTACTACATTACTTTTTATTACTAGCGACAAATCTAGCGACTTTCTCTGGTGTTATTGTTATTATTATTACTTTTGGAGACTCGTTCCTACTCTTCTTAACAAGTAGCGCTGTCCCAAAGCACGAACAAGTGGCCCAGTCCTCCCACTGCAGTCTCTCCCAGCTGCAGATAGAGCAGGAGATGTTAACCCCTTAGCGTCCAGTTTGCACCAGTCTGCAAATGAATCACGCATACGCGAAATCGCCACTCAGCAGCCGATCAGAAAAGTACCGCTACCTGAGCTGCTAACCGGTGGAGTTGGGCGGAACTTGGGCGGATCCTCTCTCCCAAGCCACACGCATAGCTGCTCAATAGAGGGAAAAGTACCTAATTGAAACACGCCTAAAGTCACCTTCCCAGCTCCTAGGACTGGTTGAGGTTTTCACATGTAAATGCCCATGCTGTGATCTACACAAATGCAAACCAGGAGTGTGTGTATGTTTAATTATTGGGCACCGGCGAACTTTGCGGTAAACTGCCGATAACTGTTGATAATCACAGATGTTTGCGGGAAGGTTCAGCCGTTCAGTGGGCCAAAATAAAAAATGTCAAAAATAGGAAGAAATCTTCACAATTTTCATAAAAATACTAAGCCAGCAGAATCCGTTTGACATCTAAATCTCCAAAATGCTGCAAATGTTTTTACACTTTTGTCAATAAATGTGTTGACATGTTGCCTAACAGCCATTAAAGAATAAAATTGAAAAATTGTTCTCATGTCTTGTTTTCGGGGAGAAAGTCACAGACACAACATTATTAACTGTGTGGTAGTGAAAAAATCACTTACTTTTAGACTTTTAATTGCTGTTATCCTCAGTGAAATAAACCTACAGCTGAGCTCACAGCATTAACATGGATATGGTCATGATAATTTACAGCACTCCCATCATAACCACCTTAAAGAGACTATAAGAATCTCTCCTACACTGAAAACGTGAACACGTCTATAAAAATGATACAGGATTTAAAGTCGATGGCATCAGCGACGGAGCTGGAACTCCATGTTCTCACTGAGATAATATTCTCTTTATGGCCCTTATGGCTGCACCGCCAGCCTCGGGTCAAATCTTTCCCCACTCGATGAATTCATAATGTAAAGATCCTGCATGATCAGTAAATGGAATGTGCAAATGTAAGACTAATATATGATTTAAAACCGAGGATGCTCCATATATTCAAAATCAATAATTTACTAATGTAGATGCAGCAGCAAAGTGCCTCATTTGAATATAGTATATCTTGGTTAAAATGGAAAAGTAATGTTTACACAATTTACATATCGCTGGAAAAAAATAGTGCATCATTGTTTTTAATTATTGAACGTGCCTTCTCTGTCGGGTATAATGGAGATTTGGTGCTGTGTAGATTGAAAACAGTGTGAATGTGTTTAGCCTGATGACCTGTCTGCAGTGTCTAGTGCATGCTGGGATACGTTCTATACTAGGTCCCTGCAGCTATATGGACTGGAGAGTCACTATAGAAGATGGATGGATGGATGAGTAATTGATGAACACTGTGCAATGTATAAATTAGATGGATAAGAGGTGAAAACACAGGCGTGGATGTTTGTTCAGAGGTGGAAGAAGTAGAAGTAAAAGTAGCAATAAAACAAAGTGGAAATAATCTGTTAGTACAAATGCCCCTTTTGCAGAATGTTCCCAAATATATTAAAGCTTGTGTCGTACCAAAAACGCCCCTTTGCTGCTCTTACATCATTATAAATCAGGGCCTTGCAGGGTGCATGGCTTTTATAATACAGTTACTGCATATAAATGACAACAAAAACATCTTAAAAGCTCATTGTTTGCATTGCATTAGTATAACTGCTCCAGAGTATTAAACAATGGCTTTGAACACAGCTGAGCCAATCGCAATCAAGGACAGGAACCTTCTGTTGTGTATATTTATTATTGGATTATTATTAATGATCAATGTAAGCAGCAATTTTATCTTGTATAGTGAAGGTGGAGTTCTAAACTACTTTACTTTATTATATAAAGTGCTTGGTAGTTAGAAGTAGAGGTAGAAGCAAATGAGATTGCAAAAATAGCAGCTTCCTGATCTGAGAGCACCATGGTTACAGTCTGCAGAGGGTTAGGCTGACGCTAATATCATAGTTTGAGTTAAAGTAACTACTTGGATAGAGGAGAAAATCACCTGCAAAATTACCATTTGTATAACAAAGACTTATCTCTTTTTACCTTGAATTCTTGAAGAAAACTTTTTTCTTGCATGCCTCCACAGTGAACTAAGACTTAAAAAAGGTGGAGAAGAACCTTCATGAATTCCTGCAAATAGGGGCCGAGTTTTACTGGAAAACTATATCAAAACATCTGTTTATCTCACACACCTGATGCAGTTTAATCCAGGCCATTACATTTTTCTTCAGGAGTTAAAGGTACAATCGCTTTATTTTGTGGGTGAGGTATTCTCTTAATTTTAGGGAACAATATAACAATCACAATGTTGGTTAACAGGAGCAGTGTCTCCATTAAAGTCAAATATTTTTTTAAGCAAAACTTTGAAATGTTGCATTAAAGAAAATGCTAATTAGGCACGTTTCAATCAGTTGGTTTAGAACAAAAAAGCTGCATAAATGTGCTTTGGTCACAAGATGGCAGTGTGATGTATTAATCAGTCAGTAAACAGTAGAAGAATAAGAGAAAAAACAACATAAAAAAGAGGTCACTAATCGGACATCTTTGGCCACCCACAAGAGAAAATGGAGTGAAGTCTTCAGGAATTAGATTAAATTGGGCAATTTATAATTGTTTATTCATGTCGGAGCGGAAACAGCTGATCAGTCATGTGAGTTACATGTTTAAGACGACAGAACTTATTCGGAAAAAGCGTTTCCATCGCCCGTTTAGCACATTAACAATTTTTTTTAAAAAGACAAAAAACACCAAAAGTGAGCATTAAAACTTTTATGTGCAAAATTGAATCACATTTTGGTGTTTCCATCAAGCTTTTCTCATGCAAATTTTCAAAATGGGCAGAGAAATTTGTTGATGGAAACACGACTAGTGTTTCATTGACCAATCTATCCACCTGCTGACTTTGTGGCTGTACATATTAATGTCACAATGTCGTGATGGACAGCAGTCAAAGCTCTCCACAGGGCTTGTCACTGGTTGTTTTTCTTGAGAACAACGTCTAAGTGTAGCACTTGTGTCTCATTTTGTTCTTTGCGTTAATGTAAGCACTCTCCACCACTGTTTATGCATGTGTGTCTGTGTAAGTGTGTCCTCTATTATCTTTTTCATGCACTCAATTATCTGGCCTGCCGTGACCACATGTGCCCTTTCACCACCACTGCAACTTCACTCACCATCATCTCCACTCCTCTCATCCGCCCACCCACTCCCACCCTCATAACCCCATCAGAGATCCAAGGTAGTCTCGGGTGAGCGGATCGATGGAGGGGTTTGTATCTGGAGGCGCACCTTCCTCTGGCCTCTAAGAAACTCACTGAGAGCAGGGAGCTCAGGGTGTGTTTAAGTGAAAGTCCTGTTAACCCCCATTACCCTCTGCAGCACTGTACTGGAGGATTAGCAGAATACAAATAGCCCCTCTTGCTCCCCCTGTCCTCTACACCACAACTCCCACACCATCCGCTGGAAGAGTTGCTGACGACGAGAAAGAGTGAAATATGATTTGGGGCCCAAGCAGGTGTTTACTGAATGCTAAACAGTGTCCTGCTGCTCATTATGCAAGCTTTAATGTGTGGAATACATTAGCCAAGTAGTGAATTTTTAAATTGGAAGCTTGTGGGGTTGGTTACTACAGCGTGGTACCATGTGACCTTGGCTTGCAGAAGCTCAGATCGTGGCGTGGAACAAGGGAAATGCCAGAGGGTTCGGAGGCTAATTAATAATTAACAGTTCCATGCTTCTTTGTATTGCATTTGGTAGTGTGAAATCAAAAGGCATTACAAATCACGTGGAGCTGATCTACCATCAGCCAAAAACTGCCCACACTGTGCAATCTTCTGAAAGCTTCCTAGAGATTAGCAGATATCAGTGCATAATAATGAAGTGTGCTCTTTTGGTAAGCGAAGGAAATATTTACTTTATATCAAAACTCTCATTCACGTTACCTTCATTAAATCAAGGGTTAAGCATATGATTTGGTGTAACAATTAATAATGATAATATAATACTGCATTCAAATTGTATAGTGCTTTTCTAGACGCTTTACATAAAAAAAATAAAAATAAAAATAAAAAGTCTGGTTGTAGGTGGATTTGAAGAGGTGAGTTTTGAGGGATTTCTTGAAAATGGAAAGTAAGGGGGAATATTTTATATTTTGCTTTGAAAAAAATGATTATTTAGTCTGCATGTCAGAAATTTTTCTAACCGTAGTGTTTTCCGAGGGACATTTTTGGCTTTTTAATTATTTTATTTTATTTTATTTTTTTGGCTGTGTAAATGTATGGCAATTTTATTTTATCTAATTTTATTTTATTTTATTTAAATGTATTGTTATTGTTTACTTTTTTTATAATTATTTTATTTATTCATTCATTTATTTTTATGTATTTTTTAATTTATTTTATTTTATCCTATTTTATTTTTTGTTTTTAAGTTCAACCTCAGCTCTTATATCAAGTCTATAATAAACTGTGTATCCAAAATGAAGAAAATCAGGACCTTATAGACAAAATATCCCCATTTAAACCACAATTTGCTAAATAACAGCCCTGTGTAGCCTATAGCGCCACCTTCTGACAAAACTACGCCATAGCCAAGATTATTCGCTCCTAATCGCACCTTTAATCACATTTTTTCATTGCAACATCGCTTAAAATTTGCTTTGCAATTAAATGGAAATGCCGTACATCTAGTAGTACTATACTGGTGACTTAGACACTTTAGATCACATGATTATTACTCTGTTGATCTGCCAGGTACAACGACATCTATTGCACGTCTGTCCGTCCTGGGAGATGGATCCCTCCTCTGTCGCTCTCCCTGAGGTTTCTTCTTCTTTTTCCCCTGCTAAAAGGGTTTTTTCCTGGCCGATGTGAGGGTCTAAGGACAGAGGGTGTCGTACCATGTACAGTCTGTGAAGCCCTTTGAAGCAAATCTATGATTTGTGATTTTGGGCTATATAAATAAAATTGATTTGATTTGATTATTTTGCTGCGTAACTGTGCAACTAACTGCATGTTGGAGAATCTGATTGATAAATAGCTTTTTCAGGCTCATTTAGTGAGAAATTAGGCCACCAATGTATGGAGTAGAAGTCCTGACTAGACAGGAAATCTCTGGTCTAATCTTCTTCCTGAGAGCGGGCTGGATTATTTATTCATTATTTATAGCGTGTATGAAATCATCACGGTTAACAGCGTTAAACAATGATTAGCTGTTAACCTTCAGCCTTAACCTGGTTTGAACACAAAGAGGGTAACTATTAATTTTCCGTCCACACTCCCGCCCTCTGCTCCTTCTTTCTTCGTCTCTACCTCCCCTGACGTGCGTCTTCCGAACATCCTTTTCTTCTCTCCTCCATCCTCTCCCGTTCTCATCAGTCACTCTCCTTCCATTGATCCTCCCATTCTCCGTCGTCTCCTTTCTCTCACGCCCTCTCTGTCTTCCCTCTCCTTCGCGCTCGCTCAGGCCAATATAAAGCAGACCAATATGAGATTTCTTGCTTGATGGAGAGCCGCAGCCACTCTATCACTCCTGTGTGTGTGTGTGTGTGTGTGTGTGTGTGTGTGTGTGTGTGAGTTTGCACTCTCTCTGTGCTGCTTTGTGTGTGTATATTTATTTGTTTGGAAGAGAGTGTTTCTTTTAAGTGTGTCTATTTCTTCTGTGTGTGTTTGTCACACTGCAGCTCTGCAGGCCGGTGGCTGTCAGTCTAATTCCTTTTCTATGGGAGACAGAGATGCTGGAGATAACAGTGTTGTGTATCTGTACTGTACTGCCCGGGCTTGTGTTTCACTGGAGCTTCAATTAAAGTGAACTGGCTCCTGGGAGAGGAGTGGTGGCCGTCCGCCATTCTGCAGACACACACTCTATTCCCTGTGACTGATCGAATGGTTCCACGCTATACAACACCGCTTGACAGCACACAGCCTGATGGAAAATAGTGAAGGAGGCAAGCAAACACACACACACACACACACACAGCCCTGCAAATAGATGCACACTGACTCACTCGCACACGTTTGTGAATCCACTCTGATTGCAGTTGTGTTTCAGAAGAAGGTCTGCATGATTACTGGGACTCTAGGAAATACCTATACACTGCTGAAAATTACATTTAATAGAAAACGGCCACCCCAGGACGTGCATGGCCGCACATTCGGAACAGAAATTACTAAACTTTGTCACTGTTGGCTCCGCTGCATCCATATTGTTGTCACCTCAAGTCGAATGTGTGCATATATTTTTATGGTTATTAATCATAGTGGCATCTCATTTTTACCCGGCTTACTCCTCAGAGAGCGTTACAGAATGTCGCTGTCGTGCCACGTCAGCTCACCACCTCCTGGGGAATAAATGTACTTAAGCTGAGAGCTTGTATGACTCTTACATGGCAGCAGCAGCGAGTCTCTTTCCCTCCTGAGGTCATAAACTAAATCTAAATGTTTACACCCAGACAGGAGTGGAATAACTCTCAGTAGGCTGCAGTTTTAGAAGGTAAATTGATCATCAGCTGTTGTTAGGGTTGATCAAAGTAATGATATCATCCATATACATGTTTCTATTTGTGTTTGTGCTGACTCGCAATAGAGCTGAATTATTCTAAATGGCTCGGGATAAACGATATTGGATTTTTTGCCCATATTTTCCAACTCACTATCTGATATATGCACATCAAGCCTCTGCTGCAGTGGAATTAAACCATCTGAGGACTAAGCTATTCTTTTCTGTTAAATGTTAATACATGTGTAATGTCAACACTGTAATGCCAAGCATATTATATATAAAGTTTTTTTAAGGTCAAACTTATTTATTACTCTCACAACATTCTTGTCATTATATTAATAATAATAATAACTTTATTTGTATAGCACCTTTTAGAAACAGCTGACAAAGTGCTTTGACAGAGAGCACTTAATCACGAAGGAGAATGAAGCCATAGGGCTGACAGAGCAGTGATAAGAAACAATTCATACATAAAACAAAGAAGAAAAAAGGATAAAAGACAGTATAGGATCAGTTACAAGACAATCTCAGACACCAAGGAAAAGTAATTAAGTAATAAGAAGAGAATTAAAAGGTAAAAAGGTGAGAATAGAATAGGGAAAGATTGAAAACATCACATAAAAGAAAGTATATCAAATTTCAGTTTAGACTTTGGTAGAGTCAAAAGGACGCCACTAAAGATCTAAGGGTAAATAATAATTCTGATAAATCGTTAGAAGAACTTATTATTCTCAGAAAATTCTTGTCATTATAACCATAATAATAACAACTTTATTTGTATAGCACCTTTTAAAAACAACATCTTTCAGAGTGCTTTGACAGAGAGTATTTTAGCACAAAGACTACTCTAGACTACTGCTCTATAGTCTGGTCCACTACCTGTTGAGTAATATAAGGAAGTTGCAATAAAATGCACAAATTATTAGGTTGGTTAGATGTAAAAACTAGATTTTTGTCATTACTGATGTTTTTTATTAAGAATGTCATAATAACAAAATCACCTCTTATTATTTAAAGAAATGCATCTTTCAGTTCAGAGGCACATTATTCTTCAACAAGGCATGCAGTTGGAGGTTGTTTCACTTTACCAAGATCCAAGACTATGATTCAACGTACAGTTATTTATAGAGCAATGCAACAGTGTAACTCACTCCCTTATCATATTACTCAATTAAATCTATATAGCTTTAAAAAACAACTTAGAAGTCACTATCTTAATATCAACTTTAATTGATGCAGCTGTCGTTTTTGTGATCTTTTGTTTCTTTGTTTTGTGATGTCAACCATGTTTTATGTGAAATGTAATTACGTATTGTCTGTGTGTTATTTTTGTTTCATGTTGTGTATTCATATAATGTATGTCATGTCTGTTATCATTCTGTGTATTCCTACATTGTATTTGTCACACTGATATATGATGATAGACCCCAGAAAGAATGGTTGCTGCTTGGCAAAAGCTAATGGGGATCTAAATAAAAACAAACAAAACAAAAAAGACAGCATAAGATCAGTTACAAGAAAATCTCATATAACGAGGAAAAGTAATAAGTAATAAGAACAGAATTAAAAGGTAAAAGGGTGACTATTTAGAGAATAGAATAAACAGAATCTTTCAGCTCATTGGATTCTCCTAAACACAACTTTACAGTTTAATTTCAACTTTTTTTAAACACAGCAGGAAGCTGTTTTCAATGAAAAGCTTGACAGAAACCCCACTGTACATTACCTGCTTAGCACAACATAACAGTCAGACACATAGTGAAGCAGTTAGCAGCTAAAGAGACATATATTACCATCAGGAGTGAGTGGAGAGTGAAAGAAGAGCGAATATAGCACTTAATTATCAGGTGAGTAGAAATACAAATTTCAATTATAGTGATAATGTCGCTCTGCATATCTTAGATAGTTGTAAACAGGCAAGTGCTTCCTAATATCAGATTAAAGGGTGATAAAGTCAATGAAGCCTCATTTAAACATAAGAGAGTGAATGAAGAGAAAGAGACAGAAAAGAGGCAATAATTAAATAAATAAATAAATTCAACTTTTTTAGTAGTTGTTGTGGACCTTTAGATCATTTCACATTTATCGGCAGGTCAAGTTTGCTCATTTGCTGTGAATTTATAGATTTCCATTTGTTTTCTGAGCACTTTAAGGACTCTCACCCGTGTTGGCTTCAAAGAGCTTTGGAAAGAATTCCACTTTGAAAATTCAATTAAAAGCTCCAACTGATGTTTTCAAGGTCAAGAATGAACTTGAAGAAAAGTAGGTTGCACATGGCACATTAATCACTTTATGTGAATATATTATACTGCAGTATGCCTCAAGTAAACCGCACTATCTGCGGTTAGTTATACATCAAATGCAGTGGGAGTAAACGGCGGTGGAGACAGTCCGGTGCTGTGACTTTTCAGTGCTGAGAGGGATGAAAAGCAAGACAGGAAATTCAAAGCATTGTTCAATCAGCTGCAGTTTAATGGCCTCATGTGTTGCAACTAAGCAGAAAACATCTCACGGCACATCCCTGACGTCTGTGGCAGCGTTGTTTGTGGCACCTTTCAGGTGAAGTACAGCTGAACATACACTAATCCGCAGTTTGTCTGCTCTCGTTTTCCACATGCTGCACCCATAAGAAGTTGCTAACTTGCTCTTCCCTCTATTCTCTCTTTATTTGCTGAGCTGTGATGTAAAACAAACCCAATCCCGCTGATTCTTCCCTCAGCACACAGCGACTGAGCGTTCCCTCTTCTCGACTTGTTTACACACGATAACGTGCCATAAATCCACCCGGAGAAGGGCTCCATCAGCATCACACGTGAAGACGAAGTTTACTCAAGTCAGCGCTCCGTAATCTTGACATGTGACGAACGACACTAATTTCCTCTCTTCTTTTCTCCTGCACCGTTTTGATGATGTAAACACCTTAGTTTATCTTGGCTGCTTCCAAATTGCCTGAAGTGGTTGCTCCTGTAATTGCAGGGTTTGAGCAGAGTGCACATGCTTATGTGTGTGTGCAGACACAGTTTTTACACACACACATATTTGTACATAATATTACAAGTGTTTACAGTTCATTCTGCTGCGGTGTGGAGAGAAGTGTGCCAGTAAATGAGGCTTAAACGGTCAGCGAGGCTCGCGACTCCATCACGTCTACACCTTGATTAAGATCTTTTAGGCTGTGACAGTAATTACCTGCCAGCTACTCGTCTTAACCACAATGCACACCCCAGGGAGGGAAGGGGGAAGCTTGAGGAGAAAACAAGAGGAAACAGAGAGAGATGTATGATGAAGACGTAGCAGTTGGAGCTGGGGGAAACGGAAAAATAACTTTTTTTTTCTCGACAAAAAAGTCCAAATAGAATTTGAGGGATTTTAAGAGGGAGTGAAGGACTGAAAGGGAAGATGGCAACTGATGACATTGAATGTGGAGTTCTGAGCTGAACCAGCAGTCTCCTCTGACAAGTTCATTTCTCCTTTTTAGAGTTATAAGACTTTTATCTTCTACAGCAGTGACACTTGTTTCATCTGCGGCAGGGAAAAGCCCCGAAAATGCCTTGAAAGGGAATAGAAAGTATACAAAACTTGACTGGAGATGACTCCTGCAAATACAAACTATTCCTCGTTCAGTTACATGTGATGCATGAACATGGACTTCCAAAACCTGGTCAACATATCTCTAAACTTAAATGCAAGACTTTTGGGTTGAGTTTCACCAACAAGGATTCATTTAATCTAAGAGTAGTTCTAATAAACCTTGTTTAAAATTAATGAATTGAGTGGTGGAATCCAGGGACAAGTCAGAAAAAAAATAGGTAAGTAGATATCTCAACTTCTGCCTTAAATGTAGATCTGTTGAAATCCTCTTTTTAAAAAAAAAAAAAAAAAAAGAAAACATGTACATTTCAAGTTAAAAAGACAGCCAAGCCTTAGTTTGTTTATTTGAGAAAACAAAATCGTTATTTGTAATATTCATGTATTTATTTGATTTGGGATTTGTTTGAAAATTCACCATAATTGTAGTACAGTTCAAAGAAAAAATCTTTAGTCGTTTTTTGTCAGGGAATAAAGGCAAGTCCTTTTGCTCATGATTTGTATCAAATCGTGAGTTGAGTGCAGCGTTACATAGTAAACAGTTAAGTCTATTGATGTAAACCAAAATTAAATACTTTGATTTATAAGGAGATGCTTTCTTACCCAAATTTTTAAATTGAACTTATTTCTCCTTTTATAACTTGTTGGCCAAATTAAAGTAGCATTACTTGTGTTTCTTTGTCTGCCAATGTTAAACAGTTGGTCCAATTTTCCTGTTCAGCTCTGTAACAGTTTCCTTGCTGAACCAAGAGAAATTCAGCATCTTAAATCATATTTCCCTTCACTTTCTTCAAGGATCTTCAATATTTTGCCCAGTCCATCTGTCAAAGGCAGCTGTTTAAAAGCAGTTTAAATTGGAGTTGTTAGTTTGTGTGCAACATAACTAAAGGTACTGTAACCTAGGTTTAGAGTGAAACTGAACTGATGTTTTAAGAGAGGTATAAATGTAACCTTTTTTTATATTTTTGGAACAAAGTTAAACCATGATTCGGTTGAGTGTAAGAACCTCATCCTTTTTGGTGCAACAACCAGAGTAAAGACAAATACCCTGTTCGGATCACAAGTGGACCGATGAGACACATTGCTGTTATCATGCATCTCCAAGTGTCCAGCTCAGATTTTGATACTACCTACGCCACTTCCGCTAGAAGGTCAGATTTCCTCTCACACATTTGTTACATCAGACAACAACTCAAGTTGCTGGTTGCTATCTTGCTAGCAGTACCCTCATTAAGGGCCCCGTAATGATATGAGTCCTCATAATTTTTGGGGCCGTTGTCGCTAATACGACGTATTTTCCTGTTACGTTCTTCTCGGGGACGCATCAGGACACATCAGTGTTTATGCTACAAAGTTTGTGGTCAAATGTGTCCTAGACCACCTCAGCAAGCGGTTTGAATGATACGATCACAATGCGTCTTTGAGCCTGTTTACACTTGTATTAAGCATTGAGCAAGTGATCCGATCTTCCATCCATCCAACCATTTTCATCCGCTTTCTGGGGCTGGATCGCGGGGGCAGCAGGCTAAGCAAGGCATTCCAGACGTCCCTCTCCCCAGCCACAACGTCCAGCTCCTCCTGGAGGACCCCGAGGCGTTTCCCAGGCCAGGCGAGAGATATAATCCCTCCACCGTGTTCTGGGTCTTCCCCGGGTCTCCTACCAGTTGGACGTGCCCAGAACACCTCTAACAGGATCCGCCTGGGAGGATCCTTACCAGATGCCCAAATCACCTCACAAGGCTTCTTTCAACATGAAGAAGCAGCGGCTTTACTCCAAGCTCCCTCCAGATGTCATTTCAACCACTTGTATCCGCAATCTCGTTCTTTCGGTCACTACCCAAAGCTCATGACCATAGGTGAGGGTTGGAACATAGATGGACCAGTAAATCGAGAGCTTTGCCTTCTGGCTCAGCTCCTTCTTCACCACAACAGTCCGGTACAACGCCCGCATCACTGCTGACGCCACACCAAACCGCCTGTCCATCTCACACTTCGTTCTGCCCTCACTCGTGAACAAGACCCTGAGGTACTTAAACTCCTTCACTTGAGGCAGTACCGATCTTCCATCACGCATTTTAAAATAAAGTGTAAACAGGCTCAAAATGTCTCAAAGCCCAGAGACAATAACAGGAAGCATCTGAATCTGAATGCAGATTTTGAGGCATCTGAGCATTTGGGTCAGCACTAAATGTAATCTGCATTCACATTAAATATCAGCTGCTCCTGACAGACTGTGAAATGATAAAAATGAGTAAGTTTGGCCGAATGCCACTGAATGAGCTGTACAAACACAGTATACTGTATGTTCTGTTGTATTCAACCAGGCATCAGTGTTCTGCTGCACCAACAAATGTCAGCCTATCTCTGCCGAGGATTAACAATGCATCTCCTCCTGTCTTCTATCTGTATCTCCCCTTCCTTTGTTCCTGTTTTGTCAGCCATTGTAACTCCCGTCTTTTCACCTCCTACGAATTAAGGCCCGCGTTCAGCCATCAATCACGCGAGTGCAGTCTTAAACAGAACAAGGAGATAAAGAGGCGCGGGCTGTAATGCTTATTTGTCCATCAACTCCCTCTAACTGACTAACAGGCTGAATCACAGTTAGCTTGCCAGTGATGGCCCTGTGCTGTGTGGGAACCGCTGTGTTATTTGGTTTGATTTCTGAAGCCGTTCTGGTTTATTTGGTTGTCAGAGCGAGGTGTGAAGGTGGTTTTGCCGCGCTACCTGCTCGCCTTGTGACTGCTGATCCATGAAGACAAACTCATTTTCTCCTCCGCCGGTAATGAAGAATGAAATCCTTTTGTTTAACGGCGGTGGGTTTAGCACACAATTGTCTTTACTTCTGTCTGCGCCTACAGCAGGCCAAGTGGATTTTGCTTAAGTGCCTTGTGCTCCCTCACTGAGACGGATGATTCATTTAAAGAGGCATTCAAGCATATGTTGTTAGCTTGCTGCCTTTCATACACCGCCTCATGGCCTCCCAGTCACACACACACGCACACATGCACACTCATGTCTTCAAGTGGCTGTTAATACACACATTCACACACATGCACATGGGAAGATGCATCAATGTATATGCATAGGACTCCTGCTCTTAAATGCCAAACACTTGGTAATTACCAATGCAAATTACAGGCAGTAATTGTATACCCCCACAACGTTTAAGTGTCTTCTCACATTCAAATTAGATTTGCTTGCTTATGCTTTCTGAATTAAATCATAACTCCTCAGCCCACAAATTACAATTCTCACGATAATTAATTCCTTTCAGTCACTTTTCACCTTCACCTTAGGGGAATTCTTAGGGCAAAGTAACATACATGCAAATCACCTTTGCAGCTAGACATTATACTTTTTTTCCATACATTTTAATCACCCTAAAGCTGAAAACTAATCAGCTTATATTCGCAGTTAGGTTCGTAGTGTCAAACCTAGTGAATGATTACCTGACTGCTCAAAGTGTTTTAGCATCTTCAGGTCTCCAGATGAACTTTTTACATTGGTTGCACTTATGTACCTTTATACTTGTGCATTTATCTACCAGTTTTAGTTACTTTTCGGGTCAAGATTTAGTGTGAAAACGTGATCCATTTTGAATGATTATGCATTTTTATAAATTAAACCACATAACAGTATATTAAGTAGTTAAAATTAGCTCTGCATCAGTTATAATAATCTAATAATATATTTGTTATATATACCTAATCTGAGTGGGGTCATTCTGCATAAAGAGTACTTTTACTATTTGTTTTTTTAAGAAAATTTTGATGCTGATATTTTTGTACTTTTACTTGAGTAAAAGACCTGAATACTTCTTCCACCACTGGTTGCACTGGTGCAGCAGACTTTTTAATTTTGTGCCAGCAGAAGTAAATTAATTTATGGGCACCCAGGTTTTCACCGCACCTTATATAATACCAATAATATTTTTCAGCATCATCTTTTTTGTCTGCTCCAATGCACATTGGTAATTTTCTTATTAACACATAATCTAAATGATTGTAAACAGGAATAAACATTCAGATAAATGCAGATGAGGGTCCGAGGGGCCACTTTGTCGCGGTCTTCCCCACAAAACAAGAGTAGATGAAGAAGCTACTTTTGTTTTTTGTGCAAGCTTTGATGCAAGCAGTATTACCCTGTGAAATTGACCAAGGCCAGATTAAACCCTCAGAATCCCAAGCAATTACAGGGATTTTTTTTGTGTGCTCCACTCAAATTTTACTCACCGTGGTCTCTTTTTTTCCTGCAATATAAAAATCTTTCACCTGTATGGACAGTATGTACATAGCTCGAAGTAGTGAGACATTATACCTGCCCAAAAATGCCTCAAAGAGAAAATTAAATATATAAAAACTAAACATAAAACTAGCAATGAAAACTAACTAAACTCATCAAAAAGTCAGAACTAAAATAGAATAAACTAACTGAAAATTGAAAACTATTACAACCTTGGTGCAGAGCTTGTTCTGATGCCCCGTGGTGGTAAAAAAAGAAAAAAAATGAATGCTTTAAAGTGCATAATAATAAAATTTGAAATTAAATAACCAATTCTTGGGTAACCTGTTTCATTCCTGCCTCCTCACACACTCCTGGCCACTGTAATTTAGCTATCTCCCTCCTCAGGTTAGCAATTAAGCATCCTCAGGTTTTTCTGAAATCACCTCATTTCTTACAGAGAGCGCAATTATCATACAGTGGGTGCTTGAGAAAAATGGATTTGCATTTCTGTCAGTACTTCAGTCAGCCTTCCCCAGACTCGCCCCTTGCACTTTGGAGAAGCAGGAAAGCCAGGGGTTGTTAACAGAAGGAAATATAATAGTCCTTCATTAGAGCACTGGCTCATATCCAGTGTACCTTTACTTCATCCTGCAAACCCGGGTCAAATAGCACTTTAAATTATTCAGTGTTTATTTTAACCTTCTTATAGTGCTTGATGGGCGAGGTTCCACTGCAACAAGACAGAAACATGCACTAAACAGATTTCTCTTTACTTCTTTTGTGTTCTGTTTAATTTTACCCGAACCATCTGGCTCACACATTAGCCAAACTAATTTTCAAATGCTATATTGCTCTCTTCTTCTAATGCTTTGTATGCCTCCCACTTTGCCTCAGTCCTTTAATACTTTCTTCTATCCATACTCCCTTTCCTCATGTCTCCAGGTCCCTCCGTCCTCCCTTGCTTCCATCTGTAGTCACTTTTTTTTTGTCCTGATGTTGTTTTTCTCTCCGAATCCCCCTCCGTCTTCCTCCTCCTCTCTCTACTTGGCAAACAGTTAGTATATTATTTGTGCTCATAGCAGGTGTTCCTGTATGGCTGGAAGGGCTTATACCTGACATTTACTACAATAACATCCACAGCCAAGACAATGAATACTATTCTGAGTAATGTTCCTTATCCAGCCTCTAAATACACTGAAATAAAGAAGGATGGCTCATTCAGCTGCTTAGAAACACTACATTTTTGTTCAATTGTCTGCACAAAAAAAGATTCCTGCAACATCTGATGCTTCCCCGTGGTGTTAAAGGGGTCAGTCCTAATCCCTCGGTGCTTCCTGTGGCACCGAGTTTCCTCCCTCCCAATTGGCTGGGATGCATGTAGGAGGCGACGCTGCCATCCAGTAACATGGCAGATGTCTCTCACTGTGTGATTACTCAGTGTCAAGTAGGCGGTGAAAACAGGTGACACGTTTATTTGTGGGGCGTTTGCGAAGAAAGCTTTGACGATTAGTCATCGTTTGTGCAAATGTTCCCTCTTTTCACTTTCACTTCCCAAAGAGACCAGTTTAAAATAAAATAAAAAACAGTTGCCACACATTGCATTGCAGTCAGTTCTTACTCCCACACCAGTAGATTTCCCCGTAAAACCTGACTACGGCTATCTATTCAGACAAAGAGCCTACCTGTTGCACGGAGGACAGATGATAACAATCTGGCTCTTCAGTGCAAAGGCAGCAAGAATAATGCTGGAGCACTTCAGCCCAGTCTGTGTGTAGTGTACTCATGTAACACTTACTATACACTACAGTGGTCTGCTGTACTACAGTCCTGCTATTGTCTGTAGAGGACATCTTCTGCAGCCTCCCACTAACCCCATTTAAAGTGGAATCTTTCACGTTTAAAAGGTCAGATGTGGGTTTTTTAGGGCATCAGTCCATGCGGGATATGTGAACAGGCAAAGCTCATTTTACTAAACTGCTCCTGCAATGCAGACATAGCGAGCTAGAAGGGCACTCAGAGAGCACAGACCTCTGCCAAGCCTGCACTATATCTCACAGTGTTAACGCTCTGACTTGCGAGGGGGCGTTTACATTAATTTACTCAGTAGGGAACTCATTTTTGTGATTATTCTGACTCCACATGAATGCAGCACCAATGCCCAAATCTCACAATGTTAACAAAGGTGAAAAGTAATTTGTGCAACCACCACATGAATCCACTCCAAAATTGAATAGGTTCTTCTTTGGCCTGTGCTACACCCTTCTAACAAGTTCCATGAAATCAGGCCAGTAGTTTTTCCATAATCCTGCTGACAAACAAACAAAGACACTGAGCCAAAAACATAACCTCCTTTGCAGAGGAAATTATATTACTCATGAACTTAAATGTGTGCTGACATTCCAGTTTTTCCCCCATTGATAAACTTTTGTATACTCTATCTCTGATATGTGATGGTGGGTCTAATGGATTATATGGACTAGGGCCTAAAATAGTGAGGATTTGCTTATTTCTCCTGTCTGTTTCATTGATTATAAGTTGAATATCTATGAATCGACAAATATCCTGTTAAATACTTATCAGCTTGGACTCTAAGAAAATGTGATGGGCAATTTTAACAGTTTTTATAGTATAAGCAATTGACAAATTAAATACTTTCTTTATTTCATTTGAACACTATAACTCCTAACAACATTTTTTTTTTAATCCATCTTACATCAATCTGTATACCTGTGTTGATCTCATCTACTTGTTGCCATTTTTCTGGCTCTGGTACAGAAACATGACTTCCACTTCTTCATCTGTTCCATCTTGTGCTGCACCACAACAAATCAAGCAGTAAAGAAACACCAGTACTCCTATTTATTCGAATTTTGGTGATGTGTTGAGGCTGTTGCTGTGGGGAGTGCAGGGGAAAGAAAGCAGTGACATGAAGCAAAAAGTTGAAATAGAATCAACCTTTTGAAGAAAGCTGACATCATGTGGTTGCCAATCACTTAACCAGCAAGTCAGAAAAGAGTACACTAAACCTCCCTGTCTCTATGGGACAGGAGCAACAAACAACTATAGTACAAGAAAGTTTATAACACTATATGGGTAAAAATGAAACACAAGCACTAACCCCAAACTATAATAATAATGATAATCTAAAAATATATATTTATAGGTGCCTTTCTTGTCACTCAGAATGGGGATTTAATATGTGATTTCAGGTACAATATGCCCTTTTAAACAGATGGGTTTTGATGGAGAAATAAAGATTTTTTTTACACACATTAAACAAACCAGCAAATAGTGAATTTGTCCTCCACATTTAACCCAAGCTCAATTAGTCATTCCTGGGAGACACAGGCTGCCCTCAAAGAGTTGTTCCCATACCAGGAGTTGAACCCGGGCCACCTGGGTGAAAACCAGGAATCCTAACCGCTAGACCATATGGGATATCTACAAACTCCTTCATCAGCTTCATCAAAAATGCTCTTTGATTTGGAAAAGAAAGAAGAGTGCTTGAGTATAAGAGGCTCTCCCTATGTTGAGGTTCTTCAAGTGTCAGGGAATCCAAACAAAACACATCTCAAGTGTGTCAGGTGTTTTAAAAAAATCTCCAAAATAGCTATGTTTCTGCAGATCTTCCACCTGGCATGTGCCTAATGCATCTGGAAAACAAAGCTGATGCTTACCAGCAGTGAGACAGATACACTATCTGCTTCACATTAACCTCCCTCTGCGTTCCCAATGTCTGTTGACCCAGACATATTATAAACCTACAGGTAGGCGCCTGAGAGCGTGTTATCGGGAGATGAGCGTGCCTCACAGAGACACACACCACAGCGCAATCTCTATCGTGTCGCACAGTAGGAACACTTGTCACAAGCGGTGTAATGTGCGTATAATCTGAACTCACATGCACACACATAAAGCTCTGACTGCTCAGACTGGAGGGCATGCTGGGACATGGCGCCCTGTTGCAGCAGCAGATATCGCAGCATTGACGGCTAATGAATGTATACAGTAGATTCCCCCGAGGTAATACTTGACTACAATCTCCAGAGTCTCTCCCCAGATCTACAGCACATATGATGATTAATATTCATCATATGACTCCTCCATTGCCTGCAGATGCCCCCTCCGTATCCACTGGGACCTACACACCCTGACACTAACAATATATCCATTTACACACAGCCGGCTTGATGTGATGCATACTCGACTGTGTGCTGTGCTAAGGTTAAGGTGTCTAGCTCAAGGGCGATGTGGTGTAGCGGTGGCAGGTACGGTCCCGCTGGGAATCGAGGAGCCTCGTCATGTATTCAGACCCCCAGCTGGTAAATACACGTTTAATGCTACGGAGTCAGCAGGGGCGAGCGCTGTGCATGGAATACACGATCACTTCAAGTGATTTACTTTGAAGCGGCGAGGGTTTGAGGGACTGGGAGGAAGATTTTCAGTGTCAGCACATGAAGACTGTACACTGCTCTGCACTATATGAAAGCTAACTCGTGTGAGTGAGGAGTTTCACATTTTGCAGAAGTTTCTCGGTGTATAATGTATAAATATCAATATCATACTTATAAGAATAGTTCTATGGAATGGCATGGTTATGTAGCAGAAACCAAACAAAACCTCATTTTCAATGCAGTGGGCTGTGGGTTTTTTTTTAACTTTATTTATATAGCACCTTTTAAAAACAGCATTTTACAAAGTGCTTCGACAGAGAATGATGCCATAAGGCTAAAAAACAATTCTTACATTAAAAGAAAAGCAAGAAGAGACAGAGCAGGAAAAATACAAGACATTCTCAGATATACACAAAACTAAAGGTAAAAGGAGTAAAACAAGTAAAAAGTGAAGAAGTAAAAAGGAGTGGTGAGATAGAAAGCATCTTGTGCATGGCACAAAGGTGTGCATCCTGGATTGTGAAGATTTTTTAATTCATTTTTCAAAATATCACTATTTACGTAGGACGTGTTGCGGCATTGCACTCTGATTCTGATCAGACACCTTTTAGGGGAGCTCCGCCCCATTGTGTGATAGGTCTACACCTGGTCAGTAACACAATTCACTCTGGATTTCCACCCTGACTCATCTCATCTGTAAATTTAGCCTACCTATCTTTCTGAGTTTTAAAGTGTGCTACAAGGTTCGATTTTCCAATAATATTCAAATAGTTTCCTGCGAATATCAATGTTCAATGTGTATGTGCTGGATGGTGTTTTATGGAGTTGCCGATGTTGTAGTGTGGCATGTAATGTATGACTACATACTTCCTGCGGGTACTGCACTAGTTACATAAAAGCAAGTTTATAAAAGTTGGTTTTTAGAAGTCTGTGATGGATTATATCAGACAGGACAAGAAAAACTTCAGAAACTAATTTTCTTGATTTTTGATTGCAGGTTTCTTTTAATAATTAATTTGGATAATTTGGTTTATGTAAATGGGGTTAAGACATTAAATTAGACTAAAAACAATTATAAGCAAAAGTATTCTGCTGAAATAACACTATGGTAAGCTTCGATCTGGTAAAATTTTTGTCTAAAGTTTTCATCACATTATTTGTTAAAGGACCACAGAAAGTTTAAAAAAGTTTTAAGATTAAACCTTAATCTGCATAATACTAACATACTATCACCATATATAGTTGCTATGGCAAATGTGTTGTTAAACAGCTGGCTTTTTACATACTCTACAAAAAAACATTCATTTGGATTTGTGTTTCTGGTCTCATGTAAATGTGCAGTTTATTGTCTTTTAGCTCTGTTTTTGGTCTCCACCAACTATTACGGGAAATATCTGGCTGTTCTGCTGTTAAATGCTCCACTATGTTTACCAGCTGTGTCTGTTTGCTCTTTAGTGATGAGCTGGTACTAGTCTACCATGGGGTTTAAGATTTTTTTTTTTCTAAAAACAGCTGCCCGGAAATGACACCAATTAGAGCCACAAGATGGAACCAAAACAGTGAAGTCATGGGCTGTAAAGCCAAAACACTAAGCTGAAAGTTGCTAAACTGCTTCTTCAGGCTGAGGGGAAACTGCAGTGTCGGATGATGCTCTTTTCTCCGTTTATCACTACAAATGGCCTCCTTCACATTAAACAGCCATTTTACCACATTGTTCATGTAAAAATATTTTACAGTTTTAAGGGCAAAAGCACTTTTGCCGACTCAGCATTTTGTGCTGACATTCAACAGTTGTACAGAGGGAACTCTACACAGACACTCGTTTCTCCGCCGACAATAAGCCGCATGTCTTTTGGCACTGCAGCCACTAAACATCATGTCTATTGAGTAAGGGAAATAATGCTCCCTTTTCGCCTGGAGAGACTCACTCTATTGCAGTTACTATGCTGGTGCTATCATTATCTGTATTGCACTCTCCTCCCACACAAATTGAATGCAACAAGTTCACTCCTGTTCTCTGGGGGGTTTGTACAAATGCATTGTGGGAAATCTATGGAAAAGCCAAATGCAGAGTTAGATAAGGCGGTGTGAGTGAGAGTGCCAAAATGGACATAATAAACCGCAGAAAGCATCTGATAGTAAGTTCATCTGCGGTAAGACGTTTCCATAAACCCAAAAAATTTACATTTTACATTCAATGAGTGTTTTAGATCATCAAATGTACTTTGATTTCAAGAAAAGTAAACTGAATTTCCTCCATGCAACTTTTTGAGACTGTTTTATGATGACAGCACAGATTTAGGTCCTCTGCTTTTTCGCTTTATCAGATGTGAGATGCGTGTAAATAATGTTTAAGCAGCAGCAGACAGTTTGGGTAACATTCATTTCTAAACTGAGTGGTTGTGCAACTCAATTCAACTCATTTATGTAATTATCAACACAAGTTTCTGCATTATTCCTACTTTATGTAAGACCTGTCTTGCATTATAAGGGCTCCAAACATGGACCAGAATGTGTTAAGGTGAGCCTGCAATTTCTGTTTTTCTGACTCCAAGAAAAGAAAAACTTTGCAATAAATCTCAAACGAGGCGATCGTTCTCACAACACCCACACATAACAAACACACTCCGAAATGTTCCTGAACACATGCACATTGCTACACAGGAGCATTAATACACTCAAAAGTCCCACTCACAAACACTTGAACAAGTTCTACTAGCTTGCATGCACTGGCGGAACCAATTGTTTGTGGAAATGATTTCTTATTTAATTACCAGACAAGCAAATTAGTTTAAACTTGAAATCACGGAGCCACTCAAGGGGAATTAAAGTGTTTCCAAAAGTTTTCAGTAGAGAGGAAAATGAAATTTTCTTGGTGATTGTTTATGTCGTTGAGAAGAATGCTTTGCACTGCCACCAAGGTTTATCAGCAGCAGAGTATACACAGCATCTCCCCCAAGAGAAGCGTGAGGGCTGAATCACTTTCTCAATGCATCTTTCACACGGAGAGAATATATATTTTCAATACTGCACATTTGGAAACTGCATCCAAATGCTGAAAGCTGCTTCTTTAAGTTGTCACTGTGTGAAAAAGGATAATGATGCCATCAGTGGCAATGGTGCCTTCAGGGACTGAGCGGATGCATGAGTCAGATTAAATGGAAATTGAGGAAAACACAAAGAAAATGTCTTGGGTTTTCTCTCTCATCCGTTTGCTTATGATAATTTCACACAAGACGTTTTATTGTTTTGTTAAAGTGACACAGTGCTTTCAACTGTAAAGGTTTGCAATCACATTAAATAAAGATGCTTAAAGCACAAAATACATTGTAAATTTGCAGTAAGTGATTTTTTCCAGGCAGCTCTTTTTGCCTTAACTTCAAAACAACTCAGATAATTCTGTTCTCACGATTCATGCGTAAGTAGCAACCAGCATAAAAGAAAGTTTAATTGGTTTAGTATGAGTCATCCTGTGGACCAACAGAATATAAGCAACTTTTGCATCACACTCTTTGTCTTTTTTCCCTCATAAGAAGGCAAGGCCCAGCCTCATTTCCAGCCCTCCTTGTCTCAACTTGAGAAATGTAAAAATATTAAAATTACTACTACACTCTATGAGTCATCTATGGCTTGTACAACTGGTCCAACTAGCCTTCGTGACACAGAGAGATCCTGACAAGCTTTGGATTTCTTGTTGGTTCATGTCTTTCCAAAACCAACCAACACAAGTGCAAAAGTGTAACGTTTACTCATATACATAACATAAACTGCAATTGTTAGCATGTCTAGCTAACTAGCATACTACCCAGAGTACCAACTGTCCTATATTTGAAGGCCAAAGTATGGATGGATGGATGGATGGATGGATAGATAGACTTTATTGATCCCAAACTGGTTACAAGTAAGCACATTCACTGTGTGTAATTTAAATGCTATCGGAGTTTAGTTAGCAGCTCTGTGCTGTAGTAGAGAATAGAGCTAACGTTAGCTAGCTTTAGCCAATAAAATCAAACAGTAGCATTTGTCCCTTCAAATCGATATTTTGCTGGATAGAAATGACAATCCTGCCTTTCTTTACCTCTATCCGAAATCAAGGGACAGACAGATTATTGAGAATTTGAAGTGTTAAATGTGCTGCAGTTATTATTGTAAACTGAATATGTGCTGTGTGAGAAAAGAAGGCTTGACAGGCAGCAACAGTATGTAAGGAGGAGGCAGGGCTCAGCAAAGAGTCAATTTTAGATCTAACATGAGTGTAAACATATTGCGATGATACATAACTTTTTGAAAGCTTCTCATCTGTTCGTCTGCCTCGAACTTTGTGATGAATAATTTTCAGAGTTTGAGCAGAAGGCGACACGCAGCGCCACCTTCCCACCACAGAACTGCTCAGTGCTGGCAGAAGAGCAGCAGTTCTGCCTGATGGAAAGAAATAAGAGCCCATTACTGCACGCACAAAGGGAAATAAGAGTTGTCAGTGTTTCTGAGCCAATGACGCCATGTGGGGTCATCATTATTCACTCGGGGTCGCTGTTGTGAGAGACACGGGAGTCAGACAGGAAAGAGAAAACGCTGAGTGGAATACAGTACGCTGCGATCCTTTCCTTATTGTGAATCCCACTTTCCTGCTACATCACCGCTGTCCTCTCTGCTGTCGAGTCATCACATTTCTGCAGAAAATGAGATTCGCTGTGCCACGAAGACTGATGATCCCCTTTAACCTCAGCCACTGAAGCACTCCGTTCCAAAATAGCAACCAAGCCTTTTTGTCCCTGCTCTTTGAAGGCCCTCTCATATCTTATGTTTAAGTGCTGTTGACTTTGAACATGCCCTGTTCGAGTCTTGATAGGGCGCCGTATCAGCTGAGCGACTTGAGGAGGATCGTTTCCTTCAAGTGTGCTCCAAGAACACTCAACAAGCATATCCCAAGGGCAAATTGGATAGCACTGTGGTAATAGACTTGCTTTTTGCACTTGAGCGGTATATCATTGGCTTAGGATCTTGTCCTAGAGTCGGGAATGTTGTGGTCATGCTTATTTCACCCGTGTGGTGGTTTAAGTTACATTGCATGGAGAGTTTTCAAGTAACAACACGTCTTAATATGATAACAAAAAAATATGGCTGATACTAAGAAACCAGGGGCTAAATTTATGTCATTACCCCACATTTAAACCCAGTATTTAAGGAGGAAGAATATGTTCACCTTATGCACACTTCAGGCCATTTTTATAGTGTATAATATGATGTTATTTTTTGATTAATAGCTATTGTAACTCTTTAATTGCATTGTACCCAACAATGGCAATGGCATGACCCCAGAGACACAATTTGATTACCCTTTGTTATTTTCAGTTTATCCTCAACTATGAAGTCTGTTTTGATCTATAAACTCTTCTGACAATTGATTTTGATTGGGATAGTACTACTGGACATGGATTTTAGGTACCTGTGATAACTTCATGGTAATTCAGGAGCCTAAATAGCCACAGCAATGGGAGGATCATGAGACAATGGGCCCCTGTGCACAGTCCCGCAAAAGGCTCCACCACCTTTCCTACAGAGAACCAAGACACAAGGACTTTACAGCTCTTTATAGTCATAATGTATCTCTTGTGGTTTTGTGGTCATTTTGTACCTCTTTGTGGCTGTTTCTTGTCACTTTGTAGTTTATTCTTTGTCTGTGGTTGTTTTGCCTCTTTTTGTAGTCGTTTTATGATTCTGTGAGGCTGTTTTACACCTTTTTATAGTCGTTGTGAGTCACTTTGTGTCTCTTTGTAAGCTGTTTGAAATCTGTTTGTACGTTGTAGTTGTTATGTGCTTTTGTATTCTTTTCAACACGGTCGCCAGAATAAATGTTGGCACTTTACATTTCTGCAAACCACAGATAACTTTGACTTTTTGAACCATAAATAACTTTAATCAGAACATCTATAAAGTGATGCAATCCATAGTCATTGTGACGCGTGTCGACCACTGAATTAAACATGCTGTAGCCAAGTGACGATTTCAACACGCTGTAAAGATGTGATGATTGCTGTTTTAAAAACTTTGGTTAAGGGTTCAACGCCAAAACCACACGAAACCTCCAATAACAAGACAATAAATTCAATTAAATTAAAATCCTGGGTGGGTTGGTGCCATTGACAGAGACTAGTAGAGCAGAGAGAGAGGTTGATGAGCAAACAGATCATAGTTTCATCCAGGTTTAATTGTGGTAGTGAGTCACACAAGACAAATTGATTCCTGTATTTGTGTGTAGAAGAGTTGGCTTAATAAAATCATCTCCCACTCATCATCCAAGTTTGGGCCATTTATTGAATAGTTATGGTTTGTTTGAGCGACCTTCATCATCCATTTCATACGGATGAGTAGATATATGTGGAATGCCTGTTGAAGGTTGCTTACCAATAGTTGTAGTAAACTGTGGGAGTGGAGCTAAAGCTCATGCTGTGTGCCCAGTTTCACGTTTATTGAGATTTATAAAAGAGCCAAGCATACAAACGAGCTTATAAATATGACAGAAAACAAGTTGATGCATATTTTCTTTATGCATTTAATTTGAGTTGAGTGCATTGCAAAGAAGAGGTTTATTCTAATAGAAAGCTTACTACTGCATGTACACATCTTGCTTTTCTCATTTTTTATTTGCTCTCTGTGCAAACTTAAGCACCCACATCCTCACAGATCCAAGAAAATATCGGTAAAAATCACACCAGAATATTTTAGTTATGGACTATTTTTGCTGTTTTCATAACTGACTAATTCACAGCACTGAGTCGAAGGGTATCAGAGGTTCATGTAGCCAATTTAGCAGCACAAACAAGCTAATGACAGGAATATAACCAGCAGCCAGGTCTGTGCAGGTAAACACAGCCTCTTGTTTATTTGTGATTTTGTGAGAGGCGAGTTGTGAAAGATTAAGAGAAAGAGATATGGAGAGGAATATAACGGCTAAAATGCAGGGAGAAAAAGTGAGAGAGTGGAAGAATCTCATAGAGACTCAGACAGGGGAGAAAAAAACTATTCTCTGGGAACACAATGCCGGATGGCGTGCTCCAGCTAAATAAATTATCACGGGGGCTATTTTTAAGCTGAAGTGTAAATGCAGTAATCCTTGGAGCAGGAGCTGCGAAGAGCCAACACACAGAAGCCACATCAGGGAATACAGCTCTGCCTTTATCTTCCCCTCCCGCCCGCCCCGCTCTCTCTCTCTCTCTTCCCTCTCTCCCTTTCTCTCTCTCACACACACATCCTCCACTCCCAGCACCTCTATCTTTTCTCGCTTTATCCGTTTCCCGTTCCCGTCTTCGTTTTTCTCTTTCTTTTCTCCCCTTCCCTTTCATATGGTAAAAGCCTCCTTTCTGTGTCGGAGTATTTTGCTTATCACTGAGACCTCTATGGGGACTCCACTGAGTTCTATTGTAATAAACAATAACAGACGTTTGAACAAGACAGGGAGGGGAAACATGTAAGTGGCACGCAAAGAAGCAGCAGTCAGAGGATATTAGGCCACAGTGGGTCATTCTGCAACTTGCAAACAAATCTTTCTTAGCGGATGTTAGAATGTTTGGCTTTTTTTATTTATATATGTATATACTTTGGTCCCTGTGGGAGGATGTTGTCAGGTCGAGGGAAAGTTTGTGAAAGAAGTCACAGCTCCTCGGCTGTTTTGGTATGGGAGAGGAGAACCTCCTCTGCTGCTGTTTAATAGCACATAATGGGATGTCGTTAATCACCAGCGCAGGCTGAGGTTTCACAAGGTTAATGACGATGTAGCCAAGCTCTCGACTGTGTCCCGTTCCTCAGGTATTTATCAGTGTCAGCAGAAACCTGAGAGCTGGGGGCAGTTCAGAGTTCTCTCACTCACCGTGTCCACACGTCTTTAACTCTTCTTCTCTTCCTCGTCTCTCTTACCTCTCCATTTCTCACTCTTTTCCTCAATGTGTAACACACTTGAGAAACCAGTTATCCCAATATGGATAAGATCTTTTATCATAATCTGCTATATTGGGATATCTTGGGCTGCAACTAATGACTATTTGTGTTATCTATAAATCTGCTGATGCTTTTCTAGATTATTCAAATATCAATTTGGTTTATTAAATAGTTTAAAATGTGTCTTTAAATGTATTTTTTTATCAACTGACCAACAGTATAGAAAAACTGATTTTGCAACAAAAATCTCAGCTTCTAAGGTCCATTTACTGGAAATGTTCCAGAGCTTTCAGCCATATTTTATGTACATACAGTGGTAGTAGTAATTATAGTAGTGGTCGTAGTAGTTGTAGTAGTAGTAGTAGTAGTAGTAGTAGTATAGTTATTATTATTATTATTATTAGTATTATGGCCTTAAACAGCCAATAAAGTTTGCGTTTTGTTTTTGACCAATAGTCGTCCCTTGTTAACTGATCAGCCAAATCCTCAGGTATTCAACGATACTTTAGCTTCTGTATGTCTGCCAACTGTGTGTTACTAGGACAACAAATTTAACCTTCATCAATAAAGTGGCATGTGTTATGTAGCTGTCTGTTGCAGTTTTAACCAGCAGTCAGTTGTCAGAGTCAGAGCCACAAAATTAGCAGAGAGCTAAAAATGCAACTTTCAAGTGCAGCAGCAACACTATAGCTAACAAAGAGTAGACACAGCTTTAAGGTAGCACCCAATACTTTGGTAAAATAAGTATCCAGTGTGGATAATGTACTCTTTAAATACAAGCATGGGTATGATCTGAGTAAAAACTAATGGTGAAGGAATGATCTCACTGTGTAGCTTTTTAAAATAGTTCTCATGTGATCAAAAATATTGATCTAAAGTACAACTTCTTATCAACCCATATAAATGTCAGGCTTAAAATATCAACTTCCTGTGCAGTCCCACCCATTACAAGACAAAACTCTTCCTTAAAGTGTATAGCTGTGTACACTACCAGCCAAAATTTGGACATACCTTCTCATACAATGGTTTCTCTTTCTTTATTATTATTTTCAATATTGTAGATTAACATTTTTTTTAAATCAGAACTATGATGGAGCACATATGAAATTATGTAGTAAACAAAAACATGTCAAACAAACCAGAATGTGTTATATTTTAGAGTCTTCAGAGTGACCTTTAACCTTTTGCTTTATTGGTCTCAAACAAGGCAAGAAATTCCACAAATGAACTCTTGACAAGTTGCACCTATTAACTGAAAACCTCATGAATCTGACTGAGAGAATAAGAGAATAATAATTATAAGAATAACTTTATTTATATAGCACCTTTTAAAAACAGCAGTTTATAAAGTGCTTGGACAGAGAGCAGTTAATTACAACAAGAATGATGCCATAAGGCTAAAAACAATTCTTACATTAAAAAAAACAACAAGAGACAGAGCAGGAACAATCACAAGACATTCTCAGATACACAGAAAATAAAAGGTAAAAGGAGTTAAAAAAAAAAGTAAAAAGTGAAGAAGTAAAAAAGGAGTGGTAAGTTAGAAAGAATTTCATAAAAACAAGTCTATAAAAGTGGGTTTTAAGAAGTGATTTACAAGAAGTGACTAATTGTGCGCGCCTTATCTCCTCGGGCAGCCCGTTTCAAAGTCGGGGCGCTCTGGTGGAGAAAGCCCAGTCACCTTTGGTTTTTAGTTTTGACTTTGGAACGGTCAGAAGGACCCGAGAATCTAAGGATGCGGCCTGTATAGACTTAGTAATTCTGTTAAATAGCTGGGAGCCAGACCTAAAAGAGCTTTAAAAGTGATCAGTAAAATCTTAAAATCAAACCTAAAACAAACAGGGAGCCAGAGCAAAAAAGGTAAGATCTGGGTGATGTGATGTCGTCTGTTAAAACCGGTAGGAAGCCGAGCTGCTGCTGCGAGGGTAACACCATGGGTTTTATTCTGAGGAATGGAGGGTAAATGGAAAAAACAGGACTAGACAACTTTTTTGATGTATGGGTTGAAAGTTAGGCTTGAGTTGAATGGTACTCCCAGATTTCTGGTGGAGGACTTTATGTTGGCGGATAGTGGACCGAGAAGATTTTGGAATTGACTAATTGTGTTTGAAGGAATGAACAGTATGATTTCAGTTTTGGAGTTATTGAGGTGGAGGAAGTGTGCAAAGCTGTCATCAAAACAAGAGGTGGCTTCTGTGAAGAATCTAAAATATAAAACCTGATTTGTTTAACACTTTTTTCTTTTTTTACTACATAATTCTTTCATAGTATGTCTTCAATATTAATATACAATGTTGAAAATAATACAAAGTAAATAAAAACCATTGAATGAGCTAGTGTGTCCAGACTTTTGACTGGTAGTGTATGTCAGACTTTTGCTTCACTTCCTGCAGTTTCTTGGCCTGGGTATACCCAGACTACCTTGCATGCTCGATTTCATTTCGAACTGCCAAAGGGTCTGGAAACCAGGGAGGTTTCTTAGCCCTGTTTTAGGGATCCAATTACAGAACGGGGAGGGACGGCAAGACGATGACACGTACTACCCGGCAGACGGAAGCTTGTAGTTTTCTTACGGATCCAACATGGCTGCAGCAGACGCGAAACTGTCTTTAGCTGTAGATGGTGTTTTAAATAGTTTAGAGCGAAAGTTGAAAGGCAAAGGGTCTCTCGGGGGCTCCGCTGTCCCCCGGCTCGTAGCGAGATCACCGGCGTTACGGTAGTGGGGCTAATAGCGGTAGCGGGGCTAATAGCGGTAGTGTTACGCCGGTGATCTCGATACGAGCCGGGGGACAGCGGAGCCGCCGAGAGACCCGCAGCAGCTTGTTTATTGCACATAAAATCAGTGGATGTTTGTGGCTGAATGACATGAGGGGGAATAAAGCGTGAAAATAAATAATCTTGCAGAAACCGAGAACTGGAGAAGCAAAGCAGCAGCAACACTCTCTCACAGACACACACACAACAAACATCCATTTCTGTCGCTCTACATACGTCATCTGGTATAACTGATCTGATTGGCTAAGAGCTACCTACAGACGCTTTTGATAGACATTCTAAGCGCCCAATAAACGGCTCCGGAGGATCGTAAACCACACCTCCTCTATGGAGAAATGAACGGCTGGTTCCCAGACTAGATCTCATTTGAGATTTGTCTGGTGTTAGCCAGGCTAGCAGTGTCTAACTCTCTGCCAGAAATCAAATATTTTAACAAAATGTTGACATATTCCTTTAATTTTTCAAGTCTCAATTAGTGTTTCTGCAACAGGATGTTTAGTGATGCAGCTCTCAGTCAACAGAAACTATTCTAGGAACTGGGATATAAAATGCAGCATCATAGTTATTCCTGTGCTTTAAAAAACAGAAGTAGCTGAAGCCTTGGGCTAATCACACCAGTAATGTCAGCGTAGTAAAACTAGGCCTCTCCTCTTTAACACCATGAATCATCTAAAGGCAGATCTACACAACTTTCCACAGCCGTGCTTTCACCCACGTAGACGAGTGTACAAATATAGATACATGCAGACATCAGCATACATGCGCCAAAATAAATGAGGGGCTTGTTTTTTACTGTTCCACTTTTTGCTCCTTTGCATCGCCATCTTCAAGCCCTGAAGGCCATGACAGCTCTGTGTCAGGAGAGATATCCTGCATGATAGAGCAGTGCAGTAAAGAAATGGTACTGAGCTCAGTTTGACAGTCCCCTGCCGAGCAAGTAAAGGAAGCTGCAGCATGGAGGCAAGGTCTGTGTGTGTATATATGTGTGTGTGTATGTGTGTCAGTGTATGTGTTGGCAGGTGGCAATGGAAAAGGCACAGTAGCAAACAAATCCAACTTGACACACACAACTAGAATACCAAAATACAAGCACTTTGAGAACCAGCATTCCTCTGTTTCTTGCTCTGCATAAAATAGACTTATTTACTTAACCTCACTGGGTTACGCTGATGAGGAGCGCTGCTTTAAAGCGATAGATGGAGAGGGGGAAAACTTCTCGTCAGTTGTTTATGTTGTTGAAATCAGGGCAGGAGAAGAAGCAGGCGTGCTCGCTCTGAGTCGCAGAATAAGATGACCTATTTTGAACACACGCTGGGAAACGAGGCTCTCTAAACCTTATCTGAGCACCACAGAGGCTCCAAACTCTACATTTATAAATATATATTGCCATGTATGCACCCGTGTGCATCTATGTGTCTGATTCCTTCCTAAGGGGTCTGAACTTTAACTTTAATTATCTTAACCTGTGGCTGATGTGATGAGCCTGAACTCAATCATCCCTCACTTTCAGTAACCGCACCTTCAGCTGGACGCCTTGGAGTCAGACAGACAGTAAACTTAACATAAATCAATATATGAATCAATCACAAGCATTCTCCTATTAGTGCAGAGAGTTTACCTTTTGGCCTTTTGCATTGTTGATTGTAACAAACAATCATGTGATGTTTGGCCAGGCGTTAATGCAAAGCAACCTTCAGCACAACCAAGGTGACCTTTAACCAATAAGTCCTGAATGTCGCTGCTATCATGTTGTATTTATGTTCAGATCGTTGCCTTCCTTGCTGTTGCAAATGTTGAGGTTCAAGCTAAATGCTTCTGACCTTGGCTGCCTTTTTCATCCTCACATCCAGCCCAGAATCCCTGTGTGCATATTGGATGAATCCACATCTCATAAATTACATCCAGTGCCAATATTCAGGAAGTGCAGGAAATATCAGAGGTTTGTGTCTTGTTACAGACCAGCAATCAGCATTCATCTGTGTTTTTAGTTCCCAAACCTTAACCATATACACTGTAAAAAAAATCAGTTTAATTTATGGTAAAATACCGGCAGCTGTGGTTGCCAGAACTTCACCGTAAAAAATTACAGTGAGTGGGGTTTCTACTGTAAATTTAAATATAAATATCAGCAAAAACTGTACTTTAGACTGAGCAGTCCCTTTATTATTAGGGTAATTGTGTCCTTATGACAATATGGTGTTTCTCCATTAACTTTACATGTACTCTTTTTTTTTTTACAGTAAAACCATGTGTTTTCTACAGTTTTTCAAAAGTAAAAGTCCTGCATCAAAACTTACTTAAGTAAAAGTACAAAAATTTATCAGCATCAAAATGTACTTAAAGTATCAAAAGTAAAAATACTCGTAATGCAGAATGGACCCACTCAGATTGTTATATATATATATATATATTCTAAATATAGTAATAGATTAATTTTAACTAAATGCACTGGTATGTGGTTTAATTAATAGAAATACATCATATTTTTCACTTTAATCTTGACCCGAAAAGTAACTAAAAGTGGCAATTAAATGCAGTGGAGTAAAAAGTACAACATTTGACTCAAATTGTAGTGGAGTAGAAGTATAAGGTTACATAAATGGAAACACTCAAGTAAAGTACAAGTATCTCAAAACTGTACTTAAGTACAGTGCTTGAGTAAATGTCCTTAGTTACATTCCACCACTGATGAATTGTCACACACTCAAAGATGTCAAATGGAATGAACCATTACATTTTTTAGCTCCTAAGGGCTCTAAAAATCCTTCAAATGAAACAAACCTCTCATGTCCCCACTGAGGCCGTAACCTGTGATGTTCCATTTTAAAGGATCAAGGGTTGAAAAGTTTGGGAACAGCTCCTCTAAAGAAGGAGTGAAGGCTGAGTTACATTTTGCTCTGATCATCTATTTTGTGCATTTCTGACTTGTTGGTGGTGATTAATGATAGTGAGGCTTGTCAGATTTTGTAGTGTGTCAACTTTGTGTCTGGCATCAAGAGCTGACAGACTCCATTGTTAACGGAGTATCACTTTCTGCTGTATGAAAACAAACAAATGAGAGCGATTGTTGTCCAGCCACGTGCTACTTTGATAACTGATCACTTTCCCAGAGGCCAGGCTTTTTATTGGGATGTGTGTTTCTTTAATACAAGATATGAAGGTTTCCAATCAAAGCTTTATTTCTTATTGTCAACAAATCCCACGATAAGTCTAAAACTGATCATGTGCTAGTTAGTAGCTTCCACCAAGTTTCACGAAAATCAGGCCAGTAGTTTCAAAGTATTCCTGCTGAAAGACAAACAGAAAACATGACCTTCTTGTCGGTGGTAAAAACATAATATCCCTTTCCTTTAAAAACACATCTAAAGGTTTTTCCAGCAGCCAACCTGTCAGGGATCCCCCATCAGGTAAAAGCCCGGATCGAGCCTATTAACAGATGCTTCAAAGCTGGGTGGACAGAATCAGTGCAAATATGTCTCCGTTCACTTTTTTTTACTACGGGACATGACGCACAGCAGATGCGGCTGCACGCTGAGGTGTGCTCTGATTAAACAAGCAAGGCAGGTCTGATTACAAATGCATGGAAAGAGAGAAGGGGGAGAAAGAGCTGCGAAGAAAGGAGTGAAGCATGGCGGGAGAGATTTTTGATGATCCAGACTACCTGTCTCTGAAAAGCCGCTCATCTGTTAATACTGGCAAATCACATTCATCATTTGCACCGATGGCACAGGAGACTGAGCCACTGCAGGAGTGCTGCCTGTGTGTGTGTGTGTGTGTGTGTGTGTGTGTGTGTGTGTGTGTGTGTGTGTGTGTGTGTGTGTGTGTGTGTGTGTGTGTGTGTGTGTGTGTGTGTGTGTGTGTACGATGTGCATTCATGTGTGAGCGCATGGGTATGAGACCGAATCGGTGTGTGAATTACACTGCGGAAGAAGTACATTAATAATAGATCAACTCTCCCTTTGTTTGGGACGTAAACGTGATGAGTGGGCCTTGTAATTGGTTAGTTTAATAACTGGAGACAAACCGACTGTTCTCTGACTCTCATTCACACACACACATATGCAATTACACACCACAGGAACATGCTGAAATTGTAATTCTCTGTCAAACGCCGGGACACACACACACTCCACACTCATGTCAGGGAGGCATTCACACGCTGGTCTGTTTAATTTAGGTTTGGCAGATTATAGTAATTATGTTAAAGAAAAGATTTTTCAGAGCAATTTGCCCTTTTTCTGTCCTTGAAGACTGAAACAGTGCTGGCTGAAGGGTGATCAAACTTTTTTTTTTTTTAACACTGCTATTTAACCGTTCAACCAGATTGGAAAATATGTTCGCATAAAGGTTGTGAAAGCACCCAGGCTTTTATTGTTTTGCATGGTTTTATGGCAACAATAATCTTTTTGATCATCCGAAAATGTTTTTCTGTTGATGTAACCACAGCCGTAACAGCAGACGATCCTTTATATTAAGGTGCAGAGAATGTGTATTGTGTGTCTTTGTCTGTGTGTGAGGAAAGAGAGAAAAAAGGTTGTGTGTGTGTGTGTGTGTGTGTGTGTGTGTGTGTGTGTGTGGAGGCAGCGAGAGGCAGAAGTGTAGTGACACCGACATAAATTGGAAATACAGAGTATGTCATTGAACTGCACCCTTAAGCCTGATCTCTGTTCGGCAGTACCTCAAAATAATGTGTGTGTGTGTGTGTGAGACTCAATGTAAACTACCCATGAAATTAAGCCTCAGCACTGAGTTTTTTGTGTTCGTATGAAGGTGTAAATGTAACCGTTTGCATCTGCGTGTGACAATGCAAACTATCCTTGAAATTAAGATGTAGACCAGGAGACTTTCCTGTGTGTGTGTGTGTGTGTGTGTGTGTGTGTGTGTGTGTGTGTGTGTCTGTGTGTGTGTGAGAGAGAGAGAGAGAGAGAGAGAGAGAGAGAGAGAGAGCAGATAGCAGAGCTCTGAGTGTTCTCACCATTCTCCAGAGACAGAGAGGGGAGGGGGATTTGAAGAATCTTTCGAACACGCTGACAGCTTGTCAAGGCCCTCCTACGACTGTAATGAATTTCAGCCTTTTGTGGTGTGTGGTCCCGCTGCACTGATAAGCCCTGGCAGTAATACAGTTAACAAGGAGTGTGTGTATGTGTGTGTGTGAGAGTGTGTGTGGGCTGACATGGTGTTTACATGCTCTTAGAACAGAAATAGCTTGATGGATTCCAGTGTTTGTCAATAATAATGATGAATATTATGTGGTTGGATTTGCATGACTGTTTGTGTGTAATAATAACCAGTCCAAGGTGTTCAAGTACCTAAGAAAAAATGTTTATTCCAAATTAATCCTGCTTTATACTTTAAGTCAAGCGGGAAAAATATTTATTTCGACTAAAGACGGCTGTGGGACCAATCACAGTGTTTGTTGACAATAACTTATGGGTAAATCCTCTACGTCATGTACATGCAATTTAACAGCGTTGAGCAAATGGAGGCGAGAAACAACTGGGATGTGCCTCAGCTCATCAATATAAAATGCCTTTGTTGTGCTTTAATTTTCCTATTCATGACAACACTTTCATGTATGTAAGGTTGGAGATGATGATTTACCTGTTTGGACCATGAACTAAAGAAAAAGTCTTCAGTTTGAGCTTGAGTTTATCCCAAACTAACAGATAGTCCAACTAATGGTGAGGGGTGATGTTGGGGAGGATCTAGGATTTAAAATGCAGTAATTTTACTTGTAATGAAGTATTTCTACGTCATGGTATTGCTACTTTTACTTAAAGTTACTACACTTGATTTTGGTGCCTCCTGTGGAAAATAGAGGTAGTGTTTGCATCAGCACCACGGCCTCGTGCTGTAAAGTAAAATCAGAGATCTGTATGAAAACATATTTTACAAGGTACAAAATAATAGCTGAAAGCATATACACAAACATGTAGACAGACTTAAAACTATGGATAATGACTTTTGGGGGCGTGTCTAAAATCATGGCTGGATGACACACTGGAGCTTCCTTATCATAACTCCGCCCCCTACACCATATAAGGATCTTTACCAGCAGTGGCTGGCGTTGATACATTTTCTGATAATGTTTGCTGAAGCTACGTTAACTCGTGTGAGCAGTCATAGCGACAGAAGATTAAAATGTCTGAAGTTATATCCTACATACGTGCTACTTCTGGAGCATTTTATGAACCTAAAAAAAACCTTATTGTCATATTGCGACATTAAGAAAACGGATCTGTGTGCACAGAGACCCGACATGAGAGCAGATCTCTGCACTGCAGAACGCCTGAACAGAAACATAAGATTTATTCTCCGTGGTTTGTTTGGCATGAACATTTTGACAGAGACAGAGAGCAAGTGTGACAGCAGCAGAAAGTCAGATATCAGGTTTCAGCACCTTCAACACGTTTTTTCCTGATTCAAATTTGTCTTGGTGTTCAATAACATTTTTCTGTTGTGTGGGAAAACTCAGATCACATATATATAGATTTGCTTTACCCAGACTTTAATCTCACTAATGTGCATTTATTACATATTTTTAATACCTTTTTTCTTATTTAAACACAGCTGTTTGCAGGACGCTTAGCGATGAGAAAACACATCTATTTGTAACTAATAACTGAAATGTGACGATGAAAGGAAGTAAACTTTCTTTTAGCCACCAACATAAATTCATATTTTGATGTATTTCATACATAAATTAGACATATTACATACCTGTCTAGGAGGAAGAGGGACAATCTGTTCAAATCCTGCAATTCTCTCCATCTGTTGAAAGAGCGAGAAAAAGAAAAAAAGAAAACCAGAGGCTCTTAGTTTTGAATGATTTCGTCGAGAATCGGACCTGGGGACGGTCATTAAGAATAACTATATAGAAATAGGCAATCTTCTCACTGATGGTTTCTTTGGATATGTAGGTCCTATGGTGCCATCAGTATCACATTTAGATTGTTTTTATCACCAGTTTAAAACTCCTTGATGTCGCTTTAAAAGAAAGTTTATCCTCAGACTTTCCTTACCGCTCTGGAGCCCTGAGTTTCAAAATGTTAGCATGTATTCTGAGCTGTGTGTTGGCTCTCTGCCCTCAGTTTCACCTCCCACATTTGAAAAGAATAATATATAAAATCACAAATCAGTTCCTCTAAACTCTTCACACACACACACACACACACACACACACACAGACACACACACACACAAGCTGTTGTCAAAGTCGGGGCTGGCATGTATCTTTGTGCCTTGTCATCACATGCTCCGACTGAGCTCTAAATGTCACTTGTCTCTCTCCGCTTCATCTGCCTGACTCATCCTCCTTGTCTTCACTCTGCATTTGAACAGTGTGTGTGTGTGTGTGTGTGTGTGTGTGTGACATGTGCTGGTGTGTATGCGTTTGATGGACACACCGCAGCTCTCCACCTCCCTTTGTACGGCGCCTGCAAGCACAATGATGCTCGCCGCATTGATTTTCTCGTGCCATTTTATAATTATGTCTCCTCTCTTTTTATTCGTCCTCCCCCCTCTCTCTCTCCCTCTTTCTCTCTTTTATCCTGTCTCTCTTATCTCTCCCCTCTCTCTTCTATTTTTCTAATTCCATCCCCCTGATCCATTTTTATGCCTCACTGTGCCCATGCTTGTTATCTCGGCCCTTTCTCTTTCTTTTCCTGTTTGATCTCAACTTCTTAATTTCCTCTCTCATCTACGTCACTCTGCTCGGTTCGGTTTTGCTCCCCCCTCTCCTCCTCCTCCTCCCTGCTCTTTCTGTGATGGTCGTCATTGTTTCTCTTTTTGCTCTTCTGTTTTAATCTTTTCTTTCTTGCCATTTCTGATTTTTCTCAACCTCTCCCTTCCACTAGGAGCGTTGTTTCTCTATTTCACACCCCCTCACCCTCTTTTTTTGTTATTTGCTCTCATTAATTTTCAATCTTTTTTTTTCTGCAGCCTCTCTGGAGTGCACTCCATCTTCACCATAGCCTGACGGAGGAGGGCGACCCAGTCACAAAAGGACGCAGATGCCCACCGCCTTGCCAAAATCCACCCAATATGTGATCCCCGGACTTCTTCGTGGAACAATCCGAGCTCTCCGTCTTACACCTGTGGTCTCTGTTGGATCTGGAAAAAACTCATGCCTTCTTCCCAGCCACTCCTGAGAAGCTCCCACGAGTTCTGACTTGCTGTTTCCTCGCAGTACAAACAATTCCTCAAAGCTTCCTGGAATCTGACCAACAGTTTCCATTACAGGCGTCCCATCTCCAGTCATTTCTGACCTTTGCAGCCAAACCTCCACTAGACCTCTCACGCTATAACTCCTACACTCCTCTCAGAACCACTTCACTCCCTCTCCCTCAAGATCCAAACCGACAGACAAGCCCTTCCAACAATTAATAATCTACCCAGAATCCAACACTAGCCTTGGCTCGGTTTTCTTAAAAGCATTTAAACACAAAGATCATCTCTGAACCGTTGCCTTGTGATTGGACAAAAATATATGTGTAAAAAGTGACATGTATAATCCACTTCTTCATTCAAACACTGTCCTGTGGACTGTTTGTGGCATGTGAGCTCCTTCATGGTCGCGCCTTACATTACTCTTGTAGTATGTTGATGAGTCTGGCTCTGGTCCTGCTTAGAACTTTTAGGCTATATCCACACTAATATGTGCCGCACAAGTAGAGAAACAATCTCCATTCATATTAACAAGTCTTAAAACATGTAAGGCATAACTATTTATGTACACTGGGAAAGCACCCAGTTAACCAGAAGCAGATTTTCTAACTCTGCAGTTGAAAATACAATAAATACAGGAAGGTATTTCGAGGAAGAACAGCAATGGCAACAAGTAGGATCATAGATTTGTTTGCTTGTAAGTATACAGGCGAAGGCATTAAAGGCAGTGAAAAATATAGGTTGGGAATCATTTTAAAGCAGTACTAGATGGCCCAGTTGCCAGTCAAATTTTATTGGCAAATTTATTCTGCAAACCACAAATACATTGATCTGAAACAGTTTTTTTTGTCCGGTGGCAGAGCAAAATGATGTTAAAAGCCACAAGGTGACATAGATCAGACCAACAAAGCCACAACTTTAAACCAAGACACCGATTTTTGCATCCCATTGTTGGAAGTTACTTTTTACCCAACCTTAACCAAGTGGTTTTGGCACCTTACCTGAACCAAAGTGCTTTTAAAGTGCTTTTAAAGTGTTTAAAATAGCAACCTTCATGTCTGGAAAACTGCGATCATCACAAGTTCACAAAGTTTTGTAGTTATCAGTGTGTTTATAGTAGCAGTTGTAACATGACGCAATGAGTTGGAGCAGTTCAAAAATGTTTATATTCAACATATTTGTGGTTTGGTTTGAAGAAACTTAAAATGTCAACATTTCTTCTAATGACTGGGTTGTAAAAATGACAATGAAATCACAAAATGTATGCAGGCCTAGTTAACTGATAACACTGACTGAGAGTTACTGTTACCTATTCAGGAACTAACTGTCTCTATTTTAAGATTAAGGTTCCCTTATTAGTCCCACAAGGGAGAAATTCAGACTCTGCATTTAACCCATCCTTTTTACACACCAGTGAACACACCATGCTTAGAAGCTGTGGGCAGCACATTACTGCACCCGGGGAGTTGTGTGTGGGGGTGAGGTGCCTTGCTCAAGGGTACTTCAGTCAGTCTTTGACCTGTCAGTCCTGAGATTCAAACCGGCAACCCTCTTGTTACGAGCCTGATTCCTAACCTCTCGTCATATTTGGTTTGCAGAAACATACAATGCCAACATTTCTCCCAGTGACTGGGTTTTACTAGGACCATTAATCCATTGCAGAAGAAAGCCCTGGAAGTGGGAATGGAATAACCTCAAAATAAATGATAAAAGATGATGAAATCACAAGATGTATGCAGGCCTAGTTAACTGATAACAATGACTGAGAGTCACTGACCCTTTCAGGACCTAACCACTGTTTTCAAAAGTCTCTATTTTAAGATTAAGATTCCCTAGTCCCACAATGGGGAAATTCAAACCCATCCTTACACACCAGTGAACACACCATGCTTAGGAGCAATGGGCCAGTGAGCTGTGTGTTGGAGGGGGGTTAGCCTTGCTCAAGTGCACTTCAGTCCTGGGATTCAAACTGGCGACCCTCCGGTTACAAGCCTGATTCCTAACCTCCAGTCATATTTGGTTTGCAGAAACGCACATTGCCAATATTTCCTCTGGTTACTGGGTTTACTGGGAGGCTAATCCAATGCAGAAGGAAGCACTGGAAGTGTGAAAGGAATCACCACAAAATATATGATAAAAAATGATGAAATCTGACTGAGAGTTACTGTTATAAGAAACATTCAGGAGCTAATCATTGTTTTCAAAAGTGTCCATTTTAAGGCTCTGGAGATGCTGAAGTAGTGTGGACATTACGTGTTAATGTAGCAAAATGAATGCATTTTAAAAAGAAATCGTATTAGTGTGGATGTACCCTTAGTGGCAACATAATGACCATCCACAGGACCGCTACTACACACCTCTTCTTCCCTTATTCTTCCTCCTTATCTGCTCACAGACTATTCCCACAACGGCAAAGGGGTGATACATTTAACATAACCAAGCGTGTGTTTTTGTGCTCTCATTCTGTGCATAGATCCCATAAACGGTCTGGTGAAGTATCCATATCTCTCCTCACTCTTTGCCCTCTTCCATATTGTGGATCACTCTCTTAGGGTAGACAGTAAGCCTGAGAGAACTTCACTGTGAAAACAACCAACAGTTAGCCGGGGAATAAACACTGAACCTGGCATCACATTAGGTACGGTTAAGTTGGCTCCCCCGAAATGAACGACATCGTTGTGAAAAGCAATCCGAAGGAGATGAAGCAGAACCTGGGGAGGGGGAAAAAAGGGATGAACTGCGAGAAGGAAATTCCCTCGGTGTCCCTAAAAGCTCTGTGCTAGTAGGTAAACTGGGAAAAAAAGGGAAAGGGAGTGGCTGAGAGGAAGAGAAAAAAAGGAGCAGCACAGCAAAAGGGCTTCGTGAACTAAGAGATGCTTCGACTTGAAACTCTTTACCGCTAATGAGGAGAGAAAAAGAAGAAAAGACATCACAGATAACGAAAAAAGAGGCTTTTTCATATCCTTCCCTCTGTATCGCCGACTCTTTTATTGCTTTGTCTGCTTTCCATCTCGCAGCTTGAAACTATTTTTAGATGAGATGTATTGAAAATAGTGTAGAAAGGAGACGTGCTGTGCGCAAAGCTCATCATGGAAATGTTGTCTGTCAGTCTATTAGGAAGATGCACTGTACTCTATTTATCTCTGATGAGAAAACTTTAAAAAATCTCTGCTGTCAATGTGAATAATGGCCACTCACTGTTGATATTCTAGGTATTTTAACTGCACTTAAAAGCACACGTGTCTGTCATAAAAACAAAAACAGCCATCTTCCTCACTATGTCTATGAGTGTAAATACATTATAAAATCCTGTAGCCATTATAATGACCTCTCGGTATCAGATGCTGATTTTCAGTGGAGTGATATTTATCAAAAGCTTGTATCCACGCCGGTGTAGCATGAGCTGTTGTCATGGTAACAACATCTTTTCCTTCCTGGATGGGTGCTGTCAATCAGAGGAGCATAAAATAGCCACCGCGGTCGGAGCACAGGGAGAAAAAAAAGGGGGTCAGCGTCGGCCCCCGAGAGCCATTGAGTTTTAATGGGATTCCATTTGTACACGGGTCCTCTGTGTCCAGCCATTCATTGTTTGGATAGCAGCTGTAGCCTAATGCGGCAGAGACCCGTGAGCAGATTGAATAGTATTGATCAGTTCTTCAGGACATACAGTCGGTCCTCCAGGACTACAAAAGCCTCCAGGAATGTGTGTGTGTGTCTGTGTCTGTGTGTGTTTGTGCGAGCTGACAGTCACATAGGAATGGAGTTGTTCGGGCTAAAACACAAGTGGCTATTTCACGGTCGGGTGGAGATGGCGTGTCCGTGTCTGTCAAGGCCGCGGGAGGAAAGGGGAGGGCTGACGCTTCCGTTAAGTTTGGAATTTCACCATGTTTTCGATTTCAGATTAGAAAAAATGTCGATATGGACACTGGGAGAAATGGTTTGAAGTGGTGAAACACCGGGGAGTGTGACATCTGGATTAATTTATGCATACAAGCCTTGCCGGGACTATCTGACGCTGTGATATAACTATCTTAATGACTTGATATTGATTGTGGTGATATTGTACAAAAAATCGATATAAACTACTAATGGGATTAAAGGAAGAGTTCGGCCTTTGGGGAAATAAACAAAAGATTGACTACACTCATGTCAGTCACTGTAAATGAAGCTACTGCCAGCAGTGCATTAGCTTAACGTAACTGTATCCCAAATCGGACACTGTTCGACTAAGATTCTATCAAAATTTAACATTAACTACTAATATAAATTATCATGCTTGGCTTCCAGTTAATTAAACGGTGTGAAACTAAATTCTAACTTCTTATGTTTCGAACCGTATATTGTTTTAACCGTGTACGTTAGGCTCGGTTTTACCAGAGTCGGCAAAAGGACGCTAACGCAGGTGAATTAGCCGTGAGCTAACTCTATCCCAAATCCGACACTTGCATTGCATCTCCTCGCTGTAAAACAATGGGGGCTGCTGAGTTTTTCGGGGGAAAATTGGATGATTCTCGGTAAACCAAATAAATATCACTGTTATCAATCATCGTTATCAACACACCCGTACCGTACTTCTGTCCTTCACAATAAAATAGGGTACAGTAAAAATACAGATGTAGTTTTAAGATCGTTGCCTGAGTGTTGCCCAAGCGTTCTTACTGCTTTCTCTCATCAGATTTACTTTGGATTTACCATGTACATAAATTAAATTTCACATGTAGATTGTTAATTATGTATAAATCAATTATACTTACATTGGTGATGGTGATCTTATTCGAAATGACCGTGAAAACACCGGAAATTGCAGCATTGCAGATGTGTCCGATTTGAGGGGAAACAGCTAGCCGTACTCTGTCCACAGGCAAAATAAATTATTAAGCTCGTCAATGAACTAGTTCTGTCTCATGTTGCAGTTATTTTTTGTATGACCTTGGTTTAGTCAGGCTTTTTTATTCAAGTATTTCTGACTACATTCAAACAAAATTTTAAATTTGACCATCCAGTGTGAAATGTTCTGCCGGTAAAGGTCTTTCAATCAAAACAAAAGACGGACCCATGCCATCATGCAGTCAGTTTCTCCCATTTCAATGTTCAGCCAAATTATCTGTAGAAATCTGCTCTTCTCTGAAACAAACAGACCCAGTGATTCATACCGGTAAAACACTAAACAAAGCAGTTTCATGTTAAAAAACCTTTGTTTCCCCAAGGCTCTTTGGCACATTGGTGGAGGGGCTGTGAGAAACATTTGCTCAACTTGTTTCATGTAACTAAAATCCTTCATCCGGTTAAAGTGTATAGTTTAAAACAACCAGGATCTAAAAAGTGTATGTTAAAAAATGTGCTTAAAACTGCATAAAAAGTCTGTTTATGACACAAACCCTGTCCTTCATTAAAATGACGCATTTCTCTCATCATTGTGGGAAACATCTGGTATAAAATAAGGACACACATCAAGTCATTTTTTTTTTTTAAATGAATGCGGAAATGTTACACACAATGTATTATAATTCACTTAAATTGCTTTGTTGCCAGGAGTTAGAAAAGATCAATAACAGTTATATTTGTCCATTAAATGCAAAGCTACATCCAGCAGTCAGTTTGGTTAGCCTAACATACATACCGGCTCTGTTCAAAGGTAATAAAATCCTTCTATCAGCACCTTGGAAGCTGTTAATCTCTACAGAGACCCGAGTGGATAGATGGTGGATTTTGATACTTCCAGTCTTTTTGCCAAGCTAAGCTAACTTGCTGCTAACTGTAGCCTCATACATCAGGCATCAGAGTGATATCTATCCTCTCAGCTAAGTCATGGCAAAAAGTAAAATATTCCCAAAATGTCAAACTGATTTTAAGTTAAACTCAGCGTTTTGCTCATATTTCAGTCTTGAGCTTTCAAATTTGCACATAAGAGCCTGACAAAACCGAGGTCCATGCATCTCCAAAATCTGCTGGGAAAAGAACACAAGGCCGACTTCTTGTGATCTTACAGTAAATCAACCCCTTGCATTGAATTTCATCATATTTTTGATTGTGGCCCTGTAAAGAAAGTACCGTCTGTGTTCAAACGCAACTGCAATCCTGCGCTCCAGTGTGGCTGTGAAGGATTATCTAAAGCCTTTGTGTGAAAATGTTTTCTCTCAAAGCATCTTTGCAATTAATTTTTACAAATTTAATGCAGGCAGTTGTAAACTTGGGGTCAAGTCCTAAATTTGCTTGCAGGCTCTCCATTACATAACAAATGTAGCAGTGTGTTTTAGTGATTCTTATCCCAGGCTGCAGCACTGTAATAACCCTGGGTGTATGCAGTGAAATATTGATTCTTTATTGTTGCTCTCCAGAGCGTGAGCTCGCTCCCTATGTGCAGACGGGGAGTGAGGGAATAGTTTTTTCCTCCAGAGGCATGAGGAAAACTTTGTACAGTGTCTCTGGCTCTGATTTCCAGGAATAACCAGCTCCAGATCTGGCAACTGTGCCAAGGTGTCCACAGACTTGCCTGAACTGGCTCAGCCCATAGTCTCCCAGTACCTGTTAGACGATTGGCACGCACTCATAGGCGCTGATACACAGTGCACTGTTACACAAGGGAACGCCAGACTGAACCTCACACAACGTTATTGCACAACTCTCACACATGCTGGCACGCACGTAAAACGCACACAAACCCGGACTTACATAAACAAGCACACACACACACACATGGTGACACTATATACACATTTCTCAGCAAATTAGTAAAAAGGTTTCACATTAGTTATGCATAAACAAGTGTAGAAGCAAACATGCAAACGACACCGCAACACAATCTAAACAAGAAATCTAAGATTTTTTTTTTCTGCCGTGTTGACAGCATGTTTCAATTCTGTTCTGAGTGTTTTTGTAACCAACAGGCATGCAGACCAAGTCTCTACTCCCAGTCTATCTACATACTGTATAAGGTGCCTAATGATGGATATTAATGATATTGATATCATGATGAGTATATATAATAAACAGATTAATCTTCATGTAAAAAATGTGTTCCCCGCTTATTCTGTGGCCAATTACAGCTCTTTCTGAACCTGCTCACACTGTGCGGAGCGGTGTGTTTGTGTATTTACATCCACTCACGCAGCAGGTGTACACTGAGTTTGCAATAAAGATTATGTGGCAGATGTGACAGATGTTGTTGCCGGAGAGGTGTGACATTGCAGTTTGGGCAAGCCACCATCGAGCCTCTGGCCCCTGCAGGAGACGCGGCAGATCACAACTGGAAAGGACTGTGAGTATGCACAGAGAGCGCAGTCATTAACAAGGTTGAAGTGCTGCGGTTAATTTTCCACTTTCTCACAGACGGCAGTGGTAGCCAAAGCAGCTGAATGTACACCCACATTTCAATAATAAAGTCTTCTATCCCCATTTTGCACATTAACATTTTATGTGTTTGTTTCACTATCACCTCCACATTTTAACGGATGCAGTGAGGCAAAAATATACCTTAGAGTTAATTGTAATCTAAGCAGAATTTAAAGGAATATTCCTGTTTTCTTTTTTTGCAGGAGTTCAATTACAAATATTTTGTTTGTTAGTTTAGTTTAGCCAGAGTCAGGAGACTGTTAGCTTAGTATAAAGACTGGAAATTAGGGGAAATGGCCGTTATTATGACTCCTAAACGTCCATGACCGTGTGAGGAAGCAGTACTCAATTTATACAGGTGCTATCCCCGACCAATCAATGGGGCTGCTATACAGGGTGGGTCTTGCCAACAAAGGAAATGGGATTCATGATAATGCGGAAAATGGCTAGTTTTGGTTGCCAGATACAATATCATGGGAATAGTACTTAGGCCTAAGGGTTTATGGCATCATGGCAGAAGCCAAAAGAGGTTGTTGAAAGAGAAAAATATGGAGAGAAAAGGACAGGGTGACCGAGTAAGAGGCTGCTGGAGAAGAGTAAGTCTTAGACTGGCTTTAAGTCATTGGTGAGGAGCTTTGTGAAATAAAAGGCCACAGACAGACTAGTAAGTAATATTAGCTGGCTTGCTATGTTGTGTGTGCACTTTCACTTGCCAAAGTTGTCGACTTGCTAGTTTTTGGAGGAAAACTTTGTACAGTGTCCCGGCATTCCAGATCCAGATCTGGCAACTGTGCCAAAGTGTCCACAGACTTGCCTGAACTGGCTCAGCCCATAGTCTCCCAGTACCTGTTAGAGGATTGGCACGCACTCATAGGCGCTGAAACACCAGACTGAACCTCACACAATGTTATTGCACAACTCTCACACAATTTTTGATCATAATTCATGAAATCAAAACAAATGCACATACAGTCATGGAAAAAAATTATTAGACCACACTTGTTTTCTTCCATTTCTTGTTAATTAAAAAAAAAAAAAATAGCTCATAAGAGTTTAATTTAAGACCTGATATCTATTTTCCACGGTTTTCTTGATATTTTGTTGTTATCATTATATTTGTCCAAACAAATGTACCTTTAGTTGTACCAGACATCAAAATGAACAAGAAATTGAAGAAAACAAGGGTCTAATAATTTTTTCAATGACTGTATTTACAGCGGTGGTGAATTGCATTGCAAGAGGTGCCAAATCTCCCAAAAAATAACAAATCTTGCATAACGCTGCTTTAATAAAACTATCACATATATGTGTTTTATGTAGTGTGACTGTTCTGAATGTACCAAAAAGCAAATGAAGTCATATTTTGGCGTTACCTGCTTGTTTGGTTTTAATAAACATTTCAAAGGTTTTTATTGCAATAACCGGAGACTGTTTTCCACTTATTTTTATGACAGGAAGGAACATGTTGCATGAGAAACATGGTCTTCATTTTGAGAAACAAATTAAACCAAGACATCACAATTCAGCCCACAATGAAACTGAAGCCTACAAATGCCACACTGGTGTAGTACTTGCTACACATGCTGCGGGGTGGTGAGGGGTGAGGTGGGAGGAGGAGGAGGTGGATAACAGGCGTGAGGGATGAAGAGAAAGAGAGATATGACAGAAAATCGCTAGCACTCAGTCCCCTGCCTGCCTCTCCTGAGACCTGCAACACACACCCTCAGCACTCTGGGCTCTTACCGCCTGCCTGCATGAGATCTCCACAGGTTTTTTTTTTCTTGTGTGTGTCTGCAAAATTTCCTCCACTGTTTTCTCACTTTTCCCTGTCCCTCTTTTCTCTCTTTCACTTTTGCTGCTCCACTTCTATCCATCACTTCTTCTGTGTGAGCCGTCATCTGTAGCTCAAACGTGTGCTCTCTCACCTATTCGTTTTCTCTCTTTCACAGCTTTCAACTGTCTATTTCTATTTTGCCTCCGTGGATACTCCTACATCACTTTCTTCTTCTTCTTCTTCTTCATTTGTTGGCATTATCTCTCTCTTCTTCTCTATTTATGTAGCCTCCCTCTCTCAACTCTCTGCATCACCCTCAGCCTGGCTGTTGCACATAACGCTCTGCATTCCCATCCTCCTCCGTCACACATTCATGTTGAGCACAAGCAGGCGGCAGTATGAATTAAACATCTTAGGCTGTGCGCACGCTGAGCCCCTTTGGAGTGTCAGGATGAGCACTGGTACCCAGATAGGGGGCTCTGGCCACACACCGCGAGTGTTTGTCAGTGTGTGTGTGTGTGTGTGTGTGTGTGTGTGTGTGTGTGGTACTCGGTACTTGACTCTGTATCACATTGAGCAGTGAGGGTTATCACATCTGTTTTCCTTCATGTTTTATTGTCAGAGGGGAAGAAGGAGCAAGAAGCCGTCTTTAGTGCTAAAGCTTTGCCACTTTGACAAAGAAAACTTTCTCTCTTCTCTCTCTCTCTCTCTCTCTCTCTCTCTCTCTCTCTCTCTTTCTTCTGCTTTCCTCATCTCTCCCCATCTTTTATCTTGTTTGATTTCTCACTGCGAGTTGTTTTCAACTAGTGGTTTGTGTCAAAATTGTTTTTTTTGCTTTGCCCCCCTTCTCCTCTACTCCCCGTTTTATTCTTCCGCTTTTATTCCTCAACTCTTTTTCAACTTCTTTCTTTTGTTTCTGATCCTTGTTTTTCGTCCTTCTGTTGTCTTTCATCTATATCCCCCCCGCTCACTTCATCCTGTCTTCACTGATCCTGTCAATATGACTGATATGAAAACCTTTCAAAGCAATTGATGTTTTTTATTTTGGCGTGAACCGTCCCTGATCTCTGTGGGCTGCGCGTATCATTATCTCTACAGTGAGACTAAGTGTCAGTGCCAGCATCAGTGTGCCTGTTATGTACATATCGTATCTTTGCACACATGTAAGTGTGTATCAGGAGAGTCTTTTCACCAGCTGAGGAGGTTAAGCTTCTTTATCAACCTTCACTGTGTGTTGATTCAGTAAAGATCAAGCTGACATCCATCCGGTCGTGAACTCCCCGTCCCCGCTCTGTGCCGCCTGGCTATGCTCTCATCTCCAAACAGTTACTTTTTTTTATGGGTTTTTATCTTGCCAGCTTTGCCACGACCGGTGTCAGCACTGCAGAGGATAATGCGCGCTTCTGTTACACTGATTTACTGTGGCAACCTTTCAAAGTTTAAGGGGTCTTTTTCCGGTCACACCAGAAGGCTGCGAAATCTATTCAAGTGGACAACCACAGTGTATAGAGGGAAGTAATGGGTCAGGAAAGCTCTCTCATAAAGTTATATTTGTACCTTTAAAGCTGCATGAATCAATATTTTTATATAAACTTCGGGTCAAATGACTGCGTGAAATGTGAAAAAGTTCACTCATGGCGACAAACCTACAGATAATTATCACCCAAGTCAGCACTTTCGCTCAACTCCACGTCCAAAACTTTAGTCCACAAACTAATGGGTCTGTTATAATCTCTGTGGAATTGACTTATCCCGCACTTTGTCTAGCTGCACCGTCAGCAGACCAACAAATGTACGACATATAAGAACAAACACACAAGTCACAAAAGCCACTGAAAAGAGCCATGATTAATGTTCTAATATCCTGCAGAGCACTTCAACCTGTTAGTGGTCTGATGTCCTGCGGGCGGAACATCAGAACGCTAATAGATGTTTTATAACACGTTACGCTATGTACACAACCACTGTGTTTGAGTTGATATTCATGCTGTATATCATTGAAAAGCTAAGATTCTTGTGATTCTATCTGTGGGAACCAAGTAACATTTATAGAAGTATAAGTTGATAAATAGGAACAATTTCAGTGTGTTTTATGTTAAATTAAAATCTGTCAGATAAACATATTCAGATGAACTTCTTGTTCATATAAGAATAACATTTGTATAAAGCTGTTATTTTTGTTATTTTTTGTCTTTGTTATGAGCAGTAAGGCAGGTAACTGTGACTTTAAGAGAAAAGTTTTTTAGTTGTCTTTTGGGCCACAGGCTTTGCAGTAAGTTCCATTAGTTGAGGCTCACTGAAGGACCGAGCGACATGGTTTCCGTACCTCACTTAAAGTTATTGATAGGGGAAATCAAAATTGAACACTCTTGTAAAAACATTTCCTCATCAAGTAACTTGATGAGGAAACACGTGTAACACTTGTAACACGTGTAAAACCAAGGTCTTCAACCACTACACTATTGATTAAAACCACATTCCAACATGTTAAGGTATAAACCACAAAAGCCTCTTGCAGACCAACAACATGTTACAAAAATGGCCCAACTTACCTTTGAAGCCTCATAGTAATTCAGTTATCAATAATATTCTATCAAAAACGTTGATTGACTTTGGATTTGCAGAGGTCAAGTTTATCTAATCTAGTAAACTTTTTGGTCCAAAATACATTTATATGCTCATAAATTCTTGAAGTTAGGGAAAAATCGATACAGCAAAGTATCACGATATTTTGCGTGGCAATATTATATCGATTCATGATCGGCAAGTAATGATATTTAGCGTTCCACAGCCCAACGTTTTCCACCGTTCTGGAGGCAAAGATACGATACTGGTATGATATGAAACTGGAAGATCTAAAGAATCTATAGGCACCATGTGCGTCAGGATGTCATGTCGGGAAGTTGTCGAAATATTGCTGCAGAATTATTTTTTTATGTTTCATGGTGATTTTCAAAGCAGTCATGTGACCTTTTACATCATGCTATCTCAATGAAAATAGGCTCTCTGAGTTCCCACAAGTCTCCTCTTTCCAGACATAGCTGCCTAATTAGCTGCCCAATTCAGAACTGAGAATGTCCTGTTATTTGACAAAACAATTGATTGAATTTAATTTTGTGGACACAAAATGCAGTTAAACCGTTAAATCGCAGTATATTGTATCGTAAAATGCTTAAAATTGCAATAAGATCATACTATGACTCAAGTATCGGAATGAAACCATAACATGGCCTCTGTTGGTTCCTACCTGCTGCTCATCCTCTGTCTCTCTCTCTGATTACTAATGTTGTAATATCCCTATTTTCTCACTTTAAAACTGTATTTGTTCAAAATGTCCCTGTACTAGATCAAAACCAACAATTTGTTACCCCAATCGGTTTTTGACATTCAGCCCCAAGTCTCATCTTTCTTACTAAAGATCTAAATCTGTAAAATCAAGTCACATAAATATATAGTTTGATCTTTTTTAAAGAAGTTTTCCTTAAACAGCTGCTCGCTGCAAACAGGAATGAACTGTTAATAGTTTGTTACAGACGATTTAAGCTGTGAAATTGGTGCCCTAGTAATTTAAAGTAACTCAAAATACATTAAAGTTCTGAGGAACATGTCAGCCAGTGCAAAGTGGGGCTCATTAATGTGTTTGGGTTTTTAACTGAATGGTTAAAAGCAACAAGATAAATCAAGGGTTGGATACACAGACAATATGTGTTAGTAGGATGAATTAGTTAATGGTTTTGGTCTTTTTATGTGATTTGTTTATGACTAGAAAAATATAGATAATCACAAGACCTTTCCTTTCAGATCTGATTTTATAATAGCACAGAGCAGCTGGATTTCCTGACAATGGCAGATAGTAAAAAACTGCTTAATAGAGAGATAATATGAAGTGTTATTCTCATCAGAGCAACCAATTATAGTAGGTGTCACATTTTTGTAAAGCTTGATATCTATTTATGTCTCTTCTGTGACGCATAGCCAAGAGATGTTATTCATCTTAACAGCTATTATTCCTCCCATAATTCCCTGCTCTTTCTTTTTCTTGCCTGGTGAAACAATCTCCCGTAACCTCTTAGCCTTGTGATTCTAATCTTTCTCCCCTCCTTTCACTGATGTATTCCAATAAGAAATGGCTCTTCTCCGAAGTCTCCTGGGAAATGTTTTTCTGGTCAGACTCCCATGGAGGCGGCACTGAACAGGCAGCGGCGGGGATGCTACGAGCTAGCAGACGCCCGCTGCCTGGTGACTTTTCCCAGCACCTCGCACAGCTGTGTGTTCCAGCGCACGACATCAAGGGGAAGCCGGGGTTATTACCACTATGTTTATGTGTCAGGCAGAGTCAATTACACCTCTGACTGGAGAGGGAAAAAAGGGGCGAGAGCGCATGCGGTAAACTGTTCTTCCCCGAGGGTGCATGTGTGTAAATGTGCATGTTTTTTGTAGCCTGTCTGTACAAATGTTCTGGCTGCTCCACAGGTAGGGAGAGAGAATAAATCTCCACCCTGCGTTCCCCCTATGTTCTGATGATGGAACAGGCTGCAGCCCCAACTGGGGAGCCAGAACCCGGGGGCCTCCAGCCAGCAGGCGCCACCGAGGATGAAGGGGTGCTGTGAGCCTGCTCGTTAAACAGCCCTGTGCCCGACCTTAATGATATCCGCCGGCACGTTTCCTCTCCTGCCCTCACCACCCTGCCCTCTATATCTCTCCCTCTGCCCTATCTTTTCACTTTCACTCTCCCTCCAGCCTTCCTCCCGCTCTCTCCTTTCCCTTTTTCACTGTTGCCATCTGCCTCTCTCTCCTCTCCTCTCCTCTCCTCCCTACTCTGTTTGGGTGAGGGAGTCAAACCCGTCTGGTGGAGAGGGGAGAGAGGCTCTGTCACACTTGCCTTCTAATGAGCAGTTGCTCTGCGTGCCACCGGCTCCGACGGAGCCAAAATGGCCGACACATTTCACACTGCTGGGCCTTGATCTGTCAGGTTTGTGAGTTGCTGGCTTGATGGTTTCACTGTGGAATGATATCATGTTGGGAGGGGGGATAAAAAAAGAGAAACAAAGAAACACAGAACAGAAGAAATGATGTAACAAGCTGCCTTTGGTGAGAAATCGTCTATTCTTATTTTCACTGGGACACTAAAATGTGTGCTGGTGCAGTATCCGAAGGGGTTTAAAGTACAGGCCTCCTCACTTTCATCCACTGTGTGTATGAGTCAGTTTTCATTTAGAGGCTTTTCATTCTCCGTTTTCCCCACCTGGACAGCAGATTTCTGATGTCAGGGTATTTCCACTGCCTTGGTAAATAATTAACACCTGTGTCCTAAATTGCTCCCTTCCCAGATTTGTTATTGAGACAGAAGCAGTTTGTTTGACACAGGTCATATTTGTCCCGCAGGTTGATGATCAATAGAAAAAGGAGGCATTTACGGTCAGCAACCCCAACCCAAACACAGCAGTATGTGAGGAAAATGTTTAATCCGGTGCGTCGGACATTCATTGTGCCCTCCATTCTCTGCTGTACAATTGTGTTCTATTCTCTGAGAAAATTGGACCCTTTCACAACATTTTTATGCCAAATTTATGACAGCTGCAGGTAATAGATGGGTGGTTGGAACAAAACAGAAACACTCCTCCTCCTACCTTGTTGTGCAACCTTGTATGTGGGTTCTGGTTAACCATAGATTTTCTGATAAGAAAAATATCCCAATTGTTAGGCAATCACTTTCAAAGCAGTGTTATGCAAATCTGATTGCCCGTCAGGCATTTGTTTTATTTTTGATTTGTTTTCACCAGTCACAGATCTCTAAGGTCGGGATCAGACTCCACAACATGTATGAGCTGCATGAATGAGGTGATTAGCATTGTGTTGACTTGCCAGCAAACAAAGATTACATGTTTTACTCCAAGTGATTCTAGCATTGGACCTCTTTATATTTGTCCTGTTCAGTGAAGAGTATTCAATCTTACCGAGTTTGTAGCTTAATGGACTGAGGTAAAGGTTCCTGTTTTTATGAAGTAGAGCACACATACCTTTTTTGTTATTTTTAAAATTTTTGGACAAAGACACAAAACAGTATTTGGGTTCATCTCCCTTTCAAGTCGATCAATTCAAATCTGCTTGTTGTTGTTTATTTTATTTTATTTAATAATAATAATAAGAAATTATTTGGAAACGTGTCCAAAAAAATTAGTGAAAGTGAAGTGATTTTTTTTTGTGAGTACACTGTAAAAAAATACATTTTAATTAAAAAAAAACTGTAAAAAGCTGCCAAACACCATCATATCAATTAATAATAATTTATTTAAAATACAAATAATATGTAGTAAATATCTGTATACATTATCATTATTATGATTATTGTTATTATTAATATTATTATGTTTACGTTAAATTTTATTTCTTACTGTAAGAAAATAGAAAGTTGATTTTTTTCTATTTTTATATAATTCACTGTAATTTAACATTCAAAATCATTAAGAAATTGAATAATACTTAAACATCTATGATGTCCCATTATATTAATCTCTTGATCAGTGTTACATATTTTATGTTGTCAAAAGATAGTGAGACTTTCTAATCAAAGTTTCTCACCACAAAACCTACAAATGCTTAAGAATATATGTATTCTTCCTCCTACCAACAGTCAGTGTTGGTTTCTTTCTACCACTAGCACAGTCTTTCTATATCTTTAACCAAGCTTTAGTTACTTAAACTTAACCAGAGAGAGATGGCAATGTCAGTCCGATGGCTGTCAACTGGTCCACCAAATTGGTCTGGACTGAATAATGTTTCTATGTTCAGAAGTTAAAAAACAACATTGATTTTTGGTTCCACAGGGGACACGAACACCAGTCCCCTGGGTCAGTGTCCTCTGTTTGTTTGATCTATCCACCTCCCCTCCCACTCTAAGTGGACTTTTGCACTCTTTATATTACATTAGTTTCTCTAATTAATGGAAAGCCTGCTGCATCTCATACAGATGCTGAAGGCTGCCTTGTCCATCTGTATCTGAAGCCAGTTGCTGCTGACCAAATGTCAGCATCGGATTAGTTTGCAGGGAGAATTTCCTGCTCAACAGCTATTGGATGGATTGTCATGAAATGTGACACGTTATGTTTAGGAAAGGATTGTGGTTTGGTTTAAAATAAGAATGTGACATCACATTGTTACGGTTCAGTTGTTTGTTTGACCCATCCATCCACCATGACCTCGTCCCTCTTTACTGACTGTAGTCGTGTTTCCATCAACTAATTTTTTCTGCACATTTTGAAGACTTGCTTCGACTTTAATGGCAACACGGCTAATGTCGCCTTTTATACTCTGTCACCTGACTTCTTCCTTTGATCCAGTGTTAATAACTTTGGTCATTATGGCCATTAAACTAAATAAATATGGGTCATAATAGGTTGCTTGGGATGATGACGGTCTGGCCTCACACAGTCTATAGCGTAGCTGTAGACTCTCAGTCTTGTGTAGACTATTTTTTATTGAAAAATGACAGTCATAAAGAATGAATAGTACAGACAAGGAAGATATTTTGCATCGAAATGTTGGAAAACAACCAGATTGATAAGCTATTTTATCCATGTGCTGATAGAATTGTATTGTATGTTGAACATTGTTTGCACTAAAATATTGTATTTGATAAATTTAAACTTGTATCTATAAATACCGTGTGCATATATTTTTGCATTGTTATGGTGAATTTAGATGCCGGCTGCTGATGGTAGCAAAAGAGATCTGATGTTGCACTCAGGATGTGAGTCACTTTGGAGCTCGACTGGAGCAGAGCTGCAGGGACTGACAAGGTGTGTTTTGCAAGTGCACTGTGTGTGTGTGCATGTTTGTGTTTGTGCTGTCTCTGCATCTGTGTCTTTTACGTAGGTGAGTGGGCGCGAGATAGGAATATCTGTCTGTCCATCATGCGTGCATACTTGAGATTGTGGGTAAGAACAGGTAGGTACGAGATGTGCATGATTTGTGTGTGTGTGTGTGTGTGTGTGTGTGTGTGTGTGTGTGTGTGTGTGTGTGTGTGTGTATAAGCCTGCGACAGTTTCCATTCATACTCCTGCACAAACTAGCATCAGTTCCTCACAGTCAGAGCAACAAAAGAGATGACACCCTGTCCACACCTCCGACGATGAACTCGCACGGGGCGAACACAGCGAGACACATCGAGTTTTCTCACCACCATCCAGCACAATAACCCATGATGACAAGTATTCTTCTGCTGCTAAGAAGCGGCACTGTGGAGCATTTTCAGCTGATTGGCTTGGATGAGATTTGCATAATGCGTGGGCTGAAATAACGCTGAACAATAACCGTTTCAATATGAATGGGCAGTTTAAGATCTATGGCAACAAAACAGTGAATAAACAACAATTCAAGGAACAAAAGTCACTCTCAGCTCTTATCCCTCAGCCACGGCTAAATGTCTTGATTGTCTCGTTGGCCTACATTCTCTCTCGAACATTACACTCTCACATTTATCTCCAAATCGGCCTCTTAATCTCAGCTATTATGATCTTGCATTTCCATAATAAATAGTCCACCAAAATTAAAGATGACATCACTTTCTGTCCCAGCAGCAATTACTTGAACGCTCCACGCCTCCCGCCTCTTTTTCCTTAAGACGCGTTGAGCGAGGGGACTGATTTATTGATTGAGGCCGTGTGTCTGCGGCGGCGTGCTCGAGGGGGATGAGGAGGATTATGTAGCAGCAGTGTGATGTTGTTGACACTCCTGTCGCCTTTACAGCTCCGACATGCCAAGACTTGGGCGTGTGCCCGCCCTGAGTGTGTCTAAATGTGTGTATTGAGGAGGGGGAAGCGGGCAAGTTTGAGAGGTCAATGGAGGAGTTTTTGGGTGTGAGATAGAGGGGGGATTGTGTGTGTGTGTCTCTCTCTGTTAGTGTGTGTGTCATTGAGGGGTTTGGTGGGGAGAGAGTGGTGGGCCAGCTGGCAGCCTCTGGCTCCACTGTGCCCCGTGGGCATCCGGCTTGGCGCAAATTCGCTCCACTGCGACAGCTGGGACCTGGGTGCCAACCAAGACAGAACTCACAAACACACAGTGACGCTCACACAGACAAACACATGCACGCTGCAGGAGGACACACTGGATTGGAGGGGAGGCAAAAAATGGGATGAAGTTTGCAGAAAGTCCTTTGCAGAGTGGAAGTTGAGTAGTTCTGTGTCATGTTAAATTAGGCTGCATATAACTGTACAACAAGTTCTCCAACATAAACAGCAGAAGAGGTCGTGTGTCAGTACCACAAATTACGGCACATACAGTCATGGAAAAAAATATTATTTCATGTTAATTTTAATGCCTGGTACAACTGAAGGTACATTTGTTTGGACACATATAATGATTATAACAAAAATAGCTCATAAGAGTTTAATTTAAGAACTGATATCTAGCCATTTTCCATGGTTTTCTGGACAATAACCAAAATCATTATCAAGAAAACTATGGAAAACGGCTAGATATCAGTTCTTAAATTAAACTCTTATGAGCTATTTTTGTTGTCCAAACAAATGTAGTTGTCCCATGCATTAAAATGAACAAGAAAGCAAGGAAAAAACAATGGTGGTCTAATAATTTTTTCCATGACTGTAGGTACGCATCGCAGTGCGGCTCGCGGTAAAACGGCACGTTCTAAAATATAGCACACACTTACAGTCTGCGGTTGTAAAAAAGGCTGCCGTTTCTGTGGATTTATGTTGTAAAACCACTGACCTAGTTTTAGGGCAAAAAACGTTCTGGTAAGGCGATATAAAAGGCGCTACTGTTTAAACAGTAAATAAATGTATGTTAATGCCGGAAGTGAAGTAGTTACAAGGGTCACGCGCCCGCCGCAAGTTACGTAAATAAAAGTAAGTTACGTTCAAAAGCATGATTCACGTAACTTAAGTTAAAAATGGTTTACTGTTGTTTTCACACGGGTCTCCTGGGTTAAAGTCAGCCACTTGTTTGACCCATCCACCACACCTGCCTCTAACCAAACATGGGAATCCACCCCAATAAACTTTGCTTGATGTCGATCACTACTACGTCAGCAAGATGTCGGCAGACGCATTACAGGGGACAGTGAAATACAGAGACATAACTCATTTCCTGCTGCCTGTTAACAGGAACTATAGCGAACTGTATTTATGGGAGAACAGGCTGAACTGTTGCTGAGCTGCACCTCGAGTTATACTCGACTCGACACTCATACTTACATTTAATGTCCTTTTTATACAGAAGATGTGTGTTCAGCCTGCATTGGTCCATTCTGCATACATCACTGATAAAATACACTGAATTTAAAGTAAAATTTTAGTTTCATCTCTCCTCCTCTGTTCATACAGCTCAGTATCCAAAGGAATTATATCCGTATTGGACAATTAAGCATCTCACGATTTACATCAAGTGATAAAATTCACTGCCGATTCAGGAAACAGTTTGTCCTTAATGTAGCAAGGTAGAAGTAAGGGTTTGGGTGGTGAATGTGTAGCTGATTTCATGCAGCAGACTGGAGTTCATGTCCCTTTGCAGATGTGCAATCAAGTTTTGCTTTTTTATTAACCATAACCACAATCTTCCCTTACATTACCCAAGTGTTTTAGTTGCCAATATCCTTAAAGCAGCTATAATCAATGGATCAGATGATTATGTGTAATGTGAAAAGAGACAAAGCTACAGAGAATTATCTGGCAACTCTGTAGTTCCCCTCTGGTGAGCTTTATGGCTTCATTTAGCTCATTGTTTTGGTTTTGCAGCCCATAACTTCTGTGTTTTATGCTTCATGAATACTGCATTATACAGCTCAACTCGACTCACTTGGAGGCATTCTTTTTTTGGTTTTTCATCGTCAAAAGTTGTGGATAGTGCCTGGTACTTTGTTTTGTATCGCCGATTGAGGTTCCATGCAAGCTGATCCGATAGACCGTTAGAGCATTCACTTGTGCAACATGGTGTCCTGCACAAAGCCGCCCTGTTTTCGGACATGTTTTGACATTTTTATGCTTTATTTTGATAAAGACAGGGAGGAAAAAGGGGAGAGAGACGGGCAACACATGCAGCAGAAGGCCCTGGCCCGGACTTGAACCCTGACAGTTGCAATAAGGACTCTAGGGTGCAAGCTCTCCACCAGGAGGCCAAGCTACTGTCAACAGTGATTGCATTTTTTAAAATTCACTCAAAACAGGTTTGTAAAAAAAATGGCAGCCTGCAGAACAATGCCATGTTCATCTGATGAGGTGCAGATGTTCCTCTGTTTGGTTGCTGATGAAAGGATCCAGCGAGAGCTGTGTCATGTTAATGATGTCACAGCTGTTTCTTGTAGCATCACTGTGATGATTAGCTTAAAATACCACCTAAATTGCAGCTTTAACCATACCATAGCCACAATCTTTCCATAACCTTAACCATACCATTATTGCCATTAGCAGATATTTTAACCCTCCTGTTGCAGGTCAAATTGACACATTTCAAAGTTCAAAAATCTACAAAAAAATAGTAAAAAGTATTTTTTCGGGATGAAACTTCTTCTGCTTGGCTTAATAAGTGTAATCAACATATAAAATGAAAGTGGTTCATTTCACGTATTTACATGTTTATATTACATAGATACTGTTCCGGATCAATCTGACCCTGAACAGAAGAGGTGATTATTTATTTACTTCACTCCATAAAAGAAAAAAATTAAAGATGTAAAATAAAATACATTTTCAAAACTCAGTGTCATGTACAACTATTTTTATTTTATATGTAGATCTTCCCAATGTACATTAAAAAAAAAGGTTTAATTGTGCATTTATTATAAAAATTAGTGAATTTTCCTCATTAAACCATGATCTTTGAGAGGTAAAAAAACCCCATTGCAGAAATATTGATTGAGATGATTAGTAATGGAGTAAATCATGAAATATATACAATGTTTATTGGGATTTTTTGGTTTCTGAAACGTATTAAATTAACACTAATTAAAGATGCCCTGGGTCAAATTGACCCACAAACACTATTGCTGTTCCTGAGAAACGAACATAACAGGAGGGTTAAAATGAGACGATTTAGAAGTATCTATTATCAACATTCATGTCTGGAGATTGGGTAGAAGTCTTTAAGAAGATTACTGGTAGAAAAAATAAATAATTCATAAATCATAATTGAAGTTAACCAGCCCTTTTAAGTTCTACTTTCCTGGGATAAGTTCGAGCTTTTCATTTTGATGGTTGCATGCACTTCTCTTTCATAATTATCATACAACTTATGTCTATTAAAATTTTTAATCAGCTAGAGTTCCTAATTTTTCATCCCAGAGTTTAACCAGCTTTGGATTGCTCTCTTATTTCAGTGTCAGTGGGTGGTGAGTAAGTACACAGATAACAGAAGAAATTAACTGTGCAATTCGCTTTAGTAGGAGGACGTTTTTCCTATTATAGGGATAGAAAAAGTCTTTAGTATTAAATATGCTTAAATGGGAAAAGGCACATATGAATGTTTAATATAATGTTCTTGCATTTCATTGCAACAAGGCTTTGTTTTTTCAGTCCATTTACTATGACGGATTAAGATATATTTCAGCTACCTGTTAAATTGTTTTCCTCAAAATCAAAATTTCATGATAAACACATTATTCTCTTACTGTAGAAGTTGTGGTCATTAAAACAGTGTAAGTCACAGACTCACAGAGTAAACATAGTGCCTCATACAGTAGGTAGCAGTTTCACAGGCTGTGGTTCCAGGCATCAGGGAGCTGAAATGAGGACATGGTTTTTGGAAAGCAGGAGGCTGAAGTCATGGAGGTCGAAGACTGCCGCGAGCCGCCGAGGAGGGAGGGAAGGAGGGAGGGAAGGAGGGAGGGAGGTTAATGGGAGTAAATCTGAGAGCCGCGGAGGTGAGCTGGAACCTCTGAGTTTTTTTATGCTGACTGTCCGACTCGCCTCATTTGTCAGTGTACTCTGTAACGGCTGGCTACCAAGCAACAGTTTTTTAATAGAAAGACCCGACTCAGGATCTGATATAGTTTCCACTCTACTACTCAGTTTCTCATTTTAACACTTTTTATTAGTCATACAGTGTTGATTCTAGTGCGGAAACCTTTTTTTGCTGAATTGGAGTTAGTTCATTGTTTAAACATTCCTTCATTTATAGGGGAACTTTAGTGACTTTATACATACATGTACATCTGTTTACATGTCAACTGATTATGGGAGAGGCTGTATTAAGCATTTTGGGGCTCTAGAGGGAGCCTCAAGTGATGTCACTTGAGTCAGCATGAGTATACCTGGCCTTTGTTGGCTTCTCTCTATCTATGCTTGAGTCTAGCAGCTCAGTAGCTGCTACAAGCATCACATGCCCATATATCCGACCGAGCTATTGGTAGTTCAAGTTGCATTGAGGGTAATTTCGCCCCTAGGTTTTTAATCATAGACATACCCTCACCAGCCACATGGCTCGCTGGTACCTGCCTTCAGAACTGCCTTAATTCTTCGTGCAATAGATTCAATAAGGTGCCAGAAACATTCCTCAGAGATTTTGGTCCATACTGACACGACTGTATCATGCAGTTGCTGCAGATTTGTCATAATCCAAATCTCCCGATTCACCCAATCACAAAGGTGATCTATTGGATTGAGACCTGGTGACGGTGGAGGCCAATGGAGTACAGAGAACTCATTGTCATGATCAAGAAACCAGTTTGATTTGTTTTTTTGTGATATGGCAAGTTGTGCGTTCAGAGATGCTCTTCTGCATCCCTTGGTTGAGTTACTGTTGCTTGTCTATCATCTCCAACCAGTCTGGTCATTCTCCTTTGAGCTCTGGCATCAACAAGGTGTTTTCAAAGCCCAGAGAACTGCTGCTCACTGGATATTTTCTCTTTTTAGGAGCATTCTCTGTAAACCCTTGAGATGGTAGTTAGATCAACAGTTTATGAAACACTCAGACTAACAACCATGCTACGTTCTTAGTCACCTTTCTTCCTCATTTTGGTGCTTTGAACTGATGCTTTGAACTTCAGCAGGTCGTCTTCACCATGTCTATATGCCTAAATGCATTGAGTTGCTGCCATGTGATTGTCTGATTAGATATTTGCATTAAGGAGCAGTTGAACTACCTAATGTAGTGGCCGGTGAATGTTTATCGAACTCATATGTCACTGTGACTTCACCCATTGGTTTGTGGAATTTTACAGCCTTAGTTCAGCAATTTCACCATCGCCATCTGTCTTGCCATTTGAATTTTTCTTTACTTTAGTGTTGCGTATAAAAAATGACATAAACCATTTTTAGGAGAGGGGTCTTTCATAATGAGACAAGCAACATTTTTACAAAAGCAACAATGAATACAACGTTTACTTGTGTTGTATTGCTGTGGCCCCTCTAGCTGCTGGGCCAAAAATAACGCTTTTATCCCTTTATGGGTGGTTCTGGATATAGGAACACAATGGTAAATTGTTGAAGTACACTTTTAAGTTTAGCAGAGAAGAAAAAATGCCTCACAGTAAAGATTTTCAAACTGTTCTGTGATTCATGAGAAGAAGAGGGGGGGGGGGCAAGAGGAGAAAGTACAAAGTGACCGTGTGTTCAGTGAGATAGGAACAGACCTCTGATCTTTCCACCCATCCATCCAGTGGGAGAGGTATTACCACCAACATATCTCTCAACATGGAAAAATGTGCCTCAGCAGGCAACCGAGTACATTGTACCACAAAATGCGTTATCGCTCTGATGTGTTGTGACAGCTCAGAGTCCCTCAATATTAAACTCTACTGAATACGGAATGAAAACAGCTGGGGCACAAGGTTACATCAACATTTCAGCCCTTCCTTTCTAGATGATACAAATGCACACGCAACGGCATTCATGCATCCAAAATGGCATTCATTTGTCACACGCCCACCCACACGATCACTTTGAATAACCCTCATGCATTGTGACAACACTTGTGCGAATGCACCATTCCATATTATGCCAGAGTGAAACAATAACACAACAAATGTCTCAAAGTAAATGTGCAGTGACATTAGTGCAGTATGGGTGACGTGAATTCGTCTCAGGTGCTGAAACTGTAGTTGAAGCTGAGCGGGGAGGGCAGGTGGGTGACAGACAGGTGGGATAGATACCATATCGAGACAGACAGGAAGGCAGACAGATAGAGATGAAGCATTATTTTGCCTCTTTATCTTCCCATTGAGCTGTAATGCACAGAGAAGGGTGAACACCCTCCCATCTCACACTTACAAACACAAAAATGCTCAGTGGGAATATAAGGCTGGCATGATGCATACAGCTCCTATCATAATTGCTTGTGCCTTCCCTTATCTAAGTACCCAGGACAGCTGCACTTTGTTAGGACTCACTTTGATTAATTGCTGATGTACAGAACCGCTCTATTTACTGCATGTAGGTCAGGTTGTACCTGCTTAACCATTAGGTGGCAAAACCTTCATGTGCCTGAAATATACAGAAGTTTACTTTTAGTTTACTTACTGTGATGTTGCACCTGGCGCCAGACCAGGGCCAAAAATATTTACTTGCTCCAGAAATGAAAGATTTTTTTAATATATCACTATGGTCTCTCTGTATGTCTATTCACATGTTGTGTGGATTGTGGCTTGCTAATGCCACAGGTACGCCTACATCCAGGACTCACCTGGCCGTGTTTACAGTTAAAGGGAGTGTGAACCGCACAGCCGAGGTGTGGACTTCTTCTTCTTGTGACCTGTGTGCAGTCACCAGGGCTGGGCTGGCTGCTGGGTGGTCAGTAAATCCTTCCAAATTGCAGAACTGCCGAATTGGTCAACCACAATTTCCCAATTTCTATCTCTACAATTGTGAAATATGCAGCGTGTGGGTGTGGAGGATTTGGAGATGTAGACACTGACTGACTGACTGAGCAATGCTGTGCACCAAAAGCAAAGACACACATTTCAAAAATAATGTTTACGTTCCTTAAGTAATTTGTTCCACGACTTGTTACGTTACATTTGTGCAAGATTACCTAAGATGCATGTGTCACGTAATTGCCAGTTAACAAAGTAATGTTTATGGAAATTTCCGATTCCAATTTTCCAATTTTCAGCTGCTCTGTGTCACTGCAGTGTGGGCAGCAAATGCAGATGAACAGCACCAGTTCTCCCTTTAAAAACTCTCTTAAAATGTTACATATAAAAAAAAAACAATGGTCTAATAATTTTTTTAAAAGTTTACTTTTAGTTTACTAATTGTTACTGTAACTTACTGTGATGCTACACCTGGCTCCAGAATAGGTCCAGGTCCAAAATATTTAGAAATATATTTTAGTTTTTTTTAACTAGAAAGATTCTTTCTGATTTTCAGCTGCAGCTCTGTGTCATTGCAGTGTGGGCAGCATATGCAGACAAACTGTGTCTGGTCTCCCTTTAAAACCTCCCTTTAAATGTTACATATGCCCACATAAAAAAGTACATGATGACAGACTTAAAAGTAAAAAAAAAGGCATATTTTATTTTAAATGGCATTTAACAGGCTAAAAGACTCAAACAATCTCACTTGAGTCACTCGCTCATCAAATCATGGCTTTATAGACTATAAAATATACTAACATCAGCATGTGAGCACTGTCATTGTAACATATAATAATACATTATGTTGCATTTAGCACAAAGTATTGCACAAGTGAACTCTCACAGAGCTGATAGCGTGGCTGGAAACTATTAGTCTTGTTTTACTTTCCTGCCATTATTTTGCCCCTTAAAATGACAGCCAGTGTTACAGGAATGCATATAAATGTTCATAGCTATGAATGATACAAGCCTTTAAAACTCTCTGTCATGCATGTCTTTAAATAACTGACTCTACATTGCAGATGGTCTCTTGATTGACTGTTAAAAAGTCCATTATCTGCCATTTATAAAGTTACTGGCTTTGTGGAAATTCCTTATCAACTCTCTTTTGGACTTTAAGTGTCCCAGCTGGTGAAGTGGAATTTGGCTTTTGGCAGAAATAATGGCATGATGATGACTCTGCAGGCCTGCTGGGTTTTTATAACTAAATCCATGTTATTTAATGTCTGGTAACATTTGTTTTAATAAAACCAGATGCTGACCTCATTACTGGATCATTTGTGCTCTGTTTACATTTCATTTTCACAATTCCACCTTAATAAGCTTTTTGTTTGTTTTCCTGTGGGTGACAGCGAGTGTAGTTTGGACTGCAGGGTCGTTAAAGTGCTACAAACACTGAGTTGTTCGAGTCTCTTCCAATCCAGTGCAGCTCTGCAGCTTTATTAGTCCGCTGTCCGTCAGTTGCAATATGTTTTTGTTTGTTTTTCCTCGTGTAGCACAGTCTGAAATTCATTTCCCAGTGGAATCCCCCCTCCTGCCAAAGGTGTACTTACTCACACTCTATGAACTTTCAAATAATGATGCATTTCTTCTTACAGTCTCTTACTGTACCTGCTCTGGTCACATGGCATGAGCAACATTTCATGACCTTTTGATCTCCTCCACCTGCAGATGCTTTACTCTGACAGCGACTACGACATGTATATTAACCTTAATTTGTATCTACTGCATGACCTGACAATGATTTGTGTGAAAGCCATGTCCGCCTCACATTACTTGAATTTTGACAATTTGTCAGGGATTAATCAGTTTGGAAATCCTTGAAATGTGAGTTTGCAGTGCTCTTGGTAGATGGAATGTATTGCAGCGATACTTGCCAAGCTGTTCAGGCAAGCTTGAACTCAGAGGCGAGGAGGAGGAGGTGGAGGGGGGGTCAGAGAAAGGAGGCAGAAAAAGACAGGAGATGAAGAAAATTCTGCAGACTTGTATCGGCAAATGTAATGGAGATAAAGTTGCATGTCTGATATTGAAGGTAGATAAGGAGATGCACACGAAGAAAGAACTGAATGCACACAGCATGTTTCTAAGAAAAGGTCTTGACACTTACAAGGTCTTCTCTGAATTTTCCTGTTTGCTGAGCTCAAACCAGCTGTCCCCCAAATGCTCTCTAGCTCTTGTATTTTTCTCGCTCTTACTCATCCTCCTTGTCTGTCTCACAGGCAAACATTGACACATTCTCTCCTCTATCTTTGCACAATGAATGCTTTGCACTCTTTGCACACTTCTTGAAAATTAAACCCAGCCCTCCTGCATTCAAACCCTGCATCGTGCAGCACTCCAGACCCTGGCTTGTACCTTTCACTGGATGGAGAGTTAAAGGGATGGTTTGGATTTAATGAAACAGGGTTGTATGAGGCATCTATAGTCAGTTTATCACCTACAGTAAGTGGTGGTCAGCACACACCAGTTGGGAGAAACAGACAGGATAATCGACACAGAAGCTAAGCATTGTACTGCTGTGGACGGGGCAGCATCCTAACATATATTTTAATATTAATATTTTAGCCAACAAAAAAAAAGGCCTATCACATTAACTTTACCTCAACCAAGCGGCAACCTCCGGGTCTGAGCAGGGAGGCAAACCAGGAAGTGCCTTAAGCTGCATTCTACCAAAAATTCCAACAGGGGCGCTGACAGCGGCTGCAGAAGCATTTGGGTCCATTAATTTCAATACAAAATGAGAAAACTTCTCACTTAATTTATTACCTCAGACACACTATGGTCTCAGTCGCTAGTTTCAAGTCTTCTTCAAGACAATATGATGTTGATAGTGTAAATAATGGCCCCATTTAAATAAATAAAAGATAAAGAATCGTATGATTTGGGGCGTAGCTACCTTTGATTGACAGGTCACTAACAAGGCAAGCCATCATCAAGAGAGAAGAAAAGCGCATGCACGACAACGTGTCAATAAAGTTTTTTTTTAAAAGGAAGTTAACGGTTTGGTCTCATACCTTTAACCCTTTTACACTGTATATTCACTTAATGAGAGTTTTTTTTTTGTTTTTTTTTAAACATCTTGTCATTGAAAATGTCTTCTTTAGCGTTCGGTTGGACTAAAAGACACTCCAAGGAGACGCTGTTCAGTTTTCAGGCAAGTAACATACATTTTGTTTTTGTTTATTGCTAGCCAAAACTAACATTTCACTTAATGCTCCAGTTAATGGTAACATGAATCAGTCAGGTTGAGGTGTAGAGAGGCGTGTAGTCAGTGTCGTCAGATCCCTCTCACTCCTCCACAGTCCAAATATGGTCTGCTCCCTGTTTCCAAAAACAAGATGGCGACACAAGTTTGCGACAAGTGTAACGCCGAACTCGATGCCTCAAACGGGCCACAAACCAACGGGTGATGTCAGGGTGACTACGTCCATTACTTATTCAGTCTATGGCCTCAACTCTTGTGATCTGGTTCTGCGAGGTAAAATTACAGTTTTTGTCACAGGACTGTGGTGGCTTTGAAGAGAGCATAGATAACAGCTTCAGTCAACAACCATATGACATCATGGGTCGTTTGTTCTGACCAACTGTGACCCACAGGAACGTCTTCATACCTACATTTTACAAACCCTGTTTAAAACACATCAGTTATGTTGTGAAACAGTTGCAGTTTAAGGTTTGGGGAATAACTTATATAGTTCTGTGTAGCAAAAGATTGTTTGAAAAGTAAAATTAACTACCAGAAGTGAGGTAGTGTCATAGGTGGATGTGGATGTGATACAGCTATGCACAGGATATTCACGTAAATTAAGTTTCAAAAATTTTAAAAAACAAAGTTGGCTTCTGGATTTACTGGGGTCACAAACACCAGTCTCCTGTGTTTTATCGTCTCATTTCAGACTCAGTATCTTTACTTCTGCCTTTGCATTTACATGCTGTAACACCAATCAGCCTTGCTGTCTGTCATAATTGCCATGGCCACTAGAGGGCACAACTAACGGCAAATATAAGCTGTATGCTGTAAAAACAACGCATGGAGGTCGTTTAAGGGGGACAATCTTGCTTCGGAAAGGGCTGCCTGACAGCAAGGAAAAGCTATGTAAATATTCTAAATATAGCGTACACTTAAAGTGATATTGATTTTCTTTTAAGTGGCTGAAATACATTTAGCTGCTGCCCCCATCTGCAGCAATACAATGCTTAGCTCCCGTGCATGTTTCTCCTGCCTACTTCTCCAAACTGGAGAGATGCCAAGCGTCACTTATTGCAGGTAATACACTGATTTTTGATAAATTCCTCATACAAGCACACTTCAAGAAATTGAAACTATTCCTTTAAGGTTTCAGTTTGAGTCAGTTTGTATGGTTCAGTAGGGACAGGTCTTTCCCAAGAACCTATTTTTGTTTAACTTGAAGTCAGAGTTATGTAACTGTGACTTTCACTGGTGTGAAAGTATTACTGTCAATGACTTGAACTGGATCAACAGGTTTAATACAAAGGTTGGGCCTTTTATTCATTTGGCTCCTCATTCACTGAGGGTGTTTCTGAGTTCAAACCACATTTCATTTTGAAGGTCAGCCTCTCTTTGATGTCATTATAAGTATTAGTTGTAGTGGTAAAAGATTACAAACCTATTTATAACATAACAGATGTCAAACTCCTGAGTTACACGCAATACTTATGATTCATGAGAAATGGGTCGTGTTTTTAGACATAATTTGTACGTTTTTTTTTTCATTTGTATTGTTACAGTTGTTCTCTCTTTTTTTTTTTTAATAAGCTGTGTAGCTATTTGTTTTTATTGTTTTTACTAATTTGCCTAAAAATAATAACATTTAAAGTACATTCACTCAAGTACTGTACTAAGGTAAATTTTATAATTGAGGTATATAATATTGAGGTATTGTGCTTTTAATTTACATATATGCACTTACATTTTATTTGATTGCATTTATTTAACATCTAAAGTTATGCGTTAATTTGCAGATAACAGATTAAAAACGTGATCAATTTTAAAATTCAGCGCCTTTTTCAGTGCACTAATTTTGCTTATTCAGTCATTTTAGTGCTTAATTTAGTCTTTTTTGAAGTGACAAAAAATTTAATTATTCATAATCCTAGTGTAGCAATGTACCCCTTCTCTCATGTTTCAAAGTACAAACAGTCACTTTCTAGGGCACTTTCAACGATTAAAGTTAATTAAATATAAAAGCAAAAATGTAAAAAAAAATACCCTTATTGACAGACATTTTAACAAGGTTTAAGGACTCATAATGAGTACTTTAAACATTTGATAAGTGCAGGTTTAAAGTAATAAAAATAATTTAAAGTAATTAAAGGTGTGCTGTTAATACTTTTACTTATGTAAAAGCTCCAACTACACAGCCCAATTTCTGTTTTCTCACTCACCTCTAGTGGTGTGTAGTCATGTAGACATTTGTTTAGTTAGTTTTAAAAAAGAAAACTGGTTTAGTGATTTACATGACAATAATTCTGTACTGTGTACAACTGATTTCTGCTCAGACATTCAGGCCTGACTGGTGGGAAATAAATCTCAAACTTCACTGCTGTTCTTTTTCCCCACTCTCCTCTTTACTCTGTCAACTCTCTCTCCTTTCATCTTTCTTTATTATCTGTTGGTTTTCCTCACCCCTCCCTCCTCTCCCCTATTTTCATCTGACATTTTGATTAAAGGCAACACCAAAAGTTCGGCTCTGGATGAGTCCCAATTTCACAGAGGTTTACTGCGGACCAAGGCCAGGTGATTTACAGTGGGAAGACCCCCTCCTTCCCTCTGCAACAGAACAGAAGAAACAGCTGGATGGTGGATATCAGTAACCTTGTGTCTTTAGCAGACAGTCTACTGGACACTATTCACTAGACGCTGGCGTGAGAGGGCCTGATCGATGCATCTGAGCTTCTCTGGACTCTGATAAATAAGCTCACAGTCGGAGGTTGGGAGCCAATGGGCCGTCCTTGAACTACTTGGGTGTACTTTTTGAGGCGTATCCAGCTCCGTTGAGCTCTCTGACTCTCTCTTCAGCCCACAGAATCAGAGATTTCACCTTCTGCCACTGCTTTTTATTTTACTTTTTGGAAAGCAGAAAATCAAAGGCAACCTCAATGAAAAGCAAAACTTTACGATGCAAGTTGCAACTTCAATTAAACATTCTCTTTTTGATTTTTAGACAGAGGTTGACAAAAGCAGGCTTCTCATTTCTGCCAGCTTGCATGTTTTATTACCTTATGGCTCATGTGATCTCCATGAGAAAAGTCAGCCTCTCCACCAGTTTATGATGCATATAAAATAAATGGAAATAAGGAACTGACATTGTTCTTGTATTGCAATGCAGTGTGTGTCATTTTATGGAAAAATGATTGGACAAAGTGTTTTACAATGGGGACTAACCAATGTGTTTGCATTTTACTAAAATGAAAGAAGTCCCTGCTGGCAGGTCTGTCTGTATGTCTGTCAGGCTTCTCAACAACCATCAGATCAACTTCATACTTGCTGGGTGTCAGTGGCGTCTGGTGCATTTTTCTCCAACGGGTTAACACTCAAGATTAAGCAAATACGCACTGAGGTATGTATTTAAAGTAATGAAAAGACCTTTATTTGTACTTGCTGAGCTGCATGAACATTCGTTATAATGAGACATGCTCAGGTTTGGTAAATGAAGGTACTTCAATCTGTGAAAAATCTTTATAATAATTATCCTTTAAACTATTTGTGGAAGGACTAAATTAAGCGAAAGGTTCCTTGATAATTGGCCCAAAGATGGTGTCACAATCTTAACAGTGATGTAATACAATATGGAGATGGATTGGCTATAAGTCAACATTACAATATATCAATATTCAGTATATTATGTAATAATACTTGAAAATATCTAAAAACTATTTATTTCATCCATGTATGTGTTAATGTATTAATTTGATAAGGAAAATGCAAATTAGTATTAACTAGACAATATATAGGGCCTACTTTAAGACAGTTGCCTACTTTTCTTACACAATATTGCACATACCATGACAACTTTCACTCACTGCCCAACATAATTTAAGATGACTGTTAGAACAGCAATTCAAAAGGCATTTACAATCTACAGATCTAAGTGTACAAACCCATCGTTTATCAACTCAAGTGCCGAGGCTTTAAGTGCTCGTGTGGCATGCATCTCCTTCGAATAGAGGTTGATGCACTGCAGCATTGCGCTCAGGTTTGACTGCCAACTTACTTGGCGAACAGATCCACAGTTATGTAAGTGCTAATGGCTTCAATGTGCGCATTTAGTCTGTGATGTCGGCTATTGTTTGGCGCATTCACTCTATTTGATGACTCCTCGTCCTTGTGCAAGCCTGTGCGTTTAAGTGTGAGTATGTATTTGTATGTTTGTGCCTCCCTCTCTGCTTTGATTTCATTTCACTTCTGTGTAATGATCTGTGGAGATGCCGAGCCCATTAAAGCCACATCTGTACAGTATGCTTCAATGTCAATGTCTAATATATTCAAAGATATTCTCACTCAAGTCTTGAAAATAACCTGAGCACTTGTCTTTTTTTTTTTAGCTTCCAGATGGGTTCTGTGTCATATGTGGAAACAAATGATGGCAATATCTTACAATATGTGAATATATAATCAGCTTTTCCCTGAGAACATTTGCCGTCCACTATGAATTGCAGTTATTAAAGTCTTGAGCTGTGTCTAGTGGATAATGGACTGCTCTTCAAGAGGGAAATTGCCCGGCTCTTCCAGGGTTACATTGCATATTTTACTCTGGAGCTTTTCATCGAGATTGATTCGATATTAGATGTGAGTACCCCGCACAGTGGGTATAGGAAGTGGATGGTTGGATGGAGTTCAGGAGGTTGAGGCAGCAGTTAAGAAAACCTCACAGCAATGTCCATTTAGCACTCGCTCTGGAGCTTTCAACCATAGCACATGTTTTAAAGGTCAAGAATTGACTTTGAACCTCAGCTTTTAAGCCCAAGTAGACAAGCAGTCTTTAAAGTGCAAGGGAAAAATGGAAATTTGAGCATCTACAACTCCATGATAAACTGTGAAAAACGCCTTCTGGTGATGTAGGTCATGTGGTACAATCAAAAGCTCCAGAAGTTTTGATGAGAGATTGCCAATTTAAGAAGCCAACATGTGATTGAGGGCCGCACAGAAATAAAATGCAGTTGCGAGTTCCACCAAAATTGTTAACTTTACCGAATGGCACTGGCAGTGATTACAGAGTTGCCATGAAACCTGTAGTTTATTCCAAGTTGTCATTCCTAACTTGACATATGCTTGTTTGGGGGATGCAATTTGATGCAGTATTTAAGTATTGTATTAAACGCAAGCTACTGAGAGTGGATGTCTTGGAACGGACAGTGGATAGTAATAAATTTAATGTATTTCTGAGGGCCGCCGCTGGCCCAGGGGCAGCACTTTGAGCAAATATGTACTAAATGGAGCGGAGCAGTTTTATAAAGAGTGATTATGTCAACATAGGATGCATCATGACGGGACTTTTATTTGACTTTAACAACATAAAGAATGTTAAGGATTGAATAAAAAGGACAAACATTGTATTATTTTTACCCTGTGGTGTTTTCTGATTCTGTAAAATACCTGCATGCATAATTCTCTGGCTGTGGTACAAGCACGCAAAGCAACCATCAGAGCTATGACTCCCTGTAGATGGATGCTCGTGCGATTAGATAGCTACCATGCAACCATCTGGCAAACATCTGGAAGAAGATGGTGATTTGAGAACGCCATTCGGCTTCTTTCCAGCCATAAACTTGATGCAGGAAGGAGTGTGGAAACCACCTGATCAGACCTCATTATGTTATCACTTGTTACTTATCCAGCTTGTCTTCCCCCGTACTTCAGGTTTAATGTCTTCTGAATGACAAACATGTTACAAATTACCCGCTTTCTGTGCTCAGACTGCATCATAGAAATAATTATATTCTGATGGCATTGCGAGTCTCTAGTTTGCTCTGTTTAGCATATGTGTGTTAGTAAGGTAAGTGTCCGTGACCTTTTACTTGCATCATGCTGTTCCTGCCAAATAGTGCTGCAGGGAAAAAAACTGGGACTTTTTGTGCTTGCTGAATTGTAATTTTGGCACTGACTGCTTTGCCCCTATAAAACTGGTTTATTCGCTTCATGCTGGTTTACTTTGTTTTGGTGAATCGCTTTGGTGAAGAGATAGTTGAGCCAGAAGGCAAAGCTCTCAGTTTACCAATCCGTCTCGGTGTGAAATTGCGTAAACAATTGGCTGGAATTATTTTCTTCAAAATGGTGGCTGGGCTCAGCCTCAGAGATGTAAGGGTAAGGAGCTCAGACATCCAGAGGGAACTCGGAGTAAAGCATCTGAGGTAGAGGTAGAGGTTTTCCAAGCACATCCAACTGGTAAGAGGCCCCAGGGTCGACCAAGTTTATATATCTCGTCTATGGTTGCAATGCCTCAAGGTTCCCCGGGGCAGAGCTGGAAAACATTGCTGGGAAGAAGAAGAGCATCTGACATACCTTGCTCAACCTAGCGATGGATGGACGAATGCATGGATGGAACTCAATTTGCAATTGCGGCTTTAAAAGACTACATATACAATTGGCTGAAATGAATTTCTTTATTAGGGTGGATGGGCTCAGCCTTGGAGATGTTAGGGTGAAGAGGTCAGAGGGAGCTTGGAGTAAAGCCGCTTCTTCTTCAGTTAGGGTGGTTTAGGCATCTGATCAGCATGTCTCCTGGGAGCCTCTTGGTAGAGGTTTTCCAGGCAGGTCGAACTGGTAAGAACCCCCATGGTAGACCGAGAAGACGCTGGAGAGTTTATATATCTTGTCTAAGGTAGGAATGCCTCAGGGTTCCCCAGGAAGAGCTGGAAAACATTGCTGGGAAGGAGACGAGCATCTGCTTAGCCAAGCGATGGATGGATGGATGGATGGATGGATCCATTGCATGCACATGAACTCAATTTGCAATCGCATCTTAAAAGTTTGACTTAAAAAGATTTAAATTCAAGGTCTGCTTACAAACTTTTTCCCAGATCTTTAAAGCTTATTCTTATTGTCTTATTTATGACAACTGAGCAGGAACCTTTTGAGCCTGCAAAACATGGTTATAGACTTCAAAAATAGCCAATATGCAGACTTTGAGTCAAGTTTAATCTATACAGTATAATATGACTGCTTCTGAGGCTGACTTTAAGATAATTTTTCCTGTTTAAACTTGTCACTCAGACAAAGTTTTACTAGTTTACGTTAAACAAAATAGGACATGTTTTGATCTGTCTCGCCACCCTGCTTTATTTCTTCAATTTCATCGTTTAATACTGCTAATATTATCCGCAGTAAATCTCTCTCTGTCAGCATTATAAGCAACACGTCCCTTAGGGTTTGCCAGATGAGCCATAAAGTGCAATGAAGAGCAACAAACATGTCAAATGACACAACAGCGGTCATGGGAACTTTGTCAGAAAACAGACATTTCGGAACCCTGTAAACGTTTGGCGGGTGGCGTGTGGGGGCTTTGTCATCACAGTGAATGGAAATGTTGTTCTTATCACTGTGTTGGTTAGCCCCAGGCAATGTAGCATGTGGCATTAATGTGGATGTGTCACTGCATTCACTCAGAGCTCAGTGAGTAATGAGGAACTCCCTAACTGTTAAACGGCAAGCAGGCCGATTTCATCAAACTTGATTTACAACTCTGCAGTTCTTCTTTTCTGTTTCTTTCCCACACTCTCTCCTTCCCTTATTTCCTCCCTCCACACCTTCTTCACTTTCATTCTTATCCCACTCTTTCTTTTGCCATACAAACAAATTAGGGAGCAAATGAGGAGGGAGGAGTGATATGGGTGATGAGGCATGCCAGAATGTCAACAGATGACAAGCGGTGCAGATGGGGGGAGAGAGGAAAAAAGGGAGGAATGGAGAGAGAGAGAATGTGATGAAAAGAGAAAAGTATTCCCTGAAAACCCAGACCTGAAAAGAAATGATTAATGAGGCCAGATGTTAGGCTTCTTTTAGCATGAATCATCGCATTCCCCATGACAAAGCAAAAACTACCCCCCATTTCCCCAAACATAGACGCAGCAGGCAAATTACTTCCCAGACTGTAGACAATAGAGACAAATCCAGTACTTTTCTGGCTTGAGCAACTTTCTCCTTGCCAGGTCAGGACAGTATATCGACTAAATGTTTCAGGTTTTTGTTTCATGCTGACATCACTTTATTCGGATCCATACCCCTCTGAAAAAAACAAAGTCTCTTTAATAGATACACTCAGGCAGAGCCACTTCAGACTAGCTTGTTTGCCTGACCAAGCTAATTATGGCATGCGGGCAATCAAGTGGGTATGAATCTGCAGTGGCTCGACGATGATGATGTGAGAACACAATGGATCCTTCAGAGGCACGTTTACCAGCCACAGAAGCCTGACATCCTTTAAGAAATCAATGCAACTCAGCTGGTGTGCCAGCAGTGTCAGCTTGGCATCTTTGATTGATTGAACATGTAGCAGCAAAATGAAAAGCGGAGTGGGATGAGATAAAGCACAGGAAGGAAAATTGCTTTTTCTTTGACCGAGTTTATAAAATGTGGCTTTGGATGGTTTAACTTAACACACGGCATAGTAAGAATACAGGTGTAAATGTATAGAATGGGGCATGATCTCCGCCTCAATAAGTCCATATCCACTAGCACTGCCAATTCTCATGCCCCTGTAACTCAAGAGTGTAAGCTACAGACATGCTAATTACATTAACTTCAAGTGCCTCTACACATTCAGAAAGCTATAGATTTAAGACATCACAAGAACTTTCAACACATTCTCTACCGACACTCCATACATGCAGCGTGGATTTTCAAAATAAACTTCCTTGTGTACAGGAAACATACAGGGAGGTTTAAGCAACAAAACTGCTTGGTTAAGGTTAGGAAAAAAGAACAGGGATTGGGTTGAAATAAGTTATTTTCGTCATAACTTCTGGTTATGTTGGTGACATAGAACATGGCGTGCTGGCATGTTCATAACATCAACTTCAAGCTAATCAGCTACACACACTCAGATATTTATACATTTAAGACATCAGAAGAAACTCGTCTAATACTGACACTTGATCAGTTGTCCTACACTTCAAAATATAATACTCTAGGCACCCCTGTTGTGTCAGTGACGGCATGAAGGTTTGTGCTCAGGCATAGTGGATATTCAAAATAAACTTCCTAGTTCACAGGAAACATACAGGGAGGTTTAAGCAACAAAACTGAATTGTTAAGGTTAGGGAAAAAGCTTGGGTTGAAATAACTTCCAACATACCTTTTGGTGATGCTGTACGTAGAACATGACATGCTGGAATGCTGATAACATCAACTTCAACCTCATTAGCTACACACTGAGATATGTACAAATATAAGACATTGCGAAACACTTCAACACATTCTCACTCCCAACAAATACCGACACTTAATCAATGATCCTTTGCTTCAAAATTTAACACTCAAGGTATCCCTGTAGTGTCAGTTTTGGACGTGTCAAGGACAGCATGTAGATATGTTCTTATTAAATATAGTGTATTTTCAAAATAAACTTCCTAGTTTATTTAGGAAAAAAGAACAGGGTTTGGGTTAAATTAACTACTTTCATACATAACGTGACCTACTGGCATGCTAATAACATTAACTTCAAGCTAATAACATTAACTATACACACTCAGATATCTATAAGGATATGATAGGGATGGTTTGTAGGTTGGTACTCATTTCAGGCACAATGGATTTTCAAAAAATATGTCCTTGCTCACAAGAAACATACAGTGAGGTTTAGCCAACAAAACCATTTGGTTAAAGGCAGGAAAAAAGTACAAGTTGTGATTTAAAATAACTTGAATACATAAGGTTATGTAGTTGATGTAGAACATGACGTGAAACGTGACTTTCTAGCGTGGTAATAACATCAGCTTCACACTCTCGGATATCTATAGATTTAAGACAACAAAATAAACTTCAACACACGTCACTCCTAAATCATTACAGACGCTCGGTCAATGGTCCTACACTTTAAAATATGAAACTCTATGTACCACTCTAATGTCAGTTTTGGGCATGTGAGGACATAGTTTTGTGCTTATTCCATGAATTTTCAAAATAAACTTCCTTGTTCACAGGAAATGTAGAGTGAGGTTGAGGGGAAAAAAACACTTGTTTAAGGTTAAGAACATGGTTTGGGTTAATATGGTAAATGGACCTGCACTTATATAGCGCTTTTCTAGTCGCTTTGCGACCACTCAAAGCGCTTTACACTACAGACTGCGCTCATTCACCCTTTCACACACACATTCATACTGGTGGCAGAGGCAACCCTAAACGGTCCCACATGCCACCATTGGGAATTCATTCACACACCGATGAACACAGCACATCGGGAGCAATTTGGGGTTCAGTATCTTGCTCAAGGATACTTCGACATGTAGGCTGCGATGGTCAGGGATCGAACCACCAACCCTTCGGTTGGGGGCCAACCAACTCTCCCAACTGAGCCACAGCCGCCCCAATATAACTACTTCTTTACATAACGACTGGATGCAGTTACATAGGTGATGTAGAACATGACGTGACATGTACCTACAGATGGAAATTCATTTACACGTTGACTTAGAATAACAACCTTGACTTTTGATTTTACTTCGGACACGAAAAGTCCTGAGTTTGTTTGACTCATCCACCGCCAAACCCTCCATCTAAACAGACCTTTGCGCTCTTTATATCACATTAGTTGCTCTGAGTGTCTGATAAAGATGCTGATGGTTGTAAGTTGGAGTTAGTTGATGCTTAAGGGATCCTTGTGCATCCATATCTGATGGCGAGGGGTGTTTTTGACTTATTAGCAAAAGAAGGGAGTTGCTGTGCTTTAGCATCAGACTCTGGGTCCTCTGTTCAGCCTGGTTGCTTCAGTCATTACAGCGGCTCCCTGGTCCTCAGAGGATGTGCTTTGCTAATAACCCATGAGTAAAATGGGTCAGCCATAAAACATCAGCTGAAACTGTTGTTAACTTCTCATGTCAGAAAGCTCGTTTCAAATCCTAAGTGGAACCCCACCAGCTCAATGCAACCTCCAGCAGTAATAAAACATAAGAGGGACCTAATGCACATAGCCAGAAGGCAGCAGGGCCTCAGTCGTCTCTGCGACTTAGTGTTGAGCCCTCGCCAACAGAAGAGGCCATCCATAATTAACCCTGCACTGTCAAGTCAAGGCAGCAGTCATAACATGTCCTCACATGTCATTCTAACCTTTTTCTCTGCATCATTTTCTCCGCCGTCAACTCATCACCCAGATCTGTCGTTCCCTGCATAAGGACTACTGTGAGAGAGGGCGAGGGAGAGAGCTTTGATCTGCTGCGTTGCCTTCACAGCGTCTCTCTCAAAGGCTTTGGACAGCAAATGATACTCAGAACAGAGGGAGAAAAATGTGTTTCTCATTTGCTTTTGTTGATGGTGATTTCTGTGATTTATTCCCTGTTAGTAAGAAGTGATTGAGCTATTTGGCCATAGGGCGATCGTTGCTATCAACATCTGTTGTTCCCACCAAAAACCAGACTATATTGTTTGGTTTCCTGCTTCCTCCACTTTATTCCCTTCCCGTCACTCTAAATCCTAATACATCTTTGTATGAATAAAGATTTCATTAATTCCGGAGATGGGGAAATGGGCAATTAAAATGTGTGAATCAAATCGGAGGAAGCGGCGAGGTATGGGGAGTGCAATTGACTGAGTCGAAGGGTCAGAGGGGCTAAGTCAGAGAGAAAGGAGGAACACGAAAAAGAGCAAGAGGCAGTGATTAAAAAGTGAAAGAAGGAGATTGATTTGCGTATCTTTGACTAGAAACTGAAATAAGGGCCAATCAGATGTGTGAGGAAAGGTAAAGTGAGAGAATTGTGAGAGCAAGAGCGTCAAATCAGAGGCAGGAACCAAGTAGACACAGAGAGGCAGAGATTTAAAGATTTGAAAGAAAGTGATTTGCTTTAAAATGAAAACTGGGATATAAAGACACAAAGTACAACAGAGGGAAAAAATAAATCAGAAATATGAAATTAAAACTGCTTCTAGGGATGGTGGTCATTTGGTTGGATGCTCACTGTGATCCAGACCATAAATTGGACATAAATAATCAAAACATGTATATTAATAATGGATGTCACTCATTGGTTTGTGGACCAGTTTTAAAGCCTAGAGATTTGGCATTTTGGACGATGTCCATCTTTGTTTTTGTTTTTTTAAGAACAGATCTGGAACCAGAAGGACACAATGTAATCATCTAACGCTTGTGCTTGCTAGTTTGCTTGCTTAACAAGAGGCATCAGTGATTAAAACTCTTTATGGGGCATATTTGGTAACTTCAACAGACCTCCAAATGGGGTCTTCATACCTCTCTGTGAGGTCGTAGAATGACATGGACTTCTCCCCGTTAATCAGCAAAGATCAGGCTATATTACAGACAGTGACACCATGCAGTTTCATAATATCTGGGTAAGTGCACGGTCCTATATGTGGCCCTGTGGTAGTGTCGAGGAAAAATTGTGGCCCCCTCCAGCATTTAAGTTGCCCATCCCGGTGGTAGGGGATCAAATACTTATTTCACTCAGTCAAATGGAAATAAATGTATAACTTTTATATAATGTGATTTTCTGGATATTTTTTTTTAAATATTCTGTTTCTCACTATTAAAATAAACCTACCAATTAAATTATAGACCGTTCATTTATTTATCAATGGGAAAATTTAGCATAAATCACAAAATCGGCAGGGGATCACATAATAATTTCCCCCACTGTATGTTAGTTAAAGGCAAAAAAAAACAAAATTCTAATGGGATATTGCACAAGATTTTCTTTCTTATAGAACAGAAGGCGGAAGCTCGAATCATCACTGCACCTAGAAAACGGCCTCAGAGGGCCACTAGCACGGCTGTAGACTCTTCCTCACAGGTACAAGAACACATCTATTAGTGTGCAACAATCTCACAGTCCATGTGCAAATAATTTCTCACTCAAATCCAAATTCCCCCGCATCCAATAGCACAGACGTGGTGAGGACATAAGGTTGGTACAGTGAAAAGTGGGTTAGAGTTCAAAGGGCCGAGGAGAGCGAGCGAGCACCGCTGTGATCTTTGGCAGGGGAGTTAAAACATTAACATTCGCCCAGCACAGCCCGGCTTCACCCCTGCATCTCCTCAAAGACAGGGAGGAGGCTCATACAGTATGCAGAGCGGAGATGTATAGGGTTTGTGCAGTGTGTGTGTGTGTGTGTGTGTGTGTGTGTACTTCTCAATTGAGAGCAGATATGTATGAAAAAAAACTGTATATATGGAGACAAATGATGGAATGATAGAAAACAGACCATATAGAGTGTATACGGTCTGATTTCCACACTCACCGGTTCTATCAGTGGGATTACTTCAGTCCATTTATCATTCCATATGAGTGTGGCTTGCATGGGTAATTGTAAATTAAGTGGATTACTGTGCAGTATAGCCCCTAAGGGAATTAGAGAATCTCTGAATGGATGCAAAATCCTACTCGTACTGTAGCCAGCAGGTCCCACAGCAGCATCAGCACTTTCTGAGGCAATGATATCAGCATGAGCTCCTTTGATTGATACTGATTTAATATCAGCACGGTAGATTTAATGATACTGACACTCATTATGTTTCAGCTCCCTGAAGTGGGGCCCATGTTTCAAGTGATTGGCACATTCTGCCGCAAGTGTGCTTAAGAGTAGGTGTTTCATGGGATGCACTGTACACCCTTTCATGAGCAGGAATACTCTCACTCAGTTCAGCCAGGTTCCATCTTTAATCACAAAGTTGGAAAGTGAGTGAGGACAAAGTACATGTAAAGTTGCTCTTTCAAGGCTTTGCGTAAGATGAAATTACAAGACGCATTCTTTTTCCTCCTGGCTTCAGTGGCCTTACACCATCCAAATCCCCCCAAATCAAAATCCACCTCGAATGAATTGCAGCGGAATACAAATGAGCAGGCAGTGGCAGGGATTTCTGTTTTAATGAGGACAAAAACCTATCACCACATCTAACCTGAAACGCTTCATTTGCTGCTGCCTGCCAGCCGGGACTTCCCAGTAGAATTCCGGGGTTAAAATTGTAAAGTTTCAGCTCAGTTCGCTCAGGGCCCTGGCAACAAACGATGGCCTCCCTCCCACACCCCCGAACATTTAAACCCAGCTCAGTTTGCCCAAAGCAATCTCGGCTCGGGAGTCGAAAGGTCACTTTAAATAAATAAAGAATGGGGAGATCACTAGGCATCCCACACACGGAGTGAGCAGCACTTTGAAAAGATAGCCAAGGCTACACCATTTAGCATTCAGTAGCCTGAAGCAATCCATGAGGCTGGCAGTCTGAGAACACAAAGTCCAAGTCCAGATTGGCTCCCACTCACTTGCCACAGCTACATCAGTCACATTGCTCTTTTAGCTAAACTTCAGGCCTTGTTTGTCACCGCACCGTTTGCTGTTGTCAGCTATGAGAAGAGACAACTATATGGAATTAATGAATTGCCTCAGGTTGAGGACCGATCCGTGTTTTGACCAGCAATTCATTACAATATGTTCATATTTCTCTCTCTCTCAACCTGTTACCTCTTGTGGTTTGCAGGAATGCTGCAACACAGGTGACAAGTCTAAATATTGGACATGAACACTGGAAACCCTTTGTGTTATTTTCTGAATCCTCCAAATAAAAGCAGTATTGTCAGGAAAGAAGAGCACACTCCCCGTGAGACCATGCAGGCGAGATTACACACTACGTCTGTGGCTCTATTCTCAGGTTTTAGGAGGAACTTCACGAGCCTCTGAAAGACTAAACTCAATTGGATCAGCAACTTGTTATTCACACAACAAAATATAGTCTCAAGTGCATAACTAAGCCAGGTGCATGGACCCAAACACACACAGCGCTGCTGAGATACAGTATTTTTGGGTAAGAAAAGTGCCTGTGCACACCTTGATACACACACATATGCCCTTTGTGTTTGCAGGAGCCCAGCTTGTTACATCATCCAGAGGGGAGTTTATCAGCGACTGATCAGCAGCCTGAAGTCTCTCAAAGGCTGTTTTGTCTTCCTCTTGCCTGAAACTCCCTGAACCCACAGATTACCTTCCAGCCGTGGGTATTTGTTTACCGCGGCCTGAATTTGCAAGTCTTTATCATGGCTGCCTGCCGTCACTGAGGGGAAGTGCTTTACAGGCAGTTTATCAGTGCCAGGAGGAGAAGAAGAAGCCCACAGGTAATCCAGATCTTTACTTGACCAACTTTTTAATTTGTTTATTCAGTCAGGACAAATAACTATTAAAATAATTACATTATCTGGCAGTATCATCTTATTGTTTAATGTAAATGGAAAATGAGTCTCCAGGTAAACATTAAGTGGAGAAGTTATCTTCATGTCTAGTTCTTATATCTTTTCAACCTGTTTTTTTTTTATACCCTTGAATGACTCAATCTGCTGAAACTACCGTATTAATAATAAACAAAAGGTGAAAAGTGAAAGAAAGGGAATATTTTTCTTTCGATTTCTGTTCACATAAGATCAAGAAACAGGATTTTCTGCTTCGTAGATGCTAATTTAATCAAAAACAAGTGACACTTATAGTGTTAGTGTGTTAAATAAACAGCAGTACATACTGATTATACTTTTTTATTTTATTTTTTTGGATTATGGCATACAAGTTGTGCGGGGAGACATATCATATCATATCATCCAACCACTGTTTGAAACTTATTAATATCTTTATTTATTTATTGTACAACAGATAGAATATTATTTTTCATTCTCTTTTCATTTAATCCAGATGTGAACAAGAGTCTTTAAGGAATCTGGAAATATCTTCAAAACAGCAGTGAGTGTTATGAGATTTCCGAGTTTTTTAAAGCTTGCTAAGATTTTTTTTTTCTGAAAATGTAATTTTATTATGACTCAAATGTAATGGTGATATGTGAGAGGCACAAACTGTGACAATAACAAAGGAAGAAATCAGTTTCAGTAATTTGGCAATATATTGCCTTATTTCAGCTTTAACTTTCAGCTTTTAACTTTGTACCAACACTGTACCAAAACAAAAGTTCATGTAGCATGACATCACCATCCTAGACAAGTGTGAAGTGGTGGAAGTAGTATTCAGATGCTTTATTTAAGTAAAATGACTTATATCATGCTTTGAAAATACTCCACTACAAGTAAAAGTCAATCAAAATCTTACTAAAGTAAAGGTTGTATTATCAACTAAATATAGTAAAAATATCAAAACTTAAAGTGCTCATTTTGCAGTGAAATGGTCCCCATCAATGTTTTACAATTTAATGATGTTTGTTTGTTTGTTTTTAATTAATATTACTGTTGCATTTTAATGTTGCAGATATTCAAGGTTGATGGTAGTTAATAGTTTAATTTACAGCAACGGATCATATACTACACAGTCGCCAATAAAGTTAGAATTATATATATATGTATATGATTTATTCTTGACAAATAAAGTGTATATCTTCTTAAAACGTTATATATCAATCTTTTCCAAACATATCACAATGAAAATGAAACCACAATTAACAGAGGATTGTGTCTGAAAAACAACTTTATGGGCAACCGTGTATAAGATCATCATATGTTTGTAGTGTCTCTGTCCTGTGAAAACCACGTATCTCTAAAAAAATAATCTATTTTTAATGGTGTCAGTAAAATAGCCTGGGTTTCAGCTTTGTGACGATGCATCTTGCAGCTGATCCAAAAGGTTTTTTTTAATTTAACATCAGAAGTGTGAGAATTTTCTTATTACATGAAGGAACATTTAATCCTTCAGTTTTTCAGAAACATACAAAATCAAGTGATCTGGAGTTAGGTGGTTTTCACTGGACAGGAGGGGAATGAAAAAGTAATTTAAGTAACTAAATGTAGTGAAGGAGAAGTAACTACAAGAACCTTGTACTTCATTGCACGGCTTGGGTAAATGTACTTTTTACTAATTTCATATTAAAGAAAACTGACGATATCTTTGGACGGGGTATTTACTAAATTCCCTGATGTAAAAATGTGACTTCGGCTTTATTTTCTTCTTTCACTAGTGGCAAATGGTCACGCTAACACCAAAATTACATTTTAAAAAGGATAATCTACAGTATAAGGATGTTTCATTCATTTTAAAGTTGTATTTTACATTTCAGTCGTACTTGGACCAGCCTTCAACGTTTCACTGCTGGCGAGGCTTTCTCATTTTCTCATATCTCAGACCGGCTGCAGTCCTGTGAAGGACTGAGACCAAAGCGTGATTGAAGAGGGGAATTTTTCTGGGGGTGGAAATATTAGAAGTGTACACAAGGAAGGATGAAGGAAGGGAGTGAGGCGAAGCTCACTGGAAAGACTCCCAGTCCTCACCGCTGTCATGCAGAGACCACACAGCTCTAAAATGTTCCAAAGCAGCCTGGATACACAGGGGATAAACCCAGGGTATATCGTGCCTTTGATGGTGCAGCAGTTAACACTGTCTCTGCTGTGACTCACCTGCAATCAAGAGAAATGCTTAATGGTTTGAACAACCTGCAATGCATTAACAAGACACAAGCAAGAACACAACTCTATTCAGGTTACACCAACTTCTCTGGTTAAAGCAATCCTGGTTTCAAGTGTCATTTAGCAGCCATACATTATTCCCATCAGAGTTGCAAGCAATTAAAAGCAAAGTCCCCCAGGCATAAACAACAACAAGACTCTCTAAAGAGAAGCAGTGATGGTAAGTGTGCTAGCTGTGTGGCTTTTCCATTAAAGGAACACTTCACCCTTAAAATGACCATTTCTATATTAATTACTCACCCCAAGTTACCTTTCTTGAAGAAAACTTTGTTTTTCTCGCTCCCCTCCACAATGAATGAAGAATCCAAAAAACAGAGTAAGTTCTTGATGAGCTGAACTAAAGGGGGGGGGGGGGGCTGTGTTTAACAACATGCCTCAACAAGTCTCATGCACGGACACGTAGTGTGCCTGCACAAGCGTGAGGAAGTGTCTTAAATTGTAAGATTTTAGCCAAAATGCTTGTGTTTTGGAAGCACTGAGAATATGGCTGGATAAATGAGACCTGGACTTGATCAAGTTTTGCTGTTTAACAAAGCCCCTCTATTTAAGTTCACAACAAGTCCTACAAACCATACATAGGTAATTTTGCTCCTACCCTCAAATAGCGCCTCTACAGATGGCAGCAGATAAGAACATGTCCTTAAAACATTCAACGCTTTAAACAAACCATTAATGTTGTGAAACAGTTGCAGCTTGGTGAGGTTTAAGCAACAAAACGACTTGCTTAAGGTTAGAAGGAAATTAATACATGGTTATGGTCGGCAAAATATAGTTAAAAAGTGAAATAAATGAATGTAACTACCAAAATTAGGTTGTTACATCAGGACATAGACGTGCCATAGCTCCATACAGTATAGGCTACACACAGAAGCTAAGTTATTCAACTTCAATTAACAATGTGGAGTTTTGGTTTCACACATGACACAAACGTTTTGTGTTTGATCCCTACTGCTCATCTTAGATGGACTTTGTTGTTCTTTATAGTGCATATTCTCACTTCCGTCATTGATTTTGTGCTGTTTTACGCCACCTTGGAGTCCTTCATAATTACTGTGGCCACTAGAGGGCACCACTAACAGCAACAGTAGATATGGGTCATTTTAGGCTGCTGTACAAATGACCTATGGGGTCATAATTTTGAGAATTTATCAAGAATGTTTCCCAATTTATGGATTGTTCATTTATCATGGAGGCATGCAAGAAAAATAAACAAGTTTTCATGAATTCAAGGTGACACACGGTGAGTAATTAATATACAAATGATTACTTTTGGGGTAATGTATACCATTAACATTCTTGTATGAAGAAACTATAAGGCTAGATGAAACCTGTTAAAAAAAACACCAATGGGCAGAGAATTCAGGGCTCATATTTTCCTTGCAGTCCACAAAACTTTCCCGTATGGACTACTTGACATTGGATGAAGCAGGACAACCACTGAGACAGGAGCAGCCCACTGGAACAGCACCCAGGCTCTTCATCACCAGCATATTCCTACGACGAGCGCTGGCCAACCACAGGATCCTGGCCTGTCTCCCAGCCAGCCCTGCTAATTAGTCCCCCTCTTCTGAGCTAATTGGCCGATAAAAAATGAGGATGGCCTCTTCACCCAGCCGGAGTGTTTTGCCACCAAATGGCAGTGGGGAGGATTATGCGGGCTTATGAGGCATGGTGACACTCAGCGAGAACCACTCCTCTGCTATTAATTTCCTTGTCAAGGGGGTCGCCTCTGCTGTGTCACTTTGCTTTTTTTAGTAGATACGAGAAAACTTTAGTCTGCGGTTGACTTCCAGCAACTTGTTCTTATCCACTGTCTTTGTATCCTAACTATTACTGTGTCGGTTTATGGTCAAAATAACAATGAGATCATTCTTTTCAGTCGCTGCTGAGTCCTGTAGGCGATATCAGTGTTACAACATGTTACAGGAAAATTACAAAGGGCTTATCTTACTTCTGTGGCTTTTGATTTTCTTCACACTGTCGGGACTGTGGGTTAGTGATCCTGGATTCCCATGAAGAACTGTCTGACAGCACACCATGCAAAATCTTTGTTTGGGGTTTTTTTTTTCAAAAAGGAAACTTGCATGGGGGTCCTAGTGGTTTGGTGGTTGAGCCACAATGTGACCATAATGTCCCCTCTTCCTCTCGCTCTCCTCATTTCCTGTCTGTCTCTACAGCTGTACAATTAAAGCAATAAATATTACTGTTGACATTGTTGTCAAGGTTTCTTAGTATGGAACTATAAACTGTGAAACAAACAATGAATCAGTAATTCTGAAGGCTATTGTGCCACCTGTGAGCTGAATATGATAGAAAAAATATATTTTAATAGACTTGTTTTTGCTTTTAGTGTTTCCCATTGTTTGAAGTAGTTTTTTTACTGACAGTGTTTATACTGTTTCTATTATTTGAGTAAATTATTATTATTATTATTATTATTACTACTTATACTGTGCCTTCAGAGAGTTCTCAGAAAGAAATAGATCGACATTTTTTCTCTCCATAAATAAATAAATGACTTGTACATAATATGCTAAAAATATTAACTTATACTATATATTTAGTGGAATATAAGAAAAAATATAAATTTACAAATAAAAAAATATTTTTATTTTTATTTGCAAGCATATAGTTTGGCTTAGTTCAAAAATAAATATCTGTGAGGTTCTTTCTATTTTTTTATTGCAGTATTTATGACTACAAGATCAACACTGGACACAATACATTAAAGCAATTATGAAAATGAGGTCCTAGTATCACCAAAATAATTCAATTACAACAATTTAAAGATCATGTTGCATGTAAAAACAACATATAATGACCAAAGTGCTTTATTAACAGAATAGAAATAAGATCACAACATTTAGATTAAAGTGAATGGATAAATAAAGAAGCATATATGTGTAAGATGCAAAATAAAAGGAACTATGGATGCATGATAATACCCATAAATTATGATGGAAAGACACTGAATAATAAATTAAGCAATGTTTTTATTGCAATATTGATGGCTAAAAGATCAGCACTAGGCACATTAGGTTAAAGTGATTGTAATCTCCAGTTCCTAGTCATAAACAAATAGTTAAATGAGTAGAATTTGAAGATCAGACTGCATTTAAAAGCAATAAATAATAACCAAAGTGCTTTATTAACAGAATTTAAATTAAGATTTGAATTTATACATAAAAAAAATAAGGATGTACAATAATACCCATTAATGAATATAGTATAAAGCAAAAATTATAGTAATAAAATTATGCATTGTCTTTATTGAGGGCATAAACATTAGATTAGAACATTAAAATAAAATAAATAGATACATAAAGAAGCATACATATGTAAAATGCAAAATAAAAGCAAGTATGGATACATAAATAGTACTTGTAAATTATGAGTATAATGCAAAAATAATAATACAATTATGCAATGTTAAGAACCTTTAAATTAAATAAATGGATTAATAAATAATAATATATATAATGTGTAAGGTGCAAAATAAAAGCCATTATGGATACTACGAATAATACTCTGGAATTATGACTAAAAAATTATGAGTAAAAAGCAAAATAATAATAATAAAAGGGAATAAACATTAGATAAAAACATTTAAACATTTAAACATTTTAAACAATTAAAATGAATGGATAAACAAATAATAATATAAATAATATGTAAAATGCAAAATAAAAGCAACTATGGATACATGAATAATACTCATAAATTATGAGTATAAGGCAAAAATACTAATCAAATGATGCAATGTCTTTATTGAGGGAATTACCATAAGTTAAGAACCTTTAAATTAAAATGAATGCATGAATAAAGAATCAGACATGTGCAAACTACTATGTATGAGTCATAATATCCCAAATCTTTTAACATAAAGCAAAATAACGATTTATTGCTTGATAAACTAAAAATGACGTTAAACTTGTGACTGAATACTATCAGAGTGTAACTCCTCACTTCTTACTGGGGGTGCTTTGCTCTCTGGCACTTCTCCAAACAACTTCCATAGGCTCACAATTAGATAATTTGCACATGCGGAGGACTCCGGTTATGAATGGGTGCATCCTCGCAAGTCCCGCCTCTTCCGTTACCGCAAACGGACCAATCAGAGGCGCCGGTGAGCATCGATGGGACGTCACGTCAGCTGCCGTCGTGTCGGGATTGGAATGTTACCGACTAACAATCGGAACAACTGAGCACTCGGTAATTGGACACTAGGATCAAGGAATCCCGTCTTTTTGAACATTTTCTCAGCTATTTACCCGGTGTGAGGTTAGCGTTTGTTCGCCTCGTGTCGACCGGATAACTTCGCCCGCTGCGTGGCTCCCCGCCGATGAGGTTTTTATTCTATAGCGGCGCGTTTGAGGGTATGTGGGGAGGTTGTAATAAATAAGAAGAGAAATGCAGGGATTCGTCAGGTTACAGTTGCACCGCTGAGCTGCCCCTGCGCTACGACGCTTCCCCCCGTTTTTTCGCCTCTCTCCACACGGGACCATGGAGTGAGAGAAGAGGGGGAATAGGACGATTTTATCCGGAGGCTTTTGGATTCGAGCGCGGCGGCTGCACCGACTGGTTTTTACACTCCCTGGTCAATGTGTTACCGACTTTAACATCCAAAGCGGGGTATACCTTTCCGTCTGGGAGAGCCTCGGGGACCCCTGCCGCTTCTTACCCGGGGAGAGAGAGTTCCCAGACGGCTATCGGGACAGTTTTCCATTTGAATAGCCTCCACACAGGCAGGCTGAATGAGGCAGCGGAGAAGCGCCGGGGAAGAGAGCCGCTGCATGTGATTGTGTCCGAGAGAGTCCGGGCAAGCACCGAGCTTTTTAGGCACCTCAGCCCCGCTGTAGGCGCTGTGCAATATGGTGAAACTCTACAGAAGAGGGAGAAAGGGACAATACTTTTAAAATCGCCCACATGCACTGGATCAACTGCTGGATTTGGGAACCGAATACGCAGAAGGGGGGTTGGGGATCCTTGGAGGCTGCCGGAGGATGGAGCGGTGTAGCCGGGGTTGGTGAGAGCCTAACTTCGGGCCACTTTACATTTCTTATTCCTAAACAACTCGCCCCTGTTCCCAGGACACATGCAGGCCAAAAAACGCTACCTGATCCTGCTCTCCGCCGGTGCATGTCTAGTGCTTCTCTTCTACCTCGGAGGGGTTCAACTTCCAGCGGCGAGCAGGAGCCGGCATGACCGCAGCCGGAATGGGTACCGGCCCGACCAGCCCTGGCCTCACTTCTCGGACCCTTTACACCTCTCCATGCCCTGGGATCAGACGGACACCGAGGAGTACAACCTGCACATATCTCCGAGGCAGAAGAGGGACGTCAACACGAGTGTTTACAAAGGCAAAAGGTGCCGCATGGATTCATGCTTTGATTTCTCTCTGTGTCAGAAGAACGGATTCAAAGTTTATGTTTACCCGCAGCAGAAGGGGGAGAAGATCTCAGAGAGTTATCAGAATATTTTATCGACCATTGAGGGGTCCAGGTTTTACACCTCAGACCCAGGACAGGCGTGTCTGTTCGTCCTGAGTCTGGACACTCTGGACCGGGACCAGCTGTCCCCGCAATACGTCCACAACCTGAAGACCAAGGTCCAGAACCTGCCTCTGTGGAACGACGGCAGGAACCACCTTATATTTAACTTGTACTCGGGGACGTGGCCGGACTATACGGAAGACCTGGGCTTTGACATCGGTCAGGCCATGCTGGCCAAAGCCAGCATCAGCACCGAGAACTTCAGGCCCAACTTCGACGTGTCCATCCCCCTCTTCTCCAAGGAGCACCCGAGGACCGGCGGAGAGAGGGGCTTCCTCAAGTACAACTCCATCCCGCCTTTTAGAAAATACATGCTGGTGTTCAAGGGGAAGCGCTACCTGACAGGTATCGGCTCGGACACCAGGAATGCCTTACATCACGTCCACAACGCGGAGGACGTGGTGCTGCTCACCACCTGCAAGCATGGCAAAGACTGGCAGAAGCACAAGGACGCACGCTGTGACAAGGACAACGCAGAGTATGACAAGTAAGTTACACTCAACTTAAAAGTTGTTTCTTTTTTAATGTGCTTAAACTTTTACGCACGAAATCTGCGCGCATGGAGCTGTCACCCACATCCAGAGCGCGCATCCTGCAGGCTTCTTGGCGCACAGTGTGTTCATCATCTCACTGTGGAGCCATTTATATGCACTTACTGTGTCATTTATGACTGAAAATCTATATTAACCAGCAACACATAAAATAAATGACCTCCCTCTTTTTTGTAATGTACACTTCTAAATCACACTAAGTTCTGATACCTGATTACCTACCAATGACTGTGAGCCTTATAAAGATCTCCAGCTGCAGGTCAAAGTTAACCAACCTTTTTATGTCCCCGCTACATGACTGGTTTTTACTCTCGGTACTCCCTTTCAAGCATGAAGTAAAAGCTCTCCAGCCAGTCTATTAGCTCCCTGGACCCCTCCCCTCCTCTCCTCTCCCTCATTTCCTATGAAGGAATTCACCCCCCCTCCACCACCTTCCAGCTCCATGGGAACACTGCAGCCTCCAACCAGGATATGCAGGGACATGTTTTGATTTGCACCCTGTACTTAGTGCAAATTAAGTGAAAGTCGACTGTGGGAGTTTTGCTGTTTTTTAGCTCTGAAATTAGTACCACTGTTCCGGTGACCTTGTCATGACAAAATGCTGCTTTTCATTTTTAAGGTGCATGCAAGTTAAGTTTATGTTCACAGTGGCAGTGGAACAAGTTTCTGTGAAATATGAAGCGATTTAGTGTGAATAAATCAGTCATATGTGTTAATTATCGCCTTTATTTCCACGAGTCAGTGCCATCTTCCCCGCTTAGCCCCCAGGGACAGTTGATTACCTCTAATTTTGTAGGTCTCAGTTTTGTCAAGGTGGTAATTAATGATTCCCCCGTGGGATCAACACCTGTACTTGAATGCTTGGTATGTTTTAATATAGAAGGCGGTGTTGTCTGATGTTTACATAGCTGGATTACGAATGTGAACTCTGCTGTCAGGTTCACTTCTCCGTGAGTGACGTGGGCTTGATCTGCATTTATCAACCTGTGGATCCCATGCCTTTGGTAAAGCCTGGATAAACTCGGGCATGTGACAACAGCACTTGTCGACATTGTTCCTAGTGGGTGTGTGTGCGTACCTGTGCACACATTGCATGTCGAGGTGAAGGGGAAGGACCGATGAGGGGCATATGGAACCTTAACCTACACATATTTCCATTCAATCAATCAGAAAGACAGAGAGAGGAGCTCTGGGGGGAGATAAGAAAGATTTTTAACTAAACATTGGTTGAGGGATGCAGGGACTCTCCTTGAACTTGAAATGAACTCTAAAACCTCCTCACAGACTGATAATCCAAAACTCTAAGAAAACTTTACAAGCATGCACTTGTCGATCCATTCGTCATCCTTTTTCCCCTTTCACACACTCATTCTCTCCCCGCGCTGTCTCCCCTGGGTGCCTTGGGCCTCGGTGTCACCTGGAGAGATATGTCATCCATTATCTGACATTCCAGTCGTCTCTGGACAGCCCACCTCTGCTCCGCTCCGCTCACCGCTCTGCCTCCCCACAGATCGGGGCCCTTGTTTTCCCACTGCTCCCTCTGCCTCGGGAACATCTCAGCACCATAATCAGCTGATTGACACAGATGATCTCATTGAGTTCAGGGAACCCAGAGCTTTCACTGCCCACTCTTTCCACTGTAATGTGATTCACGCTTGATTTATTTTGATCAATACCGCTGCCTGTTAGTCATTGCATTTCCACCATCGACATTACTGCATTTGATTTCTGTCCCCGCTAAAACTCAATGAATCCAATTTCATTTTTACACAACACTTTTACAGCATTTAGCAGGCAGTTTGTACTTGTTAAACACAACTATTTTAGGTCCACTTTTCTTATTTTCGCGTTGGTTCTGCTGTTTTTAACCATATCGCGAGCCTACTTTGATATCTGGCACCATAGTGAAACTAATAAATCTAAAGCATTTTTCCTGTTCTGATTTAGCAGCCTGTTTAGATTTAATCTTACTGATGCCTTTCATTTTAATCTTATTTAAACCCCTTTGGGTGCCAGCCCGTGCTCTGTAAAAAACCCTGACGTAGCTCTCTCAGGTAAATGGATCTATATGTAGCTGGCTGGTCTTAGCGCCCCATTTCCAGAGGCTCAGGGTGGACAGGGGATGCCTTGCGGGGACGCTGCGGTGCACACTCAGGAATGCACACACGTGTCAGAGCAGCTGTTGGCGGTTGAGGAGGGAGCACTGCCAAGGCAGGCCGGCTGGCTGTACATTACATGTACATACCTGGATGCTCTTTGAATGTAGCCTGACACAAAACCTTAAGCAGTATGCTCCGGTCTATATGCATTCACCCTCCGACCACAAACACTCCCACACATAAATACATACAACGCCACAGCTGGTGCTGGAGAGCCAGGCTCATCTTTTGCCTCCTGACCTTTGACCTCATTGCCTTTCAGAGGAATGCTGCTCTGCGAAGGAATGCAGCAGCAGGAGGGCGGACCGGGAGGGTTGCTATATAGGTACTTGAACCGGCTCCCTCCCACACAAAATGCAGCACGCTGCGCACATTTATTCAATTGATTTTCTTAGCTGCAATAGCTTTCAATTGGAGTCACTCTGGTCCACTTCCATGGCCGAGCCCTGATGAAAGGGCCCATTCACTGCTACATTATCCACTGAGTTTTCAGCACTGCCGACAATGATCCTGGGAGAGGACAGTGAAAGGCTATTACTGCCTTGACAATTGAAAAATTTCACGTTTGGCGGGATTTTGCTGTAATGCTATGCCTTGTAGTGACTAAACCTCCTTTTCCTGGCACACTCCTGACGAGATATGTGTTATTTCTTGTTTCCAACTTTGTGGTTTAATTCCTGGAAAGTATAGTTCTCATTTCTTTTGAATAGGAAGGCAGAATGTGTGAGCCATTACTTCCTATTTTAAAGAATGAATCACGTAAAGCACATATTTAAGTTGTATGATTTTCCCTACACGTTGACATTTTTCTCTCTATATTGACATACTTCTAGATTCAAGACTTTTTTTCTTGTTCAGGTACAAGTGTACAGGTCCATTGTCAATGTATGTGAGCACTTGTGTGTGTTAAAGGGAGTGAGGAAGAACAGGATAAGAAGGGGTGGAGTGAATACTTTAGCCAGTTACTTCATATATATATATATATATATATATAGTCCAACACTAAATCCAGAATGTAAGTATCCCACTGGCAAGCAAACTATGCTGCAAAAATCAAAGGTGCATCTAACGTCTCCAATCAATGGCTTAAAGCTCATCATTATTACTATTGAGTGTTCCATTAAAGTCTGACTGCACATATTCCTTTTATTTGCTCGTTGTTAAGCCTTTCTCTGGCTAACAGCAGCGTCATCATCCCCCATTTAATACTTAACCAGCTTTGTTGGCTCGTATTGACTTTGTACTTTAGCTACTTCACTGGCAGCTGCCGCTCAAGGTCACCCGAGGGACTTGAAAACAGAAAGCGAGTGGAAGGGCGATGAAGAGAAGTAGAGGCAGCGATATATAGAGAAAGAGAAAGTCAAGAGGAGATACGTGAACGTGTCTGTGTGGAAGAACAAGGAGAGCAAGTGGGTGTGAGATTGAGTGATAATAGTGCGCGGTGAATGTCGGAGTGAGTTGGGATGAAAGAAATGGAGAGTCCAGAAAATTGTGCGTGTAGCTGGATTTTTCCCATTAGGAGTCAATGACAGTGACATCAACCAAGCGCTGCGGCATTTTCATTTTCACAACTGTGTCATCAGCAAAAATTTTCCCACTTGAGAAAATCCTCTCAGAAGTGTGAGTGGCTGAGAAAAGAGGAAGCAGGCCGGCCTTCCCTGTCCCCCTTTACCTTCCCTTTGCTGTGCTTCTTCTCACTTTTCCTCCCCCACCTCTCTTTCTATCACATGGAAACACTGATGTGATTTGCCTTGAGATGGCTCCCCGCCACATTTCCATTTCCTTTTTTTTTTTGTATTTTTTATGACGCCGCTGCGGTTGACATTTTGTTGACACAATGCCACAGAATGAGAGGCAGTAGCCGATCTGAGCCAAGTGAAGAAAACCAGCTCCACTTCCTCTCCACCTTATCTCAGTGAAACACTTTTATGAGTGGGAATACCAGCATTCACCTGAATGCCAGTGCTGCGGCGGTGGCGGCGTCTGAGCCTGATAGTGGCCTCCTGTTGGAGATTTGGAGAGCACCGAGTGAGAAGCAAACACAGTCGTGTTGCTACCTCGCTGCTTGGCAGGAGAGGGTGTCACACTCCCCGGGTTGCCATTGTTTGTTTTTCTGTAGTCAGATTAATAAATCATGAATATTTCATGATTGCCTGCTCTCTCTTAGATAAAGTACCAAGCTCGTGATGGAGAATGTTAATGATGTGGAGGATAATAAGTTTGAATGCCGTGCAGCTTAATTAGGACTCTTTGATATTTTGGTGTGTGTAAGAGGCAGATTTAAAGCCTATAACTAGATAAAAACCTCTGTTTGTTATTTAATCTTATCAGGCCATCTATACATCCCCTCTGACTTTGATTATCTGTGTGTCTCTGTTCTCAGTTTAACCGTCTCGTCTGTGTGTTTCAGCCTCCTTCGGTTTTATCTGGGGCGAGTCACTGTGTCACCGTTACATGAGAGAAGTCAACATGGCTTCATCAGTATTTTTGTCGTCGCTACCGTCTGCCAGCACCGTCTGCTTCCTTCTCTTTTTCTGGTATTTTCTCAGCAGCCATAGTTTCTAGGCGTCCCTCATAGGGTTTTTTTTTTTGCTGAATTACTTTACTACATCTGAAAATGTCAGAAAATAGTGAAAAATCCCTGTCACAAGTTCCTAGACGCCAAAGGTATGTCTTTTATACCAATCCAAACCCGAATATTCAACTTGCACTGATATAAAACTGAAAAAAAAGTAAATAGTTATGTTTACAGGGTTCGTACAAAGTCTGAAAAGTTTAGAAAATGCTTCATTTTAAACTATTATGTGAAAAAGTTAGACATATGCTTGAATTTGAGTGTGAAAAATGCTAAATGTTCAACATCATCTGGTGTTTTATCTACACAACGACACAAAATAAGCTTTTTATATTTGAAATAAATGAATGAGTTTGTCGGAGAAGACTCTAATGACTCTAATGAGAAAGTAAAGCAACTGCATAGAAAGGAAACAAGCATTAAACAATCATGATCAAAACATGCAGTCAAAGATATTATGAAAGGCTGGTAGAATAAAAGAATGCCACTATACATTTCTTGCTGTGGGTATAAATGTGTTATGTAAACTTTCTCCCCACTTTTTTAATGACTATAGACCATTTTAAATTGTTTTCTGCCATTTCTTAATATTATCATGCTATTATTTTGGAAGGAACTTCCTGTATCTCAGGCTTGTCTTGGCTGTTCTTCTATGGAGATGCAACTAACGATTATTTTCATCACGGACTAATGTATCAGTTATGCTCTCAGTTATTTGTTTACGCCACAAATGTTACCAAAAAAGTGCCCATCCGTTCCCAGAGCTGGCGTCGTCTTCAAATGTCTTGTTTTGTCCCATCAACTTTCTTAAATGCTGAAATATTCAGTTTACTGGGACAGAAGACAGAATATATTCACATCACAAGAAATTTTGGGTGTTTTTGCCTAAAAAATGACTCCAATTAACCGATTATCAGAACTGTTTAAGTAAACTGTTAATTTATTTTCTGTCAGTCAACTGCTCCATTAATCTTCCAATCATTTCAGCTCCACTAATCTCAGATCTGCTCAAACGGAAACCAAGTTTGTGTCTGTGTGAGATTTGTCCGTGTGTGTGTGTGTGTGTGTGTGGCTGCTCATCCATCCGTGTCTTTTTTTGTTTGTGTATATGTGTGTTTTCAGTGTGTGTGTTCCTGTCTTTCAGTCTTTGTATGTGTGTGCGTGTGTGTGTGTGTGTGTGTGTGTGTGTGTGTGTGTGGTGTGTGTGTGTGATGACTGCGGGTCATGACCCCGCTGTCTGTCCCCTCGCTGAGTGACGAAGCTAAAGCCCAACTCACTGACCCACATTCATTGAGGGATTACAAGCACAGCCAAGCCGCCCCTGGCCTCAGAGGTGGTGGTGGGTGGCGGGAGGGGGGAGTCAGAGGAAAGAACTGGGGGGTGGACATGAACTCATATCAGACAGTGAAGCCTGAACCGTCCCGCACCCCCCTCTCAGGCCGGCTGCCGGCTGGTTGGTGTAGAGAGATTGATCAGCTGGGAGGGTTCCCCCAAAATGAAAATCGATGAGAGTATTAGCACAGCAGTGGGCCGGCCCCTGGAATCATTTCCTCCTATTAAAAGCTTCTCACTTCAAACCCCGGAGAGGAAAAAAAACAGGTCCGGATGCTTGTGTGCTCGCGGTAATTGAAAGAGTGAGGAATAACAAGACTTCAAAACTCTTCCCGGAAACTGTTAGGAAATGTTTTAGAGGAATGAATAAAAAAAAGAAACTGGCGTGGTAGCAAAAGTTGTGAACCCGCCTCTCTCTCTCTCTCTCTCTCTCTCTCTCTCTCTCTCTCTCTCTCTCTCTCTCTCTCTCTCTCTCTCTCTCTCTCTCTCTCTCTCTCTCTCTCTCTCTCTCCTCTCTCTCTCTCTCTCTCTCTCTCTCTCTCTCACGCTTTTCTCGCTCTCTGTCTCTCCTCTTTTTCTCTCGCTCTCTTTTTCTCTTGCTCTTGCTCTCTCTCTCTCTCTCTGTCACACGTTCACTTTCTCTCTGTCGCGCACTCTCTCTCTCTTTTTTTTCTTTCTGTCATTTTTGACGCTCTCTCTCTAACTAGTGCTGATACGGTGATGTAAAAAGTTTGCAGGCAGACAGGTAAGCGAGCACCTGCACAGAGTCTGACAGTGCAGAACAGAAAGAGAACGAGAGCGAGGGGGGGAGAAGCTGATTGGCTCCTTGTGAACTCAATTAAAGCAGACAGGTATGTGACTGGCTGAGGCAGGGAGCGGTGATCAGGACAGACACGTGATTGGCTTCTCTTTAAATGCTCTGCTGGGGGGGGGGGGGAGTGAAAGGAAGATATGTCTGCCGTCTGCAGGTTTTGGCGAGCATTTTGACATCTGTCTTTTTTTAAAAGCAGTGAGATGAAGTATTAAAAAAATCTCTCACATCTCTGCTTTCTCTGTGTCGCATGGGGCATGCTGAGACAGAGGGCAACGCACATTCCCAACTCCATCATTCCAGCATTCCCACGTTCAGCTGCTGCTCTGTTTTGCCATCAGCCTCTGGGTTTTCCGAGTCAGTCTGCAAACCAGCACTTGTCTGCTGTCTCTCGCTATACTTGAAGCATTCATACAAAGTTTTAAAAGCTTCATTTCAATTGTTATGGTTATGGTTCGAAGGTTAAGGATTATGCTTGAATTCCAATGTACACCATGAAAAATGCTTCGATTTTCAGCCACATTTGGTGCTTCGTCTACACAATCACTCATGCAAACCAAAAGTCGTTTAATATTTAAAATGAAACAATCCCGTCATCAGAATTGTGTAGAGCTGCAAAGATCACTATCACTGAAAAACCCAGTAAATATAATTTTTCAGAGAGAGAGAGAGAGAGCTGCAAAGATTAATCACCTAATTAATTAAACTCATTGCCAGCTGTTTTCATAATCAGTTTGTTTTCAGAAAAAGTCTAAATTTTCTGATTCTTAAATGTAAATATTCTCTGGTTTCTTTACTCCTCTGTAACAGTTAATAAGTATCTTTGTTGTGGACAAAACAAGACATTTAGTGACGTCTTCTTGGGCTCTGGGACTGACTGACATTTTTTACAGTCAATCAACAAATTGATTAATCAGCGATGGAAATAATTGTTACTATCTGCCCTAAAAGCTGTACGAACACTTTGTTCAAAAGCAATAAATTCTAATAGCAAAAACATGGAGTTGCTGATTGTCTAAATGGTTTTTAGTGCTGGGCTTAGACTGAAGAAGTTTAGAAAATATTGAATGTGTGTCAAATTTAAATTGTGGATAAATTGACTTTGTGTAATGTGAAAGTTTGTTCACAACTTTACTGTTTTGATTCACTCTCACTGCTCTATTTTAGATGGATAGATAGACTATACATACAATACATTTTAACTTAACCTATAACACATTAGCCATACATTAAATTTAATCTAAGCTAAATCTTGATTTAAATTAGGAGATTTGCAGAAATACTAAACATTTGCAGAGAAATTGGACTTTGCAGGGAAATTAAACATTTGCAGGGAATTAAATAATGAGCAGATTAATTAAAACATTTGCATAGAAATGAAATATGTGCAGATAAATTATTTTCATCTGTATTCAGCGAAAAAGCTCAGATAAACCCACTGTAGATTTTCCAAATTTTATGATTTTGAGCTTGTTGCTTGTTGTTATTGCACGTTTGAGGTGCTGTAAACTGTATTGAATGTCTGCATAGAAATTGCACAAAGCTAAACATCATTTATGTTGTTTTTAGGTAAACCGACTCATACAGTGATGCTGCTGCTTGTTGATGATGTCCTGAGTAATGGGAACTTTTAAGTAGCTCCATGTGAGGCTGTGACATGTTTCTGCTCCTGATCATCGTCCTGTTCGCTCATGTGACCAGTCACTGTGACTGAATTAGGATGTAGTTATATGCCTGTTTATCTTTCCACTGCTGAACTGTGGAGAGTAGTGTGTGTGTGTGTGTGTGTGTGTGTGTGTGTGTGTGTGTGTGTGTGTGTGTGTGTGTGTGTGTGTGTGTGTGTGTGTGTGTGTGTGTGTGTGTGTGTGTGTGTGTGTGTGTGTGTGTGTGTGTGTGTGTGTGTGTGTGTGTGTGTGTGTGTGTGTGTGTGTGTGTGTGTGTGTGTGTGTGTGTGTGTGTGTGTGTGTGTGTGTGTGTGTGTGTGTGTGTGTAAAGAGGCAGCAGGGGGGGTCGCCCCTGGTCCCTGTGCTCCCGGGGATTTGTCCCTCTTCCTGAATGACTCTGCGGTCCCCAGGCTGTGGAGCACCTGACCACAGTTATCTCATCAATGAGGGGCAGTGGGCAGAAAGTCCGGACTATATCTGCTGACACACTTGGAGGGAACACGTGCACACATACAGGAGTTAAAAGTTAAAGGCACATGAACATTTCCTGACTCTGCACACTGATACATCTTCATCTGCTCAAGCGTTTTTTGCATTGTGTCAGAAATAATCTCTGTCATGAGCATTCATTTACCCAGGCCATACATATGTGTCTGCTGTACACAGGAAGCAGACTGAAAATACAGAAGATATTACTAATAATTAGCTTAAAATACAGGGTTCGATCAAAGTCTTGAAAGTTTGGAAATGCTTAATTTTAATACATGGCTTATATATGTGGCATAATATGGTGTTATATAACTGAAAAATGCTTAATTTTCAACTAAATGTGGTGTTTTATCTCCACAGTTAGTCATTTAAAACAAAAAAACATCAAAACATACCATTACAGCTGCTTTGAACAGCTGGTAAAATAAACAAAGTCAATATATATTGATCGCTGTGGGTTTAAATGTATTCTGTAAACATATTTTTTTGCAGCTGCATTCATACTCACAATTTAGATGGGATTATAAATGTTTGATAGTCTTGTAATCTTTGGTTGAGGCACGTTGAAAGTGCTTGAAAAGTGCCTGAATTCCACCCCTAAAAATCCGAGTTTTCTCTGCTGGACTTATTGACTCAGTCAGTATAAGGCGGCAAATGTGGCGGATTGGGAGTCATGGCAAAGTACATACAGAGCCAATATATCGGATTATCCACAGTCTGAGCCTGAAGGAAGCCACAGCAGTGGGAATAGACGAACCACACAAGAGTGATGAAATCATGAAAGGTGTGTAGCTCTAACAAACTGATAAGACTGAATGACTGTGACTGATAACAGCCAATCAGGAAACAGCATGTGTGTCTGTGTCATTGTGTCCCAAAGTTTCCTTTCCGCCAGGCCAGACTACAACTCAACCCTGGGGTTTTCAAAATAAAACGCTGCCAGCAGTGTTTCCATAAGTCTTGTTTTTAGAGGAGTAATGTGGGTGCTCGACATAAATTAGGGTTTGGACAAAATCAGTCAGAAATATATCATATTGCTTCCTCATGGGATAAATAATCAATACACTGGCAGCAAAAAAAAGTTATTTGTTGAAACATGCAGGTGCTTCTAAGACATAAGTTTTATCCTTCTTTTAAACATTTTAACCCAGAACTGTTCTCCTTTCTAGCAGTCCAACCTTGTGTCAGTTTATGGCACATTTGAACACTGACAAGTTGCAGTCCGATTGTGGTGGATTAATATATTATCACTGTAAAAAATGTTTGTAGAAATTACATTAAAACACTTTCAAATTGCATCAGAAATAGGGTGTAAAATTAAAAATTGAATATCACTGTAGTAGATGCTTTTAATTACTGTAAATCAAAACTTTTAAACTGTAGAAAACACACAGTTTTTTCATGTAAAATTAAAGGAGAAATACCACAATGTCACAAGGGCACAAAACCCCTAAAAGTAAAGGGACCATTCAGTCAAAATCACAGTTTTTGATCATATTTATATTTAAAATTACAGTAGAAAACCCACTCACTGTATATTTTATGGGTTTTTTTAAGTTCTGGCAACCACAGCTGCTGGTATTTTACCATAAATTAAGCAGATTTTTTTTTTTACAGTTTAGCTTTTTGCCTTCTTGGGGGGTATTTTTGCTTCTTCAGTTACACAGATACATTGATGTTGTAGATTATTGTCTGGCAATGTATCACAGAATTTCTGTCTCATGATACCATTGTTATCAAGGATGATGTATCATAATGTTGTCTCATGATTTCCTCTTTTATTCCCACTCCTAGTGTAAACTTAGCAAAAGTTCTACATTTTGACATGAAAACACATTGTTCTGGCCGTAGCCTGAGAGATCCACACACCCTCATTAGAGCTCAGCCCACCAGCGCTGTCAGCATGCTGCAGCCCTCGCCTCCTGTGAGCTCCGTGACTCCCTTGGGGCGTTGCAGCAGCTCCGCTGGGGGAAAAGAGTGGAGGTGGGGGTAGTAGCTACTTTTTATTGCAGCTTTTATGGCCCCAAGAGGCCGTTCAGCAAACACCTAGAGCCGGCACATCAATGAGACGCACATCGTTGACGTCAGCCTGCATGCTGACCTCCCTCCTTCACTTCTCACCACCACAGGAGCGAAAACAAACACTCAGCCCCTCTGCCGGTATTCATATTTAAATAGTAATTGGCAAAAGGGGGAAATGTGAGTAAGGGCAAAGAGGAGGAGGTGGGGGGAGTTGAAGAGGGCAATAGCTTAAAAAAGCATTATGTCACTGAAGAATGTGTGCATGGCTCAATGTTTAAGAGGCCAAGGCTCAGAGGGGAAAAAGAGCGTTTTGTTGGAGCAGATCTGGCTGCCTGGCAGGCTGATGGAAGGGCTCTTTTCCCCGTCTGGTTCATCATGCTTTATGGCTCGGTTTGACTTCCACTCATGGGGTGTAAAAGTTGTGTGTGCCCCAAGGCGCTCCAAAGGGCTCCTATTGTGCTCCAGTTTGCTCTCCTTCCAGAGGGAGCGCTTGTGCCTTGTTGACATCGCAGCCTCCCCATACGGTCCCCTTTTTACTCCCTCGTGTTTCCCCCCTCTCCATCAGCCCCGACTCTCCTGTCGCTGCGGCCTCTCTTCCTCTGTGGACCTCTTTGCTACAACAGGCAACAATGGCTGCTCTCACAGCTCCAGCCACCGACAACCGTGCCCTGGTTTGGCAGATTCCACGGCACTTCACGGATCAGCGGCTAAGCCAAATCTAACTGAGGACGAGGAGGAGGAGGAGGAGGAGGAGGAGGAGATGGTTACAAGGGAAGAAGGCATCTGGTCTCACCAAGCAGAGTCTGCCCAGAGCGTGGGTGTGTGATTGACCAGAGAGAGGAAGGAGAGAATCATTTCGGTTTATCACTGTTTTTTCCCAGTTTCCTTGACAGTTTGTTTGGTGGTGTTTATTCATCAGCTTGATGGGGCCTCCTTTTCAGATAAAGTAGGAGTGCATGCTTGTTTTTGGGAGGCAATGTAGGACAAAGTGCAGCTGCTGGTGGTAATACTGAGTATTTCAAAATTAACGCCCACACTCCTTCTCTTCAATTTCTTCCTGCCTTTTCTCCTCCAAACTCACAATTTCGCTTCTTCTCCTCATTTTCTGTCTCACACTCCCACAACCTAAAAAGCCCACATGCATTCATTCTGCTTACATGTGGAAAATGTTCTGAAAAAGCTCGCCAGCGTTACTTCACATGACCCTCTGTACCATCTAATTACGTCATTGATGGAAACGTTTAAGAAATAAGGACATTTTTTGCTGTATGAGTCATTTCCACAGAGATTCAGCGGTTTGATGGCATGTTTCCGTGGCACATCCAGCTAAGCGTCAGCTATATATTCTTCTAAGCTGATATTCTGCTACTTTCTCCGCCACTTGTTTCTTTCTGTGGCTCCATCGCCGAGCCGTACGGCGCTTTTCCCGTTCCGGTGGCTTAAGTTTTACCCTGCTGCATCCTAACCGGTGGTGTCTATCCAACCGCATCCCTGCCATCAAAGCAAAACCCAAAAAGCTTGAGCAGGAAAAGCCAGTGATCCTGTCGAGCCTCAGAAGCACTGAGGTAAAAGGAGAAGAGGAAAGTAGAAAGATGAGGGGGGGATAAAAGATGGAAGACATGTAGCGGAGCATCCCGCTTTGTTTAGCAGCTCGGCAGGGTGTGTTTTCTTTGTGGGGGTGAATTGAAGTGTTTATTTCCCCAGAAAGTTGAGACACGACAGCACTTTGTTTTCAAAGCGTCTGCATCTTGTTTGCCTTTGCCGCTCGCTCGCTAGACACAACGTTCTCTGGCTGTCTGAAGTGAGACAGGTGAGCGGAGCGAGGAGAAGCTTCAGATGCTTCTGCTTATGCAATATGTGCAACCTATAGCGAGATCAGATCAGATATTTTTGTGTCTTGTTGCGTCTCCTACTAAACATGCACTGATGACAGACATGACGAGGCAGCAGCATGAATATACCAAAGAATAGAGTATCTTTTGTGTGTATATATATATATATATAATAAAACCACCAAGACACAATCTATAACTGGCTTTCTGCTGACCGATTGTGTTTGTTGGAGCATTAAGTTCTTAGATTTTAACCCAGAAGTCTGCAGAAGTGGCCGATTGTCTGCCTCTGCATCACCTGGGTGCCCACATCCAAGTCCAATCACGCACACATACTGGAAATCCTTGAAAACAACACATTAAAATTGTGTTTTCAAGGATTCCCAGCACCTGTAGGAACCCTGGATTTTGAATAAAGTGCTTGGCAGGTGACACATATGAAAATGTTGTGTTTTAATGTGTCACTCTGCATGTACTGTACATAAATGTCATTTTCTACAGCTGTAAGGTGCAGGAAAAGCCCGGAGATGCTTTAAAAGTGCTTGATTTTGACCATGAAACCTTTTATGTATGTAACTGGCTTGCAAGTCAGATCAGAGTGTTGGTGCTTGGGATGAACCAGGGTCAGTGATATGTTGGCTGTCAATAATTCTTGTGTAAAACGCTACATAAGTAGTTGTTTAAGTTCTGGAAAAATACCAAAGTTATGCTCAAAATCACTGAACTGCTGTTTGTGCCGTCACCCTCACGTGATTTGTCTGAAGCCAACATGAACGGACCAAATTTTGTGGGGAAACTGACAAAATTCAGAGCATTTCTTTCATGTAGTAATTAGCAAATTCTGCATATAACTTTTGGTTGAAATACCTGCAAACCATTCATGGGAACAGCCTGTGATTTTGATTCTTTCAGCAAGGTTGACCTTAAATTCTCCTTTCAGTGACTTCAGTTACTGCTCCTCATTGGAGGGAGGTACATTCTTAAAACATATGGCACATATATCACACCTAATCCTATGTTTTTTAAAAGATGTATGTGAAAATGTAAATGCCAGTTTTCGGGGCATAAAACCAATCACCTGTTGATCTTCAAGAATCATAAATTAGTCCTCAATGCTGAAAACCAAATCAAAAGTCTAATGGAATGATTGCTTTGGTCGATCATTGTGACACAGGATGTCAGAGTATGGACTCTACTTATTCCCTCTCATTACAGTCTACTTCCTGGCAGTTTCAAAATGATAATTTAAACTGTGCAAGATGGTTAAATGAATTTCAAATCTACTCGTCCAAAAGCTTTTTTTCCTCTTTATGCCTGTGTGTTCATAAGTGTATGCATTTTAAATCCTCTTTCACTCTCTTACACGTGTCACATCTGTTGAAAATGTCACAATATTTTGGGGTACATTGAATCAGCAGATGTTCCTTCTGTGTGATCAGCTCTACAGCATGTTTCAGTACCGTTGCTTCTATATTGAGGTGAAAGTTCAAATTCTCCTTTACCTTCCCCAGACACACTTCTATTTGCTCGTGGGCCCAGTCTGGAGTTTGTGGGGTATCTGGTGACTGGAGACTATTTGCTCACAGCGACATAGCTTACTATCTATAAACACACTCTTATATTCTACAGGGATTGCTGACTTTTTCAGGAGCTTAAGAAAGCATGGACTCCCACTGTCTGAATATACCTGCTGTTATTGTGTGTGTGTGTGTGTCAGACTTCACCTTTCTGTTTAGTCGAGCGGTGTGTATTTTGTCTCCGGCCTGGACAGTGCAGGCAGGATTGCTTTTTTTGTCTGCAAAGTGTTTGCACTGTAGCCGATGAGGGGACAGACAGAAATCCAGACAAGTATGTGTTACGTTTACTCTGCAGTCTGAGCTGTGTGTGTGTTAAATTGTGCATCTACGCCTTGCATATGTGCATCACCGTGCCTGTGTGTGTTCCCTTCAGCAAGGTAGTGCTGATTCAGGAGCGCGTCCTTCCATTGCCACTTTTTTCCTGCTTTCCTCAGTGAATGTTAAGCCGTCAGGCAGCTCTCCCGCCCAGCTTCTTCCTCCCTTTCCACACACACATGCACGTACACACACACACATGCATGCACGTACACACACATGCATCCCACTCCCGCCCGCATACGCAGCAGCATCTTGTTTGGCCGAAACCCGGCGCTAACTCTAACTGTGGCCACTCATGTGGAACCCCCAGAAGCTACAAAACATGAATAATGTATCACCAAGAGGAGTTTTTATTCATGTATTTCTTTTATTTTTTTGCTCTTCATATTAAGTAGCATGTCCACACATACCCATGCAGTGGTACAGTGCGGCACAGCCTCCACATCCTGCTCGTAACAGGCACAGACAGCCCCGGGATTTCGCCAATATTTTCACTAAGCAGCACGGAGGCATCTGACTTCCTGTACTCTCGCTTTGACGTGGAGAAAATTTCATTTGAATTTCATTCAGGATCAGAGAGTGACCTTAAAGGCCTGTTTTTTGGGGTGAATGCTGAGTGAATTTTCTGAGTTCACACGGTCTGAGGAGCAGAGGAGATTCATTATTCAATAAATTGCATTTAATGTGGAGTATGAAGCGAGACCAAATGAGCCTCAAAGCCGGCGGCATCTCTGGATGCTGATAAGCTTTTTAGAGGACGACACAGGGGAGGTTTTTGGGAACAGGAACAGACGGACTACATCTCCAAAAAATAGATGCGTTGCTTTGCATTTCCCAGCTGCCGTATCTTTTGGGACGGCTGAGGCAAGTAGATCTAAGAGCTCTGTCATTACTGAGTTTGCTGTAGCTTCATCATTGCTGCCAGATCTGCTGTGCATTTTCCATTTTAAATTTCCCTAAATAAATCAGGAAATCTCCAGCCTCAGAAAAATCTTAAGAATCTCCTTTTCTCATTACATCTATTGTATGAACTTGATCTGTAAAACTTCCATATCTCCGGTTTCTCCACAGTTTGATCAGAGTCTGTTTTCCCTTGTTGATCTTGGCGATAAAGACGTCTCCCTCTGCATCAGCTCTTGTGCGAGGCGTTTTTTAATAAAACTAATTTAACTATTTTTCTGGAACAGATGCTGACATCTTCTCTGTAGTGCACATTTGATTTCCATGTAAACTGTACTGTAAAGCTTTGTGTAGCTTTATACCACGACTTGTCTAATTTTATGTAACATGCACAGTCCTTCATGCAGGATTACTGGTGTTGTGTACAGACAGATACCTTACAAACAGCTCTGAGCTGCTGTGAGCAGCTGTGATCAGAGTCCCTGCTCTGGGCATGCTGCCCTCTGCAAGTCCACAGAAGAGAAAAAAGGCCGCAATCATCTTTATTACATGTTGGGAGTCTGAGGCCTGTCCGCACTGTAAAAACTTCCGCACTTTCTCATTTAACCACGCCATTGGTGTGAGACTGAAACGTAGCCCCTTTTATAGTGTTTCTGGTGACTCAAAATTTCCTTTTAAAGGCTCCATGTTGTAAAAAGTGAGATTTGCACATGTATTTTGATTAAAAAGCAGGTCTAGGTGCTTATTATGCTGTAAAAGTATCAAAATGCTCAATTCACAATGCACACAACCGTATTTAGAAACTGCGCCTTTAAACGAGCTGTCAGGACTTCTGTAAGGTTTTGATGTCATAGCTTTACTATATATGGGTAGAAGGTGCTGCTACAGTGCCGTTACAGTCATTCCCTGGCTGCAATGATGGTGCAGAAGCACTGAGAGGGAAGACCAGAAAGAAACCTGACCAAGGTGGGCTTTTTCGAGAGGCAGGGCTGAAAGAGACAGGCGCTATTTAAGCATATAAACATGTTTTAGAATTTCAAAATAAAAGCCTGAAAATTAGCATTATATTGCCCCTTTAAAGAATGCCCATTTACTTTTTTTAATCTGTTCTCCTCATTTTTGCTATCTCAGAGAATCTGCATTGTTCAGTTTTTCTATATTGCAGTGTTTTAATAGTTTTAAATGAGCTTTCTCTTCATTATAAAACATACTGTTACTTCTGCCAAGCTCATTATCACTGATAACACCCACTGAGGACACTGAGGGTTGCATATAGAAAGTGTTGACTTGGCTTTACACTTAAACTTGAATTTAAGTGTGAGTAGCTACTCTGAGTGAGTGCATATAGCAAAAAAGCTGTGTCAAATGTCCCCTGATCATTAATTAAATATGTCGTCATCATTGGTCTCTCATCCAGTACTGTCAATACAGATAAAACAGCTACTATTTTGATCAAATACCAGGTTGTCGTTCCTGTACAGGTTCATGTTGCTCGTGCAGAGCAGAGTTAGCATGAGCTCCACTCTCCAAGATTATTAGAGTGCAAAGGTGAGAATTGTGTCCCTGTTGTCTGCTAATCACTTCAAAGCTGTCCCCATCACCTGCCGCGCTACATCTTAACACACTTCACATGGTGTTAAGTCAAGGTGCACTCAGGAAACTGTGTGTTGCTCTTATTGTGATCAATATTTTATGTGCTGCACTTTCAGCTTCAGGTTGTGATTTTAGAAGCTACCAAAGGTTTTTTTCCCCACATTTTTTCTGTATTGAATCTCATGAATTTACTGTATTTTACTGTACAGTTTGGAGAAGCAGGCAGGAGAACTGAAACAGAAGCTAAGCAATGTTCTGCTGTGGAAAGGGGAAGCAGCAAAATATATTTAGCCACTTAATAAAAAGCCACATAAAAAAATCGATATGAATAACATGATCTATGCTCTCCTCAAAGCCACCAAACCCCTTTGAAAAAACAGTAGTTTTACCTTAGAGGATGCAGAAGTTGCTGGTCTTTGGCTGCCTTGATTGGTCCGTTTAACTAACCTATCAAGGCAGCAGTAACAAACACCTGAAATTTGTGTGTTCAGTGAAGTAAACTTACCGCTTCTGTCAAAGGAGTCTAGTAGCTTTTGAAGAGAGCACAGATAACAGCTTCAGTCTCCTCTCAGGAAATGGCTGTCTGACAGCAGGTAAAGCTGTAAAAATATTCTAAATATAGTGTACAGTTAAAGTGAAACAGTACCTCGTACGACCTCACTTTATCTGAACTATCTCTTTAAGCACGCCCTCCTCCTCACGTCAGACTTTTGTAGTGACCGCCAATCCAGTTAATGATTGTCAGATAACATTACCCAACATAACCTTATCAAGGCCACATGTGTCAGGCTGTCACTCCTTATCAGCGTGTTACTGCATGGATGGATGCACATGTGCATACACACAAAACAAACATGGAGACGGAGAGGCTGAAAAATCTGGGCTGCAAATGAATAAGCCTGCCAAACACAGCTGGACACTGTTACTGCTGCAGCCACCCACCACAGTTTGCAAGAGTGTTGGATGATTCTTCTCTCTTTTCTTCTCCCTCTCAGCCACAGTGAGCGGTAATTCATGCTCTCATTTGCTACCCTGATGATGCAGCGGTCTTAAATGGATCTATGAGCCTTCATGTTCGCCCACTGAACCGTGTGAATGATCCTTTTAACCGTACATGTATGTCATATATGTCAAATCCCTTGTTGTTATGAAGCACTTCCCGTCTAATCAGAGAGCTCTTCCTCCACCCCCGAATGCACGTTTCCCCATTTCAAGAAAGTTTCATCATCGCAAACAAGCTGCCGTTATAAGATCTGAATACATCATGTTAATGGATCGGTTAATAGCCAATCAAAGGCAGCAGCAAAACGACCATTTATGAATCAATACGGCAATAAGCAAGTGCTCATGTCAGTGGTCACTAAGAGCATAAAAGGGTAATGTCTTGCAGTTTATTCCCGTGCATATGTTGGTTACTTTATTAGTAAGGCAGAGGCAAGTAAAATATATGAAAAATGTTTTGTCTTTTTCTTTTTAAAGCTGAGACCTTTGCTTGATTCATTGATTAGTTGAGCGATAGAAAATTAACCCGCAACTGCTGTCATGATAGATTAAACATGCAAGTAATTTATCAAGAAAAAATAAGCTGTCAGATGTGTGGATTTTCTGCCTTTCTCCATCTTTTATTACTAAAAACGGAACATCTTTGGGTTTTGGTCTCTTGGTCAGACAATACAAGACATTTTTGATGGACTTTTTGCATTTTTTTTCCTACATTTTGCTGACCAAAAAGATTAATTGTGAAAAAAATGCCAGATTAATTGATTAGATAAACATTTCCGAGTCGCATTCCTACTTCTTTTGGCTATTTATTCTTTTTTTTTTGGGTGAATTGGAAAATAACCACCTGTTATAGGTTTATGTTTTTTTATTTGGTTTGCCTGTTTATTAGCAGGATTGTGGTAAAAATATTGGCCCGATTTTTATGAAAGATAGTGGGCGGGTGTGTCATTATCCAAGGAAGAACCCACTAAATCTTGAAGTGGATCCAAATCATGATGCGGATACACCAGCCATTTTTCACTTTCATTGACATTGCTTGATAAGCCCTTTACTTAGGATTTATCCATAATAATCTCTGCCAATGTTGGCAGCCTGTACTAAACTGCTCAGTAGCAGTAAAGACCTTAAATGACCTTAAATGTCCCCTGGTGCTCAGAATACTGTAACAGTGGTAACTTTTTCATTGTAAGCGTCACAATTGTCACATTTAAAGACAGTGTAGCTGATAGAAAGCACCATCACAGTGTTTATTAAAGCCTTAATGGCAGCATTTTGTTTTGTCCTCATCGTTTCTCCATGCTACGTTTCACTGCAACGTTCAACTATAGCCACAAATATTCCATCTAAAAATAGACCCCAGCTTCAGAAACCCATATCATTTGAATTTCTGTCCACTAGATATGTGATGCTGGCAGTCGTATATATGTCATTTCCAGCCACAGCGACTGTGATATGGGTGCGGCTCGAGTTCCTCCACACAGCTGAATGGATGGGTTTGCAGAGATGTGAATGGGAGGTGTGAAGTGGCCGGCCCTTGCAAACAATAGGTGTTGTGGCTGCCGGCAGGAAGGTGAACGAGTTTAAATCGCAGAACGAGGAGGGGAAATGCCGACGCAGAGGCAGCTGATGGGCTTTTCTTCTAAAACAAACTGCTTAATGTTGTTTGCAGCACTTTCTCACGCAGATCCTGTGGTTTAAGTACAGGAAAATAAACACAAGATAACCCCTTTACTCAATAATTCCTGGTTGTTGCTTTTTACACAAGCCTGTTCTGTTCATATATATCACTGAAATCCAACTTTGTATAAATATGCTAAAATAGGTGCTGACTTTCTCTCAATTGAAACAATAGCAAAAGACTTTCAATAAGATTCAGCTGATTCCTTCAGTGTTCTTTGTTCAGAAGGTTTTTTACGGAGAGCCGAATTATCTGCAAGGATCCCATTCTCTCCAAAACAAATGGACCAAGTGAATAAAACTGGTAGAAACACAGAATAAAGCAATTTCTCGTTTAAAAAAATGAGTGTCTGGCAGACATAGGACGTCCCGAAGGGGCTGCGAGCCGAAGTGCTGCTAAAGTTTGCTCAGCTTGATTCTCTGATAACTCAATCTCAAGTTATTCAGGAGGTTTTTACCATGAGCAGAATGATCCGCAGAGGTAGCCTCCTTTCCAAAACAAACAAACACAGTAATCTAAGCCAGGAAAATACACAACACAACAAGTTACACTTGAAAAAACATTGTTTCTCCGATGCTGTTCAGTGTACTGTTGCACTAATGTTTGCTCCATTTGCTTCTTTGGTAAATAAAGAACATTTGATAACAAAAATCCTTCATCCAGTTGAAATATGTAGTTATAAATATCGAAAAATGTGGTTTAAAACTGGATAAAAAGTAAATTTCTGTCAAATTGTGTGACCAAATGAATGGACCGTTACCTTGATCAAAATTTCAGATTTGTTTGGGTTGGAAATATTTGGATTAATATAACTCGACAAAAACACGTACCACAGATCTAGTAGTTTTTGGACATTTTAAGGCCGAAAAGTTACATATTGTACCTTTAAAAAATTACTAGAGGGCATTACTGTTTTTTGCATCTAAGGATCAGTGACATATTTCCCTTAAAAAAAAAACCCAATACACTATTTTCTCATATCTAGTCAACATAGTAATTATTTACAGAGTTGTACTAGTTTTCAGTAATCATATCTTGGGGACAAACGGACCTAGCGACAGCATGTTTATAGTGCTATTTGCTTGCAGTGCCACAGTCACACACTGTGTGAAAACCCACCAGATTTGCTTTCTTTCGGAGTAAACGGGAAGTCTAAATCCCCCACTCCCTTATTCTCCTCCTATCAACCTCATCCCACCTTTAAGTGGAGCTTGACTTGTTGGACGCACTTGGTCAATGCGCAATTATGTAACGGAAAAGGAAAGTGCGTCAGGGCTTGAGATAGCTGAGTGGCTCTGATGGTCCCACCGTGGCCTGATGGAAGAACATTTGTGGCAGTAATTTAGCACATGGGTGCTTCCGCTGCAGGGGTTATTGTATCCGTCACGCTCAGCTGCGACCACGCCGACCCCCGCTTGTGTTTTCAGGCCGGCCGGCTCCCCCGTAAACTCACTGGCTTCCAACAATAGACTGCAAAATGAGACGCACCAGACAGAGAGTTGGGAGGCAGACGAGAGAGAGAGAGAGAGAGAGAGAGAGAGAGAGGGAGAGAGGAGGGGAGCTTGTGGAAAAGAGAGATTAACAGGGTGAGAAAGTGGGCTGAGGCGAGAAAGAGAAATAAATTGAGGCAAGAAGGACGCGCTGCACGCACACAGAACTACACACTGTGAGCTCATGACCCTGGGCAGAACCAAAAGCACGGTTATCTCCGTGTCTGCAGCCCAAACAGAAACACAACATGCTTTTAGAGTTGAATCAATATATTGGAACCTGGAGAAAATGAGGTGAGATTTAAAAAGTGGAGAGGGGGCAGCTGAAGTATTTTTGGAGTGATATGATGTCGGGATAGAAGTTAGAGATGTGTTTGAGTGCTGGGGCGGCAGATGGAGACTCTAACAGTACTGATAGGTTTTCATTTTAAACCACATAACTTTTGTTACTCTGGCATTTTCGGCCCCCAAGAACAAAAGACTTTTTTTGAAAACTGTTGACCCCATTTTAATGTGAAATCTCCATGGTTGCAGACTAGTCTGGAGGGGAGCCGTGACTTTTGCATGCAATGACGCAGACACCCACGTTATCAGTCACAACCTGTCAAAACACTACAGCTAGACTTATATATGTTTTGTGATTTCATCCTTCTTCTGTGATTACTCATTTCCCATTTCCACAGCTTCCTCCACTTTTGTTTTGTGAGTTTCCCCCCGCATCTTATCTCTTTCCATCAGCGTGCTCAGTTGGCATGTCCGTTTGACCAAACTGTGGGTGTTTTTATTTGTTGGGAACCTAATCTCCGTGACCCAATCGGAAAATATTTAATTCCTTTAATTCACTGATTCTTTGTTCTCATTAATGCCGCTCCCTCACTTTATTCTCTATCTACCTCTTGTGACCAACACTGCCCTCTCTTTGCTAACACTAACCCACAATTGCAAAACATCATAGAGGGTGTCCATAAAGTCTCTTTACAATAAAAAAAATATATATATACATATATATTTCTGTCATTATAACTGTGCTAAATATATTTTTGAGCTGTTCCCTCTTTTAGCCTTGATTGTGCTGATTCCATAGAAGTGCAGGACTTATATATTGAAATACAAGGCCACAGGGTGAGTTAAATGTAAAAAGAGCCAAAAACGTCCTGAAACAAAGTGTGGCTCAGAGGGTTATTTGGCAATTGTTTTGTGTATTTTCAACCAAAACTAGATGATCTGCTTCCTGTTTACACTGGCACATGCATGCCCAATGTACTTGTGATATGCATTTACAGCCATGGCGATATAGACATAGATTATTTCTCCCTCTCTGCTAAAACTCTGGAGTGGACAGAGATGATTTTCGAGTGAAGCCGCGTTGATGCAGGCTGAGCGAGGCAGACCACAGGAGGCCTGCAAGCTCAACATAAACAGAGAGCATGTGTGTTAGTGAACCCCACCAGACCACAGAGGCTCTGACCCAAACACAGAAACAGGCAGGCTCTATGTGTGTGCATAAATATGTATGTATATGTCGGCGTGTGTGACAGTGTTTGTGTAAAACCACAACACAGCGCAGGCAGACAGCTGTTAGAGCCAGTGTGGTCAGCGCTAACCCTGCCGCCGCCCGGACCTCATTTAACATCATATTTTCTGTCTCTGGGGTGTTTTTTGACTCGAACCAGACACCCCGCGCTCTGCCCATATTAATTAAGGATTTCTCAGAAGAGCGCTGTTGATGTGAAGGCCGTGATGTATGAGCGGCGTTGTGAGGTAATGAAGAACAGCACTGCTGCCTTCAGCGAGGATGGAGCTTTGCACAAATGGGACAAAATCTATGTGGAGGCCACGAGAAACACGAGATCAAGTGCTGGTGGCTGTAATCGTTAACAACCCATCTGCATCATCGTTAAATGTCACCCGTGCATCGTGGCCTCAAAATGTGATGTATCTCCTGTCTGAACATTTCCCAAGGGGGGTTTGTGGAGAGGAAATCCAGCTTTGTAAGGAAATTATTGGGCAACTTTAGTGCATTTCTGTCTCTGCTTCCACTGCTTCTCAAGACTTTCAGAGAATAGACTGACACTCGTTTAGAAAGCTCCGTTTGACAAGTTACTTCTGCCTACGAGGAGACAACAGGCTGCTTAATTGAATCAGTAGGAAGTAGACAAAGAGAAAGGAGACGCCTGCCTTTATTGCGATGATCTTCAGAGTGTTCTGTGTGCTTGTTTTTCCTATATATCGAGGCAATTAGCAAAGAACATTAAGTTTAAGTTTTGTTTATCTCACTTGCTGCCTCTTACTCGCCCACACTTTCTCTTTATCTCACTTGTTTTCAGACCAGTCAGGAAGTCGGCTACATTTAAATATCAGTAACATTGAACATTACAACAACAATTGTAGTTGTGATGATTGGAGCGTGCTTGCAGTCGGATTAAATGCACTTTGAGACTTCCTGGACTATGGCTGGCCGATATGGACCAAAAGTCATATCAGGATATATTATATACGATATATATCCCGATATTTGTATCGCAAAGTGAGAACAAATGTTCAGTCAGAGTCAAAGCCAAATATGACATGTCACAAGTAGTTTTATTGAAACTTTTTATTTAAGTGAACATAAATTCTGTATAACAGGAGTACCTTTATAAAAAAAAAAAAAAATCGAATCTCCATGAAGTGCCCATTTAAATTAAAAATCTTAAATAAAAATTCAAGTACTTAAGCAAATTAAATAAAATAGGCCAATCTTTTCGCGAAATAAATATATTTATATGAGAAAAGAATAATAACTAAATATGACAAACCCTAGTAAGGGCATCATTTATATATAAAATAATAATAAATAAAAAAAAGAACTATATCAATATATGCGATATGGTCTAATTCCATATCACATTTAAAAATATATCTTTTATATCGATATGCTGCCCAGCCCTATCCTGGACCATTTGAAAATGCTTCATCAGGAACTTTTTTGGAGGTTGCAGTCAGGAAAGCTTGAGAGTTCCTGAAATGATTCCTGGGATTGCGGATGAAAAGAAAGTGGCATGAATTGGTGAGTCAGGGGAAGACGTTCCCCGTGGAAACATGAAAGGAGTCCTCAATCTTTAATACTTCACAGAAAAGCCAGAAATTACTAGATAAATTGCTTTATGATGAGAATCCTTGAGTGGTAATGTGGGAATCACCCAGGAACACAATGCCAACCAACCCACTTATACAACTTTTTCAATTAATTAGTCAAAACATTTTCAAACAGTTTTTACGGGATTATCTACCTGAACATATTTACTGTAACTACGGCTGTGAAATGAAAAAACCTGATTATTTTTTTATTTTATTTTGATCATAAACTCTAGATGAGATCATTTCACCAATTTAAGGGTCATTTATCATTTAAATTACTCTTTAAAATTAGTCTGCTCAGTTCAATTATAATTTCTTGTTATGGAAAATTAATTTCATACAGTTTGTAGGAAACATAATAATAGATTTCTACATAAGTTATTTTTACTAACTGTGTGACTACTTCCTCAAACGTGTTATCATCCATATTTAAAATTAGCAAATTAATTTACTTCTATTTTTTGAGTTAGTTAGTAGAGGTGGGGGAAAAATCGATACAGCATAGTATCGCAATATTTTGCGTGGCAATATTATATTGATTCATGGCTGCCAAGTATCGATATTTAGCGCCAGAAGGCTGTCAGTATTTTCCGAAGGCAGTAGCTCACTGTTAGGAATATACTGGAGATACTGGTATCATATGAAACTAGAAGATCTAATGAATCTATAGGCACCATGTTGGTGTCGCGAAGTTGTTGAAACAACGCTGCAAAGTTAGGCTTTTTTTAATGTTTCATTCAAAATAATTCAGAGCAGTGAAGCTTAAAGTTGAGGAAAATTTGAAAAATTGCTGCAGTTATTGTCGTCCATACATGTTTGATATCAAATGAATACTTTGTTGGTCATTCTGTGGGACAAAACAATTCTTGATTTAATTTAATTTTGTGGACACAAAATGCGGTTAAACAGTTAAATCGCAATATATTGTATCGCAATACTCACCATATCACAATATTATCGTATTGTGACTCAAATATCGGGATAAAATTGTTTTCTGATTCACATCTCAGTTAGTTAGTTAGACCCAATTTGAATTAGGGGTGTAAAAGCAGAAAACGTAAATTTTCCCATTTATTTTGAAAAATGTAAACATTCAGCAGTGGCTACTATTCTCACTGTTAGAGTTAAGAAAATCAAACACCAGCACATTGTCAGTAAAGAGAGGGTTACATTTCTGATTATTGACTTTTCATCGAGACATAATCTTTCAAGAGAGAATCCTGATGCATCTAAGAATCTATTTCCCCTCCTGTATGCAACATAAAAACACATTAAAAGTGTTCAACATGTCGAATGACTGCTGTTGGACCAGGTGGAGTCAAGAGTTTGATATTACAGAATTAAAAGAAACCTATAGAGTTTATATTCAGGCATAAGATGCTTTCCTGTGCAAATTAATTGCATCATCTAATTGGGGCGAGAATAAATGAGCCCTTGAAAAGCAAATGTTTTGATTGTGTCAAGCTGCCAGTCTTCTGCTATTAATAATGATTGCAAACACAATTTATTTTCTCTGTAACCGCCCTAATCTGCTGCTGCTCTTTAAGCTCTTATCCCTCCATCGGCAGCAACTTCCTGGAAGGGGAGAGAGAGTGGCCGGGCCGGGGCAAACCGAGCCCGCTGCCAGGGGGAAATTAGCTCGGGTGTCTGGGAGGGGAAAGCCGAGGTGTGGACATTTTCACTCTGATTGTTTAACATTTCAAAGGATGTTCTCTCAGAAAGGAAATGAAGGGTGTGGAGGGATGGCGGGACCGGAGAGAGGAAGAGTGGAACAGGCTGGGAGAGACGGGGCCTGCCACATCAAGCGCCCCGACCCCCGTCCCCCAAGTTAGAGCTTTCTCATATCGATTAGTTATGCCATGTCACCGCCATTGTTCCCCGCTTGTCCGGGAATCTATCTCCTTCCGTCTCTGGTACAGTGCTTCCTGCGAAAGCCCCCAGAGAGACTACAGACAAGTCTCAGCCCTTCGCATCCCCTCCGTCTCTCATTGAGGAAAGCTTTTTAGCCGGCAGTTGCCAAGAAAGAAATGACTTAGTGTTGGAGAGGGGAGGAGGGGGTGAAAGACAGGAGTTGAAAAATGAGAATGTGTGGTACCATTCCTCCCCCCCTCCTCCTTTCCCTCCTGTCCTCGTTCCTTCCCGCACACACACAATCCCTTTCGCCTTAGTAACCGCCCAGCTTTTCCCATTCCCAAACGCTTCTCGCCGGCCCGTCACTCACTGTGCCGGAAAATCCGACTTTCTCTTCAGTCAGGGATCAAAGCTCAAAGCTCAGCCCAGCCGTCGTATGAGAAGTCACATTCTTGGGCTTTGGGCTGATCCGCGGGGACCTGCCTTCGCCGCCCGGCAGCAGAAATATGCTGCCGTTTGTCCATCTTGCACTTTGCCTTTTCTTTCCTCTTAGTCCTCCCTCCCTCCCTCCCTCCCACCTCCTCTTCAGGTTTAAATCATGAGTCATGCACACACAGACACACCTTGGTGGTTTCAAGTGAACACAATGTTCGTGTGTGTGTGTGTGTCTGTGTGTGTGCGTGTGTGTGTGTCAGCCCAGTGAGGGATTAGTCCCCATAGGATCACACATAAGGAGGGGAGGGATGAACTGAACTTACCTTGACCTCTTTGGCAAGAGACGAAGGGGAACTTAGTGACCTGTGAAAAGAGTGAAACTGAAAGAAAGACAGTGGAATATCTGGTTGAGGAGTGATCTAATGGGAGGAATGATGAATACAGAGCATTTGTTATGATCCATGAGGGAGGGGATGACTCCTCTTTTTCTCCGTTGAGTCCAAAGCAGATGACATTTATCAAAAGGAGGACGGCTGGAGTTAGGTTTCCAAGGTTAAAAACAAGAAACGGGAACAAAGGATGAGAGGGAAGAATAGAATTCATGTTGAGCAAAATCTGCTTATGGTGACCACGGTTACAGCAATCAACCACTTAAATGGATCCAAAACTTTGGGACAGAATCATACCCATACAAATGCTGTTTAATGTGAGTTTTGGAGGGATTTTTGACCATTTTTATTAATTCTTGAATGGTCAATAATGGTAAAAATGTAGCACCAAATCAGTGTAACAAATGGTATCAACCCAAAAAAGTTAGAGACATATGAGACATAACTGAGCATGCATATACTGATACCATTATGTTCTAAACTCCTGTACACTGAAATATTTTTAATGATTTCACAGGTGTATTAATAGAACAACTTAACAAACAGTGCTGAGCATCTTACCGTTGACCTGCTATCTCCCCCTAAATACCACATGTCCACCAGCCCCAATTCTCTATTAAAGTTGATGGAATGTAAAGCAGTTATACAATTCAGTTATACTAATCAAGTAGTCACGTTAAAATGTTCATTTTGGGTATTTTCATGACAACATAAGGTGGAAAATCTTAAAATTACGATAACTGTATTAGGTTTTTTTTACTTTATTCACTTCATACTTTGCATTGTGGAAACCGTCTCAGCTGCCTATTGGAGGCGGGTCATTAAAATCATGATGGAAAAAAGAAAGTACTTTTCTTATAGTGTAGTCTACTTAAAGCTCATGACAACGAGATGCAGCAGGCCTCCATCCGAGCTTAGTTTTCCAAGTTTATCTGCATCGGCAAAGTTTCACTTTAGCTACCTAGTGTTAGGGGTGGGCGATATGGGCAAAAAAAATCTAAATTATTAAATCTATGGATGGAAACAATGTTTCAGAACAACAGCTCTTGTTTATTTCTCTTAAACTTAAGCATTCAAGAGACTCCCAGTTAAACTTCAATGTATAGACATTAAATGGGTAAACATCAGTTTGTTTCGTTTTTGAGATATTATAAATACTGGATCATGTAAAATTGCATATCGTCAAAACAACGTTAACAATGTTATCATAGATTACATATGTCGGCCACCTCTACCTTGTGTAGTTACTCCAAAACGAGAAATCAGTCAGTGCTGCTATTGACGACACTAAAAACAACTGCACACTGGGAAAGCACCGTTGTTGAAGTGGATGAATAATGTCCAGTCATGCAATGAGCAGAGGGAGAAGGATTGGCAGCCAACCAGTAAACAGCAATGCTGTCCGTTTCATCACTTTATACAAATCTGAGATGACAATCTGCATGTGAAATAAACATTTTGGATATAATAATCATCCACTTAAGAATGAATCAGATGTGATGACTATAAGTGCTTTCCACTGCCTCGCTGATGAATCTTGCTGAGGTTTAGCTGCCTCAAGCACTTTCACAGGCTCAAAGGATTTCCGTTTTTTGAAAGTCTGACTAATGAACTTTGCACAACTTTTTTTTTTTTTTTTTAAATATAAATTGCCAGAATTTTATTCAGCATTTCTCTTTCTGTGCCCCCTTTCCCTCGATGACTCACCGCCTCTCCATCAAACTGTCAAGTGAGGTTCAAGCCAACTTTTTTAAATGTCACACAAACTGAAATGAAGAGAGATGTGCTTCCATCAGCCAGAGAAGAAAAGAATGACATTGTCTTCGTCAATACAGAACATAAAAGTTTTGGCAAAAAGTGTGGAAACTTTTCAAACTTCATGCAACACAAAAGCAGTAATAATTTACTGGATATCGAAAAAGTTTCAAATTATCAGAGAGCGAGGTGGAAAAAGCAGCAGAATGATTACAAAAAGAAAATAAGTAGAGTATGAAACATAAAAATAAAATTGTGCACGGTTTCATTTTCACATCTGTGTGCCGCTTTTATCCATTTAAAGCTCCATTTCAGAAATCAATTTGTTAAATGGTTATCAGGTTCAGTTATCGATCGGCCTGTGAGCAGCTGTGGGCTCACTTTAATGCAGTCAGTGGCTTCCTGACGCTGAGTGTGGGAGATGAGGAACGGTTATGGTATTTTAGCTCTTTTTAATGTTGTGTGTGTGTGTGTGTGTTTGTGCCGTCCGTGCGTGTTTATATCGCCTTGGTGACAGACTGTCCTTTTTGCTGAGTATCATTTTTTTGAATAAAACGGTTTAAGTTTCCTCGATCCTTAAGCCGCGGGGAAATGTCCCTCTTTCTCTCTCTCTCTCTCTCTCCCTCTCTCTGTTTTTAATCTTATTTTTCTCTTCCACAGCATGACATCCAGAAATAGACCTGGACAAAACAGTCTGCTTGCTAACTGCATGACTCAGAGACAGAGAAGAGAAGGGAGAGTGAGACTGAGGAGAGAGAAGGAAGGAAGGAAGGGAGGATGGATGGATTGAAGGAGACTGAGAACGTGAGAGAAATGAAGGGAGTGAAGGAGAAGGGCAAGCCGAACAGAATGAATCTGACCCATCACGATGCACTCAATATCCTCAACAAGCGCCTGTTAGGCCCATCAGACTCGGACCTTTACTGAGCTACAGAAAGAAAAACCACAATATTCTCAACTCTCCATCAAGGTAGAGTTTATTATCCAATTACGGGCGTATTGTCGGAGAGAGAGAGAGAGAGCGGCTAAACATCTTCGCCATTCAATTCAGAAACAGCCGAGCCAATATTTTCTCATTAAGCTCTACGCCAGCAGCAGCGAGTGCTTCCATGGTGGGTCTGTGTGGTCCTCTGCCAGATTCTGTTATGAATGCAGCCATACCGACTCACATTTGGGCTATCTTGTGGATTCTGCGTGGTTGGACGATACTGTACATGCTGCTGTCAGCTGGTTGTCAGCATGTATTTTACTCATCCCCCTACATATTTGTCCTTTTGTGAGAATTCTTTTGGTGGCGAGATTTAAAGCCGAAATAGCCCTGCGTTAAGACAGCGATAAGGCCTGCGTTGGTGGAGCGCGCTGCTTCATTTCAGTCCAGTTCGTGAAACGGTTCCACGAGTTTGAAGACGCATCAGATGCTAAAACACGGCCCAGCTTTTAGGAATACCATGAGAGTATTTTACAGGTTTGAAAAGTTATCACAGAGGCAATTACAGTGTCTCTAAAGTAAACAGAAATACAGAATTTTGCTTTCAAAGTAGCCAGGAATGTGCACATGACGTCATTCTGTTCTTGCAGCGCTAGGAGAGTGAACAAACTTCTCTGTTCTTGACACATTATCTGGGCAGAACTTTTTTGTCATGCGGTGTCCAAGAACTATTGTGTGATTGGTCAGACATTTTCAGCAAAATCCACCTATAGTCATTACAGTTACAGCAATAAATTGCTTAAATGGATCCAAAACCTTGATAAGGACAGATTCATTCCGATAAAAATGCTGTTTAATGTGAATTTTGGAGGGGTTTTTGATCATTTTTGTTCATTCTTGAATGGTCAAAAATGGTAAAATGTAGCAGTGTAACAAATAGTATCAACACAAAAATTGTTAAAACAACTTATGAGACATAACTGAGCCTGAATATATTCATACCATAATGTTCTGTAATGTAAACTCTAATATTTTAATCGTTTTACAGGCTTATTAGTGGAACAACTTGACAAACAGTGCTAATAATCTTAGATTAACATTCAGGTTCCCTGCTTTCTACTACTATGTAGCATTTACTGTTAACCTGCTATCCCCCCTAAGGTATCCCCCCTCGAGAAAACAAACAAATTTCTCTCTTCTTGCAGAGTATGTATTAGCCTTTACACGTATGCAGTACCTCACTGGATGAAGTCACGATGAGTTGCAGCAAAAGTTGAGTCTGCTCCACTGTGTTGGCGGACTTCTTCAAATGAATGAAAGGGCTGCAGGTTTGTTTGTTTTTCAGTCAGTGTTGGAGTGACTCAGTGAATTCATTTATTTCTCCTCAAACTATGTTGTGCTGGAGTTGAATCGTGGTGTACCATTGTTTGTTTGTAACTGGTTATTTTGTGACAAAATGGTCATGAAAAGCTTTGTTATCACTATATTACTGGATGGTAATATTAGTGGCCTCCTCCATTTCTCTGCTTCTCTCTGTGACCTTAAAGATCATTACTGACAACATGACTTGCAATTGATCAGCTGTATGAATTCGTAAGCTGATTCACTGGTCACAACTGAATTTAAATCTCCTTTCCCGTCAAGAAGGCCCATATTAACTACTCGTACTGCCTTTCAGATCACATACTTTTAGTATGTCCTGCAGCTTCCCTTGTGCCTTGAACTTTGACCAAGTTGCTCGTATGCTGTGCAGAGGATTGTGGGTCAGAATAGTCAGAAAAGCCTGCAGCCTCTCATACTGGAAAATGAGACCGGATGCATTAAGTCATCCCGATAAACTGCATTTGAGTTTTTTCAAGCATACTAAATAGTATAGTAGTATGGATATTGGAACGCACCTTTACTCGATTGCCAACAGGAAGTATCAGATGATAAATTCACAAAGAAATTGGCTTTTGGACGCAGCACAAATTGGACAGGTTTTGACATAGTCACTGTTGCCAACATGGCTGAAGAGAAGAGGAAGGTTTGCATGAAGCTACAGTTACAACTTTTAAACACAAAGACGGTCTTTGAGCAGCTCGAGCTCTGAAGCGTTCAGTTCCCTGAAGTATTTGCACCCCTTGGCTCTTCAGCCTGCTCTTCAACCTGTGAAATAACCAAAGTTTATATGCAATGGCTATCTGATTGCTAAACTGAATGCTTTGTTAGCCTTCCTGTTGTGTTGCGGGTTTAAGTTTAGAAATCTACAAAAGAAGTTAAAGGTATTTTTTCATGAAAACAAAAATATTAGAAATGTAAAATAAAATTGAAGAAAAATCAATGGTATGTAAAACCATTGTATTTTATACGTAGGTTTTTCCAATGTACATTAAAAAAAGTTTTAACTTGCATTTTTTATGAAAAATGAGTGAATTATCCTCATTGAACCATGATCAGTGAGAGGTAAAGAACATTATCGCACTAAATATTGTTTAAAATAGTACACACTTTTGGATAATTAAACATGCCCCGAGTCAAATTAACCCACAAACATTATTGCTGTTCCTGAGAAACAAACAGGAGGGTTAATAAAGGCCAGTTAATCCAGATTTTAGTTCATAATTCTGCATTTCAGACAGTCGGAGCGTGACAATTTCTAACCTCCAACTAGAAGAAGCATTATGAAACTCCATTTAATTAAAATAATACATACTTTCTTATCGTAAAAACCTGTTTTGCATTGTTTTTCTTCCACTGTTTCATTTTTTTCAAGAAGACAGGAGTTCAATGGTGTGTACACTTGCCAGATAAGCATCAGTTTGGCACCATCGCCCTCATCGTCAGCCATGTTTTTAGTTTGGCATCGTGCACCTGGCTTTGTCATCGGAAGTTGGAAATTTCAACTGGGAATTTCCGACCTCCGACTTTGACTGGAACGCAGCATAAAACACGAGCATAAACTTGCATTCATGACTCAGCGAGCCAAAACTTAAGACTTAAAAGCAGGCAGTTTCCTTTTCTACTTTAAAAAAGGAACAATAGTGAAGCTCGACTCGACTCTCAGACATGACAAAGCAGCACACCTTGAGCACAGCCCCAGGAAATGTTCAGGGTGTTTAGGTACTAAATAAATCAACTAAGCATTATGCTTCGCTCTTTAAATGGCTTTAACTTCGCCGCATTTTGCATGGCAGAGGATGAAGGCGGCTTAAATTGCCAAAAAGGGATCCAAATGGTAGATCTTAATGCATTTATCCATCCTCCTTACCTTTTATTTAATGTGTTTGTGTGTGCACATCATCGAGTGCCTACATATGTTCATCCTCGTGTGTGCACGTGAGCTTAAACAACACGTGCATCACAAATACACAGTGTGTGTGTGATCGTCTGTGCAATTTTGTGTGTGTGTGTGTGTTGCCTGAATGCCGGGGCGGCGAGGCCATATGGTATGCGCTGCAGACAATCCGTTCCAGCAGCTCCTCAGAAACAACAGAAAGCGAACAGGTCTATCTTCAGGGAGGGAGCCAGAGAGCATTCCCACGGAGCCTCATTAGGGACTCTGGCAGCGAGGAGGAGGAGGAGGTGCGAGGAAGAGGCGACGAAGACAGGTGGCGGTGGAGGAGGAGGAGGGCTAGAACAGGATGTATAGGTATCTGGCGGTGAGAGAACAGAGACGGAGGGAAATGGATCTCTGGGGATAATCAAATGATGAGAATCCACTGCTGCTTTCTGCTGCATTGAAAAGCGTTTGGGTTTGTTGGCCAAGGGGGAGAGGGGGTAACAGGAGGAAGATGGTAAAAGCACACCTCGGGGCTTTTGCCACTTTACATTTCATACATTTTTACAACGTTTACCCCGCGGTAAATGTATGCTTTTACTTCCTTTCCCCAATTTTATTAGATATTCTGGTCACCCACAAGCTTCATCTCACACTTTCAACTTCCGTCTGCCCATTCCCCTACTTTATTTTGAAGCTGTGTGATTTGATGGCTCGTTCGGCAATGTGGGATATTCCCAGATGCCCAAGCTCACCGCAAGATCTCCCAGTGTCTTACAAGCGGCCAGCCAGCGCTCTTCAAATGGGGAGAGGGGATCAGGTACAAAGCCTTCGTGCATGGATGCTTTACTGAGGCAGAAGAGGCAGAAAGAGAAAAAGAGAGAGAGAGAGAGAGTGAGGGAGGGAGAGGTGAGGAGATGTACAGAGGTAAGGTGGTAATGATAGGTTGTTAGGAAGATGGTGGTGCCTCGTGGGGCCTTTCTGTTCACTTGCACACGTGGGTTGGGTGTTGATTAGCGCAGTAATCATGCTGGGGTCGGTGCGGTTTACGAGCACACATGTGGATATTATGTTTTTAAGGATCAGTGTTATAATTGGAGAGAGCAGGGCGCTTATGCTGCTGTGGTTAGCGGTTCAATTCCTGCTAATTTGGCATTGCCAGACCTCGGGCTCTTCAAGCTGGTAGGAGTCTGAGGAAAGGTTAGTGAACGCCCTCTGATCCGTCCTCTGACCGACAGAACTGATCGTGCCACTGGTTGCAATATTTGTGCTGAAATGTCTTCAAACCTACCAGAAGGAGGATTTATGAGATTAAGTTTGAACTGCAGGTGGAACACCCATACTGCAAATATATCTCTGGTGCTTTAAAGGGCGGCCGGGTGGTGCAGTGGTTAGCAACATCGCCACACACCAAGAGGGAGTTGGGTTCAGTGTGTAGTTTAGGTTAAATTAGTGGTGCAACCCCGCCTTTCGCCCGTGTCGGCTGAGTTCGTCTCCACAGCTAAATGAAGAAAATAGCTCCACACTCTGCACATTGCAATTGTGATTTAACACATCGCTTAGTTACATAACAAACCAAACAAGAAAAACCTCCCCTCCCGGGTTCTGTAATGAGCCAATGGCTTCTTCTTCTTTGGCCTTATTAACGGATGTCTGCTGTCATGGCAGTGTGACACCCTCATATGCATTTTAAACCTCGTCTGCGAGGCAAAGTTCAAAGAACTGAATCTAAACGAGGCAAGTAATCACCCAGGCTGTCTGAAACGACTCCCCTGTTCACTCAGTCACTGCTTACTATATTATAAATGCTCATTAGATAAACAGTAAATTGGGATTTTAGATGGTTATGATAATAATTATCGTGTTTGCTTCATCACTGACAGGTGTAGTGCTGCATTAGTGCCATTTTTGCAACTGTATAATACCGCTTTTATAAGCAGACATGAAATAGGATGTACTTTTTTTTCCTATTGTGGGATTTTTAATGGCACTATAATACATTTACAGTTTGGTTGTGAGGTCTCAAAGGTTTGGCAAATGCTGAATTTTAACAATGTTAAATGTTTTCATGTTTAAACGCCGTCATATTTGTAGTCTCCCAGCATCTAACATTAGACAAGCTAGGCTAGATAACAGCTCAATAAGTCCTTTGTTGATTCCTTACTCTAGAAATGAGCAGGCATTAAATAATTATGATCAGTTAAAGTTGATTTTAATTGTGAATACTTTTTATATTTCTACTTATTGTAAATTGTTAATATTTTATTATATACATATATATATATATATATATATATATATATATATATATATATATATATATATATATATATATATATATTATACTGTTGTATGTGTACTGTTACTATTTATTGTTTTTTGCTTATCACTTTGCTGCTGAAACTCTTGAAATTTCTCCGTTGTAGGACTAATTTATAGTAACAATTTAGTTTTAAGGCTTCAAAAGTCTGGACATTTATAGTTAAAGTACCTTGAAAGTGCTTTTATTTTACACCTTAAAAGCTGTGTGATCCCTGTAGACTGTGTAGTAAATATGGACAGCCTAATTGTTATTGAGAGGCAAAGACTATCATCATTTTTGTCGTACACATTGCCTCTAGTATCCTGTCAGCCTTTTTAATTTTAAGGGTTTGTCATCATTTTGCTCTGACTAGACCCAGAGAGTCCTCAGCAAAATAAATCTCCAGTGTCCAGAGGAGATATATAAATGTGTGTGAGTGTGTTTGAGAATAACAGAGGAAACTGCAGAGAAGCCTTTCGCCTTTAATGTTAGGAGAGACTCGCAATCCTGCCACCGCCTCCGTTAGCTATTCCCCCCAGACCTGAACAGCATGCGGCCCGATGCTTTATATGTGCGCTGTGTGTTTCTCAGCATGTATCTCTGCTTTAGACTGAGAAAAGCCTCTGTGGTTGTGCGAGTGTGTGAGGCAGAGAAAGTAACCTACAAAGCGAGGGGAAGCTCTTTGCCTTGCAACCCGTCGGCCAATGCCAACCTCTTTACACACACACACACATATAGAGGGACTAATCCTCCAGAGGAAAAGTGGCCAGCGAGGCGCAGTGGGGGGGAAACATGTGGTCAGCAGCATCCTGGAAGGGCACGTCCTGATCCTGCTCACCCCCCTCCCCCTCTGCTCTGTATCTCTCTCTTTAAGCAGGCTGGAGTTAAAGTAAAGGCTGAGTTCATTGGAAGAAAAATGGCACGGTTCACTCAGTTCAGTTGTTCACACGTTCTTCCAGAGGTGTGGACTCGACTTACATGACTTGGACTTGAGTCATGAATTTGATGACTTTTGACTTGACTCCAGAAAATGTAAAGAGACTTACAACTCGACATATAACTTGTGACTTCACTTGGACTTGAGCCTTTTGACTTGAAAAGACTTGCTACTTTCTCCAATGTTACTAAGAACCGATCTATCTCTCTTTGTGTGTGCGTCTCTCGCTGTGTGTGTCCGTGTGTCTGACATGTGCTGTCGCCACAACATCCCATCAAATTCGATCCACGTTATTTTGATCCGACAGCATCCATCCAATCATATACAGGATTGCCAATGAAGAAGAACTGTCAAAAAACGGCAGCAGTTGGCAAAAATGATACCAAAGATAGTTTTGTTCAGATATAAAAACTACGAAGTGGTCAACAAAAAACAAATTGCACTATGCAAAACATGCGAGTCGAAGATTACAGACGGAGACGCAACAACTTCCAACTTCGTCCGACATTTGAAGTTGCACAAAGAGCAGTAAGTTTTGAATGAATGCTAACGCTAGCTTCTCGGCTAAGTAACTTTGCTAGCAGCATTGCTAAATTAGTGAGAAAAAAACATTATTAAATATTATTACTCTGTTGTTAAAAGGACTCAAAACTCAAACTGTGGACTTGGGACTTGACTTGAGACTTGTCAGTCTTGACTCTGGACTTGCCTGTCTTGGCTTGGGACTTGACTCAGGGTTCATACGGGTGTTTGAAATCCTTGAAAATGCTTGAATTTAAATTATTTAAAATTTAAAATTTAAATTTAAATTTAAAACAATATTTAAATTGTATTTTCAAGGTTTAAAAAGTTCTTGGATTTTGGATAAAGTGCTTGTAAATGCTTGAAATTCTTACTGTATTTCTCTTTCAATCTGACTATATCCATCTATAGACTATAGATAATCATATGTTCAACGTAAAAATAATGAGTAGCTTATCTGAAATGAAGACCGTTCCTCCTAAAAGTGTAATACCATCGCCGTTGGTACGGTTAAGTGAAATCTCCCCCTTTTAGTATGTAAGTACTCTAAAACGTGCAATTTACAACCGGTGTAAGATAGTAGAAAAGCTTGAAAATTGACCTTGAAAGTCCTTGAAAAATGCTTGAATTTGAGTGGACTCTGGACTTGCCTGTCTTGACTTGAGACTTGGCTCGGGACTTGAGGGCAAAGACTTGAGACTTACTTGTGACTTGCAAAACAATGACTTGGTCCCAGCTCTGTCTGTGTTCCTGTGAGGAGCATGTAAGAGAAATGACCTGGCTGATCACTTATTTGTCCAGTCAATGTGAAGCGGGCGCAGAAGAAGAATAGAAGCGTCCTCCCTCCTCGCAGCTGAATAGAGCGCCTCACACAGATGTGAATGGAAGGTGTGAGACGGACAATTACGGTGAAACAATAGGTGATGTTTTTGCCAGAAGGAAGACAAAAAACCTCAGCGTCGCACCAGAAAAGAAAATGAAAACAGGTGACGGCTGCTCTCGTGGACCCGGCAAGCTGCTTTGTTGAATTACATGGTTCAATCTGCAACTACTTTCCTATAGGAGAGGTTGGAAATGTCAGGCTTCAGATTGGTTGTTTGTGTGGGTGTTTAAGAAGAGGATGCAACACATAACAAGGATGTTTTTGCTGCTTTCCTGCCAAGACAAGCTTTTTGTTTGAGTTTGATTTTGAAGTTCACTCGACTAGATGAGATATTGACCTCTTTTACCCAACAAAACACTAAAAAAAAGTAAAAACCAGTTTGCTGCTCTGACTCCTACACAGCATGATTATATACTGACAACCTGCCACATATGTAATCATCCTTAAGTCACTATTGACTGTTTCAATATTTAACCAAGGACATAATCTATCTTGAGCATTAACAGAGAGCATCCAGTTGGCTTAAAGCTGCTCAAATCAATATTTCCATATTAACATAAAAAGACTAGATATATGTAAGGGGGGATCAGCTGCTGATGTGACCAGAAACACAAACTCAAATTAGCTTTTGCTTCAGCAGTGCTGCTGCACCCCTGCTGCAATCATTACCAGTGATTTTATTACATTCTTGTCACCTGACTGTCAGCAAGAAGGAAACAACCCTAAAAGCAAAAAAACATATTTTTCCTTTTCCTGTTTATCAATCTAGACTGTTTTGTTTTGAGTTGTTCAGTGTGAGAAATATCAGCTGTAGAGATGTCTGCCTTTTCTCGAATATAAGGGTGCTATGTGGCTCTACACTACCAAAAATACATTGAAAAAACTCAACAGCAATGTGTTTTTCCAGAAATTATGACCCATATACTCTAGATTATCTACAGACCTTGTTGTGTGCAGAACCATTTTCTTTCTACAGGACAGTATCACCACTCCATCAGTCCGACTATTTGATAAGTTTAACCAAAACTACAACATTTCCCTAACCCTAACCATGTGTTTTTTGTCCCCAAACTGAATTACACCCTAAGTATAGTGTTGTCTTAACCCAAATCAGTTAAATTGAGCAATATGTTAATGGAGTCTGGCAGCAGTCTCTGGACTAAAGAGCAGAAAAGGGGAGTACGTCACATTTTCAGAATTTACGCATAAACTTGGCTCGGAAGTTACAGTTCTCGTGACATCCCCAGTCCCCCAGATATATATTTATATCTCGCACAAGCACAAACTTCCTGTCCATGAGTGGATTCATGCTTCCTTGCTGAGCCATTGCTGTTGACGTCATCAAAAGTATTTTTTTTAGCTGAATGCCAACTAGTTCCTTTAAAAGGCAGATATCTCTACTCCAACCCTCAGTAACTCTCACCAAAACAATCTAGCCTGATAAATAGCACTACAGGTAAGAGGACAAATCTGTATTTTTGGCCCTTTTAAGAGTAAAATACACGACATAAGCAGGTGACCCAACAGCTTCATGCTATATTAAAACCTTGTGTAACTTAGAAAAAGGTGCTAAAGCTGATAGAGAAAGGGATGTGATTCCCACTGGGGCCACCCAGGCTAAAAAAAGTATACTGTACTGTCAGACACTCTGGATAAAAGCACCCTAAATTTGGGACTTAGGCAGTAAGAATAAAACTGGAAAAAATATACAGGAGATGGAAGGATGTAAATTAGAGAGAAAACAGGCAGAGATTTCCTCGGAAGCCGGCACGTTGATTACGTTTATTTTTGTATACTCATCTGTGATAATGATGTGTTTGCCTGTCTGCCTCTCTGTGTATACACTCAGGAGTGTGAGTGTGTACAGCGGCAAAGCTTCGCATGTAAACCAGCCTGTGCGTCACATTTGTCTGTGTTTGTTCTCATGCCTGCTGACAGCCACCAGCTCTCACACAGTCCAACAAGGGATTGACTCTGAAATACCCCTTTGATCTCCCCATGTTCCCCCTCTGAACTCTCTCCCTGTCTGCCTCCCTCCATCTTTTCTCTCCTGCGAAGCCGCGGAGCCTCGCCCTTTCATCACGTCGATATTTAAAGCCACCGTCCGCGCTCCCCTTCGCTGGCTGTCGCGCTCTCTTTTTATAAGTTTGTGTGTGCAGGACAGTGTGTGCGTGCCTTATTGTCTGCGCACATGTGTGTGTTCGTGGATCAGTGTGCGAGCTGAAGCCTATATTGGTGCTGACAGGTTGTGTTGGCAAGTCCAAATGTGTTGCCATGCTCGGGTGTCTAACGCAGAGGCTGACAGCTCAGTGACACTAGAGGCGCCTGTGTGTCCAACTCGTGTGTGTCCAACTCGTGTGTGTGTGTGTGTGTGTGTGCGCGTGTGTGAAGGTTTTCTTTTATGAATTTAAACTCAATTTGATACCTTTTGTGTGTTTTTCATGTCTTTTTTTTCTCGTGTTGTCCGTCTCAGGGACCCTCAGTCTGCCTTCATAGACATTCAACGGTGGCTTTAAAGTGAACTGTTCCTTTTTGAGTACATCTGCTAAGTTTCTCAGGGCCCTTTAGGGGCCCCAATCTGAACTGGGTGTACAGTATCAGAATTTGGACCATGCAGACTTTTGCTTTCACATTTAAAGTCTGTTGGACTCGGTGTGATTCAATGGTGAAGTTGCAACATTGTTGCATTTTTCTTTTTGTTTGGTTTGTTTCCACACTGTGCTTTATCAAGAGTACCAAGCATTTTAAACAGCTGTTGACATCTGTTGGATAGAATATGTGAGGGAAAGAGCTGACACTTTTTTCAAAGCAAGTCTCAGACTTTAATGTATTGTTGGCTGATTTTTTTTTTAAACTTATATGCGGCATTGAACTTCTGTGTGATTGAATCAATTAGCCACCATTTTGTCCCTTAATAATTTAAAAACTTGGTTGTTTCTGTTTGTAGCTATAAACAACTGTTATTTGATCGTCTGACCATATTTGGACATATTTTGGACCTTGTAACGCCCACAAATGTAATCATGTCCACAATCTTAATAAAATTCTGCATTTTTTTTAATGCAATAATCCCACAAATGTAATACATTTTCCTCAAACGTAAAAGCCGCTGCCTACAACAGATGTAACATGCGATTTCCCACAAATGCAATAACTATTACGTTTGTAGGAACTTATTCTGTTTGTGGAAAAGTGAAAATCTTCAACTTTCAATATTGTAATAACTTCCCACAAATGTAATAACACAATGATTAATGGTAATTGTGGTTGTTGTTTGTTTGCCTATACACACACTACTAATACTGACCGCAGGTACAAAGTTGGCGGTAGGCGGCGGCTATTACGTTTGTGGAAAATGTATCATGTTTGTGGGATTATTACATTAAAAGCTGCAAATTTTTATTACGTTTGTGTTTTTTTTTTTTGTTTTTTTTTGTTTGTGTTTTTTTACGTTTGTCGACATTATATCATTCACGGGCGTTACAGACCTTTACTTCATCATTACACCACGTCTGTCCACGAGACTTTTTTCAAGCCTGCTACTCCCTTGTCTGCCTGAATTCAACCCAGGATGCTCTGTGTTTTGGGGCTGGTTCGGGCTGAGTTTTCACCTGCAATGAACCAAACTTTGGTGCACTTGGAAGCGAACGGACACCTCCGTTTTTTAGCCAACCAGAGTTCGGTTCTTTGGTTCATTTCAGCATTCACACAAGCAAAAACCGAACGGACTATCCAACAAAACGCACCACAGTTCCTTTCAAGAAGACCAAAACAGCTCAGGGGTGAAAGCACCCTTAAACATGATGTGAGTGGTGGAATTGTGGCGCAAAAAACAGTAATATCTCACCTTGAAAAAAATATACTTATGGAAACATTTTAAAAATTCAGGTTAAGGGAAAAGATGGTGGTTATGGTCTGATCTTATTTCTTAAAGTTATGCTGCATTTACAGCAGGTCAGGTTGTAGTAGACTTCACATTTCACAATTTATGTTTTCTGTCAGTGTTTTTATCATCTCAACATTTCCAACTGCAGTTAAAGGCAGCTTCATACATTTCACAGCAGCCAGACTGGGACTGAGCCTTGTTCTGGTGCTTGTTGCAAGAAACTATCAAACTCCCCACAGAATTGCTCCAACTAGCCTCCATGTAGTCGGCTGTTACACAGACTGCTGGGCAGTTGGGGGTGTTTATTGTGTTTATTGCGTGTATTTACCTTTTTAAACTTTCTAGTACCAAAGTTGTTCTCTGCCACAGTCCCATAGCAGTGTTGGAGGCAGGGATGTTTACTGTATTCTGTCTTCGACTGGCTGGTTTTGTGATTGGCCACCACAGCCGGAGTTGTGTTTCTACAAAAGTTGATTTTGTTTCAACTTTTTCGCCACTGTGGGGTTTTTCCCAGCAAACCTTGCAGTCACCACTTCTGCATTTGATTCCCATGAAATGAAATAGCTATTCAAGGTTAACATATCATTTCCCAGTAATTATCTTTAGATATAGCGCCATTGCAAGTGGCGATATCAGCCTCACTGCTTACTATTCAGAGCTGTATGAAGTTCCAGCTGATGCCAACCAAACATTTCCTTCTGTTGTTATTTCACATTCACTTTAAACCAGCACAGGACAAAGGGTGTAATTTGTATTTGTGGATAGCCCTGGAAGTGACCGCTCGTCAAAAATAGGTCTACAAAACACAACATGGTCATATTTTGCCAGTAGATGATTTCAGATTTTTGCACGGAAGCAATTGTAACCAGAAGCAGCAGACACGCTGAGCTGTTAGATGAGGAGAGAAGCAACCGGCTGCACGCTTCCAACTTCTCAGCAAGGTAACCAACTCCTTCCACTGCGTGCTGCCGTTATGTGGAAAACTACGTGCACGGCATGAAATCAGCTCATGGTTGCACGGATTTCTCCCTGGCCTCTGTAATAAAACATCTGTTTGTTTGGTTGCACTGGAAACAGATGCACCGGTTGCTTTTCTGATTAACAAAATAGCTCCTCAACGAGTGTTTGTTGCAGTGTTAATGTGCACCATGGTAACCGCGGGGGTTGCAAAATCAGCCAGGTGTGAAATCTTTATGATTATAACTTTAAGGCATGCTGAGGGTTGGACGACTAAAACGATTAATTAAAAATGCAAAGGTTAAACGCTTTTCTGCTGCATTCTCGGGCACCACTTTGACCACGACACCTTTTCTTTCTCCCCCGCTACATAAAGGGCACGCTGCTTCCTTCACCTACACTGGATGTCGAACGTATCATCTCAAACAAAGCAGTGAAACAAACACAAGGGTTTCTATTTCGCCGGTGAATTAAATCAAGCACACCTTAAGCAGTTCATCCCATTTTATTTCCTGTGTGCTCTTTGCTTGTGTGACTGTGGTCTGACCTTGTTTGAAAGCCTGTGACTCACTGTGGGCCATTGTCAGTCTAATCCCAGCCAGCTTTATTTGTGGGAGCATGTGTATGGCCTCCGTCTAGGCTTAACGTGACTTAATGCCGCTGAGAGCCAAGCCACTTCTCTGCCTTTGATGTGCGGTGGGAGCGCCTGCACGGTTAAGACACTCAAAGACCACACCGTCGTCTTCGGGAAGTCTCCCTCCCTTCCTCGCTTCTCTCTCTTTCCGACAATACTCTTTTAATTCGCCGGTTAGTAAAAACCAGTTTGCCTAGCTCTGCTTGTTTCTTTTCTTTGTGGTTTGTTTGTTTCCCTTTTCCCTTTTTTTTCGTGCTGTGACGTCGCTGCAGAAAAAACCTTTCACATGCTGCTAATGCCATGTCTCAATGTCTGAGTGCGCTGAACCGTCTCAGCTAATGCTCTGTGGTCGGCCGGGTTTCATGACATAAGCAGACAGTGACAGAGAGATCTATAATTTTCTCCCTCTCGCACTCTTTTTTGAGACTTCCTCTCCGTTTCCATTCCGTCGACAGAAACGGGAGCCAGGGGCGATGAGGGAATACCCTGTGTTTATCCCCTGCTTTCACAAAGATGGTGCTGCTGTATTTACCTGTGTGTGTGTGTGTGTGTGTGTGTGTGTGTGTGTGTGCGTGCGTGTGCATGTGCGTGTGCGTGTGTTCCTCCTGAGAGCTTTTTTCTCAATACAGGAGATTTTTCTCAGTCAAGGCTTTTTTTTGCAGTCACTTCCACAGCACACATACATACAGACAGCTATACATTCACTCTACAGACTGCTGCCTGCACCAGTGATTCCCAGTCTGGGCTACTGGTACCATGAGAGGAAGTTAAACTGTTTCCAGAGGGTACTTGGAAAGATTGTGGAGTTGCTCAACAAATTTGACAAAATTAGAAATTAAATTTTGATCAAAAGAATTCATCAGCTGTACCACCTGAACCCTAGATAACAAGCAGTTTAGACAAGTTTAAACATTTAGCTAAAAGTAATAAATAAATGGTAGAAATAAACATCCAAAAGTCATGACTCAACAGTTCAAATGATAAGCTAAGTAATGGATAAACAGTTTAAATCCTCAGATATAAATAATGGATAAATGTTTGAAATATCTAGCTTTTAATTTTGCTTTAATGGCTGGCTAAGCAATTCAAATTATCAGCTAAAAGTCTCAAAAAGGCACTCACCCTTATTTATAATCAAATCATAAGCATAAAGATACTGTCAGATATACATAACTCTTTCATGTAAATATATAAGGTGCCATTTTCGACAAGGTAGCACATCTCGACAGAACTCCGTTGACCTATGTGTGGGTGTAGAAAAAAAACAACACATCAAAGACGACACAGTGTAGCTTACAGCTAGTCTGCAGGTAAACCTTCGGTATAAACTGCTGAAATAATTCGCTAAAAAAGTACAGATGTAACAAAACAGTTTTAATATTAGATAAAAGTAATGTTTAAATTTAAATATTTAGCTTATAATATTGCATTAGTGGCTGACCAAGCAGTTCAAATTAACAGCTAAAAGTAATGATAAACAATTGAAATAGTTACAAATGATGCTCCTTGTTTTTTTACAGTGTGCTCACTCGTTTGTAATCAAAATATAGTCATGAAGATGCCATGATGCTGTCAGAAATACAGCATAACTTTCATGCACATCTGAACAGAACACCTGTTTTCACCACGAGTCACTGCTGACTTGTGTCGTCCGAAGAAAAGAAAAAAAACAACACATCAAAGACGACACAGTGAGGCTAACAGTTAGCCTGCAGGTAAAAGTTTGGGGTAAACTGTTGAAATATTTAGCTAAACGTACCACTGAACTAAACAGTTCAAATATTAGATAAAAGTAATGTTTAAATGTTAAATATTTAGCTTATAATATTGCAATCGTGGCTGACTAAGCAATATAGTTATCAAAATATGCTCTTTATTTTTTACAGTGTGCTCACCCTTGTTTATAATCAATTTATAATCAATCATCAAATTATATCCAGCCATAATGCTGTCACAAATAAAAAAGTCTTTCATATTACTTTCATGCACATCTGAACAGAACCTGTTTTCGTCCGAAGAAAAAAAAAAACCCAGCACATAAAAGACAACACAGTGCAGCTTACAGTTAGCCTGCAGGTAAAAGTCTGGGATAAACTGTTGAAATATTTAGCTAAAAGTACCGACGTAACTGAACAGTTCAAATATTAGATAAAAGTAATTGATGAATGATTGAAACAAAGTAGTAGTATGATTTCTGACCAAAAAAACCTAAATATTAACAGTTCAGTTGACTAAAATATTGAACACGATCCACTCCTCTATAATGAATGGTGTTCATCATACATCTGGACATACTGTATATTAGGAATCGATGAAGGGTTCATCTGAAGGCTGTGAGGCTACCTCAGACCACTGGCCTGTACGAGTATAGCATTACATTTCACTATCTGTGTGTCTCTGATGGAAATGCCAGAACTGGAGTCTGAAAGAAGACGGCACAGTCATCATCTCAAATTACCCCTCCACTCTTTCTATACTAGGCAGCCTTACACGCTTTCTTATTTTTATCCCCATTCCTCCCTAATTTCATCCCCCTATCTCTCATCTTGCCTCTCACTCCGACGCTGTCACTCTGTGTGTATATATATATGTGTGTATATATATATATATATATATATATTTATTTATACATATCTTTATATTCTTCCACCATATATCTGCCTTACCTTATTGCCTTCTCTGTTTTCTCTCTCACACTCCTACTCACACGTACATATTGTATTTCTCACAGTTTACCACAACTTTTTTTCTCTGCTTCCTGACACTATCACACATGTGTATTCTGCATCTCCTCCTCCACATTACGCTCTTTATTTGCCCCCTCTGTGCATATATCTCCTCAGACTTGGCAAGCCACTCATAAAGACCCCTTTTCAGTCTGATTACTTCGGCCGAGCTCCAGAGTTTATTTTTTTCTCCCCCTCTTTGGTCATGCTGCCCAGCTTTACCCTCCACACTGATTAGTCATTTAGCATTTTACCACTCGACGTTTATTTTTAAAAATGCTTCCAAGTCGCCTTTACATCGGCGCTCCCGGCTGAGGTTAGCACGGGCTAAGATGATGTAATGAAGCTGATTTTTCCATGTCCTACCTCACGAGTCAGTCACGTGGAAAGAGGCTATGGATGAAGGAAATACACACACGCAGAGGCCACTGACACGCTTCCAAGGTTCATATTAACTGGGCTGATGGGGTAATGATGTTATGTATAGCTACCAGAGGAGGGCTGTAAATGTCTTCTGAATGAGTAATTTACACACTCATACATATAGCATGGTGCTTGTTTTACGATGTTTTTATCCCTGACTGCACTGGGAGTCAGTCAGGTGTTGTTCTGTGTGTTTGTGTGTTTATGCCTTCACTGGAACAGGCAGCTCAGTGTGTGTTGACATGTGCAGTCAGCCCTCAGCTTGTGTGTTTACCCACGGCCGCAGAGCATGACTCCGTCCATAGGCCGCCGCGCACGTGTTTGTGGGAGTCGGGACACAGGAGCACCACTGGGGGAAGGAGTCTGTGCGTAGGTGGGTGTCTGCGTTGGTGTGCTGGGAAGCGAGGTCATTAGATCAGAGGGAGAGCAGGTGGTCGCCGCCTACTTTAGCCTCGCTCATCCTCCCCCCCCTACTCTCGTCCCGCGTACAGCCTTCGCAGTGGCAGGGGTCAGAGGTCAGGCCAGGAAAAGGCTGCTGGCTCGGAGCCAGAAACATTCCAGCATTCCTCCACAGTCCAAATCGGAGCCAACGTGGCCTCTCCCTGGAGATCAATGGGCCGCAATGTTATTTAAATACAAGGTGACCACAGGGGAGGAGGGGTCACAACAGCCGCACTACTGACAGACGACACCCCTCCTCAACACACACAAAAAAAAAGAAGCTGCTTTTTTATCTCGCCCCAGATGACATTCCTCATCATGAAGTCTTTCTCAGCTCACAGCTTTGACTTGACAACTTATTAAATGATTTACATCCTCACAAAATACTGAGATTTGAGATCTTTCCCCCCACAGAATATTTTAGATTTACTGCAGTCCCAACTGGGTCTTAAAAAGGACTTGATGAATTATTCACTGCGATCCACTCGTTTCCCTATACAGTCCCAATCAGGCCGAACGACTGCTGAAGTCTGACTCTTTTATCTAAAGTTGGCCTTTAACCCTCCAACACTGTTGGATTCTTGTTTTACACAGGCGTTGTAATGGAGAAGGACACCCTCGATGTATAAGAAAATGAGAATGAGCGAATTTTACTAGGGCTTTCAAAAACACATGTTAATTTGTGCCCAAAAGCGAACGTCATCATGATGGCAGCAGATGACAAAGTAATGATGATGTTAAACTAAATCTATGTTTAAAAAGTGCACAAATGGACTTCTGCAGGAAGGATATTTTGCACCAATCAGAGTACTCGAAGCCTGAAAAATCATCTAAATGCAGAGGGCTTAGCAGCCATCTTGGACCAAGCACAGCCCTGTGATGCTATCATCAAAGCACACTCAAACAGGCGGTCAGACTCTGTTTGAGTAAGCCTACCTGTAACAGATTAACCAACTCAATAGTCAAATAGATTGTGATGGACGGCAGGCCAGTTTCAATTGTAGAGGAGTTAAACAGAGGCGTTAGTGGGAAAAAACGCTCTGAATGTTTGGGAAATAGGCGATGTTGACCAGTTATTAATGTCTATTTATTGAGTCACCTATTTACCAAAATCCATCTGAATGTTTGTATATTCTCATAGCATATAGAGGTGATTATTTTATATTAATCAATCACATGCCCCCCTGGACCCCCTAGATGATTTCTTTTTTGTCTTGTTCAAACTATTGTACAGTGTCCTTCAGTGTTAGAACAGCTCTAATAAACTAAATGTATTTGCTAATACTCAAATACATTTTTGTATTTGGCAACTGTTGAGATTTGCAATTTACCCTACATTTTAGATTTATGATTGATTTTTATTTTGTTGTACTTTTTTATTTATTTATACAGACTAAAAAAATCATATTTTCCATATATTTTTCAATATTTTGTAATATCGTCAAGAATATCGTTATTGCAAAAATACCCTGAAATATCGTGATAACCTTTTAGCCCACCCCTATCCAAAGCATGTAACTAATTCGATTTTTTAAATAGCTTGACAGCCTTAGTTTTATACAGGAAACCACATACAGGTAGTAAGGCAACTACCATAGTGGCACATCCACAGGCTACAAAGAGAGGGTCAAAGTGAGCTCACGCTGCACAGATGATTATCTTCCTGAAACTGTACAGGAGGAGGAAGAAGTAAAAGAGCAAAAGCAGGCTGGGACAGCAGAGAACATGATCTCAGTGAGCTCATAAGCTTGTAATGGACACTGTAAGTGATAGGTGCAACACTTCTCTCAGGTGCTGCTTACAAGGCATCACATGTAAGTGGTGCTTCTTTCCAAGTTCCTCATTTGCGGTTATTGTTGTGGTGTTCTCGTACAACACTTCCCGTCATTTACTTTTAATCGGAGGAAGTTTGTGTTTCTGCCGCTGCCTCTGATCTGCTCTCTGATATTCTCTGTTATTTGTTTGACCACAGCTGAAAACTTTCATGCACGTCGCTTCACGGGCACCAAAGGATTGAAAAGTTTTAATGGGCATGCAGGAGAACGATGGTGAAAACTATGAAAGTTTTCACAAAGCAGGTGTCGGTTGAGCTAACTGTTGTGATGCATCAATCTCCAAACGGAAAAAGACATTTATTTCTCAACCAAATATAAAAAAGTGTCTGATCACCAAGGCCTGGGCATTTATATGGTTGGGATTAGTGATCGAGATACATTTCAGGTCGATTACGGTGATCAGCTGTGAGCATATTTACTCGATCAAACATGTCGGAAATGTGTATGACAACAGCCAATCAGAGTCGACCTTTTCCTGCTCCACTACTGTTTGTAAGTTGCTGGAGAAGTAAACAGAAAGAACACGGAGCTGAGGGCAGAGAAATAGATGTCAGCCATGAATTGGAGCAGTAAACCAGGGAGGTACAGGTGAATGTTGGAAAAGAGCAAAGGAAATTACAATCTATCTGCCGCTGTAACTAAAGAAAACTAACATTCACAGCACGGCACTTCGCACACAGGTATGGTGCATTCAGTAGCGTCAGAACGGCTATGGTGCTTTCAAGAATGTGGGACATAAACTGAGAAACAAGTTAATACTGAATGGAACTGAGTTTAATAAACAAGTTAACAGAACATTAACAGCAAGTCTCTAGTTTCTTTAGTTTTCAGTATAGAGGCTTTAAAACTGGCAGTTTTAAAAACAATATAAAAAATAGTGATAATCAAGATCGGACGGTATGAAAAAATATATTGTGATCATTTTTTTTTGCCATATCGCCCTAGGATCACTGCTTTAAATATCAATATCAGTCCTCTTATATCATCTCCTGTTTGAGTCTGTTTCATGTTCCACAGGACAGGCTATTTCAGGTCCCATATCTAAGGACTTTTTAAAGATTTAGCTGCAGTTTCAGCTGAATCTTGTTCCCGTGCCTGTGGTTACGTAAACTGTAGTGATCCCGAAGCACTGCAGGAGAAAAGGAGGACCTAGGTGTGTGTACTTTGTGTGTCCTCCAGTGTTTGTGCGTGGAGGGCAGAGCAGGAGAACTGAATGATTTATAAAGATTGATGGCTCGCTGTGCCTGGGTAAAGCAGCAGTGCATCAGCACTGAATGTCACTCGGTCCTGGAAGACCATGCAGAGAGTGACGATTTATCCCACAGGTTTCATTTCTGCTGATGCAGGATCAGCAAACAAATGTGTATCGGGATGAAATGTATACACAGGGATGATATTCGTTTTCAAAAAAATCCTATCAGGCCTTGTAGAGATGGAAGTAACATGAAAGTGATCTCAGCCTCCGGATCATTTTTCTTGCTGACTTCAAACTACAGAAATGCTGCTTTCTGTATCAGACTTTTTTAATAGATAAGCTTTTATAAGGGATGTCCTCTGACTGAAAGCTACCAATGTTGCTTTGAGGCTGGGTGTCAAATGCCAATTTTCACTCTGTTGAGCAGGGTTTCAGTTCAGTTTTTTGGTTGTCGGTTTGTCTGGTGCAGGGTGAAACCAGACAGCTCTTCCCTCAAAAACATGAATATAGATTTGTAAAGACAGCAAAATAAGACTCATATTTATGTTTTTAAACTGAGAGCTGTCTTCCTGGTGTAGTAATAGTGATTGATGGCAATGCAGAGTTTAAACTAACTTACGATTTTAACGTAACTTCCATGATTTACGTTTTATGAATCACTTTTGATTTACGTAACTTACATTTTTTTACGTAACTTATTGTAATCACGTCACCTCGCAACTACTTCACTTAAAGCGTTTACATATATTTATTTACTGTTTAAATTGTCTTTTATAATGCCTAACCAAGAAAACTAGCACACACACTAAAACTAGGTCAGTGGTTTTGTAGCATAAATTCACAGAAACTGCATCCTTTTTTACAACCGCGGTGTGTATGTATATGTATAACGACATGTGCGATATGAGATGATTTTTGAATGCTTTGCTCTGTACCGCGAGCAGTTTTTGACAAACACTCTTATGTGACATTATTGACAAATGGTCTATCTTAGGTCTATCGGAGATCTTGTTGGGGGTAACCTGGGCCAAGTAAGAACCCATTCAATTTGAATCACAGACAGATATGAAATCTGGTTTTGTTTTTATTTACCCAAATGGTCCTCTAGCACTGGGCTTGGCAACTTTTGGTAGTCCCAATTTGGGAAATAGAAAATCTGCCATATGATTGAAAGCTCCAGAAAACTACGACTAAATAATACACTTCATATAGACTGTTTTGTTAGCAGCTGTTTTTAAGGTCAAAAGCGAACTTTTTACCTTTATTTTAAACTTTCTAAAGTCTAAAGTCTTTTGTTTATGTTAGTAGTATCATTTAAACCGAGTCAATTAGTTTATTTCAACAAATTAATCAGCAGTTATGCAGAATTAAGTCATTTAATCATTAATGTAATGGCCCCAGCATTTCTAATTGATCAAATGTGAGGTTTTGGTTGCTTTTTTGTTTCTTTTGTTTGTTAACATGTATCAACTGAATATCTTCGACTGTTGTTTGCACAAAACAACATTTGAAGAGATCACTTCTTGGCTTTGTAACCAACACTTGACAAAGCGATTATTGATTAATTCAGAAGATTAAGCAAGGTTTTAGATACAACTAAAAAAACTGGAGCTGCAACTAATTTGCTAATTATTTTCTTAATTAATCGTTCTCAAAGATCTCCCAAAGTCCAAGCTGATGTCTTTAAATGTCTTTTTTTGTCGGTTCTGAACCGAAAGATATTCAGTTCATTATGATGTAAAACGGAGCAAAGCAAGAAATCTTCTAGGAGGCTGAAAATTAAATAATAATAAATCGATCGATTCTGTGACTCATTGGAGCTCTAATTGAAACGTTTCATTTACATCTACTTAGAAGAAATTGAGATTTGCTCTGAGACGTTGTATAAGACTGCAGATGGAGAGGTCAAAAGCAGCCAACCAAGACCGACCATATGTTCATCCTGCACTTTTAGCAACTTTCTTTCGGATGACTTGAACTCTGAATTAAGACGCTGAAGTCACTGACAGTTCATCCCAAACATTTCTGATAAAGTTTTTGTTCCCGATAGATATTTTCACCATAAAACAAATCATCTTGTGTTAATTCATGTGTCTGCGGTGACAAAGGCACTCTGCTGATTATTAATGTTGACAGTGAGAACAATTGATCTTAATTCAAAAGCATAACTGCACTTCTACATCAGATAGAAGGAAGATTACTTTGACCTACAGCATGAAACTTGATATTTCACTCTTGCTGATACATTAATATTCTACAATTAGCAATTGTGGAGACTAGTCATGATTAGACACAATTAATTTTCTTCCCCTCAGGCAAGTGCCGAGATTGATGCGGTTTGATGGGAGGGTCGGAAGAAACGGATGAGAAGCGACACATTTCTCGTCAGACGTCGGAAGATTTGTGATATGGAGTGGAAAGAGAAGCTAGTGATGTGTGCCTTGGTTCCTGTCCATTTGATTTTGTTTCTGCTGGCAGGCTTTTGCTTTTTATTATTTTTTTATTTTTACGAGGAGCCGTGTGTCTGTTGGCAGCGTTCAGTTTTGAGTCGCTCGTGCGGTCCGTGAGGTTGATTTGTTGCAGGGGCGAGAGCTTATGGCTCATCGAGGCGTTTCACTTCGGAGGGAGTTAATGTACAGACATATGGGAGGATGAATTAAGTGCATCGGACAGCAGCTTGCAAAACGGGCATGTAGGGCGTCTAATTTCAGTGCGGGAGGAAGGGAGGGCAGTGTTTCCTCTAGGATTTTTTTCAGCAGCGGGGGTTAAAGGGTTATTTTTCCCCTTGATGGTGTGCAGGTGTAAATATCAATCAGCAATTTAGAAAGTATTAAAAAAAAAAGACACTCGACTGCAAAACAAGCTTTAGAACCAGTGTTTTCCGCAGGGTTTTGTGAGACTATGATGGGGGGACCTGAAGAAAGTAGATGGTGTCCTGGGACATGCTCCCCCACAAAAAATTTTGCCCTAAAAACCTACATTTGGTGGCCTCTCGCTTATTCTAATGCCACTATTGCATCTTAACCCTCCTGCTATGTTCGTTTCTCAGGAACAGCAATAATGTTTGTGGGTCAATTTGACCTGGGCAATGTTTAATTATTCAAAAGTGTCATAAACTAAAAAATCCCAATAAACATTGTTTGTATTTCATTAATAACTCCATTAACAACTATTTCAATCAATATTTAGTGCAATAGAGTTCTTTACCTCTCACAGATCATGGTTCACTGAGGATAATTCACTCTTTTTTTCATGTTAAAACTTTTTTTATTTACATTGGAAAGACCTTCATGTAAAATGCAATAGTTTTACATGACATTGTTTTTTATTTTATTTTTATTTTACATTTTTAATTATTTTATTTTTGTGAAAAAATACTTAAAACTATATATATACTATATTAATTTGACCCGCAACATAACAGGAGTGTTAATCATTGCATTTTTTTAATGAATTGTTGTAAAGGAGAATCAGGGTTCTTCTATGTTTTATTCAAGGCATCATATTTTGACAGTCTTTGACAGTAAAATGCTGTGGTGGACTCTGCGAACACATCCATGTGCTATTATTTTGAAAGCTACATGCGTTTGCTTTTATTTTGAAGGCGGTTCTAACACGTTCTTACTGTAACGCTTAGTATATACAAGCACCGGGAAAACAAGTGAAGGCTGACCGACCACAGTGTGCTTTGTTCTCTTCCAGTATTGTTCGCTGGCCGTCTGCTCTAACAGGTAGTCCTTTTTTATACAGTCTATGGTCTTACCTTGCTGAGACACTGGAGTAATGCTAACAGAGTGCATGGAATGGTACGATTGTCATGACATCTCCATTCGCTTGTCACTGCTATAGAATTAAAAAAAATTAAATATCCCCTATTCTGAAGTAGCTGCGGGCCACTGCTTCTAAATGAATATAGCGGAAATCCTGGAGGGGACTTAACGGAGACGTAAGTTGAGAGAAAAAGTGGAGGTCATGCTATCAGGAGAGACCACGCGGGGCGTAATGGATGTCTTTAACAGTGAGACGTGGACAGTCACAAACAATTGCACCTTTTCTGAATCCGCGTGTCCTCCCCCTCTCGCTCAATCTCCCTCTAAAGAAACACACACACACACACAGCACCGGCTGGCACCTTGGGAAATGAAGATGGATGATGAGCACCTTGCTAAGCAGGGCTGCAAGAAGCTTAGCAGATAATGTGGGTGCACACATACACCAGCGTTTACAGCCACCTACTTAGTTTACACACTATAATGCGAGGCACAAACACGTTTTTACAAACCTCACGCTGCCTTATCTTGCTTGTCATGTAAAATAGATGTGTTTAGCTTTGTATCATTGTTTCGTGGTTGCATTAAACCATTTGGTTCATTACAGCAGGAAGCTTTAAGCGCTGTGGCGTCCTGTGCAGAAAGACAACACCGATATAAAGCTTATTAGACGGGCAGCAGCAGCAGAGTGGTTGGCAGAGCACAGAGCCATAAACAGGAAGAGCTAATGTACTCCTCTTATTAACTTTGACTTGGGCTTTTTACAGTGGCTCCTGTGTGGGAACACATAGGGAACACATGCACACAAAGACAAGAGGCCCAGAACTGTGTTTGTGAGGCTGATATTGTTATTTTTGATG